>NC_137695.1:54241990-55469523 GCF_964034855.1 Anser brachyrhynchus | reverse complement strand
AGAAAAAATAAATCATCTTAAACAACTAACAGTTTTTGTCTCCTTCTCACATTTTTTCTTTTTTTACTTTCTTTACCTTAGACAGAAAAAAAAAAACAAACATAGCAAGTACAATATAAAGACCTTGTTCCAATCAGATGAACTTCTTGTCCCCAAATTAACATTACCAATATACAAGAAATTTGGAAATCTACATTTTAATTTTAAGAAAATAAAAGAATTTTAAAATATGAGTTAATGTCTATATCAATGATTCCACTTCACTGAACCACACTGATAACTAGAAAAAGGGTAATACAGAATCATAGAATCATTAGGGTTGGAAAAGACCTCCAAGAGCATCTGGTCCAACCATCACCCTACTATCAATGTCACCCACATTAAGCTTTCTGTAAGAATGGAAATAACAAGTATGTAGAAACTGCAGGCTGGTCAGTCTCACTCATGTACTGGGGAAGACCATAAAGATGTTCTCATGGAAGCCATTTGCAGACAAATGAAGAAAAAGATGATCAAGAACAGCCATGTTTAATTAGCCAATTCTCTTCTACAATGTAATAAGTGGCCAAGTGCACAAGGGGAGCACATCGGGTGCTGCCTTAGCCATAGTAAAAGCATTAACAGCATTTCCTTTGACATTTCACGTTTCCTTGCTCAAAAGCTGAGGAAACAATCTGAAAAATGGGTTGAAAATTGGCTGCACTGCTGGGTCCACAGGGTTGTAACTCACAGCTTGATGCCCATTTCCTGAACAGTAACAAACGGCGTACTGCAAAGGTTGATAAAGGACTCTCTATAACTCAGTATCTGTATCAATGACCTGGATTATGAGATAGAATGCACTGTCAGCAAATTTGTGCAATGACACTAAATTAGGAGGGTGGTTCACACACTGAATGTTTAAGAGGGATCTTAGTGAACTTGAGAACTCAACCAACAGAAATCTTATTTAAGTTCAACATGAAACAAGAAAAATTCTGAATCGAGCAGAACAAGCCCTTGCAACAATAGAGGCTGGGATCCAACCAGCCTCCAGTAATTAGCAGCTCTGCTGAAAAGGATCTAGAGGTTGCAGTACATATCAGGTTGAAAGAGAGTCTTCAGTTTGCTTTCATCACAAACAAGGAATACTGAGCTATATTAGGAGGAACATGGCCAGCAGATCAAAGGAAGTTATTACCCCTCTGTATTTGGTGCTAGTAAAGCTAGACTTGGAATACTAAACCTAGGCCTCCTGTTAAGAAACATCAGAAACAGGAAGAGATCTAATGGTAAACTACACAAATGGCAAGTAGTCTTGAGCACACGACTTATGAGGACAGGATGATGGAGCTGGTATAGTTTAGCCTGGAGAAGAAAATCAACTTAGAGACAACAGACCTCAATTCTTCTCAGTAGTGACAGATGATATAAAAAAAGAGAATCGTAGAATGGCTTGGGTTAAAAGAGACCTTAAAGATCATCTATTTTCAAACCCACTGCCACAGGCAGGGATGCCACCCACCAAATCAGGTTACTCCATACAACCTTGCCTTGAACACCTCCAGGGATGGGGTATTCACAACTTCTCTTGGCAACCTGTTCCAGTGCCTCACTACCCTTACAATGAAGAATTTCCTCTTAATGTCTAGTCTAAATCTATCCTCTTTTAGTTTAAGACCATTCCCCCTTGTCCTATCATTATCTACCCAAGTAAAGAGTCCCTCTCCATCCTTTTAGTAAGACTCCTTTAAGTACTGAAAGGCCACAACGAGGTCTCCCCAATCTTCTCTTCTCCAGGCCAAACAGCTCCGACTCTCAGACCTTCTTCATAGGATAGGTGCTCCAGCCCCTTCATCATCTTTGTGGCCCTCCTCTGGACCCGCTCTAACAGCTCCACATCCTTCTTGTGCTGAGGGCTCCAGACCTGGACACAGTACTCCAAGTGGGGGCAGAATAGAGGGGGACAATCCCCTCCCTTGACCTTCTGACTACTCTTTTTTTAATGCTGCCCAGGATGCAGTTGGCCTTCTGAGTTGCAAGCGTGCATTGCTGGCTCATGTTGAGCCTTTTGTCTACCAGAACCCCCAAGTATCTCCCCGCAGGGCTGCTCTCTGTCTTCTTCTCCCAGTCTGTACTCATGGCTGGGATTGCCCTGACCCAGGTGCAGTACCTTGCACTTGGACTTGTTGAACCTCTTGCGGTTCACATGGGCTCACTTCTTCAGCCTGTCCAGGTCCCTTTGAATGGCATCTCTTTCTTCTTTGCTATCAGCTGCACCACTTAGCTTGGCGTTGTCTGCAAACTTGCTGAGGGTGCACTTGATCCCATCGTCTACGTCACTGATGAAGATATTGAAAAGCACCAGGCCCAAGACAGTCCCCTGAGACCTGTTCATCACTGACTTCCACCTGGACATAGAACCACTGACCACCACTCTGTGGCCATTGAGCCAATTTCTTATCCACCAGATGGTCCACCCTTCAAACTGTATCTTTCCAATTTAAAAACTATGATGTCATGTGGGACCGTGTCAAAAGACTTACAGAAGTCCACGTAACTGATATCAGTCTTCCCTTGCTGACTGATTCAGTCATTCCACCACATAAAGCCACCAGATTGTTCAGGCATGATTTACCCTTGGTGAAGCCATGCTAGCTGTCTCAGACCACCTTCTTGTCCTGCATGAGCCTTAACATCGCCTCCAGGAGGACTTGTTCCATGATCTTGCCAGGCACAAAGGTGAGGCTCACCGGTCTGTAGTTCCCCAGGTCTTCCTTTCTTTCCCTTTTTAAAAATGGAAGTGATGTTTCCCTTTTCTGAGTCACCGGGGACTTCACCTGACCGCCATGATTTTTCAAATACGATGGACAGTGGCTTAGCAGCTACATCAGCCAATTCCCTCAGGACTCCAGAAGGCATGTCATCAGGCCCCAGAGACTTGTAGTTGTTAAGTTGCATCAGGAGGTCCTGAATTGCTCTTCGCTTACACTGGGAGGGACTCTGCTCACCCAGCCCCCACTTAGAGGTCTGGGGACTCAAGAGATGTGGGAAGCCTGACCACCAGTGAAGACCAGAGCAAAGAAGTTGTTAGGTACCTCAGCCTTCTCCACGTTTGCTGTTAACAGTCGTCCATCTTCATTTATCAGAGGTGTTACACTCCCCTTAGTCCTTCTTTTGCAGCCAATGTACCTGTAGAATTCCTTTGTTATTCTTTGCATCCCTTGCCAAATTTAGTTCTGTCAACGTCTTGGCTTTCCTGATCCCATCTCTGCACATCCAGACGGTGCTTCTGTGCTCTTTCCAGGGCACATGGCCCTGTTTCCACCATCTGTGCATTCCCTTCCTTTGCGTAAGTTTGACCAGCAGGTCAAACTGAGAGATACAAAACAAACAGGTAACAGACAAAAACATCTTAGAAAATTCTCACTAGAAATCAGAAAGTGTTTTGTCACTAAGGGTAGTACAATACTGGAAGAGGTTTCCAGGATCATGGTGGAACCTACATCGGGAGGAGTTTTCCTAACTCAAAGCCAGTACAGGTGGTCGAGTTCTTAGTCACCGGCTGAATTATAGACCCCTAAAGGTACTTTCCAATCATTTTTCTTTCTTTCTGTGGTAACAGTAATTTCTTCCTCATGCATAACAGTGTATCACAGTCATCTCTAAACTTTTTAAAATTGCTTACCTCTATTAATTAAAAAAAAAAAAACCACACACCTGCAATATATGCATCTGGCTACTGCTGTTAAAGATAACAAAAAATGTTTTTACAAATACATCAACACCAAAAGGAGGACTAAGGAGAATCTCCATCCTTTACTGGATGCGGGGGGCAACTTAGTTACAAGAGATGAGGAAAAGGCTGAGGTGCTTAATGCCTTCTTTGCCTCAGTCTTTAGCGGCAAAGCCAGTTGTTCTCTGGATACCCAGTACCCTGAGCTGGTGGAAGGGGATGGGGAGCAGGATGTGGCCCTCACTATCCACAAGGAAATGGCTGGCGACCTGCTACAGCACTCTGATGTACACAAGTCGATGGGGCCGGATGGGATCCACCCGAGGGTACTGAGAGAACTGGCGGAGGAGCTGGCCAAGCCACTTTCCATCATTTATCAGCAGTCCTGGCTATCAGGGGAGGTCCCAGTCGACTGGCGGCTAGCAAATGTGACGCCCATCTACAAGAAGGGCCAGAGGGTAGACCCAGGGAACTATAGGCCTGTTAGTTTGACCTCGGTGCCAGGGAAGCTCATGGAGCAGATTATCTTGAGTGTCATCACGCGGCACTTACAGGGCAAGCAGGCGATCAGGCCCAATCAGCATGGGTTTATGAAAGGTAGGTCCTGCTTGACGAACCTGATCTCCTTCTATGACAAAGTGACACGCTTAGTGGATGAGGGAAAGGCTGTGGATGTGGTCTACCTTGACTTCACTAAGGCTTCTGACACCGTTTCCCACAACATTCTCCTCAAGAAACTGGCTGCTCGTGGCTTGGACTGGCATACGCTTCGTTGGGTTAAAAACTGGCTGGATAGCCGGGCCCAAAGAGTTGTGGTGAATGGAGTCAAATCCAGTTGGAGGCCGGTCACTAGTGGAGTCCCCCAGGGCTCAGTACTGGGGCCAGTCCTCTTCAGTATCTTTATCGATGATCTGGATGAGGGGATTGAGTGCACCCTCAGTAAGTTTGCAGATGACACCAAGTTAGGTGCTTGTGTCGATCTGCTCGAGGGTAGGAAGGCTCTGCAGGATGACCTGGATAGGCTGGACCGATGGGCTGAGGTCAACTGCATGAAGTTCAACAAGGCCAAGTGCCGGGTCCTGCACCTGGGGCGTAACAACCCCAAGCAGCGCTACAGGCTGGGAGAGGAGTGGTTGGAAAGCTGCCTAGCAAAGAAGGGCCTGGGAGTACTACTTGATAGTCGGCTGAATATGAGCCAGCAGTGTGCTCAGGTGGCCAAGAAGGCCAACAGCATCCTGGCTTGCATAAGAAGCAGCGTAGCCAGCAGGGCTAGGGAAGTGATTGTCCCCCTGTATTCGGCCCTGGTGAGGCCGCACCTCGAGTACTGTGTTCAGTTTTGGGCCCCTCGCTACAAGAAGAACATGGAGGTGCTCGAGAGAGTCCAGAGAAAGGTGACGAGGCTGGTGAGCAGTCTGGAGAACAAGTCTTACAAGGAGCGGCTGAGGGAGCTGGGATTGTTCAGCCTGGAGAAGAGAAGGCTCGGGCGACCTTATCGCTCTCTATAGGTACCTTAAAGGAGGCTGTAGCGAGGTGGGGGTTGGTCTATTCTCCCACGTGCCTGGTGACAGGACAAGGGGGAATGGGCTAAAGTTGCGCCAGGGGAGGTTTAGGTTGGATATTAGGAAGAACTTCTTTACTGAAAGGGTTGTTAGGCATTGGAATAGGCTGCTGAGGGAAGTGGTTGAGTCACCATCCCTGGAGGTCTTTAAGAGACAATAAGATGTTGAGCTTAGTGATATGGTTTAGTGGAGGACTTGTTAGGGTTAGGTCAGAGGTTGGACTGGGTGATCTTGGAGGTCTCTTCCAACCTAGACGATTCTGTGATTCTGTATTTAATTATGAATTGCACACATGTACTACTGAAGTTCTGCTATTTCCTTCCCATCCCCCAATTAATTTTGATTGTAGAATTGTTGTTGTTCTGCTTTTTGTTTGCTTGATTGTTTTTCATATGGATGAAACGGGAGCTGTTTTTGGCTTGTTTTTATGCACATTCATAAACTCTTCTTCACTGTTGTCTATGTTCTTTCAGAGGGAGTACACAATAAAAAAAAACACCATCAACAGGGTCAGATGGTGTTAAGTATCTTTCCCCCTCTTTTCAAAAACCCACCAATAACAACCAGGATTATAACTCCTGCAACAATATAACAAAACCATACTTGTTAAGGAAAAGACAAAGTTACTACTGCTTGGAGATTCTGTTAATTTTTATTTGAGTGGATCAACCCTCTTTGTAAGTAACCAAATCAGATGGGCAGAACTGGCAGGATAAGGGAACCTGTGAAGATGGTGGCTTTAGCATATACATACTAACTTTGCTGCACTAGCAAGGCCAGCTTCATTTGCTTCATTTAATAGTACTGACAAGAATCTCAGTGGTGCATATTATGTGCTTGGATCTTACAGAAAACACGGTGCAGGAGCTGACAACCTGGGAAATTAAACAGCGTATCTGGAGAGATGGTAAGGAATTTCTCAGAGACGTTTCTTTGGTGGAAGAAGTAACACGTTTAAGAGCTAGAAACCAAACTACTAATAATTAAAAGTAAGCTACACTGCTCTACTGAAGGCTTCTAACTTCATGCAAATACTTATTGTGTGCATTTAAAGAAAAAAAAAATCTTGCCTAATGAGGACTGTAAATCATCCATGCTGCTCTTTGAGGAAATATCCTTGGAATAGTAGCTCTCCTCTTTAAGTATTGGGTGAGCAAGGCTGTCTCTGTGACATCTCCACAAGAGTTTCTGTCCTTCTAGCAAGATGAATGACAAGAGCGGGTACCCACTAGCTAGGACATTCCTGTGTTACAGCAACTTCTAGCTTCCATAACGGCCCCCAGAGGCTCCTGCCAGTAACAAATAAATGCAACCCCCTGAAGCTGTGCCAGGCGTGAGCTTATCTCCAGGCAACCCCAGGATCAGGGAATTAATTGCACTTGCCCTCTGCCCCTGTCCTCATAGAGATAGATATTACCAAAAGGGTGATTTACCAGACCCCACTTTTCTCCATGCACAGTCCCTACCCTGAAGATCTTACTCTCCAGCATTTCTGAGGAAGTTACCATTCCCCTGACAGACACTCAGACTGTTTACAAACGCTTGATATCATTGATTCACTCAAAAATACTGAAATATAAGTAAGTCCTATTTGCTGAATGGAATTTGCAACACGCCTTTAAAGCAGTAAGATCTGTATCATGCTTTTCTTAAGTTGTTTATACTAATTTCAGTTTTATTTCCCCAAATAGTACCAGAAAAAAAGAGCCTTCCCTAGGGACTAAAGCAATCAGTTGCGCATCTTCTCACATATTTTAAAAGATCTTGCAGATGCTCTGTTATTGACTTTAAGCATAGTTTTGCTGTCTTAGGAATGCAATTCATCTGTTGAAGCATCTCCTCAAGTCATCTGGGTCACATGAAAACACAGAGCTTGACATTTATAAAAACACTCTTTAGGAGGGAGGCCACTAATACAGCTGTCAGACCATAATGCATAAACAGGAACACTACCATATTGCCTTTAAGTCCAGCAGATCATTCAGTGATGAACAAAAACAAACCCAACAAAACAATTAGGATATAATTATTAATATGACTTTTTTTTTACAGCAAAATAATTAACTGCCATTAGAGTTAGTCAGTTCCATTCTTAGTAGTTTATCTCATAATGGATTTTCAGATATTCACATTGCTGAATAGGACAATTGGCATCAACTTGTAGAAGTTTTAGAGGGGAAAAAAAATCCCTAGGAATCACAAGTGTAGTAACTTAAAAATGAAGGGTACTCATTTTTCAGGCAGAATGTTCTGGAAGACCAAGCACCCTTCAAGAAAAAAGAGAGGAAAATGTTTGTCCTGTGCTTTGTACTACCAAAGTTCATTAGGAATTAAAATTGCTTGACATGTGGGAAATACAGGTCTGGGGTGTGTCAGCAGAACTGAAAAATGCAACTCCTCTGCTGGCAGATCCACTGAAAAAGACAATTAAAAGGGGGAGAAGTGGAGCACAACAGAGCAAATGTCAAGTGAACAAAGGAAGGACTGAGTTCAGTATTGACTTTCTGCCATTCTTGGAAAGCAAGCACCAAGACCCATGAAATTTTCAGTTTCATGTATGATCCTATCTGCTCTGCTTAAGGCAGAAAAGAGGGTCAAAGAAAGTTTCAATTCAACATTTCCCATCTCAGTCCAGTTCCTTGGTGCTAGCAGCAGAGAGGTCTGAGTATGCAGCTTTTGATGTCTCAGGAGAACCTAGCAGGAGGAATGGAACCAATCAAACTAATGTTCAGACCTTATATCAACCATCTCACTTTGCCCCCCCTTTTCTAAAATACTGCCTAAATGTGTAGTACAGCTTCTTCAACCCGTTCACTTTTCTGGAGTCACTTGCTCGTAATAAATGTCTAAACAGCTCACTGCAGCCTGAACACCAAATATGAGGGCTGCTTTTTAGTTTTGAAGCAGGATACCTAAACCATTTTTGTTTTAGAAAAACAAAAACAAAAAAAAAACAGAAGCTGCTTTTAATAGTCTGGAATTTAAACTGATCAGAACAAATTCTGCCCAGTTAATCTTCAGTGTTGATCACTGTTGTAACAGGACTGAAAAGTGGAGCTATTAGGTGTTTTTTGCTCTGCCTCTTAAGCAATGCTCTGCCTCTTAAGCAACCAGTAACTCTCTTTTTTGGGATGCAAATCCTTCCATGAATATCCGCTGCTACTGGCTGAATGAAAAATCTGTCTTCATTAAGGCCATAAGAATCATTAAGACCCTTTTAAAGTATTCTGGTGCATCCTGCACATCACACCATGCAACAAGTTGGCTGCTCTAGGACTGTATTAAATTTTGATGGAAAAATCAGATCTGGACTAAGAAAACAAGAATATTTTAAATCTAACAAAGTACTGTCTGAAATAGAAGAATTACTCCGCCAATGCTTGTGGCACAATACACTGTTTACCTCATTAAGCAAGAAAGTAAAAAAGTATGTGAAATTCCTCATTCAGAAAAGACTTTTCATTCTTTTGAAAGGAAATTTAATGCCACTATAATCTTACTAGAAACTCCTTGGAGGAGGACAAAGAATCAGTCTAGGCAAAGTTTTTTTATGGAGTCAGCAATTACTTATGTTTCCAGGCAGTCCCCTTTTTCCCCATTTCTTCTACTAAAAAAGAAAAAAAAAAAAAAAAGTCCCTCCCTAACAGAAAAAACAGCTTCACAAATCTCTCAAGTCAACCTGCTTCATGACCTGTCACTTCATTAATGATCACAGGGAAAAAGCTCATACTGACAAAACTCGGTGTCTACAAAGCTTTGTAATTTCTCTGCAGACTCCAAACCTTGCTACTTAACACACACGGCTTGATTCTTTCCCCGATTTTTTTCCTTCAAAGTTTGTTACCAACATAAAAGTACACCACATGCAAGCAAGCCCCACCCCACCCACAACTGCACAAATGAGCTCAGGAAACTCTTGCAGCTCACTGCATTATAGACAGAGCTCTATCACTGAATTGCCAAAGTGATTTTTTTTTTAACCCCTATCTTCCCCACACACACACTTCACACACACAGTGCAGACTCCATTTCCCTCCCTACAGTACGGACAGAGTTTCCCTCCCTACCGTGCAGCGCTAAGAAGGCGGCTAGTGAAACAGAAGCCCCACAAAATCAGTTTTCAGATTCAGGAAAACAAACAAGAAAGAGGGAGAGCAGGAAACCACAAACCTACCTATGGAAGCCATCATGACAGAAATTCTCTCCAGAAGCGTGGGCTGTGCACAAACTTTTTTCAGGGCAGAAAAAAAGAAGAGCTTCCTCCTACTGAGCGGATCGTGCCGCATTCTTTCTGCAGCTCAGAAGAGCACAGCGGCCAGGCGAGCTCCTCCACCGCAGGGAGGCTCGGGAAAAGCCATTCTCCACATTAGAATACCAATCGCTCTGCTCTATGCATTACAACTCCACAGCAAAGAAGACTCCCGTGTCCGCATTGAAAGAAAACCAGACTCACTCTAAACAAAGCCATTCATTTGAAGACGGAGTTCACTCCATGCAGACAGAAAATAATTCACTGACCGTTCCGGCTAGCATTGCTGCTTGCTGTTCCTGCCAGACTGCCCATTCAGTGTACTCATGCTCTGGTAACTCCACCTCATTTGAATTATTTTTTTTTTTAAAACCTCCCTCTCCCTTCCCCCAGGCTCTCGCAGTCACTCACAGTGGACTCTAGCATGCACAGTGCTGCTACCCAAATGCCTGCCAACTCGTTTCTTCAGTCAGCTGACAATGCTCATAGTCCTTTTCTTGACAGACTACCGGCAGACAAACCACAGGGGGTGGGTTGGTTGGTTTGTTTGTTATTAGGCTGATACCCAGTTCCTGTACCATTTAATTTGACCTCCCAGATTTGTTTCTTTCAGAGAGAAGACTTGAAATTGAGGATCTAAGTGCTTTTTAATGTGGGCAAAGCCCAGCTGCCATATAATGCCACACTAGCTCACCACTGATAAATTTAGTATCCAGAGCTCTGAAAAAGTTTGACTCACTTCCCATGCCGTCTTTGACAAAACACCATGTGCAACCTTGCAGTATTGCATTCAACATTACCCCCACCATTGTTCCGTGTAGGTTTTATTTACAGGTCAGGAAAATGAGTGGAAACACTGCAGCACCAACATGGGCAGCACGCTTCCTCCTCAGATTGTTCTTCAGTGTCCCAGGGCACCAGATTTTCAGAAAGGATGGCTACAGGAAATGACTTGATATGGACAGAAACAAATAGGAAGATGTAAAGCTTTCCTGTTATGAATTACTCAATCGCTTTCCAGTTTCCAACAGCAATGTACTTGCAATGTGCACACTTAACCATGCTGATAGCCTTGAAATACACAAATTGGCTTGATTACAGAGATGAATACTGGTAAATTAGGTAATATTCTGCTTTCTGCCATAGACCAAAATGTACACAGAATCAAACTACTCCTTTATAAGAACATTCACTCCTGTCACTTATTTTTTTCATAGCAGCTATTCCTATTAAACAATTTCTTCATGGTAGCATTCAGGAGACCCTAACAGCAAGTACTGATTGTGACAGACACCACAGTATCAGCTAAAAAATAAGGGACAATCCTTGTCACAGAGGCAGAACAAGTTATTAATGCAGCAGTCCAGTACTGCCATTAATTATTTTGATTAATTTATTCTATAACTACACTTTCTCTTTGTCTTGGATGCTTCTTGGCAGAGACAAACAAATTGAACACTCTTCAAACTCCTATAAACAGTAATTACTAGAGAAAATCTTTCCGTAGAAAGCATTCCTGGCTTTGCATAAAAAGCACTGTATTCACAGGAAACATTTGGACGTCCAATTTCCTTCCCAATTTTCAAGTCTGAGAATTTACACTTGCTGAAATGAAACAGAACACAGACAGTAATATTTAAACAAGATAAGAATTGTCTGAGAAGTGAAGTGAAGGCTTAGTTCATGAAAAAGCATTCATTTCCAAAGTAATGTTTAAGTGTAGTATAAGTAAAAACTAGGTAATTAGAATTACACTTGAGACAGTAAGGATGGCGGAAGGGCTGTGGGAAAGAAGAAGTAGAGCTTTAAATAATACAATAAGTGGTGTTCCTCCTGTAGTCATATGAGATATTCCATGAACAAATTCTGAAGTGGCAGAAAAATATATTTCACTTTTCTGAGACCACTAAACAAGAAGACCATAAATAAATATCACCTTAATTCACAAGCTTTTAATTATAGAATAGAATAGCTCAGTTGGAAGGGACCTATAAAGATCATCAAGTCCAGCTGCTTGACCACTTCAGGGCTAACTGGGCTAACTAAAAATTAAAGCATGTTATTAAGGGCATTATCCAAATGCCTCTTGAACACTGATAGGGGCATAAACCATCTCTCTAGAAAACCTGTTCTACTGTTTGACCACCCTCACGATAAAATATTTTTTCCTAATGTCTATCCAGTCTGAACATCCACTGTGCTGCTTTGTGCTATTCCCTCACATTCTATCATTGGTTACCAGGGAGAAGAGTTCTGCACCTCCCTCTCCATTTCCTCCATTCTGGAAGTTGTAGAGAGCAATGAGGTCACCTCTTAGACCTCTTTCCTCCAGACTAGATAAACCAAATATCATCAGCCTCTCCTCATAGAGGATAGGGAAGTTGGAACTAGATGATCTTTAAGGTTCTTTCCAATCCAAACCATTCTATGATGTGGATGCTCTCTGGATGCTTTCAAGTATCCTAATATCCGTTTTATATTGTGCAGCCAGAACTGCATGCAATATTCAAACTGAGGCCACACCAACGCTAAATAAAGTGGGAGAATCACCTCTTTTGACCAGCTGGCTCTGCTGTGTTTAATGTACCCCAAAATGCAGTTTGCCCTCTTGGCTGCCAGGGAACACTGTTAGCTCATGTTGAGCCTACTGGTGACAAGCACCTCCAGATCCCTTTCTGCTGAGCTGCTCTCTAACCACTCATCTCCCAGTCTGTATCTGTCTGGCATTACTCTGTCCCAGATGCAGAACCTGTCATTTTCCTTTGTTTGACTTCATGCCATTGCTGATCGCCCAATGCTCCTAAACTGATCGCTCAAATGTAGCCCCACTCACTACAACCCTCTGAGCTCTTTCTGTTGAGCCAGTGTAGGATGAACCTGTTTATCTCACAGGTGGACAATTTGTCTAGAAGGATACTGTGAGGGACAGTATCAAAGGCCTTACTAACATCCAGAAAGATTATGCCCACCCCCTTTTACCCACCAAGTGGATGACATCATAGCAGGAGATGAAACTACTAAGACAGGACTTCCCCTTGATGAATCCAAGTTGTCTATGCCTGATAACTGCTTTTTTCTTTGACTGACTTTCCATATCCCCCAGGATAATATTCTCCATAATTTTTTATAGGGACTGAGGTTAAACTAACACGTCTGTGGTTTCCTGGGTCTTCTCTCATGCACTTTTTACAGATGGGTATAACACTGCCTAGCTTCCAGTCAGTAGTGACCTCACCAGACTCCCATGACCTTTGGTAAATTATTGAGAGGGGTATAGATATAACGCTCACTAACTTCCTCAGTACTATGGGGTAAATCCTGCCAGGCCCCATGGACTTAATTAATGTTCAGCTGATACAACTGTTCCCTAAGAAGTTAGGTGACCACAAATGGAAAGTCACTGCTCCCCCAGCCATGACCCTCCAACTCAAGAGGACAAAGCAACTAAAGATCTATAATTAATATGAAAAACTGAGGTGAAAATAGGCAAATACCTCCATCTTTCCCTCATCCCTACTTGTTAGGTAACCATCTGCTCCAAGTATTTGTGCAATGTTTTCCTTGGACCTCCTCTTGTTGTTGACACACTTGGAAAAGATTTTTTTGTTGTCCGACACCACAACAGCCAGTGTCAACTCAAGCTGAGCTTTAGCTTTTTTCATTTTCTCCCTGCAGATGCAAACTGCAGCTCTGTACTCTCCCTGTGAAGCCTGGTGTTGCTTCCAGAAGACATAAACTTTCTTCTTCTACCCTTACTTGAGGAGGAGTTCCCCGTTCAGCTAGGCTGGACTTCTGTTCTGCTTGCTTGACTTATCACACAATGGGACTGCCTTCTCCTGAGCTTTTAAAAAGTGGTTCTTGAAAAACGACCAGCTCTCATGGAACCCTAAATCCTCTAGAACCAATTCCCAGAGGACACCACTAACTAGCTTTCTGAATAGTTTAAAGTTTGCTCTCTTAAAGTCCAGGGTGGCAACTCTGCTAACTTTTTTCTTCTTACACCATCAATTTTGAATGCAACTATTTTATAGAACCATAGAATGGTTTGGGTTGGAAAGGACCTTAAAGATCATCAATTCCAACCTCCCTGCCATGGGCAGGGACACCTTACACTAGACACGTGGCTCAAAGCCCCATCCAACCTGGCCTTAAATACTTTCAGGGATGGGGCATCCACAGCTTCTCTGGGTAACCTGTTCCAGTGCCCTACCACCATCTGAGCAAAGAATTTCTTCAGAATATCTGATCTAAATCTACCATTTTTTAGTTTAAAACCATTACTCCTCTCCTACTTAGCTCACTAAGTACTTTTGACCGGAAGCTATCTTCAACGCCCTTTAGGAATTTCCCAGACTTGCTTGTCATGGCAGTATGATATTCCCAGTCTGGGAAGCTGAAGTCTTCCATAAGGACAGGGGTAACCAATCCCAAGATTTCCCCTAACTGGCTACAGAACAGCTCATCTGTACCATGGTCCTGGGTGGGCAGTCAGTAGTAGACACCCATGACGATATCTGCCCAGCAATGTACCTTTCTCCAGCAGACAACCCTGAAGGAGGGTTGCTATGCAATAGCCCTCAGTCACAGACTCAGCAAACCCCATGATCTGTAAAGGAAGGGTATACATTTACCCAGTACTCTCACAACTGAAAGAAATCTGGGAGTCAATCACAAGTCACTGTGCGTTTCAGATTTGGTGCTATGTGCCTGAATATGAATGGCTTTATGATTTTTTTTTAAACTTTTATGAACTTGCTTAACTCAGGTGTAGAAAAATACAGAATAATGTACTTTTTCCTCTTGTATGAGAGGGAAGAAACACAAAGAAAATAAAAGCAGGAGAACAGAATCTTAATAAATAAATAAATAAACAAACAAACAATAAATAAATAAATATGGCCTTTGGGCACTAAGTGGGACTGAACGTGTATTTTGTCTACTTCCTCACATAATACTCGCAGTTCTGTAATTCCAAAATTACAAAACACCTTGGATTTGTGAGTGCAGCAGACCAGACCTTCACAGGTACCTAAATATGGGATCATTTAAAGACTTCAGTTGCTCTGAAGAGGTGTGCTCACAGCTGTACTTCGTTTTTTAGGGCTTTCTTCTGTAGCCTTCCCTCAAACTACATGGATTACTCTGGCACATCACAGTCATCAACTGCAACATCATAGTAAGAGGTCTCACTCTGAAGTTTGCTTCATGTAACCACAGCAAGGGAAGCAGTTGTTCCTATGGATGTTTGTTAACTTAAGCTTTTCCAAACAAAAAGACTAGTAACATTTCATAAAAATGTATGCTACCATGTGCATTGCTAACTAGCATCAACAGGCATATGTAATAACAATCCATATCAGCCGGACTGCTTTCTCATCCAATCTTCTATTTTTATTAAACTGATGATAAATTTCTGCCTATAGCTTATCTTTTACATATTCACATCAAGCATAAATCAGTGTTTTTAAGGTTCTTCTTCCTTTTTCATCTTACATATGTGTAAGATATTATTCAAATACACTTTCAAGAATAGGTATGTATGCAGTTATTTGATTAAAACAAAAAAAAAAACTCAGTCCTTTTGTCAAGTCCTTTTGCCTTTCTTTTGTCAAGTAATCAATGATTCACTGGTTATTAGAGAACAGAAAAAACAACAACCCCCAAACCCACCAGTGTATTCCAAGTTTAGTTGAAGAAGTGCATCTGCTTTGAGACTCTGATCAGAAGCTACAATACTGTAGAGGCTTGTATAAACACTTTTTTTTTTCTGCACAATAATTTGATTACATAAACATTTCTTTGACATTTACAACTTCAGAATTACTCTGTTTATCCTATCATCTGAATTTTAGAAGTGATCATCCCTCATAGATACAAGTGAAAATTAAAAGAAAAACTGTTCAGAATCTTTGGAAATGCCATAATCTTTTAAGCTCATAGATGTATAATCCAAGAACAGTCAGTTATGCTGGACAGCAAATATAAAATCTTAAATAAAGAAAGAAATGCCAAATAATGCTACTGCTCTATGTCAAGAGAAAATGCCTTTGGTCTAGAGCTACGAAGATGTTGGCTAAACACTTCACGACTAAACTTTCAGATATACTGCTGCTGAATGGAATTCAAAGCACCAGGCTGCAAGCCTGGATTTGCCACATAATAGATGGGGAACAGTAGCTTTGAAAGAATCTTGTTCATTTGGTCACGTAAGGTTAGGTTATAAACACAGCAGACAGGGGGTTTCATGCAACTGTAGAAAGTTAGCTGACAATTACAGACTGAAGGAGTGTTTTTATACAAGCTTCACCGCTACAGACTTTAAGTACTTTAATAGTCAGCCCTTTACCCTCTATCCTATTCATGCCAGTGGCTTTAAGAGCATGACTACAGAGCTGTCAAGACCTTAGTGATCATACATAAATCCAGCAACAAAACTATCACTGCATTCAAGTCAATATTTACTTTGCTGGTTGCGATTTTGTTGTCCACTGAGTTTACAGCCTTCAGCACTGGGCAGATTCTAAGGTGACAGAGCTGTGACCATCACAGTGCTAACAGGCTGCTATTTTGGTATTCTTTTCTAACTAGCCATGGGCCTTTTCTGACCTGCTTTTATTCTCAAGATTAACTCAACCTGAAATTTCCAAAATTTCCAAGTTTTCCTAAATGGCTTCTGAAAACAGTTCTTTGACACGCAGCCATTTGCAAACCTTTTAATGAAACTGTGTGGTATGCTGCCTCTGGTGCATAGCAATGTTCCAAATAACATTGGTTATTTTCTCCTTGACAGAGCAAATATAAACTAGAATGATATTGCCAGAATAAATATCGTATACAGAAGGACATATTTTGAACATATTTAACATTCTCTGTTTTGTTTTGTAATGTTTTCCTACACTTTGCTTTCTTTTTCAAACATTCTTCATTACAAATTCATTGCCAAAATATTTGTGGCGATTGAATACAGGCAGGCAGAGTTTTCAAATTACTAGGCTGTCCCTCAGGCATAGAAATAAATGGTTAAAAAAATATCTAGGTACAGCAGGAACTTTTTCATTAACACTATACTTTACAATTTCTTATAGTAAGAGCACAGAATGAGGTCTATCTTAGTTATGTGGTTCTCAGCTTTCATGTAGAAGGACAGTTTATGCATATCCCACTGAGTAGTCGGTTTTATTAACTCTCTGAGTGGGTCATCTCCCAGCTGGGAGTGAAATCAGTTTACAGAAACTTACAACTAACAGGCACCCTTGAAAACCACGGAATGAAAGGTATTAATAGTACACTCTCTTTTGACCAAATATAAGAGTAGCAAAATGACAACACTGAAAAAGAGAAAGCCAAAACTGATGTGTAATCTCAAACTACCTTTAAAATACTTTAAATATTATTTTGCAGAACAAAACATAATTTGCTTACCATTGGATAATCTTTTGCTGTGACCTACAATAAGTGTAGAATGTTCTACATAAGTACAGAATAAAATCATCATCTTAGGCATCCTATTATAGGAAACTAGGAGCTATATCTATTCGCTGCATTCTATACAGACAGGAACCTGAATGCTCAGAAAAAACACTCTTCTTGGCATCATTTATACAATTTTTTTCATTAATGCAATATAAACTTTTCTGTCATTTATATGATTAATCTTTCTGAGTTTGGTGAGTAAAATACATATAAATGAAAACTCAGCTTGGCTCCAACAATTAAAAACATCTGAAAGAAAGTTTCCTTCACTTTCTTAGGGATTTCATTAACCTGTTCTTCATTTATCTTCTAAGGGGAAAAAAAAGTGTGTAAGCAAAAATGTCAATACAATAAATGACAGTAATAAGAAATCACATTTTTCAGGCTTTTTAAGTGATAAAACTGTCATGCAGGTTTATTCACATTAAATACTTTGACTGAAATTTAGCCTAGAAATAGTTGAAGTCAAAAAATAAAAAGACAAAAAATAATCTAAGTATTCAATGCATGTTGGGAAAAAACAGTGGTTGGGGAAAATAAAATTGCTAAGATATTGTTCAAAAGCCATCCTCAGAGCTTGTATGCTACAGGGAAGAAGCCAGGCCACACTCATGCCAAACATAAAAATGGAGGGGAAAAAACTTAATGTACCTATGGTCCCTCAGGGATCCAAAAGTCACCTGGGGGAAAAAAAAAAAAATCTCATATACCATGTGTTTAGAGCAGATGGCGTCGGAAAAAGCTAAGAGGTGAAAATAAGTGAAAGCAAACTGAGAAGTCCAAATGGTATTACAATAATTGTCTGATTTTCAGATACAAGGCTTTTTGAAAATATGTAAGTAATATGCAGGCAACAGAGAATAACCTTAAACCTAATACTTAAATCAGAAATTGTAATCGTTTATTGTAAACGTCTGTTTGTTGGACAAAATGCTTATGTAGTTAACAGATATATAGAACAAAATGAAGTACCACTTCTTCTTATGAAGAAAAATGTTGATCATCTTCCCGAGTACATAACTGTGTTTGCAAAATGGTAAACAAACATAGGAACGCAGAGAGAGAGCATACAAGTAAGTGCTCACCATGTAATTTTGGTGCAATTTACTAACCATTACAGCAAGTACCTTATGCAAAGTCAATGTATTTTCACTGACCATATGTAACACATGAATTTGCCTGATGTTCAGCGTAATACAGGTCACATCAGACCCTGTCCCTTGCAGAAGCTTGTCTCACTGAGCTTTTAGAAAATTTTAGCATGAAATATTGCTGTTCAAGCATCAAAAGAATTTCTGATTCTGTTATCAGATACAACACAGATTGCAACCCAAAATATATTAATGTTCCAGAACATTTTATCAAACTACAGTATCCAAAACCAATGCAAGATGGAGTATACAATGATCTTTCAATGATCAATGATCTTTGACAATGATCTTTATTGTATAAATCCAGTAACAAGAATGACATCTTTTTGTCAGCTTAGACATCTCTCAGCAGAAGAAAACACGTTCATATTGTGTTATACTGCTGCTTCATCACATACGATCTTCCATGGACTTGGCCCTCCCCAGCTTTTTCTGTTTGGGTAGATTGTATTCTTCATAGCAGTAAAGACAAGCTTTAAAGCAGTAGAGACAAGCCATGGCATAAGCATGTCAGGGTCAATTGCAGGACAATGAAAAACATAATACAGACCTTGTCACTCTGCCTTGTAGTAAGCATCATAAATTTCTTGTCTCTACTTCTAATTTTTATTGATTACAAATAACATCAATATAAATATATTTATTTTTTTTTAAAAGGAAGGAAAGGCAAAAACAAGAAAAAAAAATGCACCCTTGCGTTCAGGAGGACAGAGTTCATGTCAAGCATCCACTGAAGTGGTTGCACTCATGTTCTAAACAAAGAAACCCATGTCTGGAAAAGTTCCATGCATATCTCTTCATTTTGTTTTGGACAGTATACCTTATATAAACAGTGAGGGGGAGGACAAGGAGAGAGAGGTATGAACAAATATTGTATGAATTTTTTTCATATTGTGGAGAAAGTTTTTGCACATCAGAAACTGAATTTTTCCCTCTAACAAATCAGTAACACTTTTATTCCTTATGCTGTTAACCCTGCTAACATACAGGAAAAGTTTTCATTTCAAAACTTTAGCTTTTTTATCATATAATTTATGGACGTTTCACTTCCTTTTCAACTCAGTGACTGTAAGAAATGACAAGCAGGGAATAACAATATAAAATTACAATCAGCAATACATTTTTGCAGTAAAGGACATCTGTTAGGTTGATGTTTTACCCTACAAAAATTTATGAAACACTCAACGCTCTACTGGGTGATGTAACAGAATAAGCCTACGTTAGTCAACAGGGAAGAATTTAGAATAGAAGTGTCTCTGTCAGATAAAAATATGGTATATGTTAGAAAAACAGTGGAAATACATCAGTGTCTGATCTTGAATAGCTCCATGACATCATGAGGAGAAAACAATACCTTTTGACTACTTTTAGAAAAGATGCATCTCAGATGTGTAGTAAAAGCTTTGAGTTCAGTACCTGGGTTAAGCTCCCTGGCAGGTATGAAAAAGCCCTACACATGCTAGAAGGCTTTGAGATTCCTCAAAAAAGCAACAGTGCTATCGTTCCACCATATGTACTTCTTGAACTATGCAAGAATACTTAGGCTGTTTGGAGAATATGGAAAAACAGGATGTCAAGTCTTCTCCTTGCCAGTACATGGATAAAGAATTATAGATAATCTACCCTTGTTCTATGGAACCCTAGCTTCTGCTGCAAAACAGTGCCTTTTGTGAATGCAGACTTTCTGCAAAGCTCTGTTTATGCTCTGGCCGTGGCTGAGGAAAGGGCAACTTCTCATGTCCAGCCTGAGGCGTGAAAGACAGGAAGACTCTGAACTGTAAGGCGTGGTTAGACAAAGTTCAGTTTTCTGGCAGGCAGCTTGCTTGTTACTTCTATATACAAAGGAACTTCCATTAGCTGTACCCTGTATGAAACAAGGGAGCCTTTATAAGCTTCAAAATGGCCTACAAATAGTGCTTCTGTTCTTTCACTGATGTATAGTACTCTCCCATGAGATATACAATGGCTATTGTATTACAAGAAGAGTTGTATCTGGGTTCTATCTGGAGCCTGAATTATAAAACTAGCCAATTTATAGACCGCTCATATTTGTCTCAAGAAACAAGGTGCCTTTCAAAAGGTAATTCAGAATAAACTCCACAGGTGCCACATTACTTGCCAGTTATGTAAAGAAAGAAAAAGGGTAATTGAACTATGACAGCGAGCAACACACTGTACCAGCAGCACTTACAAGAAGGAACTGCATGCCTGAACCGAGACTGAAGAAGGCTAAACTTGCTCACTTCTGAGAGAGAACAGGGCTCTGGAAAGGAATTCTGTTTCCTCTAGCTAACATAGACAGAGGAAAGAAAGAACCATTAAGACATAGGTAATGAAAAGGAGACACATTATGTAACAGCGCTGAACTGACTTTTCCTAACAAAGTGGTTTCACCAGGAAAGAAAATGAAGATGTCTAGGGCTAACAGAAAACCATTTTACGCCATGTTTTGTCAGGCGACAATGAAGATAGTGGCCGTCACTTCAATAAATACTTCAAGAATAAGAATTAGATGCATTTATGACATACAGTACAGTTTACAGCAAAAAAAAACTTATAAAAGATCCAATAATTTTGCTATTTGATATACATAGAGACTGGATGTCACTGTAATTCTTGAATATAGCATACAAACACATTTATTATTTTCAAATGTATAATGTAATACTTTTCTAAAGTAGCAAAACTACTGACTTCTAGTCAGTGAATTCTGTCATGGTATGATAAGCACTAACTACACTGAAAGCTATTCTCTACGAGGAAATGGGGAGGAAATAAGACACTAATATACAGAAAGACAATAAGAGAGAATTGGTAACCAGATGATACAGCATCCTCATTACTAACTTGGAATGCAGACAAGCAGAAAGGTTAAAATGCAGAACAAAACAATTTCTTGTTCAAGGGTAATCTGAACTGAGACAAAGGAACAATATCTTAATGACAGAAGTTAAGATTCAAGACTCTGTGACTCTGAAGCTGTATGACTCCAAGCTCTATGACTGCCCAGCTGTATGGTAAGTTTCATTTGCACAGCAAGATGGCAACATGGAGGTTACCATTTAGTAGAAGGTTTCCTACTAAAAATCAAGGAACTCAAATCTACTAACAGAGGAGTATTATGATACTATCGAATAACAGCAATGAGATCTTCGAACATTGAGACTACACAAACATACAAAGAACAAGAGCAGGAAATTCTTATACACTGAACTCCATTCTCCCTTATTGCCATAATGCAACTGCCTGATTGCTCCGCACTGATTTTGGACACTGAACATGAACATGGGACTCCCTGTTGGCAGTTAACATCATTAAGTCTTTTTTGAATAATTTTTCATTGTTTATTTCTTTTTGATATGATCACAATACTACTGCTAAATTCTACTTCTCTGACTTGCACGTCTAAATTTATCGTGTGCCTCTTGTTTATAAAAGAATAACCACTATTTTGTTAGTTGACTTCATACACAGTTCTGTTTCAAATGATTTAAGTAGTATGAGGATCTTACCAGGACTGGTTCTGTACAGCTCAGATGGGCTGCTGACCTTTAGGCTGGAGGCAATCTGTTGATGATGTAATGGGGGCGTTTTCACTAGGAGAGAAGGAAAAATACAGTTCCTCTTCAGTAACAGATAAAATGTTAATAGCACTATTTTAATAAATAAATAAATAGATGCAGACATATCCTTACCATATGGTGTCTCTGGTGACAGTGGAAAAGCTGGTGTAGATGGGACAGATTCACTTCCATTTTTGGCTGAGGAGAAGATTCCCCCATCTATGTCATCTTGGTAACATGTCACAGCCATCTAGAAAGGGCACAAAAAAGCAAAATTACAGCATGAAACTTTCCACTTAGTCTTACAACACAGAAGTTTTCTTATAAACTCATCCACTGTTCCAGCACAGAAATCTTAGAACATAAAATCATGTAAACATATATAGAGGACAAAAAAAGGACAGCCTTAAACAATGAATTGCATTTCTAAGGCAACTCTTCTTATTGCCACAATGCAACTGGCAAATTACTTTACATTGATCTGGGGCACTGAACATGGACATGGAACTCCCTCATGACCATTCACTTCATAAAGCTTTCTTGTAAAATTCTTCATTGTTTACCTCTTTGGTCTCCCCTAAAGGAATTAGTGATCCTGGATTTACAGCCTGGTCAGCAGCAGGAGACTTCATCCATCCACACCTGCTATACAATGGCTGCCCAGGGAAATCATTGTCATACTGTCCAACACTTAATTTTCTGTTCCTTCCCACTGTTGCATCATCATCTTGTGAACCTGTTGATGACAAACAAATAAACCAATTAATAAGTCAATCTTTTTTTTTTTCAGTTAGAGTTATTAAAACAAATTCCTCCTATGGTGTCTTCAATGATTCTGTTCAAGGATGCTCATGAAATAACCGGTTTCATAACTGCTTTATAAAACAACACAGATGGGAAAAAAAAAGGCAAACAAACAAAAAAAAAGCCAGCTGTAGTGTTGTAGTTAGCCTTGCTGTCAGAAGCTGGAACATATCTGCAGTACACTTGGTTCCAGTGGAGTGAAGCTAGCTGCATGTTTTGCTGATGTTCATTTTTGAAAGAGGTTACTTACGCCTGATGCCACTGGTAAAGAATGTCAGCAGGGGCCGCTACAGGCAAACAAATGGAAAACCTTTATCTCCAACCCTAACACAGGTTTCAGCAGTAAAATCGTAGCTGCTTTCCTGCACTCCATTTTCCCAGAAAGACCAGCTTTTTAGCTGTGTCTTTATAACACAGACCTTGGACCTTATAAATCCAGCTCACTGTACACTTTTTGTGACACACACTTAATGACAGAAATTAGGTATTAGGTATACACAGGAGCTGCAACATTTTGGATTCTGAGGAGTACAAAAGATTAAGCTAAACCAGACCAATCCAAGTTATTCAGGGGGCATAAAGCAGTATTCGTTTTGAGCATCACTATTAAAAGACTGTCACCAGATACAGCTTCATGATTAGCAGCACCTTTTATTTAGTCAGGCCTTGAAACCATAACAATATGAGTCAAAAGCATGCCCTTCATCTAAAACAGTAGGGAAAGAGAAAAGTTTTCAGCTTCCAAATACATTCATTTTATGATCTGAAGCAGTTGACAGAAGCCAAAGCATAGAATCTGGTAGGCAGTATAAGTGCCTATATCTTCGATAACATTGCAAAATTATAGATATTTATTGCACAAATAGGTATCTGCATAGGAGAACAATTTTCATTCAAGATTAAAATTTACACGGGGATTTCAGCTTAAAATCCAAAATACTTAAGTGGTTCTTCATTGACATACATATGCAACATCCTGATGAATTTGCTAGCAATTAGTAACTAATCTAAATAAATAAACAAAACTATAGGCGCTTTCAAAAATCTTGCTGTGCTACATTCAAAGCCACTGTGATAGTAACTACTACTAAAGCCAATAAAAATGAATTAATAAATTAATGAATTAATTAAAACTGCTATTCACTTCTGGAATTTCCAGGGTTACAGGGAAACAAACTAATTTGTTCAGTCTCATAGAATCATAGGTTGGAAAAGACCTCCAAGATCACCTAGTCCAACTGTACCCATACTACCAATATTACCCACTAAACCCTGCCCCTAAGTACCACATCCAACCTTTCCTCAAACACTCCCAGGGATGGTGATGCTACCACCTCCCTGGGCAATCTGTTTCAAGCCTGAAATGGCTTGAATTTAAGAGATGGACAAATAAGCAAAGAAGTCAACAAAAATGACTTTAGCTTAGTTTATTGGTTTTGCAAATTTAGTCAGAGTTCTTCAGAGCTTTCTCACTTACTTCAACAGATGACTAGAATTTTTAATTTAAAAGGTGTCTTTTACAGTGAATAAAGTGTCAGGAGTCAAAACATACTAGAAGTCACATGTGTTGGGTCTGTTTGGGATGTGGCCCCCTGCTACCAAAACCTTGCCACATAAACCCACTACATCACATCATTCATTTTTGTCCTTGTAACTTAGCTTGAAGTTTTGGCACAACTTCAAAAATATCCCGGGGCAGATATTTATTCTTTTAAAAGCATTTTGTATAGCCCCATTTCTCTCTTTCACCTTGTGAAGTACAAATATATTTGTTTTCCCTAAGGAACAAATAGTAACATTCCAACAGGTTTTCATCAGAACTGCATCAGGCATTTGTTTTGTCAGATGGTTATTATTGCATCAGTGGTACAGCTAACAGAAGCATATATGTGTGTGTGTATATATATATATATATATATAGTTTAAACCATAACCAACTGCATAAATTACAACCAACCTGGAAACCCCTTACAACAGATAATTACGAAATCAGATTTAAAAGAAATGCATGTATCATCATCTTGATGTTTACTCCTCAATAAAGAGCTCTAAATCACATTATGACTTGTGTGTTCCTTTTGTCCATGAAAATGTGCAGTCTCCTTTAAAAAATTTGATTACTTCAGGCCACTCAAACAGTTTACCCTTCTGTTCTGTGTAAGTTTTCTTGAAAGAATTTCTTTTTTTTCCTTTTGAAAACAAAGCATTGTCCCTTATGTCCCTTGGAAAAAGGGACAAATAATGTCCCTTTATGTCCATTGGAAAGATGTTGAAGGGATCAACAGCACAAGTAGTGTTCTCCTCTGTCCTCCCAGTTAGTGACTGGGACCCAGGAAGAAGGAGATGAACAGGTCAAGTGAATGAATGGTGAAGAGGCTGGTGCCATGCCCAAGGTTTTGGGTTCTATGACCTTGGACGTGCCTTTGAGGGACCAGGCATGCTGACACTGGATGGGGCACAGCTGTCCAGGTGGGGCAAGAGTGTTCTGGGCAGCAAGGTGGCTGGGCTTATCAGGAGGGCTTTAAACTAGATGGAGGTAGGGGAAGGGGATGCACCTCTGAGTGAAGAAAGAACACTATCACTCTAAGTAACAGCAGGGAAATATTTGTGAACTGTCCCAATGTAATCAGGAAGGGTTCTAGAAACACAATACGACCGATTGCCAAGCTGAAATGCCTCAACACCAATGCACGCAGCACGGGAAACAAGCAAGAAGAATTAGAAACCTCCTTCTTCATGACTGTAGGAAGTGACGCAATAACACTTAACCAATCATACAATCATATTGTCATATATCTTAATGTTTAAAAACAAATAAAAAAAATCCTAGAACAATTACTGTGATATTTTTTTTTTTAAGATCACACAGTCAGTCTTTAAAAAAAATCTAACTGCCTTCTGAATTGTATGTAAAGTAAAATCATAGAAAAATATAATGGTTTGGGTTGGAAGGGTCCTTAAAGATCATCTAGTACCAATCCCCCTGCCATAGGCAGGGATGCCTTCCACTAGACATGTACGGTGCTTAGCTGCCTGCCAGGTTAAACCACGGTCCTCCTTTTGGTGCCCAATGTGGGGCTCAAAGCATTGAGAAAAATGACAGATCTCACCAGAACGTGTTAAAACAAAATTGTTATAAGCCTTAGATCAGTTTAATAGCTGCTAATTACAATGTGGATTTTTTTGATCTCAAGTCTGCTGTGCTTGTTTTCTGAATTTTGTTGTATAGCACATTACTTACTATATGTGTTCCCTGTTGTGTTGTTTATCATTTCTGGGAGCTGGTTTAAGGTTATTATTTTGCTGTACTGTGTAACACTGGCTTCCGATATGATGAAGTTACTAGCCATGAGACTAATTTGGTATTTGTATTCAGCATTGCCATCACCTCCATACTTCAGAAACCATCTCTCAATTAATAATTATACCTTTCACCTTTTCTCCTCAGGGAGCCAATCTGTGGGGGGAACAAGGGGGAATACTTTTCCCACTTGTTCACTCTCCCTTTCTCCTTCACCTCCCCTTTCTCCTCCAGGCTAGTTACGATGGCTCTTCAAAATTTTGAATATCCTTGGGATATTCAAACCAGCATGTTCCTATTGTTAAGTCTCCTGAATGCACTTCAGGTTTTGTTTAAGGTTAAACAACTACTTAGGAATGCCTTCCAGAGATCAGTCCCAAGGCAGTACACTTATGAGGGGCAGGGAGCATGGGAAGAGATGGGCAGGTACCTAGAGCACTCCAATTCTTTGGAACTTCACCCCTGAACAAGTGTGGAATCTGAAAAAACTGGCAGGATGCTTGTAAAAGGTGCCAGGTCATCCCCCTGGCAATTCCAAAGAGACACAAATCACTGCAGCGTGCTGGGGCTTGCTGTATGCTTACCAAGCCACAATCAATACCACCACAACTCCTGTGGCAGGCCCCGCAGCCACTCCAAGCCCTTCATTGGGCCCAGCAGCCACTCCAGCCTCTGTGACAGCCCCCATGGCTGGGCCAGAGAACCAACTTATGCCAGTATCAGTCGATCATATACGGAAGATGAAACAATGGAGGAGAAAGTCAGGTCGGGAGTGGGGGTGAGTGTGGGGGTGTGAGCAAACAGCTGTGTTGTGCTTAGCTGGCTGCTGGGTTAAACCACAACAGGGATGCATGCAACCCTAGAGAGAGCCTTTGTGTGGTAAGTCATGGACAGGAATTATGTTGGCTTAGCTGATGACTTCAACATATTACGGAAAGGGATCTGACTATCTTTAATACATGCACATATACATAAACATGTCTTACACGTATTTGTACGTGTATCTATCTTTTACATAAATTTCATGATGCCAAGGAGAATTAATTTTATTACAGTGGTTAATATTATTTATTCATTTTATTACAGTCGTTTTCTTCCACATCAACAATATTCTCATCGTTCATGCATATAATCTATAATTATATAATATTATTTAATTATAATACTTATATAGATTATAATCTATAACTGTATGTTTACCCGTTAAACTTATTAGGTTCTGTGTGTACTATTTATTTCTGCTGTGGAGATGGATTCCAATGTAAACTCTTATTTAAAAGTGCACTTAGACTGAAGGTCTTCCTTGCTGCAACCAGCAGCTGATTATACTTCTGCTACTTCTTTGCTGCATGCTAATCAGTGCTTAACAATGTGACACTGACAGAGCAGCTGTTGTGTGACAGCTATGAGTTATGCTGCTGGTTCACATGGGCACCAGTGATGCAGCCAGGAGCAGCCTGAGGAGAATCAAAGAAGGATTACAGAGCCCTGGGAGCAGCAGTAAAGGACTCAGGAAGTCCTTTCATCCATGCTCCTGATCAAAGGGAAGGGGACTGAAAGGGCCAGTTGGATCTGGCAAATCAACAGATGCTTACAGGACTGGTGCCACAGACAGGAGTTTGGCTGCTTAAACCATGGGACCGGCTTTGAGAAACCTGGTCTGCTGGGGGTGATGGGGTCCACCTGTCAGAGCATCTCTGTAGAGCATCTGTGGTGATAGGTTGCCAACCTGGTGAAGAAGGCTTTAAACTAAAGTCGCTGGGGAAGGGGAACCTCAATCTATCCCACTCCTCCCACTTTGATGCTGGTGTCAGCGACAGATGCCCAGAGTGTGCGGATAAGGGTCATGGGTCAGCAGGAGAGCACCAGAAGAGCAGCACAAAGGAATGCCAGCCACTCCAGCCAGTAATGCCACATCGTTCAGGGGCCCAACTTAAATGTCTCTATGATAACACACAAAGCATTGGGAATAGACAATGGGAGTTAGAGATGTATGCACGCCTGCAGGACTGTGACCTCATTAGCAGTACAGAGATGTGGTGGGATGGCTCCCATGACTGGGGTGTTGGAATGGAAGGATACAGGCTCTTTAGGAAGGACAGGCAGTGGAGATGAGGAAGGGGCATTGCTCTCTATGTCAATGAGCAGATGGAGTGCATGGAGCTCTGCCGGGGGAAGGATGAGGAGCTGACAAAGAGATTATGGGTCAAGATTAAAGGGAGGGTATGGACAGGTGATATTGCAGAGGGGGGTCTGCTACAGGCCACCAGATCAGGAAGAACAGGCGGATGAGGCCCTCTGTAGATAGATAGAAACAGCCTCACATTTGCAAGCCCTGGTTCTCATGAGGGAATTCAACCACCCCAATACCTATTGGAGGAACAGCACAGCCGGGCATAGGCAATCCAGGAGGTTTCTGGAATGCATTGATGACAAATTCCTTCTCCAAGTGATAGAGGAGCCAAGGAGGAGAGGCACTAGTCTGGATCTCATTCTCACCAACAAGGAGAGGCTGGTGGGGAATGTGAACCTGAAGGGCAGCCTTAGCTACAGTGATCATGAAATGATGCAGTTTAGGATCCTGAAGGCAGTGAGGAGGGAGCACAGCCAGCTCACTACCCTGGACTTTGGGAGAGCAGACTTTGGCCTCTTCAGGGATCTGCTTGGCAGAGTACCATGGAACAACACCCTGGAGGGAAGAGGAGCCCAAGAAAGCTGGTTAATATTCAAGGAACACCTACTTCAAGCTCAGGAGTGATCCATCCCAACAAAGAGGAGGTCAGGCAAAAACACCAGGAGGCTCGCATGGATGAGGAAGGAAGTCTTGACCAAACTTAAACAGAAAAAGATGGCCTACAGAGAGTGGAAGCAAGGACAGATAGCTTGGGAGGGATACAGAGACATTGTCTGAGCAGCCAGGGATCAGGTTAGAAATGCTAAAGCCTGTTTAGAATTAAATTTGGCCAGGGACATTAAGGGCAACAAGAAAGACTTCTATAGGTACATTGGTGATAAAAGGAATGGTTTTAAACTAAAAGAGGGGAAATTTAGATTAGGGGTTGGAAGGAAATTCTACACTCAGGGGGTGGTGAGGCACTGGAACAGGTTGCCTAGAGAGGTTGTGGATGCCCCATCCTTGGAGGTGTTCAAGATCACATTAGATGAGGCCCTGAGAAACCTGATCTAGTGGGTGGTGTCCCTGAGTATGGGGGGGGGGGGGGGGGGTTGGAACTAGATGATCTTTGAGGTCCCTTCTAACCCAACCCTTTCTATGATTCTATGTTTCTAAGATTCTATGATTTTGTGATAATGTATTATGCAAAAGATTTCAATAAGCCATAAAAATAAACTTGTTCAAACTGGCTTTCAATGCTGTGGTTTGCAGAAAAGAAAAAAAAAAAAAAAAGAAAAAAGAAAGAAACAGTATGAGAGTATGATGCATTCAATCACAACAGGATAAAAATGCTCTAGAGTCTCTAGATTCCCGTGTTACTCTGGTTACCACTACAATTAAGTGAAAAACATACTTGACAGTTATTCATCCCTTGAATAATCTGCAGGCCCCATAATGTACCATGAATAGCTATTTGCTCTGCTTTAGTATTAAGTAATTCTAATGAGGGACTAGAACTATTGAATCATACTATTACGGATTTTTGTAAATCAGATTAAGGACTTCGTTTATAAGGACTCAGTTTACATTTACAAATACCCTCTGTGGTTTTCTGGTTAAGAAATGCATTGGAGTAGTATTTCAAAATAATATTTAAGTTTCACAATAAAAACTACCATTACATTAATATAAAATTCCAAGAGATAATTCCTAACTCATTAACTTTTATGTTTACCGTTACAACCTAAAAGGCATGGGAGCTTAGGAAGATGTAAATAGGAAAAGGTGGTTGCAGAAACCTTATGGTAAGTGATAAAATCTTTTTATAGCTATCTCTGTTGACTGAACGAAAGATTCACGTTAAACAAAACAAAACAAACAAAAAAGTAGGAAACTCCCTTACATTCCTATTCCATCACAAATAAAAAACATCACAAATCAAATTTTTATAGTTAAGATAACTCCTTGATTTGTAGTTATCACTCAAGTAGGCAAGTATCTTTAAACTTGTAGTTTCAAGATAACAAAGATGGAGTGGGTCCCCATTTTAATTTCTATCTTTTTAATCTCCTCTTTAGCACTACTAACTCTATACTGTGCACAACCAGAATGCAGTTAAGTCACTCTTCACAACAGAAACACAACTGATGATATAAAACTATACACTTAACCTGAAACTGGCAAGAAGGAAAACCAACATGAGTGCTTCCACACAGGCCTCAGAAGGCTTTAATACAACACTGAAATACTCTTACAGAAGGAACAGAGATCTCGTAGTGCTGACACCCAGTACTTTCTCTCCTGTGCAGAATATTTTTGGTTGAGACTGCTTTCCTTTCATGTGTACTGCCTGATCAGATAAAGTCCCAATGATGTTAAGACCTCACAGTTCTGTCAAGTCAAACATATTTTAAAATTATGAATGTTCCAGCAGTACCTGAATATGTGTTTTTTGTAATCCACATAAATGCAGCTTACCAGGATATTAATTTAATAGATACATAATTTCAGGTCATCCCACCTTCAGAGGGCTAACACTTAGTTGCTAATTTCAGAAAGTAAAAAAATAAATAAATAAATAAAAATTGAAAAGTCTATCCTGATATCCTGATAGCCCTTTTCTAGCAGAATTAAGGACACCAAGTTTCATAACATGAAATACTGATATGAAAAAACATGTCCAGAATCTTACATTTTAGAAGCTCAGCCAATTCCTTGTTTATAAAGTGGTTATCTTATGTTCATTCAGTGAAAGATAATGATCCAAACAGTTTCCCTTTCCATGATAAGATATACATGAGTTTGCAGCTAGTTGGAAAGGAATGCTACCAATGCTAAAAGATGCCCTACTGTTTTGGAGTATGAGCCCTACCAAAGCCAGCTGAAGGAAACAACTTCAACAAGTTTTAGACCAACACTTTAAAAATGGGGTTATTTTTTCTAGGAAAATTTACAGTCTCTGAAGTGATTTAAAAACAAATAATCAACAATGTATTAAATTTCTCCAAATTGTTTAATGTGATTTTTTTTTCTGTTGGTTTTCCTTGTCAACTATAAGCCATAAAAAATATTCAGCACTAGAAATAAAATTCATTTGACCCTTCACATAAATTCTTTGGATGGAAATTCACTGATATAATTCCTATCACAAAGAAAGATGAAACAAGTCACAGTCACGTAAATGGTGATTAACAGGAACTTTTGTGCAATCAGTAATATAATATCCTCTAATACACAAATGAAATAAGAAAATGAGTTTTCAGAAATACAGATTATGATTTCTGTATTCCATATGCTCTTCTTCTCCACTAAAACTCTTGACATTGTCAAAGCCTATTCAACAGAAATCAGACCATCAGGAGTTGTTGCCACGTAACACACTCAGGAACTTCCATTTCTATACATTGTGGATACCACCACCAGCACTGAAACTCTCCCAGTCTCTCTCCAGAATGCATATGAAACCTGATGAATTGTTATAGCACTGAAATATAAATGTTTGATCTCGTCGAACTAGTTTTAAACACTTGAATAACAATTACTGTCATCTTCTCTGGATAGAGCTTAAATAACGTTAACTATTACTTAACAGATAGTTTCTCATTTAACGTTGTTTATTCCACAATAGTATTTTTGGAATATCATAGTCATTTCAACACTGTCCCTTTCACAAGACACAAAAGGTAACATCTATAGATTTAGGAAAATGTGTCAAACATTTAAACCATGTATATGCAGCTTGTGTCCAAAAATCCCATGACATTTGAGAAAAAAAATAAAAAAAAGGAAGAAGAAAAATTTCAGAACTCAAAGAAACAAAAGGAAAGCTTACTAGTATATATATTTGATCAATCAACCAACTAATGCAACTTAACAGATTTAAAAATTAATACCCACAACAAATAACAGACTCTGCAGACAGATGACTTGGAAATCACTCCTGTGTACAAGTATGTCTCGGACAGCAGAGCATAACGAGGAACAGACAAAGCAGAGGCACTTCAAGTGAGCTTCTCACCATAGCTTCAACCTATGGGACAATTTAGGATGACATACAACAGGGTCATCCTGTTCAACCCACAGATCGATAAAACTCTGGCTTTTCTCAAGAAAGGTACTGTGAAAACTCCCACAAAGCAGTTTTTCCAGTGCCCCTTTCACAGGCCTTACCATAGTCACGAAGGCTGAAATAAGACTCTGGGAAGAATTATGTTAGCATTGCATAAATTCCAGATGCTGTTGTCTATACAGAAATTTAGAAAGACTTGCATAACTCTGTCTCCTATTACCATGAAACATGGAAATTCAATCCAATCGGAGGGTTAACAATTCAACAAGAAAAAAAATGAAGTCCTTAAGTTAACTTTTAATAGAGCACAGTTTAATGATTGCCCCACATATTAAAAAAATCAATTACCAGAACAATATCCAAATCAATAGTGATTTCCTTCTCCGGAACCATTTATCTTCTATGAAATTCAAGATTTTCATAGAAGACTCTTAATGATCAAGATTTCAAGACAGCTTCAGACTTAAACCAAACTAATCCATTTTAATAATGTAGAAACCATTTTACAATCACTGTTACAAATTTAAATAAAACATAACCTCTTTAAAGATAGTAAGACAAAACTTGAGCTAAATGCTGTGGTGGAGAAAGGACAAGCAAATATATGTCCAGCTGAAACAAAATGACATTATTTTTGATTGTACAAAAATACAGAATACACGCAGAGAACATTGTTTCATGAAATATGTAACATAAAGTCCTTTCAGCTTATGGCTGAACATGAAAATTTGCCTCCTGCCTCCAGTCCCTTTTAAATTTCATCAAGTTTTGCAGTATATAAAGGATAAACTTCTCACTCAGCTTTGTTATTTTGCCAGATTCCCACTTTGACTCCTGTCAGAGCTCAATAATCTAGACAGCACATGGTCAGTACGTGAAGCTGGTAAGCAACCAGGAGTTTGTCCTGTTTGGATAGGAAATACCAGCAGATAACATGCTGCTAGTCTCCTGTCTCCCTGCAAAAAGGTGTTGGTGAATTCACTGGCATCTCCTTCCTCAACCACCCCTTCTGCAAATTGATTCCTGCACTCTGACTGTTTAGTCAAGCAAGGAAATAACTTGTAATTAATCCAAAGAGAAACTATACCATAATGTTCCAACTAAAAGGTACCTCCTCATCTACACACAGGAACGCAGTGCTGATCAGTGAGCTGCATTATCTTCTGAAAATAAACCTACGCTACTTGTAAGATTAAAACAAACAATCATTCCAACTTTTATGTATTCAACACCAATTATGTCCAAAGGTTCAGATCCCTATCTCTACAGGAACACTGTTTCAAAGGGATTCAGTAGAACAAAAGCTGATTGAGTGGTGTCTGTGATAACTTCAGTGTCTTAACCTTTCTCAAATGTAGTAGGAAGTATTATTGCAGTCATAAAAATCTCTTTGTTCTCAAAAAAAAATGTCCCATGTTTAACAATGATGCATAAGCAAAGTATTGTTTTTCCTTACTTAGAATGGGAAGTAGTCTAGGATTCAGACACTTGATAACCCAACAGCCTAACAAGCAAATTAAAAGATCTGAACTCTACCCCAAATCCGCATAGGCCATTAAATCTTTCTGCACAAGACAGAGCAGCTTCATACATCTGGACACTTTGGCTTCTTGGCCCTTCTACACTGTGCCAATTATGGGTGGTATACCTCTTGCAAAACTCAGTCATATCTGTACACCCATACAGAAATTTCATAATGATGCTACTGTCAGGCACACATCCTGGAAGTTACATGACTGATAAATATTTCTGGAGTGAAATGAACATGGCATAAATTGACCAAAAAATTACAGTGCTGCTAAATGCAATTACAATTCCATTTTTAACTTTAGCTTACAAATTAGTTTAACTAAATGTAGTTTAGCTAAAACATTTGAATTCAAACTCAATTTTAAACTAAAAAACTCATTTTTTTAACTGTAGTTCAATTAAAAACTGTCACTTCAGGTCTTTCAGATGGACTGGGTTTGCTCTCCCATGGAACATAACAGAGTGAATGGAAACATCTGGAATAGTTCAATGCTTTTTAAAATTATTATTTAATAAAGTAAGCAAAAAAAAAAAGATTTATTTCCTTCTCCTCCTCTGTCTGAAGCATGTAGCTATGCTGTAGCATGATTTATGAAACCATAATTTGAATCATTTTCAAAGATTTATTTTTGATAAAGTAATAACCTCTGAAGATATTGCAGATGTTTAGCCACCTTGTTATTCTTAATTTTCCATGTCATCTAGAGATGTAGGGATTTTTTTGAGGGCGGGAAGGAAGATGGCTTTGTCTACTTTAATGAAATATTTATTGAGCTGAAAAACCATCTAGTCTCCTGCAAAATGTAAGACTGTAACAACCGTATATCTGCATTGCACCCACCGCATTAAGGACCTGAGGAAGTTTTAAGGCAATATATTCAAAGAAAATTTTAACTCACGCATGTAAAAGATGATTAGAATTAGCTAAGAGAAACAACAGAATTTTGACCTTATGGAAAAGACAGTCCCTCCCTTACTCATGCTCACTTACATAGACATTTATCTCTTAATCATGGTGATGGAAACAGGCTACATTTTTCTGAAAAGTAAAAGTAAAAACATATTATTAATGGCATTACCCAAACGCCTGTTGAACACTGATGGAAATGGGGTATCAACCACCTCTCTAGGAAGCCTGTTCCACTGAGGTGTTCTCAGCCTCTCCTCATAGGACATGCTTCCAAGATTTTCTAAAGCAACAAATCATGCCATTTTAAGAGGGAGATGGGAATGAGACATGGTTGAAAGTAGTGGTAGGTTTTACTGAAAATGGGTAAAAAGTTTTCTGTTTTCTGCTTTTACAGTTTGCTAGGTACGATCAAAACATTGTTTTAGCTTTCCTTCCCTACATCTCAGGGACAATACTTGTGATAAAAGATGGCTGGTTAGAGGAAGCAAGTCTTACAAGTGATCTCTAACAGCAGATTAAGATCATACATTACTAGGCATGAAAGAATATGCATAGAGTGAAGTAAAGAGAGAACATAGAGAGTCCATACTTTCCCGAAACTGAAAATGAAGAACTACTGCAGCACTGTGTTACTAGTACATGGTATCTTCATTTACTACCAGAAACCCCACCAAACTCATCTTAATGTAACTCAGCTCATGTAAAAGCAAAAATTAGAATTTCTTTCATATACAGAGCACTGATTCACCTCTGACAAGCTATGCACATAGCACTGAGTGAAAAAGCTCAACCAGTGTTCTGCATGGTTCATTAAGACACATCTTACAACATTAAATAAACAAACAAGGATCATTATCTACTTCCTCCTGTTCTCAAAAACAATGAGTACTTAAGCCAAGACTTCATTTTGGACAGAGTCCAGAACACCATTACAAGAGCAGTCAGTACTTTGCACAATTTTATTTATAGTTATGTGCCACAGTTTGACAGTTCATTCAAATGCCAAAAGTGCATACATCAATTACATAAAAAATAGCTGCACATGCAGGTCCATATACAATCATATATATCCAGCTGTAAAAACTGGGCCAAATGTGCCAGTGGAACCAGCAGCAATTTTACCAAAAAGATTTCTAAAGAAGGGATTATGAAAAACACTTCAGGGAATGACAACTGTGTTGAAGAACTTTGCTCAGTCAAGTTTAAGGAAATAGTTCACTTTCATTTTTATTTTTTTTTAAATAGTGAACATTCTGTAACACATACTGCATAAAGACAAACTTGTAAAGGATACATGTGTATAAAAGCCCCTGCGAAGAAGTGTGAAAGGAGTGGTAGCTGCTTATCTGCTGTTTCTGCAAACAGTGCAGAAACATACAAGTGAACAGAGAGGTATGAACGTGCAACAGTGTACATTCTCAGACTTCACACACATTTATTTGCAGGGCATTGAAAATAGGTACATGAATTTGTAAGGCATGGATTCTCTGAACGCTCACACTAGAAGGGTATAAAGGAAGACCTGGGAAACTACAGGCCAGTCAGTCTCGCCCCTGTGCCTGGCAAGATCATGAAGCAGATTCTCCTGGAAACTATGCTAAGGCACATGGAAAATAAGTTGGTGATTGGTAAAAGCCAGCATGGTTTCACTAAGGGCAGATCATGCCTGACAAATCTGGTGGCCTTCTACGACAGAGTTATAGCATGAGAAACTGGCATCATCTACCTGGATTGTGCAAAACATTTGACACTGCCCCCCACGATATCCTTGTCTCTAAACTGGAGAGACATGGATTTGATGGACGGACCACTCGGTGGGTACGGAATTGACTGGATGATCTCACTCAAAGAGCTGCGGTCAATAGCTCAATGTCCAAGTGGAGATCGGTGACGAGTGGTGTTGTTCCTCATCAGTCAGTTTTGGGACTGGCACTGTTTAACATCTTTGTGGGTGAAATGGACAATGGGATTGAGTGCACCCTCAGCAAGTTCACTGATGATACCAGGCTGTGTGGTGCAGTTGACACACTGGAGGGAAGGGATGCCATCCAGCAGGACCTTGACAGGCTTGATAGGAGGGTCTGTGTGAACTTTAAGAAGTTGTACCAGGCCAAGTGCAAGGTCCTGCATGTGGGCTGGGGCAATCCCAAGCAGAAATACAGGCGAAATACAGCAGAAATGCTGGGGAAATCCCAAGCAGAAATGTGTGCTTGCAGCCAAGGAAGCCAACTGTATCCTGGACTGCATCACAAAAAGCGTGGCAGGCACGCCGAGGGAAGTGATTCTCCCCCTCTACTCTGTTCTTGTGAGACCCCACTTGGAGGACTGCATTCAGCTCTGGGGCCCCCAGCACAAGAAGGACATGGACATACTAGAACGAGTCCAGAGGACAGCCACAAAGATGATCAAGGGACTAGAGCACCTCTTCTATGAAGAGAGGCTGAGAGAGTTGGGGTTGTTCACCTTGGAGAAAAGAAGTCTCCAGGGAGACCTTATAGCGGCCTCAAGGGGGCCTACAGGAAAGCAGAAGAGGGACTCTTCGTCGGGGGGTGTAGTGATAGGACAAGGAGTAATGCTTTTAAACTAAAAGAGGGTAGATTTAGATTAGATATTCCAAAGAAATTATTCACTCAGAGGGTGGTGAGGCAATGGAACAGGTTGCCCAGAGAAGTTGCAGATGCCCCATCCCTGGAAGCATTTAAGGCCAGGCTGGATGGTGCTTTGGGCAACCTGGTCTAATGGCGCCCACTGCAGGGGGGTTGGAATTAGATGATCTTTAAGGTCCTTTCCAACCTAAACCATTCTATCATTCTATGATTCTAGAAACCAGATAATCCTACCACTCTCTCGTTATTTAACACTCAGTTTAGGCACACACACAGTGCATCAATCCCATTCATCTCCACTACTGTTTGTTATTGACTCAGCTCCGATTAGTGGATATTTCCATTCAATCTCAGGGCGGTTCAGCCCTGATCTGCCAACTCGCTCCATTACAGGTCAACAAATTCTCTTGATACACACATTAGGTGAAGGACTGTTTGAGTCACAGGGAAGATGGCTCACCCTAAAACTTGGTGTAAGACTGATCATCACTGATCAGCAGTCAACTGCTGTTTTGGTTATCCTTTATTCATGGTTATTTCCTCATCTCCATGTCAGCAAGCATTTCTTTGTGCTATTAATTACACCTCCTGTTGCTGAAGTAGTGGAAACAGCTAGTTAATTGCCTTAGTGAGTATCCTGCTCAGGTTAATTCCTTAAGACTACTCAGAGGTAAGGTAAACCATATCTAGTACGCCTGTGCTCTTTTACCACAGACTGCTAACGAACAACAAGGCATTATTGTTATTTTACGTGATCATTTACCTTAAATTATATGGTTTTGTGTTCTTTCATATATAGCATATTTACAGTCTTCCACTGCAAGCATGCTGAGTACTTCAGGTTTACTGCATATATGTACATGCACAGGGGATAGAGTCGGACTAAACTGGTACTTCAGCTGTGCCCTGTGGAGGGAAATCAGTGTGAACATGTCTGGAGAATAACTTCCCCATGACACTGTACATTAGTTTGCTCCCCAGCATGCAGGAATACACTTTTGACTTTACCAAACTCGGTGAGTTATGTTTTTACCTGTTTTCATTTTTAATTCTAGTTAACATTTAACACTCAACCCAAAGTAGAGTAATTCTGCTGTTTCAAGGTATCTACCTCTTTTCTCATAGAGCTGAGAACAGCAGGTTGCTTTTTCAGTATTCAGTTATATGGCTAGAAGAACATTGTGATGTTTTGTGACGTTCTTTTGAAGTGCTGTGCACAATTTGAAACAAAATATCAGAACATCTGTGTTTTATGGTCAGAACTACAACTGTCATCTAGATTCAGATGAGACATGAAATGATACTGGCTATTGCACCTAACCTATGTAACTTGGAATTTTTCCTTGCAGCTAGAATGCTCCATTTCCATCAAGAGACGATGTACCGAGGGCAAAACACTCCAGGTCTTCCTCATCCTTAATATTCATTTAGTCAACCTGCTTTTTCCCCAATTTGTTTTGTTCACGGTATGCATAAATGATTCCTTATACAACAGCCAGGAGAAGTCCAGATATGTAAGTAAATAATTCCTAAAGCAAGGAAAACCAGAATGTTCCCAGTTTCAAGCAGACGTGGCAGCATGCCACATACAGATTGTTTTACCTTTGGAACCATGGGTAGTTTTAAAATCAAGTTCCATTATTAAGCAAATGGTACTTGAAAAACTCAAAATAGAACATTTTGGCACTTGACATAAAGGCAAACTTAAAAAGTTATTATTATTGTGGTAAAGCTATATGAAGGAATATTTCTTTTAAAAATATTTTCTTTAATAAAATGTTATTCTTTATGTTACTTACTTCAATACCACATGCTGAAGCACATGCAGAAAATGACAGGGGAATAATCCTGATCTCCCCAATTTTAGTCTTGGTGATAATACCCTAAAATACAGAACTGATCTGTCCCTTAGCTTTGCCCTAGTGTTAATCATAATTTCCTAATGGTGTTTAGTAACACAAACAAATAACTGTGTTCCCCACAGTGAAGTTCCTACAGATCAGGTTCTATCAGGAAAATATCAGTATGGAGTTTCACAATACACCTGTCCTATCTATCTAAAAACTAATAAAATGGCCACCCCACTTGCCTCCCTGCCTCCATCTGTTCCTCTTTTTGCACACATCATTTCGTGATCTGACACAGAAATAAACCATATGAAAACCCTCAAACCATGAGATGGACAAGATAATCCAACACCCATCACTGCACAGCTGCCAGATCAGACGCACAGATGAACAGAGCAATGCATACCCCCAGACTGCAGAAGCAAAGTAAGGCCACCCCTCTTGAGAACTGTCTGCTGCATTTCAATTGGATTAGACACAACAGAAAATTGCTTTGTTAATAATACTCAAAAGGTTCAAAGAGCAGGCAGAGGACATTCAAAACTGCTGCTTATCACTCAAGAGCATGAAAAATAATTTTTACACAATGGAAACTCCTCTAGACACTACCTACATTAGCTGCAAACAATGGTCTTTAATCTTCAGGGCACTCAAATGCACTCTGCTACCTAAAGGTACTGGCTAAAGCCAAATATCTAAATCCTTACTAACCCTGCTCTCTGCCTCTTTTACCAAAATATGTCAACTCATTGAAAATGATGGTGGTATAGCTTACATCTCCAGAAATCTTAATAAACCCTTTGCACACACCATCAAATTAGGAGTTGCAGCAAAAGAAAAGCACCCATTCAGTTTCACTGTGTTCAGTGATATGAACTATAACTTCTCAACATGGAACACCACAAGGAGATTTCAGGTGAGAATATATAAGGCTTCTTGTAGCTGCCTCAATCAGATCTTATGAGTCTTGAAAGTGTTATACTAGCACCTTGTTTCAAAGAGACTACTAAGGCTAAAAGATGCTACTCAAAACTGACAACAGTGGCAGCATAAGGCCTTGAAAAATTGAAGGTAAATAGAAAAGAAAGCTCTTCAAGAGTTAAACTTTTAAAGGATTTTTTTCTAAACATAAATATCCTAAGTTACTGGAAATAGGACTAGAATGAGGCCCATAAATCTCAATGTGTCAAAGCTAGCACTAGAGACCAACACAGGCCTTCAGTCTTGCATTCTATATCCTGGATTCCACACATTTCAGGCTTTCTGCAATGTTTAAACTGTAGATGCAGTTCATTCATCTATTTCTGGCCCTAAAAATGCATGGGTAACCCTTTACTTGCCAACTTGCTCCTGAAGTCTCTAATGTCAATGAAAGACTTTGTCATGAACTTCAACAGAATCTGATTTCAGGAGAGTTAAAGCATGAATGAAGTACTTCCTCCAAGCAAAAATTTAAGAAATGACTTAAAGATTCAAATAACAGTTTATTCTGGTTTTGCTAGACAAGGTATGCCTAATATGCTGAAATAAAAAGTCACGCAGAGGTACTCAAGATAGCTATAGAACTGAGCTGGGAGTTGGATGTGGCTGCACAGTTTTGGTGTTTGAGTTCAAGAACTGCACAAATGTTGGAACAATGTCAGGCTGAGACATCACATTTGCAGACAAACTTACCAACTAAAAATATTTTGTGGGTTTGTTTTTTTTTGCTAACATAGAATGCACTAAATTCCTTCCATGTTTGCAGAAAAGCTGCTTTCCAGCCTTCCATAAGATGACCAAATTAAGACATGCAGGGCCCGTTCAATACTAGAATTTGCCGGTTATATTTCTAATAGCTGTCACTACTAGAAGCACTGAATGCTGATCTGAAATATTTGGCCTAATTATCTACTATCAAAAAAAACAACAACAGCAACAACAACAACAGCAAAAGCAGTGTCACCAAGTCATTTCAACCAGCTTTTTGAAATGGCTTATCAGAATTTCAGCATCTTTTCTAACAAATTATAAAGGAAGACTTAAATAGTTATTGGCACTAAACTACACAAAACTGAGAAACTCTTAGGAAACCTAATGCATTTAGTAATTAGCCTCATATACCTTGAAGCCTGAGATCCTCACGAACTTTTAACCTTCACTCTATTTGCCTTATAAGAAGAAAAATACATGATATAATTTCTTTTAAACACAATAACATGACCAAGAGAGATGTTAGCATTTCTAGAAATTAAACCTGGTACTTCCAGCTTTGTGCATTACATGTATTTTGTTAGCCCTGGAGGCCAAGAAAGAACTTTCTTATACTCCCAGGCTGCTGTAGCCTTATGCAGCAAATACCTAGCGACCAGCCTTGTAGAATACTTCAATTCCCATGTCTCTGTACACAGTGGGATTTTACACAAGCTCTGAAAATGATGGTGGTTTTCCAGATAAAATTTAATTGATTTATTTTATGAAGCTTTTATATATTGAACCCTAGCATTCATTTCCAGTGGAGCTCATCGGGGATGCTGATGAGGCTCCACGAGCAGCTGGTCAATGAGCAATGCACAATGCATGATGCATTGTTGGCCTACCCTCACTCAAGCAACATCTCACATAGATCATAGCTGCTTGCAGGCACTGCAGACTCCATCTTAAAGGACTGGTGCAAAGACTTGTTTCAATACTCTCCCTGAAATGGAGTTTAAAATGCTTTGCAAAACTAGGCTGGGAGGGTTGTTGCTGCCATAAGCGAATGCAGCAATTTGCAGAAGACATTAAACACTAAAAGAAGAGGAAAAAAACAACACTGAAGATCAGAGACAGAAATTATTTCCTATGTGCATTGCTAGGGTTAAAAGATCTGCAAGTCACCTTCTGAGTACATATTCTAATTACTCATCTCCTGTACTCTAACTTTCCCAACAAAAGATCATTTCTAAATAGCATGCTTCAATATTTATCGAAAAAAAATGTAACTTTATAAGCAGCAAAATGCTTTGTAAAATACCTCTTTCCCCATACACAAAACCACACATAAATCTGATATATCTGAACACTTTTCAGTGGTTGACCTGCTCAGAGTTTGGTAGAGTTCAGAACAAAATACTGGATGGAACACTTCTTGTAAGTTCTTAATTAAATGAAAGTGCATTGGGGATCTTATCAATGTACATTAATACCTGAACTGAGGGAGCAAATAGGACAGAGCCTGGGCCATTTCAGTGGTGACAGGGGACAGGACAAGAGGCAGTGGGCACAAACTGAAACACTGAAACACGAAGTGATTCCAACTGAATATCAGGATTTTTTTTTTTTTTGATTTTTTTTTTAACCGTGAAGGTGACCAAGCTTGTCCAGAGAGATTGTGGAATCTTCCATCTTGGAGATATTCAAAAGGTGTCTGGACATGGTCCTGGGCAGCCTGCTCTATGTGGCCCTGGTTATCTTTAAACACAGAATTTGGTATACTACTGTATACCAAAGAGAAGATTTCTTCTGCTGGAAAAATCTTGTTTTCAATATTTGTGTATCAGCTAAACATTTGGAAAGATTCCATACAATTACAAACTGATTAATTTAGTCCTGTAAGAGTCACAAAACACATATTGCATATTAAAAACAAACAGTGAAGCAGTTTACATATTTACTATGGATTTCTGGACTTCTTTAGTCCTCAGTTACCCTTCTAAATACAAGTTGTGATTTCACCTTCTTTACAAGAAATCACTGTTCTTGTTCCTTGTGAGGCTTGCACACTAACAGAAACCATATGCTGCACTTAGGCATGGTCACCGTCAAATAGTTTGACATATCCAGTTGGGCTTGAGCTGAAGCAGCTCATTTGTGTCCACAAGGCCACAGAGATGTTCTGGCATGTTGGCTGATACTACAATCAAATCCCAGAGAAACAAGCAAATTTTTTATTATACCAAAACTGGAGGTAGGAAGAGGGAGAAAAGGAAAGTAAGGGAAGTGGATATGTTCTGCTAGAGGAATTGGAACACAAAGAATTTCAGACCATGAAAGCAAGACCAGAAAAAGCTGGTCACAAATTTTAGCTACAGCATTATTGATAGGTTTCAGTTGACTTATACAGAGATAGCAGATGGTAAGCAAGCACTGCAACTTCTGTATTTCTCAACAGAACAACACTTCAGAAAGAATATGTTTTAAAATACCTCACTGTCAAAGATTACTATATTCATAAAAGCATTGTGCAGAAATTTAATACAAAAGCATTATACTAAATTTGAAGAGCAAATTAACTCAAAGCTTTTTCTCCTACCTTAAGTGGAAATCATAAATAATCATCAAAAGTTTATAAAACATTCCACTACAGATACCTTTTAAAAATGTCTCATGTAGTAACGTAGGAATTCTGCTCCCCTATCATCCTAACTTACAGCAGCAAAAAATGACAACTGATGACCTACAGGTTAGAATTTGCTGAACAGTACTTTTTTCATGTAAAAACCAAGTGTCCAAAGGCATTTAATAATCTTCAAAACCACATTTTTTAAATCAGCATGATTCCATAATTTCTTATACAGTTATGTATCAGGCTATCAGGAAGAACTCCCTGATAATCTTCCTGAGAGTATAATTTTTGATCTGAGGTCCTACAGCACCATGTCAAGAGCAGATGTGCTGGGAAAACCACTTCAAAAACTATTCAAAAGTATTCAAACAGTATTGCCATATAATATTCAACAGCTTACCATGCTGGGAGGGATTCCTGTTTATGACCTCTAATTTCTCATGGAAGCCAGGGCTCCTGCCAGGCTCTTCCACACCCACATTAAGGCTGGTGAAACCATTTACTTGATCTGTGTCCCTGGTGACAGTGTTAATGCGGGTTGGGATAGGTTCAAATGTAGGGTCTAATTCCAAGATCAATTTGTTCAGCTGTTCAATAGACTGATCAATATCCAAAGTTGGAGAAGCTGGCAAGTCCCCTGCATTCACTCTGAGATCCAGGCTATTTGCATCCCTCTGTGACACCGGCCCCAACTTAAAACTCTCATTGTTAGCATGTTCTGCAGCTCTGGCAACACCTGGTATATTTCCTAGCCCCCTCTGCATAGCATCTCTACTATTGGAGCCATGTGTTGGTGTGCCTGGAACTCGGGACTGGCTCTGGACACTGCCTGAATTCTCCACAGTGTTATGAATGCCAACCCGCATTTCATTCTCTGGGACAAAACCATATTGGTGAGCAGTGACCATCTGCTGCTGGCGAACCCAGGTCTGAGTAGAATAGTTACTTGGGCCATAGGCTTGAGGCTGGGGTGAAACCGAAGGATTCCTTTGCAATTGCTGAGTTGACTTTGGCTCAGTGCTTCCAAATGATCTCTCATAGAGGGGATCCACACCAATTCCCAGGTCTGGGGCAATAACACCATGATGGTCCTCTCCAGTGTTACTTCCAAAGCCATCTGAGAGAAGGGAGTTCTGACTGCTCTTGTGGCAACTCAAATTCCCTAGGTGGGTAGATTGCTGCCCTTCTGATGAAGACAAAGTCCCAATGCTGTCCACACTGTGAAGATCATGATTAGGCATTTCGTCATCCAAAATATCAGTCTCCCTGTCCTTCAGTTTGGTGTTTCCATTCACATGAACCTGAGCTGGCACTATGTGGCGAGTCCCATTGTACTTGCTTCCAGCATCAGTCATATCTTTGGTGTTGCTGACAGAATCCTCCAAACCAAAGCCACTAAGTAGCTGGTCCAGTTCTGCCTTCTCTTGTGGGCTCAGTCCCCGTTTGACGCCTGGCACAAGGCGCTCCTCAGTTTTGTCCGTCCTGATGGAAGCTGTTGAGTGTCCTGAATCGCTGCTGACAGACAGAGTATGATCACTGTGATCAGGACTGCTTGTCACAGGAACACCCTGAGCAACACCAGGGATGCTGCTGTCTGAAGAGCTCTTCTTTCTTACTTTTGCATATAGACTGCCATCAATAGGACCTTGGGTATGCAGCACTGTGAAGAAAGAAGTAAGAAAGGAAGAGAGAGAAAAAGACAAGGCATTATATAAGAGCTTGTAAGGTACATTATGTCATACCACACTCAGAAGTACTGCTAATACTAATGGTATTGTTTCTGCAAAACTAAATTGGCTCTACAAATTCAGTAGCAACCAATAGCATTGTCTTCTTTCATTTTTTCCATTTACATTTCAGTTTATAACAAAGTTCTTGATGAAAATGTAACAAGCCATTCATCCATACTCTGGATGGTGAAATGCTTGTGATCTTACCAGGCCAAGATGAAATGATGTTCTCTCTTACACTGTTTTATGTCTACAAAATCTTCAAACTAATTTGAAGAACTGCCAGAACTTTGAGATGCAGCTACCATGCACTCCATTCAGAGCAAGAATCATGCAATCACCGGTTCATTCATTTACATTTGATAGTCTAAATACACTATGAAAAATCATTTACTCTTTTTCTTGGTAGTACAAGGAAAAAACAGGATTTCAGTCAGAGCTGCAGTCCTTAGAATATACATAAGACCTCTTCACAGAGGCATGCGTAAGCCTATATCTGTTAGACTATAAAATCTATATACACGTGGAGGTTGTGGTACGCACTTCATGTTTCCAATTTTAATCAGTGAGGCCATATTCCCTCAAGAATCAGTATGTAACTCCTTTCTCAACAATGATGGGAAGAACCTAACATTATAGCTGATCTCTGTGGTACCTGCTCCTCTAAAGTTTATGATTAGCAGCTCATAACAAAAAAGGGCTAGAACTTTCTTTTCTGTTTAGAACATCTTAGGAAAATATAGCAATTTTACAGGAAAATGCATCTACTTGGTTTACTAAGGTAGATGTTGAGAACAGCTAAATTCCTCCTTCCAATTACATATGCACAATTAGCACAGTTCAGTGACATTGGTTATGCACAGAAGAACTGGGTGAGCCAGGTTTCACCTTCTTACAGGGCTAATGAAATCAACTGGAAGGCTTCACTGAAGTAACCACTGAAATGGCTTTTGATCCTAGGACTGACATCCATGATCCCCCCCTGCTTGCTATCTACAGGAACTTGTCCCATATTCTTCAGTCCTTCACGCTGCAGCCACCATTTCTCATTATAGTGTAATACATCTTAATAATTTTTCAATAAGCCACAAAAAAAATGAATGCAAAACATACAGCAAGAAAGTCAAGAACATCACAAATTAGAGATTAAACTTTCAGCCTCTGGACAAACAGCCTAGGTACAGACAGTCTGGACTGTCTGCGTGCTTTATCATATATGTAATATTTTAGACATTATACTTTACCGCAAACAGGATTAGCAAACATATACAATAACATATATGAAATACATACAAAATGGGTAATAAAAATTGTTGAGAAAACTTTTTTTTGTCTCCCAGAAAAAAAACAAACTTGACAAATGTTTATACGCAGTAAGTTAAAAAAAAAAAACACAATCTCTTCCATGTTATTTCAGTACTACCAACACTGGCAATAGATAAAACCACAGAACAATGAATAGTGATTTCCCTCTGGAACATTTTAAAAGCTCAAGAGTTTATTTGAATCCACCTTTTTATCTAAACCATTTTTTCTCACCTCTGACTGTCAGGGTTTTTTAAAATGTCATCTTGACATCATAAACCAAAGAAATTAAATTAAGTCCCAGGAGGCATATTCTTAAATGTATGGAGTAATCCTTTATCAGATTTGCTTTTCCATCTTCCACACACATCACAAAGCTTAATTCAACCTCAGGTAGAGTATGGCTATCGGACTTTTCCTCAATGATGAAAATGAACACAATTCTATTTCTTACAAAAACCTTTAAGAGTAAATATTTCTAGCCAAGAAAGCAAAATGAGTGGTTCTACTTCCAAAGGTTTTTCTTAATGCTCATTTACAAAAGCATTTATATCAAGCAGAAGTTTCTGAAGAACTTTTTCCTACCCATAATTTGAGAACTGTTTGATAAAAAGAAAAACAGACCATTGCAACTTAGGAACAGACAGGTTTTTGTCAAAGGTAACCAACAGCTTAGTCTACATCTGTGGCAGTTGCAGAATCAAAAGATTCACAGAGAAACCAATGCATCAACTCTAACACACATTTTCAAAATATACTTAAAATTGCACCACAGTAATTTCAACATTTTCTACAGGCAGAGTCTTCAAACAGTTTAAACACTTATACATTGGAGGTTATAAGACAGGTTTAATAGATTTTAGCCAATAATTAAAGGACAATTTTTTACTTTTTAAGGACTAGGTACTATGACTTGCCTATTGTTGATTTTAAAATTAGCACATCCAAAAGACCAAAAATATTCCTTTACAGAACAAGTCATCAGGCTAAGGGAAAAAGAAAGCAATTCCCCCTGCAATTGAATTTGTCTACAGGTGAAAGTAGAAGTTTGCTAAATTTATGATATATTGTGTAAATCCCACACTGAGAAGAGCTGCTATGCATGTGGCCAAATGTCTGTGTACAGGTATTTTAAAACAGTATTTATGATAAAAATACTGTACCTAAGGAAAAGATAGACAATTGACAATTTCTCAGCCACTTTCATGCTGTGATTTCTCATAAATTCTCACTGCTGCTAGGACAATGAAGCACTCGCGGAGCTTCAGCACGAAAGGACAGAAAAACTTTCATACAGAATTATTTAATACAGTTACCACAATAAATTGCAAAAATTAAATAAGCAAACAAACTGGCAAGAGTAACTATTAGGTGGCATTTACTTTTCTATGCAGTTAGTTTTGAGTTTAAAAAAACAGAAAACACATAACACTGCCTAGATTTGAATACTTGAATATCCTGACACAAAACAGACTTGAAGAGGTTACAGATTTGAACTAGGATATGGTAACATAAATATAGGACTAGTACTCTTTCAAGAAATCTTCTTGACTTTTCAATTATCCAAAGCTAGGCTGTAAATCCTTCACACATGCTAGCCAGCCATAAATACTTCACTCCAGATGAATCATTTGAGCACACACATTTGGTTCCCCATACAGAAATGTTACATACAAAATCTTTCAACTTCTCAAGTACAATCAGAGAACCTAGGAAAGTGATAAAAACCCCTTCTGCATGTGCCTTCATTTGACCTCCCAGTATCATTACACAGCACCACAGCACAGCAACAAAACTCCAGATGAGAAGATGGCCAGACTGCCAGTGGACTGTTAATCTGAAGGTCAAGCACATCACATAAACATACTATATAATGAGCTATATATTTTATATATATTCTTTATATATATTCTTTTTTCTCTGCCTCTCCTAAAAAAGAGGTTGAAAAAGTTGGGGTTATTTAGCCTAGAGAAGAGAAGACTCCAGGAAGACATTTTAACATCTTTCCAATACTTAAAGGGGGCATATGGGAAACATGGGAAGGGACTCTTTATCAGGGAGTATAGTGCCAGGACAAGGGGTAACAGTTTTCAACCAAAAAAGGGTAGGTTTAGATTTGGTATAAGAAAGTATTCACAGTGAGGGTGGTGAGGCACTGGAACATGTTGCCCAGAGAAGCTGTGGATGCCCCATCCCTGGAAGAGTTCGAGGCCAGGCTGGATAGGGCTTTGGGCAACCTGATCTAGTGGAAGGTGACCCTGCCCATGGCAATGGGGTTGCAACTGGATAATCTTTAAGGTCTCTTCCAACCCCAAACATTCTGTGATTCTATGATATTTGTTCATAAGACCAGGACAAACTATTCAAATACTATAACCTTCAAAATACAAGGTATTTAATAACACCTGAATTTTATATCTTATCATTTGCTCAACCGTAATTTTGGAATACCTCCACACTAGGACTTTCCAACTTTGCTTTACTCTGGCCTTTGTGCATGTTTTTCCCCATAAAGTGATACCCAACTTAATTGCAAATGTGAAGCTTTATGTGTAGTGAATATTTTTGGACCAAAGAAAATTAGAAAATATACTGGCAAAGCATAAATTTATTCTGTGCACCTTGATAAATAATGGCACTGCAGAGGCCTTATGTATTCAATACCTCTTCTCAATGCACAACTCAGTCCCTACTCTCATTTTTCCCAAGGAAGTACCACTCTGTAAAACATGAGAGTAATGCAGCTGTCAAAAAAACATGGGAAGTTCACAAGGGTGGAGACCTAAGTAATGCTGGAATTTAGTTAAACAAATTGAAGGGGCCCACTTTCTTTCAGTCTGACTTCTCTTCCCAGGAGGTGCTCCAACACACTGAATTGCCCAGCCTGAAGTCTGGCAAAATTCACACACTGAATCTGAAACACACAGACACACCAGTGTCAGGAGCCCCCTTATAAATAGCCTCAAAGCAAAGGCTATGCGAGTATTTTCATTCCCATACCTTATACACAAAGAGCAACTTACATAAAAATTAGAAGCTGAAATACCAACACATACCCAATTCAGTGGCTTACATCCAAGTCCATGTTTCCTGGCAATGCCCTTCTTGAAATCCAAATACCTGAAGGCAGACTTGTGAGTAAAAAGACATTTCAGTCTTCCAGCCCAGCTTGTCCCCCCAGCTATCCCCTGTCTATTCACCACTTGTGAACACACAGACAAATGCAAGCCACCTATGTAAACACATATACCACAAATTCAACAAGAGCCATTCTGACCCAGACCACTTGAACATAAAGAAGGTTGTAAATATACAAACCTTTGCACACTGTTCCATTGTTCATGTTGCAGCAGGAAATATTACAGGAGATTTGGATTTTTTTTTTTCAATCTCACAAATAAATATTTCTCTCTTCAGGCAAATGTGGACAAGTCCAGAGTTGCATTCCTCCCAAGTTAAATCTTTTTCTGTGCATTTGTCTTTTCCTTTCTCCCTCCCTAACAAACACAGGCCCTCATGCCTTGCAAACTCTTCCCATACAGTTCCTCTAAAATTAATACATAAATACATGTGGTCTGTATTTCCAGCTCTTGAACTACAACAACACTTCTTACCTCTTTACTAGGCAAATTCATGAACTTTCTGCAATAATCAATCAACAGCTCATTTAAATCAACTAATACTCTCTAAGCAACTGTATACTGAGGAAATACAAGAGTTAAGGAAAACACTCCAGCTTAAAAAGGCAAGAAATGTCTCTACTCCTGCTGTTTGAGCTGCAGCTGCTGTTCCTGCTCTTGGAGGTAAATAAATGGTCTTGCTAAAGAAGCATGAGACTTCTATCAGGAGAAAAAGCAAATGAAAATGTAAACACAAGGGAGGAGCGGGAGGGGACAATCAGGTTCAATGAAATCTGAACTCCCGGAGGGGAAGAGGAATACAAATGCCTTGACTGAAAAGGTAATTCAGTATACAAGCTATTTCCTTACACTGGTACTTTTCTCAGTCTGTTTGAATATCCAGTGAAGCCAAGCGGGTTTCAATTTTCAAACCATTTAGCTACACACTCATGATTGCCTTATGATTGCCTTTTTCCTGGAACATGCAGCCTTTAGAAAACATTGTTCTTCTGTATTGAACAATCAGGTCAGCCACTCGCATCACTGAAGTCTTCAAAAATTGTGCGTTGTTGGAGTTCTCAGGTAAGAAAAACTTTCTGGAAGTCCTGTGGTGATTGTGCTTATTTTTATGTAGCAGCTGCTGCTCTCAAGCTCTCACACACTGGCAGGCATTGACTCCTTCTCTGTCTCTGGAATGAATCAGCTCAAACTAGGAGGAGCAAGCCTGTTAGTTACTCCTTTAATAACAGCCGTATCTCACCACATGGCAGCCCATAAACTTTGGCTCTAAATATTCAAAATGTGTGCATGCATCACCAAAAGACAGCCATGCCTCTAGACAACATTCAATTTTTGTTTAAGGGACTTTCAATTCTTTAATGACTTCTCACTTGAACAAAGGATAAAAGTAGCTCTCATATTGACAAAATACATCTACCTATTCATTGATTATGAAAGAGTTAGAAGTTAAGTTCAAACCCAATTCAAAAAGCACTTGCTTTCCTGTTCATGTGTTGCTGTTCTTACAAATCTGTAAATGGCTGCACATTAAATTAGTCAAGAGTCCGATAAAAGACACAAACCATACACACAAGCTATGCAGACAGTACTCTTTGAAAGCCAGAGAACTGGCTCTCTGCTCCTGGATTACTAGTAGGACAATACAGAATCACTGAAAACTTCCAAAATTTGCCTCAAAAATGTGAAAAGAAACAAAAAAGGCATATTCAAAACTCAATATAAATGGATTAGTCTCATATAAGATGCAACTTCTGTTTTGGTCTCACTACATTTTGGTTCACTGTGAGAAAAGAACAAACAAAAATACAATACTACTCCTTAGTCCAATTGCAGGCCCCTTCTGCTCTTTTGGAAGCCTACAGTTCATGTGCTGGTGATTTTATCAGCAGTCAGCAGGCCTGAACACAGACTGAGGTGCAACAGTGACACGTGCTAGTTAGAGTAGCAGAAGAAACCTGAATCAGGTAACATCAGCTTTTAACAGATTAACCTCTCCTGGGGAGAATTTATTTGCAAATGATTAATTCAGACAGATCTGTAATGTTGCTTTAATTTTATTGTCCTACATAGATAGCCTTAGTGGTACGCCACACAATCACAGCAAGAATGCTTTGGGAACTCAGGCAAGCTCTGCATAGCTAAACTTCTGTAATTGGAATTGTGTGGCAGTCTTTTTGTAATGGAGGGGCTGCAGGGGTGATTTCTCTTACAAGAGACCAGGAGCTGCCCGAAGTCTGATTACAACCAGTTCCAGCAAACTCCAAAAGGGACATGCTAAAGGACAAAGCTGAGCCAATGAGCAACACTGATTACACCTCTGTGAAGAGGTGTATTTAAGAAAGAGTAAAACAAACAAAAAAAAAAACAAAAAACACTGCAGGTGGAAGAGAGGAAAGAAAATCAGGTGAGAAACAACTCTGCAAACACCAGGGGCAGAGAAGAAGGAATGGGAGGAGGTGCTTCAGACGCTGGAGCAGAGATTCCCCTGCAGACTGTGGAGAAGACTGGTGACACACGTTTTCCCCCTGCAGCACATGGAGAACCACAGTAAAGCAGATATCCACACTGCGGCCCATGGAAGACCCCATTCCAGAGTATTTGTTTATATCCTGAAGGAAGGTGCAGCTCCTACTCACACAGGAATAGGCTCCTGGCAGGAGCTGCAGCCCATGTAAGGCAGCACACACTGGAGCAGGTTTTCTGGCAGGAACCGTGGCCCATGGGCGACCCACACTGGCAAATTCTGTTCCTGAAGAACGGCACTCCATGGAAAGTATCCATACTGGAACAGTTCTTGAAGAGCTATAGCCCATGGGAAGGACACACATTGGAACAGTTCGTGAAGGACTGTATCCCATGGGAGGGAGACCCTATGCTAAAGTAGGGGATGAGCGTGAGACAAAAGGAGTACCAGACACGAAGTGTTATGGGCTGTAATCCATATATCTCCCTACACCAGTCAGGGGAAGGAGGAAGTAGAAGAAGGGACTGAAGTTGAGCCTGGGAAGAAAATGTGTGTGAGTGGGTGGGTGTTCTAACTGTTCTTGGTTCATAAACTTTCATCTGGAAATCATCTAATCCATTTTTAGAGAGTTTTAAAGACAATTGTATTTTGAGGATAACACAATGGACTGGAGAAAAAAGAAAAGAGTATGAAGTCATTTTCTACCACTGTTTTTTCCTTCCCCTGACTATCCAAGACATCCAAGCAAATGTTGATGTTCATATGAGGATTCAATTTTAAAGAACTATTTTTCCGAAATGAAGTAGCAGTAAGTCAGTCATCAGGAAGCTGCTTGGTTTGCTATGTTTGCCCATTTATTAACAGAAAAATAAATGAGGATGAAGAAAATCAGAAAGAGGCAAGTACCATAAAAACCACGACACTTTGAAAGGAAAACAGCCAAGAGGGTTGCTGTTAGCAAAATGCTAACAAGCAAGACCATCAGGCTCACATGAGGTCCTTAAAGCTTGAATCTTTTGAGAAGCAAAGGAGGGGCATCCAACACATTATAGAATCCTCATCATTAGCAAATCCTAGTGTATATTTCCCAGCCACTCATACGGGTCACATTTGGACTTTAATGATTTTACAAGTACTCTGGAGTTAGAAAAAACTGCTTCACAACGCACAGTTCTAGACCAGGACACACACACAGAAAGCACAATGCACAAGGGTGTTCAGTGTACATACGCCTGGCTGCAGGCAGAGAGAGGGAACTTAATTGCTTCTCTTTCTGATCTTAGGACAGTCACAGAATAAGCAAGCACAAAATCATAATTTGTACTGAAGTATTTTCAGTTCATTTGTTTGATTCATTCTTTCAATCTCTGCTGCTGCCATACTAACCCTACTGCAGGCAACTAAGGTGTTACAAGAAAATGATATCCGATACCTAAACCATAACAAGAATTATTTTTCCTTGCCTCCTGAAGCTAACAGGTAAGACGTCTCACTGTCTTCACAAGAGAGAAGCAGAGCTGTTCAGGAAGCAGCTGCAGGGAGGGAACACACAACTGTGGCAGAGGTTTGCCTTTCAGGACTCTTTATTCAAACTTTTAAGCAGATTGTAAAATTAGATTAAGAAGAGCTTCTTCCTGATGTAAATGTGCGTGGTATGAGATACTGATTCTGGCATTAATGTTTAAATTAATGATGCTAATAACAATAGACTGTAGTTGACGTGACTAAGAAACAGGCAGATGTGAGAAGGTAAGTGCAAGTCTGCTCAGGAACCCAAATAAGCTGGGCAAGAAACACTTGCATGAAAAAGCAGTGTTATGTGGCCCTGAGATAACGGCTGTTAGATGATATGTAAAGAACATAGGAAGGGGAAGAGAGAACATCACCCATAGTCACGTGCTATCTTCCTCCTAGTTTCTGATTATCCGAATCCTTCTGTGCTGAAGAGAGGCCCTTTGCACAGTTTTATAAAAATAGAACTGCAAAAGATAGCTGAATGTATACCAGATGTATACCAGAAACACCTATTAAACCACTTAAATTTTACCCTCTGTTCTTTGCGTCTAAATGTGTAATTACTGCCTTGACAAATGGCTAGTAAATAACATTCTTGGTATAACAGCACTGCCTATTATCAAGATATGATAAAAATTAATTGGAGGACATAACAAAAACATTTTTAAAAGCAAGTAATTGGCTCTGCAGTAGCTTTGAAATTACTTGAGGTGGGCAACCTGTGCTTCAAATAAAGCCATGCAGTTTTAAAGATACTGATATCAGGGTGAGGAGGATGAGAAGGTGAGTGTGTCCAAGAAACCTTCACAGAATGAAAGGCAGAAAAGTTACTGGAGTACGTAAAGTAGGATTTGAAAAAAAAAAATTGAGGATAAAGGAGTTCATATAGGAAAGAGAAAGGAAAGTATAGGCAATGAGAGGCAGGAGGCTAATGGAGAAAAACAGGGGCCTAGGGAACCTGAGGAATCCTTCTTCTAATCTGTTCTTGTTTTCAGACATTAAGACTTTCAAATTTATTTATTTATTTTTTAATCTTAGCTATAACAAGCCTTCTCTGGCACTTAGAATCGTTTTGGGCTTTTTGTTTTCATTTAAGACAAATTTAACTAAAGCAGAACATACAAATTGTATCTAACAAGATCAGTATAAGTAAAATGCACTTAATTCCTCATTTCAGACAGTGACTTACTGATAAGCTTACCATTTGGGCAAAACCAAAAATATTTTTAGTGCACACAGAGCTTGACGAGCCAAGTCAAGCTTGCTTGCTCAGCCTAGCACTTAAGTAAATATGCAAGACTTTCAAGAAGGTGTTCAGGATGCCTCATGAGATACTCAAAGAAAATAAGTCACTTTGAATGAGTAAGTCCTTTGAAAGTCCAGCCCTTGACTACATATAACTATCGTCTCCTAACTGACCTATTCAAAGTACTACAACTTTTTGTCTTGTTTTCAAAAATTATATAAAACAAACAAACAAACAATAAAACATGGACATAAGAGATTATAGACTGGAACGATCTTAGTTAATCAAGCACAATCTTAAGAACACCTGCATGAACTTGCACTCATTCCCTAACATACGGAGGAAAAGAATATTTAATCCACATATTTCTGTACTGGTTTAATCAATGCTCTAATAAAGGAGGATCAAAGGGAGAATTAAAGAGTACCTATTACGGCACAAGTGGAAATGAAACCTTGCAATCCTGTGTTTATATTCAACATTGCTGGCATACAAAACAAACCGCTTTATATTAATTTATCTCCAACTTATTGCTGGTGTTTATTCGGTTTACATAGCAAGGTTTTGGTAGCCAGGGACTGCAGGGGTAGCCTCTGTGAAAAGAATCCAGAAGCTGCCCCATGTTAAATAAGGGCCAGTTTCAGGCGGCTCCAAAGGGACCTGCCCAGAGCTGAGCCAAATAAGCGATGTTGTCTGTGCCTCTGTGAAAGCATATTTAACAAAAGAAAAAAACATAAAAAAAAATAAAATTAAAATTAAAAACTGCTGCACAACAGCAGCTGGGAGAGTGAGGAGGGAGAAACAGCTTTGCAGACACCAAGATCAGTGAAGAAGGAGGGGAAGGAGGTGCTCCAGGTGCCAGAGCTGAAGTTCCCCTGTGGCCTGTGGAGAGGCCCCTGGTGGAGCAGGCTGTCCCCCTGCAGCCCATGGGCCCCACATGGAGCAGATCTCCACGCTGCAGCCCATGGAGGAGCCCATGGTGGAGCAGGTAGATGTGACACAAAGAACGCTGTGGCCTATGAAGAGCCCCCGTTGGAGCAGACTCTGACCAAGAGCTGCAGCCCATGAAGAGGAGCCCACACAGGAGCAGGGGATCTGGCAGGAGCTGCCACCTTTGGGGGACCCATGTTGGAGCAGTCTGCTCCTGAAGGATGGACCCCGTGGTACAGGCCTATACTGGAGAAGTTTGAAGAGCCTTTGGGAAGCCCATGTAGGACTAATTCTGGAAGGACTGTATCCCATGGGAGGGACCCCCTGTGGAGCAGGAGCAGAGAGTGACCGTGAATGAGTGGCGGAGACAAAGTGTTACAGACTGACTGCAATCCCCATTCCCTGTTCCCCTGCACTGCTCGGAGGTGGGAACATAGAAGAGGGTGGATGGGGGAAAGGTGTTTTTGGTTTGCTTTTAGTTCTCATTCCTTTCCTTTTGAGGAGGGGGAGTGAGAGAGCGGTTGTGGTGGAGTTCAGCTGCCCAGCTGCGTAAAACCACCACAGTCTCATGATTAAGAAGAATAACCGAATTTAAAATAAGAAATAATAACAATCCAAAGAAGAAAATACAAAATGATAATAAATAGAAGACATAAGCTTCCTCAAAGAAAAACAATTAAAGACAAACACTCCAAAGCATTTCAGAGTTTGTTTCAAGATGCCAGCATTTTATAGCGTAAATTTTTCTATTTTCTAGAAATGTTTTTATTTGCACTGTCAAACAGGAAAGAAGGGAAATCGTTGTAGGACACCTTGTTATCCCCACCTCCTAACACATCCCTCTTTGTCTCAAAGAATACTGAATCCAGCTGGTGACTAAAAGCTGGAATTACCTTTTATTCACTAACAATTTATTCTTCAGCTTCACTCACCACAAATGTCATCAAACCAGCTGTTTTCTTTGGTAGGCATCTGAATTCCTTTTAAGCTACCAAAGCCAAGCAATTTTGCCTCAGCCCTTGAGTTTTGCAATCCTAAAAGGCCCCTCTGGCAAAACACATGTTTAACTGCATGAGAGGGCACCTCCCTATTCAATAGCTATTTACTTTGGGTTGAGAAGGAGAAAAAATTGCGATAAAAGTCAAACACCTCTTCTAGTCACATGACATGGGTACATACCAGAATGTTGTTTATTGCCTACCTGGTGACACTTCTCAGATACTTTTTTTTATGAAAAGAAAATGAGTGGGAGCAGGTCAGTGTATAAACTGCTAGAAAATTTCTTATACAACAGTCCAGAGACATAGGAATTTGAATTCATCCTGCCCTACCCTATTTAGCTTGAATTAAAAACATCCTTTTGTTTCCAGAATTGTTTCTTTTCTAATTAGCAAACATTATTAGCTAGCCAAGCCAGTTTGCTAGGAAACAAGCAGCAAGGTTCATAAGAGAAAGATGGTTTCAGTCTTGTAAAGACTTGCTGAAAGTCCTGCTCTTGTCATTTTTAGCAATTTGTAACATGTGCTCATGTTCTTTTCTTTCCACAGACTGTAGAGTTGGCAGACAAAAGACCACAGTGGGATCTAGCAGTCATTAGCAGAAGTGACATGTCTTAAAATGGAATACCGAACAAGAATTTGGTACACTCTTGTTGTCAATCCACTGAATTCAGTTAAACAAAACAACATTTTAGACAATTATAACCCCTTTGCTGCTATCAGTTTTATTTATTAAAACAACAAAAAGAACAAAAGCCAACACTATATCTCAACAAACTGAATAGTAGACATAAATAGCAGTACAGCATCCCAGTCACACACATCCCATGGTCATCACCTCAAAACAGAGTTGTTCCTTCATGGCAGATTCATTCTCTTTCTAGAATAACCTTAGTGTGCTATTAGGATACTGAGAATAAATCTGAGATAAAGCAGCTTTAGACACTGCAAAAGGAACCACAGCAGTCATCTTTCCTTCCAATTTCTCATATTCCCTAGCAAAAGGAAGTTTCTGCTCTTTGGCAATACATATAATTTTTATTTTAATGTATCTGATTTTATTTTCAGAACACCTCAAAGCCCAGGCTGTACTGGGATCTTCCTGTGGTTTCCACACAAACTAATGGTTCCTATCCAAAAGGGGAGTTGCATTTTCAGCAGATTTGAAGTGTTTGTTTTAACAATATCATCTCTTACCTACTATATAAATAATCCTGAAAATATATAATGTGAACTGAAAAAAAGTTCTCATTAATACATTTTATTAATGTATTATCAAGGGTGCGGGTGGGGGTGGGGGGAGAGAAACAGGTGGCACAATACAGTGAGAATAGTAAGTGTAAAGCACATGAAAAGTTTTCCAGGGGGTAGGAGGTGGGAACACTTATTTCTTTCAACATTCTCGTCCCATAAAAATTACTTTATCCTTATTCACCACTACTTTCCCTCTCCCTTTGAATACCTCCAAAAATATCGCAAACAAACTCAATCCCCCCAAATCAGTTTAAATATAAAGGAGTGTATATGACCTTAGCAATCAAAACGAAGACAGACAGTGAAGTGTGGCTGAAAATACGTGAACTACAAAACTCCTGAAAAACATGATTATCAACAGGAATGAAAACACATTTAAATTTCTTGAAATAATAGAAGGTACTATTCATTTGTGACCACAGGTTGTATATTTTTGTCAATGCAGCAAATGAGAAACCTTCTGTAAATCTACAAATATCTACTTTATGGTACTTGCTGCCTTAACACTGCAAAAATAAGAGTACTCAGCACAATCAAAAATCATTTCTGTTCCTACCTGCCCACAAAACACATTTAAGACTTGATGAGTACCATGACGTTAAAACCACAAGAAAACCAATGACAACTATCTCAGACTTCTATACGGCAGGAGGACGATGTTTCAGTTCTTGTGGTTTCAAATCTTACACTCAACTGCAGGCGTTTAAATCCATGTTACACAAGTCTCTGTGCAAATGTACTACTTGAGGAAGAAGAAGTTTGATACAAACTCAGAATTAAAAACTAATAAAATCTTCAATTTACTATGGAGGACCATTAGTGCAACATGTAACAGACAGTTCTCAAGTGATCTAACAGAAACAGCATTTATGAAAAGAAATTCAACTAATTTATTGCTTCCCAATCGTCAAAATTCCTGTACTGTTAAGGGATAAGGAACTAATTCCAAAGAGCAAGCTGTCCATAGCCTGGCCATATTCAATGCAAGCATACTCAACTTTATTATCATCACAGGGTTCAAGGTCACTTAAAAGGCAATAGTTTCTGTCTGCAATACTGTATTACACTAATAAACTAAGATAAAATCATAGAATCATTAGGGTTGGAAAAGACCTCCAAGATCATCTGGTCCAACCAACAACATACCTACAATGTCACCCACTAAACCATGTCCCTAAGCACCACATCCAACCTTTCCTTGAACATACCCAGGGACAGGGTCTCCGCCACCTCCCCGGCCAACCCGTCCCAATGCCTGACTGCTCTTTCTGACAAGAAATACTTTGAGTACATATTTCTTTTTTCATGTCCTTTCATCTCTCGTTCTTTTGCTAACAATGCCAAATAGGTGTAGGATTTCAAAAGAGATAAACTGCTTTCTTCTTCTCTATTTTTCCATTTTAACACACTGAAAATAGCTTGGAAATAGCCATTACACGCATACCTACAAAGGAAACCATGTTCACTTCAAAGAGCTTGGCTGTAGCCTTTCTGGCCACCTTGATTTGGAATTTCAAAACTCTTTTTGAAATGAACAAGATGCATAACTGCAATACAGGAATACTGTCACATTCACGTTATTCCTACTGAAATTCCCATAGAAAACAGGCAGAAGTAAAATTGTGAAGTCCAGTTCCTACAAAAGGCCAGGAGTAATGGAGTAGATCTGAAACAGGCACTCCATGAGATCTGTCCACATTTTAAACATGTCACCACTGTTAGGCAGACTTCCAAATGCACCACATCCTGTATCTTGGTCTTTTCTGAGGTACAAAAGAGTTTCTCTCTATGACTTCAAGACTGTAGCTAAAAGATTCATATGCCAAGCTTTTTGACTTTGCTCACTATCTGGATGTGAAATTAGCGTCTCCTGTTAGCGGTCTCTCACCTGTGGTGAAAACCAGGATTCAATACAACCTTTTAATGCAAAAGCATGATATTGAACCACTGCCACAAACCATAAGAGAAGTCTGTCCTGTTGTTTATAAATCGTAAGTAAAGGAAGACCTAAGCAAACTGTGTTTACCTCGAATGGCAAATTAGGTTTACCTTTGTTTTGAATACAGATCTCATCCTTCGGAGAAAACATAGCTGTTCCCTTGTGCATGTGTTTTAGCCACTCTTGATCTTTTGCCAAAGCTGCGCAGAGACAGATGCTCTGCCTGCAATTCCACTGTTGAATTCCATAGGTTCACATTTATCCTGCCTCTTAAATGTTTGCTTGAGGAAGGAGTATCTGGATACATCTCATGTTTCTATGGTACATTCTCTAGCTTCTCTAGTGACTTCTCTACAGATCCATAATAAATTTCTCAATATCTATGCCAACATATCGTATTTATATTGCATCTCAGGTGATTGAAAATGCATCAAGCACGCAAATTACCAAAAAAAAAAAAAAAGCCTATTAAGTAGCACATATGACTTCCAAACATCAGGAAAACAAGGTAATTGTACTTTTGAATGGTCTATGATGAAGTCTTCTATATAAAGTCATTAAGACATGAGCAACATACTGTTCTGTATCTTCCAACAATGTGCTGCCTAAGCATTTATCTCTGCTTTCAATTTCCTGTACTGATGTAGCCACTTATAATACAATGCATGCGGATGGGAGGATAGGAAGGTCAGATCTGTCTATCCAATGAATCTTAGCAGCTAAAATATTTAACATCAATTCACTGCTTGCTGACAGTTACGTTTACACAAAGTAGGGGATAAGAAAGGAAGCACATGCCACAGAAACATCCTGAGCACTGCCTCCTAAAAGCACAGGATCAGGCAATTCCAAAATATCGGAAGTCAAGCAGGCGGGGCAGAAGGCCGGGATCCTGACCAGGGATCTTCTTCTGGAGCTTAGGCATAAAAAGAAAGTGTATGGCTACTGGAAGCAGGGTCAGGCAACATGAAAAGACTACAGGGTTGCTGTTCACGTTTGTAGGGAGAAAATTCATGCAGCCAAAGCCCAATTAGAGTTGAAGCTGGCCAGGTCTGTGGGAGACAATAAAAAGGGCTTTTTTAAATACGTAAACAGAAAAAGGAGGACCAGAGAAAACATAGGTCCGCTACTTGATGGGGATGGTCACCTCATAAACAAGGACATAGGCAAAGCAGAGACGTTTAATGCCTTCTTTGCCTCTTTCTTCAACGCCAATGATGGGCTTTGGGACCCCAGGTGCCCAGAGCTGGAGGACCATGATGGTGGGAGTGATAAACTCCCAGCCAACCCTGAACGTGTGCAGGATGTGCTGCTCCACCTGGATCCATACAAGTCTGTGGGGCCGGATGGGATTCATCCTGGGGTACTCAGAGAGCTGGCTGACGTCATCGTGGGACCTCTCTCAATTTTTTTTCAACGGTCTTGGGAATCTGGAGAGGTCCCAGTAGACTGGAAGCTGGCAAATGTTGTGCCAATTTTCAAGAAGGGCAAGAAAGAAGACCCTGGTAATTACAGGCCTGTCAGTCTCATGTCAGTGCCTGGTAAAATTATGGAGATTATCCTTGAAGTTATTGAAGCGCACCTGGGGGACAATGTAGTCATCGGTCGTAGCCAACAGGGGTTCACAAGGTGTAGGTCCTGTTTGACAAATTTGATTTCCTTTTATAATAAGATCACCCATCTAGTCAATCAAGGGAAGCCAACTGATGTAATCTTTTTGGATTTCAGTAAAGCTTTTGATACAGTTTCTCATAGGATCCTACTGGACAAAATGTCCAGCATACAGCTAGATAAAAACATCACGCGATGGGTGAACAGTTGGCTGATGGGTAGGGCTCAAACAGTTGTGGTAAATGGGTCTGCATCAGGCTGGTGGCCAGTCACCAGTGGGGTCCCCGAGGGCTCCATTTTAGGGCTGGTTCTTTTCAATGCTTTCATAAACAATTTGGATGCAGGACTAGGAGGTGTTTTGAGCAAATTTGCTGATGATCCTAAGCTGGGAGGGGTTGTTGACTCTGTTGAGGGTGGAAAGGCCTTGCAGAGAGATCTGGGCAGATCGGAGAGCTGGGCAATCACCAACCACATGAAGTTTAACAAGAGCAAGTGCCGGGTCCTGCACCTGGGACAGGGCAACTCTGGCTGCACATACAGACTGGGGGACAAGACGCTGGAGAGTAGCCCCACAGAGAGGGATCTGGGGGTTTTGGTTGACAGCAAGCTCAATACGAACCAGCAGTGTGTCCTGGCAGACAGGAGGGCTGCCACCCATGGAGAGGAGACCACAGTGGTGCAGGAGGTCTGGTGGGAGCTGCTGCACATGGGGGGCCCATGCTGAAGCAGTCTGTTCCTTAAGGACTGTGCCCCATTGTATGGACCCATTAATACGGGTCCATATTCAGTCCATGCAGTTCTTCTTCTTTTCCCTTCCAACCCCTACAATTCTGTGATTCTGTGACTCAAGAACTGCAGTTTGTGGGAAGCCCACATAGGATCAGTTCAGGAAGGACTGCATCCTGTGGGAGGGGCCCCACACTAGAGCAGGGGAATAGGATGAGGAGGAAGGAGCAGCTGAGACAGTGTTATGGATTGAGGTAGAAGAGAGTGGATGGGGGTGAAATGGTGTTTTTAGTTTGCTTTTAGTTCTCACTGCTCTAGTCTGTTATTATTTGTCAATAAATTACATTAATCTCCCTATGCAAACTCTGTTTTGCCCATGATGGTAATTGGTGAGTGATCTGTCTGTCATTATCCCTGCCCTTGAGCCCTTTTTCATCATATTTTCTCCCTCTGTTCCTTTGAGGAGGGTGTGAGAGAGAGAGACGTGGTAGAGTTTAGCTAGCCATTGGTGTGAAATCACCACAGTACTTACATGAAGACTACATCCAATAAAATCACAATCACTCCCTCAGGCAAAGCATCAGGAAAGCATGCACTCTAAAGTCAGAATACGAAGGCTGCTATTGGAGGCTTTTATCTTCTGCATTTACCAGCATATTACAGAAAAAGTAATAATAATAAAGAAATAAAAGGACAATTCAGAAGCTGGTATAAGGTGAAATTTGCAAATATGCACATCTTTTCCTGTTCATTTATCTATCACTTCACAGACCAGTACACCTCCTCTAACACTCCAGACAATATAGTAAGCACTCAAGGCCACATCATTTTGTTCTTAAAATTCCATGTTAGGAGTCAAACTAGAAGCTTTAGAATAAAAACATTTTAACGCTAGTTTACAAATAAGTAACTCATATCAACTATTTGTGTCTCAATCCAATTTAATGTATTAACAAGAATCTCTTTTAAACTAGTACAGCCTTCTTTCTATGGAAAAGAAAAGCGACAGTAAGGTTAAACAGACAGTGGTGGACAGCTACTTAATTCCTCATATCAGTGAGGTGGCAGTAGGTGCAAGCAAATGATATCTCCTTCCTCCCTTTCAAACACTCTTGTACGGTTGCCAAAGGTTTTGCCTTGGTCTCTTAACAGAATTACTCACCTTCCCCATCAGGGCTCATATTTTCATAGGAGTCCCAGCGTATCAGCGGGTCTGAGGTATTGTAATCAACTGTCACTCCATGGTCATTCTGAAGGTGTTCACATCCTAAAAAATTAACATCTGTTTGAGACAAAAATCATATCTGAAATTATATACACACACATATGTATGTGGCCTTCTGATAGAAGTTTGTTCCTACAAATACAATACCATATTCTTAGATGTAAGAAGCAGCAACAGGGGAAGAAAGGTTATATAAACCAACTAAAAAAGCCTAATTTATGTTTCATTACAGAAGGAACAAGCACAGAATTTTATTTTGAGCTTCTTGGTTATAATATAGCTCTGATAACTTGCATCAGCCCCTAAACACAATGAACACAAATGACCAGCCAGCTTTACAGGAAGACACCACAGAACTCTGTGGCTGTGTCTGGAGAAGCATGTCCTATTGCAACTTGTTCTGAAGAAGAAGGGTGTTATACAGATGTTCTGAGGCTTTCAAAACAAGGATAGTTAAAATTAAAAGGACAAGAATACTATAGTCCTAAACCTTAACATGCAGGCAGAAAAAAAGCCGCATTTGTCACAAGTAGATTTAGCAACCTTGTTACCTAAATATTTAGGTGCCTAATTCTCCTAGCAACTGCATCCTTTTTTAAAACCTGTATCACAAATGGTTATTTTCTAGGATATTGTGCTCAGTTTTGGGCTACCCGATACAAGAAAGACATGAATAAAGTGAAGCAAGTTCAAAGGAGGGCCACCAGGGTAGTTAGGACTGAAAGACTTGGCCTGTAAAGACAGGCTGAAGAACCAGGGTTTCTTCAGCCTGGGGGTGAGATGGTTTGGGGGTGACCTTACAGCAACCCCCACAAAAGGCTACAGAGTAGACTGAGCCAGGTGGATGCAAGGTGGGAAGATGAGAAGGAACAGACATAAATTGAACATACAGAAGTTTAGAGTTTCCTTATCTTTATGAGGAAAAATAGTTTCACTACGAGGGCTGTCAGAAACTGTAACAGTCTGCCCAGAGAGGTTGTGATGCCTCCATCCTTAGAGGTTTTCCAGACTTGGCTGGACAAATGCTTTGGCAACCTGGACTGATCTCACAGATGACCTCGGATTCAGCAGGAGGATGGACTAGAGATAACCTGCAGTTATTCTATAATACTTTCAATGTGGAAAAGTCATTTGCAGAAATTGTAAACAAATATTTCCAAAGTGAAATCTTCTTCCTAGACAATTAGGAAGACAGCAACTGAAAACTGATTTCCAATTACTTAAAACTTTACATTCTGACAACTTGGAGCCTGCTAAAAAACACAGACCTGATTTGCCCTCTAAGGGAGATTTGAAAAAATGTTGATAATTTTTCAGCCATGTAAGGTGACCTCTCTTCAAGCATTTACCATCCAGAACTGTTTAGATCAAGCTGTAAGAGCTTATTTATAAACCCATTTTTTTTCTTATATGGGTTTCCAACATGCTAAGTAAGATCTTCATGTTCAGCTAGATAGAATCCAGCTTCTTATTGGCTGCTACTACAAGTTTTTAAATGATCGGTGAAAAAAATGAACAGGAAAACATGCAATTCACAGGACACCTAACAGGATTATGTATGAGACAGACAGTTCAGAATACTTAGTTTTCATTCATTTTCAGGCTGAATCTATACTTTTGGGGACACCGCAAAATGAGTAAGAACAGATCCATTAACAGATTAAACTGCAATATAAAGCATGATCTTAAGTTCTTGTTGCAGGCAGTAATTACCTATGATCTTAGACATATTAAAATAGAATATATTCTGGAGGCATACAGGATATACTCTACAAGCCAACTTCAGAGCAGGCGCATCTCCAACAAAACTGTAACTACATCTCCTTATGCTAAATTATAGACAGTCAAAACTTCACCGCTTCAATAAAAATAATCAGTTATGACAACATCCAGAAAAGGTTATAGAAATGACCACTGCTGTCACTTACACTGGGCCAAGCTACCTATACTGTAACATATATACTATGCATGTTTCATACAGACCAAAAAATGTTTTCTACTGGTTGTTAGCAACTGTTCTTGTATACCTTTAAAACAAAGTCTGATAACTCCTATGTGGTGTCTTCATTAAGTTCTTCACATTTAAACCAAAAACATAAATGTATGTTTACATATATAAATGTACGTAAAATATTACATATTTCAATGCTGAAGTTGAATTTCCTATCTTCTACAAGACAAATGGAACAAGAGAGAAAAAAAGTTCGATTTTTTTCATTTGTTGTTGTTTTTAAGTATACATTTCAATGTGGTTTATTTTTAAGCTAAGCATTCTTTTTTCTCCTGTATACTCACCTTGAATTTTCTCTGGGGTTTCTGAAAACACTAATTCCACTTTGCCGTAATCAGGGAAACGGTCATCTGAAAACAAAGGCTAACATTTCAACAAGCTATCTCCCAGGAAAGCAGTTCCAAGGCACTCATAAATCAGAATTGTCTATAGCTATTAATACACGTACTCCTGTCACTCTTCCATTCTCACCTGGAATCTAGTGATTTGTTTCTAAAAAAGACAGACATTCTTTGCCCCACATGTTCTCTAGAAAAGACCAACAAAGTGTCAGTTGGAGTTTTGTTTACTTCTAAGAACAGACAAAAACAGAAGAGATGAACCACTCCCCCCAGTCTGTGGCTGTTAAAGGAAGACACACTCAGGAGCAAAGTAAATTTGTTCTGTCTATTGGCTAAATTGCAATACTGGACCATAAAGGTTTTGTATAGGCACATGTTGCAGGAAAATATGTTTGGTTTTAGTCTGTTAGTAACATAGCGTGTGGGAGTCATAATCCTGCATATAAACATAAAAATAAAACTGAAATAATCCTTTGGAAAATACAAAGAGTAACTTCAGACATTTTCAAATGTTTCTGAAAACTTTGCCTCCATTTTTGGATACCCATTCTGAAGCATAACAGAAGTGCTCCATATTCAAGCAGTCCAGGCCACAAAACCAGAATCAGACTTCATTACTTATCTTCAGCGAAAAAAAATGCCTCAGCATATTTCCTGCAATCATGAATAACAGAGTCACCATTTTAAGAACGTCTGTTGTTAAAAATGTGAGAGGATGAGTTAAGGACTATGAAGCAGTATCTGTATTATTTTGACAACTTAACTTACACAAAGAGCTTTTATTCTCATTATGGGCTTACCTGTGATACAGTGCTATGAATTAAAATAACACAAAGTAATCTCCCTCTCCCTGAACAAAGGGATGGAAAAAAATCCTTTTGAAAACAGATTCTGAAGATTACCATCATATGCACAGACATACACATGCACCCACACACATACAAATCCAACCAATCACAGAAGACAAGTACCTTTGTTGGCATTGTCCAAGTCCTCTTTACCAAACACCAAGCCATGTCCTTGAATAGCTCCAGTGTGAAACTGAAGGCGAAAAATCACATCACGAGTAGCTGACCGGTATTTTTTGTGATAACACTTTAGCTAGAAAGAAAGAAAGAAAGAAACATGTCAGTAAGCAATTTTTTGAAAATTGGAACAAATTTATGTGTATGCATTAAGTATCAAATAAACCAGACTGAGTGCAATTTAGTGCAGACACCACTGATGTTGTAACAAACAGGGTATGCTTTATTCAATCCTTTAAAATTATACAGGCCCAAGGCAAAATAGTTCAGGATGTATAAATATAAATAATTACTATTTTCATCACTATCAGTCACCAATCAGTAGATTATGATTCAGAATCACAACATTTGTCATTACAATGTTGGAATGCTGACTTATATCCATACTTCTTCATGGCACCCACCAAACGTAAAACTAAATTACAGCACAGACATTTTAAAATAACTATAGAATATACAGAGATTTTAGAAGCTTCTCGGAAAGCCTATAAGCTGGTTACATTTATTCTAGGAGGTTGTTTTTTTAAACCTACTCAGTGATGATAGGATCTTGTTTTATGTTACTGTTGGAAGTTGGCAGTAGTTTTGACACTTAGGCTAGAACAAGACAGAACTCTGTAAAAATTACATCTACTACGAATTTCAGTGGCTAAAGGTGAATAAAATACAACCACTCTTCAACAGCACCCTCCCTTAGATCAGTCCTATGGATATTTTACCCACCAATTCTGAGTCAAATGCTACACATGACCACTAAGAATTCTTACAGGAATACATCAAAATTTCAGTAACCTTAGTCACAAGACTGAAAGGGATCTCAGGATTTTATAATAAAGCAAATGTTACTGAAATGCATTTTAAAAAAAAATCACCTTTTTCTAACCCAGACTGAAAAAAATGTGTTCTAGATAGAAGATACTGAATAACTGAGGAGCAAACAGTTATTCAAACTGAAGGGAAGTGAATACAAGATAGATGTAGGGGTTTAAGAGAGAGCATTTAGAAAATTTAGAGTAAAACATATTCATGAAATTCTTCACACTACAGGATTTTAAAAGCCAACATAAGCTTTTGCTCTGTATCCTTCCTTACACTGATGCCTTAAATTCCAGAAATTCACCAGCGCTGACGTGGCGCATACAACAACTGATACATTTCAGACAATATAACAGATATATCTGTCAGCAATGATGTGGAAATCAACCATCAAAACACAACTGTAAAAACCATACTCAGGTTTGACTGTCAGGTGCCTCGGGGAAGCTACCAGGCCCCTCCCACCTCCTGACTGATCTGAATCTGAAACATCATGCTTTTCCTCACAAGAAAAATAAAGGTAACAGTCTCTAAAGACACATTTGACTCAATAGAGCATTCTTTTCTTATTATTCTCATTGCAGAGCCATTCGTCTCTTCAGCAGCAGCCATGGGGGCCATACTGCAGAAGAACTTAAATTTCACGCCTGCCTTCACCTCTCATTTAAGAGACTAGTCATTCACCTGAGAAGTAACTTCTTCAAAAGCTCTTATGCTATCCAAACTGTGAGAAAGAAACAGGAGGAGCAATGCATGAAGACCTGATAGGGTGAAACACTTTGAACTGTGAATGTCATCTTATAATCACTTTCTACCTAAATCCACACATACAAGGAGAATTTTTAAGTATCCAACCCACAAATGTCAAAGACTAAAAAGATATATGCAAGGAGCGCAAAGAATAGAGACATATACTCCTGTATGTGCCTCTATCAGTTGGGTTACTCTTCTTAAACCATTTCCATTTTCAATGCAAAAAAAAAAATCCATTTTCAATGTAAAAAAAAATAATATTTAAAATAATTTTAGAAGTTTAAGTTCGTCTGGTTTGTCTTCCTGCTGCCAAAAAGAATAAAGCACGTGCACAATGCCAGACACAAAACTGAAACACAGTGATAACAAGGTTCAGTTCCTCACTTAGACACAGATTTTCAGTGTAACCTCAAACAAGTGCCTTATTTTTCCTATCAATACTTTACAGAGAGATTGTGAAGAAAAATCTGTTTTGTGATTGTGTAGCAGTGAGCTTATACAAAGGTGAGTGGCACATAATGCCTAGAGCTGTGCACAGAAAAGATGGAAAAAATGAAATGAGGTTCAGAAAGAATTCAGAACTTTTCCACGGTGACATTCAGGGACAGTCAGAATATCTAACATACCATCTTCACCTAACATGAAGTCAACCAGGCAATGTTTTCAGACAAAAACAAATTCCATTACAGTGTAAATACCCAAACACACTTGGAATGATCATTACAAGTTTGCTGGCATTTCTCAATACATTTACAGTATCAACTCTTCAAGTAAGTAGCATGAAGAGGTAATTCTATTTTGCTGATTTGTACTACTGCTTGGGATATCTTACAAGGCTAAAAATGTATGTTTATAGAAGACTCCAGTATGAAACACAAACCCTGCAATTTTACAATAAAATGCTCTACAATTAAGAGTTTATTCAAATTGCATTCACTTAATCTAAACTGAAACAGAAGTAAGCTACCAACAGTTCTAATCAGGCACCTTTATGATGATGAGGTTAAGAAACAAACTGTATGTGGCTTTCAGTTTTGAGAAAGCCTTCCAGTCTGACCACTGCCTTTGGATGATTTGGATGTTTTTACTATTTCAAAAAGCACTTGAAGTTTGGTTGGAGTGATATATTCAGACATTTATGGTAAAACTGTGACCCTAAGAAAGGGTTTTGCTTTTACTGTTTTGCTGTTGCCTTCAAAGAGCTATAAGATTTCACTTTCAGTTTTAACAGCTCCATTATACCACTGCCATGAATGAGACAAATAAAGATAGATTGATAAACCCTGATATAGATAAAGGATGCAACAGTAAATAACACCGTATGGATCTCCTGTTTTTTTAGTGTTCGTAAGGTAGTCTGCTTACTACCCTATTAGTAAAGACCGCTGCTGACATTCCTTCAGGTCTCCCAATTTTGTATTCAACCAAATGCTGAATTTCAGTTGATATACATATGAAATGAGTTACATAATATTTTTCTACTCTTTACATAACCAGAAGTCAGCTGCAATAGCTTCAGGTGTGCAAAAACATCTGGTTATCTGATCACTAGTTAAAAACATAGCTGTATAAGCAACAGCTGATTGTACCTGAGATGTTTTTTCAGGTGTTCTCTATGGCTGGAAGATTCTCTATGCAAATAATCATTAGTTTATCTAAACATGAGGATTTGGTGCTGTTTATTTCTTTGTATTTTAAAAGAGAATCCCCTTCAACATAGCAGTAACACTGGGCAAAGTATTTTAAATGTTGCTTTAAATGCACTAAAATGAGCAAAGCATACAAAACCTTGCCTATTGAAGGGATTTATTTCCTTTTTGTCCAACATAACTAACAACACAGTTTCATTAGAACCATAGACATAAGTCAGTCCCTTAAACTTGCAAAATCTAAATCCGAAAAAACAGCTAGAATGTTTAATTAGAGAATAAATAACCCCCCATTCTCCATTATGCCCAGCAACTCTACGTAAAGGAGAATTACCATCATAAAGGATTAAAACTACAAGCTTGCAAAGTGAAAAATGTACAGAAGTGGGATTTAAGAGAGCCCCTGATGAGATATATCAGAACTAACCTGCTCCAAAATTTATAATCAGACTGAAAGTAACTGTTATAATTCTATTTAATTTTAATATATGAACAAAAAGAAGCTTGAAGAAACATCAGAACTTCTTTAAGGTTATATACATTCCTTCTCAACTTTACGTTAAAGCATTATCTTATTCTCATCATTCTTTATTTTGACTCTTTAAACAGTAACATAGTTTTTACATGTGGATCATACATGAGAGTTTCTGAAGATGCAAAAAGCTAAATATCTAAACAACACGTATCCTCTAGTTTATCAAGAGTTTTGGCTTTGCACAGTTGCAGGATTTACCCAGGATCTACTGGTTTTTGCTTAATCATGTTTATAAAAATGCTGAAACTGTGTCAGTTCAGATAACTTTCTACTTTCTAATCCTGACAAACAGTCTTCAAGAATTCTAACTTAGGATATCCTAAAGAATATAGAACTTATATAGAACTTATGTAGAACTGTTCATGAAAAACTGGCCCCTATCGTTAGCAGTGTACATCTAAACTCAGGATACTGAAAGCATCATTTACCACTCAGTATACTTAAAAGTCTAACTTTGAATTCTGACTCCACTACCATCTGATGTCATATTCAAAAAATAATACAAACTAGTGTAATATGCTGGGAAATACCTATATGCATTACAGATGTCTGTGCAGCTTTCCAACAACTGTGGCTGTCAACATAGACTATTCACACTGTGTTATAGAATTCTCTAAACATAAGACAAGCAAGTGTGAATGTATGTATGCATGTATGTATGTATTTATTTCAAACCCATGAAGTTCAGGCAGTTAAATCTTTTGGAATTGGAGGTAGGACATCTTATAGATTTTTCTTTTCCTGAAACCACAAATGGTTTTGCTTAACTGTAGCTAATAAACATTCATGATTAAATAGAAGTCTTTATTTAGGAAATAATACCATGCTGAATAAGATGCTGGCTTGTTCACAAGAATTACCTCCAGTAAAAGCATGGGATTAATGAAGTTGCCCTCTTTAAAAAGCATTAGTTAAAAGCTCATTTTTCCTTTTAAACAAGCTTTTGAGATACACTGAATTTGTCTTAGATTGATTTCTTTTGTGATATATTCAATTTGCATGGGCACTAACAGCCCTCTGATGAGTAACAAATATTCCTGAATCTGTAACTGTCCCAAACCTCCAGAATATACCAATTAATACCGGGATATTTAAAAAATTGTTTCTCTTCTCCATTTTTCAGTGAAAGCAAAAAAAAAAAAAAGATCAATGCACTAAATTGAATGGGGAGGGGAAGGAAAAAAAGTAGTAAAAGAAGGAAGGAGGAAAGTAAAAAGATCATTTGAAAAAAAAAAAAAGAAAAAGAAAAAAAGTACAAGTCTGATACCCTTACATAGAGGTCCAACATTTCTCAGTTTAAAAAATACACAATATAAAAAAAATAAAAAAATCTGAAACCTACCAGCAATATATACACCAAGAATACTCTTTCTCACAATGTACCCCTCCCCTTCATTTCACTTGTTCCTCTATCCTCTTAGTTTAACAAATTGAAAGGCACAATTTACTATCTTTCTTTACTTTCCCTATGCATAACTGCAAATGACAAGCAAGAGGGAAAGCAAAGAGCTTTAAAATAAAGTGCTGCAATTCAACCATAGTTATACTTTGTACACAGCAAATTACACACAGATTGCTTTCCAGATACTGCTTTTGCTCATAGAATCAAAAAGCTTTTATTTGGTTTTACACTTCTTTGAGTCCCCATATAATTTAAAATTAGTCAGGTATTTTCTTAACAGGATATAGTTTCATAATTATGGATCTTGCCCACAAAGTTGCAGGACAAGGACATTCTAACACTGAGTTACAAATACACCCCAAGGCAATTTTCATAAAGAAGATAGCACAATATATATTACTGCACTTGGTAATGCTACAAAACGGAAATGCTAAGAGTAATTGTTTTGGCTCCTTAAAACATTCTAGTCTGAGCTTTATAGGATCTTTCTTTCACATGAAAATCAAGGATGATAAATACATAAACTGAAACCTATTTTACAGCATGTCTACAACTATTTGCTCTTTTTATTTATTTTATTTATTACAAGAACGCAAAACAGAAGAGAGACTACAATCTAAACAGCATAATACTAGACTTTCATTCCATACAATTAACTTACCATAATATCACCCTTCAAAAGCTGGGCTGGCTCTATAGCAATGCAGATTCGGCTTTGATTTTCTGGCCCTACGCTACTTAACAGGAGAGAAAAGAAAAAATAAATGGTTTAAAGAAACAAACAAGAAAATAAGATTATGTAATTCTGCAATTATAAGAATTAAAACATATTCAAGCATAAAGGAAAATGCGGAAGACTTACTATATTCCAGATGTATACAGTGGTTGCATAGCTTGGTATAACTTCAGAAAAGGCCGACAAGCTGAAAAAAAGTCAACAAAAAGGACTATTTCTGTAATTATTTTCCTTTTATCTCAGTCTTACAACTAGGAAATTTCATGCTGAAATTCCAGCCATTCCAGACTGTGCAAAATGACACACAAACTGACACAATGTTGATTGTCGAAACATCTTTCCAAAAAAAACTGTCTTTTCCTTGAAAAACTGTGATTATATTCTGTGAAATAGTTGATTTTATTCTGGTCTTTTTCTGGTCAGACTAGCTCTGAATAGGGGAGGGGATTTTAAAGGATTCTGGTGAGAAAAGTTAGAAGGAACACTTTGTTCTTTTGAAGTGTCTTCTTTCTTTCTTTCCCACTTTTTCTGGAGGAAAGCAAAATGAATAAGGAAAGAAAGAAAATGGACAAAACAAAAACAAAACCCAAAACAAAAAGCATTTTCAAAATTAAAATATTTATTCTACAGTTTTATTTCAAATCTAGTAAGTACTTCAAATTTCTTACTACAACTAACAATATTCTTTCTTTATTGAAAACAGACAAATTTTAGAAATATAAAAGACATGAAGCATCATAAATTTAAAATGGAGCATCATAAATTCATGTTGATGACATTTAATAAGACAGGTGCTATGTAACTCTTGGCTGAAGAAAATAAAGAGCTTTACCTTTACCATGCTGTTAAAGCTCTAGCACAGTATCTTGGTTTGAAATTTTAACTTTAAAGCCACTTATTATAGCAGGTCACCTCAGAAGCCCACCATGTCCAAATAACTATTTTACAGAAAACCCAATCTCTAAAGGAGATTTCCTCTCTAAAGAAGTTGTATTTGTGATCACGTTTGTTTCCTAAAGAAGGAGGAAACTTGACTATGAAACGATCAGGTTCTCAGCTCTGCTGCAGGAACTGAGAACACAACTATTCAGAAACTAGGCATCATCTTTTCATTTAATAGAGGAAAAAATTATTTCACCTTTTTTCGTTTTGTATTCTTAGAACATTTCTCTTCTCCTGATTCACTTACTAGGAATTTTTAGACTGATATCAAGGACTGATAGCAAACTCTACTTTTAAGTTTTATGCAGGATTTTTAGAAAGGTCCAGACTGAAAAAAGGCTGTAATCCTCCACATGGATATGAAAAGAGAGGTAATTTACCTCCTCCAGCATCAAAACTTGGGATACCATGGAGAATAACATAGTGCAGGAAAAGCGGGGTTGTATTCATTTTCACAGATCCAGAGAGAAGGCCACTTAGAAATTGCACGTATCTAAAAAATACAAAATTTTTCTGCATTAGGTAAAATCAGAAACGCAATCATATTGGGGAAATTCAGTCTTTACACTAATATTTCTAGTCCGTGGGTACTGAATAGCATTGTGATATTACACATAACTCCAAAAGAATAATCTTCATAAAATAGCATGAAAGGATGCTTTAATTCGCCAAATTAATAAATACATGGCTGTTACACTGCTACTGTTGATGTCTTCATTTTAGTTATATGTATCACTGTAAGAAAAGGACTAGCAGCAATAGTGATGTCAATCATTTCAGTACACATTTTTATTTGCAACTGTAGGTCTGAACTGGCTTGCACAACAGCATGAAATGAGCACCACTTCATTTATAGTGAAGCACACTTCATTAAAACAAAAGCAACAAGTGCTCTCATCAGAAATCTTAGCATAAAAGCTAACGTAGGCAAATAACATCTTTATATTGAGAAGTGCAGCACCATAGCAACATGAAAATCATTGTACTGCTGCTATTTAATACCTTTTTTGATCATGAGTTCACAAGCATGTACATGCAAGTGAATACTGTAGTGTTTGTTAAACAAATTCCTCTTAGCTCTTTAAATAAGCAAAAATCTCCATAACTGAACACTTACTGCATGCTCCAGGTAACAACCACGCTCCTGTTAACAACCACAACTAATGATATCCTGCTCAGCCATGACATCTTTACTACCCCAGAATGGGGGTTGTGGTGGTTTAGAATAGGTTTCATTTTATAGACAACTAGCAAAGCTCACTTTCTTTTGAAATATTAAGACTATTACTTTGCTTTTTGGGTTCCTCCTTACATCTTTCTGAAAATATTTGGTTACAACTGAAGCACAAATTTAAAATTGTCACACCTATGGGACAAAAAGCCAGTGGTAAAACATCTTACCAGTGACATCTCAATCTGAACATTTTCTCTCTACCACTACCTGTTTTTAATGATACCAAAAATTCATCTGAATTCTTGAACCCCATTTCTTAAGGCAGTGCACTTGATATGCTTACAGGTATTTAACCTTTAAGAAGTGTGTTCAAAGATTTATCCTGAAGATTTATATCAAAATTTTAAATGTGAAGGCTATGTATCTGCACTTCTTATTCAGACATACCTCCAATGGCTCATCCCATTCTAAGTACCCATTCTAAGTATTGTCAGAATGGATTCCAAATAGGATTTGTAGTCTATATCATGGTTAGTTTCCTTTCCACTGTTAGAGCTTCTGACTAGCAGCTAGAGAGAAGCTAAGTGGTATTTAGAGGAGTGACACACTTAATGGTCAGATTATTTTTATTTTTTTTTAAGGACAAAATTTAGTGAAGAAAATTTTTCAAAATACAAATAATGGGTGTATTTTCAAACTTTATCATTTTGATATTCACCTAAATTATACCTGGTTATACATCAACTGGATTTTAACAAGGACATTGCTAATTTATTAGCCAATAATAATTTCAAAGAAAAGGGACATTAGAAGAGTGATTCAGGCCAGCATGTCAACAACATAAGGTCAAAAGTCATTATAAAATTAGCCAGGAACATTGCAGAGCTAGTCGTACCTTTCTCTGCAATAGCCTTACTACCACTGCCGGATCGGACAAAAGTAGAAAAGTCCAGGTTCAATAGGAGAACAGTTTTGACAAATGCTTTGGAGAAACCCCTCTGTTCTTACAGGGAGTGCCATTCCAAAGTACATGCATGCACATGTATTTCGAAGACAGTAAGGGAAGCTCAATTTCAATACTGCTGGGCAAAGATGCTAATTCCATCAGTCAGGAGGTGAACTGAGACACCCTAGAGGAATTAGGCATCCCTCCTCAAAGAGGGTATGATAGCAAGATACTACCATTTATATCTATTTCATCTCTAACTTTATAATTTGCACATAGGTCACCTATGTCAGTAGCTACTGAAGCTTTCTGCCAACATGATTGTTAAAAACTGCCATAAGGCACAAGACACAGATGCTGCTGTGAGTAGCCCTGGCTGTCACAGAAATGTGACTGCTGCAGGGGTGCTCATAATAATTTAACATAACATAACATAAGATAAAATTAATGCACAAAGCCTCTTGATGGGAAAAAATTAAGAACATCTATTTCCTTTTGCTCCTACAGTCCACACCTCTGTATCTCGTAAGGAACCACTCTCAAATCCTTATTATTAAAATACAAGACATATATGCAGGCCTAAAATTGGAAAAGAATGAAGCCAGTAAATTTCTGTTTATGAAAAGTTTATTTGATGTCTAATGGCATACTGTGTTATGATTTTTCAAGTGAAAAAGGACTGTGCAGGTCACCACATGGGTTCAAGAGGCAATGTGAAAGCTTTTCTTATTTAGAGATGAACAGAACCAAGTGCCTTTTGTTTGTTATTTTTTGTCGTCTGATTACTAGCAAAACCTTATCCTTCTAAAAACAGCTGTGTACGGGCTGATTAAAACCAAAAGTGAACAGTAATTATTGAATCAGTCAAGGAAGATTAACATAAGATAAAGTGCTGACAGTTCAGAAGTCACTGGAGGATCTTGTGGAAATAGCCTTTACACAGCATGTGAGGGAGTAAGTTATGGGGGCAGAAAATAACAATGACATTTCTTATTGGTATGAATTAGAAATAAATACCTTTTTTGGGATGGCTGCATTAAAGCTGAAACTTTATCATCAAAGAATTTCTTCATAGCAAATCTGTCTAGAGCTTGATCAGCACTGACAAAAGAGACACAGAGACACACTGTTATTCCAGTTTGGGGTTATCTTGGAAATTCATCAGGTTACTGCTTGAAATATGCCAACATAGTTGGAGTAAAAAAGAAGAAAATGAAAGAAAAAGAAAATAAAGTACCACCTAACTAGAAACCCTAGCACTTACAGGTCAGACAAGAATGTCTTTTTTTCTTTTTTTTTTTTTTTCTGCTGACACCTTCTTATTCCACACCTTAAGGCATTTTTCTTCGTGAGGCAAAGCACCCTCTCCCTTATTCAATTAGCTGAATTGCATATTTCCAGCACATTGTAATGCAATAGAATTACCAAAGCCAAGCAGCTCAGGTTGCAAAACGGATACTTGCCACAATTTCTTCAATGTTAAACAGGTGAGTTCTCTCTGAAAAATACACATTTATTCCCTCTTTTAAAAATCTACAGCAACACTACGGAGGTGAAAACCATTATCTAGCTCTGACTATAGTTCAGTACATGAGGTGCCATGGATGCTGGGCTAGAGGATCATTTAAGCAGTCAAACAATTCATTCAGTCTTTGTTTCTTCTACCCGAAGCCACTAATTGAGCAAATGTTTTAAATAAAAGTATCAGTCTTTAGAGAAGAAATGATCTGCATCAGTTAACTACAAACTCTTCAAGCATACACTTAAGGAAATACATTTTAAAAAATAAACTTTCTTCCATTCTCTAGACAGAATAGAAATGGTTCTTATGCATGTCTTCTGCAACTGTGTGAAGGAAGGCAAAATGACGCACAAAAACACACTGTTGGCCCTATGCTACCCCTCTGAAAGAGGTACATATTCCTCCAGACACAGGCCCAGAAAATGTCAGAACCTCTCATCTCCAAAGGATGATATTACAATGCCAATAATGATGGTAACATTGTACATGCAGCATGAAGTCTGCTAGAATAGGGTATAGTGTTATGATGTTTATGTTGTATATTTAGTATTAGAATAAAAGCGGAAAGACTAGAGATAGTGTTGATTCTAGAGCTATGATTTAAAAATAAAACCTGTGATATTTGAGTTCTCACAGCCTCAGTATTAAACATCCCTTAATGATAGGAAATGAAAAAATAAAATAATACGGATAGAGTCATAACTCTCACTAAATCATTAATTTAGTTGAGTCTGGAAAAGACTAGGGGGAAGGATGATCTGGGAAAGTGAACAGGGTGGTAGTTGTCTATAGTGTTGACAAATGGAGTGCAGTTTGCCTCAGAACAAATGATTTTCATTAAATATATATATTTCCAAATTGTAAGTTAAATTTAATTGTAACTACTATGTAAAAGATCTGTATATTAAAGTCAAGTTTAATGAACCAGTAGACAAATATTAGGATGGATACAGAACACTTTTGAAAAAAACTATGAAAATAAGTGTCATAGAGCTGATGATTGGACTTCAATGTTTATGTCAAAATGGGTAAACCCATTTTATAACAGTTGTATGTTGTAAGATATGACAAGATCATCATGTGAAAAAATAGGAGCAGCTGAGGGAACTGGAGTCGTTTAGTCTGGAGAAAAGGAGGTTGAGGGGAGACCTCATCACTCCCTACAGCTACCTGAAAGGAGGTTTCAGCAAGGATGGATGTCAGTCTCTTTTCTCATATGAAGCAAGGAAACCATTTGAAGTTGCACCAGGGGTGATTTAGATTGGACTTTAGAAGCAATTTCTTGATGGTTAGGGTGTGAAGCATTTGAATGGGCTGCGCAGGGAAGCGATAAAATCCCCACCTCTGGAGGTATTTGATATATGTGTGGACCTGGCACTGAGGGACACGGTTTAGTGATGGGACTTGGTGGGTCAGGCTGATGGTTGGACTTGATGATCTTGAAGGTCATTTCCAACCTAGATGATTCTATGATTCTAAGACACTAAATATCACAAATGAGCACATACCAATATATATCATACATCACCAATACTATTTTAACCCTATGAATGTAAGAAAAACACAGAAATGTGACGCTTTTTATCTGACAGAGTTCTGTTTGCCCAAGTTAAGTTTGACTGTACATTAGTCCTTCCTAAATGAGAACATCAGATATCTGTAACACATAATCCAAACAGTTTTGCAACATAAAGCATTTTTCAGTAAGCCTAGATTTTTTTTTTTTTTTGTATGTGCACACAAGCAATAGGTAACTTTATTTAGTGTGAGGGATCCGTGAAGTCTTCTCTCTGAGTACTGTTTCTGACACAGCAGCCAGCACACTCAACAGTAGCATCTAAAATAATTCCTGCTTCTATTCTTTTGCTGTGTTTTGCTTCGATTTTGAAGAGTCTTGATAATGCTAGGGATATATAAATCCTAGCCGGGAAATTCCCCCAGCCCTCACAAACTCACTGTTATACAGAAAAGCTAGGCTTTGAATAGGAGCTGTCAGATATAGAGAAATTTAAAGGATGGCTTCCAAACTCACTCCTCTCCTAAAACCTAACTGGAGGAGTTCTGAATTTGTTTTGTAAAAGAAGACACCTTTCACCACTAAGCTCTACAATGTCACATCCAGATGTTTTTCTGTTATGACATTAGTAAAATGTATTTATAGGCAGGTACCATCTCATACTGGAAAACAATTTGATTTAAAAATAAGATACATTTCATCCATTTGACAGCATTTATCAATTTTCATCTTTATTGACATATATTGTTAATTGTCAGTTCATAATTTGAGCACTCTCTAAGAAACAATTGAAACAGAGCAATCAGACACCTATTGTTTAAACTGACTGAAGACCTGCTCCTGCAAAATACGATTCAGATTAAGTCATAAACTGCTTTCTGCACTTTGATTGATGTCTGGGAATTCCCTATTAAAATATTTGTTCTGGATTCTAATAACTATTTTCCATATGTACTTTAGGAATAGTTTCTCATTGATTCAAGAGAAACAACTTCACGGATGTGGCAAATGGATGTGTTTAATAAATTAAAGATTGCATCACTATATAAAAATGGTTTCAAACATTTCTTCATTCATCTTGAAAGACCCTTTAGATAACTTTTACACAGAATCATAGAATCCCTGATTAGAACAGACCTTGGATCTTCACTTAGTCCAACCTCCTGCTGAAAACAGAACCACAAGAAAACTGCTGCTTTAAGACATGCTCCAAGATTCCTGAGAAGCCCGGCTAGCAAACCTTAAGGAGGGAATTGATCAGCTCTACAATTACAAGACATCTTCTTCTGATGTTTTCCTAATTGTAAAAAATGCGCAATATGCGTTCATTTATTTCCATTATTCATAGCTTACCTTGCAGAAACATTGGTGAAGTGCATATATGATGATATGACTACGCCTATCCTTCCTTTTCCTCCCTGTATTGGGAAAAACGGAATGATAACTTATTTAATCTATGCTGCATATCATTGAACATTGTTCTGCTTAAGACCCATGCTAAACAAGAACTTTAAGACAGGGGATTCAGAGACTCCCTTTGCTCATGCATCTCCTGTGTCGTTTGAATGGTAGTATTCATGGACATAAGCTTATATCTCTCTATTGCAAGGTGGTTTACAAGTGACATGAAAAATGCTAAGCATGATTTTTATATACATCTGTCAAGTCTTACGTGATGGAGAGGAAAGCTTGCACAAATGGATGCCAACATCACACAGAGCAAAGCCTGTATCTAGCTATGCTGCAGTGATGAATTTTTCCCATCATGTTATTTGCATTAATCTTTGTCCTCTGTGCTCAGAAGCTCTTGCACGCAGTGGAAATCAGTTTAGAAGGATGAAGACTTACCTGTATCATATTGAAACTTTAACATGGGAACCTGAATTCCTAGCCTGTGTTTGAAAGTATCACTTAGCTAATAACTTCCTAGCTCTTCGTTCATATCCAAGAGCTGGGTCCTCAGGTGAACACATTAACTCCTATATATGCCTAGCCATAATACTAAGATTTCTTAGTATTTTTTTAATGTTAGATTCAGTAAGTTTAATAGATTTAAACTTTTAATTATTTCTTAAACATACATTTTAAATGCTCATTATCTTTTCATACCAAAACAAGACAATAAATTAAAAAAAAAAAAAGAACAGTAGTAAAGCGTTCTATCAATTATTTTATATTATTCTTTCCAGCGATCATTTAAGACAAGTCTAGACAATGTTGCAACTTCTGTTATGAAATGCTATAAAATACATATTTTGGAAAGCATATGATCTCTGACAGGTTTTGTCATTTTTACCTCCTTGACCCCACAGCATCTCAGACTTACAACTGCTGCTTGTTTTTCTATGGAGTATTTAAAAAATTTTATGGATCTTATTAAATAGTTTACATGACTTAAATTCAGTACAATTTACCAAGTGGTAATTCTCTCTGATTTCATAACATTCTCAGACGCTCAGCTGACACTTTCAGCTGACACAGGATAGCTACACCTATTTTGTGTTTGGAAACGTTTAAGTTATTACCAGGATGTATTAATGAACTATACAATACCAATTTGCAAATAAAATACATAATAATATTTTGCCTCCTTTTCTTTTGTCCCATGTATGGGCCATTCTTCTTGCTGCAGTCCTGCAGCTAGTAAGAATTCAGTAGTGTTTCATACAATCATGGCATTCTGCCTGCAAGAAATGGAGGACTGGGGACTATACATATGACCTGAAGAACACCTTCATTCTGTTTAAAGTAATATCTGCCAGCAATACAGAGACAGATTTGCCTTATATCACCAGCACAACTGCCAACTCAGTTCTGAATTCATATTATTTGTTTTTAATTAAGGCTTTTCTTTATTTCTCTTCATTGTGAGCAGGGAGAAGAAGCAGCACTGCACAATAATAGCATTACTGTATGACACTGCAATTACACAGACAGTTAGAACCTGTCTTGGTCCAGGAGGTACTTAATATCCTCATTTCCTACAACTACACTATTCTGTAAAGGGATGATTAGCTATTAGTCAGTATAATCACTGTGCTATATTCAACATAGTCGGACATGTTTTCCAATACAGACAAAAAATGTGGTCCAGAAAACGGTATTATGTTGTGCCGGTAATTGCCTGAACACCCACTTTAGCATACTGAAAGCCATCTGGACACTTAACCTCTACTGATCTGCAATGTGGACCCAACTAACAAGTCAAGCCTGTGAAATGTTGCCTAGCCTTATCCAACAACAAAATCCATAAATGTCACAGAATTTGAAACGCTTCTAAAGAGTTTGCCATTGAGCTGGAAAAACTCAAGAATCTAAGTAAATTCACAGAAGTAGCACTGACTACTGAGTTTGAAAAAGCAAACTAACGTAATTGCTTGCTATACTCAGGGTAGAAGCTAGAACATTAGTTATAAAAAGGGAGATAACAAGCATGCAGGGTCAGTAGAATAAGGCCTACTTAAATCAACTGAAGATTTGGCACACTGTTTGCAACACTGAAAAGAGAGCAAACTTTTTTTTAATGAGTAAGGACAACCTTTTTGAGAATGATTTCAAGCTGATAGCCGGTGAGTACACACAAAGCTCACCTACCTTGCAATGGATCACCACCACATGCTGAGGATCACTGTTCAGCCATGACTCCATAGCCTTACAGATGGTGCACACTTTATCAAGAGGTGGTGCATGGAGATCAGGCCACCCCACATCCATAATCTGCAGTTAAACAAATAACAAGAGTCACCTTTACCATAACACTCCGTATTAAAATTCTAGCTTCTGATGGTTAGGAGTCTCCTCTCTTTTTCCAGCCCTTGGGAATCATTTCACATTACATTCGAATGCCATGATGTAAATACATGTTTACGGGTTTCTTAAGGGGAAGTAGTGGCTACCTTTTTCTTTAAAAAAAAAAAAAACTAGCATTTTGTAAAAAGAAAAAAAATAAAAAACCCTCTCCCCCAAACCCCCAAACCCACCAACCACTGATACATCACAACATTTCTGAAGATCTTAAAAGAATTTTCAATTAGAAATTCAGGTATTTTATAATAGTAAAATACTTATAATGTCAAAATTAGAACAAACAATGTTGACTGACCTGAGCAAATACTTTGTGATTGTTTTTATTTAGTTTGCAATTTCTTTTCTTTGTGTACAACAGAATTGATTCGTTCATATTTTCTATTTAACTTTAGTCACTGTATAATACTGTTTACTCAAACTATTATATACGTATTTAACAGTAACAATATTGAACACTAACAAAAGCAGTAACCATGAACAACTTAAATCCTTCATGATCAATAATGTACTCACTAGGTCAAAATTAAGAGTCTTTTTAGTATTCTTCTCTGGCAGCATATGTAAATCTACTACTATGAATGTACATCTGTGCTACTCAGACCTTATAATAGCTGCTGAAGAACAACTGCATTTCATTTTATACAATAAATACAACAGTTAGAAGGGAAAGGGTATGAGGAAAAACAAAAGGCATTTACAGGTCCTTTCCTTATGTCTCTAATTTACAAAGCAACTATGAAAAGACAACACAAAAGGAAAGCTCATATTTGAATTGAGTTCACTAGCTTCAGCCATTACACTTCATGTTACAATATAAAACCCCTAGTATCCCATGAGTGCAAAAAGAAAAGCATGCTTGGAGCAAAATTTACTTCACTCAATAGGAATTTTCCAGTAGCCACAACAGGCTACTGTGTGTAAAGTCTAAGAAAACAACAGAAACAGCTTTGTAAAGCACAGACATAACAGGCACAAAACAGAACTTGGGGAAAAATAAAAATACAGAAGGGAGGCATATGGGGTTTTTATGATCTTCCAAAAGGTATCTTATTCTGTATCAAGGCTTGTATAGCTTCAAGGCTTATCATGCCAATTAAGTTCTATTTAACGCTATAGAAAAAGAGGCATGTTATGGAAGTGAGCCAATACCTTTGCGTTAAGCTTGGTAAGGTCATATCTCTTTTCGGAAAGATTTAGCACCTGTTCAGAAAGAAAGAAAATATATCAACAATCAAGACTTCACCATTTATGTAGTAAGTCACTGTATTTTAAACAGATGATTATTAGTAGAAATGGAGGTGGTAGGACTTCACATTTGCCTACTATTTTACTGAATTAAATTAACATTTAAATCCAGCTAACATTAGCAAATGTAATTTAGGCAACCCCGATAGTAAACTCAGTTATTATATGATGAAACTAAATGCACACTTCAAAAAAGGACAGTAAAACTGTTTACATTCTATTTATTTCACATGGCTTTATTTTAGTCAGGAGTATACTGAGAGATCTGGACACTATGCAGATTTACTGTACAGCAGAAGAATTCGAAAAGAAAAGTCCAGGAGGGTGGTTATGTATTACATATTTGAATCTGAGTGCTTGGCATGAGCAGTCTCAGCAAACAAGCTACGAACTGAGTAGGCTACACTAAATCACTTTGAAGCTGGTGCCTGCTCTTCATGGACAAAGTGGAAGCACATTATACCATCTTTAGGAAAAATTACAGGTTTTGAACAAGAATTACATCCAGAGAAAGAAAAAACCCCACAACTAACATGGTATCTAAGAAAACTGCTTATATTTTAAGCTGCATAAGGTTATGGAGTCACACATGATATTGACCATAAAGGTCATTCATCACTTCAATTGACCTCGAACTCTAAAAAAAAGAAAGCTTAAAACATCCATATTAGGAACACAGTCTTTATTCCAATAATCTGTCTGAATTTTAAACAGATTACTGCTACAGAGCTAAACAGCAGTCAAAAATTCATATATGCATTGTCCATACTATTTTGGATCAGGAAGACGTATCAACATTTGAAATTAAGACTACAGTTATCCTTCCAGAAATACCAACTGTATTATATATATGTATATATACATATATACAAGTGCTGTTGTGTGAGAACTTTTCTTTATCCCTCTATCTTGTATTCATATTTAAGAAGAGTTCGCAATTCTTGTGTGTTATCATACGCATTTTTTCATGATGGATATGTCACCACAGTATCAGGTGCCAAACTCAAATCCTGGGACGTAGCCAAGTTCCTGTCAACCTATACAGTAGAGATCAAACTGAAATGCTATAGTAGTTGTCATCTCAGAATGGAGACCAGAAGACATGGAACCAACATTTCATATGAAACAAAAGAAGTGTTCACTAAAGGCTTTCAAGAGAAGCATATTCTGCAACTAGATGTAAGTGGAAGATTAATTTCATTCTTTTTAGCCCCTTTTTAGTATAATCAAGGTATAGGTACATAGATTTTGTACAGGAAAGATGAGCATTCTGTGACACTTAAATGATTTTTCCCCACATTTTAAGACCTCATCTAATGAATAAAAAATGAAGTAATATTAAGCAACTGGGGAAAAAGGAGCCTTTTCCTCTTATACACAGCAGAGAGGAAACACTCTTCACCCCTATATGATTTAATCCTGAACTGTGAAGAAACTTGTACTAGTAAGGTAATATTAATTCTCTCACTCCACTGAATGCTCGGCAAAAGAATAAAAATATGGAGGCCTTTTAGCACAAAAAAATATGAAGACTTTTACAAAGATACTGAAGGGTCATACGCTTGGTCTGCTCTTTTATCAGATGACCACAAATACAAAACCTCAGAATGGAAAATAAAAAGAATCAAACAGCATGCGGCTGCAATTTTGAAACATGAAAGGTGTACTGTGGTCAAAACAACATTAAGTACTGACCAAGAAACAATTCGCTAGTCTGCAGCCCATTCCATTAAGGAGAAGAGACTGGGAGAGCAAGCAGGCAAAACTGTTCCACCAACTGGGACTGAACTTACATGTTGAAGTCAGCAGAGGCCTCATATGGAGTATAATGCAGGGCGAAGAGGAATGTGGCCAAAACATGACATGAGCTAAAATTAACAAATAGTTCCAACTAGGAAAACAACAGCAGCACGTAAGTGTTATCTTATCATTTACATAAGCAGGACCAAGAAAATGCATAGCATTTATATTGGTCTAACCAGTAACAAATGCTAACATATGCTAAAGCTGCAGGGTAATCACTGATTTTTTTTTTTTTTTTTTACAAATCTTCACAGTGGGTTTGGGGTTTATTTTGCTTTTATAGAAGAACTGAACATGAATTTAGACAATAGTATTTACCATCTCATTCTTAATGTCTTTGACATAAATGAGTCACTGTTCATCAACTGCTCTGTATGCTTCTGTGTACACACATCTAACTAGAGTGAATTGATTTACAGTAGTTTACTCCTCAAAGAACTCTGTTACCTTTCAGTCACTGTAGATACAAAAATACCACTGGAACACGGGAATACAGCAAGAGACATAAGGTAACTTGTTCATTTATCACTGCTATAAATTAACATCAGGAAAACTGCTTTGATAATCATAACTAATAAGAACTGAAATAAAAATTCTTAAGTGACAAACTGATAAAAAGACAAGCTGATAACTTTTTTTGGGTTTTTTTTTGTTTCTTTTTTTCTAAAAGCTAAAACTATCTGAACAATTGAGCACTACTCCTTTCCTACAAGCGCAATGCATGGCAAACTTTTTTGTTAAAATAGCATGACAAATATATTACTGGTAAAGTTGATTAAAACAGAAACATGATAAATTTATTTTTGCAAACTGAGTTTTTCAGTTGACAAAACGATTGTGCCATTTAAACTGTTTATGTTTGCACTAATTATATTTTGAAAGTACTGGTGAAAAACAGCATTCATTTGTAGCCAAGCCTTTGAATCTTGCAAGAAAACATGCCTTCCTTTGCAACCAAGAGATCATTTTACTGGGGAATAAAAGGATGCTTTATTCTATCCACTAAATCTCTTTCTATGAAATGGCTGTTTTTTCAAACAAACACAGTTCTTTGGGTGTTTCATTCCCCCTTCTCTGTTCTCATTATTGACTGTAGCAGCAACAATCTACCACATACAGAAATCCAGAAAGAGAACAGCTAGATCAGAAACAACAGATGTTGATTTATAGTATAATTTCTGCTAGCTCAGGCCGTGACGAAGTGAAAGAAGAAAACTGTTCTCATCAGCTTCAGTAGAATTGCTTACTTTCAGGTGTTTTTTTTTGTTTTTCTTTGTTTTTATTTTTTTTAATGTTTCTTTTTTTCAGTTTGTTTGTTTGCTTTTTGCTGCTATACATATGTCTCTCAAGCAGACTTAAGGGATCTTTGAAACATGAGAAACAACAGATAAAGTTTAAAAATGAGATCTCTGGCTCTATAACCTGGCTATGATTTGCCAGGTTATTTTGAAAATTTGCAGAAACATTCTTGAACAGAGGGAATCAAATTTTCTTTTGACCATGTCAGCAGATTTCCAAAGTACTGGGTACAGACTTTTTAAATAAATAATTAAATTCCGATCAAAACGTTGCAACAGAAACTGACTGCAATCCCACTTAAAGAGAGGACATCTCCTCAACCTAATCTCTCTCACTTACCATACACACAGCAGATTTTTGTAATACAAAAAGTTATTTAATGAGATTTAACTCTAATGAAACTACAAGATTATTTCCCACATACCAAAAATATTGCTGTCACATGGGAAAGGTCACTCACAACAGGTGAATTGGAAACCATAAAGCTTTGCATCCAGGTCACCCTCACACTGTTAGTATATTGTACCTTACAAGCTACCAGCACTATGTGGAATGGAAGGAAGGGCAATAAGGTGACGTTCTGAGAACATCAGACAAAATTGTAAGTATTACAGGTATGTCTTGAGGACAACAGATAGTCCACAATACATCTATGACACCTCTGTTTGTGAGCAAACGATAGTATATTTAAATTGTTAGGTGGAGTCACTCTGTAAACCAATTTATGCAGTGAGTAAAGTTTATGCTCCTGAAGCTGTAGAAATTTAATTCTAATAGTTTAAACATGCTGACTAAAAATAGAAGAAAAAAACTTAAATAAAATACTGCCCCTGTTTTAAATTCACATTCACAGAACAAGCTGAGACAATATATGTCATAGGTTACAGATGTACTAGGGAGAAAACAGAACAAAACTAACAGTTTGGATCATCATTTAAAAAATATTCTGCACATAGAGCTCATTTGAGATTTGCTCACAATCTAATTTCCTACAGAAAACTAAATAGCAGGAAAAATGCATCTAAATCAAGTTAATGAGAAAGAGTTGGACCAAACAGACAAACTGTAACCCTATTACATACACCAGAGACAGCCCAGGCATGATGGTGAGAGACCATTAGATACCCAAGCTGAGGACCCTGATTTAACAGATGGCTAGGAAAGAAAAACACATTCTACACTGCAGCATGTAGATCTCTTAATAGTATATTTTGGACAATTAAAACAGTCTGTGCAATTGTTCTGTAGCATTTGACTATCTACTGTCAAAATAGAGACTGCACTGCCAACAGAGAAAGGTATTTTTAATATCCTTATCCTTATCTAACAGCTTATAACATTACTGAAAATTTTGCTCTTGCTTATAAAGCTGTAAAGGTGTACGAAAGAGTTTTTAGATGAATGACTTTTAGTATACAATGGTACATATAAACCTACAAGTGGTCTTCCTGCAGGACAGAAGAAGATGCAGCACATAAGACAGATATACATACCAAGTAATTATCACCATGTTTGGATTTGAGCATTCGTGTTACATCCTGTAGATTGTGGAGATAAGTTTCCTCAGAACAGCTAGCAGGGAAAGATACAGCAATGATCCGTTCCGTGATGTAAGTGAGGTCAAGTTCATAGCCCTCCTCCATAATGTGATCGAAGTCTGCACTTCTGTGAAGAAATTAGGCGTGGCAGTTCAGAACAAAGCAGCAAAGTATATTAATGAGAAGAAATCGCAACTTGGACTGATTCAGTCAGCATTTCACGTTTGCAAAGTTTTCATTAAAATTACAATTTATTAAACACCTATAAAGCTCAAATTCTTCATTTTAGTATGTAAATAGAGGTTAGCCAAATATCAGAGTTCTTCACATGAAAACTATAATGAAAAAATCTCTGCAACCAATAGTGTAGAAAAGCAGTAAGATGAATACAATTAACTTTCGCAAACACTAGTGCAAGAAATGTGGGAGTTAAAACAAAGAAAAGCAAAAACAAAAATCCCCACAACATACAGATACTTATGGCTGCACAGGTCTCTGTAAAACTCCACAAATGCTTTACGAATTAGTAGATTTACCAGTGGTCTGTAAAACATTGCAGATAGATACCATCTTGAAATCTGCTTTGAGAAACACTGAGGTGAATCCAAAACCAGTCCCCAAACTGTAACAGACACTAATATAATACAAATAATTGCATGGGTTAGTTTACAGATACTGTTTCCTCTAACTTCTGCTACTTCTCCCAGTTGAGGGTGAAACCAGATACCTTACCTGATACCTATATCCTTCCTAATAGAACAATCAGAAGATGACAGTCACTAAGTTAAAAGTAAGCTCTTCAAATATGTCCAGCTTTTATCTCACAGAGGGATAGTAAAAATTAACTTTGCACAGCTGGACATGTCTCAGAGAAAGCTATCTCAAAAATCTAAACCACAAATAATGTGACAGCACTTGACGCTACTAAACCAAATATTAAAGAAATACTTACTGTGATCCCTTGTCACAACTGAAAGAGTTCTTCGAAACACTGCTGGAATTCTGGAACAAATAAAGCAGAGGGATCAATCCAGTAGCTTTCCTGCTGCATTTATGTCACTGTTCCTGCTTCCCTGGCCCCATCACCCTCCTTTACTACATCCCTACTGTGGAAAACTACTGCAAAAACAGGATAAGAGAGTATCATCTTATGTTTTGATCACAATTGCAAACACTGTGGTTATGAACCAGGTTATGTCCAACTCTTCATGCAGAACATACACGGACTCACTACTACCAGAAAAGTACTGGTTGTCTAACACCGTTGAAGTCTTTGGTAACTCTGCACTAAGATTAAAGCAGACATTCAACAGATTTCTGAGAAGCTGGAGCTTGAATAGCGAATCATTTTGTCACTTCTTTTCTTATCAAAGGAGGCTGCTATGTGACTGCTCATTCAGATTAAATAGAGGTTTAGTCAACATTTATCAGAAAAGGCAGAAGTAATGGATAGATCTATGCAACCAACAAAGACCAAGGAAGTAGAGGCAAAGATGTTCCCCTAATTCCTTTCTACTTACAAAAACAAAATTAACTGAAAAAACACACTGAAAGCTTTCTCATGGATTTCAGTTTTTACCTATTAACTTACTGTAGCACTCATGGTGTCTTACCTATAGCCTTCACAATCCTAAGAAAGGATTGAGTAAAAAGAAGCTGAAAATACCATGAAGTTTCCTTATTTTCTGTTGTTCTATGTAAGTAAAGACAAGAATTCATGGAACTGGGAACAAGCACTTCAGTGAGGCACACCTTTTGCAATCAGATGTACTTATTTAAAATTTGCCAGAACAGCTCATTTCCAGAAATTCTGGAAGGAAATATGCCAGTCGTGTGTTTGTATGTGTCCTAGCTTTTGATATACAGTGCCACTGTATGGAAAGTTTTAAGGCCTAGCATAAGTTTGGGTATATGTCATCCACGTAGCCAAAACAGACAGGCTTTATCAACTTACCAGCTCTTACCCTTCCACTACATAAGCTTTTCTGTGCAATTTTCTGTGTAGTAAGCATAAATGCAGGGCAGGAAGATGGATGAGGTCTTTCTGTTATGGAGGTACCAATGCATGATATTAAAATGAACTTCTGATTTTCTGTATAAAGAATATATCTAAATGTAAAGTTTGTTGTTGATGCTTTTCTTATTATTATTTAGTGTTAGTGTAATAATAGCTGCCTTTTTTCTAAAAGTCTATTCTGGAGGGGATTCTGTTCCCTCTAGGTTTCTCCGTTTCTCTCCATTACATACAAAGGGAGCTTAGATGACTACCACACAGGTATTTAATTCTGAGACAGCTAAAATTAGGTGAGAGAAATTCTATCACTCAGGTTCATCGGGGAGAAAATTGTGACACTCTATAACGCATAGTTACTCTTACTGAACAAAGGGGAGTACACACTAAAGTCACACTAAATTCCCCTAAAGCAAAATCACTTCAGCTCATGCTTCTGCTCAGACTTGCAGGACTGTTACTGGAATAAATTGAGTATATTTTTCAATGCTTTCATAAGAGAATCAATTGATAGAAATTTAGGTTTGCAGTCAGAAAGTTTAAGCATTGCATGGTCTCAATAGCTGCAATACTCTCATCTGTCATTATTGGTTCTCTTTTACATGAATACTTTGATTAAGCATAAGAAACTTCCCATGGTCTACAGATGGCACAGGAAACTACTAAATTTTAGTTAACCCCTCAAAGATTGTCTTGTACATTATATGTTGACTACAGTCAGCAAATGGACAAACAGTTCTTGGCTCTTGTTGACAAATGGACAAACAATTAAGAACACTCCCCCCCATTTTTCTGCATGTCCTCTAGATTCTAGTCACTTCCTCCCCTCCTCCATGTCTTGATGCTAGTGATTTATCTTTTTTTTTCATTTTTTCTTTTTACTATTTGTTTTGTTTATTTTTGTTAATGACTATAGCACTATCTTTTCCCCTCACAGATAAAACATTTAGCAAAATCCAACAAAGAGTCGTAAGAGTCATAAGAATCATCGAGGTTGGAAAAGACTTCTGATATCATAAAGTCCAACTGTTAACCTAGTACTGACAAGTCTACCATTAAACCATGTCCCTAAGCATCATATCTACAGGTTTTCTAAATATCTCCAGGGACGGTGACTCAACTACTTCCCTGGGCAGTCTGTTCCAATGCTTCACAACCCTTCCAGGGAATAATTTTTTCCTAATATCCAGCCTAAACCGCCCCTGCTGCAATTTGAAGACAATTTATGCATGGCATGGCAGAGAGGCAAAATGGTTGCTGAAACACCTTTTTAAAGGTTTGATGAAACACATACCATATATACATACACCTAAATGTGTTCTCAAACATGAAGAAGCTGTTAGAGCATTTCTCGCAAAAGACAATCTGTAAATGTGAGCCATATCTTTCCATGCTTCTGACTTAATTTAGGTTTAATAGCCAATTAAAACCAATCTTGAACTTATGTAACTGTCTTTCATTTTTCCATCAGCTCTGTGCTATTTCAGGTTAATTTCACTAATACGAATGGATTCCTCCTCATTTAGAGCCAAAACAACTATACATCTAACAGCAGAATACCAGTTTCACCAGGTACAGAATACAGATGCATAGGGCAGACCACACATAATGGCAAAATCAACTCCACCCACGGCTAGCCCTGCAAGACAGCAAATACAGGATAGCACCTCCCAGGATCGAGGATCACAAAGAAAATCTTTCAAAACTAGATCTGATTTTCATTTTGTGTTGAGAAAAGGAACAAAAAATAATTGCTCAAAATGAGGTATTTAGTTACTCATGGCTAAAAAATCAAAGTAGTAATTAGCATAGATCCAGTGGAAACAGTGCTACATTTGTTGCCAGTAGGACAAACCACCTCGATACTATTTTTCCTTTGAGTTTTTCACGTTGTTCTTTTCCCCTGTTTCTCTGGGACTGCTTGGCAATGCAAACAGTATAATCAGTCATCTGAGAGGCAGAGTTCTGAATAAAGAAAACTTCTTCATTTTACCTACTCATTCAATTTTAGTGACTTTTTAAATATATAACACACAGATCAATCCCAAACAATTACAATAAAAAGTCATCCCTAGTAAGTGAAAAGAACCTTTTGGTGAGATAAATTTAGCTAGTCATTCCATGAAAGCCAGAAGGGGGAAGCAATTACTTTTCATGTGACAACTGTCTTCTCTCCAGGCACAGAATGATGATATTGGAGAACAAATTCTTTGTATATTACTGTATGTTACTGCCCTTTTCCAGTGAAAATTCAAGCTGTCAAGCTCTTCCTTTTCACACCCTCCTTACCGCTCCTTTTATCATCTTTGGCACCTGCACCCAGTCATGGGTTCACCGCAGAGCCTGCTAGGCCAACTTTCTCAATAACGCAGTCCTCAGGAGACCATCCCAAAGACCACCAAAAATTTGATGCAGAAGCTAAGAAACAGGCCCATATTCGATTCTACATCATTTTTACCAGATCACAACAGTCATGAGAAGGTAAATGTCCCAGCATAGTTTTGCTCCACAGCTTCAGAAAAAAAAATAATTCATTACACAGGTACAGTACAGGGCATCTGACATAGGTATGGGTGTAATGGTAGCACTGAGGTTCCAGACACTTTCTGCATTAGTCCAGAACAGAAGGAATACAGACATAACCTGTAATAACCTAAAATAAAAAACCGAAAGAAGAAGAAATAACCTTCCTGACAAGCCTGCATCCCCTCCCTATGAAGAAAGACTATGAAAAAAGGCTGTCTCTCAAGAGAAAAAATGAGGATTATAAACTAAAAAAATCATGGCTATAAAAAATGTTTTTAAAAAATGTATCTGGATCTGTATATGTATATATGTATCTGTAAAAATACATCATCCTCATCCTTTCAAAATATTGAATAAGACTTTGATGAATAATACTTGGATGACAATTAGTACACGCTTCATAGGCTAAAACCCTCAGTACTAAAGTCTCAAAGAGCAGACAGTTTATGGAAAGGATAAATGGTGAAGGCTGATCAGTTTTTCCTGGATAAATTCATTTGTATAGTGTCAGTATAGTGCTTTACTATCTTTTATGCAGCAGTCTGGAAAAATCAAAAACCTATTGTGCAAACTGCTGGTGTCCAATACCAAAGCAGAACTAGAAATTTGGGCCACACGTTGGGTCAGAAATTTCACACGTTGGGTCAGGTCTCACAATGATTTATCCGTTTTGAGATAAGACGGTCTAAGGAATGAAAATTCAAATGACAAATCATTCAGTAGCCTTTTTCCAAGGCCCTGCTTCTGGCACTGAAGAATAATAATACAATGTCTGCTTAAACGCAATCTCAGCAGAATACAAGAACTACTGGATTCAAGGACTGGGTTATTTTAAGCAGCTGATAGCTCTCCATGAACTACATGCAGTTCTGAGTAACAGCACTACTGAAAACTCATGCCTCCAGGACTGTATATGCATTCATTTAGTTCATCTTCTCTCTCACGCTTCTTCTTGGAGTGAGCATTAGCAAGTGTAAGAATGGGTCAATGAGAAACTACAGCTATCAGAAACATTAAGCGATATGCAACTTAATGAGTAATCTGTAACTTAAAGAATCAGGGCATATTTTGGAAGAATGACACAGACTTATTTGTGATATAAATATTTTATTTGTTCCTATTTTTAATATTGATATAAACACCAGACAACTTGAATCTATAAGTAAAATTAAATGCATTTTACATAGCTTTTAATTAGCTCATGAAACTTTTTGCCACATAGTTGTTTGAAATACCACCAATTCAAAGAGCCAAAAATACAACTATTAATAGACAGATAATCAACAGAAATGAATGCATTTTCAGAGTCATAGAATGGTATGGGTTGAAAGGGACCTTAAAGATCATCTAGTTCCAATCCCTTGCCATGGGCAGGGACACCTCCCACTAAATCAGGTTGCTCAAAGCCCCATCCAACCTGGCCTTAAACACTTCCAGGGATGGGGCATCAATAGGTTCTCCGGGCAACCTGTTCCAATGCCTCACCACTCTCATTGTGAAGAATTTTTCTTTTATCTAATCTAAACCTACACTTTTTTAGTTTATAGCCATTATTCCTTGTCCTATCAGTACCTCCCCAGCTTTCCTGTAGGCCCCCCCTCCCTTTAGGTATTGGAAGGCTGCTATAAGGTCTCCCTGGAGCCTTCTCTTCTCCAGGCTGAACAAAGCCAATTCTCTCAGCCTCTCCTCATAGAAGAGGTGTTCCAGTTCCTTGATCATCTCTGTGGCCCTCTGGACTCATTCTAATCCTTCCACGTCCTTCTTGTGCTGGGGGCCCCAGAGCTAAATGCAGTCCTCCAGGTGGGGTCTCACGAGAGCAGAGTAGAGGCAGAGAATCACCTCCCCAGCCCTGCTGGCCATGCTTCTTTTGATGCACCCCAGCATACAGTTGGTTTTGTGGTCTGCAAGAGCACATTGCTGTCTTATGTTGAGCTTCTCGTCAACCAACACCCCCAGGTCCTTCTCCTCAGGACTGCTTTCAATCCATTCTCCGCCCAGCCTGTATTTCTGATTGGGATTGCCCCAGCTCACATGCAGAACTTTGCGCTTGGCCTTGTTCAACTTCATGAGGTTTTGCACAGGCCTGCCTCTCAAGTCTGTCAAGGTCCCTCTAGATGGCATCCCTTCCCTCCAGTGTATCGACCACACCACACAGCCTGGTGTCATCAGCAAACCTGCTGAGGGTGCACTTAATCCCATTGTTCGTGTCACCACAGAGATGTTAAATAGTGCTGGTCCCAATACTGACCCCTGAGGAACACCACTTGTCACTAATCTCCACTTGGAGAATGAGTTGTTGACCACAACACTTTGAGTGAGATCATTGAGCCAATTCCTTATGCACGGAGTTGTCCATCCATCAAAGCCATGTCTCCAATGTCAAGTCAAGGATATCCTGGAGGTCAGTGTCAAATGCTTTGCAGAAGTCCAGGTAGATGATGTCAGTTGCTCTTCCCCTATACACCAATGCTGTACCCCCATCATAGAAGGCCAGATTTGTCAGGCACAATCTTCCCTTAGTGAAGCCATGTTGGCTTTTACCAGTCACCTGATTTATATGTGCCTTAGCACAGTTTCCAGAAGGATCTGTTTCATGATCTTGCCAGGAAAAAAGGTGAGACTGACTGGCCTGTAGTTCCACAGGTCTTCCCTTTTTCCCCCTTTTAAAAGGGGGTTATGTTTCCCCTTTTCCAGTCAGTGGGAACTTCACCAGATTGCCACAACTTCTCAAATATGATGGACACTGGCTTAGCAACTTCATCCACCAGTTCCGTCAGGACCCTTGGATGCATCTCTTCAGGTCCCATGGACTTGTGCACCTTTAGGTTGCTTAGATGGTCTCAAACCTGATCTCCTCCTACACTGAGTGGTTCATCATTCTTCTAGTCCCTGCCTTTGCCTTCTGGTGCTTGGGCTATGTGGTTGGAGCTCTTGTTGGTGAAGACTGAGGCAAATAGTCATTAAGTATTTCTGCCTTCTCCATACCCCAGGTGACCAGGTCTCATGTTTCCTTCCAGAGAGAGCCCAGAATTCCAGTCTTCCTTTTATCACTGACGTACCTAGAGAAGACTTTCTTATTGCCTTTGATGTCCCCGGCCAAATTTAATTCTAAATGGGCTTTAGCTTTCCTAACCTGATCCCTGGCTGCTCGGGCAATGACTCTGTATCCCTCCCAGGCTGTGTGTCCTTGCTTCCACTCTCTGGAGGCCTTCTTTTTCTGATTAAGCTTGGTCAGGAGCTTGTTGTTCATCCATGCAGGTCTCCTGGCATTTTTGCCCAACTTCCTCTTTGCTGGAATGCATCACTCCTCACTGCCCTCAGGATCCTGAACTCCACCATTTCATGATCACTGCAGCCAAGGCTGCTTTTGACATTCATATTCCCCACCAACCCATCCTTGTTGGTGAGAATGAGATCCAGCACAGCACCTCTCCTCATTGGTTCCTCTATCAAACCTATTTTAACAAACTATTTTTACAAACTATTTTAACAAAGTTTATGATAATATTTTCATTCCCCAAGCTGTGGATAGGGATCAGAATTTCTCTAACCTGTTCTAAGACATAACAGTTCTGTACACTTTGGGGTACTGAAGACAGGACAATGAAGTACACCAAACATTGGGCTGTTCCATGATTATGACTCCTACTGTAACAGTAGTTGCTTTTAGAAGCTACGTGGAAACATATCTTTAGATGTCTTGCATGAGAATTAAAATTTGCATAATATTTTGTCTTCTGGTTTTAGAATGATTCCTAATGTGAGAAATTAAAAAAATATGCATTGTGTATATAAACGGCTTTCTGTTACTATATTCCTGCAGGAAATATTAAAAATAAATAAATAATACTTTGTTAGAATTGACTCTCTGAAGACAAGTTTTATAATTTCTACTGCAAATAGCTTTTTGGCTGTATACTTTTTGTTCTGTATACTGCATTCTGTAAAAATAACCTGTTCACCTGTGTGGTATAAGAGTCAAGACGGATATGTCCCCTGCAAGCAGCAGTGTCTGCAGAAGTTATAAATCCCAGCTTGCTGTCTCCCTGCTAAAAACTAGCCTGACTTTTAGTCAATAATGGGAGCTGTTTTGCTCCCATGATTCTTCCCCTAAACACAGCAGTCAAGACAGGCCAGGCTGCCCTAAACAAGTTAACTATAGGACTCTAATTGAGTTTTCGGGCACTTGTATTTGGAGTTCCCTCTGCCAGTTTGATGGACTAACAGAAAGTCAACCAGGGCAGGAAGACCGTTTTCCAACTCACTTAGGTTCACAAGAATGGCTCTGCCCAAAGCCTCAAAGTTCCTCGTATAGCTGGGTCTTCAATCCATCCTTTTCACTTCTTTGAAAATTTGAAATTCATAACAAAGAAAAGACACAGAACAAATTGTTTCTACTAAGGGAACTTCAAGTGAGAATACTGAATGTGCCCAAGTTCCATACTCAAGTAAGAATGAGGCACAACTTATGTTTTCCATTCCACGGCCAAACAGCCCAAAACTCCCTCACCAGCACAAACAGAAAGGGGGACAAGAACACAGGAGAACAGAAGTTGGCAATGACAAGTACTATCAGAAGGAAGTCTTGCCCCAAAGCCTGGGGGGTCCTTACAGAACCACTTCATCCCTCTGCTGACTGAAAAGGAAAGACCCGTTGCATGGGTGGAGCTGAGTAAGACAGCCCTGTCTGCTCCCCACATAACAACCAGTGCAACTAAGAAAACTCAATGGGTGATGGTAGCAGGAGACTCTTTTGTGAAAGGTACAGAGACACCCAGGCACCCATTTGCCTATTTGATTTGCTCTTGAGAAGTCTGCTGCTTGTCAGGGACCCATATCAGGGATGTCACCAAGAGACTGCCAAGCCTTGTACAGCCTAAGGACTATTATCCACTGCTGCTGTTTCACATGGGCACCAGTGATGCTGCCAGGTGATTGCAGAAGTTGTCGGTGCTCCATCCCTGGAGGTGTTTAAGGCCAGATGTCCCTGCCCATGGCAGGGGGGTTGGAATTAGATGATCTTCAAGGTCTCTTCCAAACCAAACCATTCTATGATTCTATGATTTTACCTCACACACAATTTTACAGCTATACTTATTTCTATTTGGAAAACCATAGTATTTCTGAACCCTTAGTTCTACAATGTCAAGATTAACTGTTCACATTGAACTTCGTGAAGTTAGCAACTAGCCCTAACCACTATTATGTAATACACAATACTACAGAGAAACCCTGCTTAGGTGAGTTAGTCATGTCAACACTAGAGTGTAGCCAGGATACGCAGCAGCCTCTTTCAAGTCGTTCCAAAACCTTTAGTGATTTGCATGTGCCTTGCAACATTGCAGCTTTTATTTTAATGGATAATTAATAAGCGTGCATAAAACCATCAGAAAACTTAAATAACAATTAGAATGTCTCACTATAAGCATTCCAGGAAACAGGACAGCAATTTCTTATATGGGAGTAGTTTTTAAAACTGTTGGGCTAGCTGAGCATTTCTGAGTAGATGGTGGGAGTCTTTCATACAAAGAATGCTTCAGCAACTCATCTCTTACAAATGACAAATACTGCTTGGTACCGGAAACAGCAAAGGCAAAGGAATTCACAGATACAACACGATGAGTCTGCAAAACTGCTTGCAGTGTGTTCCTGTTGTTCTTGCCAAAAGCTGCAAAGTTCAGACTGGCATAGTAAATTCTCTACACCAGCTAGACACTCTTAATCAGTATCGAGCTATGAGACATTTTCCAAATGCCTCAAAATGTTACCATTTTTTGATAACAACAACTGTACTGTGTTTCTTACTCCTCAGCAGAAGATTTGGTATGTTAGTCTGAATGAAAAGGAACTGACTAACGGGAATGAACAATAAAATTAAAATTCAAGTAACTCTTAACATTACAGATGTCCTTGAAGCAGCATCATACTAGCCACAATACACACATTGATTACAATTATCTGTAGGTATGATCTTTTTCCTTAGCTGTTAACATACAGTTCTCTTCTGTGGTTAACATATACTGTCTGGTAGCTATGAATGATCTTTCCATATAATTTTCCTAAGTCTCCAGTGAGATTCAAAATGTTTTGGTTTCTCTTCCTAATCTTTAGCCTCTTATTTTTCTCCTTTACTCCTTATTTCAACTTCCTCTTTTTCTCATTCAGGCACACACTGTGCACTAATTCAACGCAAAGAAGGCCAGAGTTTCTCTTTTAAGAGCTAATCAAGATACAGACCTCATTTCTGACAAATGTAATTTATTTCACACTCTTCTCTGTTGCCCCGTTTCCCCCTTTTATGCAGGACAAGTCTCACACTTCCATGTTCTGTTTTTTTATTTAAATTTTACTCTTTTTGAGTTACTTTCAGATCAGTATGCTCAGGCTGCAAATGCATAAAACTGCTGGCACACAGCAGCGCCGAGACACAACACCAGTCTGCAGGCTCCTCCAAAGGCAAATGACAATGGTCTGTTTTGTGAGCCTAAGAGATCCAGGTGAGTTTGATCTCACCAGGAAGCAATGTGCATATCTCCCTTAATACACACCATCACATCAAAGCTAGACAACGCACAGCACTATATTATGTTATTATATTAGTTAAAACACAAAAGTGATGTGAAATATAGACAGCTCATTGTATCTGCTGACAACAGATGAATGTAGGTCACAATGCTGGTCATAGGTAACTCAATAATAAGGTTAATCAGAGGAAATATCTAAAATGCTAGATCAACAAGATGGAATTCACCCAGCAAGGGAATCATCCAGCAATCACTAAGAAAGGGAATTCACCAACACTTCGATACTGTCATTTACTACTTCTGGGAACCAGAGAAGCAGAAGTTTTTCAGAAGAAAACCAGCAATCACAAGGTGTTTTACTGTTCTCCCTTCCTGAGGCTGTGTGACACTGGGAATACAGAAAAAGCCATTCTTATTCCAGGCACAATGCATTTGAGAAACTTCTTTTGCAAAGACAGACCATGTTGCTATTTCAGTCACCTCTCCTCAGACTAATTTAAAGCTGCTGCAAAGATGACTTTTATACAACTTGTAAGGAACCCCTTACCTTGCATACAAATGGTGGTAGAGAAAGCAGAAAAGATAGCAAAGCTAGCTTTGCAAGCTGTATGTAGCTAGATTCACTTACCCAAGGAAGTAAAAGTCCATGTAGCAAGAAGTGAGCTCTGCACACTTCCACCATCCCTCTTCCATGACATTGCCCATATGTAAGCTTTCACCCAAGGCACAGTTCTAATCTTACAGCTGTTTCACATAGCTCTCTACAAGACCAGAGTGCCATTGCAAACATAAGGGAAACTTACTATGTCTGTATTTAAGTATTATCATGTTGACTATTATGTAAGGAATTTACCTCAGCTGACTGAAATACATGTGTTCCACCTCTGGTTGTAGCCTAGCTTCATAATTACTTTAGAGGTTTGAATGAGCTTCCTGAATGAATACTATCCACAGGCAATTCAATTAAGCACAGCAGACACAACAGGGTATAAAACAAGTAACGTAAATTACTACATTAATTTACACCTACTACATTAAGGATGAGGCTCTGTAGAATTCCCATACAGCATGACTCAATGACACCTAACACAAAGTTCCTATATGTGTGCTCTATTTCCTAATTCTATAAAAAGAACGGTGGTATCTACAGTGGAAAGAAAAGAATGTGGTGGCAGGAGAACAGATCAGAAGCAGATCTCCTGAGTTTCTGTCTGACCTCACTGAAGATGCAAACTGAATCAGATATTCATCCGTAATTTAGCCCTTTACTAACAGAAAATTACATGTGCTGATGGACATAATTCTTGGAAAGAAGAGAAAAATCACTTCTGTCAGCCTTTAGTTGAAACAAGAAGCCTTGTTTTCTTGTTTTTAATACGTCAATATCAAAACATAACAAAATTTTGGTTCTGATACTATCTAGAATTCAAGCCCAAATCTGTATGTTGATGTTTACACAGCTTTCCTGTAAAGCAGTAGGGGCTGACGTTAGAAATATTTTTAGTAGCCACATTGCTGGGAGAAAGCAATATAACTTTTCTTTCCTGGAGCAGATATTATGAAACAAGATGAAAAGGAGATGAAAGAAGAGAGAAACCCCAGAGCCAAAAAAGGCTCAGATGGGTTAAAGCAGTCTCTTTCAATTTCATTAATACAACAAAAAGAAGAACAAGAATATGTGATGTTTTCACACCATTGGCTAGCTAAGCTAAGCTCTTTTACAACCATTCTCTTCCTCCCCCTCCTCAAAGAAACGGGGGGAGAAAATATGATGAAAAAAACCTCATGGGTTGAGATAAGGACAGGGAGATCACTCAGCAATTAACCACTGCAGGCAAAACAGACTCTGCATATGGAGACTAATATAATTTACTGTCTGTTACTATCAGACCAGAGCAGTGAGAACTAAAAGCAAACTGAAAATACGTTCCCCCCCATCTACCCTCTTCTACTTCCTCCCCCTGAGTGGCACAGAGGTACAGGGAACGGGGTTTGCGGTCATTCCATAACACTGTCTCAGCTGCTCCTTCCTCCTCACCCTGTTCCCCTTCTCCAGTGTGGGATCCCTCCCGCAGGATGCAGTCCTTCCTGAACTGATCCTGCATGGGCTTCCCACAAACTGCAGTTCTTGAAGAACTGCTCTAATATGGGTCCGTACCATGGGGTACAGTCCTTCAAGAACAGACTGCTTCAGCATGGGCTCCGCTCCACAGGCTGCAGTTCTGGCCTGGAGTCTGGTCCTGTGTGGGTTCTCCATGGGCTGCAGAATCCTCCAGGCCACATCCACCTGCTCCACCACAGGCTCCTCCACGGGCTGCAGCATGGAGATCTGCTCTGTGATGGTACACCATGGCCTGTGAGGGACAGGCTGCTCCACCACAGGCCTCTCCATGGGTTGGAGGGAAATTTCTGCTCCAGTACCTGGAGCACCTCCTCCCCCTCCTTCTTCACTGACCTCAGTATCTGCACGGTTGTTTCTCTCACATTTTGTCACTCCACTCTCCCAGCTGCTGTTGCGCAGCTATTTTTTCCTTTCTTAAATATGTTCTCACAAAGGCACAAGTAGCATCACCCAACTTTGGCCAGTGCATGAGCTGCAGGGTGTGAGCTGCAGTCATGGATCACAGAACCAGAGCTGCAACAGCCCCACAAAGGCACTGGCTGCATCTTGTTCCACTGTCTGAAGACAGCATTTATGAATCCCACAGCCCTGCAGCTTTCCACCTCCTCTCTTTTTCAAACAAGGATAGGTGTTCCTCTCAGAGTGTTTTAGTCGTAACTTTCCTCTATTTCCCAATGACCTGCTTACTTCCATCCATGTCGTAGGTACCAATCCGTGGGAAGTAGCTAGTAAGTATTTCAGGCAATACATTAATGGGCCAATAATAACCAATACAAAACATAATAGGCCAAAAGGCACAGCTAAAAAAAAACAAAAACAAAACAAAACAAAAAAAACACACACAGCTTGCCACTAAGACTGTCTTCAGAATGGCTAGCTGTGCATGAGCTACCACAAGTACAAAAGAAAAAAAGGGCCTGGGAGGAGAAACAAAATCTTGGCTTTTCTAGTAAGCTACCACTACGAAGAGAAAGAGCTCGAATGTGTTCAGATGTTAAACAGAATTAAGCTAACAACTTCCTACTAAAAACAAACAAAAAAAAATTTTCCTCACGATATGTCTCATTTTGCTTCATGTTTGTTACATTAGAAACAGCCATCAAAACCAATTATTCACATGCATATAACTAAGAAGTTTGTTCTATTCTGATTTTTTTTATTTTTAGTTGATTTGTCTAAAAAGCAGAATGAAGCAAATAGACAAAATTTTTTCACTAGATATTTTAACTGTTTTCAATAAATATGGTCTAGTAACTTAAAAGATAACTGCAACTTTACAAGGAAACGGTGGATAACAGTATGGATCCAGTGTGGATAGAGATTACCTTGGCTGTACAAAAAACATTATTGCCACCCCAAATAAACAAACTACACTACTGACAACAAAGCCTTTGTGATTGTCTCCTGCCTACGTAGGTAGTCAAGGATCAGAACTCTTCACAGTATGCAAAGAGTGACACCAGAAGAAGCCTGCAGAACTGAACCACAGATGACACTGGAAAAAAGTGCAACATGCAAGACAAACACAGTGAAATAGATGCTCATTTATTGCAGCAGAGAGCTGCTCTTTAATGATCAATTGCTGAAGGCCACATATGTCTTTTAAGTCTTTACCCTTGCTCCTTTTTAAATGCCAACTTCACCTTTACAGTGGTGAATCAAATACCTGCATCACAGTTAACAGACAGTTAACTATAGTTATCTACCATGATTTATTTCAGGATCAGAGAAACTTGGCACCTCTGATAAAACATAATTACAAAGGTTCTCAAAAAGACCTTTGTTCCTTCCTGGTTTTACTTATTTCACAGAAATTGTGCTAGAAGTATATTCATAAGTGATACCAGTATTAAAATATTGAATACTTCCCATTCACAGAAATTTCTACATCACTTAGAAGACTAGGTTCTATTACACTACAGTAAATATATTTACTATTACTTGTACCACTGGAACTACACCAGCAATAATAACAAAAAGTTGGTAAAGAACATCTAATTTGTTTTGTAAATAATGTGGCACACTTTAACAAATAAATGCAAAAAGATTGATTACAGATTGACCACAATAGAAGAACTCTTAACTGTTCTTGCTGAAAAAAGTCTCTCTTGAATTCCTGAACCCCTCTGAAAGTTATCTGTCTACAAACATTTTAGTATTTCTCTTTAATTCTCCTCTGCTTGACTTAGATAAAGGAACTGTTATGGTTTTGGTTGGGATAGAGTTAATTTTCTTTGTAAAAGCTTGTGTGATTCTGTGCTTTGGATTTTTGACGACAATAGCGGTGATAACACAACAATGGTTTTCGTTGTTGCAGAGCGGTGCTTAAACAGAGTCAAGGACTTTTCTATTTCTCATGCTGCCCTGACAGTTGTTGGGAGGAGAGACAGCCAGGACAAACTGACCAAAGGGATATTCCATACCATATGACATCATGCTCAGCAATAAAAGCTGGGGTAAAGGAGGAGGAAGGGAGCACTTTCAGAGCGATGGCATATATCTTCTCAGGAAACCATTAAACATGATGAGCCTGCTTTCCTGGAAGTGGCTGGATATCTCCTTGCTGATGGGAAGCGGCAAATGAATTCCTTGTTTTGTTTTGTTTGCATGTGCAGCTTTTGCTTTACATAGCTAACTTCTTTATCTCAGCCCATGAGTTTTCTCAGATTGATTTACCTGTTTGATTCTCTCCCCTATCCCATCTGGGGACAGTAAGAAAGCGGCTTTGTGGTACTTGGCTGCCTGCCATGCTTGAACCACAACAAGATCACAAAGTTCATTTCATTGTTCATGCACAAAATGGGGGAGGTGGGGAAGAGAGCACATAAGGAATCCCAAAGACAATTTTACTCAGTGTAGAAGCTTAAGAGCATGCCCTGAAAAGGGCTAGCAATGAACGCTTTGTAAGGATGTAATAAAACGAGAAATAACAAAAAGGAAAATAGCAGGCCAAGTAAAAGAAAAATAAATAAATAAAATGTAATTACTTACAGTTCTGGTTACATGACTTTTAAAGGCCTCAAAGTTGTTTGCCTGCAAAATGAGAAAAATGAACAAAACGGACTTTATTTTTCCAGACAGTTAAAATATATTATAAGAAATCCCCTTCTAACATATTCACACAACAAACAAAATGAATCATTCAGAAGTACACATACATTCTACAGTATTAACAACCAAACTATCTTTCAAACAGATATGGAAAACAAATTGATTTTAGATCATCATCCCCTTAATTCAGATTTTGTAAACCAGCGTTCAACTACTGAGGGTGCTTTACTCCAAGTTACAGAATACACAAAGAGGTATGCTGTGCATTCCCTCTTTTATTTTGTCCAATTTCTCATTCTATGCTTTTTGATGGAAAAGAACACTTGTGTGGGTTATTGATAACGTGAACTATCTTGGCTCAGTCTTTACGTACTATGTAAAATCTGTGTTTGTGGATTTAAAACACATTAAGTTGTATCTGTTTTAATTTAAAGCAAACCTTTTAAGAAGTTTAGCCCATCCACTACTAGGAAAATCTAACGGAAAAAAATCACCAGAAGTACAACCATCAGTACATGCTTTTTTAATTATGACTCTCCAATTGGCATGAAATTAACATAATGTAATAGGGAAGTACATTGGCAAGATTGGGTAAAAAGCTCTCAAGTCTTGCTTTAGATTTCAACAAGGGCGAGATTTGGCATTTTGTAAAAGAAAATAACCTAGATTAAGGATTTCACCGTTCAGGATCATCATGTGAGAACAACAGAACTATTTCACCTTTAAAAACACTCATCCAAATGAAATAAGTAAGTAGCACTGGAACTAAATTGGTGCTATATAAAACTGCACCAAACTTCAGTGTGTCCTGTTCCACATGTCTAGAAAGAGACTACTGTGCATAAAACAATATATAATGTTTAACAACTTATTTTACTTAAAAATTTACAATATTACTTCAAAAGACAATTTCAAATTCTGTGGAAAAAAAAAAAAAAAAAACAAGGTTTCACTCAGAAGACACTGAAGCATTCAAACTGCCAAGACAGGTTGTGGATGCCCCACAGAACAGTTTGAGTTGGAAGAGCCATTAAAGTTCATATAGTTCTAACCCCCCTTGCCATGGGGGATGACTACCGTTAGATCAGGTTGTGAACCTCCTCTGGACCCACTCGGACAGGTCCACATCCTTCTTATGCTGTGAGCCCCAGTGCTGAACACAGTCCTCCAGGTGGGGTCTCACGAGAGCAGAGTAGAGGGGGAGAATCACCTCCCTCAACCTGCTGGCCGCACTTCTTTTGATGCGCCCCAGGATGTGGTTGGCCTTCTCGGCTGCAAGAGCACATTGCCAGCTCATGTCGAGCTTCTCACACCCCCAGGTCCTTCTCCTCAGGGCTGCTCTCAATCCATTCTCTGGCCAGCCAGTATTTCTGATTGGGATTGCCCCAGCTCACATGCAGGACCTTGCACGTGGCCTTGTTCAACTTCATGAGGTCCACACTGTTCCACCACTCAAGCCTGTCAAGGTCCCTCTGGATAGCATCCCTTCCCTCCAGTGTATCGACCACACCACACGCCTTGGTATCATCAGCAAACTTCAGGTTCCTTAGATGGTCTCAAACCTGATCTTCTCCTACAGTTCTTCATTCTTCCAGTCCCTGACCCTTTGTCTTCTGGGACTTGGGCTATGGGGGTAGAGCACTTGCCAGTGAAGACTGGCAAAAAATCTGTTCAGTATCTCAGCCTTCTCTGTGTCAGTTGTAACCAGGTCTCCTGTTTCCTTCAGGAGAGGGTCCATATTTTCCCTAATCTTCCTTTCATCACTGACATATTTATAGAAGACCTTCTTGTTGCCTTTAACATCCTTGGCCAGATTCAATTCTATCTGGGCTTCTGCTTTCCTAACTTACTCTCTGGATGGTCAATGTCTCTGTATCCCTCCCATGTTACCCACTCTTGCCTCCACTCGCTGTACATTTCCTTTCTGTGAGTTCAGCCAGGAGCAACTTGTTCACCCATGCAGGCCTCCTGGCATTTCTGCCTGACTTACTGTTGGGATGCATCGAACCTGAGCTTGGAGGAGGTGATCCTTGAATATTAACCAGCTTTCTTGGGCTCCTCTTTCCTCCACAGATTTGTCCTATGGTACTCTACCAAGCAAATCCCTCAAAAAGGCTGAAGCCTGCTCTCCCAAAGTCCAGGTTTGTAAGCTTGCTGTGTTCCCTTCCTCGCTGCCCTCAGGATCCTGAACTCCACCATTTCATGGTCACTGCAGTAAAGGCTGCCTTTAACGTTCATATTCCCAATCAGCCCTTCCTTGTTGGTGAGAATGAGGTCATAGAATATCCGAGTTGGATGGGATCCACAAGGATCATCAAGTCCAACTCCTGGGTCCCCAAAGAAATGACCACCCAAAAAAAAAAATCAGATCACGTGTCTAAGAGCATTGTTTAAATGCTTCTTGAACACCGGTAGGCTCAGTGCCATGACTGCTTCCCTGGCGGGTCCAGCATAGCATCTCTCCTCCTTGGCTCCTCTACCACTTGGAGAAGGAAGTTATTATCCACACATTCCAGGAGCCTCCTGGATTGCTTACGCCCTACCGTGCTGTCCCTCCAACAGATTTCATAGCGAAGTCTCCCATGAGGATCAGGGTTTGTGAATGTGATGCTACTCCTATCTGTCTATAGAGGGCCTTTGTTAGGGCTAAAAACTGTTAGGTCTATGTGAAACAGGCATTGTTGTAAGACTAGCAAGGTGGAACTCCGACTTTGCAATGATACATACTGCTTGTTCAGTGATACAACACCAGGCCGCAAGTAATCCGGCATGAGACAATGCTGCCATCCGCACAGCACGCGCTGGCCACACGGCTGCGTGTGATCACAGTAGCCTATCAAGGACTGCTGAGTGCTCCCCTGAGGCCGGGGCCGCCAACTGTGCGCTGCCTCAGGTTCGGGAGCATGCAGGGGCAAAACCTATATATAAACATATATATAAATAGAGCAAGTTGTTCTGCGTTGAGGAAGCAGGAACATCAAACAAGGTCAACATTGCCTCTGCAGGGACACCAGCAAGATGTTGACACCTACCACACCGGTAGGATGCCAGCCATGACCTGGCTAATTATCTACAACATCAATGACTGAGAAAAGCATCACACTCGTCGCTACCCTTGTCATCACCCTGGGGTCGGTATTTTAACAAGCACACTCATTATTAAATTCTTTGTCTTCCTTGAGCATTCTATCTACTCTTGAGCAGCATTCTATCGCTGCTCAAGTGTGTGCGTGTGTGTGTGTGTGTGCAAGTATATTTGAGATCCCCAAATAGCTCGTTTGCTTTATATATATATATATATAGCTCATCTGATCCTTGCTGGGCTGAACCAATCAGCTTCAGCCCCCAGAATCTAACTAGAACAGGGCCTCATCTACTCAGTCTTCCTGATCGCATGGCTTGTAGCAGACTCCCACTATAATCTCAACTAGGCATGTCCTCCCTTTAACCTGAATCCATAAATTCTCAGTTAGCTCCTCATCTATCCCCAGACAGAGCTCCAAGCACTCCAGCTGGTAATGGACATAGAGGTCAATGCCCCCTCCTTGTCTCCGCTGCCTGTCCTTCCTTAAGAGCTGTAATGTGTCCTTCCTTAATGTATCCTTCATTCCAACACTCAGTCATGGGAGCCACCCCACCACATCTTTGTGATGCCAATTAGATCATAGCCATTCAGGCATGTGCACATCCCTAACATCTCTTGTTTATTCCCCGTGCTATGCGCATTTCCGTAGAGGCATTTAAGTTGGTCCCCTGAATTAATTGTTTTATTGAATGAAGTGGCTGGAATTCCTTTATGCTGCTCTTCAAGTGCTCTCCTGCTGATCTCTGATCCATTTCATGGCTCTGGCCACACTTCTTTTTATGCAGCCCAGGATACAACTGGCTTTCTGGGTTGCAAGTGTTTATTACCAGCTCAAGTCAAGCTTTTCTTCCAGCAGTATCCCCAAATCCTTCTCCCACTGTGTTTTGTTTTTATTGTCTGTGCTATTTTAAGATAGTCTTGTTGTTTACCCAGAATCAGAAAGCAGTTTCCTGACACTTCTTTTTCCCTCAGTCCTTGTTTGAATGCACTTTACAGGTAAGTAAGGTTCAATACCAACTACTTCTTTACCTGTCACTTAGTCTGCACTTGGAAGCGTGCCAGTGAAATCTATGAAGAAGAACAACGTGTTTCATCGTGTATTTTTACCTCTTCTTTTCCCACCCCTTTTAGTTTATGCTTTAATTGGGCAAGATAAATATGAAGTTTCACTTACATAAGTTTGCACTTCTTATCCTAAACTCCTCTGAAGTGTTGCAGAGTGCCATTTTAACAGCTGTTTTGTTCCAGAGGTGACTATATTTTAGTGGTGGATGAAGTGATCCCTGTTCTGTATAAAATTTGTATGTGAATTTTTCAACCTTGTGAAACTATTTCTGGACTCTAGAGGATAAAGATACAGATGGAATGTTAGTTGTAATGGTAAAGCTGTTATTACAGCTGCAGTGTAGCTGACTACAATTTGTAATAGGATCATAGAATGATTTGGGTTGGAAGGGACCTTTAAAGATCATTTTGTCATTTCCCCCCCACACACACACACCATCTTCCAGTAGAGCAGGGTGCCAAAGCCCCATACAGCCTGACCTGAAACACTTCCTGGGATAGGAAGGAGGAAGAGAATACCCCTGAAGCCTGAGGTACCCTTGCAGAACCACTTCACTGCTCTGTGGACTGAAGAGGAAGGATCCATCATATCACGAGAGACACTGGCCCTGACTAAGCCAGCTTGATCTTTTCCCTGTATAACAACCAGTGCAATCAAGAAAAGACGATCAAGAAAAGGTGATAGTTTTAGGTGAATCTCTTCACATTTGCCAGCCAGACCCACTCTCAAGAGAGGTATGTTGCCTACTAGTGACTTCGCCAAGAGTCTACTGAAACTTCTACAGTCCACAGGCTATTCCATCCAATGCTCTTCTTTCATGTGGGCACCAACAACACTGTCAAAGAGCAGTCCAAGGTATATCATGAAGGAATACAGAGCCCTTGTAGCAGCTGTAGGAGGCTCTAGAGCACAGGTGGTCTTCTCTTTGATCCTGCTCGTCAAAGGAAAAGGCTTTGAAAGGACCACTTGAATCCAGCAGATCAATGAGTGGTTGTGGAATAGGTGTCATATCCAGGGATTTGACTTCTTAGACCATGGGACTCTGATGAACCTGGTCTACTGGGGACTGATGGGATTCATCTGTCAGAGGAGGGGAAGAGCATCTTTGGCTACAGTTTTGTCCAGCTGGTGTAGAGAGCTTTAAACTGAAGTTGCTGGGGGAGGGGAACTCAACCCACCCAACTTTTACTGGCAAGCACCAGCACTAGATGCCCAGGATTCTTCCCCTTTTAAGAGACCCCACCTAGAGTACTGCGTCAAGTTCTAGAGTACCCATCACAAGAAAGACATGGACTTGGACCAGGTCCAGAGAAGGGCCAGAAAAATTATCAGAGGACTGAAATACCTCTCTTGTGAAGAGAGGCTGAGAGAGTTGGGATTATTTAGCCTAGAGAATAGAAGGCTCTGGGGAGTCCTTATTGCAGCCTTTCAATACTTAAAGAGGGCCTACAAGAAAGACAGGGAGAGACTCTTTGTCAGGGACTGTAGTAATAGGACAAGTGGTAACAGTTTTACACTAAAAGATGGTCATTTTAAATTAGTTGTATGAAATCCTTTACTACAATGGTGGTTAGATACTGGAACAAGTTGCTCACTGAAGTTGTGGATGCTCCATCCCTGGCAGTGTTCAAGGCCAGGTGGGATGGGGCTTTGAAGGTGCCCCTGCCCACAGCAGGGGGGCTAAAACGTCATGTTCTACAAATCATTCTATGATCCTTTCTGCTGAACCACCTTGCTGACCAACTTAAGGACCGTGAAGTAACTTACAGCTTGGTAAATGTTAAAAATAAAATTTAAAGCAACACATACACACTCCTGAACACAATGTTTCCCCATATTAGGAATACCAGCATTTGCCCAAGATGGGTACCCCAGCAGGTGTGTTGACAAGTACCCCAACATACTTACATGGCCACACAACTCCCCCATGCAGACATCAGTAGCATTACCAACTGAAAATGACCAAGACCTGCTGCAGGAACAATGCTTTGACATAGAGATGCAGCTTTGCAATTGTCAACTGTGTTGTTTTGTGGTTTTTTTTGGCAGATCACTGGTGTTCATTTTCTCCCTAGCAAAGATTCCACCACAGAAAGGAAAAGAAAATAAACTCCTATTGCAGGTTCAGATGCACTCTAGATGCAAATCTCTATTCTCAATCTATCTAACATATAGACTGACTGGTGCTATTAATTCCATCCACAAACCCTAATCTGATTGAAACTTCGAAGTTGTTCTCAACAGATCAAAAGGGATAAAACACACACCTATATCATTATAACCTTATCAGTACTATTTCACAGTTCCCTTAGGACACTCACTGTTACTTAGAGGAAACAAACAGATCCATACAGGCAAATGCAAAACACAGAGGTTTTGGATTCACTTGGGGATCTCTTCACAATGAGATTTCATGGGTTCCACAAGCACTGTGCTTTGGAAAACACACCACCTGTTTTGCTCTTCACCAGAAGGCTCGTAACAGATGCTGAACTCAGTACATATCCTTCCAGAACAAATAACAGACTTGATATGTTATTTTATATAAAATAAAAACATAAGCTAGTTTTACCTCATGTCTGTCAGTTCACAGGGATGTTTTTCCTATTGCTCAATTTAGCACTGGATAGTCTGAAAGTTTTCCAGAATAACTAATGAATGGAACGTGGAATAGGAAGCTTTTTGATTTTTCATGTTTTGAAGCTGTTCTGCAGCTTGTTAAGACCCTACTGAAATGCCTCGTATTCTGTCACTGACAGAAGTGCCAGCTCTCTCCACCTTACTACAGAAAGAGAGCACAGAATGCCAGTAACAAAGGGCTTGACATTAACTGTCTCAACTAGCACAACCATATTGTTGCCTTTTTCTTCTGACTTAAGGGGAAGAGAGAGGAAATGAGTTGTGGGGAAAAAACGCCTCAGATAAAAGTCTGTGTATAAAACATACACATACTCAGTGCTGAGCATCTAGCTCCATTCTTTCAAACTTGGTCCATCCAAGGCCATACTTTCCAATCTCCGTATCTTCAAGCTCACTGCATGGCTTTAAAATGGTTGCCCCTAAGCCAAATACTGCTACTCCTGCTACTTGTTAAATCTAGAATTAAAAGTACAAACAAATCTTTTCAATGGCTAACTAATATGGTGCTTTGAGATGTGGAAGATCCAATTTCAAGTCTCTGATTTGCAAATGGATTGGAGCTTTGAAATAATATTCTCATGTCCAAGCAAAACATGTTAACCAAGAGTATCAGACATGTTATGATGGAAGAGCTACTTCACAAATTTCTAAAGGTTTCAGTGAAAGTTTGACATTTTTTCTTAAGACGTTATCATTGCTTTCTACAGTGGCATGGTGTGACCTTTCTAAGACGTAGCTGTGCCAATTATAAAACTCCTCGTCTTTTAGTCCTGAAAGAGAAAATGGAAAAGAGATGGCAAACAAGCCATATGCATAAGACTACAGGATATGCAGGTGAAAGAAAAGTAATGCAAAACACAAAAAATCTAAAAAAAAAAAAAAAAAAATCTTATGATCTTAAAAACTCCATACCAAAATTGTGAAAGTCGTCCCCTCCTTACCATATCTTTCTACTCCAGTTTTCTCCATATACTTCAACAGGACTTGAGTACTATTCATTTCAGGTACACCATTTCCAGTTTCTCAGTTCTTTTCCACTCAGAAAACACAGTGCAACAGGCAAAATACCTGCACCATCACATGGAAAACATGACTGCAAGTTACAGAACCTCATTAGGTCTCATTTTGGTATTTTTTTCCCTAATACCACTTGTAAGAGGAAGTGAAATGTTACTATTATTCCCCAGGGATAAACTGAGACCTATATTAAAGGAATGATTTTCCCAGTGTTATACCACAAATCAAAAATAACAGGAGGTTAGACACCTTCCACATCTCATTAACTCCAAGTGGAGCCATTAACTTTGACTCTATATAAAGTCCTTTAACGCCATCATGACAACATGTTATAGCCAATGTGCATTACTTGTGTACCTCCCAGTCACAGCATTTCAAGAATACTAAACAGGGCAAAGCATTCTTGTCCTCACCCTCCCATACAGACAGTTCAAAGGAAATTAGATGCATGTGGTTAGAAATAAAAAAATATTTGCTATGGAATGAGCAAAAATTGCTCCAAAAATAAATACATTTTTTATCCTGTCTTCCCCTCCTATCAAAAAAAATCACAGATTCTTGTCAACAGCTCCATAAAATTGCTTTTGTCAAGCAAAAATAAAGCCATTAAAACAAAACATAAAATGATACTGCTACTTAAAAAAAATTCTTCCTTTTAATAAGTATAAACAGGGAACACCCATCAGCCTTATATGTATGCCACAGGAGATGCTCTACCCTCCTTGTTCATTTAAAACACAGTGTTTCTTTACCTTTGTTAATATTTAGCTAATCAATAAGTGTATCTTGCCCTGAAAACTTCTCATTTGAATTCAACTTTCAAGACACCTCAAAACCAATGGAACACTAGCTTGCCTCCCTTCCTCCCCTAAATCTACTGTGTAGCGTTGTGACATTTTTACAGGAAAGCCTCGAATTTTGACCTCTCTCAATCCAACATTTAATGACATTGTGAGAAGAATCAAAAGCAAGCTATATTTTGAGCCAATGTGAAAACATTAACATAAAGCAAATTAAATCAGCATGACTTCTGACATAACAGTGAACTAAAATTGAATGGCATCCTAGAGACTGAAGATTAGTTAAGCAATGAACAAACATGAGCCACTGCTATATGATAAAATAATTGGACAAAGCATAGTAGTTTAACATAGGGGATCATATTCATTTGCTTCACAGCTTCTGTCTGAAAATGGGGGTCCACACATACCTGTGCTTTTTAAAATTAATCATGACTATTAGAAAATTTAATTTTGAAATTAATGCTACAGAATTTGTTATTTCCTTTTGAAAGAGAGATACCAGTGCTCCATTACGCTGTAGTACTTAGTGGTACAGTAACGAAGAAAAAAATATATATGTATATATATATATATTAATGTTTGTCTAGAATGCTCTTTAGGCATGGCTAGCCCTCTTTCATTTTACACATTCCAATGTAGACAAAGCATTTTCAAAGATTAATTAAAAGCAAACTCACAAGGGACATGAGATCTGTCACTCTCAGTACAAACTACATGTAAAACGAAAATTATGAAGAACAGAAGAAACCTACTCTGGAGCATGCATTTTCCTTTTACAGCATTGTCAAACACAACCTATTTGCTGTTTAGTAAAGTCAAACAAACCTGAAAAGTTTCTATGACAACTGAAAACTAATGACACCGAGGAGTTTGAGACACAGATAACACATTTAATTTCCTTGTAGCTACAATAAAACTGGAAAGGAAGAAAGAAGTGTATTATGCCTTGCATGCTGCTGGATTTAGCTGACATGGTGTATAACATCAGATTTCTGGAAAGCAGATGCTTCCAGGTACTCCCTGGGAGTACCATATTCAGCAGGAAGGTTAGGAATCAGTTTGGAGAAAATAGGCAAGCAAGCAAACAAACCTGGCTCTGAAAACAACCAAACCTTTCCCACTCTTTAGAAATTCATTGTGTTAATATTAACATCACAGATTTTCCTAGATCCCTGCAGACTGTCTTTGTTCAAAGAAAGGCTGATTTCCATTTCATTTTGGATATACACCAGCGCCTGAAACACAGTGCATTAGAACAAAACTTCGTATTTCAACTTTTTATTAAATCTTGTAGTTGTCTGATATTCCTAGAACGACATGCACTCTCCCTCCTGGCAAATATAATGACTGGTTTTTGAATCTCATATATACTGCACAGCTCAAATCATAAGTACTACTTTTAATTATTTTTGCTTTTTTTTTTTTTGTATTCACAGTTTGGTTCTCTGTCCCTTTTATGGCTAATTTATTTATGAACAAGTCATTGACTTCCCTTTAAACTTTTGTTTTTAACCCCTACTCTGCAGACCTGTGTATTCCATGGTCTTAGACTAATAAGTACAAATGCAACATACAGTTGCCCCCATCAACCCCTTCTGGAGATTCGTAAATTCAAAAACATTTGAAAAATAATCATGCCAAGTGTTTCAATTCAGACAGCAGCTCACAGGTTTTCTCACAAAGGTGTCTCATCAGTCCCTGCTTCTGCTACCTATGGCACTGGGAGAATATGGCACTAATGAATCAAGAAAAACAAAAAGCTTATTGGTTAATAAATCTGAAAGGAAGAAAAATCTCAGCTCGAATTTTAATAAAGCAAAACTGAATAGCAAGAAAAAGCCATGTTTAATAAAAAAAAATCACTGCACCTTTGCTTACTCATCAGTTCAGCAAAGCTGTATAACCAAAAGTGGAGAAATGTTATTTCCATAAAGGTTTCTCCAGAGTCCACTTATTTCTTTTCATGAGGACACAGGCATTATGGGTCTGGACAGTGACAAAGCAGGAAATGAACAGGAAAAATAAAAAACTCCACTAGATATTCCCATCCGTTATCAACAAACTACAGAACAGCACAGTACTTTTGCATTCCTCTTTCCATGATGTACTGCCATTTTCATGAGTCAGGCAGTTACAGCCTGGAACACTTGCTGGAAGAATTGTTCCTGTGAGATTGAGGAAAGAAGGCTGGAAAGATGATAGCAACAGGGAGGTCTGCTAGACTTTACGTGTCCTTTATCTCCACCAAATCATGCTTGCTATGTGTGTATCATGCTTGATTTGTGTACACTTCATTGGTCCTGTGAGCTAAAGTTTAGATGTAGTAAATGGGGAAAAGAATCCCGGTAAATATTTGTTTATTTTCCTAGTTTTCCACACCTAAGATTTCCATTCTCTTGCCTGAAAGAAGAAAGAAAAAGGAAAAAAGATAACCCGGAAATGAATTAGCAATACGTTACTGAAATATACCACAAATCAAACCCACTTAATGCAATTTTCCAGCAAAGCTTTTACTGATTTAAGCCAAAAACCAAAACTGCAGCTGGCAGAGCAAAGTAATAGCATATGTCAATTCCCAGTTCAGCTTAGTCATTGTCACTATATTGCAGGATATTTGAAGGTTACACCTGATTAACCCAAGTTAACGATCTTATTTTCTAGTACTTAGATCCCACTTAAAATGAAACTGGAGAATGCAATCCTTTGTCTGCATGCCCAGGCCTTCCCAACAGCACATATGGTAATTCAGCCTCAGATTTCTCGGAAAATCTTTTGCAAGCTCATATTAACAGGAAATGGGCTGTACTCCATGGGAAGAACAGACTGCTTCACTTTTTCTTTTTCTGTGAAGATGCATGTAAAAAGGAAATGAATGTGATAAGGATAAAAATACACTTTATCATGTCTACTGACCTTTCTCAGTCAAAGCATCTGGGGAGGATTGCACTCAAGTCACCATGGTAAAAAAGAACAGGAGGGTTTTTGCTAAAAGGAACTTATTTTCTTTCAAACTGCTACAATACTGAATTTTCCTGTTTTCTATTCTCCTTTCTTTTCCCCATATACACTTGTTTCAGTTTTTTTTCTCCTTTGTGCCATAACGCATTTTCACTAAAATTCACTTTCATCTTAGAAAATGTTGCCACACTTTGCTTATACATGAAGATATCAGAGTCTATACCTCACATTTCAAGTAAAAATGAGATATGTAATTAGTATGAAGGCACCTAGCTGCCTTTGTGATGCCACCACTCACTTCTTCAACAAGGAAAACAGAACTAAGCAAAACAAACAAACCAAAAAAGAAAAATAGAATCCCATCCTTCCCCCCCAACTTTTATCAAAATGACTAAACTTCCACCGTAGCAAGATAGTTAAACAAAATTCAGTTTTAAATGATGTCACAATGAAACATAGGTAGCTGGGAAAGCGTCCTCTTAATCTTTCCATATTGCAACAGCTGGTTATGAAATGTGATGTTTAAATGGCAGCACTACAGCTATGAAGAACTTTTTGGCAAGCAGTTAAAAAAAAGAAAATATGGTGTAGAGGTTAAACATGAAATTTCTCTGGTAAAGATCTCTACTTAACTCTGCCTTAAAACTGAGAAGTCATGCAGTGGTAAGGACCATTCAACAGACAGAGTCAATTTAAGATAAGAATCTGTATTATGTTAAGAGGTTCAGGCCTTCACATCACATTTCATTAATGCAAGACATGCAGCAGGATATGTGATGGACCTCTGAGGAATTCTGAGATTTCATTTCCTATATTCTTTTTAAAGGTACATGCCATGCAGGATGAAAAAAAATCAGTAGAGGAGACAAACTTATTACTCTCTTGATGCATCTTAAACTGTCATGGAATACTTCCCAGAATCAAAAAAGGACCTCAAAATAATATCCTTTCTTTGGCTTTTCTTTTATTTTTATCTTTTTAAAGTAATAACTAAAATGAAAAGAAGTTGGAGCTTCAAGGTTAGGACCTATGCCTTCCCTTCTTTTTGTAGTATTAGAAACGAGATTTAAGAAAACATGTACTTGTCAGGATTCTTTTTTATTTAAAAATACTGAAATTTTGAAAATTTGTTGATCTTATTTTCTATCCTTCAAAAATAAGATCCAACAGTTCCAGAAAGTCTGTTTAAACAGAGTTGCCAACTTTGATTTTTAAGAAATTTTAGGAGAACTGTTACATAGGTTAATTCAGTTTTTGGATACAAAAACAGTGCCCACGGCATTTTAATTTATTTATTTAAATGTTTCAGTCTTCCTACAGTTCTCTGCAATGAAAGTCTATAGTCAGAAATAACCCATGAAATAAAATGAAGGGCATCAAAATAGCTCTTATTTTGCTAGATATTTGACTTGAATTAGTAAAGCAGGACTAAAATCATCCCCCCTTCTCTGGTCAAAAGAATGTATGTGACAAAATAAAGCAAGTAGTATTTGAACACATAGCAGCTTGTTTATTTTTTAGCACATGAAGTTCCTAGCAGCTGCATTGGGTTAATATATGAGGGTCCTGATGTCCTTACAAAGCTTCAAGATACATGGCTCATGAGAAATGAAAAGAAAGGATCTCTTTGGAAACAGACATCCAAGCTGAAAATAATCAATAAAATCCACATTCTGAAGAAAAAGAGCATCCGTGAATTTCATCAGTCTTCAACAGTCTTCCAGCAGCCATGACACTGAGAGTTTAACTACAGTTCTTGCTATATAACCCACATTAAGAGCAGCAATACAGGCAAGTGGCTAATTATATGTAGCAGTAATTTAGAGCGGGCATATGTATTGCTTATTTATACGAGAACTAAAAGGTTGGAATTCCTTGTCTAGAATGAATGAGGATAAATCCACATTTCAGTAGAAAGTTGCAATGCAAAAACATTTTGGTTACTTTGACCACAGTACTGCCCTTCCCGATTATCCAAAGATCTCAACTACTCGTCCTTCATGTTCTCAATATTCTACAGTCAAAATATAGGAACTTGCTTACAGCTAATATGGTCACAGATGATCCTACTTCAGAACAACAGAACTCTTCACTAAACAGATAGCACAACACCTAATCTAAGAATGTAACTATGTCACATCGAAAGCAAAAAAAAACACCAGTCAATCTCACTCTCAGTAATAAGTATATAAAAAAAGAGAATCATAGAACGGCTTGGGTTGGAAGGGACCTCAAAGATCATCTAGTTCCAACCACCCTGCCATAGGCAGGGATGCCACCCACCAAATCAGGTTACCCCATACAACCTTGCCTTGAACACCTCCAGGGATGGGGCATCCACAACTTCTCTGGGTAACCTGTTCCAGTGCCTCACTACTCTTACAGGGAAGAATTTCCTCCTAATGTCTAATCTACATCTATCCTCTTTTAGTTTAAGACCATTCCTCCTTGTCCTATCATTGTCTACCTAAGTAGAGTCCTTCTCCATGCCTTTTATAAGACCCCTTTAAGTACTGAAAGGCTGCAATGACGTCTCCCTGGAGCCTTCTCTTCTCCAGGCTGAACATCCCCAGCTCTCTCAGCCTTTCTTCATAGGAGAGGTGCTCCAGCCCTCTGACCATCTTCATGGCCCTCCTCTGGACTTGTTCTGACAGGTCCACATCTTCCTTGTGCTGGGAATCCCAAACCTGGATGCAGCAGTGCACGTGGGGCCTCACAAGGGCAGAGCAGAAGGGGACAATCATCCCTCAACCTCCTAGTCATGCCTCTTTTGATGTGTGTTGGAAGAAGCCAGGTGAAGGCCAGGATGCAGTTGGCCTTCTGGGCTGCAAGCACGCACTGCTGGCTCATGTCAAGCCTTTTGTCCACCAGAACCCCTAAATCCTTCTCCACATGGCTGCTCCCAATGAGTTCTTCTCCCAGCCTGTACTCAAGTCTGGGATTGCCCCAGCCCAGGTGCAGCACCCTGCACTTGGATTTGTTGAACCTTATGCAGTTCACATGGGCACACTTCGCCAGCCTGTCCTGGTCCCTCTGAATGGCATCTCTTCCTTCTTTGCTATCAACTGCACCACTTAGCTTGGTGTCATCTGCAGACTTGCTGAATATACACTGGATCCCATTGTCTATGTCACTGATAAAGATATTAAACAGTACCGGACCCAAGACAGACCCCCGAGGAACACCACTTGTCACCAGCCTCCACTTGGACATAGAACCATTGACCACAACATTGACCCACTTACAGTGGGAGGGACTCTGCTCACCCAGCCCCCACTTAGAGGTCTGGGGACTCAAGAGATGTGGGAAGTCCAGTGAAGACCAGGGCAAAGAAGTTAAGTACCTCAGCCTTCTCCATATCTGTTGTTACCAGTTGTCCACCTTCATTTGTCAGAGGTGGTATGCTCTCCTTGGTCTTTCTTTTGCAGCCAATATACCTGCAGAATCCCTTCTTGTTATTCTTTGCATCCCTCACAAAGTTTAGTTCTGTCAATGCCTTGGCTTTCCTGATCCTGCACATCCAGATGTTTCTGTACTCTTACCAGGGCACGTGGCCCTGTTTTGACCAGCTGTGCGCTTCCTTTTTTTTGCCTAAGCTTGACCAGCAGGGCCTTGTTCAGCCATGCCAGTTTCCTACCTTCCCTGCTTGATTAATTACATATGGGAATAGAGAGCTCTTGCACTCTGAGGAAAATATCCTCAAACAGTTGCCAGCTCTGAAAATAGATTTCACCTACAGTTTTGCCTGCAATAATATTAAATAGAATTCCAGCTTTTTTTCTTTTTTTTTTTTCCTAGAACTAGTAAATGTTTAATTCAGAGACCACATAAATCTCTGGCTTCATCTTTGCCAGTAAACTAAAACAGGTTAGGCCACTTTCTCCATCAGTACTGTTCAATCACCAGCAGGTCACAGAGTACTTTGGGCCCACTGTGGTGGTTTTACTCAGGTGGGCAGCTGAGCTCCAACACAACTGTTCTCTCACTCCCCCACCTCAAAGGGAAAGGGGGAGAAAATAAGACGAAAAGGGCTCAAGGGTTGCGATCACTCAACAATTACTGTGACGGGCAAAACAGAGTCAGAGTAGGGAGATTAGTAAGATTTATTGCCTGTTACCAGAAAAGTGAGAAACAAAGGAAAGAAACTAAAAACACCTTCCCCTATCCACCCTCTTCCACCTCCTCCCCACAAGCAGCTCAGGGGAACAGAGCAATGGGGGTTGGACTCAGTCTATAGCACTTCTCTTCCACAGCTCCTTCATGGTCACTCTCTGACCCTGCTCCAATGTGGAGTCCCTCCCACGGGATGCAGTCCTTCTCAAACTGATCCTGTGGGACTTCTCACAGGCAGCAGCTCTTCAAGAACTGCTCCAAATATGGATCCGTACCACTGGGTCCATCCATCAGGAGCATGCTGCTCCAACCTGGGTCCCCCACAGGCTGCAGCTCCTGCCAGGTCACCTGCTCCTGTGTGGTCCCCTCCCCACGGGCTAAAGGTCCAACCCAAAATCTGCTCTGGCAGGGGTTCTCCAGAGGCTGCAGCCTCCTTCAGGCCATATACATCTGCTCCACTGGGGACTCCTCCATGGGCTGCAGCATGGAAATCTGCTCCACCATGGTACTCCATGGGCTGCAGGGGGACAGCCTGCTCCACCACAGGCCTCTCCACAGGCTGCAGGGGAACTTCTGCTCCGGCACCTGGAGCACCTCCTCCCTCTCCTTCTTCACTGACCTTGGTGTCTGCAAGGCTGTTTCTCACTCCTCGCTCTCCCAGCTGCTGTTGTGCAGCAGTTTTGGTGTTTGTTCTTTTCGCCCCTTTTAAATATGCTTTCACAGAGGCACAAACAAGATCACTTATGGGCTTGGCTCTGGCCAGCAGCAGGGCCCTTATCTAATATGGGGCAGCTTCTGGATTCTTCTCACAGAAGCCACCCCTATGGCCCCCCTCTAACAAAACCTTGTCACATAAACCCACTAGACCCAGATTAACCAGCACTGCCCCATGTTCACTGTTCACATAAAACATGTTCACATGTTCACTGTTCACATAAAACATGTTATTGATGGTAATGACTGGTAACAAGTTGCTGCAGGTTTAAAATTGTTGCTGAATCACAATGACAAATTTTCCCTGTTATAATCAATATCTAGGTTGTATATACAACACAAAACAATGAGTAACCACAGTTGACAACATAGATCTAATACTGTGAGCTGCAGACATAAGAAAGGGCTGCTTTTCTACTTTCAATTTTAGCAGTAGTGCCATACAGAAACCTCAGACTGTGGTATGTGTTAGTTCATAGAAGCAGCAGGTCAAAATTAGGATGGACCTTCTACACATTCGTATTCACATTACTAATAATAATACTATGAATTGCTGATTTTGTTTTCCATTCTTTCTTTTAAAAGACAATAATTAAGAAAAGAATGAACCAACACTTTTATAGCACCTTTTTAGATAACATCTTTACCTGTATTTTGCCAGGAAGGAAATCAAAACACAAATAATGTGCAAAGTGACTTGCCCAATTCACATATCAAGGCAGAAATGAGATGTAGAATTCCTAACTACCAATGGCTGCATCACGTAACTACAATACAGAGTTCTCAGCCGACATTGGGAAATCAGCTGTTGACTGCCTAGTTCTAGAAATGATACTAGCAGGTGGCAGCACTGGTTCAATAAATAAGTTACATAACATCCTCCAGAAGTATTTAATGGGAGCTAAAAATAACCAAATTCAATTACTCCCACCTGAAAACACCTATCATTTTTTTTAATTCCTATCCTGAGCAAGCATGGACTAATTTCCTCTCTTCCGCCACCAAAAAACAAAACAAAACAAAAAAAATACAAGCCCCAACCAAATGATCCTGTTTGTACTTTCAAACTGATATGAGACATCTGCACGTTAAAACAATTAATGGTTTGTGGGTTTCATGATTTGTGTGTGTGTTTGGTGTGTGTTTTTTGTTGTTGTTTTGTTTGTTTGTTTCACACACAGACAAAAGGAAATAAGGTAGTAAGGACAACTATACCAAGTCACTGCATCATGGACATATCAACAAGTTCATTTTAGGAAGAATCCTGAACAGCAGAAAACAATCTAGCAAATCCTTAAATGCCTTACAAAATGCTCAGTAAAATAACCCAATTGCTTTATGGGATAGGGCACACACTAATAAGCTTTAGGATTAGACCTTTTATTTGCTGTGCCCTCATAGAGGAAAGTGGATGGTACAGTACTGAAGAAATTATAGACAGCTACAGGAATAACCTAACCTATAACCTAATAAAACCTGATGGATATCACTAGTGCCAACAATACTCACCAGTTCGTAGTTGCTCAGAAGAAAGCAAGGTGTCACCACCTAGAACAAAAAACAGTAATAAAATAAGGAAAAAAAAAAAAAAAGATTCTTCCTTTGCAAATTACCTAAATCTATTTATTGAGATCCCTCAAATACTGTCAAATCTAGGCAGAGTCAAAGGGGCACTAAGCAGACCAGGTACAGAACAGGAGTGTCCATGTCTGATCTTGGCTACATTGCTTTCCCTCAACTCCCGGAATAGTTAATAAATATTGTGTGCTTTGCTGACATACTGTAAGCAGTGAAAAAGGTTCAAGGGTAATTCCTTCCTTCAGGTCACATATGCAGGGAAGCATGAATGGCTTTTTTCACCACCACTACCCAGCCTCTGCAGCATTCTTCCAAGATCATCTCAGTTCTAATTAGTAAGTAACTATTCTGCTTTTTAATGAGTCTAGAAATCAGTAATTCCCATCATCTTTTCTTTGTGCTAAATTTTGTTATGGGATGTGGGCTGAGCAGGGCAAGTAGAACAGATATTTTGTGGACTAACATAGTTTCAGAGGCTTGGCTCCAAAGACCCAGAGACATAAAATTGCAAGCAGTCACATCGGCCTTGAGGCAAGTAGATATATATTATGTTCTCTCTCACCTGAAAATACTTACATTCATACAATATATACAGCAACGTCAACTTCATATGAATAAATATGTACAGTTCCCTGAAGTTAAAACACTTCTTAATATGTTCCATATACATCACAAAAAGAACTTTGAATATTCAAAAACAAAAAGAAAGCAAGGAAAAGCATGACCAACTAGGATTACGTAACAATCTAGGGAAAGCAAATAGTCGTTTCTTTCTACATGTATGGGGAGCCCATACAGCAGGCACCCTCAGACATCACACATATAATTGAATGACTGTGGCTCATCAATTTACTCCATTTAGATGAGCTTCAGTAATAGTAATCAAGAATGCTCACTTTAACAAGTACCTTGAGGTTAACCCCAAGGAAAGCAGTTTCTTTTAATATGTCCAATTTTATACTTATAGCTCTCCTGGACAGGCTCACCTCTCAGACAGCAGAGGGGAGCCAAAAACTCTGTAACACCTGAACTACAAAGGGAATTTTCTCTAAGGAATTGACCTGTCCTATCAGCTCTCAAGGCACAGTACATGGAGTGGTTTATGGAGCAGGAGCCTGACATGTCATTTATAATCCTTGGATTAATAAAAAAGTATCACAGAATCACAAATTGTTAGGGATTGGAAGGGACCTTGAAACATCAACTAATCCAATCCCACTGCCAGAGCAGGAACACGTAGATCAGATCACACAGGAACGCGTCCAGGTAGGTTTTGAATGTCTCCAGAGAAGGAGACTACACAACCCAGCTCTCCAGGCAGCCTGTTCCAGTATTCTGTCACCCTCACTGTGAAAAAGTTTCATCTCATATTTAAGTGGAACCTCCTATGTTCCAGCTTGCACCCATCTGAAATGTATTTGAAGAAGCCATTTCTGTTTTCCTTGACCCCTCTTGCAAGGTTTAATTCTAAGGAGGCCTTAGCTTTCCTAGTTGCATCCCTATATCCTCTGACAACAGTCTTATATTCCTCCCAAGTGGCGTGCCCCTCCTTCCATGATGTGTAGACTCTCTTCTTCCACTTGAGTTTGCCTAGCAGTTCTCTGTTTAACCATGAAGATCTCCTGGCTCCCTTTCTTGACTTCCTACCTGTTGGGATGCTCTGATCCTGAGCTTGGAAGAAGCAGTGCTTGAATGCTAACCAACTATCTTGGGCCCCTTTACCTTCAAGTACCCTGCCCACGGGATTTCCCCTACCAAATGCTTCAAAAGGCCAAAGTTGGCCCTACTGAAGTCCAGGGTTGCGATTCTGCTCAGTATTTTGTTCCTGCCACATGAGATCTTGAACTCCACCATCTCATGGTTGCTGCAACCAAGGCTGCCCTCAACCTTCACCGCTTCAACCAGTCCCTTCTTGTTAGTGAGGACAAGATCCAGCATCACTCCTCTTCTAGTTGGCATATCCACCATTTGCATCAGGAAGTTATCGTCAATGCACTGGAGGAACCTCCTGGACTGCGGATGGCTGGTTGAGTAGGCCTTCCAGCAAATGTCAGGGTAGTTGAAATCTCCCACAATAACCAGGGCCTGTAATTGCAAGGCTGCTATCAACTGCCTGTAGAAGGCCTCGTCAACTCCCTCATCCTGATCAGGTAGCCTGTAATAGACACCCACAACAGTATCCCCCATGCCAGCCTGCCCCTTAATTCTTAGCCAAGACTCTCAACTCACTCCTCATCCACCCCTGGACGGTACTCAATACGTTGTAGTTGCTCTCTCATGTAAAAAGCAACTCCAGCACCTCGCCTTGCTGGCCTGTCTTTCCTGAGAAGGACATACCCATCCATGGCCACATTCCAGTCATGTGAGCTGTCCCACCACATGTCTGTAATTGCCACCAGATCATAATCTCCTGACTGAACATGGATTTCTAACTCCTGCTTATTCCCCATGCTATGTGCATTGGTGTACAGGCACTTCAGGGAGCGAGCTGAGCACGCCAATTTCACCCTAGGGGGGTGGTGGGAGGCCTCCTGGTCTTCATCACTGCTAGAGCGCTGCCCCACCAGTGCAAACCCAGCTACAACCCATCCCCCTTCGGATCTAGTTTAAAGCTCTCCAAATGAGCCCTGCTAATTCGTGTCCCAGAACCCTTTTTCCCCTGTGAGATAAACCTTTCCCACTTATTACTATCAGGCCTGGTGTCTTACAAAACCGGCCATTATCAAAGAACCCAAAGCGCCCTGCCTGTAGCACCAGTCACATAGCCAAGCATTTATGGACTGGATCCTTCTATTCTGTCCCATGTCATCACCCGAGAACGAAAGGAGGGAAGAGAAAATAACTCATGCCCCAGACTCTTCCACCAACCGTCCCAAGGCCTTGAAGTCTTTCTTCATTTCCCTCAGACTACAGGATGCAGCTTCCTCCCCACCTACCTCGAAGATCAGTAGTGGGCAGCAGTCTGTCGAGCGCACCAGGTTGGGGAGTGTCCTGGTGATATCCCTGATCCAGGCTCCAGGCAGACTGTGGGCTTCCCTATGATGAGAGTCAACTCTGCATATTGGGCCCTCTGTTCCTCTCAGAAGGGAATCTCCTACTACAATTATCCTTCATTCTTTCTTACTGAAGGCAGTCTTGAGGCACGGTGTTGACTGCCTCTTCCTACATGACCTCATAGGTGGGCCTTCCACCACATCCTCGCCTATCTCTCTTTCAAGATCCAGGGCCTCAAACCTATTATGGCGGGGCACCTGGGGAAGAGAGTTAGGTAGGGAGGGGGGTTGCCCATAACCCTGAACTGGGACTCACTTCCAGCCCTCCTTGTCTTTTTGGTTTCCTCCCTCTGCCCAACAGCAACAGGGCAGGGGCTCCACCACCCTCTGGAGGGCACCCACCGGCGCCCTTCTCTCTGACATGCAAGGGAGTTAACTCCACCAGGCAACCTCCTGCTCACATGCTCTGATGCTCCTTAGTCTCTCCACCTCCTTGAGCTCAGCCACTCAGCCATGGCGAGAAGCCCTTCCACCTGAGCACAGGCAGTCTCCCCGCTGCCCTCCACCAACAGTGGCAGGCTCAGGCACTCCCTGCAGCCAGAGGCGCCTGAACAGCCGCATCTCTGGGCAGGCCCTGCGTCTGGGTCACCACAGCCTTTTCAGAGTAGAGCCCTCTGCCGAGTGGACACCATGCTAGGTTTGTAATCTCACAGACTGCCGTTAGTTGGTGCAGAGCTCCTGCACCTTGCCACGCCAGCAAACCGCAAGAATAAAAAGACACATCTAGTCCTGCATGCAGCACAGAAAAAAAAAAAAAGGAAAGCTGATTACACCAGAACAATCCACTCAGGTCTTACTCTCAGAAATAGCTTTTAACCACCAGCATGGAAGGGTTGGCATCTCCACAGACGGGTCCTTACTTGTGAAAGAGATACACTTCTAATTCTCAGCTATAGGTAAAATATTACACACTCATGTAATAATTGGAACCGCTGCAGAATAAAATTGTCATCCCTGGATCACATAAATATAATCTGTTTTATCCCTTCTCTCTGCTGTTAAACTCTGTTAAATAATCAAGTATCTACTTCCCCATGACTAACCACAATACAGCTCTCCTATAACCTCCTCAATAATTACAGCTGACTCACTGCCTAAGGAAAAGCCCCTTTATTCTGACACAAGAGCACTAGGGACATTCGCTGACAAAAAAAAAAAAAAAAGCCTTTTACAGATCTTTTTTTGGCAGATCTGTGGCATCTTATTCAGGCAATTCACCGAAACACAGGGGCTGTGAGAAAATGGGAGCTAACATAAGGGTCGACACTTCTGTAATTATTTTTTCCCTGAGTTTCACTATGCCTACAATGCCTGTACAGTAACCTGACTTTACAGATAGACTCCACTTTCTTCTGGTTGCAGGTCTTGCACTGTTGCTTTGTTTTCACAAAGATCAACACCCATGTGAGATGGTACCACTCTGGGCCTACCAAACAGTCACATAATACCCTTCCCAGTGTATACAGCAACCTCTTTGCCCTGCACACTTTTATAACTGTGTTGTCACTAAACTGCAGACCACTCAAATGCATTATTCACAGCCAGACTTGCGTGTGCTGCTACTCTTTTCTAGCTACTTGACTTAATGCAAGACACACTGAATCACTCCAGGTGCACAGACCTTTTGTCTGAATGCACATGCACAAATAGCGTATTTCTTCTCAGATGAAGGAAAACAGTCAAATATCCTGATTTCAGTTCTAACAAGCAGTTTCAAGAAGTTCTACTGTTAATTCAGATATAGGTTAAAAGCAAAGTGCTGACGTGTTCACAGGGAGGCTATCATGAGGTCCAGACAACCAGAGTCGAGGCTATATGAGTTGTCCTAATTCTATTTCCTGGTTTGCAAAGGCTTGAGATGTGCTAAAATTAGCATTTAGAGGAAAAGTACACAACTGAAAAGCAAAATCGCAGGACTTCAATTTAATACAAATCTGGAGATCAAAGAAAATGTATAAGCACCTCATTCATTGGTTTAAAAACTTACATATACAGTGCACCAATTGTGCAAAACAAACTTCAGATTTTCTTGATCCCTGCTGAAGCTACAGTTAATTGTAAAAAAAAAAAAACATTTACAATGAACAAGTTTGTCAGCTTTCAATAATAGTATCTTTATTCTTGAACAAAAGATACTGGATACATTACTATAATATTTCATAGTTCAGTAGTTCAGCACAAACAAGATACATTTAACCTCTACACTTCTGCATGTTCACTTATTAAAAAGGAAAAAACAGAATCTGGGAATTCCCCGTGTGTTTTTTAAAAATAGGTACCTCCTCCATGCCCAGATACACACATGCATATAGACACATTAGTCTACCCACATATAACAAGGTAAATATCTGAAAGCCAAACCACCTGTCCTTGTACACATAACGCATATTGAATGAAAACACCTTCCTAGTGTGATACTTCCAGAATCAAGTTTTGCTTTGAAAAAGTCCTGTACTTGTGGAAGAAGATTTAAAATAATCCCTCTGATGAAGAATTCTGACTCCAATGAATCTGTGGGTAATTTTCCTACCTACAATTGTAACACCAGTCACGAGTTAATGAGTAACTGAACAACATGAGATAAATGTCAACTCAAACAAGAAAAAATGTCAACAAATGGCATGACACCTGGCACTAAGGAAGTAAAATATATCCCCGCTTCTTTTAATGGAGACACAACCAGTGCCCTCCACTGTTTCATAAGAGGCCATTTTCTTGGAAATCCTATAGTTACATGTCAGTACATTTTTCACTCCCAGATGCGCCTTTTTTTGTATTTCCCTTATTTTTCATCTTTTTTTCACAGAAGCAAGTGATCTTCCAGAAGAAGAGCCATCTTCAAAGAATGAACCAAATATTATCAAAGCTGCATTTCAAAGTCCAAATCTGACACTATTAGACTACTATTTCAAAGGCATACAACTTAACCATTTAACTACAAAGAATCACATTCTTCCAAGCTATAGTTTTAACATGTAAGAACCACTAGCATTTCTGCCACAACCTACGTGGAATACAAAGGGTGTGCAGAAGGAAAAATCTTCATCAAAAAAATATGTGACCTAAGTAACCTGTCCATTCTAGTTCACTACTAATACAGTTCACTAAGCTTTTCACAAAATTGAGGAAAAAGGGTGAAGAGAAAAATGAAGCCACTGAAAACCTCTAAATAATGTACAGTTACAATTATGTTAGGAGAAGTCATAGCCTTTGTACAAATACTAAGTTCACGGAAATTTTTAACGTGCATATGTGCATGTGTGTATGCATTTACAGAAACACCCCGTATGTGTACACAGAAGCACCCTTTCCTTTCCTTCATTTCTCATGACCTAACTTTCTCTTAGCTGATAAGATACTAGTTGATTTATGTTTCTTCATATTAATGGATTTTCACTGTACTAGGTTTCATTTCAAGCACTCCAGGACTGGTGAAGGGACAGACAACTCTTAGTTTCATCTTTTCCAAAGCTCTGTTTCATGAAGTCCATGCTGTAAGTTAAAGTACAAATGGATTCTTATTAAATTCAAACTACTTGTAGTCATCATTTCACCCTGTGCAACTCTCATTCTTGTTCACATCCCACAGTTAACTTATCAGACATGGTTTAGTGGGTGATATCAGTCAGAGGGGGATGGTTGGAGCAGATGATCTTGGAGGTCTTTTCCAACCCTAATGACTCTATAATTCTATGTTGTATGTCAGAATTTTAGATCTTTAATATATACACTGGTATGGATTTCCAGGGTTTCAAAACTGCTTCCAACACCGGAACAATGGCAATGAGAGCTAAAGACATTATAATTCTTGTCCTCACAAAAAGCAGCGCACACAGGAAACAGTACCAGAAGTTTGAGGAGGAGGTAGGAGCTTCCCCATGACAATCTACGGAGGCCAGGCCTCAACACACGAGTTTCACTGCTTCCACTACCTGTCTAACATCTGGGAAAGATGTCTTTCAAAGTAAAGTATTAAAGATAACATGACAGCAATATTAAAGCATAATAAATACATTAAAATAGGGAGTTTTTTGTTTGTTTTTTTTTTCTTTTTAATAGGTACTACAGAGAAGAAGGCAATGTGGTAGAGGAGGAGAGTTCTAGAAGACAGCAATGGCAGACTTTTCTACTCTACATCACAGAAAGATAAAGACAGAAGTCAAATGTCAGCCTAGTTGGAAAAATAAAAAGGTTGGTTTTGTTTTTCCTTAATTTGGGTGTTATGTCCCTAGAATTGAAAACCAACCATTGCAGGACAATTGTTTGCACCTCACTAAGGGCAGTTTAATGCAAAAATACATACAGCCCAAGGAGAGATAGCTCTTTGAATCAGGCAGTCCAAGGATATATGCAGCAATCTAGCAAATGCTTGATTTCAGTCTGTGACAGAAGGTCTGTAAGAGTCATCCAAAAAAAGCAGAGTAACCTCTCCAGCAGGAAATTTACAGAAATCCTTTGGAAAAAAACATTGGGGCACATTGCGCAGCAAGCCAAAGTAGTCTGAAGGGTTGAGGACCAAGGAGAAACCTTTCAGTTTCCCACAAAAAAGTATATTCTCATGTTGTGAAGAACATACCCACTCTAGTAGGCTTCAGTTTCTCTGAGAGTGGAACCCTTTCTGGAGGCTGACACAAAGGCACTTGAAGTGCCTGTATTTTGTTACGGTATTTCTGACTTTCTTGTATCACAATCCTGACTTTCATATACCTCTGGTCATTTTAACTTAGATTACAAACTTTTTCCTTTTAAAATATATGTTGCGTATAAAATATGCACGTTCCAAATGTATCCAATTTTACAGCTGTTCAAAAGAGACACAACAAAATGGTACTGCACTGTGCTTTAACTGTGGGAAGTATTTTCAATGTTTTCTTCAGCAAGACAGAACAATACAAGGGAAGCAGCCTTTTAGATATAATTACAAGTAAAATGCTATGAAATGTTGTGTTATCACATAGAGATAACAAAAGCAAATTCTAATGAAGCCTAGACATTTCAGCTTGCTGATACAAAACAGGCATGACTTCCACTGGGATGGAGTTCATAACCTTCAAAACACATAGTACTCAGTCTCTATGTGTTTCCAAAAATTTGTTGTTACTCACGTTGGTGTCTGCAGTTCAGTTTCCATTCTTTCATTAAGTCAGTAAGGCAACTGCTTGCAATCTAATGCTGGCGCTGCTCCACTTTTTGAAAAGGAATATTGCAAGAGGGAATTCATCCTGTTCCAGGAACATACAGTCTTCACCACGGCCTCTAGCCACAGCAACATATTATGACACAGCAATGGTCATATTATGCCTGCTACCAAATTATTGCCACTGTTGATTTTCAGTGTACCATCCAAGATGTTGTTACTGCCTTTAGCTCTAACAGCAGAAACAAGAGCTATGGCTCCTACATAGAAGCTAAGAGCATCGTGTACAGCAGTGGTAAACAATTTTTTTAAAAATAACTCTAAGAAACAGGTGATATATTCTGGTAAGCTAAGCAATTCCCATTTCCCAGAGACAAATATGGGATGAGCTATATAGTGTGACATGAGAGCAATTCCCAAGCAACAGTAATGTAAAATGCATCATTCCCATGTTCATTGATCCCACTTTAAAAGGCTGACAAATGCTTACCTCTCTTCCAAAAAAAAAAAAAGTTATAAGGCATGTTACAAGGATCAGAACTAGGCAGAAAATAAACAGACCAGTGAAGAGAACTGACATCCTTCATAAAGTCAACCAAAACAGGCCAGTATTCAAGGCAAGGAAATGAAAAACAAGCAAACAAATTCTCCTAAAACATCTGAAAGTATTCAAGTGGGAAGTTCATATCTGTCATGAAAATATAACCTCTCCAAGTTTTGGTGGTAAAGGAAAGCAATAGCTTTTGTAATAAAAACTGCAAGGAAACAAATCTTGAAATTATAACAGGTACCAGCTGGGTCTTACATAACAGCCAGTTTTCTGAAAAAGTAAGACTAAATGAGACATACCTAGAAACACTAGCATATTTTAAAATACTTTTTAATTTTTGGAAAGCCCCCGGAAGTTAACTACCAAGCACACAACCCTCCAGCACAGCAGTTCTGCTACTTACACAATGAAAGGTTTATATCCACAAAAAGCAATTTCAAGTCCTCTTGCCACTCAATAGCTGACAGTTCTGGTCGAATGAGAAAGCTTATTCATTACACAGTTCATTACAGCGATAGTATAACCTAACAGAGGGCAAAATACTGCTTCTGGGGACAATCAAGTAAAATCTAAAGACCACTCTGAGCCACAACTGTCAGTTACAGAACTCACAGATTAATCTCAGACTTCAACTGCAAACATTTTATTCTAGTCCAAGGCTAGACAGCATTAAAAGCATGCATGGTAGTATAACATGTTAATTACTTCCTATGAGGAAAAAAATCCCTGAAGTCTTAAGCTGTACTGAATGTGTTCTGATTTACCGATTCCACAGAAGTGTGTCAGCCGCAGAGGTTTGCACAGTTGTCTCCTGGAAACATGGCACAAGTTTTCATTCAAGGCCTTCATTCCCTCTGCCCAAAATCTGAGAGGGTTAAGGAGAAATTGTACTCTACCCATGCAACCAAATTAAAAATAGTTAAAAAATAAGAAGAACAAACAAAAAAGCCTCCCATGAACCCTTTGAGAAGCAAAGTCACCACTATTTGGTCCACTGCTGCTATGGTAGTGTTAATCTACACTTTTAACATATTATGCAGTAAAGACTTGACAGCATCTTGCTGTTCTCAACAAAATAATTTTCTGCCAGGTTGCTCGTTTATTTTTAAAACAGAGTTTTACTTCAAAATAACTTAAAAATTAACAAACACTGAGTATTCAGATGAAAAGTTTCCCCAGAAAAATGTTTTTCTGAGGAATTTTGACATATTAAGCTGTAGTGTTTGAAATGCAACTGAGCATAAATATGAAGCAAGATTAGAAAGTTTGATATACTAGATTAATGCTTTGAACTGTCAGTACCTGCCAGTTGAGAGAGCCGAGCACAGCTGTCTCTTTAAAAATTATTACACACTGACATCTTACAAATCTGGCTTCTGCTCTAATACTTTATTGTGTTAAACATTCAAAGAGGAATTCTCTCCATCCTTTTGAATAGCCATGCTGAATTCCCTGAACAGCAAACTGATGCAGCATGCAAATTAGATAGGAAAGAAAGAAAGAATTATTACCCTCAAAAAGAGAAACCTTTGGCAATAGTTTGAGAACTGGTAACATTAAAGATATATAATTGCTTCCTTTTCCAAACCAACCAAGTATTACTGCGACCATAACAGCCCCAACCTTCCCAACAGTTTCAGTGAGGTAAATGAAAATATATCCAAGATCTAACGTTCGCAGCAACACAGTAATCCTGGAAATCTTAGCCACTTTGTCATTTGAAGAGAAAGTGCCTCATCTCCACCCTGAAGAGTCCAGCTTGTTTATTGCTTCTGCTGTCAATCTTTCCCTGGTTTCACCTTCCTAATGGACCTAGTGAACTAAAAATACAATAAAACTAACAATATAATGATCCTTTTTTTTTTTTTTAATAGTCCCCCTTACCTGGGACTACATGTCAAAATGCTCTTTCTTACTGCATTAATGGAAGTCTAGACAGGTGCTGCCTTACACGCTTTATGCTTTAGCAGTCAGAAAGTAACTATCTGTCCCTATGGACTGCCAAGGGCCACTGATTCTGTCCATGGGCACGGAAAGTATCTGCCTTCATGCCCACCCTCTGCAAGGGTAGGCCCAGCCTTATAACCTTAACACAGTACTCACAAGGTTTATTCACAAAACGATTCAGGACGTACGCATGTGACAAAAGCCATCCAATCTTTCTGAGTGTCAAAACAGTTTGGGCTCTAAATCATTAAACTGAAAATAGCTAACCAATAGCAGTCATTCCCCCCACATACACACTATTTTCACAAAACACATTGAACATGTATCCCAGGACCAAAATCAGCTGTCACTCCTGGATTATTTTCATTGCTGTGATTGCTGTCTTCCTCCCCATTACAGCATTGCTAGTAACATTTTTACAGTAATTCAAGCTATATATATATTTATTTTATTTCTATACTTTTTTCTGTAGTCATGTCCATCTTTCCTTGACTGTTAAGAAGTCTAAGAAAGGAAAAGATTAGGGTGTCACAATGAAGAATTAGGTGGGATGGAGGACAGCTTTACTCCGAGCCTCTAAACTGTTTAAGCTATTGCTGATCAAAAAAAAAGGCAGATCAGGGTCAATGGAAGAATTACATCTTCTCAAATACAAATGCCAAGAAAATTATAATTAGTAAAACTGTGGCTTTTGAGCAATGTAACAAGACAAAGTGTCATGTCAGAGTTTTTATCTTTTACAATTAAAACAATTTTGGTGGCTTTATACATGATAAAACACTAAAAACATATTATACATCTATTATTTCTCTATGGAGAATAAACTACAGAATTTGAAGGTCATAAAATGTTTGGTCTAGCCTTAACAGCATTCAAGTGGCACACTATAGTTCAGAAACCAAGTCTGAATATGGATTTTAGACTCAATACAAAATCTTGAAGCTTTGACTAAATATGCACTCCACTGAGATGTCTAGATAGCTAGAAAGGTGAAGAAGGAAGTGTGCTGAATCAAAACAATATATAATTAATCCTACTGGAACTGGAAAAAGCTTTATTGCAGAGCCATCTGCAATAATATACTGGTTTCTTTGAAACATGAATTCAGACTGACAAAGAATCAAACTGTATTATGAAAAGAAAATGGCTTGGCTTAGGCATGGTAAAAAATATTCAAGGTTGAGTTAAGGATATATGCGATGCTCACTAGGAAAGCTGAGCCAAGGCTCAAGAGCTGGATCATACTCCACACCATTAGACACCTGATCCAGCAAAAAAAAGAACTGAGCAAATCATGGAATCATTAAGGTTTGCAAAGACCTCCAAGATCATCTGGTCCAACCATCCCCCTACCACCAATATCACACACTAAACCATGTCCATAAGCATCAGGTCCAACCTTTCCTTAAACACGCCCAGGGATGATGACTCCACCACCTCCCGGGGCAACCCATTCCAATGCCTGACTACTCTTTCTGAGAAGAAATGTCTCCTCATTTCCAACCCGAACCTCCCCTGGTGCAACTTGAGGCCATTCCCTCTAGTCCTATCACTGGTTATCTGTGAGAAGAGGCCGACCCCCAGCTCCCCACACCTTCCTTTCAGGTACCTGTAGAGAGCAATAAGGTCTCCCCTGAGCCTCCTCTTCTCCAGACTAAACAACCCCAGTTCCCTCAGCCGCTCCTCACAGGACTTGTGTTTCAGGCACTTTACCAGCTTCATAGCCCTTCTCTGGACATGTTCAAGGGCCTCAATGTCCTTCTTGAAGTGAGGGGCCCAAAACTGAACACAGTACTGGAGGTGTGGCCTCACCAGAGCAGAGTACAGGAGGACGTTCACCTCCCTGGTCCTGCTGGCTACACTACTCCTGATACAAGCCAGGATGCCGTTGGCCCTCTTGGCCACCTGGGCACACTGCTGGCTGTGTGAGCCAGGTGAGCATCGACCAACGTTCCCAGATCCTTTTCCCCTGCACAGCTTTCCAGCCACTCTGCCCCAAGCCTGTAGCTTTGCATGGGGTTGTTGTGACCAAAGTGCAGGACCTGGCACTTAGCCATGTTGAACCTCATCCCATTGGCCTCTGCCCATTGACTCAGTACAACACGTAACTAGGAATATGTATTGCCAGAATATTAGAACATTCCCATTACACATACAACCATGTGTCTTCCTATTAAGATATGAACTTTTCGAGGCTCAGAGCAACAATGCTATCATATCCCAGCACTGCCAATGCAGTGAGAAAGAGGCCCATTGAGTACTGCATACAAAAGAGACCGAGAAGCTGTACCTGAGGTCAAATGCCTCTATAAGGCCCTGTGCACACCAGTATCTCCGATGCTGCGCTGGCAGAGATGCAGCAGACAGCTTCAAAAATAGCTTATGAAAGTTCAGGGACTTCTTCAGAGCAGACTGATCCACTAGCCCCCTTATGGCAAAGCCCACTCACTCATAGCCCTATTTCCCCAAGACAGGATTAGGTTGTTTCAATCCTGAGTAACCTGTCTGCTGTTCACCTAAAAACAAACTTGCCTGGGAGACCTGTTCTCATATTTACTGCTTTCTACATGAAAGTACTTCCTGACATCTGCTCTGAATTTGTGGATCCTTAATTTCCATTAATTTACCCACCCAGCCATGTCCCCATACCTCCTTTCAGGGCTAAATCACAAAACAGTAACTTGACATAAATGAATAGCTCCCTTAAGATTTTATACCTACATGTCCACTGTGTTCACTTGTTTTCCCCCCCCACGCCCCCCACACACACAACTCTAAGACAGTGGAGTTTGGGCTTTGGCTTTTTTGTTTGCTTTTAATTAATCTTGCCTTTATAGCTCATCTAATTTTAGTGCTGGTATCTGCATCATCTAGTGGATTTATGCTACATAATTTCAAATGTTATTATCTTCCTGCAACTGATTTAATAGCACTGTGTGCAACAGTCTGAATATGTGTAATCTAATATTTGCCATCTTGTTTTCACTTGTCTGTGTAGCTTCAATTTTTTTTTCTGCAGTTGTGCCCCATGTTTTGAAATGTTACTACAGCTCTTGCCTGCGTTTGTTTTCACTAAATTTGTCAGGGACAAGAGAAAAACCCTCACAGAACCTGTTCAGGTTTTAGAATAAAACAAAGCAGCTGATGATCTCAAATGATTCCAAAACTTGATTCTTTCTTCATTTGTACATTCTGATCAAATTCAGAGTCTATTTATTTTCAGGTTTGCATAAACTTTATTTTAGTGGCTGATTTATATAGCTTTTATTTTTTTTTTCGTTTTCATTTAGATGCATTAACAGAGGAATTGTTTTGACAAACTCTTAAAAACCTGCATTGTAGTGCTGCCAGTGGAAGGCCTGAGCTGTTGTTTTTACCTAAACACGTTTACAACATTAGCTGTTTTATTATGCAGCTTAATCGCTAGACTTGAGCATAATGCTTCTATAAACACATGACCCCAGCAGTCTTTCAAGTAATGCTTTACTTTGCTGATGCATATTTTTTTTAAAAAATGACTACAGGATGTCAGAAGTGAAGGGTCTGGAACACAAGTCTTATTGGCTGAGTGACTGAGGGAACTGGGGTTGTTTAGTCTGGAGAAGAGGAGGCTCAGGGGAGACCTTATTGCTCTCTACAACTACCTGAAAGGAAGGTGTGGGGAGCTGGGGGTCAGCCTCTTCTCACAGGTAACTAGTGATAGGACTAGAGGGAATGGCCTCAAGTTGCACTAGGGGAGGTTCAGGTTGGAAGTTAGGAGACATTTATTCTCAGAAAGAAAAGTTAGGCATTGGAATGGGTTGCCTATGAAGGTGGTGGAGTCATCATCCCTGGGGGTGTTTAAGGAAAGGTTGGACATGGTGCTTAGGGACATGGTTTAGTGGGTGACATTGGTAGTACGGTGATTGTTGGACCAGATGATCTTGGAGGTCTTCTCCATAATTCCGTGTTTCTAAGTGCAACATTCTTTGTTCTCATTCCCTTCCCTTTCCAAATGCTTTTCAGCTAACTGCTAACACATTTTGTCTTAGGGGATGTTCAACTAATATAAAAATAGTTATTTCCCATAAGCTGCAAATGGGGTAGCTTTATTGCAAATGCAGAGAGTAACACTTGTCTTGGAGTCAAAACATATTCTAGGGAAAAGAGGTACTGGAGTCCATGATTCTTTTTCCACACAATTGAATCTGAATCAGTGGATATAATAATGGGTACAAATCTATTACTCAAGGGTGCCTGTAACATTCTTAGATGGTCTTAATATATTCTCAGTCCAGCTTAAACAGCTATGAGAACCATTCCTGCCTTAATCCAATAACCAAATGAAAATACAGATGCCATGTTAGGCAATAAAAGCAAAAATCAGATCTGAATCAGGATGACCACCAATGTAACAAGATTATATAACATTATTCCAGACAGCCAACTGCAGCTTCATATAAGTAGGTATAAAGAAAATATTTCCAGAAAAATGTTGGATATAAGCTACTTGTTGTCCTTCTACAACTTTGAAAATCAGAAAAAAAAACTCTAACCCTCTCATATGAAATCACTGAATACTCAATCAGCTCTTGTTCCTGCAATATCTCATTTTTCTATAGTCTGTAATACTTACTAGTAATTTATTTTCAAATAGTTACAATATATATATATATATACATGAGCATCTTGACAATAGTTATGCTATTATTTACTTCCAGCACTCCATCTTTTCAACACTCAACACCCAAATGCCTGAGAGCATAAATACTAATTGAAATACACTTTCCTGTTTACAACATAAGGTACATGCATGATTTGATTTGTCTCCAAAACAAGTTTAAAGAATTTCTTACCACAGCCTCCAGCATCATTTCTGTACCACCACTGCTGGAAACTCTAGATCTATGTAGCACATACACAAGTTAACCTGCAAGCTACCAGTGCTACCAGCAAACCAGGTTCTTCCCCACAGAAGCTTGTAGAATTCCAAACTGCAAGTGCTGTTTGAAGAACCAAAGCTAATGTGCAAGAAGGTATCAATTATATTATCTGGTCTAATAAAATGTACTTCTTTCTACAAAACTGTTTCCCTTCTACTTCTAGACCTCTAATTCTATTAATATATATTAATGATAGTAATAATCATAACTATTACTAATCATTAATGTATAGTTAGATTGTAAACACCTTGCTTGCAAATTTAATTACAACCGTTTGTATTTTTCCATCTTATTTCATGGAAAAAAAAAAAAATCTACTTTTATTCAGCACACCATGTAACACATCGATTTTGAAACACATAAGTACCATTTTCACTTGAAATGGGAGACTGTCAACCAACTGACCCTTGTGTTTACCAGAACTTCCCCAAAGGCCCTGACAAATCTCAAGCAGACCTCTTTCTCGAATTTATTCATATTTCCTGGAAACACCAAAATAAATCCCTACTCAAGGTCAAACATCAAGTCAACAGCACAGGAAGTAGTAATAGATCTGTGGACTCTAGAAGCTAAGTGCTCTAACTATAAAAAATGCTGTCTTCATACAAAGCAAATGCTGGTCAGTGGTTTTAGTTAAAAGCAGAAAATGTTATCCCGAGAAGACGGCTCTAGGAAATCAAAATAAACCCCTCCAACACTAAGGTTTAGGCTGCAACAGTCTATGTAAATCAAAGATGTTCAAATCTAGGGATGGGGGATTTTTAAGTCATCTGAGACCACAGAAGTACCTTTTCAGTCTGTTTCTGTATGTTATGAATGAATTGTCTGATTTTCACCAGCTGAAGAATAGCCCTTTTGCTTTTATATAGATTTGTGCTGCCTTGACACTCTGCATCTACATCTTGATATTCAACATCTACATTCAAGTCAGTTTTAACTAAAACTCACTCTGAGCTTTGAAAACACTAATGAGCAATGACGGTTGCCTTGAACAAAAGGCCAGCAAAGCTCAACATAAATTATACAACACTAAGAAACAATAAAAACTGAAAACAGCTTTGTTTTTTGTAGACTATTGGATAAACTAGGAGGCAGAACTGGGTATTTCCTTGTGTGAAAGGGATTCAGATTTTTTTTTAAAAATTAAAAATCTAGTAATGAAACTGAACTTGGTGGATGTAATCTGAAGTAGGCACTGAAAATAATGTTTGTATTTTTCATAGTCCAACACCAAAAGTTTCCCTTTAAATCTCTCTTGCTCTAAAATTTAGATGTACACCCGATTCACTCACTCATTTTTTCTTCCCTGGTGTAACCGTGTGGTTTGTATTTCACCCAACTAACTTGCTGTTTTCAACTTGAAACATGTCCTCCTATGAGAGGAATGAGAAGTTTAACCACTGTTGCAGATGTTTTCACTACACAAAGACCTGTTTTGTTTTTTTTACTAAAGTCAAGAAAAACACCCCAGTAAAAAGTTACTCTTTTTTGACAAAAAAGCATCTGATTTAATCATCATCATATCCTTAATTAGTTGACACAGCTTTTGTAGTCTAAACTTCAAATACATGTGGATCAACAGCAAGTACAGAGGAGAATAAATATGCTTACCTTCTCTTCACATTTCCTGTGGCAGGCATACTTGCAAACTAAAACAAAAGCAAAGAAACTATATGAGTAAGAGAGTGGGTGGATTCTCCCTTCAATTTCTTCAGATCAACCTTTTACTAGAAACCCAGCCAACCTCAGGTTATAACAGCATATTTCAAAATAAAACTACTAAAACAAAAGGCACAATACACTTCGGTTTTACTCTTTACTGTAAGGGTATCTACATCAATGTTATCAGATTTGTACATTCTATTAGTTTATGATAATCTATGTCTGGTTAAACTTCATGTGCTGATGATCTTGTCATCTACCTTTACAGCTGCCCATACACCAGAAGCGTTACCATCTTAATACCACTGAGATTAAGACCAAATTATTCCCAATGAACCCTGTGAATCTTAGTCATATCAGCAATTCCAGAGACTGAAGAAAAGCAGGGGGACTCCCAACTCACAAGTGACCATGTCTGTTCAGAGCTTATTTTCTGATTGTGAAAAAAAAAGCTTGCACAGTGCTGTAAACATTATCTGCGAGAGTAACACTTCATTTCTTTTAATTTTCTGCTGATATAACAGCAGGAAAGGATGACTTCTACCAGTAAATTAGGTTCAGAAAACAGCATTCAATTTAAAAAGTAACCAGCTGAGTGAAGATATATGATGTAATAGCATAATGCCTAGAATCTGACAGAGACTGGTTTTGAGAGATTTTCCATTCTATGCACTTCTTTCCTTACTCTGAAACTTGCTTCTTTTCATGCATTGTTTGTCATTTGGGTTACTGAGAGCTAAACTGTATTTTAAATTCAGTGAAAATGTAGTTATACAATCTCCAAGATCAGTAAGCAGCAGAATACCACATAGGTTTAGCTGGAAGTTTAATTGGATCCAATCTTAGACCACTAAAGCTGAAAGCTATACTCATTTCTCATTGCTTCTACCAAGAGAAAGATATTCTACAACCTGACTCAACGGCAAAGACACAAGTACCAAGATGTGAGTTCAGCAAATACACGACTATAACCATTTCAGAATCAAGTGCATTGTCTGCTGAATTAAAACCCCTCATGTTCCAGTCACTTCTCAGGTCAAACTCTAAGGCTTATTCACCTATTTTCTTAAGTAATCTTGTACGTGCTATGTTCATTTAGTTTTCCAAAGCATAAATTAAGAAAGAGTAGTGTAGTTCTGGATAAGTTGAGTCCATAGCACTTAGCAGGATCAAGATTCTTTAACATAAACATTTATTACTGTTCATACAAATACACCTCTATTAGTATTAATAATGATTGATAACCATATGCTACTTACAAATGCTACCAACCTTAAAGCAAATGGAGAATGGTTTTTAATCAACAAGGAAAAAAAATCTTGCATGGCTGCACAGAACATGCTAAATTCATTAAGCAATTTCATGCACAGACATAGCATACTTAGGAGATTCTGTAATCTAAACCTGCAAGATTTACTTTGACATTGTAAAAGGGTAACAGATGTTCTAAAAATATGCATGTGTACCATTTCTTCTACAACCTACTTTAACACCTCATATGAAACAGTGAAACAAACAGAGACAATTAAAACTGTGCTTTGAAAGTCTGCAATTTTTAAAAGACAATCACAAAAGGTAAAGAATAAAACAGGAAATATGTCCAGAAGCCCTGACATTACAGATGAGCTTCTCTTGTTTTCTTTACTGATGCTTATGCCTCGATGTCTGGGGGAGAAAATGAAATACCAAAAAAAAAAAAAAAACACTAAATGAAATACAAGAGATCAAAAAACAAATGGCAGCCTCCATGATTTTGCTACTGGCTTATGCAAAACCTAAACATGAATGTCACCAACAATAAACAATACACAAAGTCTTTATTAAAGATGCAGATTAAAAAAATGCAGCCATTGAGTTTATCCAGTTTCTATGTACACCAAAAAGTCTGATAGTCTGCCTGCTCTTACATACCTAACAGTACTACCATCTTTGGTGGAAAGAAACCACTGATGTCAAACATGAGTTAACCTTGAACATCAACTGCAAATCTCATAAGCAACAACAACAAAGTATGGCATAGAAACTCCATGCATAAATACAGGGAGAATACAAACAAAGCACTGCTATCTTTATGAGATTCGAAGGAAACGAAGTAAAGCCTCAAGAAGTAATCAGCTAATACAGATTAGGTGGAACATGAACGGAAGCTCAATCCAGCATTTCCATGGATTAGACTAGTTAAGTCATTAACTTCTCTCCCTCACTACCTAATAAAGCTAATGATGATAATAAATTGGATAAAAATAAACACTCCGAAATGAGATCACTGATTGCCCAGATGCCGGGAGCGAAGTATGCTTTTGTGATAAGAAGCAGAAAGGAGATTCTCTCCCTTCCCTCTTGAGTGAATGTCAAAGTGTTCATTGCATACATAGCTCCTAACAGGCATACCAGCTACATCCTGAGAACAGAAACTGATCTCCAAGCACAAACAGATCCAAACACCAATTCCCTTTTCCTGATAGATTCGAGTTTTGCTAGTAAATCCCTGCCCAGAGCAACAAAACTTAACGCTACTGAGCCCATTATGACAGACCTTTCCGGGCATTTAACAGATGCTCAAGAGTTCAAAGCATTTCACATCATCTATGATGTGCCCAGTGAGGCACTGCAAGCTTTACCTCCACTACACAGCAGGGACAACTGAATCACACCTACAGAATATTTACATGGAGTGAATGAATAGCAAATACTAGAATAGAATCTGTCTACCAGCACTTATCGCTGGACCGTATCACAAAACCGTATCTTCCTAAAGAAGTTGAAAAAACACTCAAGGAAACATTTCAAGTTTTCATCTGCTGGTAAAATACTCTTTCTATACACATAAAGATCTAAATAAATACTTATAAGTGTTTACACACATACTTACATGTCTCTGTTTATACATATGTACACAAATACATAGATGCATATACACACATGTACACTCCAAAAACACACAAGTCTTGTTTTTAATAAAAACACGATCACTTGCTAAAACCAACTTAAAAAATAACAACAACAAAAACTGTTAGCATAGAACACTGCTTTAGAATTAACAGCTGACCAGAAGGAAGTATTCTATTCTCTGGATCACTAACCATCAGCTAATTACCAATCTCTAGGTAATTCCCACCAACAACTTAACTGCTAGTGTGGTACAGTCATGAGATAAACCTAAGGAATGTTTTTAAAGAACAAATAGAATTAATTTAGAGTACTGTTAGAGTAATTTTTCCTTCTACTTTCTGGTGTCTCTCCTATTTCCACATCATCTCTTCCTAGGAAGAGAAAAAAAAAAAAAGAAAAGAAAAAACAGTTTCAAATGTTAGTGAGATGACAGAAAGGGAGGTATCAAGAAAACACCAAGAGCGGGGTAGAGGAAGTACGCAGGCACACAGAGTGAATGTATCAATGGCTATGCTCTGGCAGTCACAACTGTCCAAGGATCTAAGCACAGAAAACTTGGTGGACAAAACTACTGCTTCCATTTCAGGTACATCCTTTTACAGTGCAATTCCTATGGATTTATACGCGGTAGCTGTTAACAACAGTGATATTACCTTTCCAAAACCAAGCAAATTAAAACTCACCCACAGAGAAGAATCAATTCGCCTGGTATTACTTAGAATTTATGTTGTCACAGCTAATGTTACTACCTTGCAGAACTATCCTCTCTGGATGGTAGCACTCCCTCAGCCCAGCGTTATTTTTGATTCTGCCCATGAGTTTATGGTACTTCCAAAGAGATGGATTGCCTCAGTCATAAGACTTCCAGAGAGACTGAATCACTTTTCATTATGCAAGCTGTTTTTCCAGAGAAGTCTTGAACATTAGAGATGCATTTTCATAAGACTTATATGGCAAAAAAAAAAGGCAGTAATACGCCACAATCATGTAAGCCCATGCCTTTTCAGCACAAAAGGTATCTAATGCAAAAGCACATGAACAACTGAGCATACTCACAGCACATCAATTGTTAAGGAAAATATATCCAACTTACAGTTAAAAGATCTCAACAAACAACTTCTACCAAATGCTGGCATTCTTCAGGCAAATCTTAGAAGGATATAGCACTTGGCTTTTTCCAGACTACAGCCCAAGTGTTTTTGAATTTACAAGTGTATCTGAAACCAGCTGGAGGACTCAGTAAGGGTACTTCAGCAATGCTAGTTCGGTTCTTCAACTCAACAGCTGAATGACTGCATCCCACACATCAGCTCTCAACAAACATGCCTTTCCAAGTTTTTGTTTAAGGTTTCTGGCATTAGTTCCAAGAACAACTGTCCCTAGCCAGCTGGCAATGAAATGGCAGCCAAGCCATATTTAGGCTATTTACTACACTTCAAAACATTTCCTAAACAATAGCGCTGAGAACCTTTTTAAACAAGAAAAAAAATAAATAAATAATAATAATTTCCTACGTATCAAAATGAAGATGTGTTAACTCCTGAAAGTTAACAATACCATTGCCAGGATAAAGATAAAAGGATAAAAGTAATTAATCATATTTTTCAGACTTATGATCTAAGATCTTCATGAGACTAAAGTTTTGCTTCTTACATTCATGCATTTAAGATGCTCTCTGAAAACCAGTAAAAATATATTTACAAAATAATAGAATACTTCTGTACACTAACCACAGAATAATTTATGGTTTACCTAAGCTGCTACAACATTGTAGGTTACAGTGGTATCATAAGAACAAATAGCTCAAAGCTTTTTCTTTGTGTGTGACAAGGGTTATATACGTTATCACATTTTAGCATTACTGAACTTATAATATCGGTAATATATATCCATACATTGTCACGTTCTACATGCAATGAATATTAAAGCATAAGTACTTTATAAGATCAACCTGACACTTAACCTCAGCTTTTATCATGTGATTTTCCTTTTTTTTTAATGAATTCTGTGACAAGACAATTCAGATACCCTCTTAGAGGCAGAAACTTGCATATAAAGCAAGCACTTAAGAGACATAACTCTGTTTAATAATTAACTGAACACCAAGAAAGAACACTTGCCCCTCCCAAAAGCTCTTGATACTAATTTTACCTTCTTAGTGGCAAGTAATAAATTAGGATACTGGATCACAGGCCCTGCTGTTTGAAAAAGGCTTTCTTTCCCTCAGCATCTGCAAAGGTGACTTTGCCAATATATGCACATGCTGTTAGAGCTTTTTTTTTTTTTTTTTGACAGCAACGTAGGAGTCCTTGATGAGGACTCCACAACAACAAATGGAATCTAATCTAATCCTATAAAAAGATTTGTGTAATTAACACTTAGTTTTTATAGTTCCCAATGCCAGTCTCCTCTGCTAATGCCACAGAAAGATCGGTGTCATAGCGCAGCAGGAGTGGTAAAGCTTACCCATTTTATTAAGTAGTCTAGCAATACCACTACTGAGTAGTATCTCCCCCATGCAGGAAATATATTGCACAAAAACCCAGGTCTGTCATTGGTTCTGAAGAAAAACTGCTAATTGAAAAAAACAAATCGAGATGTTCTGACAAATGCATAGCAAGGCTGCCAGGACAGGGTCTTCTCCAGGCAGAGCCTGGTACAGAAAAACATTTACAACTAACATGTCCCAAATGACAGAGAGAACTATACCACTAGCTAGCTATTTATATTTTTATGAGGTTTTAATAACACTGATCAGATTATTAGAAAAAAACTCTTGCACCATTACACATACTCTTCTGGTGTTCCTACCAGCTCTGCAGCAATTCAACTCACAATAAAGATCTAAAATGAAAGCAGTATGAAAAATAAACAAAGAAATTAACTGCATTAAAAAGATGGCACACTGAAGAGGAAAGAGTCCTATAGCTGGAAATATTGGGTTTTAGCCGCAAAATGAAAAACTTATTTTTAAGAGTCACATGCCAAAGATGTTGCAAGACTAACCGGCCACACTACAGCAGCAACATCTGCTGGTCCATTTCCTATGCCACAAATATCTTCCTGTTTTCTTTACTTGGTTATTTTTTGTTATAGGGTTTTTTGTGTTTAAATATTCAGCCAACCATTGTCTCTTCATCTTAATATTCCTCCCAGCACTTCATGACAGGGACTGTAGACATTGGTTTCGAACATAAAGCCTAAAAGACCATTACAGGAAATATGTGCAAAACCTCAGCATCTTTGACTTCAAGTAGCGATACAATAGAAGTGTTGTGAATGAGCTCTCCTGCAAAGGAAATATTCCATTTGTTCTTGCTGACAACAGCAGTGGAAAACCTTTATTAACAGAAAAGTAGTTTGGCACTATTACTGCAATATTATGGCTTTTTTTTTTTTTAACCTTTACTCCCATATTCTTCCATCTTAGAGGAAAAACTGTGATCATCATGTTTCCTGCTGATTTTGCCAGGGAATTTACATTGTTACAGTAACATGCTTACAGTTAGACTGTCATTGTAGCTGCCTCCTGAAAAATCCTGGCTGCTGTGGTTTTTTGCTGTTGTTTTTTGTTGTTGTTGTTGTGGTTTTTTGTTGTTGTTTGCTTTTGTTGTTTTTTTGAGAGAGAGAGGGAGAGAGAGTTTTGTTTGTTTTCATTGGTGGTGACTTTGTTTGCTTAATTTCCATAGATGCTGTTACAATGGCAGAACGTTAGCACAGTGAAGATGTTTAGATGTTTTTAAGAATGAAATACTCAAACAGCATCTTTTTTTTTTTCTTTATAAGCTACAAATGGCTAATCAGGTAGGAAATGATTAAACCTTAATCCAGTCTAGAACTGAAGGTTGTTTTTAGACCTCCTCCAGACAACCCCATGTTGCAACACTTCATCCAAAAAATCCTTTCAACCAGATAATGGTTTACGGTAGCCAGCAGCCAACATGAAACAAATGGGGAAAAAAAAATCTGGACTGTCTCCAGACAGTGCAAGTAATATTGCAAGGGAAGTTTGCATGCTCACTGCGGATCTTGAAAACATATCCTATGTAAGTTATGCTAAGAGCGAGGATCAGTTTAAAATGGATGACCTTCAGAACAAGAAAGCTAATGTTCTGTAGAACTAGCTTGTTCATTATGTGAATAAGACCTAATATGCCTGCATGTTTTTATTCACAGCTGTTCTTAAACTCTTAGAGCAGAAATAAGTCACAAAAACCTTCAAGAAGAGAAAGCGTTACGGGCTATGCAAATGTTAGCGTGATACTTCAAGTCTTTATGCAGTTGTAGGTATTTATTTTCCAAGTGTTGTCTTTTTAATCTTATTAATGACAACAAATGGGAACTCTGCATAATATCAGCTAACAATTCCCCTTTTACCTATTTACAGGGTTCAGATCCTGAATGTGTCTAAGTGGAGTTATGTCTGTAGCCCAGCTTAGTTTCTTGAAGCTTTCTTCATGTACCAGAACAAAATATTCAGCACTGCTTGCAACACATTTCTTTGCCCATCTTTGCTTTATTTAAATCTATCTATATTATTTTTGGCTATTTTTTCCCTGTTTTGTAGCCATTTAAAAGTGTGATGTTTTAGCCAAATGCATCAAAATCTACTTTCAGGGTCCCTTCCACAAAGGGCATATTGTGTTTATCACACTGGAAATACACACTGTAGCAAAGGTAGCATTTCATTTCTGGCTGTTGGACTCCAGCAGATAATTCTAATTTCAGTACAAATTTACCCTTAGGAATTTTTGAGTTGTCTTCAAGTTGGCTAAGTTTACAAAACTGTAGCTACACTAGACCACATAGCAGTCATCAATTTTCCTAGAAAACTGTGGAGAGGAATATGTCCTTTTTTACTTAAAAAAAAAAAAAATTCATTTATTAAGTGTAATGAAAGAAGCTGTACCTCTTCTCTCCCTCCAAAAAAAAAAATCTTGGTGGTTTAAATCTTACCTTTAAAATAAATCTTATAACCACTGACCAAATTCTGGTGTGACTAACTCAGCCTTTATCACTGAGGTAAAGGAAGATGGGACTCATGTTTTCACTACAGGCTATTTTCTCAAGTGTGATCTAATACATGTGATGCAGTTTGGCTGCTGTGAACAAGAAACATTCCACTAGATGTTTTGCCTTAAAAAATAAAATAGAAAAAAAAATACATGAGTAGGAACTCACCTTAGTAAGTTACCTTACTTAATTTTCTGCCAAAATCTCCCACGTGTTCAGACACACACTTCCCACTGTGCTAGCCAATTTTAGCCAAGGATGCCAATTTTACAGCTTCTCTCAGCTCTGTGGAGGGATGTGTTTCAATAAGGATGCTTATGTATCACTTCTGTAGGAATTAAGTTCTACAAACATTCCTACTGATACCCCTCCAAACTATATTCTCCAAACCAGCACATTCATGGCTAGGTTACATCAACAAAAAGATATTCAGTTCATCCAAACTAATATTACTTTAAATTAAAAATCTAATGTGTGGAATGCTTTGCATTGCATGTAAAGCCTCACTCGCAGCATGTAAACATGTTAATCTAATCATTAACTGGGCAGGAGGGGTGATTCATCAACAATAGTGTTTAAAGTGTTTCAATTTGTCATTATTTCATTTATCAACGGTCTTACAGCTAAAAAATAACTACCATGTAATTTAAAACCATTCATATTTTCCAAACTTGTATTGAAGTTTTTAATTAGCCAGGAAAATTCTTTCTGGAGACTGAGAAGATTCAGATTATCTAAAAATCTCTCGTCTTGTCTATGACTAATTGTCATTTGGTTACAATACAACAAATCTAGGATGAATTATAATACAAAGAAAGCAGAGGAAATTTAAAAAGAAATAAAAATATATATATTTTTACATCTATCAAACATAATAGTAATACAATAAGAGAAAATAGAAATTCACAAGGAAAATACACAGAAATTATGTAGTTATGACAGCTTGTTTACAATTAAAGTAAAATACTGAATATTTGCAATCTAGGTTAAGTAGTTAAAAAACATCAAGAGGCTTCTGTTAAAAAACATCAAGAGGCCCTTTGGTCAAATATGCAAATGTGCGTAATTAGGATGTTTATCTACTCCACCCGGATCTAAATTGAAAAGTAATGCAGGGAATGTAATGCATATCAAACCAGCTCAAAAGCCTTCAAGTTTGAGGTAGGGCTGAAAAGGCATAAGCAGTCACAGTTTACTCTATAACGTGCATGTGCTGTAGACATCAACTGCTGATTTCCATTTCTTACTAATGAATAGCTGCATCAAACAGACAGCCCAGCTTACAACCATGTTTAAAACAGCAGCTCACCCCCTTTTCAAATCTTCCTTTCCTTTTTGCTACTGTTTTTGTAGAACATGTTAAAAATCAAATCAGTACAATTAGGCCTGCTTTCCTGAGGTGGACTAAAGTATACAACAACAGAGTGACATCATCATTCAAGCACGCATTCCAGTCAATCGTTTATTTTTCATGGGAAATTTTCAGGCACTGCATTCAGAACTGGTCACTACCGAAGGACATGTTTTGCAAGACTGGGCCAAACACGTACCTGAACAAGGGCTGCCAATGAATAATTACAACTTATCTGACCAGTTGTTACAACACCCAGTTATGGCTCTCTTCTTGCAACAAGTAGATGACTCATTGCTACATAAAAAGTAAATACTACATACATAGTGACCAATATAGACCTTTCCCTTCCTTCACTTCTCATGACATAACTTTTTCTTAGCTGATAAGATACTAGAGTTTGCAAGGAACTTGCATTCAGTACAGACAACTACTATTTTCTCAGGACAAATGACTAAAAAGCAAGACTTCCTCATTAATACACCCGGGAACTTCATTTGTTCTCAACTACAGGTTTTTCTTCTCCCTTCCATCCTCCCAGTGGCAACTTGCTCACTTTTATACAGCAACAACAGGTAGAATTTAGCAAAAAAGCAGCACTAAGATTTGGCTCTGAAACAGTTGGTTTATTTTTCTTCATATTAATGGAGGTTCACTGTACTAAGTTTCATTTCAAGCACTCTAGGGCTGGTGAACGAACAGACAACTTTTAGTTCCATCTTTTCCAAAGCTCTGCTTCATAAAGTCCATGCTGTAAGTTAAAATACAAATGGATTCTTAAAATTAAATTAAATTCAAATTAAATTCAAATTAAATTCAAACTACTTGTAGTCATCATTTCACCCTGTGCAACTCTCATGCTTGCTCGCATCTCACAGTTAACTTATCAGACATGGTTTAGTGGGTGATATCAGTCAGAGGGGGATGGTTGGAGCAGATGATCTTGGGGGGCTTTTCCAACCTTAATGATTCTATGAAAAGGTGCCAAGGAAGGATGGTAAATCTGCTACATGCTTGCATCAAAAAAAAAGGGGGGAGAGGGGAGGGAACACGCAATACTACTGAGGGACTCCTTCTGACAACTGCACTCAGAAACCTGTAGAAAATTACTGCAGCCAGCGTCAGACATGGATGTGCCACAGTCATCGATGTACCCATCTGGGGAATGAATATATTTTGGAGAGGTCCCAATAAGACTTGTTTATAAAATTAGTTCCATTCTCCCATTTCCCCCTTCCCCCTCCAACCCCTCCCCCCCCCCCCGAAAACTCTCGTCAATAGCTTGGATACATGAGAATTTTGTTTTCCTCCTGATATTTCAAGCCAATTATTGGAACAAGCCAACGAAGTGCTAAACTACCTTGGCATGTACTGTTAGCTTCTTTATTTGAACAAAGCTATTAAACCCTAGGTTAATAAAAAAACTTGCTCACGCTTATCAATCTGCGATCTGTTTACAAGACAAATGTTAAGCCTCTTAACTGAATCATAGAATGGTTGAGGTTGTAAGGGACCTCTGGAGGTCACCTGGTCCAACCTCCCCGCTCAAGCAGGGCCATATCCAGATGGTTTTTGAATATACCCAGGGAGGTAGGCTTCAAAGCCTCACTAAGCAACCTGTGCCAATGCTCAGTCACCTTCACAGTTAAACACACAAAAAAAAAAAAGACATTTCCTGATGTTCAAAGGGAACATTCTGTGTTTCGGTTTGTGTCCATGCCTGTTGTCCTGTCACTGGGCACCAATGAAAAGAGGCTGCCTCTTTGCACCCTCCCTTCAGGGATTTACATACATTGATGAGATCCCCTCTGAGCCTCTTCCTCTAGGCTAAACAGCCCCAACTCTCTCAGCCTCTTCTCAGAAAAGAGGTGCTGAAGCCCATCATCTCTGTGGCCCTGCATTGGACTCTTCCCAGTATGGTCATGGCTCTCTTGTACTGGAGAGCTGAGCACAGCAAACAGTACTCCAGGTGTGCCCTCACCAGTGAGGAGCAGAGGGGAAGGATCACCTCCCTCAACCTGATGACAATACTTCACATAATGCAGGGATACTGTTAGCCTTCTTTGCTAACAGCAAGGGCACACTGCTGACTCATGTACAAATTGCTGTCCACCAGGACATCCAGAGTTTTTTTTCTGGAAAGCTGCCTTCCAGATGGGTGGCCACCAGCACATGCTGGTCCACGGGCTTGTTCCTCCCCAGGTGCAGGACTTTGCACTTCCCCTTGTTGAACCTCATGAGGTTTCAGCCCATTTCTCCAGCCTCTCAAGGTCCCTCTGGATGGCAGAATGGCCCACTAGTGAATCAGACACTCCTCACAGTTTTGTGTCATATGCAAACTGCCAGAAGGCACACTCTGCCCCATCATCCAGGTTATTAATAAGATGTTTAACAGGATGTTGTGGTTTAACCCGGCCGGCAAATAAGCACCACACAGCCATTTGCTCACCCTCCCCTCCCAGTGGGATGGGGGTGAAAATTGGGGGCGGGAGGGGGGAAAGCAAAAGCTTGTGGTTCGTGATAAAGACAGTTTAATAGGACAGAAAAGGAAGAGAAATAATAATGATGATAGTAGTAGTAATAATATGTACAAAACAAGTGATGTACAATGCAATTGCTCACCACCCACTGACTGATGCCCATCCCACCCACAAGTAGTGGTCTGACACCACCCCAGCCATCCACCCCATATTAATTGTTCGGCATGACATCACATGGTATGGAATAACCCTTCAGCCAGTTTCGGTCAGCTGTCCTGGTTTTGTCCCCTCACGGATCCTTGTTCATCCACAGCCTCCTCACTGACATGGCAGCATGAGAAGCTCAAAAGTCCTTGACTTACTGTAAGTGTTGCTCTGCAACAATTTACAACATCAGCCCGTTATCAACATTATTCTCATACTAAATGAGAAACACAGCAGCATACCAGTTACTAGGAGGAAAATTAACTCTATCCTAGCCAAAACTAGGACACAGGGCTAAACCTAGTACTGGCCCTGAGGGCTCTCCACTCATTACTGGACTTTGCATCGCTGATCACTACTGTCTAGGCTCAGCCATTCAGTCAGGTTTTGATCCACCTCACTGTCTGGCCATCCAGACCATATTTCAACAGCCCTTCTATGAGGATCTGGCAAAGAAAAGCGTCAATAACCTTACTGAAGTCCAGGTAGACAATATCCACTGCTCTCTCCTCAACTGCCAGGACTGTAGAAGCTTATCGCATTGAGCAAGTGTGACTTCCCCTTGCTGAACTCACGCTGACTATTCCTGATAATTTTCTTGTCCTTCATGTGCCTGGAAATGGTTTCCAGGATTAGCTGTTCTATTACCTTCCCAGGGATCAAGGTGAGGCCGACCAGCCTGTAGTTCCCTGAGTCCACCTTCCTGCCCTTACTGAAGATAGGAGTGATATTCGCTTTCCTCCAGTCCAGTTTGAGTAAGTATTTCCTGAACTGATCTTCTTCCACCAAGGGAAACTTTCTTGCTCCAGCTTTTTCCCCTCATCTCTAGGACCTGAGATTCCTGAAGGCTCATCTTGCCAGTAAAGACTGAGGCAAAGAAGGCACTCCATCAGCCTTTTCCATGCCTTGTATAACCTGGTCCCCGTTTCATTCAGCAATGAACCCACATTTACATCACTCTTCTTTTTGTCACCTATGTAATTCCAGAAGACCTTCTTCATCTTTAACATCCCTGACCAGATTCAATTTGATTTGTGTTTTAGCTTTCCTAACTGCATCCCTGGATCCCGGACAATATTCCTGTATTCCTCCTTGGAAAGGAGAAATGCCTGCTTCAACCCTCTGCGTGTTTCCTTTTTATGTTTGAGTTTGGCCAGGAACAATTTCTTCATCTACATAGACATTTGTGCCTTACTTCCCCCATTTGTTGGGATGGACTGTTCTTGGGCCCCTCTTCCCTCCAGGGCCTTATCCCATGGGACTCTTCCCAGCAGATCCCTGAAGAGGCCAAAGTATACTCTCGAAGTCCAGAGTTGTGAGCTTGCTTTTCATCTTCGTCCCTGCCCTCAGGTTCCTGAACTCCACCAATTCATTGTCACTGCAACCAAGGCTGCCTTTTACCTTCATATTCCCGATAAGGTTCTCTTTTCTTGGTAAGAATGAGGTCCAGAAGAGCAGAACAGTAGATAAGGACACTGACATGGCTTTTCTGAATTTGAGTCTTCCAGCTCTGGGCTATAAGGACTCAAATCCACAGCAACCTGGCAAATATTTTTTCTATTCCCACTTCAAAGGCCTTTCCCTTCAGAAGAACACTGTTTCTAACAATAAACCTGATCAAGGGGGTCTTAATACAATTCCTCTACTAAGCAGGCTTCTTTCTAACAATACTAACAATTTCTGCTAAGATGAAAACAACTAAATCCTAAGAACTTTGGGACCAACCTCCAGAAGGAGGGAAAACATATTAAAGAAGTGCATACTCTGGAGCGGCAACTGCCACTCCTCTGATAAACAGTGCTGAACAAGTGAGGTATTTTACATTCAATTGTTCATCTGCAAAATCTGTACCTTACTTCAGCATTGCATGTAGAAGGAAAAGCCCACATTCCTTCCACATTCAAGTCTCCCATCTCCTCCTCTATCCCTCAGAGAAATCCATTTAGAACTGGGAGGTGGTGTGAAAAGAGTAACTACACTTCAGATGAATAGACAAAAGCATCCTCTTACTAGGAGGTAAACCATGCATGCAGAAAGTAGAGAAACTGTTTAACATGTAACAACAACAGTTGAACAGACTAAATCAGTACAGGGAGTTAAGACCCCCTAACCCTCAACAGCTTACAGAAAGGACCTACTGAGCTTTCCCATTATTCACTTCTGCCTAAGGCCTTTCCCACAGGTACCCCATGGAGAAGAGGCAAGTATGTTCAATTCTACAAAAGAAGGTAGAAGAGTGAGGGAAAACAGCAGTTAGGAGTGGGCAACGACACCAGAGATAGCTGTGTCTCTAGTCTCTCCATCAGGATACGGCTCTCTTCATCGTTACTCTGAGTGATTAGACTGAAGGACTAAGGATTACGCAGAGCAGAATGGAACTAGAAAAATTAAGAAAAAAAAACAGATGGCTGCTCTTGTGAATTTTAGCAAAGTAATGCAGAGAAAAACCTTCATGCCTCAGTGACTCTGGGTCACTTTCTCTTTCTCTGTTGGAGGCTGAATTCCAGAGGCATCTGTCACACACTGTGCACACATCACTCACTCACATGCTCCTAAGTGCCTGCACAGGCATTGGCTTATTCTGGAACCTGCCTGCCTAGCACAGTAATAAAAGCACATAATTATACACGTCCAGCTACATACTACAGCTCCCTCCTCCCAAAAAAAAAACAAAAACAGGGCACAGTATTGTACAAAGGAAGGAAATAAGTCAAGGTAATGATTATATTTAGTCCAGGGGGAATTCCAGAATCATGGATTCTTATAAACTTTAACATTAATATAAAACTAATTTCTTTCATACAACAAGAAACTAAACAGAGAACATCATATGTTACTCACCCCTGCACGAAATGCCCCGGCTATCAATTACTTGTTTGCAGATTCCACAAATTTTGAATTTCTTAAAGGACTTTTTTTTGAAGGTATGAGACCTTGATGCTGTTTCTTGAGGCTGAAAGCAAGGGGAATATAATGTCAGACTTCCCTCAGTTTTTCAGTAAATGAAATGTAGCAGTAGCATATCACTAGTAGTATAAAAGTAGTATCAAAGTGTGTTCTCCACTTCCTCTCTCTTACAAGCTTTCCGCTCTCAAGTGTGAGAAGCAACAATATGTGAGAAACCTATCACATACCAGTGCAAAGACACTGCAAGACATTTTATATCTTAACTCTCTATGACCATCTTCTACAAAGAAATGCAGAATAATCTCAATGAACAGCCTTCATGTAGATAAGACCTTAGGTCAGAAAAGTTGTATTGTTTCAGTTTAAATTGGTTAAAATTAAGGTAAGTGATGCACAATGCACATGGTGCAGTGGTTATCATGGTAACCAATGAAACTTACATTGGTGCAGGAGAGTTTGCACTTTTCATACAATAAATAAAACAAGAAGCATCTATGCAAGCTTGATTTCGGCACAGATTATTAACTTTAAAATTAATCTTGCTTCTTTCCTGCGTAAGAAAAGTACACTAGCTTAAAATTACATCATTTACACAGTGTTTAAGAGTAACTGAAATATCATGTTAAAATATAATAATGAAATCTCTAACTGGAAAGAGAACAGTAAAAGTTAATGCCATATATGCTACCAGTCTTATGCGGCTTCTACTATCTAGGAAACAGTTAGGTAACACATTAGAGGAGGCTACCAAAGTTTGAAACTGAGTCAGTACCTCCCCTGGAAGGGTGTAACAACCTTTAGTTTCATTGGCAGACTTCTAGAAAACAACATCAATTTTGGAACTGAAGCATTATTAACCTTCCTGGTTTTTTTCTTACATTACAAAGTATCCTGGTAAATCAAAGGCATTAAGGCAGTACTTCATGGAATGGACATACCCACTGAGGAAAGTGTAACAGTAGTAATATAGTAACTATAGGACAAAACAAGTCCCACATTTAGAAATACCAGTGACATGTTTAAAAATAGAAATACATTTCCCCAGAGTATGAAAATCCCCAAGTGATTCTTTATGTTTCTCATTTTCATTTCACATTTCATAGAATCATAGAATATCTCAAATTGAAAGGGACCCAGAAGGATCATCAAGTCCAACTCCTGACTCCGCAAAAGACCACCCAAAAAAAAAGAAAAACACCATGTCTGAAAGCATTCTCCAAATGTTTCTTGAATACCAGCACACTTGGTTCCATGACCACTTTCCTGGGGAGCCTATTCCAGTGCCTGAGCACCCTCTTGGTGAAGAGCCTTTTCCTAGTATCCAGCCTTAACGTCCCCTGTTACAGCTTCATGCTGTTCCCTGAGATCCTATCACTAGTCACCAAAGAGAAGAGACCAGCACCTCCCTCTCTGCTCACTCTTGTGAGGAAGCTGTAGACAGTGATGAGGTCTCCCCTCAGCCTCCTCTTCTTTAAGCTGAAGAGCCCAAGTGACCTCAGCCACTCCTCATATGTCTTCCCCTCTAGCCCCATCACCATCTTTGTAACCCTCCTTTGGACACTCTCCAATAGTTTTATATCCTTCTTATATTGTGGAGCCCAAAACTGCCCACAGTACTCAAGGTGAGGCCACAACAGTGCGGAGTCAAGTGGGACAATCATTTCCCTCGACAGGCTAGCTATGCTGTGTGCAACGCATCCTGAGATACAGCCAGCCCTTTTCACTGCTGGAACACACTGCTGACTCATATTCAGCTTGCCATCAACTAGCACCTCCAATTCACCTTCCGCAGTGCTACTCTCCAAACTCCCATCTCCACCTCAGTTCATATATCCAGGATTACCCAGTCCCAGGTGCAGAATCCAGCACTTGGGTTTGTTAAGTTTCATACAGTTGGTGAATACCCAGACCTCTCATTTGTTAAGATCTCTCTGCGAGGCCTCTCCATCCTCAGGGGAGTCAGCTCCTCCTCCTAATTTAGCATCACCTGTAAACTTAATTCCAGTCCTGCATCCAGATCATTTACAAAAAACATTGAAGAGAACTGGCCCTAAATTGAATGCTGGGGGACCCCACTAGTGACTGGCAACCAGCCTGATGTAACCTCATTTGCTATAATCCTTTGCTATTCTTAAATTCAGTACTAAAAATGGGCTTGCATTCAACACTTCAACTGTACTAAGCTTTAGTGGCTTTAGTGTCCAGAAGCAGAAAGGGATCTCTCTGCACACAGGCAGGCCAGACCCCCACAATGCTGTTTCCATCCATAACATCTAAAGGGAAAGATTCAGTGTGGCGCAGTGAGTTACATGGGATTTCTTTGTGGCTTTAATTAATATGGCCCCAGGCAAAGGGTTTAGTTGACTCTAAAAACCATCTACAACACAGCTGCTGGGCAGACATAAGAACAGCCACAAAAACAATGTACCACAAGACCCAGGCACTTCTACGTGCTGCCTCCACAGGGGCCTACCCCAAACTTCAGAAGAGCCCTAAGAAGCAGCAATAAGCCTTGAGTAGGCCTGGGGGCTCAAAAGCACACGTGCTCCAGAGCAGATTTTGGCTCAGCCTCAAGCCACGCTCACCAGTAGGTACAAAGAGTTAGTCTAATATTAACAATATCTTCAGGAAATGTTGGTCCTAGCCACAGTGTAAAGCCAAGGTAACTAACATACTGTCATAAACATCAGGGTAGGAATTACTTACGCCTGAAAGAATAAACTCAGGCTGGACTCTCAGGAAAATCTTTCTATCACTTAATTAGCAGAACTTATTGAGGGAAATATCAGAAGAGTCCGTGTCCTCAGAGGCATTAGATGAAACATTTGAGAAATAAATTTGAATTGTAATTACAATGCATCATTAGATATTTCAATCACTAACCGCAGATGCTGGAGTCACAAATTCCCTCATATTCCCCATTTATAATCTTGCTGACATTTGCAATATGCTATGTCATACTAAATTGAAAGCTGTTGTCATAATTATAATTGATATTAAACCATAAATAAAAAGAACAGCTGAGCTCCAGCATTATGTAGGAACATACCTAATGGCAAACAAAATTTATTATTTTCAAAAAATTTGCCTTGATTTTTTTTTTCATTTGAAAATACAGAGTATGTTTCTGAAAAGACTAAGATGTCTAGGAGGAAAAGTGTCATTACTGTCATGCACCCTAGAAGTTCAAGCATTATGCCCAAAGATCTAAGAGGCCCTCATCTCCACAGCTTCTTCTACACTAAGAATTAGCAATACCATGATCTCCACCAATATCCAGAGTTGCTACAGCTTCTCTGTTTTATAAATACGGATACACATATAAAAGAATTCTCATTTTAGATTTTATCACCCTTCTTACTTCCAGAGTTCTTCTTCTGCGTAAAGTTTACACAAGTCTGCAGCTCTCTCTGAAAGGGACAGTTTTGCACAGTTTGCAGTTATGAAGAAATTCATGGATAAGCTTTCCAGAAAGTTTATTCTACATCTAGACCTCCTTCTTCTTATTTCCTACCTCCCAAACACTTCTTTGCAAGCTTTGACACTTGCACTGTTCCAAAGCAAGACAAGTATCACAAGAATACATTAAGTACCAGTTTCTGAGCAGTGAAGGTAGGTCTTAACATTAATTGATCAGTTAGGCAACCTGACTGCTTCATTTATAATGTAAATAAATTAGTTTTCCTCTTTGGTGTTTTGGAAACACAGCTTTTGCATCTGAATTAGAAAATGTGGATTCTTTGTCCCTTACCGTTTATTATGCTGTTGGATCTCCAAGGAGTTCAATTAAATAGTTCATTTATGAGATTCAGCACTCAGAGCTGTTTACACTAGAACTCTGCATAAAGTGCTATGAAACCTAGAAGAGCCGAGACCACGGTTTCTATGTCATTACCTGGTACAGCTTCCACAGTTCTCCACTAAGGAAAATACCAAGGGGAAAAAATAAAATAACCACACCAGAAAACAACCATCCGAGGGAAGTGAACAAGCAATACTCCTTTTTTTTCACAAGACTCAATGCTGGAATCTGAATTGCATGTGATTGTTAGGGGCAAAAACTGGAAGAACATAGTGCAGAACCACAGGTTACAAACTTTGAATTTCTGCCCGAGAAAGAGACTGTAACTGCAGCTGGCCTCAATTGCTAGCATTATGTCTCTTTCAAAAGGAAAAACTCTTCTGCTTAACCACACAAGGAAATCAAATATTTTTGGCCATGCTCTGCTCTCTATGGCATATAGAAATCCAGTGAAGTTGAAAGTTTATCCCATACTTACATTAGTGTAACAGAGCAGACTGTGTAAAAATTTACATTGGCATCCTTAGCTATGATGAATTTCAAATGCTTAATACTGAGCATTTTTATTATGTAGCAACACACTGATCATCATCAGATAAAAAAAAAAAGAAAAACACAGCAGGTCTCTCAGAGCTATGCACGACTCTTGAGACACTCTACATTTTAAGAAAAGAAAAGTAGTTTAAACAAAAGACCCTCTCCAGATTTTGACAAAGCCACTACTGACTAAAGTAATCTACTGTTTTGTTGGTTGGGTTTTTTTGGTTGAATTTTGGTTTTCTCAAAACCAATACAGCAATGCCTCATTGACAGGGACTTAGCACTGGATGACAGGGACTTACTACATGGATGGAAGATGTATTCACAATGTTATTCCCAAACACCGCACTACATCGTAACAATTAATTATTCAGGGAAGAACAGAACCAACCAACATTTAACTCCAAGCATGTAGACTCCAATTGGTGATAATGGCTGATTCCTCAAGAATGTAGTCACAAGACCTAGATCTTTAGAGAATCAAACAGATATTGTAAAATTAAACCCATTCAAACCATCTTCAAGAAAAGGATATAGATACTTTTGCTCAATACAAAAAAAAATAAATAAAAACTACAACTTCTACAAGAACAGTTCCCTCCAAAGTTACCTAGGCAGTGACTAAACTATATTTATGAGGAAATACAATTTCACTTAAAAACTCTGATTACTTTTATTGAGAATTTTAAGTTCCAGGTGTTAGTCCACATAGAGGAAAAAAAAGTCAAAATCTGTTTGTACATTACTTCTCTACCTCCAAAATTTCCAACAATCCATGCCACATATTCTAGCTAAGAGAAAATTACAAACAAAGCCCCATAAGCTTTCTCTATGTCAGACTCTACTGCTGAATTTTACATGGCCTATAAAAGCCCTCTTAGCACTGCACGCAATTATATAAAGCAAAGATTAATTTTTTTTATTTACTTCCTGCCCATGGTCAAGCTAATACAATTTCCTTTTCTGTGTCCTCTCTCTAAATAACTTACCAACCAGTACTGCAATTTCCTGGGATTCTCTTTGTGCACTCTTTTACTCTCCACGGTAGCTTTAAAACCATGGGCTAGCATAATGATTATTACTATTATTTTAAATACACAGGGGCAGGGGGAAGTTGGTAGCTGTGTATTAGAGGAATGGGTATTTCAAGTTGTTATTCCTCTGCAACTGTGACAGACACAGGTCCGTTGTTGCAGTAAACTTCCAGGCAGAGGTAACTTTAAAAAGCAGCAATTAAAGCTCCAGAAGCACAGACTCCCTTTCAAGGGCTCTCCTTCCCTACCACCTTTTAGGGGCTAGGCAACCAAAAGAAACTTCAATTAAGGGATGATTGAAAGAGGTCTTTATGGAAAGGCTCAGCCCCAGTTACAAAACCTTTGCAAAACAAAGCCACATATATATATATATACATATATATACACGCACACACACACTTTTCTTTAAGATAGCTCCTAAAATAAATCACATGACTACAAAAAAAAAAGAAACACAGAACAGCTGGCTGAGGGGAATGCCAGAGTACTCGTGCCTTGCAGCCCTTTCTATTAAGTTACATGTGACTACAGGGGAAAAAAAACAGAACAGCTAGCTGAGGGGAATGCCAGAGTACTCATAACCTACAGCCTTTTTATTAAGTCACTCAGTTACTTTTGTCACCTTCCATTTCCTCCCCTCCCATGAATCCCTTACTTGAGTTCTGTGCAGTTACTAAGCTTAGAGCTCCAGCTGAGAAATCAAATTTAAAAATCCCATCAATTTATCTGCAGTTCCCCTTAACTAACATTCCCTTAGTGAATACTTATGAGACAGGAAGTCACACTCCTCAGAATTAAACTGTTGGTATTACTAATACCTCAAAAGAGTTTACAGTTTTTCTTCCCCCCTTTGAGGTAAACAGCATTTTTAACTTCCTACTCCTAAAGCAATTTCCCACATTTGCTGCAAGTTTCTTTACCAGAATAACATTTAACAGTGCCTACCATGCATACAGGCCTAATAAGAGCTTTTTGGTAACTATAAAATGTGACTACGGCAAGTTTTACTCAGAAAAGGACAGGATGAATAAACAATGAAGAGAAAAAAAAACAGCAAAAACTATAACACATAAAGGAGCTACAGAGAATTTCATATAAGAGTAATTTCTTGGAGAACATACTATTGCTCCAAAAGTAGCACTGTACTTTAGCCAAATGACACTAAACGAACACAGTATCATACACATCGAAGTACATGCAAGTACCACCACTCTATCACTGGTATATAAGTTTTCCAGAGCCCATATTACATAGCAAGAATATGGGATAGTGGCCAAAAAAAAAAAAAAAAAAACCAACACAATAAAGAATTTTTACAGACTGAAATACTGCATTTCTATCTCACCCACATTCAGAGATTACTTCTATAGCGCTGGACATACTATAGACACACAGAAAATAAAAAGTACACAAATAGCTAGTCATACTACTGTCACTACCATCTACTATTAGCAAGTAACTTCAGGGGGACTGCAAAGAAAGAGTATTTGTTCAACACTGCATTTACACCCTATTTCTTCAAGGTATTTAATTTAAAAAAAAAAAAAAAGAGAGAGACAGAAGTAGCCTAAGCTAGAAAAGAGATCTGAGTTAAAATAACGCAGCCTGAGCTGGCAGTATTCCTCCTAGTATCATCTGCTCGACTCCATTTGAGTCACAAGTCTCATTATGAAGACACATGGAGATGCTGACAAGGAAAAAAAATGTCTCATTGAATCAGCTGAGTTCACTGTCAGTTCATGTCAAGAGAGGAAAAACATCCTATGATTTGGTGTTACAAAATTGTCTTACTGTATGAGCATAAGTGGCAAAACTATAACAGGAAGTTACAGAAAAATAGCATTGCTCCCCCCCTCCTCCCATTACAACGTTTGGTGCTATCATTTTAGCAGCAGAAGCCTTTGTAATTTCTCAGACAAAAGATATCAGGTGTCTTTATTGTAATAAAATGAAATTCTGCCTGGATACCTTGATTTAGATACACTTTTCCAAAACAAAACTAAAAAGGAAGGTTTTGTTCAACTGAGATTAGAGTACTCATGTAGATTCGAAGAAAGGTGACAGATGTGCAAAGTACCTGCACTCAATGATTACTCAACACATCAACAGCCAGCTTTAGAAAATATGGCTTTAAACATAAGGTATGCCTTACTGGGTCAGCACAACATCCATGTTACCTACCAAGCACTTCATTGCTGTGTCAAAGGGAGACAACATTCAAACACAGCAAGACAGCCCGGCCTGATTTATGTTCCCCTCACTGTACCAGAGACATTGGAAGGTTCATCCCCACCCAGTCCTCCTACGTCCATTAACAGATACTGGTTTCCACTAGAGCAGAAAGGGATATGCTGTTGACTGTATGTTCAACAGGAGTCAGCAGTGTACTCTGGCAGCCAAGAGGGCAAACCACATTTTGGGGTGCATTAAACACAGCATAGCCAGTCAGTCAAAGGAGACGATTCTCCCAATATGTTCAGTGTTGGTGTGGCCTCGCTTTGAATACTGTGTGTAGTTCTGGGCTCCACAATACAAAAAAAGGTATTTAGATACTTGAAAGCATCCAGAGAAAGGCAACAAAGCTGACAAATGGGCTGGAAGACATGTCCTATGAGGAGAGGTTAAGGTTGTCTAGTTTGGAGGAAAGGAGACTAAGTGGCAACCTCACTGCTCCCCACAACTTCCTGCGGAGCAGAAATGGAGAGGGAAGTGCCCAATCTCTTCTACCTGGTAACCAATGACAGGAAGTGTGTGAATGGCAGAAAGCTGAGCCAGAGGATGTTCAGACTGGATATAAGGAAACATTTCTTTATTGTGAGGGTGGTCAAAGTGGAATAGGTTTCCTAGAGAAGTGGTTGATGCCCCATAGTTGTCAACGTTAAAGAGGCAGCTGGATAATTCCCTTACTTATACTTCTGGTTAGCCCTGAAATGGTCTGGCAGTTGGACTTGATCTTTGTAGGTCCCTTCCCACTAAACTATTCTAATTCCACTACTTCTGTCAAATCTTTGAACACGTTGGTACATTCTGCCCCTACAACTTCAATGCCAGGAAGCTCCAGGAAGTCATACTCCTTGTTGTCTAAAGTACTTTCATTTGACTATTTTAAAGCAAACTCCCACTAGTTCTAACAAGTGACAGTTCTGCACGGTGGGATTGCATGACTAGTTCTGCATTCAACTTACCTAACATGTTTATGTTTCCGTAAAACATTGATCATATTCGCCAAAAACTTTGTTTTTCGAATTGAAGAATCCCAGCCCTTTCCTTTCTACCTCTTCACAAGAATCAGCTGCTACATCCCCTCGAACATTTTAGTCACACCTTTCCATACATCCTCTCCTTCTACCATAAATGTTTGTATAGGCAGGAACGAGATATATAATGTTCAGTTTAAAGTTTGCAATTAAAAAAAAAAGAGGATAGATTTGCTCCACATTTTGTTCAACTAATGTACCCTAGCACATGCGTCTCTAGATCTAGGTTTTTATGCTTCTATTTCTAGCTGCCAGAAAAGACACTCATCATTAGCTGAATGAAAAATTGTACTGGCTCTTGTACGCAAAACAAAGCTCTTTTACTTACAGCTCTGAACTACAATGTTAAAAGCTGAACAGACACAAAATAGCACAAGACGCCATAGAGAAGCAATAGCACAAGAACAGTTTGTCATTGGATTCTGGAATAGGGGACTGCAGCCTTAACAGCCGTATCAAGTGAGGAGTATGGAGCTGTGACTAAACACAAGAACAACTTCACTGCTCTAACAAGAGACACGACCTATGCCACCTGCATTTAAGTGCAATTCCTTCATAACACATACATTTACATTTGTCATTTGTAGACAGTACACATTTACAAAACACACTGGCCCAAAACAGGATCATATCTGCAAGGCAGCGCTTCTTCATCCCCATCACCCCTTCCTCCCTCTTCACCTACCCACCTTGGAGGGGGCCCTTCATCTAGATCATCAATTACATGTGCTCCTTCCAAAGCTTTAAATTCTTAAGACAAAGCCACATCAGATACTTCAGCTTTCTTTGAAAGATACTTTCCACTGGAAAGCAGAAGGAACAGCAGAATAAAACGGTTGGACACGACAGATCATCAAATAATTCTCTCTCCCCACTAGCTACCTCAAAAATTCAACACAACATTGCAGTATGTTTTCATGTTTCCTGTCTTCCCAGGCAGTCTCAAGTCATTCCCCTTATGACCTGACTGAGATTCCAGTCCAGCAGACAATAGGCCAAGGTCTGCCTAGAGGTGGGTGACAAATGTTGAAGAAAAACAGCACACAAGCAGGTTTGAATGTATTCCTGTTGGTAGCCCCAAAACTCCTTTCAGGAGGACATAGGCAGAGCAGTACACCTGCTGGAGAAAGGAAACAAAAAGTTGTCATTCTGTCCCCAGATCTTCACTGCTCTCCTTGATCCAGGTATCCCTTAGGAATCAGCCACCTATATAGAGCAGAAGTTCATTCCCTCTCCTGCCAGCAGGAACAAAAGGGGCCCTTGGTCACTCTTCATTGTTAGTGTAAAACAGCTGCAGATCTCACATTTTTCCTTGTCATCAGCTCTTCATATTTTTTGTTTCAACACCTTCATTTCTTCAGTGCACATGAATCTCTACTAGTGGAAAACACATTAGGAGAAAGATGGAAAGTCCATTAAGACAGCTGTTACTCCATACACTGGAAAACTTGTGTTTTCATCCTCGTCTCACTTGCAAACTGACACTTTGTTCTGTGTGGGAAAATACTGCAAAAAGGAAATGCCTAAAAGCAGCAAAGGACCATGTAATGTACATAGTGAAAGTTCAGTGTTTGTCAATGGCTCTTATTCTTTTCTTGGTTAAATGAATTGGCCTTGACAACCCTGATGCTACAACAATCTTTGCATAATAAAAGCAGAGAAAGATACTTTAAGACTAAACCCACTTTTTTAAATAACAGGGAAAAAGGCAATTTTTGAATATACCTGGTTCATCTGCATTTCAAAAAAATAAAAGCGTTGAAGGACATGAACAAAAAGTTCAGAAGGTATGAGGTGTCTGTCCTTGAAAAGCTGACAATTAAAATTTTGTTCTTTTAAATCATCTTCACCTCAAAGACCCAATCAAATCTCTTCCAACTGAATATGGATTCTCGCAGGCATATAAAAACATTAAGCACACAACGTACATGCTTCCACACATACTCCCTCCATCTCAATAGTCCTTACCAGATCTCTTTACAACAGCAGCAAATGTACAAAGGTCTGCAGCAATGCAACAAGCCAAACTCTCCCATGACACAATGCGCTTAGTTATAAGGCCAAACACTGAAGAGCTACCAATAGCTGTCTTATAATAAACAATTAATGGTGTGATAAGAAAGAACCAAATACTAGCAACAACAAAAAGCAAATAAGAAAGTTACCAAAACCTGAAGAAAGTGAAGAAATAGAGAACGGCAGCAACAGAACAGGTCAGAACCAGGCTAGAGCAAGGACAGAGAGCAGCAGTTGTGCACCAGAGTAATGAACAGGAAGAACAACTGAGATGGATGGGAATGCACATCAGTAAATCAACCACTGAGAAACTGAAAAAATATTATTAATAGCAATACAGTAAATTACTTGAGCAATTTCATATAGGCTAGATGTGTTACACAACTTGGTCTTTCCATTTTACCCTCAAACTCCTGCTTCAGGAAGGCATGCTACATTAATACATAATTTGGCACTCTAGTGGTACTCGTGCAGGTACTGGCTAACATTACACAGAGGTAAGCAAACTAATAGTTTGCACACCTTGTATGTGTGGACATTTATCAGCTGCTGTACTAAGGAAGCTTGCACGATGAAAGTATATGTATCATGGAAGTATCAATCATCAGTCAAAATCTGCCTTTCTAATATTTTCCTATCCAGCAAACCTGCCATTTAGTTGTCATTCCAGTCATCTACTTGAGAAGAGATGAACTGACGGTTGAGCGATACCCAGCACTACAAGAGAGTCTCTTAGAACTTGAGAACACTCAGCACAGGCAGTTTCTGGTACAATCATCAACTTCTCTCATGTGCCAAGAAATCCAACCCAGACGTTGGCAGTCTGAGCCAGATCCCAAGCCCCACCTCTTTCTTCTCTCTAGTTCTTCAGCAGCACAGAGAGGATGTCACTAAGCAGCAACTGCCCAGAGGTACAGCTCTCCAAAGAGCAGGAAAACCCACTGCAGAGCTACTGGCTGGTTCTGGGCCAGCACCTCCCACACTGCAGACCAGTGTATTTTAACCAGGAGCAAGAGGCCAAGGGGAGACAGCAAAATAAACATCTCTTGCTAACACTGTTTTGTACTTTTCCTGGTGTTCCTGTGTGGTCTTGCCAGATGAATCTATGGGAACAAGCTAATGAAAAGCGCTTTACCTGAAACCTGCAGATTTTCTATACCTTCTATTTACTTTCTTTTGATATTACGAGATTAGTTGTACCCACCACCCTGAACATGCATCTCTCAAAATGTTTCAGAAGTGGAAACAGTACACTAAATCAAAAAGTCTTTATCATAGTCCCCTATTACTATTAGCCAGAGACAATACTGTGCAGAGTCTGTGCTCACCTAAGCCCTAACAAGTTAAAAAGAACTTTAACGGAGCTAAGGCTAGTACTAGGTAGGTTTGTATTTTCTGAAATACACTGAAGATTTCTGAAAATACTGAAAATACCTAACATCCCTCCCATTTTGGTATGGGTATCAGTATTATGGAAAACTGATTGTTGAGGCTTTAGCAGGGGAACAACAGCAGACATGCCTAGCACGAGATGCAGCAACACTTCGCCATACAGAAAAAGAGAAAGCACCAGCCTTGTCAGATTCAAGTTTGGCCTTTATTTGAGAGAGAATCTTGTGGTAAATGTAATTAGGTATATAATGTTCAGCCCATATACGCTGTGATGTTTGGCCTGCAGATCTGAGAACAGTAAATAAATTCAACAGCAAAACATACCGTGTTACACTAAAAGAATGCACCCACAGCAGGCTATTCATGATAATTCTACCTATTTCTGCTGACCTGCAGATTTGCATACCTAAAATTCCTGATTGTGTTACCATTACCTCTGCCTTATCATTGTGACCATTTTCAAAATCAATCCAGTTACAGCATGGATAACACTTTTGTCTGTCACAATGGTCTCCACCTTTCCAATTGGCTTTTCCCACTCAAATATTAACCCATAGTCAGAACACAAAAATAACTTGTCTTCACACATGACACCGATTCTGCTCACTGACTAGCAGAGTGCTACTAGCTGGGACCTCTGTTTTCTCCCACCCAGCCAGGAAAAGATTTGATGCTACTGGCCCAAGTAGCTTCATCTTTGATGTCACGTGAATGAACCAGGATAATGTAAAATTACTTAAGCGCAAGGATCACATTCAGCTACAAGATTCTAAAGCTCTTGTGGAAATGGAAACCAAATACAATAGACGTTTACAAAGCTATTATACAGTGCCTGCTCTGTAGCTGATTAACTTGCTCACTCATCCAAGAATAAATATTTAAACCATTATGTTGAGAAAAACAGTTACATAAAACACAATTGTTACCTAACTCAGACCTGTTCCCTTCTTGTAGCCCAAAATAACTACTCACTTTCAATTTCCAAATAACTGTCCTAGTACTCTCCCTGGTGCTCTAACTGGGATCATAAAGAAAATCTCACTAAACTATATCATAGAATCACAGAACAGCCCAGGATGGAAGGGAACCGAAACACCCTGTCCAATCACATCTTGAAAACATCCAGTGATGGAGGGTGGGGGGGGAACACAAAAATTGTAAAACTGTTGTAGCCCTTTCCCTCTCCTTTACAGGAGAGGGAAAGTACAAGTTCCAAATTTTCCACAAACATACAAAATTTTGTTGACCAAACAACAATCAGAACATGTTCTCAAGAGCAAGAGCATACACAAGAGAAAGACAACATGAGAGAGAAATGCCTCTTGGTAACTTTCTTTCAGCAAAAATTTATAATCCCTTATTTTTGCCATCCAAACAAACCTGATGCCTCCAACCATAAAGAGGGGCCTACTGCCTGTATGCTTGTTTTTATTCGTTCATTTTCATTACACACCAGGCTTTAAGGCAGTACAATTGTTTATAGTCTGCAACCCTCAGCAGCAGAGAAACCACAAGGAATTCACAGATGTGATTACCTTCTTCCAAGTTAAAAGCATTACTTCAGAAACATCAGCATATAAATATAGGCAGAAGTGCTGAGGAATGAACATATCTCGGTTTGACCACCAGCCAACTCTCCAGATGAACTGTTGTCAGCCTGGCTTAAACAAAGGGTTGCTTTAATTAGTCAAATATTACTAACTGACAGGGCAAATTCCAAAAATACTTCACTACAATTAGAAATCTCCCCCTTCCCCCCCCTAATTAAAACAATTTTTAAATAGCATTTAACCTCTACATGGCTACATGGGTATGCTTTAAGTATACCCACTTCTCTTTTGTCTGTCAAACAACAGTTACATATAACTATAAAAATATTTCCCGAAGCACCTGGAAAAGCTTCCCGATATTTTATACGATAATCGTGGCAATGTTTCATTTCAGCCCTGTTCTGCTTCAGGTCCCACTGGGACTGAAGTTCTTCCAGTCTGTTTCTGCATCTAGTTTAACACAAGACTGGAGGGGGGAGAGAGCAGGGCAGAGGGGGCAGGCAAAGGAAAGCAAAACACAGAGCAACTGCTCAAACCAGTTTTCAGTTCACGTTAAGTTCAACTCACACCTTACTACTATACTATATTTACTGCAGTTTTCACCTTCCTCTAGCTGCGATTATTTTTCCATCTTTTCACTTTCTACAAACTGTTCAGTTATTCTTTGACCACCTTAGACTGAAAAACAGGTCTGTTTAGCAACCTAACAGGCCATAGGTCACCATACATCCAGGAGACTCCACCCTGTCCCCACACAGTCCCTTACTCATTATTCACATATAGTATGCAGCCACCACCGTGTTGTGTTTATGCATGATAAAACCTTGAACTGTAGAAGTCAAGATCAGCCCTGTCTAATTTACTGCTAACAGAACAGGTATCAAAACATCAGTACAGGGACCAGATCCTTTTAAACAAAGGAATGTTGTCATTCTGCAAATAAATAGAAAACAGAGTTCAGTATTTTTTTTCTTAGAGGAAGCAATAAAATCCTTAAAAGCTAAACCAAACCAAACTCTGGAATTGAGCAACCTGAACTACCATACTGCAAATACCCAAGTATTACAAATGAATCTTTTCCATGCAAAACATACACATATACATAAGATACTAATTGTTTAAGACCTGTACAACAAGCACAAATGCTCTTTTTGTTCTTACTGCTCACTTGTGTTGAACTATATGACAGAATCAAATCCTAATCTCAGTTCATGGATGTTTACATTCAGGGAACATCTCATATAAACTAAGAACTCCCCTGTGACCATATTCAGTCACAGACAGTTAAATACAGCTATGTGCTGACAAAGAGGCAGAGTAACAGAAAACTTAAATTTTATGCAAAACGTCATGACACTCCAATTAGTCTTAAGAAATCTAGATGCAAGTACAGATGGATCAGTGACCGTTTCTTAAAGAACCATAGCTCAAATAAGAGCTTTGTATCCATGCTTGCAACCTATATTTTTCTTGCATTCTCTCCACCCAGTCTGGAACTCCAGTTCAGCAGACAGAGAGAAATGTCTTCCTGGAGGCAAGAATGAACAATCTCTCCCCAATTACAGAGCCATGTGTGGGCTATGAGCAATTTTCCAAACATAAAAGGGAAGAGAGAGTTTGCTATGTATATTAACAAGCTAAAACAAGCCAACCTGCAGATGTAAGGGATCAAAGTGTCTATTTGAGTCACCTCAGAATTAATCCCCTGCAAGAATGTCCACCACTACCCCCAGCTACACTCCCCCTTTCTTCCCTCCCAGAAGGAAGATCGAAGAATGCATCCAGCTCTTTCAGATGAATACAATACTCCACAGAACACACATGTCCTTCTTTTCTCTTAAAAAGACTGTGTTCTTCCCCCTCCCCACTCCAGTCCACAGCACGCACATGCAGATAGCTAAGATACATAGAATCACAGAATCATAGAATATCCCGAGTTGGAAGGGACCCATAAGGATCAAGTCCAACTCCTGGCACCGCACAGGTCTACCCAAAAGTTTAGACCGTGTGACTAAGTGCACAGTCCAATCTCTTCTTAAATTCAGACAGGCTTGATGCAGTGACTACTTCCCTGGGGAGCCTGTTCCAGTGTGCGACCACCCTCTTGGTGAAGAACCTCTTCCTGATATCCAGCCTAAACCTCCCCTGCCTCAGCTTAACACCATTCCCGCGGGTCCTATCACTGGTGATAATGGAGAATAGGTCACCTGCCTCTCCACTCCCCCTCGCGAGGAAGTTGTAGACTGCGATGAGGTTCCCCCTCATCAGTTTTATTTCCATTGTCTATCAAGCACAATACCATGTTTTATTTAAAAGGTTCATGAAAAAGGTTTCACTGCAGGTTCAGGTTGAGAATAGCACCTGTGTCACACAGATATGAACGTCTTTGAAAAACATTAAGGCAGCAAAAGCAATATTCATTATCTGCAATACAAATGTTTTGAAGCAAATTTGCACTAGGAAACAGGAAAAAGTGATTGTGAGAAGTTAAAAACATTAGAAGAAGCAAATACAAGCATTGTAACAGGCAGTTTGTAGTGTACTTCAAGAATATCATTCAAATTTGAGCTAAAATTTCAAATTTGAGTCGACTTTATTTTAGACAATACTTCAGTTAAGTATCAAAAGGGCATCTGTGATACCAAACTCTTCTACATCTTTCTCTTACGCAAGCTGAAAACTCAAACTATCCTGATTTGGAGGCCTGAAAAAGATCCCCATTTTATGGAAATGAGGGCCCACATTCTTCTAAAAAAGCCTTAAGAATCTCAGTGTTAGCATAAATGGTCCAGTTTTCTTCATACAGAAGCATCAGAATTCCTTTTTTTTTTTTTTTTTTTGCAAGAAGTAGTAGAAACATTAAAAAGCATTTCTTTACTGTGTCAGTGACAGAGCACTGGAACAGACTGCCCAGAGAAGCTCTGGAGTTTTCCTCCTTGGAGGTCTTCAAAAGCCATCTGGACATGGCACTAGGCAACCTGCTCTAGACAGTCCTGCTTGAGCAGCAGGGTTGGATCAGTTGAGCTCCAGAGGTCCCTTCCAACCTTAACCATTCTGTGATTCTTGAAATAGGAAACCTAGTGGCCAACCGGTTTGCAAAATGCTGCAAGAGTGACATTAATACTGCCAAATCTCACATCAGAGTATTGACTAGATAAATGAGTCAATGCTACTGGAAGCTTACAAGCAAATCTATCATATTAACCATATTCTGCACACCAGACCCACTATACTAAAGAGTGTGTGATTTGGGAAATTGCCACTTACAAAACGATGAGGCTTCACTCATAAGCAATGCCAGTTGCTCCAGCAGCTCATGAAACAACATCGCAAGTTGTGCCAGGCAGTGTTAACAGAATGGAAGTAAATGGTAACAGGAGCTTTAGTTTCAAATCCCACCTGTAAAATCCATCATCCATGGGCTTTGAAGTTCTCTCATTTCATTTCCACTCACAGGTTTGGCACTGACTCCTTTGCAGAGAGACTATACACAATCAGATAAAAAGGAGACAAAAACCACTTCATCTCTCCATTTTAAGAGTGTCATATATAGTAGCTCTAGATACCCCTTTTTCATCCAGAACACAGATAAAAGCAAAAGCGTAAGGACTATAATTCTCCTTAGGCTGCTCAACAAAACAGAAGAAGAATACTTCATAGAAAGTTCAAGCTCCATTCAAGTCCATTTCAACCACTCCTTTTGGTAAACTGACCAGGCACTGAATTAAGACTGTACATTTACTTCATATAGGCCACAGAAAAGCAATCAGTGATGCCCTGACTTATATACTCTTTCAGAATCTCAATTACATACAATAACTTAAAACCAGTTATAAACATCAGAGTTAACCATACGTCCCAAAATAACAAATGGACTATGGGCCATGAAACTTCTGACTGCTGCAAAGAGCGGCAGTTTGCTGCTCTTTCCACCTACTTAGACTAAGATGGCAAAAAGTTTCTCAGAGGTAGCAGGTAGGCTTTATTCAAATAATGCACTCATAGCTATTAAAAAAAACAACAGGAATTGCACAATGCAGAATCGTAGGACAATTCAGACTGGAACAGACTGCAGAAGTTTATCTACTCTGGCCTCCTGCTCGAGTTTTTTGGTTCAATAAACATTTTGACTTTGAATATAAAATAATTTAATTGACTTGCACACAGAAAACTTTGCCCAGCAAGGAGGAATACAGAAGTATTGAGTAAACAGAAGTAATAACCTAGTATTTTTGGATCTTGGAAACATCATGAGTTCCCTGCCTCGCCACAGACCTCTGAGTTAGTGTAAACAAATAGCTTAATTTTTTCCATGCAGCTGTGCATCACCTCTAAAAAGGAGATACTAAACTTTGCAAGATGGGAATGACATGAAGCTAGGTAACTTTCAGAAGTAAACTGTCCAGATACCACAGTAACGTATAATGTAACAGACAGAAAGGAAGATTAATATATCTGTGCATGAACAGGCTTGAAATGGCAACAGTAATCCAGTTTCACTGCACTTATAAAACAAAGTTAGCAATAAATGAAGATGTATTCAGAGGACTTGTTACTAAAATCATACCACATTTTTGGAAGCACTGCTGTGTATATGAATACCAGAATTAATATATGAAAAGCTTCCCTCTTCCCACCGCTCGAGCTTATATATTTCTCTCCTTCTCCATTAGAAAGTTTTGATCATTTTGTTAGGAATGAAATTCATATACAACTATTTTTGATAAATCCATTATCTTGTTGCTACAGCATGGGTATTCAAATACAAATAACGAACAGGAATACAAAAAACATATTGAAATACTTCTCCATCTGATATACACCTCATAGCCAATTAACATATTATACTTAAGAGTATCTTGCTGAAGTCAGACTTCATGTCTGTACGCATACATTTCCCCTGTCATTCACACACACACGTAGTTTATTCATTTCATATACATCACCCTAAAAGTTAAATCTCAGTACCTAGCAAGTAAGCAATAAAATGCCAAAATAATCAAAAATGTTCTCTGTATTTTTGAAGGACAAAACAGTTAGGGCTAAATATGTTATTCCTCCTGCCAACTCTTAATCTCCATCAACACAGAGGTATAATACCACATGTAGATTCTGTGGTGCCAGAGTGATCTCAACTGTTGTGCTTTGCAGGAACTCTACATTCAAAGACCCACGCAGGTTGAAAATACTACCCCAGTAGTGCTCTTTCCTTTCTTCTCTAGGTCTTTTCATACCATTTTAAGCAGGAGTATTTTCATTTTCCTTTTGCTTTCCCACCAACCATCTCTCTCCCGAATACCATCTCTCTTGCTGAATGCAGCTCATCAAAAACTGTGACATCTAGGAAATTGTCTGTGCCTCTAGACAATGCATCTAAAGTTGTTAAAACCTCAGTTTATGTTCTAATGACCTCAGCTGGATAAATCCACAATTTTCCCAATCATTAGATTTCTTTCTCAAATAATTGATCCAGTTACACTAGAAGTATTTCACATAACAGCCATATCACACTGAATTTGCAATGAAGCATCATGTAAGCATATGATTACACTTCCTTTCAGAAAGCGCATGAGAATTCAAGAAATTCGGAATACAGTAATTCAACTAGACTTATATTTGAACTGGAAACTCCCAAATCTATTAGTATGTATAGAAAATTCCATCACCATGGTAAACAAACAAAACTGGTGCCAAATTCTGTGTCATTAAGAAATCAATGAAGCAAGTTCACCATCTTTCTGGGAGCTGTCATATGCTTCATCTCCTTCACCACTTTCAAGTACAACCAAGGGAAAAATTCTGACCGCTTGAAAAGTCCTACTTTTTTTGAAAAGTTTCTCACTCCTTGGCTCTACAAGTCTTCAGAGCATTTATTCACTAGGGAACAACTTCAAACAAATGTAACAGTACCCACAAGGGTAAGCCAAAGCACACAAACCAAAAATGTTAGCACGGGCAATGTTTTCTCTACAAGCAAACTGCAAGAGACGCATCCATTACCTTGAAAGACTCAAAGAAAGAAGTTGTTCAAGGATGTCCAGGAAATTAATGAAATTCACAGTTGTCAGAATGGAAGCTGAAAGCATAGAAACACGATTCAGAAGTACTATCAGGCTTCAGAGTTCATAAAGAGAAACCAGTTTCTCACTGGCAAGGGCCTGACTCTAGAGATAAGACATTCCAGTTCTTCCAAAAGTTTGAAAGGAATCTCAATTTCTGCCACTTTAAAGCTTGCTTACCCCTGTTAACAGAACTGCCCAGCCTACCCAGGCAGAACAGAGAAGCTGACAGAAGCAGCACACTTCACTGGGACCTGCCACAGGCAAAGTCCTTCCCCTTCTTTTTTCTCTTGTACCAGCAAGATCTACAGCCCTGCTTTAAGCACAAGATGCGTAATTCCACATGGTTAAGTAATAATGGGTATCTCCGTGCAGATTACAGCTGAGAACCTGAAGTTGCCCTCCAAAAGGTAGGTACAATTATTGCCTCCAAAAAGACAGAAAGTGAATCCCAGAGAGACTGAGTATCAAACTCTCATTGCATATAATTTTAAATTTCAAGCTATGTTACTGACGACCATATCTGAATGAGTCACTGACAAGGAGAATATATAACAGCAGTCTCCTTTGCTTGAATTTCAGTCTGTGCTCCAAACATTACTCATCACATTCTTCTATCAAAATATGTTAAACTGAAGAAAAGACATTACTCACATTTCATACCAGCTCAGTTTAACCATTATCTCTGTTGAGCAGAATAATATTTTTATAAAATCTCACATCTGCAGGGAACACAAAGTTTCACTAAAAGCACAGGCATAAGGTACTAACCAGCTCAACTGGGTGATTACACAGTGCTAATTCATCGAACAAGGGATGACAAGATGTTTTCCCCTTCCCAAATAAGCAAAATCCATTAAAAAAAAACAGTTCTCAAAGATGCTTCTGATTACTTACCAGCTACTTCTGGCAGCATCTTTCTTTAACCACGATATTATGAAAGTAGTCAGGAATTGTATCTTAAACTAGGCCATGAATCAACATTTCCGTCCTTGTTTTGCTCAGAACTACTGTTCTGTACTTGCAGATTCCAGATGTCACAGCTGAATGCAGCCACCCTTCCCCAGTTAGTTCCCAAGTTTTATTTCTTGGTGAACTGGGTCTGGCTCGGACGGAGTTAACTTTCCCTGCAGCAGCCCATACAGTGCTGTGCTCTGCATGCGTAGCTAGAACAACACTGGTGTCACACCAGTGTTTTTGTCTATTCCTGAGCAATACGGACACAGGACTCCCTCCAACCTCCTCCCAAGAGCCACCAGGCTGGGGGGTGCGTAAGAGGTGGGGAGGGGACACCACCAGGGCAGCTGACCTAAACTAACCAAATGGATACCATATGATGTCACATCCAGCAAAAGAGGAAGGTGGAAAAAGGGAAGGAGAGGGGAGGAGTGGGCTCTCATGAAAATGTCTGTCCTCCCAAACAATGGCTATGCATATTGAGGCCTTGCTACAAGGACATGGTCAAGCACCACTCACTGGTAGAGAATAAGTTCTTTCCTCTCCCTGTGCTTCCACATGGCCTTTGCTTGTTGTTTTGTGTTTGTTTTTTTTTCCCCCCTCCTCTTTTCCCTTTAGTCAAATTATTTAATTTCCCCTTAATTATTTTTCCTTTAATTAAATTATCCTTATCTTAACCTGTGAATTTTTTCTTCTTCTTCAAAGGCCAATGGGATGAGGTTCAACATGGCTAAGTGCCAGGTCCTGCACTTTGGTCACAACAACTCCATGCAGCACTACAGGCTTGGGGCAGAGTGGCTGGAAAGCTGTGCAGGGGAAAAGGATCTGGGGACATTGGTGAATGCTTACCTGAACATGAGCTGGCAGTGTGCCCAGGTGGCCAAGAGGGCCAACGGCATCCTGGCTTGTATCAGGAGTAGTGTAGCCAGCAGGACCAGGGAGGTGAACGTCCCCCTGTACTCTGCTCTGGTGAGGCCACACCTCCAGTACTGTGTTCAGCTTTGGGCTCCTCACTACAAGAAGGACATCAAGGCTCAGGAACGTGTCCAGAGAAGGGCTAAGAGGCTGGTGAAGGGCCTGGAATACAAGTCCTGTGAGGAGCGGCTGAGGGAACTGGAGTTGTTTAGTCTGGGGAATAGGAGGCTCAGGGGAGACCTTATTGCTCTCTACAACTACCTGAAAGGAAGGTGTGGGGAGCTGGGGGTCGACCTCTTCTCACAGATAACCAGTGATAGGACTAGAGGGAATGGCCTCAAGTTGCACCAGGGGAGGTTCAGGTTGGAAATGGTTGGAAATCAGGAGACACTTCTTCTCAGAAAGAGTAGTCAGGCATTGGAATGGGTTGCCCAGGGAGGTAGTGGCGTCACCGGCCCTGGGGGTGTTTAAGGAAAAGTTGGATGTAGTGCTTAGGGACATGGTTTAGTGGGTGACATAGGTAGCAGGGCGATGGTTGGACCAGATGATCTTGGAGGTCTTTTTCAACCTTAATGATTTCCTGTTTCCTCTTCTGAGGAGGGGGAGTAAGAGAGCAACTGTGGTGGCGTTCAGCTGCCTAGCAAGGTAAAACCACCACAGTAGCACTATGTCCTGCAGACCACAATCAGAGCCGGGGTGCCTCATGAACTACCCTCTCTCTACCCTTCAGGAAAGATGAGCTCATTGACAATCTTTATTCCCCTAATGTACAAAAAGAAGGGCTATTATCTCCTCAGGACAGAATGAACATGTGCATTTCAAAGTAAAGCTGGGAGCAACAGAATGCATAACCACAGGAAACAGTCAAAGTGTTACAGTTGCATAGAAATAAAAGATAAAAACAGTATTTTTAAAAAATCATTTTCATCAAAGTACCTTTGCACAGCAGAGAAAAGTATCTGCAAAAAGAACACTCAAAGCTAAAGACAAAGTTTTTGCATGCGACTCTTGCTCTTCATGGGGGATGGAGTTCTAGCTGGTTTCTGGCATTCCTGCAGAGACTGATTTCTCCAAAGAGACCGTAAGTCCCATGGTGCACTTCAACTCTAAAGACAAGAGCATTGTTCTAAAGGAAAGCCACTGTTTGGAAAAACTCCTGTGCTTACTGAAAAAAAAATCATCACAAACTGTTCCCCATGAGGCAGCAGAAGAGTAACAGCAAAGTTTTTTTTTGTTTTTAAACAATTTTTAAGCTTCAAGGTCTGAACTCCATGGAAGAAAATCTAGCTGGAAGCTTACATGAAAAATATTCCCCCCTTTCCATTATCAAGCATCTTGAAAAAGCATGTGAAATTCAATACAGACAGACGGACCTTCACATAAGATTCAAACCTATACACATACATATGTTACACAGCTCACAGACAATGGAGCAGCAGGATGACTCCAAAATATTTTAAGTAACTACAGTACATACGGCAAAGAAATAACATAGTAAAGGAACACTGCTACCCATAAAAATACTACAGAACACGACACACTCTCCAAATAACGCAGAACAGCTGGATTCAAGCTGCAGCAAGGTCATTGCTGAGCATCTGCTGAAACAGAACACCTGCAAGATTTCATAAAGCACAAAACACAGAACTTTTTGAAAACGACTTCAGAATTTTATTAAGTCAGTCGCTTCTTTCCACAGTCATAACATATAAATGAAGTGCATAAACTTGACAATATTTACATGTCATGTTTTACTCATGGATGGGAGATGCATTTCTATATACAGAAGTGTATTGCTCACATTTAAAAAAAATACAATCTTCCTTTCCACAAACCATAGCCAAAGAGCAAGAGCAGCCAAGCCAGAGCAGCAAATTTTTAGATACTTATAAACTTAGAGCTCAAAAACACAGTACTTGATCCAGACAGAAGAAAGCATAGATGAATTTTAACAAATAAATTAATAACAATCTGTGTTATGGCTGAAATCTATTAATCTAAACACATATTAGCTAGAATACAGACCACTACTTAAAACCTACATCCTCCTCACAGAGTTTTGTCTTATATGCTTAAATCTGTTTAAACTCACTGGAAATGCCAGATATCCCAGAAGCTGCAGGAAAAAAAAATAAAGAAAACATTAATTGTACTTGATTTTTTGACCTCCCAAATCAAATCCACATCAACTAAAAAAAAGAAACTCTGAAGGTTTAAAGTTGCTGATAGCTGCAAGAATAAGTGAATGGCTGCAAGAGAACTAACACACCTCAGGAAAGTTTTATTTTTAAATGGTGAGACACCTTGTGTTCCTAAGTATTTTAGGAGTTTTCTGGTTGTGTTCGTTTTAAAAATACAAATCGGTTAAATATCAAAATCAACAACAATTACTTTAACTATAGAACTTGCCAGGTTCCAGGCTCTCATTTCTTGGCCATAGCAACAGGCTGCATGTTTATAAATTAAAATCAAATAACTCCTTCATCAAACCCAATGGGAACAGCATTACCAAAATCCAGGCAGCTGAAGTTTCTTGATATATATTTTAAAAATAATAGAAAGCAAATTACCCATACCCTGGCAAAAATACAACGTCAACAGTCCAAAAAAAATTACATTTGGATTGCAAACACTATAGGAAGGCCCAGATATACAAGGTAAACAAAACCTGAAACACATGTTCAGGAAATCACATGTTCCCAGGTGTACAAGCACACAATACCCCCCAGAGATATTCTTCGCTCTTGGAGTATTTTCAGGACATTGGCTGCATCCTGTAACAAGCTACTATCATCTATTAACCATTAAAGCTAAACAAATACAAAAGCTTGTGTGCACAGAAGTTGTGTTTCCATGCATATTTCCTTTGCAATTTGGGGAAAACTCACATAAGGCTGTGAACATAGATTGTGTCTTCCTCTTTACTAGCCCCAGGAAGGACAGAAAAAAAGGATGCCCACAATGTGGTACAGATCAAAACACTCATAAAAAAAGGAAACCCATTACAACTGGGCGTTAAAAAGCAATCCCACCTCCAGAAGAAACATCTAGTGGACTAATCTTGGTATCAAACAACCAGGAATGCTTGAGCTATGCCAGACCAGAAAACCTGCTTCTGTCACTCTCTCCTGGTGCAGCTCTTCCACTTCACATTGAACTACCTAACTGGCAAAGGGAGAACCAGCACACACAGCATAGACACAAAAAAACATAGGACCTTTAAGTCAGGACACTCTCCTGATTGTGGAAGACTCAGGTTCAAGCTCCTACTCTCCTTTGATCCACGTGCCAAGATGGGCATCCCACAGTGCTATGGTATCTTCCTGGCTCAGCGTATACTCATTTACTAAAGGGCCTAGTCTCAGATCTTAAAATCAACTTTTTTCCCCCCTCTCCTTCCCAGTGAGATGCCTTCAGTTCCACCCCCCCCCCCCCCCCACTCTCACAGATACCAAATTTTCTGCCTGATAGCAGCAAGTCATATTCACTGGCCACTACAAATCAAGCTGCTGCCTTGTGGGGAATAGTTGGCCCACAATTTTAGGACTTAAGCTAGCCAGTGGACAATAGGAGGAGGTAGTCACATCTCCAAGGAGCAGAAGCAACAGCAACCTGATGCTACTTGAGCAGCAGGCACAGAAGGTGCCACACAGCTGTCTAGGCCCTCCTCATCCCCTCCAGTAAAAAGGTGGCAAACCACATGGAAATGTCCCCTGGGCCATTTTCAGCAGCACCCACCTCCTGAATCACCAGAACAGAAACAGAGAACTGAGGGGTTAGAAAAAAATTAAAAATGTATTCAGCAGAATAAATCCAGTTACTTAGACACAAGTGTCCTAATTTGGACATGAGGAAGCCTAGCAAAAAAAAAAGTTTGAGATGCTTGCTTAGAGAAAGGGCAATGGGTTTTATTTTTTAAATTGGTGCAAAGGAACACTGCCAGAGAAAAGACTTCTGCAAAGGTCCTCATATTCACCAAGATAATATTATGCATAAACAGTCAGCCCTCAACAAATTATACACTAGTACAATTTTTTCTTTATCATTTTTAATTTTAATCTTAACTTCCCAAATTAATTTTACTAGTAGCAGCTGCAGAAAAAGACTTTCTATGGAAGAAGAAAGTCAACCCATTTTACTTCAACCAAAAAGACTGCTTTAAATACACTTCTTCTATTGATCAGTGGGAATGTATTTTACAAAATAGAGAGTCTGCGAAATGGTAGGCAAAAGGATGCATGGTACATTGAAAGTTTTATATGTGCTCTAAGGTTTTTTTCAACAGAAGAAAGAACTACACATTCACTTACATTGCAGTATTCCAGCTTACCCAACTAAAATTACCTCAAGGGAAAATAAAGAACAGTATTTTAATTGAAAATAAAACCATATGCATGTAGGTTAAAGTCATCATCACACACTTTTTCACTATCCACAAGCATACAGCTTCCAGTAAACTGAGAGGAAAACCCAGATGCCCTCAATTCTACTTTTGTTTGTTTGTTTCTGTGGTTAAGGCTTAGAAAATATCACCCCCACCTTTGTCTTTCAGTAAATCAATCCAAGAATAACAGATTTAAAAAAAAAAAAACACAGCTCTAGAAGCACATCCAGAATACATAAACCTAACAGACCGCCCTCCAAACAACACCACTCTTTTTCATTCTACAAAAATCACAAATAAATACATCCCCAAATGGATTAAACAACCTCTTTCTGTTATACCCAAAGCTGGAGGAGTGAAGAGTGTCCACATAGCTTAAGGAACTACGAAGACAACAGCATCTTTTCTTTCCCTGGCTGCTTAATTTCCTCAAATTCCACTGGAAGCAGGCTGCATCAACACACCTGCCCATTAGATTACTGCAAATCAATCTGTCACCTTATGCCTCCAGCAATTCATTATTTTAATTCTGGTATCACACAGGCCTGTACCCTCAGGGTAATTAACCTTGCATGTGCAAGGAAGGGAGGGAAGGAAAAAGGGTGAACACCCAGGCCCTGTGAAGCAAGACAATGTTAATTTTGTATCAGTGTCAGATCACTTCAATATATGCCGCAGGCTATGGAAAATCTGCCTTCATATATCAAGCGCGTGACAACCATAACCCACCCACCCCCAAACTTACCAAGGCCTGAGTATGCAAGTCCAGTTATGTTTTTAACCAGTGCAAGAAAACAACTTTAAAAGCACAGTTGCACAATAAAATACATGAATACAACAGATTATCAATTCAAGTAAGAAAAAAAAACAGATGTGGGCTTACATGGATAAAGTGCATTATCATTATCACCACAGACTCTCCCACACTTCCATAAAGACACTTTAAACTTAACTCGACTTTCTTGTTTTTTAATCTATCAAATGCAGCCATTTCTCTTTATTCTGCCATTCCTGACATTGTACCAAAGGATTAACTTTAAAAGCTGAAATTAATACAATGAAGTACAGCCCTGTCAGAGTGCTATGGATGTTGCAAGGAGCAGACTGCTCTATCCCCAGGTGTGAAATACTATCTTCCAGGCTGTTTTTCTGAAACTGTTTTCACTCATGAACTTATGGCAGGCCTCACTTTGGGAACACTAGCCTGCTAAAACTTTAATAGCTGTGACATTTCCAGGATGCTTGCTTCCCCCAACCTTATCCTCTGCCCCTCAGTAAAATAATTTGCTGCCAACACCTGTGAACACTTACACACAAATCCCTGTCCTCATGTAGGCCTGTGGTCTAAGAAACAATTAACCAATTCCCAAGCCCAAATTGATTTTTAGGGAGGAGGTTCAGTCACCTGCTCACTTCTTGCCTTCCAGCCACAAAGGTACAGAGGCCAGGAGAAACGAACAAAAAAAAAGTCAGAATCACTAGCTCCTTGTCCCCTGTCATTCCTGTTACACACACATCTTCTTTCACAGTCTCCATCAAGAGAGATTTTCCAAGAGAGTTCTTCAGGAATAGCTCAGGTGTAGCTGATGTACAAAGACACTCCTTTGGATTTGGTAAATTCTAGATGCATCAACCCTGCATTTGAGCTTCCTGTATGGGAGGCCCAGAAACCACGGGCAGACTGACCTGCAAAGTTTCTTTTCTAGGCTTCCCTCCTTTGATGCCAGTCAGGCTTGGTCCATCAATCCATCTTTGTGGGAAACAACAGGATTCGCTCCGTGGTACTATTTTACTCAAGCAACTCATTTTAATTCTTAAACCATCAACATGAGGTAAATGAGTACCTTACTTAACATCTGGACAAACACTCCAGAGTGACCTTACCAACTTCACTCAATGACTCAGCATAAGAAAAAGCAATTACGCTAGCCATGCAATATTTTAGGTTGCACTTGATCAGCAGAAAGTACAGCCAAAGTTGTACTTACAGGAAACATTTGCAGAATAAACACAGCATTTTTCACAACACAATACAGTGAAAAACAGCAGTGTGCAAGCTGTTTCAGGAGCTTCCTCCCTCCCTCCCTCTCCCCCAGAAAAATAATGCTGTAAGTTTCTGAAAAGTTTTGCCAAGCTGATGCATAAGACACATTCAGCACTCATTGCTATGGGAAGAATTGTACGTTCTCAGCAGGTACACAGTAGAGAATCAGGATTTGTTCAGTATGTGAATGAGTAACAACAGCTTGATCATTTAACTTGCAGCCTCACTAGGAATAAAACAGAACAGTAGGCCCTAAAATTAAATGCCTAACCAACCATTATACTTCCTGTAGTATGTTTAGTGACTTCTAGATTAATTTCCTTCTATTGCAAATGTTTCACCACGTTTGTTTTTCCCCTTCGTTACACCTGCTCACTAATTTTAGCAATGCTTGCTGGTTTCCATCTCTTTTTCTTTTTTAAAGTATGTTTAGGAGCTATGCAAGTAATTATACTAAATAGTGTTTTACTCAAATAAGTCTCACTGATACACAACACAATACTACTTCATTCTGTCAGTTTGGCCATTTCCAAAAAATAAAGGTGACACAGAAGAGATATGAAACTCTTCCTCAGCTTGTCAGAAAGAAATTTCTGTATTATTCCAGTCTTCTGCACTATTCAGAATCTCAGTGATACTACACCTTCTTCCAACCATAGAACGTGTAGTCAAAGAGACAGATCTTCTCTTAATACATCTAAGGGATATACTCATAGTCATCCTGCAAAGCAGCACAACCAGCAAAAGAACCCAAAACAGGGAAATTTTTCTGTGTCCAGATGTATTTTATGCATGACCAGGAAACAAGAGCAGGCCAGAGAAGGTAATGCCTACACCAACAATACCCCCAAAATATTACAGTTGTTCAGTAAAACAAAGCGTGAGCTGCAGAGAGGTACACGGGATTAAGTCAGAAATTGCAAGGAACACCGATTAAACCATTTGTGGCCATTGCCCACTCTAAATAGTAGTTCCTTGTGGCACAAACACATACATTAAGAAATTGAATGTTTTCATTTAATCCATGGAATACTCCTGGCAATGTAACGCTAAGTTATTAGCGCGTGTATTTCCAACAATAACTGATTAAGCCTTCCAATAAACATTAGTTATTAGAAGTAACCAGCTTAATTACAACAAACAAACACTTTTGGCTATTTAAGATGAAAAACCCACTATTTGCAATACTTCAGAGTTTCCATTTTACAATTTCAAAGTCATCAAGAATCTCATAAGTTTAAGAAAAGGTCCCATTTAACCTTCTATTGAATACATTTAACCAATTTACTGTGGCAGCTTCTTTTAAAAGTTAGCCAGCTTAAGACATCTGTAATCACTCATGGCACTGAGCAGTATCCAGAAGTTTCCTATCAAACATCAAATAATAGACCCAAAGTCTCCTTCACGTAGACACAGTCTTCTACACCTGTGACTCTCACCACCATTTCATACCTAGTAAAAGGTAAACATTGTGATTACAAACGTAAAGACTACTACCAGACACTCCTCAATGCAGAAAAGTAATATACCACCTAGCACATAAACAGCATAAAAAAAAAAAACATTACGCAAAACGTGACAATGAACTGCTAATCCTAGGTTTGGAAATGAAAAAATTTGTTGAGGCACAATTCCTTACCACTCAGAACAAGACCATGCCAACTTCAGAGATTATGACTCCGGAGTATAAACCATCCGAACAAATGCCAAAAGCTGTTTACGGCATAAGTTGGCAGAAGAAACACAAGGATCCCTAACCCAGATCCTTTGGGTTTTTATCTAAAGAAAGCGCCTGTAAATAACTAGACAATTTGATTTTTTCCTTCTGTAAGACAGCTGACAGTTCAAGACAGCGATGGCAAACCACTGCAAATGGAGAGAGGTTGGCCATCAAGAGGCATCTGCATTAGTACCAAAGACAACAAGCTACTCCATTCACCGCAGACAACAAAACGATGTGCTACGGTGGGTTTACGACTGTATCAACACGGTTTCGCAGCTGACTACAACCCGGGAAACACCCCGAGAAACTGAACGCTGCCGTACAGATGTTCCAGTCGTTTCCGCGGTGGTCCTCATTAAAAACCAGGAGCAGCGCTCCCTTCCCCCAACTCCCCCCATCCGCTTACAAGCCTGTAGGTTTAAGTAACTTTTCAGGAGAGGGACACACGCCTTGGCGCTACGCTTCTGGGCACTGAGAGACCCTGGCGCTGGTTAAACAACCCCAGCAGCACCTCCCCGACTTCTCGCTCGGAGCCCGCCCGGGGACAGCACGCCTCCCGGCCCGCTGCCGCCATCCCGCCCTGCCCTGCCCGCAGCAGCTCCCCGCCACCTTTGCTCCCGCCGTAACGCGAACCCTTGAACCCTCTCACCGAGGGACGGGGATCCCGAGCCCTCACACCTGCCCCAGCCCAACACCCCCCCCCCCCCCCCCCGCCCCGCTCCACACCGCGGGGGGCGGGCAGGCAGGCCCTTGAGGGGCGGCAGCCGCCCCAGCCCAGCGGCGCACGGCCGCGGACAGCCCCCTCCCCACCCCAACGCGGCCCCGGGGCCGCGGCTCCCCTCGGCCGGTGACGGCCGGCCCCGCCGCCGCCTCTCCTCGGACCCCGCCGCCGAAGAGCCCCGCGCAGCAGCGGGCTCCCTCGCCCGCCCCGCCGGGAACAAAGCCCCGCGCCGCCACAGCGCCGGGCGCGCTCCCGACGGCCGCCCAAGTTCTTTACCTCGCCGCCCCGGCGCTGCGGGGACCCCCTCGGCCGGTAGCGGAGCGGCTCAGCTGGAGGACGGGAGAACTAACCTCCCCCCTCCCCCAGCGCCGCGCCGCGCCGCACACACTTGTTTTTATTTCCTACGGTCCCTCCCGCCGGAGAGGAACCTCCAGCGCCTCGATTAAGGCTGGGGAGGAGGCGGGGAAGAGACGCGTAGCACCGCTCTCGGCTTGGGGGCGGGGGGCGCGGGGCAGTGCCTATCGGGCCGGGCCCCGCTCCGCTGGGCTCCGCCGATACCGAGCTGCCTCGGCCCTGGTGTTTGGCGAGACACCCTCGGGGCCCCGGGACGGGCCGGCCCTGCAGGACTTCGCTTACCCTGCCTGTGCCTTTAAAGTTTTGAGCTGTAGTGCAAGGCCTAAGAGTTGCAGTCCTGAGGACGCGAGCGCTTATCTGTCTCCTGGCCGGTCAGCCATGGCTGCCGCAGGAGAGGGGTGAACTTAGAGCCGTGGGCAGCCACGTGCAGAGCCACTACAGTGACGAGGCAAAAAGCACACAGGTTTTGAGGGGTCTTCACCATCCTCAGCAACTGGGGTTCCAGGAGGATCCCCCAAGTCCCATCTCTGCTACTGCCTAATGCCACAGGTTCCCTATGTACACGCAGTACTGGCACATAAAATGTTTATACACCAAGAACTACCTCTTCCTTGAGGTACTTTAGGAAAGGGCAGCTCCACACCTGCAGTTTCTGCAGGATCCACAAACCAGCACCGTCTTCTACCTGATGGATCACAGCTGCTACCATCTGCATGATCCCAGATGCCACACAAAACAGCCAAAGAGCACGGTAGGCAGGAAATACAGGTTTCTTGCATAGTACATATATATTCACTGAAGTGAACATATAAGTGGAATTAATAAGATTGAGATGTCTAACACAGATCATGCTGTCAGCTGGTAGCTGGGGCCTCACCTGAGGGGTGCATGCACATCATTAGAAACGAAAGAAGGTATTTGAACATTTCTCTTACGGCTCAGACCCCGTGTAAATGAGCAGTGGCCATATTGACGTGACATTTTGATAGCTTCTTTTCAACAGCTGAAAATCCAGAAACAAACTCATGGATATTAATCCTAAGCAGGAATGGATACCTTACGCTGACAGAGGCAAGGTTTACAGCCCATTCTAGCACTAGGCATTTCCTCCTGGCTGTTTAGGCAGTAATACTGTTATAAACATTGGCAAATCCCTTGCTTTGAGGAGGAAGAAGCCCCCCTAGAAAGCCCAGAGCTGGGCTTTAAAGCTCTAATGTTAGTCTGTTGCAATGCCTTTTATTATGGGAACAGGCAAACAGGTAATCATATGGAACGCAATGACATTCAAACACAAGTATATTGCTATCTCTGAGAAAGTAATGTAACAAACACTGGCCAAACAAAAACAAACTAGTTCCCAGACATGCTTACAGTCCCATTTGGAAAAGACCATATGGTATTGCTAGGAAAGCTTGACTATATTTAAAAAAAAAAAAAAACTTTATTATACTCTTTAAACCTCTTCTATCCCTTTGTACCAAATAGAGAAAGAGAACATATACTACAAATCTTTTAGTTGTGCATCTCACTGTTCTTAAAGACAGTTTCTCCTAAACTTTCTGCTGAAACAATGCCATCTGCATCATCCCACTCTATGTGTCATATGTAAATAATACCTAACATATCCCTAAATTAAGCCAAGAGACCCTGGTAACAGGATCAATCACTTAATCAGCAGTACACACAAACCTCCAAAGCCTCACAATATTTGGTGTTTTTTCTCGAAGCCCCATCACATGGATCATGTTATTACCAGAAAATTTCACTGGTCCTTAAAAAAAAAAAAATTACAATCAGTTGCAAACTTTCATGCAAAATTTTCAAGGCCTGAACCCCAAGAATAGAAAGCAGAAGTTATTATATTAAAAAAAAAAAAATACTATTCTGTGATTTAGCACTCTGACACATGACTTTGAAATGCTTGAACTTTGGCAATACTTCATATATATGCAGACATCTGCTTCTAGATGAATGTGTTTTTACATATAAATGGCACTAGCAAAAAAAATATATTTATTTTTGCATACCACCTGCAAGGCTATGTGAAGAGTCACTGTCAAACTGTCAGGAAGTTTACATAGGGTTACTGCCACAGCACTAGCTTCACATAACTGTATGTTCTTTACATTTTATAACACACAGCCTTGACAAATAATATCTCCTCATTTGTTTAAATCCATAATTATCACTTCTATATTCTGAATTTCACCCCTTCTCCCTTTATTAGGAATAGGGGACAATACAAAAGGAGAGGAAAAATCTGTGTTTGTTTTAAAGTGCTTTAAATGTATCTGAACCTGCACAAAGGTGTAGTCTAACTAAGTTAAACACTCACCTCAGATACACAGTGCTGAATCAAGGCATCTGCTGTGTGAAGGGAGTTGCTAAACTAACCTAATCCAAATAGGCTAGTGTTGTACTTTAATGACACCACAAATACTTTAAAAGTCCAATGAATGGAGTAACAGAAAATATCTGTATGACTCATATCTTTTACACGCTGACAGTCTTTTGCTCCCGATTTAGAATGGTGTTTTATTCTTAATGCATCTACAGAAGCAGCCAAATTTGATCAATGTTTCAGTTACCCAAATAAAGCTTTTAAATCAGAATGCAGTGAGACTGCTTATTTGATCATTACTGAGCCAAAACTAACCACAGAACACTTGTCAACAAACAAGAACCTGGAGACCATGCTATGTAGAAACCCAGGTATTCAGCACTATTTACCTGTTGCTCTTATGTTTAAATATCTCATTTCCAGACCAAACCAGAATTTTTTCATGTGCATAAAATATATACATTGATGATATATGCTATGTTTATAACTACTCATAAGGCATACAGATGCATATCTGTTTAGTGCCAAGATTACTTCACAGATACCAACCTTCCCTTCAGTAAGGCTCCTAAACTTTGGTACGCTCTTTCAAAGTAGACCACTTAATACAAGTTTGTAATCTGACTTCAGTGTCAGAGATTATAAAAGAATAGTTTATTTGGAGCTTCTGTAATAGCATCAACAGTAGCATAAGAATTTACAGCACTTCATAAATGTCTCCCCAGCAGCTCTGCATTTTGGCTTGAACAACCACTAAACCCCAATCTGTACTACAGGCTCACTATTCTCCATGCAACACTTACTTTGCTACTGTACAATTTTACCTTTCTTTTCTAAGGCCTCTTCCTGTGATAACAAATATAGTAAAGTTTTACCTTTCAGCTAGAGTATTTTAGAATGGATGAGTTATAAAATAAATACAGGAAGAAAAGTATTTTATAGAAATAGTAAGACAAAAATCCCTCCAGATGGTAGTACAAGAGACTATTCAATTGATCAGCTCTGATTTTCTTAAATCTGACATGAAGCAAAACAATATGTTCCAACAGGAGAACAGAACATTTGTGGTTTGTGGATTGCTATGCAAATACACAAAAAAAAATAAAAATAAAAATAAAAAAGGATAAGCATTACCTCAGTACTGCAAAATTTGCATTATTCTCCCACATAAGCAGTTTACCAAGTTTTCTTCCAGGGGCATTTTTGTATCCATCTGCAACTCAGGCAATTTCTGGAACCTACTGCACTCTTTTGGAGAAGAGTACTAGGAAACTAACTCAGATGCTAGCTTAATCTTAACAAAAGATAATAAGAAAAAATTTCAAACTTAGCCAGGACTTCAGGTCTTAACATTTTTTCCATGAGCAATCAGTTCAAAAAAAGCACAAATTAACAGTGCTTATGTTTTCATTAGCAACAAGAAAAAGTGGAGTTCCGTGATAAATAGGCTTTATTGTTTTCTTTCATTTTCAGTAAAACATACCCATACAGCTGTGACCACTAAGCCACAATTTCACATATTTTCAAGCCACCACCCCAACTAGCCATATTTAACCCCCTGTTATATGTTCTAGGAATCAATCCATATGATCTGTTTTCCAACATCGACTTCCTTGTACGGACACAATGTCTGTGATAGTCAAAAAGCTCATGTTAAATCTGCTGACTCATCAAACACACTAGTGGTGTGTTACAGGTGCAGCAACATGAAATATCAGTATACACCAACCTTCTGAAACATTCAGTCGGTATGAATGACAAAATGAGTAACAAAAGAGAAACACAAAATCTCCCTAAAACATACGAATAATTCAGTCCATACCTGCAGTGTGCTGAGGAAAATTTACCTTTACTCTAATTATCATTTGCTGCTCTGATTCTTTATGAAACATGGGTAAGGACAAGTATCTTGCACAGTATCTACAACATTTTCTCCTTCTATTCATGTATCACATTTTCATAATAAACAAATGTATATTTGCAGGTTATCTGCTTGCAAGGCAGAAGGGCATGTCTACATTGCCCACTACAGGATAGTACAGGCATGCTAGGACTACACAGTTTTTAAGGTAGGCTCATTTACATTGTGGTACAATGAGTAGTACACATGCAAATACTCATGTCATCCAATACTTAATGACCTGTGATATGACAAATATTTCCTAGCACTTAACATTATCTGATAAACTTTTTGCTATTCTCCAGTTTCCTAGAACTGTTCCTCTTTTTTTTTTTCCGAACAGCAAAAAAAGCATTAAGAAGAAACTACAGTGAGAAACACTACAGTTGGCAAGTTTAAAAGTGAAATTGTGAAGGCTGTAAAAAAGCCTCTGATGCACTATAAAACTGGTATTTTGTATAACATTTGTTGCTACCATTACTATATTCCAGAAGAAACTCAGACTCCAAAAGATGCTTTCAACACAAGTCTGGTGGTATTGAGTGAGGTAAGCCAAGCGTTGATACAGTTGGAAGGAAAGAGAATTAAATGAAAAATAATACAGTTGCTGCGTTTTACTCTTCTCAGAACTCAGTTCCTCTCGTAGGACTTGGACAGAAGTTCTACCCACAGGGATCAATTGCACAATCCTTCAAATGTTGTGATGGAAGGCAATGAAGAATCAAATACCATGTATCACATACTCAGTGCAATGTGTCTGGAAATGTAGTGCAGAGCATATAGTTGCTGCAAGTGGCTACAGAAAATTCAAGAAAACTGAGAACCAATAATATGAGGTCATAACGGGCCTTACCAAGCCTCAGTGCATCACTCTGTATACCCTTAGCACTGATGACTGCCTTTTCCATGGCAACTTCAAAGTGATATATTTCTCCTCCTCCACCTCCCTCCTCCACATAGCAAGATAGGACCCAGCTCAGAACACCATACAGGGGATTTTTTGGGGGGAATCACCCACATATTTCATGGTTATCCACTCCAAACCACTTAGTCCAGCAATTACACGCTCGCCCCCCCCCCCCCCCCCAGTGCATGTATGTGCTCAGCTCCCTGTGTTCAAGAGACTGAACTCCCTGAAGTTTCCCCACAGAACTTCTGGAGGCTTTGCCAGTGCTTCACAGCACTTTCCTCTGGCACCAGAGTCCTACAGCCTTCTGTACTCTGTCTTCTGACTGGTACAGCCAGTGATTCTGTGCCTTGCCCATGACAAACAATTTTGCTGTTTTGTTTGTTTGTTTTTGGTTTTTGAGAAAATAGCTCTGAGACAGAATCTGCTGTACATGTTGTGTGCCTGTGAACAACACAAATATATATTATGTATGTATGTATGTATATATAGTACAGCATAGCCTGGGCAATACCAAGCAGGACTTCAGCGTCCTGGGGGCCCAGGTGGTTTTCTCCTCTATCTTGCCAGTTAGAAGCAGAGGTGGGGGAAGAAGTTGATGCATTATGCAGACTAACACGTGACTGGTGTCAATGACAGGGCTTTGGCTTCTATGATCATGGAAGGTACTTCAACAAATACAGATTAGTGGGGAGAGATGGGATCTACCTATCTACTAAAGGAAGGAAAATCTTCACTGGTAGATTGGCTCACTTAGCACATTATGCTTTAAACTAATCAACCTGGAAAGTGGGGCCCTAAACCATGAAACTCGCACACTCACGAGCAACAGGATAGAAGTGTGCATCTACTGGAATAGTGAGGAATGCCCCCCAACCCCAAAAAACATTCTGTCAAAAAGGTGAGGCGGTTGAAGGCCCACATAAAATGCCTCTATACCAATGCACACAGCATGGGTAACAAACAAAAGGAGCTGGTAGTCACTGCCCAGTTGGAAAACTATGATTTGATTGCTATTTGATTGCTATCACAGAAATATGGCAGGGTGAATCACATGATTGGAGTGCTGCAATCAACAGTTACAAACTGTACAGAAGGGACAGTCAAGGAAGGAAAGGTGGGGGAGTTGCCCTCTATGCAAAAACAAAACAAAACAACAACAAAAAAAACCATGATTGAACAGAGCTGTCTTTGAAGAACAGCAATGACAGGTTGAGAACTTATGGGTAAAAATTAGAGACCAAGCCAACAAAGGATACTTTGTGGTTGGTGCCTGTTACAGGCTACCCAATCAAGGAGAGGATTTTGATGAAAAGTTCTTTCTGCAACTCCAGGAAGCATTACAATTCCAGGCCCTGACCCTGCTAAGTAACTTCAGCCACCCTGACATCTGCTGGAAAAGCAGCACAGCAAACAGCAAGCAGTCCAGGAAACTACAGGTGATAAATAGCACCAGAGGAGATACAATACTGGACCTGTTGCTCACCAATGCGCAGAAGAACTTATCAGAGAGGTCAAGACTGGAAGCAGTATGGGCTGCAGTGATCATGCCCTGGTAGAATTCTCAATCTTGAGGGTTACAGGATGGGCAGAAAGTAGAGCCAAGACCCTAAGTCTCAGAAAGGCAAATTTTTGGCTGTTTAAGGCACTAGTGTGTGAGATCCCTTGGGAAACTGTCCTCAGAGATAAAGGAGCAAATGAGATCGGGGTGATAAAGGCATTTTTCTTGGGCACAAGAGCTCTCAATCCTGACATGCAAGAAGTTAGGCAGGGGAGGCAGAAAACCAGTCAAGACATCTCAGTTAGTTTAGATATTAAGGAAGAAATTCTTTACTATAAGTGTGGTGAGACACTGGAACAGGTAGCCCAGAGAAGCTGTGGATGCCTCAGCCCTGAAAGTGTTCAAGGTCAGGTTGGATGGGGCTTTGAGCAACCTGATCTAGAAGGATTTATCTGTGCCCATGACAAGGGAGTTGGAACTAGATGATCTTTAAGGTCCCTTCTAACCAAAAACATTCTTTGATTCTATGATTCTATACACACACTAATTTTTAGTGGAGATGGGTTGAATTCCTTGAATCAAGCAAGAAAGCAAGCTTTCTCCAAGTGTGCGCATATGCAGCTCACCTTCCAGTCATGGTCCACTAGTATCAGTTATCAAGTGTCAGTGAAGCCATAGAATTCCTTGCAGATGAGTAGCCACAAGTTTATATGCCCGTTTAGACCCTTCGTGGACTGCAGGTTAGCTACCACTGATTTCAAGAATATATAGCCAGAGGACTGGCTTTTCCTTAGCTTTTCAGACATTACTTTGAAAATAAGATTCTTTAGATAAGGGTAGATAGAGCCACACTCTTTAAATACGATTGAAAGGAAATTAATTTCACCAGGCATTTCCTTATAAGTATCCCTTCTTAAGCATAGTATGCTGTCTCTGTAATACATAAAACCAATAGCAGTGGCCTAAGGAGCCTACATCTTTGTCCAATGACCCCAGTATTGTCTGGCTCCTTTTTACAAGCCTACACACTATTTCCAATTTAAGGAAGCTGCCTTAGCTTCCACTAAAATGTCAGATGTACAAATGCATTCAGGATTTGAACAGCTCATCTACCATTCACTTAGATTGTAGGGCTAGTAATTACTCTTCTCAGGGAAGAATCATCTTCTCTGATGTCTGCTTTCTAATTCAATGGCATGATTCATAGAGGAGCTCCTAAAGAGTAAACATACATTATGAAAGGGAGATCCAACAAGACCAACTTTTCTGTAAAAATATCTTCCTGTGGGTTGACAGATGTCTGCCTCCAGGAGGCAGGCACCAAATCCTGTTTGAAACACCTACATCCTTTCCCCTTTACTTCACACTCCAATGTTTATAAATAATAAAAATAGCCCTTTCCTCCCCACTTTTAATCAGATGGGGAGAGGGGGAGATGCCAATTTCAATTTTGGGAAGGGCATACATTGTCCAGTGGCTTCAGGAGAGTTGCAGTTACATAAATGAAGCCACAATGAATTAAGAAAAAACTCTTCCAATAGCTATAGCAGAATGAACAGAGAAACAGCATTACTATGTGTGAACAAGAGACACAAGCAAGTCTTTGTGTCTTTCCAAGACTTCCACTCAACTCTGCAAGACAAACAAAAACTCCTGGAGTAGAATGAGAAGGATGAAAAGTTTTGGCATAGCAGCAACTAGAAAACACAAGGGATCAAAATACCTACTTGTGCAATACCAAATCTCAGCATAGTACCTGCCAAGAAAAGTTTAGGATAGAAGACAAAAAATTCTTTCATAGAAATCTTTATCATAGGGATCAAGAATGTTTTCAAAGTTTAACTGCGTTTTTGGTACTCATATTGTCCTATTGTTGTACTCAGCGAGGGTCAAAACAAAACAACTTACAATTCAGCATTCCCAGCAGAAGGTTCTGAAAAGTTGCCTTCTGTCTACCTGTAAGTTTGACACTAACACAACAGAGACAGCGATACTATTCATAGTAAGTGGCAGGAAGCACTGGCATGAGCTGTTTCTAGATCCATTGAGGAAGCCCTTAACTTATTGGGCAGAGCTTGTGCTACCACTAATTTGTGCTACCTAGCACTTTTAATCCACTTATGCTAACATGGCTTCCTCTCACTGATTTGGTTTACACCATCCTGAAGAGGCTCCTTTGCCAGTACAGACATCTCATCTATTTAAACATCATCCACACACAGAGAACTACTCTTATACTACATGGAACCATAGAATAATTCAGGTTGGAAAAGACCACTAAGATCATCTAGTCCAACCTTTAACCTAGTACTAAAGTCCACCACTACACCATACTACCATGTTCTAAATTTACATGTTTCTTGAAGACCTCCAGGGACGGTGACTCAGCTACTTCCCTGGGCAGCCTATTCCAATACTTCACAACCCTTTCAGTAAAGAAATTTCTCCTAATATCCAATATATCTTCTAGTGCAACTTGAGGCCATTGCTACTCATTTTATCACTTGGTGCTTGGGAGAAGAGACTGATTCCTACCTTGCTATATAGCCTCCTTTAAGGTAATTGTAGAGTGCGATAAGGTCTCCCTTGAACCTTCTCTTCTCCAAGCTTAACAACCCCAGCTCCCTCAGCAGTTTCTTGTAAGACTTGTGTTCTAGGCTCTTCACCAGCTTCATTGCCCTTCTTTGGACACACTCCTTCTTGTAGTGATGGGCCCAAAACTGAACACACTATTCAAGGTGCAGCCTCACCAGAGCTGAGTACAGGGGGACAATCACTTCCCTAGTCCTGCTGGCCACACTATTTCTGATCCACGCCTGGATGCTGTTGGCCTTCTTGGCCACCCGAGCACACTGCTGGCATATTCAGATATCGACCAATACCACCAGGTCTTTTCCTCCAGTCAGCCTTCCAGCCACTCTTCCCCCAGCCTGTAGCGTTGCATGTGGTTGTTGTGCCCCAGGTGCAGGACCTGGCACTTAGATTTGTTGAACCTCACAGAGTTGGCCTCATCAGTCCAGCCTATCCAGATCCCACTGTAGAGCCCTCCTACTCTTGAGCAGATCACCACTCACTCCTAACTTGGTGTTGTTTACAAACTTACTGAGGGTGCACTTGACCCTCTCACCAAGATCAGTGATAAGGATTTTGAAGAGAACTGGCCCCAAAACTAAGCCCTGGGGTCACCACTTGTGTCCGGCCTCCAGATGGATTTAACTCCATTCACCGTGATACTTTGGGCCCAGTTACACAGCCAGTTTTTAGTCCAACAAAGCATACACCTCTCCAAGCCTTGAGCAGCCAGTTTCTTCAGCACAAGGCTGCGGGAAACGGTGTCAAAAGCCTTTCTGAGTATAGGTAGACCACATCTACAACCTTTCCCTCATCCACTGAGCACCTCACCCTGTCGTACAAGGAGATCAACTTTCTCAAGCAGGACTTGCCTTTCATAAGCCCATGCTGACTAGGCCTGATCACCTGGTTGTTCAGTAAGTGCTGTGTGACGACGGTACGCAGGATAATCTGCTCCATGAGCTGCCCCCACACCAAGGTCAGACTGACAGGCCTATAGTTTCCTGGATCCTCCTTCCAGCCCTTCTTGTAGATGGGTGTCACATTTGCTAGCTGTTAACCGACTGGGACCTCCGCTGATAGCCAGGACTGCTGATAAATGATGGAAAGCATCTTGGTGAGCATTTCCGCCAGCTCCCTCAGAACCCTTGGGTGGATCCCGTCTGGCTCCATAGACTTGCATACATCTAAATGGAGTAGTAGGTCGCTAACCATTTCCTCATTGGTTTCTGCTCCCCGTCCCTATCTACCAGCTCAGGGGACTGCATACCCAGAGAACAACTGGTCTTGCTGCTAAAGACTGAGGCAAAGAAGGCATTAAGTACCTCAGCCTCTTTCTCATCTCTTGTCACTATGTTCTCCCCACATCCAATAAAGGATAGAGATTCTCCTTAGTCCTCCTTTGCTTGTTCATGTATTTATAAAAATATTTTTATCGTCTTTAACAGCATTAGCCAGATTAAGCTCAAGCTGGGCTTTGGCCCTTCTAATTTTCTCCCTGCACAGCCTCCCGACATCTTTGTAGCAGCCCACCCCTTCTTTCAAAGGTCATAAGCCCTCTTTTTTTTCCTGAGCTCTAGCCACAGCTCTCTGTTCAGACAGGATGGTCTTCTTCCACACTGGCTCGTCTTTTAGCATGTGGCGATGGCCTGCTCCTGTGACTTTCAGATTTCCTCTTGAAGACTGTCCAGCCTTCCTGGACTCCTTTACCCTTCAGGACTGCCTCCCAAGGGACTCCACCAACTAGTCCCCTTAACAGGCCAACGTCTAGCCCTCCAGAAGTCCAGGGTGGCAGTTCTGCTAACCCCCCTCCTTACTTTTCCAAGAATCAAAAACTCTTATTAATTCGTGATCACCGTGTGCGAGACAGACTCCAACCTTCACATCAAGCAGAAATCCATCTCTATTTGAGAGCAAAAGGTCCAGCGGGCACAGTCCCTCGTAGGCTCACACACTAGCTGTCAGGAAGTTATCTTTCACACACTTTAGAAACCTCCTAGACTGTTTCCTCTCTGCTGTGGTCTATTTCCAGCAGATATCTGGTAAGTTGAAGCCCCCCATGAGAACAAGGGCTAGCAACTGCAAGGCTTCTCCCACTTGTTTGTAGAATATTTCATCTGTCTCTTCATCCTGGTTAGGCAGTCTATAACAGACGCCCACCATGACATCTGCCTCATTGGCCTTTCCCCTGGTTCTTACCCATAAACACTCACCACTGTTCAGCTCTAGACAACGAAAACACTCCCTAGCATACAGGGCTACCCCACTGCCTCTCCTTCCTAGCCTATCCCTTCTGAGGAGTTTGTAGCCATTCATTGCAGTGATCTAATTGTGCAAGCAATGTTTCTGTGATGACAAGTATGTCATAGTTTTACTGCTGCACAATGGCTTTCCAGCTCCTTCTGATTGTTGCCCACACTGCGTGCATTGGTGTAGATGCAGTTCAGTTGGGCTAGTGATCCCATCATCTTTTTGCAGTGAGATGCCCTAATTCCTGCATGACCATTCCCAGTCATTTTTGTCATTTCTAACCCGCCAATGTTCCTTGTGCCTTTGGTGCCACATGGCTCTCCATCCCCTACCTCAACAGGGGCAGCAGACCGATGGACCTTGCTAACACATCATCCCTTAACAATTGTTCTGCTACCCCCGGCTTGTCTCTGTCCAGCCTGATTTTATCCCTTTCCCCCTTCAAATCTAGTTTAAAGCCCTATTAATGAGTAGTGCTAACTTCCGAGCAAAGATCCTTTTCCCCCTTAGAGACAGGTGAACCCCATCCATTGCCAGCAGGCCTGGTGTCTTGTAAAATGACCCATGATCAAAAAAAACAAAGTCCTGCTCATGACACCAGGTTTGGAGCCAGATATTGATTTGCTGGCTCTCCCTGTTCTTCGCCTCGCCAATCTCTGCAACTGGAGGTATTGAGAAAAACACCACCTGTGCTCCTGACCCCTTAACTAGTTGTACCAAGGCCCTGAAGTCTCTCTTGATTGCTCTCGGACTTCATCTTGAAGCTTCATCATTGCCTACCTGAAAAATCAGTAACAGGTAATTGTCCAAGGGATAAACCAGGGCAGGAAGCTTTCTCTTCACGTCCCAAATCTGGGCCCCGTAGAGGCAGCAGTGGGAAGAATCCAGAAGCTGCCCCATGTTAGATAGTTTCAGCCGGCTCCAAAGGGACCTGACACTGCCCAGAGCTGAGCCAATAAGCGATGCTGTTTGCGCCTCTGTGAGAGCATATTTAAGAAAGGGGAAAGAAAAAAAAAAAAAAGAAAAAGAAAAAAAAAACAACCTACTACACAACAGCAGCTGGGAGAGTGAGGAATGAGAAACAGCCTTGCAGACACCAAGGTCAGCTAAGAAGGAGAGGGAGGAGGTGCTCCAGGCACACAGCAGCAGTTCCCCTGCGGCCTGTGGAGAGGCCCCTGGTGGAGCAGGCTGTCCCCCTGCAGCCCACGGGTCCCACACGGAGCAGATCTCCACGCTGCAGCCCGTGGAGGAGCCCCCGGTGGAGCAGGTGGATGTGGCCTGGAGGAGGCTGCGGCCCATGGAGAGCCCCCGCAGGAGCAGGCCCCGGGCCGGAGCTGCAGCCCGTGGAGAGGAGCCCACGCAGGAGCAGGGGGTCTGGGGGGAGCTGCCGCCCACCCGTGGGGGACCCGTGCTGGAGCAGTTTGCTCCTGGGGGATGGACCCCGTGGTACGGAGCCGTGTGGGAGCAGTTCTTGAAGAGCTGCTGCCTGTGGGCAGCCCCCGCAGGCTCAGTTCGGGCAGGACGGCATCCCGTGGGAGGGACCCCACGGGGAGCAGGGGCAGAGAGTGATGGTGAAGGAGCGGCAGAGAAGTGCTATAGACTGCCCGCAACCCCCATTCCCCTGCGCTGCTCGGGGGGGAGGAGGTGCAAGAGAATGGATGGGGGGAAGGTGGTTTTGCTGGCCTAAGAGTAGGGCACAGTGTGCAGCCTGACACCTGGGGGCAGCGTGTTCGCCCCGGAGCTCTGGCTGGGAGGCTGCGATGCTTGTGGAGGGTGCCGAGCTCCGAGAAGCCATGGCTGGATACCACGGCTCCCGATCGAGATGCCCAAACTTCTGGACTCTCCCGGCCCGAACTGCTGCGCCGGGCCCCCTATGCTCGTCCTGATCTCCCCATGTTCCGAGGGGCCGCCCCTGCAGGTGGGGGCGGGAGGGAGCCGCTCCCGGTCCCGCCCAGCCCCGTCAGCCGCTCTCGCGAGGGCGGCCGGAGCCGGGTGGCCGCCTGGGCCGCCGGACCTCCCGCGCGCCGTCGCGGAGAGAAAGCAGGGGGCTTGTGTCCGCTCCGAGGCGCTGTCAGCGGTGTCCCAGCAGTTCAGAAAGGGGGGTGTTTCTTAAAAGAACTCCCAACTTTACAAAAGCAGAATTTGTACAGAATAGCTCGCGTACATCAAATTTAAACTGACTGATCTTCTTGCTCCCTCCTTATCCCACCACTGAAATAAACTAGATAGTTTCTGTTTCTTCGCAATGGAGAAGAGAGCTAAGCCTAAAATAAGGGAAGTTAGCTCATACTCAAATCTCTCGTTCAGGAGGGGAATTTCTCTTTCAAGCTCTATGAAGCCTATGCTTATTTTGGAGCCTATGCTCATTCCTCTGCCTGCTGCAATAGCAGACAGATGTACAGCGGTTGCATAACTACAAGACAGACTTTTGTGACCGTTTTTTCCAAGGCCTTCCCGCTTCTTTTGTAACACTCATTGCTGTGATTCTCATGTGGAGAAGTTTTAGCAAATGAAACTTGGTGAACTTCTAAGATTCAGTTTTAAATAGTCCCCATAAAATGACACAATACAAGCAAATCGAAACACACCAGACAGAGATTGTATTTTGAAATCACACTGCTGAGTTTATGACTTCAGAGACCATCTGAAGCTAAGTTATCAGGCTGACATAATGCATGCTAGGAGTAAGTTACAGTATGAGCAGCAAGCATGTCAAAGATACATTGCACTTAGTGTTTTAACAACCTTCAAGAGGATTTTTCATCCACATTCCAGTAACTTATGTGAGTGAACATAACCAAGAAAGTAAAGCACTTTGGCCTATTAGAGGAGGGTCTTTTACCATTGGCTCAGCAACCAGGCAACCACTGACCTTTAACAATTCATTCATATTTCTGCCTCGGGATAAATTGTGTGTATACACACGCATACTTGTACCATTTAACCAGATTACACAAAAGTTGTTCCCCAAAGGAAACAAGATAAAAACACCTCATTGTTTGCAAATGTGGCCACAGAAACCTCAAGTGTGCACATCATGCAGTCTTAACTCTTGTGCCCTGCAGAACTTTATTAAATATTGCTCTGTAATTTATAGGTATAGAAAAGGAAGGGAGATCTCATGTTCAGCACTTTGTAACGGCATACCTGAAAATAAACTTAAGAAGGAGAATGCTCTTGTTCTAAGGAAAGTTACTTTCTTTTCCTTGGATAGGATCCCAGGGTAAGGTTTAATCAGCAGTACAAATGCTAGTATCCTAGCACTATTATGCTCAGGTACTTCCAACAGCAGAGACTGATGAATAGAGGTTAATTCTACCGTCACAGACCCAGCCTATTCAACCTTACTTGGCCATTCCGATGAAATTTCAGCATTCTGATGAAATTGCAGAAATTGCTAAATAAGCACAGTTTCAGTTGTGTTTTCAGTAATCACTGAACAGCCTTCTTCTCCCTGATGGATACACAGGACAAATGCCACCTTCCTCAAAAGGTGAATCGTTCACTGTCTCTAATAATTAGCTAGAACAGTTAAAATAGAGTAAAATTACTTGAAGTTTTATGGTAAAATAAAGATTCCAACAGTACTTTTGCTTGTTGCCTGTGTGACCTTTATCAAATGTTTAACAATACGAGAGAGTTAATTATGAAAAAAAGGTACACGTGTTTAATTTATATATACTCCTTTAAAAAAAAAATACCTCTCATTGCCATCTGAATTGCTAAAAGCTGAGTTTTTTAAACATGTCTATGACAGAGCATCCTTATGCAAGTTTGGCAGACTTTTCTGGCTCAGCTTTGGCTGATCATTTATTCCAGAAGCCATCTAGCTTACTATAAAACATGTGCTTGATTAATGCTTGTGAAAAGCTGTAATTTCACAGCAAACTGTAGTGTGAGAGGTGGCACATACTGAACATTTAACTGCAAGAAAGCATGCTATGTTAGTCTTACAAAACGCATTTGTCTTTTCCTTTTATTTTTAGCTTGGTTTCCTAACTATTACTTGTGAGTACAGAAATATATGTGCTTTAGATCTCTGTCTTTAGTTTCTTCCCTAGCTGTTTTTTAATTTGGTAACGTCAATCCTGGCCAAAATATAAGAAGGCCTTATGATAGTTCCTTCAAGTTTCCTGCAAACAGGAGTTAGCTGGAAGATGAAAACTGTATATGCTTCCATCAAAAGAACACAGTCATGAGAGCACGTCCTTATTTATCAAAAAATCCATTCAGGAGACTGACCCCAAGACTAAAGCACAGGAAAACAGTTTTAATAAATTTTGCTGCTTATAGAATTTGCTGCTTCTTTTAAATGCTCTTGCTATTTATCTTTCCTCCTTTTGTAAACCAAAGGGCATTCAATTTAAATGCCACCCCACTGCAGTAAAGAAACACAGGTTTCAGCATCTGAAGCGCAAAAGAGAAAAAAATGTTTGCCAGAGCTGGATTCAAACTTAGTATTGTCCTTAGGTGGTAAAAGGGATGCATATTAACAGCACAGTTTTGCCTTTCATGGACCTGGTGAAAATTTGGCCTATCCCCCTTCCTCCTGTCAGTTGCCCTGCAATGTATCATGGCACAACTCAATTAATCACCCTATTCCTGGTCAACAGAGGTTTCTCCCTACCCATTCTGCCTTACTATCTCTCCCTCAGGGTCAGAATGGCACAGCTAGAAGTTGGGTGAAAACCTGGGAGAGTATGTTTAAGACAGCTGAATTCCTCTGACTGATCTCTGTGCTAATAAAAATTATTCCAGTTTCTTTTTCTTCATGTTCTAAGCAGAAGTAAGCATTAAATAGTATACTTTGAATGAAATCTGCACTGCCTATGTTTGTGTGTTGCATTGACCAAGACTGGCAAATTACAAGCACACCTGAGGAAAGAGAAGCTTTTCTGCCTCTCATTCACTTCCTATGAATTATAAAGATACTATGACATTTGAGACAAGAGTCATTTTGTCAGTGCTGAACATGCCATCTCTAATGTTTTGCTGCTCCTTTTCTAGTGCCACGGGAATTGAGGACTTGTATTTTGAATACAAAATATATAACATTCAATAATATTTTCGGTGTTTATGAATTGAGGACTGTGTGTCTCCAGACTCACAGAAAGCTACAGTGAACCACAGCAGAGATGTACAGAAACCATCAGATAGAGACTCACTTGTTTACGGTTAAGTATGGCCTTGGAGCCCAAGGTAGGAAATGAGAAGGGCCCCGAGATTAACGGCAGTGTGCAATAGCTTCTTCAGACTGCAGAACACACGTTTCAAAAATGTCACACATTTACTGTACAACAGTCAGCTTGACTGCTGACACAATTTACTTTGTGGAGATAGTTTGCTTACAAGTTAAAAATCAGCAGTAAATCAAGCTGAAATGAGTAATAAAGCAGGCATAACACTGGAGATCTCCATGCTTGCAAGTCATTCAGAGTCAATTCCCCTGATACAAGTCTTTCAGCAGTGCTGCAGTAGAGCTTGAAATGTCTGCAAGTGTGATTGAAATTAAAGTCAGGCTCTTCAGCATGTGGCGCTTGATCAAGGGTGACCTCCATCACCAGTGTAGCCAGCTTTGATTGCACATGAAGAAAAGAACACTTGGTAAAAACAAAAGGAGGATATATTAACAACAGCTACAGTTACCACAAATGTTTCTGTTCCTGGAAGCAATTTTTTTATTTTTATTTTTTATTTTTTTATAAAATTGCTGTTCAGGTTGCAGTTTGGTAGATCCTAGACTTTCTCCTTTTAAGGATTCATTTTTAGCAGAAAAACTGGCAAGTTAAATACGCTCCTCTAGTAACAAACATCCTTAGTATAGCTACAGGGCACAGAGGAGCCATTTACAAGCCTAAAGAAAATATATTTGCATTTTTTGTAGTGATGTATTGGGTTTGGGTATTATGTGCCTTTGGTTTCTATTGCACAGGCATCCCTAATATTGTCATGTCCTGATTTACATAACCATTATCTTAAATAGAGGTGGTTTCTATAGGATTGTGTTATGGTTTTATTCTTTTGTTTTCATTAGAATAAGTAATACAACACACAGTCATCCTGAAAAATAAAGATAAAAAGGAATGCAAAAGGATACACAGGGAAATAAGAGGCAGTGATGATTAGTTAGGGAAAATTAAATGGATTGAATAATAGTGAAAGGAGACCAAATCATAAACATTTCATGGTAACAACTATGAAACCATGTAAGCATGTAAATATAGCTTTAAAAGAAATCTGGCTTAATTAGTCCTATAATAACGAGCAGATAGCATTTTGATATATTTTTAAAATGCACGCTTCCTCTTAAAACTTCGAAATATTTCCCAGAAATGACTCGGTACTTGGGGAAATGTCTATGAACCAGAAGGGATGGTAGTGCCCTCCAGTGGCGAAAGCAACTGTTGGTCTTACACTTCACAGCCAGGGAGGGTAGGTACCGTTGTCGTTGAACTTTTCAGTCTCTCCTCTTTCAGTCTCCATTATAACAGTGGATGATACTAAGATGATACCAAGTACACTAACAATACAAAAAACATCTGTTCACTTCTAAATGCATACATTGGTCAGGGCCTCTAATAACGATTGTCATCTTTTTATTGTCTCCAGGATCAGGTCAGAGCATTCGCACCTAACAGATTCTTCAGGTGATGTTCCTCAGAGCAACAAAACCCACTGCCACAGCTTTAGTCAGCATGAGGGTCAGCATTTAAGTCAGCTGGCTGTACAGACAGGACACAGGGAACAGGGGTTACAAAAGCACACTTCAGAAGTGTTCACAGAAATGGTTACACAAACCTTCAATATGGAGGATCCAGCACATATGCACAAATTTCACATTTTGCAGACTTCATAATAAAAATCTCAGAACACAGGCCTGGAATCATAAAGAAAACATAGAAAAGACTTTTTTAGCTAGTGTGTTTCAGAATTTCTGCTAGGATGTACTGTGCATCTGCAACTGCACATTTAATTTGTGCAGTTCAGCTTTCAGAGATAGAAGGGAATACCAAATATTTAGTCCTAAAGCCATATACTGTGGTAAGTATTCTTATTTCCTATGTAAAATTTTATTTGTGTACTTAACCCTTTAATTTTCCACTGAAATATACTATATATTTCTACTTTCTTTCGTGTTTTATTTTTTCAAATTTACATAACAACCACATTGCTGTTTTGCTTTAGCTCAGCCAAGGCAAACATCACCATATCCTTTTGGCTTTCCAAGTAAAAATGTACACAGAGTCAGTCGAACCTATATCCTGTAGTGGTCCCAAATGCCCAAGACTACTTACAGCATTTTAGCAAAATTATTTATACTCAAGCATTTTCCTTACCCAGAGATCCCTACTCAGAGGCTCAAGAATTTTACAGGGAAATAAAAAGAAAAGTTCCTAATCCTCTATTTTTCAATAACAGGGACTGAGAAACACATGGAATGTTAGAATATCCCAAGTTGGAAGGGACTCACAAGGATCACTGAGTCCAACACCTGACTTCACACGGGACTACCACTAAAAATTAAACCATATATATGACATCATTGTCCAAACGCTTCCTGAACTCCAGGAGGTTTGGTGCTGTGACCACTTCCCTGGGAAGCCTGCTCCAGTACCCAACCACCCACTCAAAGAAGAACCTTTTCCTACATTCTGAGCTTCCCCTGACGCAGCTTCATGCCATTCGCTCAGGTCCTACCACTAGTCACCAGAAAGAAATCAGCACCTCCCCCTTTGCTCCCCATCATGAGGAAGCTGTAGAGCATGATGAGGTCAACCCTCAGCTTGCTCTTCTCTGAACAAACCAAGTGACCTCAGCTTCTCCTCACACATCTTGCCCTCTAGACCTTCCACCATCTTTGCTTCTTTGCTGCCCTAACACCTGCACTTATGGATACTTTAGTCAGCTAAAAGTTGGCCTTCAGATTTGTTCTGTAGTCGGTAGTAGCCATTCCCAACGTGGGTTGAATAAAGCCTAGATTCTAAATAGACTAGAGGAATAGTTTTTAGATAAATATTAATGTAATCTAATGCATGCATATTACACGAATTTATGCAGCTTGTGGTAGGTTCTTCTTCTTGATTTTTCATCTTTTTCTTCCTCTCCCCTTTATTCAGTGTTATCCTCCGTCCCCCTAATTTCCTCAGCTACTTCTTTTATGTTTCACTTTTTCCACTTTTCTTTGCAGCCCTTGCTTTCATATCCAACTTCTGTTTGTTCCTGTTCAAGATCTTCTTTGTTCTCTCCCTTCCCTTTTGAATTTCCACATGCAAATCATTCAATCCTACCTCAGTTTCCTACTGTACCCTCTCTTTATTTCTCTCTCCCAATCACTGAAGTCAAAAGAGTGATGAAGCAGCAGCTTTGTTTCACAAATGGGGTAGGAAGAAAGCAGAGGGAGCAGTAGTTCAGTTTCTCCTTCTCTTGGGAGATGAAAAGAGACTCAAGGCTGAGACTACTTGCAAAGCTACCGATCAGTATTTTGACCAGTAAAATCTCTTGCTGTACAAACCTTGTAATCCTTCACCAAAGTTCATATAGTTGCAGTTAAAGAATGCAGAATGCATTAGGTTCTTTCTCTTAACTCCTAATGCCAAAAGACTGTGAGTAATCATAAAAAAAAAAAAAAATCTGCTTCCTTGGCATCTTTAAGTGTATAAACCATGTTTACATATTTCTGAAATGACAGCAAAATTGCATGTTTCAGGAGTGCACCACGTCACAGGCAGATGAGGAAGTCACAATTAAGATACTCTTCCTGTAGTAACTCAGAAGCTATAGTTTTGACAGCTGAAAAGGGAGGAATAAATTATTTTTTCTCACTAAAAAAAAAAATGCTGCAGAAGGATGTCATTCTAAAGAAAAAAAAAAAAGAAACCAAGAATTTATAATATAAAATTTAATTAGAAATCGAATGGGATTTGTTTATTACTTCTTATTTATGAACACATTGTAGTTCAGTGTCCTTTTTTTTCCCTTTTCTCTTTTCTTAGCACAAATTAACCTCCTAAAACTGGAGTAGCCAACAACTGGGTAAAGGGTCCCAGTTTGAGTGAAACTTTTCTCAGGATCTACAGAAACAGTTTCAGAAGATATCTTTTAACTTCCAGTAGCAATTCATTTGTGCATCACAACTAGCAATCCCGTAGCAACTATGTGTGCACTGCAGCAGGTGGAGAGAAATACTGAATAGAAGGAAGGCAGCAATGTGACTTTTTTCCTTTGTTTTTCTCTGACAAAACTGTCATGTCCAGCTGTGAGACCTAATTCAATCAGACTTTCATATTTTCTCCATGGCTATTTCCATGGCACCTGCCACTGCCACAGGGTTTGGTTGGAGTGGATTATATCACATACCAAATCAGTCACAGAATCATTAAGGTTGGAAAAGACCTCTAAGATCATCTGGTCCAACCATCGCCCTACTACCAATATCACCCAATAAATTGTGTCGCTAAGCGCCACTTCCAAATTTTCCTTAAACACCCCCAGGGATGGTGACTCCACCACCTCCCTGGGCAACCCGTTTCAATGCCCGACTACTCTTTCTGAGAAGAAATGTCTCCTAATTTCCAACCTGAACTTCCCCTGGTACAACCTGAGGCCATTCCCTCTAGTCCTATCACTAGTTATCTGTGAGGAGAGGCTGACCCCCAGCTCCCCACACCTTCCTTTCAGGTAGTTGTATAGAATCATAAAGGCTGGAAAAGATCTAAACTTCAGCAACCTAAACCTTTAGCAACACCTTTCAGCACCCTGCTCATGAGCAGCCTTTGATGTGCCTTTATTTGAGCTTACAACCGCACTCATGGTGCCCATAAGGCAGCAGTCTCCCCTTTCGAGACCTCACAGAGGTCCCGGCCCGGCAGTCCAAGGCTCATCCTGTCCAGTCCTGGTGGACTGCAGCTGGCTGATCTGCCTGACCATGGCAAGAAGGCAGCAGCAGAGCGGGCCAGGGGAGCACTCTGCACGGCTGTGCCCTGGCCACAATGCCACCACCACCCCCACCCTGCTCACCCTTCTTGTCCATCAGCCACATGAAGAATCAGGGCACGAAGCCAATGGGCCCCTCACATTAGGCCAAAATGCCTTGTGGTGGTTTTTTTTTTTGAAAATTAAAAAACAAAAAATAAACATAAAAAAGTCTAAGAAGGAACTCACTCTAATACAGTCTTCAGTGGCCCTATACCAAAAGAGTAGGCTATGACTCAAGCAAGGAGGACAGATAAATATTACCTGATACTACAAGTACCAGTCTAGTCTACAGGACACACACATACAAAAAGTTCTCTTTTACCTGGTGGGGTCAGAAGGTGGATAGATGTGTTCAAAATAACAATTACAACATTAACATAATAATAACAAATATTAAAAAAATAATAATCAAAACAATTTTTTAGGCAAAAAACACTTGGATTTCAAATTCGCTAAGTCCCTAACACCAATACATAGCCTCTGAAGGAGTCAAAATAAGGTTCTCCTGTAGTTTCATTTAAAAATAAGATATAAATACAATATCCTGATGCTGAATTTTGATATTGGAGTCTCTGATTCCTAAGTCTGATATTCAGTATAGACATTATACACCATGCTATTTGGGATATATTCTAGAACACAAATAGATAAACTAAGTCTAAGACACGTGTAAGGAAGCATATGAGCTCATTGAAAGTCTTCCCTCACCATGAAGTGATAATTCCCTTTTGTCTCTACCAAAATCTACAACCACTACTGCTACATTAGTCAGCCAACATTTGCCTTTTTTCATGAAAAAGGATAGAAATAACACAGAAAAATGACACGATGTAAGGCTAAATCAGGCCCCTATAATAAGTCCACTACTCCTTCATTGTTCTCTGTACAGAATCCTTGAACCATCAGTTTTAATTTATTTAGAAAAGCAAAAACATGACTCAGGAAAAAAAAAAAAAGCCAATAACCCACATTATGCACAAAGCAATAACACTTTACTGCCCCTCCTTTCCTAAGTAATTTCATTTCTATAGACATTAAAAACTTATCTTCAATGGAATTATGACGAATAGTCACTAGTGTCTTGCTGAACACCCTGAACATTTCTGCAGCTCCTACACTCTGTCAGGTCAATATTAAATCTGGAAGAAATAGCTTACAACAGAGCAGGCAAAAGTAACCTGGAAGTTGAAAATGGAGAGCCTTTTAAAAGTATCAGAATTATTTTCACACTAAATACTTTTTCAGTAAGGATTTTTTTGGTTTGTTTGCTTAAAATGTAGCTTAAAGCAAAAATACTCCCCTTCAAATAAGAAAATGGCGTTAATATTTGGATTAAGTCAGATTTAACTATAAATTCCTCTCCGTTCCAGAATCCAATTATCCTCTCAATTAAAAGCACAGTATAAGGGGTTGGGGAAAAAAGACACTTCTGTAATACGATTTCTAAATTTTTACCTTATATACTGGAGGGAGTCAGGTTTCTTAGCATCTAGGAGAATATGATCCACAGACCAATATGCAGCTTAAAAGATTTGTAAAATGTGCAAGTATTTTCAGAAGAATGCTTTCAATGTACTCTGATTTTCAGAGAGTTTAGGGGCACAATATGAAAGTAATTTGAAGTGTACATTTCCCGGTGACACCAGGAATATTTTTCAGCCTTTTATTTTTTGGATTTCTTGGCAAGACTTCCTCTCTAATCTTAGCTCTCAGTTTCTGTATAACAGCCCAGACTGCCAACAGGATTTTAGAAGAGGAATGCCTTGTGGCAAGTTTTTTCTGACTTATTACAGGAAGAACAAAATGTGCTTCTCCACTCACCATTAGTCAGAAATGGAATTTCAAAGAATTTGCAGGAATCCAGCAGCCAACAGTCCATTCATCTGTGATTTGATACTCATTCAAGTCAGGGTCACAGCTTCATACTAAAAATTCACCAGCTCTAATCTTTCTTCTCTGTAAACATCAACTGAGAACACACACTTCTGGGAAGAAGCTCCAGTTCTCATATTTGCCCCGTCAATGTTTGACAGGTTAAGTTGGTTTTAGTTTAAAGTCACCTCTGAGATATGAAGGTATTGAAAGCAAGAATTCAGTTAAGCAGCTCTTTAGCTCTAAAAAGTTATGGCCATTATTAATCAAAACAATGGAAATAGAATTGAAATGCAGCTGTAGTGCTACTGACAAGAATTATTGCTCCTTATTTATTTCTTGCTTTTATTTTTTCTAATAAATTATAACATATACATTCCTTAATGAACATTTCTACTGCATACTAAAGCAACAGAGAGAATGAATATTATACAGAAATTATTAAATCTATTTCTTAACAACTATCACTTTAAAATATTTTGTAGCAAGGTTAATGATTCTTATTCTGTTTTCTCATTCTCAGCATTTTTCAGCAAAAAGATACAACTATATTTTTAAATCCTGTGAACTAGTCTTTTACAGTAGACTTCATCTGAGTTGGAATTAAAAGGAGTTTAAAACAATTTAAACTAAAAATACTGTTCTCTGTTGAGTTCCACGTAATTCATTTTCTATCTTAAGCCCTCCAACATTGCTGAGAACAGTTCAGGCTTGGTTCAAGTCTACTAAGCTTTTGAATGATGTTCCAATATTGTTATTCTGATAAACTCAATACAGCTTCAGAACACAAGAAGAACCAAGCAATGGTGGAATCTCAGTCAGAGTTGCTTAAAGCACAACTTCTGCCCTTCAAGAGCCTCTGCCTGTCAGGTTGGGGGCCATCCACAATAAAACCAAGTACTTAGTTCTGGTCAATAAATTCTACATTTTGTGAATATTTAGAATGAATTGCCTTTCAAGATGGATTGCAATTGAGAAATAAGATGAAATAAGCAAAACATCTTTTTGTTTTCAAAACATGATTCTTCCATCTTTCCTTTTATGGATGTTCAGTGCACTCATTGATCCCAGCTGATACTTTAAAAACTTGCTCCTTTTTCTCTGGAGAAAACTGCAAAGTGTCATGGTTCCATGACAAAAGGGCTATCCCATCACACTTTTTAATTTTTTTTTGTCAGCATTCTTTTTGTCTAGACCATCACATCTTGAAAGTCTTAATGTATGTAAATACATTCCTAAATACAAATTATTTCCAAATTAGGGCTGAGGAAAGAAAAGCCATCGCCGTACTGTTCTGACATGATTCCACATCTTTTGCCTTTTGATCACTTTTTAAAACACCTCGACTCACAAGTTCTGTTCAGTTTGAGCCAAGAGATTCTCTCCTGCTCCAAGATGTGGACATGCTTGGTGCAACTAAAACTGACCACACGTCAATAGGAAATAAGTCCTTGAAAAGCTATGGGTCAAGTGTCTCATGAACAGTTTATGAAATACATTATTTTGTGTCAGAGTAACTGCAAACCTCAATTTCCTCCTATTTAGGCAGGTTACAACCACAGGGCCTCAGGGTAACAGGATCAGCCACCAGACTTAGCTCTGCACAGCCTCAGCCCTCCTTTAATTAGCAGTGTTACTGGTGTCATGGTGCTGGAAGAGCCAAGCGAAGTGCTATGTTTACTATCCTTATTTTGATGTGCCTATAGATTTTCTTACAGTGTTTATCAAAAGCACTTATGAGCAATGTATCTCTTTAGTCTGCTTAAGCACAAGTGCAAGAAATAACAGTTCCAAATACTTTCAAGAAGAGCTGAAAATACAACCCTTTTTTGAACTGCCCACTAAAATTACAGCTGTATGAAATCCAGGTCAAAATCCGCAGGTTGAACTCTGCACTCATCTCCTTCAGTATCATCTCTCTTTCTCTCTCGCCTCCTTCCCAATGCCCCTCCATGTCTAGGTCCTGATGCCACTATACATATACCTAAATAAAGCCCTTGGATCAATGCATTCAAAACCAGGACATGATCACTGAATACGTGCACTGAAATCCCATGAACTGACGTAACAATAAATCTAGAGAGAGACTTCATAAATCGTACTTGGGAGCCTTCAAGGACAAAGACCCAAATGGTTTTAATTTCCTTTTAAGTCATGGCCATAGTTAATACCAGATTCGGCAGGAAGCAGGCATTCCATGCCTGTTGGGCTTATACGAACATGAAAAAGAGTTTATACTTGACATTTCCTTTAAAAACATAATGAAAACCTTTTGCTCTTTCAAGTCCCAAACTTGTATTAGTTTCTGAGAGTCTATTACTTTAAAAATGCATTTGTTGGCTCTGATTGCTTGGATAACTGTCAAAAAAGAATTAAGGGTAGGCTCTTCATTAGAGTTTTGCAGCTAGATGACAGAGAAGAATGAAAAACAAAAGCAAGATGCTGAACTGCACATTCATTCTCTGCCCTCCTAAGGTATGTTTTTGATAAATAAGAGGTCATTTATGACACCAAGCTCTGATTCTTCACTGGCAGTACTCCATCAGTTAGGAGAAAGGAAAGAATATGTAGTATTTCCACACATCACCCCAATTCTCTTTTTTGTTTTACCCTGTAATGTTATACACAGCTGTCTACCTGGTGCCTGAACCAAACAGTCAGACAAGTATTGGTAACAGCAGAGATCCAAAAGCAGTTTCCTCAGGTGCTACAGTCCATTTTCCATCAGCTGTGGTCTGTACCCTTGCTACATATGTAATGGAGGGCTAAAACCTCCACGGTGTATCCACAAATACATTTGGGTTAGATCAGTGCTGCAAAGGTTTTTAGATGACAGTTTTCTCCATGCAGAAGGTACAAAAAGGCCAAGACCAGGTAGTTACGAGATCAGGATGCAGCAGTTTAAACAGAGCTCTTGCAAGGTCTCATAGTCAAAAAATAACCAACCTGGCTCCTCCACTATAAAATCTATATGGGAACAAAGGTACGTCTTGCTCTATAGGTGTCAAAGCTCCTTAGAAATGGCATGGCTTCATACTATGTGTAAGGTAGCATATACAAAGGCGTAAATCAACTGTTAAAAACCACAACCTAAGGAAATGAACAGCTATGTGGTGTGCTCTGTCATGATCAACATGATCATGATTTACTTCTTTATATTGCATTACTCAAAATTAATACACCAATGGTCTAGATATGCTGTCAAATAGATTCTGAGGTTTAAAAGTAACTTGAAATATGAATAATAAGCACTGTGGATATGTGTAGACATTCACACATGTACTCACACATACACAGGCAGATATGTGCTGGTTATTTGTAAAAAAATTTTTTTTAACCTAAATTCTTGCTACAGAAACTGCTTATATTCATACCCAAGGAGTAAAAGTGCAATTAGGATTATCATTAAAACTTAACTGTCTAAGAAGTGACAGAGGCATCCTAGTTTTAGTGACTTCAAAGGGGATCTGGGACCTTAGTAACTTTTCTTAAAACACACTGAGTCCAAAATGTTTTTAGAAAACAGTGTCACCTCAAGGACATACTGTTCTCCTTACATTATCAGCTGGCTCAGGTTGGAAGCCAGAAGACATCAGGATGGAGTAGGGGTTTAGCCATCTTCAGAGAGGCAGGGACCTACCTCCATGACCATGCTGGACCCGGGCTAGTGGGAAGATCTACACACTAAGTAGAATAGGCTTGACAAATCCAAGGGTTAAGAGCAGCACTTCCAGGGACCAAAGCATGCACAAAGCAGGTTATTACATTGGATCTGTGAATAAACTCTGTTTTCAAAAAGCAGTTCAGAAATACCAGACTTTAACTCCTGACCATGACTTGAAGTAGCCACCCTTGTCATGGCAAGTTGTAGGAATTTGAGTCCATACAAGAAAGTGTAATGGATGGTTGATAATAGGCAGAAATCTCAAAGCTTTGAGATAAAAACACAACAGTCCAGGAGTGAATGAGAACACCTATTAACTTCTGCTAGCTTAGGTGTCATTCGATTTTTCCTCTCCAGATCTGGAACAGCTCTGATAAACAACAATGGTAGTTGACTCTCTCAAATATTTCACATCTACTTTATTTGTGATAGTTTTAACAGCTATTCATTCTCTTAATCCAAAAGGGAAGATCCATAAGGCAGTGGTGTTTGCATTTAATTGTAAAACACTTGTAATAATAAAACAATAGCCAGGAACCACTTATCCAGAATGCAATATTGACATACAGTTAAAGCACGGATAACAAAGTAAGGAATTTTTTTTTTTTTTCGGTTAAGTGCTTTTTCACCATTCCATTTATTTTATTACAGCCAAGATTTTAAAAAAGTGCTGAAGAAGCGTGTTTTGACAGAGAGTGAATAATCTGCAAAATTGGAATGTAAATGACTTAAAAAGCTGGTGTCTGAGATCACCATATGCTTCATCTGAGAATGAAACTCTAGGACTCTAGATGCAAGTTTTATTTTGGATATCCTACGATTTGTGAAGGCAGAAGTATTCTCAGCTATTATCACAAAATCACGGAATGATCAAAGTTAGAAGGGAGCTCTGGGGGTCATCTGGTCCCACTCCCTTGTTCAAGCACAGCCACTTTGAGCAGATTGCCCAGAACCACATCCAGATAGCAAGGAGGGAGACTTCACTAGCTCTCTGGGCAACCTGTTGCAGTGCTCAGTCACCCACACACTAAATAAACATTTCCTGAGGTTCAAAGGTAACCTCTTCTGTTTCAGTTTGTGCCCATTGCCCCTTGTCCTGGCAATGGGCACCACTAAAAAGAGCTCATCTCCATCCTCTTTGCAACCTCCCTTCAGGTATTTATGGACATTGAGAATATTCATACCCTGAGCCTCCTCTTTTCCAGGCTGAACAGTCCCAACCCTCTCAGCATTTTTTCACAGGAGAGGTGCTCCAGTCCTATCATATTGGTGGCCCTACACTGAACTCTTTCCAGAATGTCCAGGTCTCTCTTGCACTGGGGGGCAGAAATGGACACAGTACTTCAGTACTGAGTAGAGGAGAAGGATCACCTCTCTTGACCCAGTAGTGATACTTTGCCAAATGCAGCCAGCAATACTGTTAACCTTCTTAGAGACAAGGGCACGTTGCTGACTCGTACACAATTTGGGATCCATGAGAACCCCCACATCATCTTCTGCCAAGCTGCTTTGCAGACAGGTGGTCACCAGCACACACTGGTGCATGAGGTTGCTCCTCCCCGGGCACAGACTTTGTACTTCCCCTTGTTGAACTGCATGAAACTTTTGTCAGCCCATCCCTCTAGTCTTTCAGAGTCCCTCTGGATGGTGGCATGGCACTCTGGAACATCAGCCAATCCCTCCAGTTTTGTTATCTGCAAATTTACTGAGTGTTCACTCTATCACATCATCCAGACTATTAATTAAGATCTTAAACATGACAGGACCCAGTATTGATCCCCGAGGTACACTGCTAGTGACTAGCCTCCAACTAGACTTTGCAGCACTGTCCACTACTTTCTTGGTCAGCCAGTTTTTGATCTACCTCAAGTATTCCCTGACCTAATTCTCTTCCAAACATACGTCTTTCTTGCTCCAGCCTTTGCCCTGGTCCCTGAGATTCCTGAAGGCCAGTCTTGCCAGTAAAGACCAAGGCAAAGGAGGCATTCAATACATCAGCCTTTTCCCTGTTTTGCGTAACTTGGTCCTCCATCTCATTCAAGCAATGTGTCCACATCATTTTCCCTTGGTTTTTTTTTTTCTTTTTTGTCACCTACGTACTTACAGAAGCCCTTCTTGTTGTTTTTCATTCCTGACCAAATTCAGTTCCATTTGTGCTTTAGCTTTCCTAACTTCCCCCTGTATGCTCAGATAATGTCTCTATATTCCTCCCATGCTACCTGCTCTTGCCTCCACCCTCTGTACATTTCCTTTTTTGAGTTTGGCCAGGAGCTACTTGCTCATCCACGTAGGCCTCCTTGCATTTCTGCTCATTGGGATGGACCATTCTTGATCTTGGAGGAGCTGATCCTTGAGTATCAACCAGCTTTCTTGGGCCCCTCTTCCCTCCAGGGCTTTATCCCATAGGATTCTTCCAAGCAGATCTCTGAAGAGATCAAAGTCTGCTCTCCTGAAGTCCAAAGTTGTGATATTGTTTTTCACCCTCCTCCCTGCCCTCAGGATCCTTAACTCCACCATCTTATGGTCACTGCAGCTAAGGCTACCTTTGACTTTCCCATTCCCAATAAGACCGTCCTTTTTGGTGAGGATGAGGTCTGTAAGAGCACCTCCTCTCATTGGCTCCTCTATCACTTGGAGGAAGAAGTTATAACCAACACACTCCAGGAACCTTCTGATTGCTTATGTCGTGCTATGCTGTTGCTCCAGTAGCTATCAGGGTGAAGGAAGTCCCCCAGGAAGACCAGAGAGAACATGAGTTTGTTCCTGTGTGTCTGCAAGGGGCCTCATCTGCTTGCTCTACCTGGTCACGTGGCCTGTAGCAAACTCCTACAATAATGTCCTCCCTTTAATCCTAATATATAAATTCTGTCAGCTCCTCATCTATCCCCAGGCACAGCTCCGTGCCTCCCAGCTATTCCTATGTAAATCCTCTATTCACAAAGAAGACAACAGCCCATCCTTCCTGAAGAGTCTGTATCCTTTCATTGCAACACCTCAGTCATAGGAGCCATCCGGTCGCATCTCTGTGATCTCAATAAGGTCATAGCCCTGCAAACATACACAAATCTCTAACATGCCCCATACTGCATGTGTTAGTGTTAGGATCTTTAGAGGTGCACCCCAGCATGTTGTGTTCCTAGAAGTGAGTAATTGGCACCTAGTTCAAGCACCTGAAGTTGAGACACAGTTTTCTGAGCCTCTGATGGCTAAAACAAAGTCCCATTTAGTTGCATCAAGCTGACTGCCAAAATCATTTGTTGCCTTGGCAAACTTAGACCAAGAAAATATTTCTGAATAAAGAAGATAAGCAAAGGCAATTGATGGAAAATTTCATTGAGAGATCCAACTACTGGAAGAAACAAAACAAAAAGAAGTCTAAGTTTCAGCGTTCACTAAAGAACCATTTTCTGATTTTTCATTTGTTAATGCATGAAAAATCAGGGTTAAATATGTGCAAAAATCTATACCAGGATACATCACAGATAGTTTCACACCCAAGTATCACGGGATCAAGTAGACAAAGTAGGGGAAAAAGGAGGGCAGTTGGTGAAAAAGCTGTTTTTGTAAGGACAGTTGAGAGAATGCAACGATGCAAAAGGAAATATCTAGTAGTTATATCCTGGGAGGAATATATAAGAGGTCATAATGACAGGTATTATTATGCTGGTTTGTCCCCCCACCCCCAGGGTGGGGGAATGTAGTTCTATTATGACCAGCACCAAACAGTTAATGAGTAATGAACCCTACACATTCCTAAACTTTAATTCAGCCAAATAGATAAATAATCTTTAAAATTTATTTAAAAAAAAATCATATGAGCATTTTATTGTATAAGAACAGGTTTAGAAATTGCTTAACGTTCAAGCGCTTTGTTGAATAAAGAACTCTGCTGCCAGACCTAGTACACACTCAACCACGGCAGAATTATCAGAGATGGCTCCTTAACCTCTTATCTATGAAAAAAAGCAGAGAGAAGAAGGAAAGGAAATGCTGCTAATGTTTTACTTTTTCATGAGAAAGGATGGAACTGGTCGGGCACCAGTGGTACTCAAATATTTATTAAAATCAGCAGGAGCTCTCTCTACTGTTGGGACCTGCATCAGGCCTGAGGAAAGGAAGAAGGATCAGCTGGAATGAAGAAGAAAATGGAAAACGAGTATGAATCTCATTCCACATACCATAAAAGAACTGACATGTTTTGAATAATAATTATGATACTTTAACCATTGCTTTGGGTGATTACACAATTCCATCACTGTTACGCATTGTTAACTGAACCTTTTGTGCAAAGAAGCTACTTAATGAAGTGGTGGGGTGACTGAAAGTATTTAACCTCCCTGCTTTTAACCAGCTAGATTTGAAGCAGATTGCACCTACTTATAATCTACACATTAATTTCTCCCTCACTGTTCTCTTTGAGACTTTTATTCTATCAGAATTATGGATATTCAAAGGCTGTCCAAGACCGAGGAAACCTGTTCACTGAAATACCCCACAGTACTGACAACGAATTCTCTTTTAGAAGAATAAAATTTAGCATACATAGTCTGTGGGAAGTAACAATTCTGAAACTATAAAGCTGCAGCAATGCTCAAACTAACCCACAAGCTCTAAAATAAATAAATAGATAAATGTTTTCTATTGTAAGCTTCATGGGAAAATTGTTCATCTTATGGTACGTCAGTTGAGGGCATAACTGAGCCATTTGGGAAACTTTCTCTTTTCTACTATTCACATAATAGCCTTCTAGAAGGAAAAACTGTTTTAAATCCTTCTTTATTTATCAGTTCTTCTAAGAAACTATTTTGTTAAGTTTTGAAGATGCCTTTTTTTTTTTTTCCTAAAAAAAACTTTACTGCCCTCCTGCTGAAAATCACTATAAAACTGGATTGAAGTGACTGAAAACTATCCAGCCCATTTTCCAGATGACATTTCACAGCTGTCAAACAGAAGGCAGGATACTGAAGTGAAGATGTAATTGTTTCCAGTAACAGACATTACATTTCAGCATAACTTCACCTGTCTGAGACCACCTGGTAAACTAACTGATACAGCAATTAAAATTGCTCAATGTTTTCAAAAACCATTTTGTTTTCCCCTTTCTGAGTCATAAAAAAATATGATGATAGACAACTTGCATTGAAAGAACCAGACATTGTGTTGAAAAACCTTGAAAATAACTTCAGTCCCTACTGTTACATAGTCTGCATCAGGGAAGCTCTCATCTTCCCCAAGATTCTCATGTACTTAAAAACGTTTACAACAGGAACACCATCATATGAATTAACCTAACTGTCCTGCAGCCTAGCACAGAAGATCTAACATTGGCAAAAAAATATATTCTTAAGGATTCTTCTTTTATTCTTGACTTTTCTGTTGCATAACAATATAAGAAAATGATGCTAAAGACATATGAGCTTGTGGGCACTTGGTGTCAATGCTGTTATTTGCTTAGTATTCAGTCCAAAACTATTTAAAATATTTCTTCCTGGGAAGAACTAGTCTTCATCCTATTCCTCCCATCTGTACAAATAAGTCTTTAATAGCAGAAGCCAGAAAACTGCTGGGAGAAGATGGACTGTTAATCTATGTAATACCGGTGACTACACTCTGAGTAGCGTAGTATCCTCATATTTGCATAATTTCACCCAGAGATATTAAGATAAAATATGGAAGCCTACTGTACAGATAGGATAATATGGAAATCCATTCAGACCATCTCTTTTCCTTACTTTGCACAAGTGTCTTGATTTTGACTGTGACAGAGTTAATTTTCTTCATAAAGGCTTATATGATGTTGTGTTCTGGACTATTTTTTTTTAAATAAAATGGTACTGATAATATGCAGATGTTTTACTTGTTGCTGAGCAGTGCTTGCACAGAGTCAACGACTTTTCTGCTTCTCATGCTACCCTGCCAACAATGAGGCTGGCACAAGAGTGCACAAGAAGCTAGGAGGGGACACAGACTGGAGGGGACAACTGACCCAAACTGACCAAAGGGATATTCCATACCATATGACATCATGCTCAGCAATAAAAGCTGGGGTAAAGAAGGAGGAGAGGGAAAACACCTTGAGTGATGGTGTTTGCCTTCCCAAGAAACCGTTACGTGTTCCAATTGGAATTGGGACTGGAAATGGCTGAATATCTGCCTGCTGACGGAAAGCAGCAAATGAACTCCTTGTTCTGCTTTGCTTGCATGTACAACTTTGGCTTTATCTAGTAAGCTGTCTTCATCTTCACCCACAAGTTTCTGTGCTTTTACCTGTCTGATTCTCTCCCCAATCCTACCTGGGGAAAGTGAGCAAGCAGCTGTGTGATGCTTAGCTGCTTAGGAGGGTTAAACCACAATGAATGGCAACTCATTACTTAAAAAGTAATATGCTTCAGTGGAAAAGCACTAGGCTGAGAATCAGGAAACATGAAGTCTTTCATGTTGCTTGCTGACTAACTTTGAAAAAGTCGCCTTACTTCACTTTGCACTTCAGTTTTCACTGTTGTTTGCTAATACTAGATAGCAAGACTGATACACTTTAAAAAAAAAAAAAGAGAGAGAGAGAAAACAGCTATGCAAAACACATGTGTTTTGTACTGTGAAATGTTATAAGCTGTAAAAACACCAGTCCTTTACGTGAAATTATCAGAAACAATATGCAAACAAGTATCTATCTATCACACTCAACATCCCAAAAGCATGCCAAAAGTTGCTGCTCTGAAGTCTAACCTCACCAATGTCCCTTACAGGATTATACTCAAGAAAAATAAATTCAAAGATGTGGTTAAAAAGCAGAGATTAAGATAATGAGTTTTCAGGTAACACTGGGATTTGCTCAGGAAGTATTGTCTAAAGAAACTGAGCTGGGGCGAATGCTGACATTCAGTCCTAACTCCAGTCCAGAAAGAATTGGGAATTCCATAGTTACTGTCACAGCAGCCCCTCACAAGAGGCTGACTAACCTCCCAATGAGGAGACCTAACCAAAAGATATCATCTCAAACCTGTGGTACTAGTGCCAATTTTAGGTTAGCTTAATTTGATTTCAAGAGGAAAAAAATGCTTGTCCTGTATAATCCCACTAGAAAAATCTACTCACCCTTCAAAAATACAAAGCAAACAAACAAACACTTTTGAAAACAAAGTCATGAAGTCAAATTTATGTTATTTTCCCCTCAAATTTGCATTAAGACTTCTTGGCATACTCTGAGGCAGAATGTCTAACATCACAATTATTTCAACTACCCATCAGTAGGAACTCAGATGGCCTGTTGTATAACTAAATATCTTTGTGTTGGAAGAGATCAAGAGAAATTCAGTAACATGGAAACATCATATTTTAAGCTGTTGTTTGTTGACTCCTTTTTCACGTTCCAGATGTAAAATAAAGCCAGTGATGTTAATACATCCTTCCCATATGTTTTCTATTCCATAATAGGAACATAAATTGGAGCCTATGCCAGCTTTGTAGGCTATTCCATCATTTGAACTCATTTTATAATCAATCTTTTGAGAATTATTGGCTCAGCTTCCCCTATAATTCATACTAATTTTCAAATGATGAAATGTAATTGTTTTCAGAGAGGAAACACTTGATTTATGCTGATATATGAGAAAAGAATGCACACCATCCATTTAATTCAACTCAGTATTCCATTTAAATCTAATGTCTCTCTCCTTCTCCCAGCCTACCTACCAACCCCCATAACCTCCTAAAAATGGGTATTCCTATTGTCTGGTGCTAAGGAAAGTATAACATCCTAATATCTGATGTAAATCTACCCTTTTTTAGTTTGAAACCATTACCTCTTATCTTGTCACTACACTCCCTGATAAACAGTCCCTCCCCATCTTTCCTGTAGCCCCCTTTTAAGTACTGGGAGGCCACTCCAAGGTCTCCCTGGAACCTTCTCTTCTCTAGGCTAAATAACCTCAACTTTCTCAGCCTGTCTTCGTAGGAGAGGTGTTCTAGCCCTCCGATCATCCTCACGGCCAACCTCTGGACCTGCTCTAACAGTTCTATGTCCTTCTTATGCTACAGGCCTCAGAGGTGAGCACAGTACTTCAGGAGGGATGTCACGAGAGCAGACAGTCCTGGTGGGTTGTCACGAGAGCAGACAATCCTGGTCCCAGCTGAGTGACAAATTAGTAATGTTCCTTCTAGCGAAGCATATTGCATGAAGATCCTAAAACTGGACTCAGAGTTCTAGAGCTAAGAGTTAATAGAAAATTGCTATTTATCAATCCCTGAAAAAAAAAAAAAGTCACAGTGATTTTTCTCTACATGACAATATTATGATTTTTATGTTTAATATTGTTGGTAAGATCACAGGGTAATGGTTCTTTAGCAAGAGATCACTAGAGATCATTGGATATGCTTTCAAATGGAATAAAGTTCCTTCTTCTAATTCTAATGGAAGGCAAAAAATACAGCCCTTTAAAAAGTCACTTGCCTAGGACTGAATTCTAGCCATCTTACACCTCAGAGGAAAGCAATTCTGGCAGGAAAACATTGATATTTCCTTAGCAGCTTTTTATAATAAAATTGTTATTTGAAGATGCTTGGTTTGAAACGTCAGACAAAAGAATGACGGAGATAGTTTCACAGAGCATACATGAAATAGTCAAAGGGGAACTGAAACCAGTAAAGATTATATAATGCATGTATTCACACTTTACCATGTGTGTGGTGTATTATTCATGAATTTCTGAAAAACTAATCCTAAAACGTTTCAACATGGCATGTTTTCAAAAGGGAATTGAAATGAGAGAAGACACTTAAGCATGTGAGGGGAACACTACTATAGTATGCAGAGCCCAGTTAGCAAAAACATTTAAACATATGCTTAAAACTAATTTAAATCTGTCGCTGAATTGATTTTTTTAGAGGTAACTCAGAAGAAAATGCGTCAAACTTCAAAGGTCCGGAGGTTTGCTTAATAAACCAGAAATAGAGATGCCTGAATGCGCCTCTGGAATGAGTTGTGTGGTACTGAGACTGTCAGCTAGTGCTCTGCAGAGATTTCTGGTACTTTCAATTTGCAGTTGTGCCTGAGAGGCTACTATTCTGGCAGCTTTTCTGGTTTTGCTGAGTTATAAAATCAAAGGTAGCCTATGACTCCAGATCAAATGGGTTTTAAACCAAAATTATTTGTAGTTGATAGAACTTTCATACCCATGAAAAGCTGGTACATGTTCTTCAGGATTATCAACCCATCCTCAATTTTGGGCTTATCTTTTCCATAACTGCCCCGAAACGCAATTTAGGTGCACATTCCAGGACGATAGTGAATATTTGCATCAGCGTGAACACGAACGCTTTCTCTGGTGTCACCAGCGGCCGGTATCGCGACAGAACAGCACGCTGCCGAACCAAGCCCTGCACGCTCAGCACCCGCTCCCAAACCAGAAGGGCCACCACGATGCTGCGTTACGCTCACCCAGGTTACTGCTGCCACCCAAGTTACCGACCGCCAGCGCCGGGAGGCGCGGAGCAGCCTCGGGCCGGCTCCCCGCGGCCAGCCCCGGAGCCCCGCGGCGGTGGCAGGCGCCTTCCCCCGGCCCCTCGAGCACGGCGGGGGGGGGCTGCGAAACCCGTCCCGACGCCCCCGTTCCTCGCCGCGGCTAGGGAGCAAACCCCGCGTACCTTCATCATCGTCTCGGCCTCTCCTGGCGGCGGTGGGCGGCGGGGCAGCGCGCTCCCTCGGCACGGCAGGCTCGCCCGGCCGCCCATGGGGCGTCCCCGCCGCCGCTTCTCGGCCCCCGGGCCCCTGCCCTGCGCTAACTTCGGGCTCCTCGCCCGCCGCCGGGAGCCATCGCCCCCCCCGGCACCTGCTCGGCCGGTAGCTGGGTGTGCTGAGCCGGGTTAGCAGCCCGCTTTTTCCCCTCAGAGCGGCTCTCGGAGGTCCTTCCCTGCCTGCTTCCCCTTTTGTTGCCGGGCTCTAGGCTGACCACACCGTGCCCCCTCCGAGGCCAGGGGAACAAATCAGAGCCGGTGCTGGCTGGAGCTGCGTCTCCAGCTGGGGAAACAGACTTCCCTTGCCTGGTGGGAGGGTTTTTTGGATCACTGAGTGGTATGGATACAATAACAAAGAAACTAATAACTCACGAAACAGACTGTTTAAGAGGGTGCGCCGTCTTTGTGAAGGAGAAAAGCGAACTTTCCAGCAATCTGTCACCAAGGCAAGCTGATAGTGCCGAAGTAACTTGAGAGTTAAAAATACGTATTTGAAGTCGACACTGAGAATAACTTAGAATTTCAGAAGGGGAGAACCTACAACAACGTCCCTCTTCTTTCTGTAATCTGCCTGCCAACTAATTAATTCATTATTTCCCTTTAGTTTTTAACAGAACTTATTCTTCCTGACTGCAAAAGGGTGCATACTGCTAACAGGGCAGAAAGGACAACCAACGATAACCATGGGATGGAAACACAGCACTGTAAGCTTAGAGATGGGGGCTCTCTTCCATCTTTGCCATAGACATTTGATATTCAGTGTAATTTAAGTTTGCAGAAGTGTGCTGCAATTTTGCACATTTTAATTCTCAGATCTCCAGCTACAGAAGAGACACGGCTACGTTGTCAACAATGCTGAGAATCTGTAGCTCCCACCAGGACCAATGGGTGTAACTCTGGATAACTCTTGCTACTGTAATTATGGATCATGGGCAAAACTTTTAGCTGTGTTCTCTTTGGGTTTCCAAGTTTACTCCTCTGGGAAAAAAAAAAAAAAAAAAAAAGGACAAAGTATAAATCAGTGCTTCCTTGCCTCCCAGGGGTCCTGAGAAGTTCAAACCACATTTGCCTCATTCTCATGCTGTAAAAAGATGTCTGTAACAGAACGGCAGTGAGAGTTCAATATCTATTTCCAAACATTTGAATTTCAGCAGCAGAATCTTAAAATAGATTTGGAGGAACTGGGTCAATCAGTTTTGTTTTTTCTCAGGGAATAGAAGAGATAAGAAGTCTTTTTAAACATATATGTGGTGATAACATCTGGCATGTTATGATGTAAGTCAAAACTATTTTATACAGAAAAAAAGGAAAGTAAGTTAAATTGTTTTTAACACTATTTTTATTTGTTTCTACGTCTTGGATGTTCTAACTGAGTACTTGGTCCCCGTTATGCAAAGCACTCTACTGATAGAGAGAGACTTAAGTCATTTTGTTTCATAAAATGTGTTGTTCTTCTGCGCGAAGGAAATGAAGGAAATCAAGTATATGCTGTCTAGTCTACACGGGGTCATTTCTAGGGTGTCAGCTCATTTTCACTGTATAAATCTTCTCATGTTGTTCTGCTGTCTGTCCTCCCCCCCGCCCCCAATTGCTTAAACTCTGTCTTCAAAGAGCCTGAATGCAGAAATGGGTAAGTTCTGAAGGGCAAGGAATAGATTAGGGGAGAAAAGGTCACTGCACAGGAAGAGCTATTCTTAGATAACTTGAAGGTCTGATGTTGTCATATAAGTTTTTCATTGAGAAGTCATCATGAATGATGAGCTGCATTTGAAACATCCCAAACTGATCGGTCATTATATGGGAAAGTGTATGTGTAGGTGACTTTTACAACCTAGTCAAAAGCAACCTCACCAAACTAGCAGTTGTACTGGCTTACCCACTCCAAGGGATGTTCATCCTGTATTCATTGACTGAACCTCTTCTGAAAGAATTTTCACTGCTTTACCTTAATGGAATTATCACTTCCATTGCTTTAGTGCTTCAAACCTACTTTTAATTACTGACATCTTGCAAAGCTTAGCTAGTCAAGCCAGTGCTTCGCATAGCTATTCTGCTTGTTCTGATTAAAAATAAACAAACAAACAAAAAAAAAAAAAGTAAATTTTTGATCAAAACCAAAGTGGAATCAAGTATCTAGTTTGTCCAAGCATTAGAAGGGGGCAAGGTCATGCTTTCTGGTAGATAACATTAAGCTTATGGCTGTCTTGACTAGTGCCACCACCTCCTTTTGCACAAAGGTTCTTCAGCTGCAGCTGTACAGCTTGTCAGCTAATCTGGCACAGAGTTTTACTACACTTTATTTAACAGGGATACCAAACATCACTGTGGAATTCAAATAACAAGCTCCCCTCTGACACCCTTATGCAAAAATATTCTGTGGTTATTTCTTTCACGATTAGCGGGGAATTTGTTCCACAAGATGGTGACCCTGTCCTTGACATGTGAACATTCTCAACTTCCATTAATTGGAGTTCAATGAACTCATTATCACAAACCAGAACCAGTGCAAGAAAAGGGTGTGTTTTTAAATAATATAGTAAATATGGTTTTATTTAAAGGAGTGCTAGGCAAGTATTAATGACTCATCATTATTTGACTAAATGTCAAAAGAAATGACTAAAAATGACTAAATGACTAAAAGAAAAAATTTCCTTAAATATTCAGTCCCACACCTTCTTCCATAATTGTTAGCAGTTAGAAAAGATAGGCTTCAGCCTTGTCACAAGCAAAACTAGAGAGAAGTTGGAGAGGAGTGTGGAGAAAGAAATAACAGTAAGAATGCACAGACATGTAGTGGATTCAAATTGACCAAGTAACTCTGGCTAAGACATAGGTCACTTCATAATGACCACAGCCTGAGGCAAAGCTAGCATCAAGTCTGTCATCAGCTCTCTAGGAAATGCACCAGTCTGGAGTCATTAATGAAATCATAGCCAGTTATTCAGCGAGAGAGGAATTAGATAAGATGAGCATTCTCCTTATAGTGACATTATTTTTACTGAGCAATGTAAAAATGGTATTGATTTCACAACCCTGCTTCTATGTTGGAACGTCAACAGAGAAAAATGGATTACAAAGCAGTTATTCAAAATTCCTTGAAGAGCCCAGGGAATTTTTAGCATTGTTGCACTGGAAACATGAGCAGCTCCTGCACACATTGTCAGGGTTGTACAGTTCTCAGCCTTCTGCTCTTCAAATGTTTAGGTTCCCTCTGTACTGAATGGTTTTGTTGTTCCAGTGTATGGCTGCCAAAAGATTCCCATTAGCCTTAGCAGTATGTGTTAAGGTACTGTATGTTATTATTCAGATTATCTGGACATAAAAAATATGTATGTTTTTAGAGGAAAAGTGGGAACCATTTCATTTTTCTAGGGCTGATAAAAAATAAGTATTGAGTATGAGAGATCAATCAATGACAGCTTTTGAACAGAGCTCAATCAACAGTATTTTGTGAGAGCACTAATATATTGCATGTAATGCATAGTGCCTTAAATGGCACAGTCTAAAAGCCAAGCAAAAATTCGAAGAAATGAGCTCTTCTATAACTCTTCACATTTTTCAAAATCTGCACAAACAGTACTGCTTGTCAGTAGGTAGTATCCAGTTCTAAAGACTGAAGAAGCTAAATAGTCTCTTCTCTGGAAGGCAAAATGGTACCTTAGATATGCTGAGCAGTACCTAGACCCTCTGACACCATTGGAATGACAGAGATCATAGAATCAAAGAATGGTTTGGGTTGGAAGGAATCATCTAATTCCAACCCCCCTGCCATGGGCAGGGACACCTCCCACAAGGCCAGGTTGCTCAAAACCCCATCCAGCCTGGCCTTAAACACTTCCAGGGATGGGACATCCACAACTTCTCTGGCACTATTCCAGTGCCTCACCACCCTCTGAGTGAAGAATTTCTTTGGAATATCTAACCTAAATCTACCTTCTTTTAGTTTAAAATAATTACTCCTTTTCTCTGATAAAGAGTTCCTCTCCAGCTTTTCTGTAGGCCACATTTAAGTGCAAGAAGGCCACTTACAAGGTCTACCTGGAGCCTTCTTTTCCCCATGCTGAACCACCCCAACTCCCTCAGCATGTCTGTGTAGGAGAGGTGTTCCAGCCCTATGGTCATCCTCATGGTCCTCCTCTGGACTCACTCTAATAGGTCCATGTCCTTCTTATATTGGGGGCCTCAGAGCTGAACACAGTACTCCAGGTACCAGAGATTCAGTGATGTGACTCACAAGTTCCAAATCTGATAACTGTGTGAGCAGCACTCATGCTAATAATTTTCCTTTTCCTTTTCCTTTTTTTTTTTTCCTGAGAAGGAATGTTAGCATGCAGTTGAGGGAAAAATTAGGTTTATCAGGTTTAGTATTTCCTGAGTGAATTCCATACTTGGTGCAATAATCATTAAATACTAGATTTTCACAGAATTACAGCATGGCTGAGGTTGGAAGGGACCTCTGGAAGTCATCTGGTCCAACCCCTCCCCCTTGCTCAACCAGAGCCACCTATAGCCACTTGCTTAAGACCATTTGTGGTGGTTTTACTCGGGTGGGTGACTGAGCTCCACCACAACCACTCTCTCACTCCCCCTCGTCAAAGAGGAACAGGGAGAAAATACGATGAAAAGGGCTCACGGGTTGAGATAAGGACAGGGAGATCGCGCAGTAATTATTGTGACGGGCAAAACAGACTCAGCATAGGGAGATAGTAAGATTTATTGCCTATTGCTAACAAGCTAGAGAAGCGAGAAACAAAGGAAAGAAACCAAAAGCACCTTCCTCCCCCATCCACCCTCTTCCACCTCCTCCCCCCGAGCACCGCAGGGGAACGGGGGAATGGGGGTTATGGTCAGTCTGTGGTGCTTCTTCTCTGCCACTCCTCAGTCACTCTTGTCCCCTGTGCTGTGGGGTCCCTCCCACGGGATGCAGTCCTTGCTGAACTGATACGGCATGGGCTGCCCACAGGCAGCAGCTCTTCAAGAACTGCTCCAGGTACGGGTCCATACCATGAGGTCCATCTGTCAGGAGCAAACTGCTCCAGCATGGATCCCCCATGGGCAGCAGCTCCTGCCAGGTCACCTGCTCCTGCATGGTCTCCTCTCCATGGGCTGCAGGTCCAGCCCGGAACCTGCTCCGGCAGGGGTCTCCCACAGGCCACAGCCTCCATCGGTGCAGGTCCACCTGCTCCACCGTGGTATCCTCCACAGGCTGCAGTGTGGAACCCTGCTCCACCGTGGTACTCCATGGGCTGCAGGGGGACAGCCTGCTCCACCATGGTCCTCACCACAGGCTGCAGGGGACTTATGCTCCAGCACCTGGAGCACCTCCTCCCCCTTCTTCTTCACTGACCTTGGCACCTGCAAGGCTATTCCTCACTCCTCTCACTCTTCTCACAGCTGCTATGTGGTGCAGCAGATTTTTTTTTTCTTTGTCTTAAATATGCTCTCACAGAGGCACAAAACATCACTTATTGGCACAGCTCTGGTCAGCAGTGGGGTCCTTACCTAACATGGGGCAACTTCTAGATTCTTCTCACAGAAGCCACCCCTATGGCCCCCCTGTTACTAAAACCTTGCCACGTAAACCCACTACACCATTTCCAGTCAGATTTTGAATAGCTCCAAGGAGGAAGACACCACAACTTCTTTGGACAACTTGTGCCAGTGCTCAGTCATTTTCACAGAAAAAAAAAGTTTTCTGATGTTCAGAGCGTACCTCCTGTATTTCAGTTTTTGCCGATTGTCTCTTCTCCTTTTACCAGACACTACTGAAATGATCCTGGCTGTCTTCTTTGCACACTGATGTCAGGTATTTGTATATATTGACAAGTCCCCCCCTTAAGCCTTCTGTTCTTGAGGTTAAATAGTACCAGCTCCCTCGGTCTTTCATCTTATGTGAAATGTTCCGGTACCTCCATCATCATCATGGCCCTTTGTTGGACTCTCTCCAGTATGTCCACATCTCTCTTGTACTGCAGAGTGCAGAACTTGACACAGTACTCCAAGTGTGGCCTCACCAGGACTGTGTAGAAGGGAAAAACACCTCTGTCAACCTGATGGTGATACTTTGCCTTATGCAGCCCAGGATACCTTTAGCCTTCTTTGCTGGAAGTGTACATTGCTGGCTCATGTTCAACTTCTTGTCTACCAGGACCCCCAGCTACAAGTGGCCCCCATCACGTATTAGTGCCTGGGGTTGTTCCTCTCTGTGTACAGGATTTTGCGCTTCCCCTTGTTGAACTTCATGAAGATTCTGTCATGGAACATGAGGTTCACTATTTCTTCAGCCTATCAAGGTCCCTCTGGATGGCAGCATGACCCTCTGGTGTGTCAGCCACACCTCCCAGTATTGTGTTATCTGCAAACTTGCTGGGGGTAAACTTTGACCTATCATCCATGTCATTAATGAAGATGTTAAACACAACTGGACGTAGTATTGACCCCTGGGGTACACTGCTAGATACTGGCCTCCAAATAGACTCTATGCCACTGATCACCACACTGTGGGCCCATCTATGCAGACAGTTTTCAATCCACCTGACTGTCTTCTCATCCCACTCATACTACAATAGGTCGTATATGAAGATTTTGTGGGAGGCAGCGTCAAAAGCCTTACTAAAGTCCAGGTAGATAATAGCCACTACTCTCCTCTCGTCTACCAGACTAGTCATTTAATTGTAGAAGCTTATTAATTCGGTCAAGCATGGCTTTCATGCTGGCTAGTCCTGACGATTTCCTTGTCATTCATGTTCCTTGGAAATGGTTTTCAGGATTAGGTGCTCCATCACCTTCCCAGGGATCAAGGTGAGGGTGCTGCCTCTAATTCCTTGGGTCCTCCTTCTTGCTTGTTTTTGAAGATAGGGGTGACATTTGCTTTCTTCAGGCAGCTCTCCCAGTCACCATGGTCGTTCAAAACTTATCGAGAATGGCCTCACAATGGCATGAGCCAGCTCCCTCAGCATTCATAAATGCATCCCATCAGGGCCTATGGATTTATCTCAACAAATGCAATTAAGTGTTGACTCTAGTACCAGCAACATTTTGTGTCATTAGCAGTACAGAGCTCTGCCATGGTGGGGCCGATACCCTGGCTATCCCACTCAGGTTCCAGCTCTGAATACATTGTGAATGTGAAGGAGATGGAATAAAATAAGCTTGATTCTCATCTTTACAAACATACAGGTGAGCTATATATTTCAGCCAGAAATTGGAAAGTTCCTCAGGACAAGCATAACCTCTTTAAATGGTCAAAATGTCTTTAATTTCTCTATTCTTCTAATAAGTAACATTAACGTTGAGATACTTTTTAAAAATTGTTCTGAGCTTTGTTTAGAAAAAGCTGTGTGAAAGTAATTTCCTTCAAGAACAAAGAACTGTATCTCCATGATCCTGGGCCACAACTTGAGACCAGCATACGCAAATAAACTAATGCCTGTGGTTTGTTTTGGTGAAAGAACTGAACAAACTTCATACGTCAAAAAGAAACATTCCCTAGCCATTCTCTGATTTCTATTCCCTGTCTCCACTAACCTCTCCTTTTATACCTCAAAGATAAAACCTAACCAAAAGAATTTTCCCCCAAGGGGGCTGCAAAAGATGTCAATTATGCTGCTCTGCTATTCAGCTGAAAACACACACACACACACACACACACACAAACAAACCCACCTTCTCCTGCCCTGCCACCCCTGCTCTTTCACCCCAAGCCAAAAATGTGGGAGGTCGAGAAAAGAGAGACAGATGTGGCAGACTTAACAACCTCACTATGTCTGGGAAATAAAATGTAAATACATGTGTTTTATAGTTCCAGCATACGTGCCTGGAAACATTGGTAAGAAAAGGGGGCTATGCTAAACCATTTAAACTGTCCCCCCATACAGTTGTGTCCTTATTACTGCTTTGCACTCCATAGCACTCCCACCCCAAAGAAAGCCTCACCCTGAAAGTAAATAAACTAAGAGCATTATCTTTTATCAAAAGCCACTTTAGGGTGAGAGACACACATCAGAAAGAGAAAGACAAATGTCTGCATAAATCCTGATCTGAATGACAATTGTTTAGGTTTTGCTTTTCTAAATCAGCTTAGTTATTCATTAAAATTAAGAACACCACTTAAAACTTTGTTATAATGATGAAAATATTAGGCTCTGGTGGTACCTTGAAATGAAAGAAGTTTAAAAAGCCCAAACACATTACATAACTGTGCTAGATTTCCAACAAAAACACACAGCCAGCTAATGTCTGCAAAATTCCAGGTTTTTTTAATATGCTCTGTGGGGCCAATTTAATATTTTCCAGACCCTTCCTCTCCTTGGTAAAGAACAGCAGTGAAATACCAGGAAATGGTCTTCAGCTGCTGTAATGTTTTCATTTGCCCAGTGACAGAGCTTTTGAACTGTTCTCCAGCGCCTTTGCCCCAGCTTTCTGGTGTTTTTGGCATTCCAGGAGCTGGCAGGTGACTAAAACTTAATCTCTGTCAGGTCTTTATTACTCACAGCTAAAGTTCACGCTGCAGGTTACCTTTAGAAAAAAAGATGCATGCAGAGAACTGCTCTGCAAAACTGGGGACAGTCTGTACAAGCTCCTCCCTTAAAGAATCCAATAAACTTTCTTTTTTATATACCAAAGGAAAAAGAAAAACTGTTTAATATCTTTATCCTGGTATATTTAAACTGAATTATTTGGCCCTACTCTAAGGCATTTAGCTTTTATGGACTCCCATGGTTTGTTGATGAACAGGTGATGATGAATATGCAGATCCAGAGCAGCACCACTAATTGTCTTAAAAATGTGGAAAATAAAAAATAAGAGGAAGATGAGAAAACTGAGATTTTGAAGTAAAACAGAAGTAGCTTTTAGTGGACAAAGTATATACATTAAACTGTAGGCCCCAAACTGCAAGCACTCATACCTGCATGTAATGTTGCTCTTGAAGTAGGAGCCAGTATAAGCTATAAGCCACCATGGTAATGGAAATTGCATATTTGTGTATCTTTTGCAAAGATGTCAGCAGGCTTCTTGATGTGAACAGCAGAAAAGCCACAAACAACGGGCTCTGATTAACTACGAAGGCTGCAACCTTAACCTTTGAAAGGTCACAATTTCTCTTTCAGTCACCATAGAGTATAGCAGCAAGTTTGTCAGTGTTACTCTTTCTTTCTACCAATTCCCTCTCAAGAGTGATAGCTAAAGAGGCCAGGAGGGGCCATGCCTACTCCAAACTTTGCCATCTTTCGAACAAATCCCTGCTCGATGCCAAGTCATCGCTTTTGTGTGATATAGTGCTTAGGGATGTGGTTTAGTGGTGGATTTGGTAGTGTTAGATAGTGGCTGCACTTGATGGTTTTAAAGGTCGTTTCCAACCTAAGTGGTTCTAGATTCTGTCTTTCACTTTCCCAGAAAGAGAGGTGGAGCAAAGAGATCCTGATCCACACTGCACCAAACAGTGCACCCTCGTTAACTCATTCAGCTGTTTCTAGTGACCCAAACCAAGAGCCTAACACGTTGACAACAGTGTACGTATGAAAACTAATTGTTTTTCTGTGAATGCATGTGCTGGCTCAAGGGATAAAACTTCTGCCCCCTCCAGTTTTAACTTTGTCTTTTCCCATTTTATAGTTTTGCATCTAAGTTCCTTTGACTCATGCAAACCACTGTGGTTGTATTGTTCCTGTATTCCATGTGCTCCTGAATTCTCCCATGTCTCTCTCTTGCCCAATGCAAGGACAAAGAACTTTCATTGCAGAGAAAAAAAGCTCAAAATCAGTTGACTTAAGGATACCAAGAGACTATAGCAGGCTAGGTTAAAAATGAACGTACTAAGCTAAAAGCAGCCCATGGCTTTTAGCTGTTTCAACTTAGATAAATTTCTAGCACGGTTAATGAGTTAGTGAACAAGTTTCGCAGAGAAATGAGGAAAGCAATTGGGATATGCTTTGAAGACATACAAACAAGCTCCTCACACCCCCATAATCCTAGAACTGCTAAAATCCATGACAGATCTGACTGCATAACTGCAGCCTGAGGCATTTACCAACCACTACTAGAGGACAAAAGCCAACAATACTTTAGTTACTTTATTACCAACTATGCCATCACAATTTCTAGGACATATTGTATATGTCCTATACTTACATTGTATATAAGTAACTCATTATTTCCTCTACTTGGTCAAACTACATTTGCCAGTTAGCAAATTTCACTTCAGCTTTCATTCAGCTTTTTCATTTGCTGAATGTATGTAACTAAACAAGCAGGCTGTGTGAAGAATGATTTTTCGTTCTCATGTAAGCTAAATTCAAAATTCTAAAGGGTAATTTCTAAATTCCAAATCAAGACAAAAAATACCATGCTAAAAAAATCCATTTAAAAAAAAAAATTATGTATGCATCCTGTGGGATGGGTCTCCCAAAGCATGGGTTTTTTTTTGTTTTGTTTTGTTTTTTTCAGCAGAAATAAATACTGTTTTTTGGTTTTAATTTCTTAATTCCAGATAGTATAGTCAATGCAAGTGAGAAGTCTCTTCAAAACTAAAAATTTAAAATGCTGAACTTTAGTTCAGAAAAAAAAATGTCTGAAGTCAGAACTGGAGTTATGAAATCAAAATTCCAGAGAAAATGAACTACTTTTATTAAGCAATTAATTTAAAAAATAACTGCGTCTGCAAAGAGGAGGACTTTGTTAAAGTTTTATCTTTTAGCTTTGTACAGAATATTTCATTTCTTCCCTTAAAATTTTAAGGGTAAAAAGACATTAAAAATCATCAGTTGTAGGGGACCTAATTTTTTTTTTTTTTGGGGGGGGGGGTGATTTTCTGCAACCAGCCTGTGTCTACAGGTAAAACAAAGAAATAATTCAGATTTTGAAATAATTCAAGATTCTTTTGCCCAACTGTTATAAACCATAGATATTAATTTTCTTGAGAAGTCATGCCATAATTATAGCAATGCCACTGAGATCTGAGAAGAAGTACAGCTGGTTGCAATTGTCCATACACATTCCATAATATGTGTATTCCTATAATACATTTACATACACATTTCATAATATGTACATTATATGTGTATAAATACATAATATGTACATACAATATTCCTGGCAGGCTTCATATTAGGGTGTCACATCTTGCATCCATTGTTCCCCCAAAAGCTCGTTGAAGTTTCATTGAAATGCAGAATGACCAGATTCTCAGAGTGTTTAGATATCTGGCTAAGTGCAAATAGTAAGAAACATATGGAAGTGAGTTTGTATTTCTTCATTCTGTTGTTATCAAAGATAGATAGGGGTCAACCACCTAAGACTTAATCCAATAGCTAATACAGAAAGTGTTTTTCCTGCATGCCTGTATTTAAACAAAGTGAAAAAAAATAAGGTAATAAAGCCACTGAGTTTGCAGAAAATAGCCTTGTTGCATCTCTTCTTCCCGTATCTTCTGAAGATACCTTTGGAATATAAGTAGTAAAACAATCATAGAAAAATATTTTTTTTTTTAAGGAAAAAATATATTTACATATTCATTGTTTTCTTCTCAAAAGTTCGCCAATTCATTTTTCTTATTGGCCATAAGTAGATACTTGTAAAACTTTACCACTTCTTAGTGGTTTAGAACTTCTGAAAACTGTATCACTTGTTAAGATTAAATTTTAATCATCCTGAATTTTGCATTGAACCTGTGTATTCTCATATCTGATTTCATGAAGTTGTCATACTACTGTAGTATCTTTCACACAGAAAACACGATTAAATTGAATTAATCAGTGTTTCCTCAAAACTGTGAAAATTCCAAATGACTCCAAATTATATATATATATATATATATATATATATATAAAATAATTAATTATTTTTCCAAATCCTTCAAGATCCATCCTTATGGAGCTTAAAAGTAGTTTTCAAATCTGTGTAGCCCTGTGAGCTGGAGAAAGGATGAGGAAAAGGAAGTTCAAAGGTGGGGATTTTTGCTAGTTCCTTATTCCTGAAGACCTCAATCACCCAACCATTAGCGTGTGTAAACATTTGTGTATATACTCATGAACTAGTGCTTCTACGAATACATCAAAGAGTAGATGATGCTAGCTAGCATTGTGTTCAGCAGTGTCAAGTAGAATCTAATTTACATGGTTTCATACATTCAGTGGTATGAAAAAATGCAGCTTTACTATTTTCTATAACGTGCCGTTTGGTAGTATACATACATTTCCAAACTCATAAACAGCTGCTTACAAAGGAGGAGGATAATCCATTTTGCATGTTCCTAGTGGATGACAAGAAGGCATAATGGATTTAGGAAGCAGCAGTATAAACTGAAGTCAGTAATTAGGATCAATTTCCTACAGAAAAGGGTGTACTGGCATAGACTAGATTGCCAGGGAAATGGAGGCTGCTGGAAGCCTTTAGAAACACATCAGCCCAACAACTGACAGAAGCAGGACCCTAGTATTCCTGCCTGGAGGCAGAATCTGACCTGCAGAGAGTAGCTTAATCTCTGCCACATTTTCTCCTACTGCAGATTGCACAACATGCTCCTTCAGGCAGTACTGGAAAGATGGGATATTAAGACTATTCCATCCCCAGAGAATTATCCTTGTCTTTGTGAGGAAAGACTAATCCAGTTCTCCCATTTCACCTATTCAGCAATGGACGGAAAAAGACAGAGTTTTGTTCCCCATAAATATATAAGCATGAGACATGCAGTTAGCCTATTGATGGGAGCATCCATAAAGGTGAGCAGGCTATAGCAGGAAAAATAATGACAGAAAATAGCTGCTAAAACTCTAACAGAAGAAAATTCTTAACAGCCTGAAAACTGCTAGCCTAGGAACTAGGCCCATGAAACAGGAGCATTGTTGAAAAGGCACAGCTGCCCTCTTTGAAGGTACCTTCTGAGTACCTGAGAATGAAAGATATCCTGAGGATACCATAAACAGGTAAAACCAAGGAAGAGCAGCAGTTTATCATCTGAAAAGGTGAAAATTCTTGTGGGGAGGAATTGATAGTACATTTTGAATACATATATACATGTGCATGTAAGTAATCAATCACAAGTATAATATATACATGTATATTTATACACTATATACATTTTCTGCTATGTTACTGATTGCTGCCATACTGTTGATACATTTATATGCTTGCTTTCCTGATAATAATTTGGAATAGCCTGATATATATTTGCTTTAATATTCATAGGAATATTAAGGAAATAAAGCCTCTGAATTTGTGTATACTACACAATACTGTGAACTCACTGCCATGACCTCTATACAACCTCAGGTTGGGTAGTCATTTAGGTCATGACAATTATGAATTTTAGTTAAATCATCATAAAACAGATTAGGTATCATTCATTATGTAGACATTGTTTATCGTTTGGTTTGACAAAGCCATCCACTTAACCTTCATCCCAAAGCTCTAAACCAAAAAGCAGCAGTTGAATGTCCTGTAGACAAAACATATTCCTGTCAGAGCATGCCAACACTTGGATTTTCCCTCACTGGAAAAGTAACCCTACTGATGATTTCTTCATGGCAGTACCTGTCCTATAAGCTGCCTTTAACATTTACTGAGCTCTTCTCTCCCGGCAGCTTTGAAATCAGAAAAGAGATTTTTGGTGCACTGGTGCTGAAAGTATGTATAGTAGAATTGAACAATACACTAGTCATTTGGGGATAAGAGTGTAAAGAATGATATCTGAGGGGAGAGTGTCAAGAGGATTGAGCCGGTCTCTTTTCAGTTGTGCCCAGCAAGAAGATGAGAGGCAATGGGCACAAACTAAAGCACAGGAGGTTCTGGCTGAATATGAGAGGGCACTTCTTTCCTGCGAGGGTGACAGAGCACTGGAACAGGTTGCCCAGAGTGGCTGTGGAGTCTACTTCTCTGGAAATATTCAAAACCCACCTGGATACCATCCTGCATAATGTGCTCTAGGTAATCCTGCTTGGCAGGGGCGTTGGACTAGACGGTTTTCAGAGGTCCCTTCCAACCTCGGCCATTCTGTGATTTTGAGATATTGCAGTCTGGAGACAAAAAGGTAAACACAGCAAAAGGGCATGGGAAGAGAACAAGCCAAAGGAAGAAAATATGACCTGTGTAATTTTCTCTTTCCTACCTTCTCACCCTTTTTTTATTCTTACATATACAGAGTGTTTACCAGAAAAGTGAAGGGTGGACATCTGGCCACCTACAGAAATCTAGCACAATATCTGTGCTACAATAAAGTTGTCCTTGCAGCCCACGTGACAGCAATTTTGGCTATTGTCTGTACTGTAATAGACATAAGCCCTCTGCTGATGTGTTTTAGGTTGAGATGAAATTCATTCCAGTGTGAAAAATAAAAAACAGACAACCAGAGGTTCAAGAACCCATCTGCCAATACTGAAGATACATCTAAACAAGACAATGACCTTCTGATTTATAAAAATGGCTATATAATGGTTCTTCCGTATAATAATTGGTTCTTCTGTTGGAACACTATTTTCAGCAGGTCACAGAATCTAATTGTGCAGATGCATGGTCATGCCAAATCTATATTGCAATACTGTCATCAATATCATTTACTCACAAACATTTTGTTGTTCACAAAGAGTTAAGATGTACAGCTAGGTGCTCCAGACCACACATACAGAGTATCAACAGAAAGATTCCTCTACTTGCTCCCAGAAACAGAAAGAGCAAAAACTAATTATAAAAGATTCATGTGAAACATGGTGATGATTTCAGAGAGGAAAAATTATATGAGATTATAACAGTTCACAAAAGAATGACGTCTATTTGCAGGAATACCTTAGATCATGACGAAAGAATCAGTGGTGTTTTCAGGTATTTGTCAGGCAAAACTAAAGCTGTCACTTTTGCCTTTCTAATACACAAAAACACAAATATCCCAAAGGCTTGAGTCTTAACCATAGAAAGTTTTAATAATAAATATCACACTTGTGTTCACCTATACAAAAGGTCAACTCTCAAAGGAAGCAAGTAAAAAGTACCTACTATAAGTGAAACAGTGTATAAAAACAATGGTAATCAAAAGATGTGAAAATTCATTGTTCCCTTTTTAATATCTTTTAGGTTTACTTTTATGAAGATTACAACATCACCTTGTGCTTATAAGCAACTCTTCTTAATTTGCAAGAAACTGTAAGCTGTTTTTGATCTCCTAAGCAAAACAAGAAGTGGCAAGCATTTAAGTACTCAGAGCCATATCTGCTCTTGCCTTTGTCCTCACATTTTTATATATATATATATATATTATTTTTTTTCCTAAGTGAAACCAGCAGCCTTTTCCATCCTAAATGCAAACTCCATGGTATTCTCTGGCAGGGAGAACAAGTTCATTAAAAGCTGTGCCACATTGCCTTCATAACATCCTTCTGGGCATGCCCTGTGGTCCAAGCTGGAATGGAAGTTAGAAGAAAATAAGGAGGGGAAGGAAGATATAATTGCTCCATGGCTGTGGTCATAGGGAATTGCTGTGAGAGGTTTTGTTCATAATACAGTTAGGAGAGAAGAAACATCAAAATTTACTTGAACAAATACAACACAAGTTGTTGCAAAATATTATTTGAAGAAGGTTTAATATGAAAGACCAAATCAAAATTTGGCACAGCAAACCCAGCCTTGTAATGTAAACACATAGTTATGTAAATCTGGAAGTTCTGTTTGGGTTTTTTTTTTTTTTTTTTTTTTTTTTTAAAGCAGTGAGGGGAGCCTGCATTTAAAGAGAGATTTCCATATTCCCATTGAGTCCTGTTTGATGAGGAAAATACAAGGCACAAAATTTTGAAAATAACATTGGCCCTTTTTGCCTTTATTTTGGTTTTCTTTTCAAACACAGAATGGGGGTCAGAAGCATTGCTAAACACACTGGAGTTTGTATAAAGTAACATTTATTCCTGCAACTTAAAAGCAAAGGGAAGCTGTTCATGGTAAAGTAGACCACTGCTCATCCTACTGCTGTACTTTCCCAACAAGTAGTTTTGTGTGGAAGGTAAACATTTAGAAGTTCTGAAGAAACACTGTGGTGTTTGCCCTTTTAAATCCTTAAATTAGCTCTTCGTAAGAAAAAAATATAGCTTGCCATACTTAAAGGCTTCCCAGAACACACTGAATCTCCTAAAGGCAGGAGAGAAAAGAGAGAGAATCATTCATTCCACTACATGATCTCTTCAGGGGTCTTTCTTCCATATATCTGGAACTTTCTTCGGGATAAGCTTAAGAAAATAATGGGATCATTTGAACTATGCACAGGAATATCAAAACCACATGTACAGCTGCAAGAAGTCCATGACCACTTCCCCCCAAAGTCATTGCGGTTTCCTCAAAACAATAGAGCTCTGAAAAACCCTACAAGCTCCAAGTTTGTATTATTAATATATTAATATTATTAATTATTATTGATATTAATCATGTTAATATTGTAATATTTGGCTATAAAGGATTCTGGATGATTCCCTGATGCTGCTGATGTCTGCTTATCAGTAGCATCAGGGAAGCATTCAGAATCCTTTATAGCCAAATATTATCATCACCTGAGGAAAGATTAGAAAGTTATCCCACAGTTCAATTAAAAAAATTAAGACAGCCTACTTTTCACAAGTCTTGTGAAAATTTGGTGCTGGTTTCTTTTGCCAGAGTACCAAGACCTCCTCCTAAAATGCTTACCAAAGCCATCATTTGATGTTTATGACTCATGAGACCCACATTCCTTCCTTTTCTAACACCTTTACAGTGCTTCTGCTAAAAGTGTTTGGGAGGAGTTACACACTGAACTGGTCTGGTTAAAAATTACCAGAAGAAGAGCTCATTTATTTATAACCCAATTAGATCCTTGATCTGCTTCACACATACCCTCACCCACAGCTGTGTGAAAGGCAACACAGGACTGGGAATGAGAGGCCAGAGGCAAGGGCTGCTAAAGCCAGTAGTGCTGTCAAACAAAACGTCTTTGGGAAATGCACTAGAGAATATCCCTTATAAGTTGAACACCATGAGAAGGGAGACATCTCTGGCACAGGGATCAGCCTCTAGACTGTGTTTGTTTTGCTACCAGAACTATTTGGTTCATCCCAAAGAGGGCCACGGAGCATCTCCACCCTTTACTGGAGGCAGGGAGGAACATGACTACTGAGGATAAGGAAAAGGCTGAGGTTCTTAATGCCTTCATTGCATCTGTCTTTACTAGCCAAACCACTTATCCTCAAGGTACTCAGCCTCCTGACCTGGAAGTCTGGGACGAGGAGCAGAAGAAACCCCCCACAGTTCAGGTGGAAACAGTTAGAGACCTGCTGCTCCACCTGGACTGTCACATGTCCATGGGGCCAGACAGGATCCACCTGAGGGTGCTGAGGGAGTTGGCAGATGTGATTGATGGGCCCCTTTCCATCATCTATCAGTGGTTGTGGTCATCTGGAGAGGTCCTGAATCACTGGAGACTTGGTAATGTCACACCCAACTATAAGAAGGGTTGTGAGGCGGACCTGGGGAACTACAGGCCTGTCAGCCTGACCTCAGTGCCAGGAAAGGTGATGGAACAGGTCATCTTGAATGCAATCACACACTATATGTGGGACAACCAGGGGATCAGGCCCGGCCACCATGGGTTCATGAAAGGCAAGTCCTGCCTGACCAACCTCATCTCCTTCTATGACCGGGTGACCTGCCTGGTGGATGAGGGAAAGGCTGTTGATGTAGTCTACCTAGACTTCAGCAAGGCCTTTGACAAGGTCTCCCACAGCATTCTCCTGGAGAAGCTAGCAGCCCATGGCTTGGACAGGTACACTGTTTGCTGGGTTAAAAACTGGCTGGATGGATGAGTCCAGAGAGTGGTGGTGAACGGAGTGAAATCTAGCTGACAAGCGATCACCAGTGGTGTTCCCCAGGAGTTGGTGTTGGGGTCCATCCACTTTAATATCTTTATTGATGATTTGGATGAGGGAATTGAGTGCACCCTCAGTAAATTTGCAGATGATACTAAGTTGGGGGGAAATGTTTATCTGCCAGAGGGTAGGAAGGCCCTGCAGAGGGACCTGGACAGGATGGCTCAGTGGACAGAGGCCAATGGGATGAGGTTCAACATGGCTAGGTACCAGGTCCTGCACTTTGGTCACAACAACTCCATGCAACGCTACAGGCTTGGGGCAGCGTGGCTAGAAAGCTGTGCGGAGGAAAAAGATCTTAGGGTGTTGGTCGATGTTCACCTGAACATGAGCTGGCAGTGTGCCCAGGTGGCCAAGAAGGCCAACAGTATCCTGGCTTGTATCAGAAATAGTGCAGCCAGCAGGACGAGGGAGATGATCGTCCCCCTGTACTCTGCTCTGGTGAGGCTGCACCTCAAGTACTGTGTTCAGTTTTGGGCCCCTCACTACAAGAAGGACATCGAGGCCCTGGAACCTGTCCAGAGAAGGGCTACAAAGCTGGTGAAGGGTCTGGAATGCAAGTCCTATGAGGGGCGGCTGAGGGAACTGGGGTTGTTCAGTCTGGAGAAGAGGAGGCTCAGGGGAGACCTTATTGCTCTCTACCACTACCTGAAAGGAAGGTGTGGGGAGCTGAGGGTCAGGCTCTTCTCGCAGATAACTAGCAATAGAACTAGAGGGAACGGCCTCATGTTTCACTAGGGGAGGTTCAGGTTGGAAATTAGGAGACATTTCTTCTCAGAAAGAGTAGTCGGGCATTGAAACGAGTTGCCCAGGGAAGTGGTGGTGTCACCATCCCTGGGGGTGTTTAAGGAAAGTTTGGACCTGATGCTTAGGGACATGGTTTAGTGTGTGACATTGGTGGTAGGGCGATGGTTGGACCAGATGATCTTGGAGGTCTTTTCCAAACCTATTTATTGTATGATTCTATAAAAGGTTAGCAAAAATGAAGAACAACATCTGTGCCCTGTGGATGATCAAGAGATGGAGACCCAGAAAACAAAGATACACTAAAATGGCATCATAGTTATGCCCCTTTCTTTTTGCACCATTGTCTATAGTCCTGTTGCCAGCTCTCAGACAGGTAGATGGCACATTGATAGAGGAGCACTCAGGTTTGTGCTCAGGGTTTGTCCTGAGTCTGGAACAACAGAGCTCCACTCGTGGACACAGGTGGCTCAATGAGGCAAATAAATGACACTCAATGTGATAATACTGAGTGGCTTGAAATCACATCTAAAAGGCAGAGATGTTTTTGTTACCTTCATTAGTTGTATGGATCAGCCCCCAGTTCTTGCTTTCAACAAATACATTTTAAAATCTTTTTCAATATTATATACCAGCTTAATGACCTCTTACTGGTAGAAGCCTGCATATTTGCCTGAGCTTTTTAGCCCTCTATAGACACTGAGATTTAACAATGGGATGTGTTTACGTTGTACTTGCTGTTGATTGAAGAGCAGCTCAGCTGAAATACAATACTTTGATTCAACCACCATATTGCAATTTTATGTATCATCCCAATGAAAGTGTCTAGATAGTGGTTTGACTTGGACAATGAGAGCTGACAGGCAATGCATCTTAGAGGTTCTTATGTGAAAAATAAACAGATTTTTCTGAAAGCTTCAAAATAATTACAAAGCATGGAATCCAGCCAAAGGAGTCTAAGATCCAGTTTTATTTTCACCTATGACTAATAAAACTGGGCAGGGGGCTATAATAAGATGAAGCAGACCAATTAAGATAGGTTTATAACAGGAACTATATACTATAAATATACTTATATACAAGTATATAACAAGGAAGAAAATGGACCTTATGTTTTGCCTTGGTGATGGGGCACATCCACCTCTCATTTTCAAATGAAATGTCTGCTTTGGGGTTTTGTAAGGGGTGCATCTTAAATTGCACTAGACATTTGTGTTTAGGCAGATGAACTGCTTCTAGAGTCTGCCAAAGTTCCATGTCATTCCTTACACCCCACTGTTGGGCTGAGCGGTAGATCTATTTGCCACATCTTTTTACAAAGCAGGCAGTTCCTGTTGTTAAGGGGGAAACTCTCCAAAATACAAGGAGATTTGTACTAATCAGGGAAAAGGTGTTTCAGCAGAAGTGTATGGGAAGTCTTGCTCAGCTCATGAGTGACTGAAACTAGTCTCTCTTTATCATGGGAATAACATTTCATAACAAATAAATAAATAAATAAAGCTCTTTCTGGGATTTGAACATCAAAAGAAAAAAAAATCTTAAGTTCTTAACCACATAGTCAGGAATTCAGCGTTCCAAAGACCAGATAAGAGTGATCAAGTGCTCCATACACACTAAATAAAAATAATTTAAGATCATATCTACATTGAAATATCAGTAAAATGAGATGGCAGCATTTTATAGTACACTCTAATTGAAACTTCTGAAGCTCTTTCACATTTTCATTTTCTTAACAAACGCTTTGTTTAATTTAAGGACCAAATTAAAAACTACTTTAAAAAAATAAATATATTTATGTCTACATTTATTTAGAAGCTAATTAATGTTTATGAGAAAGGAGCGTCATTTCCTCATTGTATAATATGTTGCATAGCACAGTCTTTCACTGGAACCTTTAAGTCTTTTTAAGATCTAAGAAAAAGAGTAATTATGAGAATAGATACTCTTACAAATTTATCCAGTCTACGTAGTTGCAGTGGGAGTCTTTGGGTATAATTGGGTATATCACTGTGATTCTGCACAGGTGAGAAGCTGAACTATTTCCACTAGTTCAAGTGCATTCTGTATCCTCACTGAGGGCAGCAGAATCTCAGTCTTACATTTTCTTGTTCAAAATTCTGAACACCTAAACTATACTTAAATTAGTAACTAGATATAGACTTTTGAAAAAATATTTCCTTGCCGCATTGAAAGCCTGTGCATTATGCCATACTCTTTTTTGGACTAGGATTAATTGGCTTTTTTTACTTAAACATATGGTAAAAATACTGACAATTTTGGCTAGAAATTACACATAAATCTTTCATCCAGTTACCTACAGAAAGAAACAGTATCAGGGTGGATAATCACTGTCTTCTTTATAAACCAAACTAAAGGTTTTAAAGCTATGCAGGCTACACTAAATGACAATCAGACATTTAGTGAAAAGCCATAAGTAGCTAATTACTGACAGGGCTTGATGGGTTTTCTCAACACTGCTGTCTTTTAAGAAAAATTAGACCACCAATCCAGATAGCACTCAAGCACTTGAAAGAATAACTGTACTATTTTAAGTACCAATGAATAGGAAGAACATTAAAGCTAATTAAGAAAAGGATGATAAAAAGTATTCAAATGAAGCTCCAAGCTTCTATACTATGAAACTGAAAGGGCTAACAACCAGGAATCTTGTGCAAAGAAAGCAGTGAAAACACCACCAGTGACCACACTGAAAACAGGATCATGCTCCAAATCTTGTACAATTTTTCCCATTTGTTTATTTCTACTGATGTCAGTGGTAAAGCAGAAATCTGATCAGAACTCTTAATCTCCTGCTTCCTCTTCTTGCATGTTAATTAGAAATAAAGTCAATTTCCATTTACATATTTTATGATACTTACCTTAGTTTTATTTTTCTTGCAGTGTAAACCAGGAATTCTTTCAGAAAATTAGAAAAGCATGTCCCATAGAGGTTAAGACCCAGCCAGCCTGGATGGAGTCAGATGAATCTAAGCTTTCAATACCTGTTTCCTATGTTTACTCAGCTAACAATGGTCAACAGAAAAACAAACAAACAAAACTGAGCTCAGGATTGGTACCATCTCTCTTGCACTAAAAGAAAATGGGCTTCTGTGACCATGTATCCTTGCCTTCCTCAAGGATTATCAGTCACCTAGTGCATGGCTGGGAAACTAGCGCCGCGGGGATTACCAAGGAGCACTAACTTGCTCTAACACACCTGCTGCTGAAGAAGAGGCTAGAGGCAAACAGATTTTCTTTGATTTCTTCATGCCACAGGACTGACTTTTAAAACATCTCAGAGCCCACTCCTGAGTGGTTATGAAATTTCCCTTGAATTTTCAGTATCCTAACATATCAAGAACATATTTTACATCTGGTAGGACTACTGGTACTGGAAGGAGGGCAGGTCAGAAGTCTTCTGCCAGATGATTTCCTGATAGAAAAAGTGTATTTGAGCTTTGCTGATTTTATCCAGTGCTGAGTAACTTAGAATGAATAACTTTGCTTTAGACTGATTTGACCTAAAGTGAAATATTTCTACTTAGCTACTGTTTTATTTCATGTTACTTTAATGTTAAGCTGTTTTTTTTTTTTATGTTGATGCATTGGCACACAGGAATTGTGCTTCAGCTACCCAATGCCTCAGTTCTCTTTTGTTGGGTTGGGCACTAATATCCAGAAAATATCTCCCATGAGCTGCAAGAAATTTACAGTAGGTTCACTCCCACCCAGCAAGTTTTACTGTCTGGATTTTCTAAGAAAACTGAAGGTCATAGCCAACTTGTTAGTCTTGTCCAAAATTCCGCACTGAGATTTTGTGGTTGGAAACTCATACTATAAATCTAACTGAGAAGGCAAGCTTCACAAATATTTTTCCTCCTTAACCCAGCAAACTATTAAAATTTTTCTCAAGTTAATTGTGCAGCAAAGCTTAAAAGTTTTCTTATACCAAAAATGTGTGCTCAAACTTCTCTGCTTTCATCTATTTTTCATTAATAATAGTTTCAGGACAATTTTTTCACAAGCATTTAGTACTGCTCTAACTTTGATTCAGATGAAGTCAACAGGGCTTTTACTAGTATCACAGTATCACAGATTTCTAGGTTGGAAGAGACCTCAAGATCATCGAGTCCAACCTCCGACCTAACACTAAGTACTCCACTAAACCATATCACCAAGCTCCACATCTAAACATCTTTTAAAGACCTCCAGGGATGGTGACTCCACCACCTCCCTGGGCAGCCCGTTCCAATTCTTAATAACCCTTTCGGTAAAGAAGTACTTCCTAACATCCAACCTAAAACTCCCCTGTCGCAACTTACGCCCATTCCCCCTCGTCCTGTCACCAGGCACGTGGGAGAACAGACCAACCCCCACCTCTTTACAGCCTCTTTACAGTAATTTCCACAACAGCAGAGTCATGCTAAAATGGAATATATTTGATCACTCCTCTGTTACAAAAATAAGCTATTAAGCTTTAAGAATCTGTCTAAAGAGTAGAAAGAGTTGAAAGCATCACATTTTCTAAATGGGACAGTTTGCTTTGAGCTTTTCAGTTGTTTTTCTTTTCTTCTTATAATGCCAGTAAAAACTGGTCCTCTCTCTTTCCAAGTTGCTGTTCAAACATCCTCTGGAAAATGAACACAGAGTCAGAAAAAAAATCTCTGGGCAATTATCCTGGCTACAGACAGCCACAATGAGAGCACGAGGGGTGTAATAGCTGGGACAAGCTCCTTAAGAACCAATTGAGAGAGTGACTGTATAATATTTTGCCAAACCATAAAGCAGCCCCACTTCCCCAGCACTTCTCAGTGGTCCCAAGAGACAGCATAACTTTTATGTGTCTTAAAGATTCCTATAGTCTCACAATACCTTTTTTGAATATCGCTACTGAACATTTCACTTTCCACTTTACAACGGTCTAGTAAATAACTCTCAGAAAAAAAGATTTAATTTTCTGTGGGCAAAGGTGACTTGGAATAATACCCTCAGCACCATCACGTTTTAGTTTCTCCAGCTGATATGTTGGTTTACTTTGCATTTAGAAAACCTCGGTGCTATCAAGAAAGGGAGAAAATCTTTTAAAACACCAAAAGCAAGACAGTAAAATAGAAGTAGTGCTAAAATCTCTAAAACAGTTTAAGCAGCTTTCATATGTCTTTTAGCCATTCAACAGACTCAGGGTACAAGGCTACACTCAGAAGAAAGCCTTTGGCTTATTATAGAGATGCACAGATTTCAGCAAATTTGCTGCAAACTTTTCCAAAGGTTCTTCCACTTGTTCTGATTGTTGAACAGCCTGTTCTCACCATTTGGCATCCCTGCACAGTTAATATATTGTCTGTCTAGTTCCATTATACAAGTTCCCGTCAGGTCATTTTCAAAATTTATAATGAGTATTTCAGGCTTTGAGATGTCATTTATTATTATTCATCAGTCATAAATATTCATTTGGAGAGAGTGTTGTATGCCATACAAGGTACTATTGCTAGAGTCCATGTCTGTTCACATTAAGAAAAATGAACTGAACGAATATTTTTTTTTTACCAATGTCACAGCTGTTTATAAATTCTACTGGAGGCAGGCAGACTAAGGAGAGGGATGAATGCTCAACAGAACAGCCTAAAATATCAAAGAGCCAAATTCGGATTAAACTCTTGGCCTTTTCTGTGCATCCCATGGTCAAGAAAGACAAAGGATACTGACCATTAAAAAATGTTCCATAAAGCAAAGAAAAGCACAATGCCTCATCCTATGCAGTTTAAACCATCTTATTGCACGTTAAAGGTTTGTATGCTATTGTACCACTTGTACACCGAGGCAAATCAATATTTTCCATGTCTTTTAAAGTTGTGAAAATCTGAAAGTTGAATCCAAATGTTACTGATCTGTTAGGAGAGTTATTGTTATTCTACAAAAACAATATGTAATGAAAACTTCTTGAAGTTTAATTTTTTTAACAGAAAAATTAAAACATACTCCCACTGAAACCACTAAAAGACATGAATCTAATTGAATCTTGGATTTTATTCAAGTAAAATTTTAACTTATTGGCTTATCTTTTGCTTATGGGATGTTGAGAAGAAGGCATTGCTTTTTTTGTTTTGTATTTAAATACCTCAGACATATCCCCTCACCCTTCTCAAGAACATCTGCCTCCTCTCTCTCTGTCTTCACAGGTAAGCTACTCTTTTGACGTGTTAGACTTACAGTTATCTGTCCAAAAACTGTTTTTAAATACTATAGGAGAACAGAATAAGAAATATTTGAGAGAAATTTGAAGTCAAAACATTGAAGCACAAAATATAAATGTACTTCCCAAACATCCTGCAAGTAAATGAAATAAAGTATTGAAGTGTGTTCTTGCTTCAAAACAAAATTATGAAACTATGGATTAAGCAGGGCACATACATACAACAATGGTGGGACCATTAATGTTCATCATCATCAAGCACGGTGCTTGAGAAGTTATAACGGAGAGCTGGAAAATTCACATAGGATTAGGTCTCCGAGAAGTGATACATCACATACTGTGCATGCATGTGTGCTGAAGTTCAAAGTGATTGCACTCATCTTTAAGGGAAATTATGCCTATGAAGCAGATTTAGTTTGTTCGTCCCTCAGAAGTCACTTAATACAACATTATAAAGTGTCTGTGGTGAGCAATGAGACTGATTGGGACAGGTGCTGGGTAGTTAAAGGTGGCTTTTAGCACTGGTACTCTGCTGCTTCTGCTGATGTGGGTTCTTGTATGAGGGTAGGTGTTAGTATGGGTAGTCCTCATCAGGATAGTGCGAACATTCAGCAAAAATCCCTTTATTATGTTGACTGTATATGTTGACTTGGTTTTAGAAAAATACAGTCATGCATCTGAAAGAGCAGTTATACTCTTTGGAAGTGGAGTGGCAAGACCACTGGAAAGGCCTTAGTTTAAAACAGACTCATTTGAAAAGTCTGCCTAGGCCAGTAACTAAATAAGTACTTGAAATGACCTGTTAGGCTGCCAAATACTGCCTTTCCAGCAGAGTAAAAATTATTTTAATGCCAAACACATGAAGGGTAAGAGGCAAGAGACAAGTTTGCAGTCCTGAATGCAAGCTCAAAAGACGTCCCTTAGTTCTGCTTGGCAGCAAGTAGGAATGATAGCTTTTTTTCTCACTAAACACCATCTGAAATGCTGAGAGCACAGAAAAGAACTCCCTCTTCATTTCTCCTTTGACCCTATGTAAAGCTGCCAAGCGCAATCTTCCAACCTTGCAAAGTACAGAACTACAGGTATAGTTATCATATTAAGTAAAAAGTAAAAACTCTCATTTAGAGCTTATGAAATGTGAATACAATAAGCCAAAACTAATAGGAGTGAAATATAATGGGATACAACCAAATCCCTTTGTATGTCTTTAATCAAAATGTATTTGTTACAAAAAAAAAAAAATCTTTATTAATATATGTAAAACTGTCTATAGACTGAAAGCATCATAGTTTCTCTCCAGACTACTCTCTAAATCAGAAAAGGAGTGAAGAAAATAGGATTGTGAATGTGAACTGCAAATGTGAATTTGAATGAAGTAAATTATATGCATGGATTGGAATATAATTAGATGAGATAGAGGAAATGATGCAGGAAAGAACAATCATTTCACGGAAGATGATCTAATACAGAAAGCGGATGAGAACCTTCTCCAAGAACACACAGGAAGTCTCTGGCAGAGCCAGCATATGAACCCACAGTATATAATTCTCAGCACTTTAACCACAGGCTCATTCTTAACCATTGAAGAATCTTTTCTCAAAGCTATTACATATGCCCCAGTTAACCCATAAACTTGCATGAAAGAGCATGGCTTGTATTTGCATTTCTTTCCCAATAAACTTGAATATGTTTCATTATTATGGCAGACACCAGAATGATAAAACCACCAGTGTGTAAGTTAAATCTTTTCCTCAATATCAGGCCTATGGAAGACAAAAGAATGCATACTTCTGTAAGATAAATGAATAAATAAATAAATAAAATTGTTTTTTTTCTGACTAGCAGACCCTGTAATTAAAACAGTCACAAGAAGCAGAAGGTCTCTCTTCTTTCAGAATAGAATTTTGTACAAATTCAATCAAAAAAAAAAAAGTATAAGCTATGCCAAATAGTTTTTCTGTGGCAAGTATCAAGACTTGTAGAATAATTTTTAGTAGAGAAAATACGTTAATTACATTTTCATTGTGCTAATCCTATGGGGAAAAAAATGAATATAGGGTGAAATAAAAAAGTATGGAGTATGTGAGAAATGTAGGAGGCAAGTGGTAAACCACATACCACTTGATACCTAGAAAATAATTTAACTTGCCTTAACACTATTCTGTGCTTGACTTGCAAAATTCCCTAGAAGACTTTTCAAACATACTCAGAAAGAGTTCTCTGGAAACAAACAAACAGATTTTCAATTCTACTTATTCTGTGTCTGTCATGAACCTGTTAATTAAGTAAAAGCAAGCAGATCTTTCCATTTCCTTACAGATATAGGTATGAAACAACTTAACCTGGCTGATACGTCAAGGCAAGGCAGAGTTAATTTTCATTTGGAAGGCAGCAGATTTAAAAGTATGTGTGTTTAGGGAAAGGGGGCTCTGCTTCAAAGTAACTGAGAAAGATGACACTACAACAGCTCTTGGCACTCTCAAAGAACATGTTCCATCTGATGGGAAGATGCTACTCACGTATCACATAAGAAAGTGAAAACAATGATAATCTAATTCAGCTTTGAAATTAGTTTTTAAATGTATTTTCCTTTCTCTGGTGTGTTAGGATTTAGTTTTGTTTTCTATTGTCCTTTCCAGAGTTATAATTTTGATAAAGTATTCTAACAAAAGCTGAATCTTCACTCCTGCACTGTATTCACACATTGTCTTTAGTAAGTCTGCATGTATCTATCCCTTCCTCATAAAACAAAATGCTTAGAAAAGTCTCAAGCTCATGAGTATAGGCCTGCAAGGATTTAAAGACACTTAATTACTTCAAAGTCAACCATTTATCATGACACTATTTCTTCTTGTTGTAACTTTTCTGGAGGGTGTGGTGGTTGTTTTGGCATTTTTTTCCTTCTTTTTTCTTTTTAACTTCTGTCTGTTCTGACTGCTCTCCATAAAAGGAGATCAATGAGTGCTATTTAAATAGCTTTGTAGTTCCTCATGGCTGACTAGCACTTCCAGAACTCCAGACTCTCTCGAAATATAATACTTTCCAAGTTTCATAACTGTTTTGTTTGGTTTAGCTCAGAATTTAAAAAGTCCTGAGAAGCAAGTCATCGAGCACAATGTTTCCTCCTCCCAGCTTTTGTACATTAAGGCTGATGGAAGAAATGTTTAGGTATTTGATTTAACTTCTATATTTCTCTTCTGTGATGATAATCAGTAAAAGCCTCCAAACAACAAATTCCTGATATCAGAAATGGTGTGGAACATTGTAGACTTTTTTTTTTTTTTTTTTGGCGGGGGGAGAGGGGGGGAGGCAATTACTTACTTTCCTGAGCTCTGCTAAAGGCATATTAAGCATCATCTACATGCTCATGTTGCAATCTCCTTCAACTCTCTTACTCAAAGCAAGTGGAAAATACCTTTTGTTCTTCTGCCTCGTGCCAGCTCTGCAGTATAACATCTAATGGGAACTGAGACAAAACTCAGTGTAAATGGGGGCTACGAATATAAGTCTGAGCACACACAGCTCTCAGCAGGGAAGTTACATGAAGATAAGCTGAGGACCAGTTCTGTTATACCACTTTATTAAATAAGGTGTTTCAGGGAAGAAATTTACTTATGAGGTGCACCACTACAAAATTAATCCAATTGTGGGGTTTTTTTTTGTCCTTCCTACATGGTCTTTATAACACTAAATATCAGAGATGTTTGGGATTGCTATCCAGAATCAAACCACCTAAATAACATGGGAAATCTTGCAGTCCTACTTAGGACCAGCCAATACATTGTCATGTGTGACAATGTCATCATCAATGTTTGAAAACTGCAGCCACATGGACTTCTTTGACAACTTCTGTGGCAAACTTCTATCTAGCATGAGATAACCAGCTGGACAACAGCAAGTCCTGAAGAACAGCAACTCCTCCTTACTATTCCTCCAATACTCATGTTCCATGCAATATTCATCAACATTTTCCCAAACTTGAAAATTAGATTGGTATCCCTTAATTTAATAAAACTCATATCTTCCTCTGGTACTGGTACAAGCACAGGAAAAACAACTTGTTCTTTTAGTCCATTCTCCTATTACAACGTAAACATTGTCTTCTCCTCCATATATCTATATCATTATCCATCAACTGGTCTTCACAGTCCTTTCCAAATTCCTTTCACATTAAATGAAAGCAGAAACATTTCTCAACCCTGAAAACTGAAACTTTGCCTTAACAAAACAGTCCTTTTATTACCTGAGGCTTCTAATTTATGTCTTTGGGCCATTACATGTGACCTTTGGGGAACTGCAATGCATAGTTTATACCTCTATTAGTGGCCAGTTGAAAAGCTGACATTCTCCCAGAGTCTTTGCACATATTTATTGACCAAGTGTTGCCATATATTAAAGTGTTCTTATTCTATTGCCATCTGTTGCGACATTGTTTAGGGCCTTTGAGCAATTAAATACTACTCCACACAATGTTTGGTCATGCAAAGAAGCACGTTTTTTTCTACATGTTATGAAAGTCTCTTTCAATTGTATTTTGTTCTGTATCTTTTGCCATGCAACCTAATGCCTGTGGAAAGGAACTTACACTTTTTGTGTAGAGCAGGAAGTTACTGGGGGAAAAAAAAAAAGATAAAAATTGCAGAATTATTGACTGAGAGCATTCTTTTGTACTACATGTACTTAAAATTACTATACAAACTTTGGGAAATGCATTTCTTCCATGGAAGCTTTGCAGAGTGATCTAGATACATTGGAGTATGGATGATCATCAAAGACATGAAAATCAACAACAGCAAATGCCAGACTGTGCATGTGAAAGTATGTAATTCCAGACAGTTACAGACTGGGAGATGAGAGGCTAGAGAGCAGCTCACAGAAAGGGATCTAAGGTTGCTGATTGACAGTAGGCTCAGCATGTCAGCAGTATGTTCTGGCAAGCACGAGGGCAAACCACATTTTGGGGTGCATTAAACACAGCATAGCCAGCCAGTCAAAAGAGAAGATGCTTTCACTATATTTAGCATTGCTCCAGCCTCACTTTGGATATTGTGTGCAGTTCTGGGCTCCACAATACAAAAGGGATATTTAGATACTTCCAGAGAAAGGCAACAAAGCTGGTAAACGGGCTGGAAGGCATGTGCTATCAGAAGAGGCTGAGGACACTTGGGTTGTCTAGTTTGGAGGAAAGGAGACTAAGTGGCAACCTCATTGCTCCCTAAAACTTCCTGAGGAGGAGAAAGGGAGAGTGAGGTGCCCAATCTCTTCTCCTTGGTAATCAATGATAAGATGTGTGGGAATGGCACAAAGCACATTTGTCTGTTGTGTTGACACTTTTCATGCCATTTTGATAACTGTTATTTTCAAAGAATAACACTTGAAAGAAAGCACTTAAGAAAAGCAATCAAATCTGTCACATCCTCGCAAGCCAGCAGTCTGAGGTACCCCAGGCTGACAGCACTGAGGGAACGTCTCTGCTGTGCACCATTCTTGGCCAGAGTACTGCATGAGATTAAACACAGGAAGTATAAAAAATGTACTTACATAACAAAAACAAAGTACCAGGCTTGCTGCATTCATTCCATCTTGAGGCGAGTTGCTTTACTCAGCTTACAACATTTATGAGTATTAATAATTATTCCAGGGCATAATAGGACTGATTCATCATTGCCCTGGATCTCTGGTGGCCATTTATGCTGGGCAGTGCAAAGTATAAGGAATAATGAAGCACGGATGTATTTGGAAATTAATTCTCTTTTTTTTTTTTTTCCAAGCTCTTTATTTTGCACTACATAGAGAAACCAAATTAGTCAGAACTAACTCTTCTTTCTAGACAGGACTAGCCTTTAAACATGATCAACAGATTGTATGGATTAGTTTTTCTAGGAGTACTGTGGGAAATAGCAGATTTGAATTCAGAAATTGATTTCCCAGGAGATGTCTAAACATATTGTCAGTAATTATGGCTTGACCATTTAAGAACACCAGTACTTCTAAAAGTGTGGACTAGATGATCTCTGGAGGTCCCTCCCAACCTCAGCCATTCTGTGATTCTGTGAAATGCTTTCCTTTTGGCCTGCTATCACCTTGAACAGGGTTAAACTTTACCATGGAAAGGATTCAGAACAACAGAACAAAGAAATACTCATCTGTACACAAAAATCCCCCAGAAAGACACAGATACTCAAAAGCATGCATCCAATGGCTCTGGTATGTAACTCCTATCTCTGAGCTTCATTCAGTAAATGCAATATATGGCAGGGAGCAGCACAGATGCATTGCCAGCTTCCTTCTCATACTGAATCATATATGTCTCCTGAAGCAGCCAGAATTTTCCACACAAAACATTTCCTTTACCTCTCTGGCTTCTGGTTTTAAAGCTGAGGAGGAAGTCCAGCTAAGGGGTTTGTGAGGTGCCTTGTGCTCAGGTGCCCTGTGGGCTGTGACACGCACAGGGTCTTCGGTGCTGGGGCTGACGCTTTGAGGGGGAAAGCACTGCACCACCCTCTAGGAGATCTCCGAATTTAATTACCCACTCTCCTGCACCTCCTCTTAGCGTTGTTTCTTTCTATCTGCACTTAGAGAGGTAATTGACATCTGCACTTTGATTTAGCCCCAGCTTTTCTGAACAGAATGGTGGAAATGGTGTCAAACATTGGCTTCTAATTCCCACCCATTGCCACATAATCATGGAAACCCTAATGAGATATCAAGACAGATTTAAATACATTCAGTAGAAATTTGCCAGACCTCTTCTTGCACAGACATAAATGTATAAACACATACATCTGTAAAGCAAATAAAGAGTAGTTAGACTTGCCAGTATTCCAGCTCCTTAAAAAAGGTTACACAGAGAGATGTCTATGTACATAGAAGCTTACATCTCATCATACCATGCTGTATCTTTGAATGCTGTGTATGACATGAAGCTTAAAAAGGATTAAAGACACCAGATATATTTATAAGAAGAAAAAAAAAATCTTAAAAAAAAATGAAGAAAAAAAATATTAACTTCAACTGACAAAATATTTTTACTGTTGCTTGTTGCTGCAATAGCATCTTGAAGGTACTAGGGAACCATTGAGTTTCTTATTGTACACACAAACTGAAAAACAGATCTTGTTCTTTGCAGTGTACAATCTAAGGAGATTAAAATATATATATATATTTAAATCATAGTGGTATAAACAAGCAGACTCTTGAAAGGATAGGTAAGGAATAAGATGGATAACAAATATTGATTTGTGCTGTGTTACAGATATTTTCCACCAACCACTTTGAAATTAAATTGTGTCAGCATAAAGCTTAATCAAGCAGCCAGCATAAAAATATTTCTCTGCCTTTCTACAGAAACATTTCTCAAGACTCTATTTCATTATTTTACTTTGCTTCTGTTATAAATCCTGTGATAACTGGTTTCTCATATACCTTTCTGTAAAAAAAATGAGAATTTAGTAAAATGGGACGTCTTTCTGTAGCTTATTATTTAATGCGTAGAATTTAATAGAAAGTTTCATCCCAGCTCTCCGATTCCATAGACTGATCCCAACAAATCCCAAACAAATTGATACCATAGACCGGTCCTAACAAAAGATCCCTACACAAAAGACACAGTATTTATCCTTAGGTTTATAAGAATCCACTGGTTCTATCACCATTATATTCTGTAGGCTTTGCTCATAAATTCTGGATTAAGGTTTTTCCAAACCACTTAGAATCCATTTGAAAAAGGAATATAGTTGAAACTGCCAGGTTTAATTAGTATTTTGCTGTTGTTGTGCTCGGTTCAATAACATCCTAATCACAAAGGGTGAACGAAAGAAAGAAAGAAAATCACAGAAAAATATACAGCTGATATGACTAAGATTACTGTAATTACTGTACTGTCATTGTACTATGTCTGATTAGACAAGAATTGATGGAAATTTTCAATGAATGTCAACTACATTACCATGGTTTATTAGTGTTAGACATATGGGGAAAAAAAAATCTTGAAATTAAGGATGTCTTAGCCAGGGAGTGTGAACTTTGCCCTTATAGTACACAGCTGAGATTACAGAGTGACAGTAATCCTTCCCATTTCCAGCTACACACACAGAAGCCTGCAGTATAGTATAAATCTTCTGGGAAAGGGAACAGAAAAAAAAATAATGAGGATAAGGCAGATAATTTTGGAAAGGGACCTGGAGAGGAATTTGTTCATAATGGTAGAGGTGTGGAGAATAGAGTTGGGCTGCCAGTCTTGGGGACAAAGTTCAGGAAGTAGATCCTTTTCACTTGGAAATGATGTATGCAGTCCAGGAATTTATATCATTTCTGTGGACTTTGCATTGCTAAAGCAGAAGACTCAGGAAATGTCAGCACAGGTACAAGCCTCAGGTACCACTGTGCAAACAAGTAAAGCCAGCTAATGGGGCTTGGAGGTTTCTGAGCACACACTCACCTGAACCTGACTATGACCTGTGTTTATGGCTCCACCAACACATCTGAGACAGATGCCTGCCTGAGTGCCCACCCCTCCTTGAGATACAGAACCAAATGGGTATCAGTTCAGAGGCACACAGACACAGATTTATAAAGAAAATGCAAAACACATTTGAATGAGGCATATTGAACAGCTCTGTTGACAGCTTTATGTTGCTCACATGGAAAGTGCCCAAGTGAGAGATAATATTCTGATCATGAGATCACCACATAAGTGAAAAAAAGCCATCTAGTTATGTAGTTCAGGCATGACAATATATTCATAAAAATGCTGTTAAGGCTTTGAAGTTTCATGGAATCACAGTTGCAGAACCAACAAACTAAGCTATAAAAAAAACTGTGAGGAACAAGCTGGAAGGAGAAACCTTTTCCAAGTAAAGTGGAAAGACAGAGATTGGGACTATGGGAACGAGAGAATCCTCACAGAAAGTGGTTCAAAAATAAACACTGCTAGGTTCAGTAAGTGTTGCTGGTTTTACTAGTAGCCATATACACAATTAAAGCGTTGGTCAATTTTAAAACACAATGTTAATTTTTTCTCTGCAGAAATGTTCTGTTAGCAACTGTGCAACCTGTGCAAGATCTGACACTAAAGCTTTTTTATTACTAAAACTTAAAAAAATATTCAAAACTGATTTAAAAACTACGGCAGTCTTAATCCCATGTATTTGAAGGCATAGTACTACAGGACAGTGATATGTAGGAGTCAAATAGATAAAAAAATTATTTTTATCATTACGTTTGCTCTCATTAAGCCCTATGTTTTAGGCTTTCATCCCTTAGGTCTGAACTTTTCCATTGTCGCCTATTGCTGATGTTCAACAAGAAAAGGAGAATTCAGTCCAACTGTAATTAAGTCTCAAATACTCTTAATATCTATACAAGAATAATCATTGACAAAATACTATGAGAACCAATTAGATCTGTCATCCTTTCTCCCCTTACCTCACACTCCCAGCCTGAGCCCCATCTCTGTAACTTTCACCCTTCCTGACAACAGGAGTCTCTCTATAGCTCTGTTGCAGTTACTTTGGCTAGAGTGGGTTTGACATTCGTAATCTCCATAAACCACTCCATAGTATGTATATACTGACTAAATAGCGACAATTTTTCATGCCTTAGGCTCCGTCTACAGTAGATCCCCAATACAACCCCTCCTGTGTGATCTTTGTGAGGAACACTCATGCCCTCAGGAGACCCTGGACCCCACTAACCAAAGAGTCTCACAGCATCATTGTGTGTGATGAAATATGACTTTGGGGAGGAAGAACATGGAAAAAGAAAAGAGCTTTCTGTCTATATCTTAAAAAACCTAATGACATCTTTATCACTTACTAAACAGATAGCCTGATTTATTTATTTTTTTAAGATCTTAATGTGTGGCATGGTTAACCAAAGCATGAGAAAAAACTCTTTGCCTTCATTCCCATCACACGCAAACATTTGAACAAGGGAAAGAGGAAGATGTGATCTAGAAATGATAGACTGCATCTGTAAATCTTCAGAGGGAATCCATCATCCTGCAGTTCAACCACCCATCTCAACAAACTGGCCCCATACACATGGCACAGAAATACAGTACGGAGGAATGATGAGCAGACCATCATTTGTAAAAAGATATTTATCTCTTTCCCTGGATTTTATATTCAGCAAAACACATTAGGTGTAAAAGAACAACATTCTGCTTCAGTTTTCTGAAGTAACAGTATACATGCAGAACAAAAACAGTATTCCCGTAACCAAAAAAAAAAAAAAAAAGTTCCTTAAATGTGGGTTCAAAAAATTTCACTTAGCCATTCAGAACTCAAACTTATTAAGAAAAGAAAATATTTAAATCAAGGGAGGAAAAATGTATTTATAAGGTTATTGTGATGGAAATCAAACAGACTTGTCTGAGATGATTTCATATTTAAACCTGATTTGAGATGTAAATTTTTAGTTATGAGCTTATATCTCTTTCCTTTTCAGCAAAGCTTTCAAATATTAGAAGACTGTGGAGACTGTGATTGTATTTTAAGCATTTGGATTTAGCCTTGGCTAACAACCCTCCTCACAAACAACACTTTAGCAAGACATGGCACCACATCCAAATGAGGAAAGTATAGGAGGAATACGTGTAAAAAGCAGCCACAGAAAATGGTGATCAAATCAGACCATGCATGAAATGTGTTCATATCTGGTATTTGTAGAGTGCTTTTCTGAAATGTGACTCCGGCTCTGGAGCACATACCTCTCATGCAACTGCAATATCAACAACATAGCAGAAATTGCAGAAATGTGCAACAGCCCTCAGACCTTTCCTGCCAGATTAAATTTGACCCTTAGTCAAACTCTGAGATTAAATTCTTGAAATCAATTGGAATTTTGCTGGCAGCAGCAGGAGCCAGACTTTCACCTGGTCAAAGTCCATGGGATTAAGGGAATGAAGATCTAGGGGCTGCAACTCAGATGAAGCATGGAATTACTTGAATGTAGGCAGATTTCCTTCATTTTACTGGACAATAAGAAAACAGAAATAAAGACCAATTCCATATCAGAATTTCTTGAGAAAATTTATAACTTTATCATCAGTGGGATGCATACCACTTCTGTGTAAAACTGGGGTCTATAGATGCAGCCAAAGCGTAATCTTCTTGTAGAAAAGGAAAAGGGACAGATCACCCAGCCTGACTACCAAGTTCTGAACAGTGAATGCTCAGCAGAGTGCTTAAAATAAAATATTGCAGAGAGAACCATAAAATATAGCATTGCTACATCTGTAGCCAATAGAAGAGTTTGGTCTGAATCACTCCCTTAAAAAGAGAAAGGGTGCTTGCAGCTGCATAGTCTCAATCGAGGCCCTGAGGATCTAGAGTGCATTCCTTTTTCCCTTTGTTGAAAATGGCCTCAATTTGACGTACTTCCAGGCATGCTGTAAAAGCTTTCACTCGATGGGGGTGAGAATGGTGGACATTTGGAGACAAGAATTTCTTCTGGAATGTTTCTTATGCCAGCTGGATGAGGGGAACTCTTACATCCAGTGTAGTCGTTGAAGGCTTCTGGCTGGCAAATTAATTTGTCTGTAGGATACTTCAGAACAAATCTCAAGGAACACAAAGGACTGGCACAGGACTCTTACAATGTCAAAGATGAAGAAACAAATCCAGTTTGTGGAAAAAAAAAAAAAAAAAAAGACGTTTAAGCAATTTTAAACAGCAAAGAATTTTTAAAAGATTATAGACAATTAATAGTAATGCAAAGAGAATTTAACACTACAACAACTATAAAATCTTGCCAGTGAAACTTCCAAGCCTATTTTATTTTGTCAAAAAAGATAAAGATATGAATTGACAGTCTGGAGACATGAGATGAGAACCAAGAGAAAGTAAAAGGATAATGAGGATCTCCTCCAGTTCATTGCACTGCTTAGAAGGCCCAGGGTTTACTCCCATGTTCCCTGGGATTTGGTCTTTGTGTCCTCCTAGTTTTACTCCATCTCACATGAGGAATATGGGCAGAACTCCAAACCCACGACAGAGTACAAAGAATGATTATTCACTTAGGCCAAGGGAAAAGTCAAGCCTCTGAATTAGGACAGACAGTATCTTGGACTGAGAACAACTTAAGCATCTCTGATCCTTTTTCTAGTATTTCACTAGCAGTGTCTTTCTTTACCACTTGGGACCTCTGTGTGGAAAAGCAGCTGATCAATTATTCCACGTTTAGCTCTGTCAGATACTGCTGTATAGTGAAACACACATAAAACTCAGTGAGAATTTTTATAGCACTTTTTAATCAGTTATGCCCTGCAAAAGCCTGAGGTGTGTGACCTTGGTTTTGTACCTTTTTGGAATATAAACACCCACTACCCTACAGATAAGATAGTATAGACAGACACTAGAAGAGAAAGTGCTTTATTAATGCACTGGTAAGTTGCAGGGACCTTGCAAAGAATCAAAGCCCTAATGCAGGTCTTTTGATCTCCTAAATATTTTTTGAGATCTTCCAGTCTGGGGGCATGACTGATTTCCTGGGGAACTGCAGGAACTTCCTGTGATAGGACCTGGGGACAAATTAATAAAAATTTTAATAAAGAATATAATTAAGAATAGAGTGAAATGGTTATATGCATGGACGGAATAAGCCTCACAGTCTGACTGGTATGCTTCTGTGCAACACACCAGATGATTTTTTTTTCATATAACATTAGCCATTTTCTATGTCAGCACATCTACGCTTGAAGACTGAATGCATTATTCTATCATTTTCACAAGACAGATTAACATTCAGTAAGTTGACCGGCAGATTCAAGCCTGTCTCAGGTTCAGTAGAATAAATAACTCTGATTGTCTTGCTACTGACTGTAAATCATTAATAGCTGAATTTCTCAATCCAGGGAGCTCCAGTTTGCAAGGCAGCAATGCAAAATCCTTTGTACAAAAGGAGGACTCTGCAGTAAATCTTTGTTTTTCCTCAAACTTGGCCATCTTTTCACCTTGATTTGCTGTGTTGTTTCAACATTGATGCTCTCAAGAATGATTTCATTTTTTCATTTCCATCACTGTCCATCTTTCTGTTTTTTGTTTGATTGGTTAGTTTTGTTTTTCCTGGTGATTCTTATTCTTTCTGTATCTTCTGTGTTAAGAAGTACAGAATATTCTGTTACTGTGCATGAACTGAGCAAAGGAGGACTGAAGTTGACTGCCAAGACACAATAGTTCTGAGAAACTGAGAAAAAGATGTAGCATTAATCTGCTTTTGAAAACAGGGATAGCCAATAAGGGGAAATGGAAGTACCCATCTTAAATCTTGGGAAAAGAAAAAAAAGAATTAAAGCATTGACTTATCATCACTTTCTTTTCTCTCTCTCCACAAAAAGGGTGTTTTCTATCTGTTTTTTTCCAAGTTACTCAAGGTTTCTCTCTCACAGCCCTACTGAATGCCTACAGAAAGAAAACATATATATATATATATTTGAGAGCAAGCAAAAGATTCTCATAAATCACACCAAGATGTTAAGAAAATCATCAGCAATCATGACAGAAATACGATGGGACCAACACAATGAAAAGGCACAGTCATGAAAAATTGAGTTATGTGAATTAAAGGAGATATGAGAGACTTTAGATAATAATGCGTGCAATAATATTAAAGTATTACCATTTTCATTTACACCTAAATATTTAAAAAAAGTCAGGACTTCCATATGAAATATGTTATTAACAGTATCAGCTGATTTACTAGGAAGAGAATTGTCCATTTTGAACTTCTAGCAGTTCCCAATTTATTGTTAATAATCATGTTATGTTTATTAATGGAAAAGCAGCTGTAATTAAACAGGAAAATTTGTGTTCTGTTGTAGAAGCCACTCAAATGCAGTTCATTACTCAAACTGCATTTAAGACTTAGTGTAAGGATCCTATTCTGAGCAACTTTTGCAAAGAAAGAAATTTGTCCTGGATAGGAACACAGTATTAAAATCTCCTTAATTGCAGATTGAAAACCTGCACTTTTAAAGTCTTACCCGTTTGCACTTTTGTGAATGGCTTGTTTGAAATGTCATGCCTCCTGCTGATGTCTCTTTATGGCCTTAGTAAGTCATCACAGCAAGGTAAGAATTATTCCCTTTACACTGGTGTTACCATAAAAGTCGGTCAAAGAAACTCTCTAAGACTCAATTCCCCTGCCAGCTGGAGTCCTCCCTGCCACTGGCATTGTTCCCATGACAACTTTCTCGCTCATCATCCGATCCCTCCACCCTGGCAGGCTCACACCCGTAATTCTGAGGTCTCTGCCTCAACTCCTGATCTACTAACATCTCCACAGCAATATTAAATGAGTAGTAAGTAAACAAAAACAAATATGTAGTTCCAGTACCTAAATTCCAATATACAAACCAAAATTCAGTTAGCCAAGTTGGGGACTCCAACACTGTTTTTAAAACCAAATGGGGATGAGCAGGCACAACGGGGACTCTAACCTCCCACAACCAAACAGAGACTCAAACCCCAGCCTGAGTCTTAAACCCAACCCTGTGTAGCTTTTGGTGTGTTCTATGGGCAGGTAACCAAATTTTCCAAAGGAATGCCTTTGTACTTACAAAAGAGTGGTCTTCGCCGAAGGGCTCTTCGGCCCAGGGATCGGGGTCCTCTCTGAGAATCCCTCGGTGCCTGCTGAGGTTCCATGATCCCAGGAACAGCTGAGGATCAAGAGCTAAGTCCCACTTGGGGTGCCAAACTGTTACCACAAAGTCTGTCAGAGAAACTCTCTAAGACTCAATCTGGAGTTTAAGAAAGCAGGCATTCTTTAATTGGGGCGCCAGACACACAGGGATCACTCCACCTAGTGTGCAGGCCAAATTGTCCAAGCTGCAGGGGTTATGTACAATCAAAACATACACAGTCATTAGATTTCCGAGAAATAATCAACATATTCATACTATTTCCTGTAACTCGTTAAAATATGTAAATGTCCCTGACACATGTGCAATTGTTTCTACTGGAGGTCTCCAGTGGTCATCGATAGTCTTCCTTGCTATGTTCACTGCTTGAACCCAGTTCTTGCGCATGCTCAGCCCATCTTGTTCTGTCTCACCTTGTTGTTCCAATTTAGGGGTGCATACTAAGCTAAGTCATTTACATATCGAAAGATGTGTATAGCACGAGTTCCCCAGATATTCTTTACAGGCACATCCTCAAGGCCTAGGTTATCTTGCCCCCCTACCCCGTCCTGGGATACAATTCTGTACGGCCTTACAGATAAGGCTGACTAGTGACTAAGGTAGCATCAGACATCTAGTTTTCCTTCTATCTAACTAAACATAGTAAAATATTACAAATTTGGTTCTCTTATTCTATCACAAAGACAACGATATGTCCTTCTGACTCAGTATCACTGGTTTATAAAAGCTTGTAAAATTTCAGACAATAAATCAGCGTTAGCACAAAATCCAACAGGATGTACCATGTAGGTACCTGCAATCTGACAGCCAGATTCAATGTATGCATTTATAATATATACATTTTGATTTCTAAGCCCACCTCCTTTGTACTGAAATTAAATGGAGCCTGAGACAATAAATACATAAATAAATAAATAAATAAATTCACTCAGGTGATAACATTGTCTTGGTTTTGGCTAGGATAGAGTTAATTTTCCTCCTCTGGTATGGTGCTGTATTTTGGATTTAAGATGAGAATAATCCTGACAGCGCACTGATGTCTTAGCTGTTGCGGGGCAGTGCTTACTAGTGTAAAGTCAAGGACAATTCAGCTTGTTGTTATAATGCCCTGCAAGCAAGCGTGCTGGGGGGTGCAGCAGGAGCAGGGAGGGGACAGACCCAGGACAGCTGATCCAAACTGGCCAAAGGGATATTCCACACCATATGGCGTCACGGTGAGCAGTTAATATGGGGGGGCTGGACAGGGTGGGGGGACTGCTGCTTGGGGACAGGCTGGGCATTGGTCAACGGGTGGTGAGCAATTGCATTGTGCATCACTTGCTTTATACATCCGATTATTATTGTTGTTACTGTTATTATTATTATTATCATAATCATTATTTCTCTTCCTTTTCTATCCTATTAAACAGTCTTTATCTCAACCCATTAGCTTTTTTTTTTTTTTTTTTTTCCCTCCCAATTCTCTCCCCATCCCACTGGGAGAGGGCAGGGTGAGAGAACGGCTGAGTGGTGCTTAGCTGCCTGCTGGGTTAGACCACAACATCTAGACCAATGTAAAATACCAGCTTCCTGAAATAAAAGCATGCAGAGGCCTCAGGAGGCTCCACCTGAGACAGCATGGTGCATGCTGCAATCTGAAACTCCTTAGAAGTACAGCTGCACATCTGTAGTTATCAAACTGCCACTTTTGCTGCCAAAAGGAAGAAGACAGGCAGAGCCCTGCACACAAAGATGCAGCAGACACCTTCCCCTGTACCTGTTTCAGGCTGGGCTCCAGTAAAGGCAGAGAGCTCTCCAGTGGGAGCTTACTGCTATTTGTCCTGCAGCAGCAAAAACTAATCCCTTGCATTACTTACCTCTGGGAGTACCTGGCATGCAGGAGGCACAGCCTGGTCTCTGGGGGCTTGAGGAAAGCCCACTCTTCCAGTACAATGCCCTAGTCCATTCTGGGTGGTGCAGGGTGGTGGGTTCAATTTCTGCTGGCTAATCAGATGTTGTCAGCCCCCTCCCAGCCTACCCAGCTTAATCATCCCTGTGCAGGGACTGGTCAGCACCCTGACTCCAGGGAATCCCCTGGGCATTTCAGATGTCGCCATGACTTTCCGACACATTGCCAAGTGTATCTGCTCAGGAGACAAAACCCCAGGTTAAATAAACCACAGTAACCAAATCAAAATTTAATGAAAAAAATAATTTGAGCAGTAGTAGCATTTTAATGAAGAAATCAGTAAACTTGCCAAATCTTTAAATATATTTCACAATCACAATGAGTCTAGATTTTGAATGCTTTTAGGATCTCCACGAGCCTCTTATTAAGTAAAATTGAGGTTGCAGATTCAATGCAGGTACACTTTCCCTTTTTTACACATGAACACTCTCAAAGGAGACAGTTGATGAGCAGATGTTCACTGTCACAAGTGCCTTTGATACTATCAGAATATGTAATAAAAATAATAACTTAATAACATAATATTTATTGTAATTAAAATCAGCATTGGTTTCAGTCTTCCCTAAAATTCAAATCAAGATACAGGTCTGAGGATTCACAGAAGGATGGAGTCCTCAATATTCCTCAGACTGATCCAATGGGTGGAGTGAAATTTAAAAGAGCTTTCTAAAAGTTGGTAAAGTTCATTGAGAACAGCTGTAATTTATAAGATCAACAGCCAATAATATCTGAATAAGTACAATGTTCTCTACTTATCTTGTTTACTGAATAAATAAATGTGAATTGTCTACAGGTGTCTACATTTTGAGAGGTGACTTTAAACACTATAATCAGGATCATGCCAAACTATGGTGCAGCTGGTATTTGAAAATCATCACAGCACAAAAAGAAATTGTCTGTTAATGTCAGTGTTTCAGATGGAAAGCATGCCTGCAGGACTGGACATGGAAGCAATTTGCTTTGAAGCTTCTTCACTTTTGGACTCAAAGCACACAGAGAACCCACAGCAAGCCCACTCTGTCAACTGCAGAGTGGTGTTGTGTCCAAAGTCTATTTTAGCAGATAGAGCAAACCAGCAGGACCAGACCTGCACAGTGTCACAGTTGGTGTAAAGAACCTGACATCATCGCTATGCATATTTTATCATGTGGCATTTGGGGACAGAGTATTCCCTACTCTCGGGACCCCTCCAGAGGGTTCCCAAAGACCAAACACTCATTTATTGCCAAAGCACATGCATTCCTACTTACTTTCATTCAGAAGGAATCCAGCTGATGTATTCTGAGGCCACTGCATGATATGAACTGAAGTGCTGAAATAAGAGACTAACAGCAGGTTTGATTCAAGGGCACCCTCCTGACCCAAACAAGGAGACTTATTTTCCTGTGGAATTACAGGTGTTCAGAGCATCACAGAACTCCCTTAGCACTTTGGACAGTCAGGTGTCATAACTGTAGTAGCAATGCTTCAAGAAAGGTGTGGGTTTTTTTTGAAGACAAAGATTATTTTCCAGCTACTATTAGACAAAAATTGAGTAATGTCCCTTCCTAAAGATTAGTGTAGCTTTGTAGGAATTTATTTTAAAAAACAGTATGAAGGTTTTTTCTGTAACACCAACATAAACTTGATACGTAGATTTACCTTTTGTTTGTCTATCTAGTAAAACAAATGATCTGTCATTCAGCCCCAGTTGGTTGCAAAAGAACAGTACATCGCTGGCTGATGCTCTACAGCACAAGAGTGAGTTTTATGAAAATGATTTGTGTGCACATTTGCTAAATCACACTATCGGTAGTACTGGAGGCTGTGGATAAAGCATGGCAGGCTGGGTGCAAAGCCCCTTGTGGGGTGCTGGAAAATATGGAAGACAAAATGTCCAGTGAAATCTCGGTAAAAGGCTCCCTCATTACCTCTTAAGATCAAAATATGAGCTTTACATCTCATTTAGAAGATGACATTATTATCACCGGAGTGGGATAATGGTTCAATTCAAGATCAGCCAAAGGGCACATATGGAAACCATCAGAATCACCTCCTGTGTCACCTTAAATTTTCCTTGGAATTCTCCCAGCCAGTCCCAGTGAGAGTTTAACACTGCCCGGGATATGGGATCTTTATAGCCCAAGCTGGTGTGACAACTGACCGTGATAGTGATGTTTCAGAGAAGGCAGATTTAGACGATAAAATGCATAATCCAAGACAGTAATAAAGGAGCTTGCTCTTCTTCTTAATAAGAAGCACAGAATTTCCTGTACTAAACCAAATTAGTAAGGGATTTCCATCTGGGAGACGGTGCTGCATTTTATCCATGTTATTATAACAACAGTCAAATCACATATTTACAGTCAGAATGTTACCTTAAGACTATCTACAATGAAAAATATGCTTTCTGTTTGCAACAAGACATGCTGCTCTTCAGGGCATAGTATGTTGCAATAGTACTTCTGCCTATTTGAACATTTTAGTTACCATCATGTATGGACCGTTGCTATTTTTCTTGTAAGACAGAATAGAAACAGGTGCTGCTGCTGAAAATACTTTTTCCTAATGTGTCTTGAACCTGTTCTACTTGCTTCCGTTTCACTGAATCATTATCTGACACCGATAGCCCCCAAAACATTTATGCTTCCCTGGATAGAATTCCTACCCTGCCTATCCAATTTCTAAGTCTTAGGTCTTCTTAGCCTATAAATAGCTAATCTATTTTGAAGGAGCATAGCTAATCTATTTTGAATTTATTTTCTAATATTTGGATATATTACTATTCACATTAGGAATAGAGTGCAGAAAACTGTTATCATTCCTAATTTGAGTAAACATTATATGGATGGTCCCTGTGGAAAGGGCAGAGGCACATGCCCTTTACTAATTAGTCCATCTGGCTGGAGAGTAAGATAAAAGAGAGCTTAAAAGATAGCTGGGAAACTTTGCCTTTACTGTCAATTGTTCTGCAGAAGGAAATACTGGTTGCCTTCTCTCGTTATTTCTATGAAGAAGCAGACTTTCAGACTCCAAAACTAGCACTGTCAACCTCCTATCGCAAGGACTAAATCAAATACCAAGGAGTACTGTACAAATAATTTTGACTGTTGTGACCAAGTGGTACCACAGATGTAGTTGGTATAAATGGCCACTGGCATACAGCTTCAAGGACTCCACAAACAAAACCTGTAATACAAATGGCAAAGCCATTGGTAATTGCAGTGTGTCTCAAAGTAAGGGGGGTATCACATAGCTCATGTCTTATGCACTGATCTTTACTACATCTGTAAGGGGGGATATTACTACGTTGTTAGAAAAGAAATCAGGTATTTCTGAAAGACTCCTTCATAAAAGGAAAAAAAAAAAAACACTGTGTATTCAACTGATGAAAATAAATCTTGTACTAACTCATTTTAAGACTGAAAATTGGGTGAAAGAGGGATGGGATTTCTCCTTCATAAATGTATTAAAAGAATTATTATATTTTTTATGATATCCATTTGATGGTCCATGTACCGTAGCTTTCTCTGAATACAGCACCATATCTAACCGAATTCACGCATTTGTGGAGTCTATTGCCCAGCGTGGAGATTTTATTCTCTTATTCACCTTTCAGGGGTTGTTAGATTGCTTGACAGGCTCTTGCAGTAACAGCCAGTAATCTTAAACTCTTGAATACTTCAGCCCCAAACATCAGCTCCAGTGCATGCCTAACTTTGGAACTTGGTAGTCAATGTTGGCATCTGGAGTGTTTATTCTGGTGGCAAGAGCCGGGATGTGGCAACAGCTTTGTCTGCTAGGTCACTGCCACAGGTACCCAGAACAACAAAGCCATGGGGTACCTTCAGCAGCAACATTTGGAGTTCAGGAAAAAAAAAAAAAAAGAAAAAGAAAAAGAAAAAAAAAACAGTAGGTAAGGATTGTAATGGTGAAAAGTTACATAAGCTGCTCCCATAGTTAGTTTCTTATTTAGGACCATATAAAAAACCACAGTCTTCCTTCTTTCTGGGAATCCATTAAAAATTTTTTTTACAATGTTACAATGTTGCAAGTGAAAAGGCAGGAAAAATATAAATAACTTCACATTATCTGAACCTATTAGCAAATCCCTAAAAGGGCCAAGGATCTGTTACATTCCAGCAAAGTCAGAGAGACGTCCACCAGTTGCAGCAGGCTTTTATCAGACACTTAATGCACACCAAATATTTAAAATGGGACATTCCATTTCTCTAGAGTGTATCCCTCATACGTCAAATATATAAATAAGTGCTTCACAACAATTTAACAACACCATTCCCATACTTATGTGGAAATAACATACGCCTTTTGTTACTTTAATCCTGAGATGCTGAAAGCAAAGGCAGTCTGTCTCCAAAAGAAAAAAAAACTTTTTCTCTGCAGACGGTCTAAGCAAATGGCACACATCAACTTCTCGGTAACAGAAACCAGATGCAGAATGGTCATCCAGTCCTATAAGCTTACCACCAATTTACGCTGAAGAAATTACATTAAAAGGAATTTCTGGAAATGTTTAGAAATTATGTAATTGCCATCTAAACACAAATTTTAACTCTTTATTCGTGAATCATTCTTGAGTGGATGAGTGGGTACATCAGACATAATAAAACATAGTAGAAATAGCTATTTGTCTGAAATACTTCAACAGCTGGTATAAACTTACTGCCTTTTTGAACCAAAGGATTAGGTCATGGAAAAATGAAACTGACTTTCTAGGCCTTTCTAAGGCTTTAGATCTTTGAAGAGAATCTGAACCTTTCTGGCAACAACATGTAGCAAATAGCAATGCTACATGCTTTGGATAGGAACGCTCACTAAAAATGGCTGTACACAGCAATTTACTGGGGTTATGTGCAAGCAAAATCTCCTATTATTCACTGTAGCTTGTTAAAAATAAATTCAAAATAATACCATCACTTCTACTTAGGTAGGTAAATAAGGAATGTGCGCAACTCCTTCCTACTACATGAGTATGCTGAAGAGTTGGTTTATAAAGGGATCAGGCAATTAGCAAAGCATTTGGTCACAGTGATTTTGAAGCAGGTGGTAGTTCTGCTGAAAAACACGATATATATTTTAAGGAAAGGAGAACATATTTACAGGAACTTAGATTTAGACTCAGCTATTTTCACTTGTCTGGATGTCACTGCTTCTCTGTCATACCTGAGTTTAAAAAACCCAGCCAGCCCCTCCCTGCCCCCGCCACTAATTTAGCTTTTATACATTGCTTGCGTTCTGTAATGAAAGTAAATGAATGAAGATATATTGAACTTCCCAACAGAAGCAGGATCTTCTTAGAAAGGTAAACTAAAAAGTATTAACGATATAACTTCTGTAGTATAAAAGCTCCCATGCTGCTAGCCATTAATGGAATAGCAAAAAACTCGGTCCTGCCATCCGTTCTAAAGCTCTTTAATCATTATACCATATAATATGGCCATATTCTCAGTTTCAGTTTGTGTTTGGATATTCCCTACAGGCTTCAATGGAACTAGATCTATACGAACATGAGCTAAATCTTTCCTCCATTCTGTTTCTTTAGAGAATCTAGATACTTTCTGTTTATCGTATGATAATATTTTATAAATAGTGAGTTTTAATCCATTCTAGCTTTCTTTGGTACAAATGCCTAAGACTGAATCTTTCCAAGAGATTTGCATAGCTCAGGCGCATACTGTAGGCTTGGATTAAGAATACCTTGATGAGTCTCTAGAGCTTGGGTTAAACTGCAGGTCTGACAGGACAACTGTAACAGACAGGGCCTTCAAAATCTGTGAATTTGTACAGCCTACAAAGAAGTCTTGTGGACTGCTTTGTTTTTGGACATTTCTGAGGCAGAAGGTACAAACTTCTTTAATTTCTGTAGTTCAACTTAATTTTACTTATTTCAGCACAATTTTCACTTTGCATGGAAGTATGTGTGTGGATTTGTTTACAGAATAAAAACATTTCAGTTTTTTTGGTCTATTCTCAGAGAAATGAGTCTCCTTCAACAACGACAAAAAAAAGAACCTGCATTCACTCCCTCTCTTTATGGGAAGGTTTGGTGGATTCACTTCCTCCAGGTCTAGTGGCTGCATCTCAGTCAAGGTTGAAGTGCAAACAATTTGCAGAGAGAAGCAGTTCATGTCACCCAAATGTCACCAACATACTGATGTGCCTTTCTGAAGTGCCTGTATACTAATGCACACGCTATTGGGAATAGACATGATAAGATAGAGAGCCGTGTGTAGTTGCAGGGCTACAATCTTGTTGGAATCACAGAGACATGGTGGAATGGCTACCATGACAGGAGAGTTGCAACGGAGGAATCTAGGCTCTTTAGGAAGGACAAGAAGGGAAGATGAGAAGCAGAAGTCACCCTTTACATGAGCAAACAGCTGGAGTGCATGGAGTTCTTCCCGGGGGTGGATGAGTAGCTGAGAGTTTATGGGTTAGGATTAAAGAGAGGGACAGGTAAAGGTGACATAATGTCTATACATGTGGCCATATATTTGGCTAAACATACGTATCTGCTATAGGCCACCTGACCAAGAATAAGCAGACAGATGAGACCCTGTGGGTTTCACACTGATGGCCAACTAAACTCCACCACACCACTCTCTCACTCCCCCTCCTCCTCAAAGGAAGATGGGGAGGAGAAAATATGATGGGAAAAAAAAAAAAAAAGGCTTGTCCTCGAAACCATTTCAAGGAATATGAATGACAAGGAAATCACCAGGATTAGTCAGTATGGATTTACCAAGGGGAAGTTATACCTTATCAACTTGATAAGCATGAAATGACTAACAGATAAGGGAAGAGCAGTGACTATACCTGCTCTGAAATACGGCCTTTGACACTGTGTCCTCTAAGAGCCTCAAAGACAACCTGTTGAAGTATGGGCTGGCTGGGCAGGCAGTGAGGTAGATCTAAAACTGCCTGAATGGCTGATCCCAGAGGATAATCATCAGTAGCATATTGTCTGTTTGGAAGCCAGTAACTGGCAGTGTACCCTGGGGGTCAATACTGGGTCCAGTTGTGTTTAACATTTTCATTAATGGCCTTGTTGATGGGACAGTGTACCCCCAGCAAGTTTGCAGATGACACAAAAGCGGGAGGAATGGCTGATACACCACAGATGGTCATCCTGCCAACCAGGAGGACTTTGACAGGCTGGAGAAATGGGCTGATAGGAACCTCAAAAAGTTCAACAAAGGGAAGTGCAAAACCCTGCACCTGGGGGAGAAACAAACCCACGTAGCAATATATGCTGGGGGGCCACCCATCTGGAGAGCTGCTAGGAAGAAAAGAACATGGGGATTCTCACGGATCGCTAGTTGAACAAGAGTCAGCAATGTGCCCTTACAGCAAGGAAGATTAATGGTATCCTGGGATTTATTTGGCAAAGTATTGCCAGCAGGTAGACGGAGGTGAATTAAGCTGGTCTGACCTTAAAAGGAGACAGTGAAGATTAAAATCAGCTTCAAAGAGGGATTTAATTGAATGACCACTGATTAAAACTTCTTGGCAAAAATTAAAGATGAAAGACAACAGGAAGTTATATTGAGAGGGACCTTCAGTTACCTTCATGAGCTGTTGCTGCTGCTGAAATACATACAAATTCACATTTTGATCCCACATTTCCCTACAGTTGTCTGTTGAGCCTCCACTAAAGTACTTAAGATACCAAAGCAGATTATGATCATAATTCCTGAAACATTTACCTCCTAAAATTTTCTGACTGTTAGCTGCCTGAGAGAAAATATTCCCAAATTCCCCATAAGGAGCATGAAACAAAAACACTGGTGATTGAACCACCCTTTAAAGTCACTGTGGATCTTGGCACAGATAAGGAGCTGGGCTTCTGCTTTGACCCATCATTGACCCTAAACTCTGCTAAAAAAATCTTGCCTTTTTCCTGTAATAAATCTGACAAATATCAGCAGGAGGAAGATGAAATTCATCCCCTCACTTTAACTCATTACATGACAGAGTTCTGTGATTTAATTTAACAATGAGAAAATTGTGAATAATCATCCCCAGCATTTCACTGACAAGACCACAATAGTAGCACAAACCAAGTACAAGAAACTTTCCGGGTATTCAGAAGCCACTTTTTTTTATTTTTTTGGGGGGGGGTGGAATCTCACAGTACAGACATATTATAAAGCTGGAGAAGGACATCAGCAGAACAAATTTCTTTCTGAATCAACATAATTTTCTTCTTTGGGACTAGAGAATCATAGACTCATTTAGGTTGGAAAAGACCTCTCAGATCATCTAGTCAGACCTTTAACCTAGCATTGTCAAGTCTAACACTAAACCATTTCCCTAAGCACCACATCTACATGTCTTTTGAATACCTCCAGGGATGGTGGCTCAATTACTTCCCTGGGCAGCCTGCTCCAATGCCTCACAACCCTTTCAGTCAAGTCATTTTTCCTAATATCCAATATAAAACTCCCCTGGTGCAACTGAAGGCCACTTCCTATTGTCCCATCACTTGTTACTTGGCAAAAGAGACCAACCTCCACCCTGCTGCAGCCTCCTCTGAGATAGCTGTAGAGAGCGATAAGGTCTCCCCTGAGTCTCCTCTTCTCCAGGCTAAATAACCCCAGTTCCCTCAACCACCCCTCATAAGACTTGTTCTCTAGACCCTTCACCAGCTTTGTTGTCCTTCTTTGGACATGCTCCAGCACTTCGATGTCTTTCTTGTAGTGATGGACCCAAAACTGAACACACTATTCCAGGTGCTGCCTTACCAGAGCCAAGTACAGAGGGACACCACTTCCCTAGTCCTGCTGGCCACGTTATTTCTGATACAAGCCAGGGTGCTCTTGGCCTTCTTGGCCACCTGAGCACACTGCTGGCTCATATTCAAACATCTGTCGACTAATACCACCAGGTCCCTTTCTTCCAGGCAGCTTTCCAGCCACTCTTCCCCCAGCCTATATTTTTGCATGGGGTTGTTGTGCCCCAGGTGCAGGACCCAGCACTTAGCCTTGTTGAACTTCATACAGTTGGCCTCATCCCATCAGTCCTGTCTATCCAGATCCCTCTGCAGAGCCTTCCTAGCCTCAAGCAGATCAACAGTCCTGCCTAACTTAGTATCATCTGCAAAATTACTGAGGGTGCACTTGATCCCCGCATCCAGATCACTGATAAAGATGTTGAAGAGCCCTGGGGGACACCACTAGCAATCGGCCTCCAGATGGATTTAACTCCATTCACAACTCTTTGGGCCCGGCCACCCAGCCAGTTTTTTACCCAGCGAAGCATATACCTATGAGCAGTCAGTTTCTCCAGAATGATGTGGTAAAATCAGAATGATGAAGTGTCAAAAGCTTTACTAAAGTCTAGGTAGCCAACATCTGCAGCCTTTCCCTCATCCACTAAGCACGTCACCTTGTCATAGAAGGAGATCAGGTCCGTCAAGCAGAACCTGCCTTTCGTAAACCCATGCTGACTGGGCCTGATTACCTGGTTGTCCTGTATATGCCACCTGATGGCAATCAGTATGTTCTGCTCCATAACCTTCCCTGTCACGGAAGTCTGACTGATAGGGCTGCAGTTCCCTAGGTCCTTCTTCTGGCTTATAGTAATAATCCTCCTGCACCTTAGCAAATGAAATGAAATTCAGGTGGATTGTCCTGTGTGTGATGGGATTACCATACCACCAGCGTAGAGTAGCCAAATAGAAGTTCATTTGTCAACTAGTCTAGTCATGAGAAAGTGGTTTCATGTAAAAGAAAAATCCACATGAATAGGGTCACTGCAGCCTCCTCTCTGCAAACACATTCATTCCCTGCAACTCACAACCTATTGTCAAGCGAAGGAAGAAATTTCTGTGGTCATTCCTTAATGAAATATTGGCAACACATCACTGAAGTAACATATACCGTACTCCAGAGAGTTAATCACTCATTCTACCACGGAGGCCCCTCTAAAGGGAGCCCGCTATCTTCTGTGCTGTTGCAGTCTTTAAGGGCCCAGCTGTCCATCTGATGAAAATTATAATTCCTCTCAGGGAAACATAACGATTTTTGACAGTTGAGACTTCAGCCTTGAAGAGTCAGATCATGAGCTTGCAGAATACGGGGAAATGCTCAAAACCAAGGAAATGTAGCTCACTCAGAAGCTTTCCTGAAGGCACTCTGATATGATGCATATATCGTAAGTTCAGAACAGCTTGTCTGCCTTCCGGAGACAGAGAGACCGTAAGGATGACAGCAAAGGGTCACTGTAATTGCTCTTGTTTTCTAAGACTCCAAAAACAGCACCAGTTGCAGATACAGGACGTTCAACTGTTATCTTATCCTCTGGCTGACTCAAGCACTGAATCTGCAGCCCAATGCTACCAGCCTGCATGGACGGCTCGAGCTCAGGTCACTACATTGCATGAAGTAGGCCATTTTTGATACAACTCTGAAAATTATTTCTGGAAAGACTTGGAGTTAGCATGGCTCCATGGTGGAGTTTTAATGAGCCGTTGTGGTCTTCCTTATCTCTAATTCTTTAAAAGTAAACATTTGAATGTCCTAAATGGGGGCTGCCTCCCAAAAACAATCCAAAAAAGCTTCTTCAGAGCAGAATGAAACAAAGAATTTGTCACACGTGCTCCATGTCTCCTACTCCTACATTACTGAATGCATCCCTCCCATCTAAAATGCTCTCTTGGATCTCTGTCATCTGAATGATCTCTGGGGAGACAAGTGTTGCATGAGACAAGCACTTCACCTACAGTCCCAGACCCTGAAAAGAAGCTCTGATTCCATTGTCTCAGAGCATTGGAAGAAAAAATATGGTAACAGGGAGTCTGCTTTACTTCGCTAGCACAGTGGCCTGGGCCCAAGGCTCCTGCAGTAGATGCAAGTGCTCTGCAACTTTTTAGCCTTTGAAACCTATCACTAAGATTAATTTTGCTCTAGTGGAACTAAGTGCCCTCCATCATGCTAGTATTTAGTCACGTGCTGAAATCACATGGGCTCACAGGCACTGCAGATTAAACAGCTAAAATTAGGTGGGTAGAAGTCCAGCCCTACCCCCCACAAATAAAAACAAAACTGCATGCAGATGGCATGTTGATGTTTGTGTCTTGATCAGAAACTACAGAAGCTACTGGAAATTCAAATGTCATGACTGGAATTTGGGATGTATTTTCAGCTTCCAGAAGAAAAGTCACAAGCACAGTCTATAGAGAGGGTTCCAGCACTGCTGGGAGACCACATCCCTCTTCTCAATGACTGAAAGCTTCACAGAGCCAGATTTTATATATGGCATAAACCAACATAACTCTACAGATTTCAGATGAACCCAACTAATTTATGCCAGCTGAGAACTGGCCACTATAATGAACAGGTATGTCCGAGGCACTCAGAAGTCTCAGGCCTATGTACAAATTCTTCCATACTATGTCACAAAATTAAAGATAACTTCTTGAGTTGCTAGAATGCTTTTAGGTTCGAGGAAATACTGAGATTTTTGACAGTGATCAACTTTGATCACTTTGAAAGTGGTAATTTTTTTCTAGTAATTACTAACATTGACAATTATTTTGAACAAAACAGAGGCTGAAGTTGTTTCCAGATTTTGCTGAGAACGCTATGAGGAAATGCCAGCACATGACTGGACATCACTTAAAATACTTTAGATCTGAGTATGATCTAACTTTTAACATGTTTTGTATAACAAAACTTTTTTTTTTTTCCCCTGTCCATTTTCGGAAAAGACTCCTGGCATTTGACTGATCATATTTAGTGTCCTACAGTTTCCGTTTCTGGAAGTTTATCTGATTCTTGAATATTAGAATAAATTACTTGGAGCTCCTGCATGGCATCCTCCACAGTTACATGACATGACAGTAAACCATACAAGCTCATAGCGTACAGTCTAAGTCTAGCAAGTGTAAGAAAATCAACTAATTAGCCAATTACTTGTTACAAAACCTGAGGAAGTCCAACATTCCTTTACTGAACTGCAATAAATTGTGCCCCTGATTTTCATCTATAGTACATCACATGGTGACACAACTTTAATCAATTAATTATATGAATACATCTGTTCTCACACCTACGGAAAGAAGAGCCAAACATTTATGACACCAGCTTGTACATATTCACTCAGTTTGTTTCCCTGATTATTATTATTATTATGAGACTTGCCAATGAATAAAGATGTCCCTGGGTAAATACATACAAAGCAAAGGCTAGAGTTTAGATTTAGACCTCACTCAGAGAAGCTAAATGCACCAGAAATCTTTCATGCATTTGTCATATATTGCACCCAGCTGTGTGGTACGAATTTTCTCATTTTACTGAAGAAGCACTGGAGCACAGAGAGGCTTACGTCCAGATCCTGTAATCTATTTAGCTGCTTCATCTCAGCTGAGTTCAGCATCTCCCAGGATCTGTGGCCTACATGATTTGACTCAGAGTAATTTCACAGCCCTCTACCACCCTCTGTTGTTCACTTTTTCAACAAAAATTTTGCTCTTTCTGAATTGCTGTGGCATTAGAAAAATGAATATTTGCAAACTCTTTTTCTAAAGCAGAATAAAAACATGGATTGGTAATGTATTAGAGTGTCTTCTGAAAGCGAGAAAAACAAGAGAAAATTATAGGTAAGTTTTTGTGCCAAAGCACTGACACACACAAACAAATGTTTTCTCGAAGGCAGAGAACTTTTTGCTACCTACTTCAACAAAGTTAAGAGTTTAGCTGATGGCTGCAGAAGTGTTTAAAAGACCTGAGTAATGACTGCAGAATTTAATCCTACTAATGTAAACTGAGAATCAAAATTCACAACATTGTAATAGGAAAATAACAAACAACGTGAACTTGGCTTAAATATTTCCTGGTGTTCTCAAATGCCAAACTTGCAAGACAGAAGTCTGTTTTGGATGGTTACAGAAAGTGCCAGACGTATTCAGTTTGCCAGACTTGCATGGCTAGACATTATTACTTTTTGCTTCAAACTTAGAGCTTGACAAGGATTAATAGAAGATAAAGAGAGTCAAAAATCAAATCAGGACTCATGAAGGGCCTGATCACCCAGGACATTTCATTCCACAGGAACACTGTGCTTTCAAAGGTTCATTACCACTGAGAAAACAGTTAACTGTATCAAATGGGCAAGTAGAAAAGCATAAATTGAACACATGGAGAAATAAAATAACAATTTGGCATGGACAGTTATTTCAGCTAAAGCCTGTCATGTTTTGAAAAACAGTTTGAACATTTATCTTTAGAGCCTAGACAAATCTGTGGCAAACAAAGCTAGTGGAAATCTATTTCTAAGTTTCAAAGGAATACTGGTTATTTAATGTGACCACTGCTCTACGAAAATACTAATCTTTTATGCTAACCAAGCTAATGGAGATGATGAAAGAAAAAAGATTTCTCCCCAAGTTTCTTCACATTTTGGCTGGTGGGGAAATGTTTGATTTCACCCAATGTATATCAAAGACTGATGTTTAATCTGTACAGCCCAAGCCAATACATCCTTTCATTTACTGGAACACTGAAAGACACACGGCAAGGAACAGGCTCCAGAGACGTACATAGAATGCATTTTAAAAAATTCTGATTAATTTTTTTTTTTTTTTAAAGATCAAATAGTCTTGACAGGAATTCAGTTTTCAAAAGAGCCCAGTGTTTCCTCCTTTTGGAAATGTAGATGAAAACTCAATCATTTCATTTAAGAAAAACTGTAATTTAACAAGGTGCAGGTTGGGAAAGACACCCAGTAGACAAGGTCACCAAACACTGTATGCTAAACAAATGAAAAGCTATGTAAACATTTCACAAGATAAAACTAATTGTTATGCTTTTTGCTAGAATCCTCAATAATTATGGTAAAGCTGAACCTCGGCTACCACTTCATAGTGCAAAGACTTGTCTATTTCTGTCTGGGGCTGCTTCTTCCTCCTGCAAACACCCTCCACACAGGTATTCAGATCAAGGGACATTTACTACTGTACGTAACACTAACCAATAACACCTCATTACTTCCTGCCTGATCTGCAGCTACCTGATGTCTCTTGCTTTATGTGTTGGCAGAGGATTATATCTATACACTGTATTCAGAAGAAATAAGGCAAACAGGGTCCTGGACAATGCTTGCACACAAAAATTATAAGGCGATGATTTTCAAACTTGTCAAACAGAGACCCAAATTTTGTATTCCAATGCATTTTTCTAAGTACAAGCATGGGATAACATTCTACAGAAGAACTAGCCTCAGTTGGACTCTTTCCAGTATGTCTGTCTCTCTCTAAAACCATTCCTCCTTGTCCTATCATTATCTGCCTGAGCAAAAAGTTGCTCTTCATCTTTTTTATAAGCCCCCTTGAAGTACTGAAAAGTTGCAGTGAGGTACCCACAGAGACTTCCTTTCTTCAGGCTGAACATCCCCAGCTCTTTCAGCCCTTCTCCATAGGAGAAAGGAACCTGCACAGGCCCAGATCTGTGCTGGATGTACAGTATTGCCTTCGGGCTGCGTTGTGCATTTGCCAGGGCTGCAGGACAAACTGCCTGCTCATTGTAACATTAGGAGGCCTGCAGGCATCTCCCACTTGTCACCAGTGACTATGCTACCTAGATTTCCTTGTCTTTAAACTTGCAACAAGAAGTTCCCATGTGAACATCCGTTCTGTTGGAGGGATTTATGGAGTTGTTTTCTTTTAAAAAACACCCTGCATCCCTTCCAGGGATTGGATGTGAATAGCATGCTGCACACTGGTCAGAGGCCTGTTTGAATCTGCACAACCCAGCCTTCCCAGCATCTGAAGAGATGTAAGATTATCTCTACTAGCCTCTCCTTCTTTATGTTAGTAGACTGGTAGATATTAATCCTTTTTCTCCCCATTCTTATCTTCAACCTCTGATCTTTTTGAAGATTAAAAAACAACGTACAGGAAACACAGCATGCATCTTCTTTAGACTTTTATAGTAGACTTTAGATTTTTATAGTATGTAACAACAAAGCAAAATTTTAAAATATTTTAAATATTTTAATTTCTCTTGGCAAGACTGCTTCTAAACTTCTCTTCACAGCTGCATGCCAGATCAGTATTACTTCCCTACCCAAAAGCAACAATTCTTTATTAGTATCCCAAATCCATCACAAACACAAAAAGCTTCAATTCCAGATTATATGTGCCCACCTCCTACTGCAGTTGTATTGTAACTGAAATACATGGTCAAGACAGAAATCTCTCCCAAAGCATAATTCAGCTAGAGATCATCTCAAATATCAGGATAACTAGAAAATTTATGTCAAGTTTTCTACTTTCAAGATTTTCTGTCACTGAAGCCAGAAATCTTGTAAAATTGCTTCTCAAGTATGTCATACAGTGGACCTCAAAAATTATGGCTTAATGTTTGTCTGATGCTCAGTGCTGCATAACCTTAAGTTAATACACGCAGTGAATGCTTTCCTGACTGTACCACATAGTAATATCAAACCAAGTTGTTTTCTTTTTCTGAAGGAACAAGAACACTCAATCTGAATATCCACAGGCTAAATATCCCATCCATTCAAATATTCCTAATAAAGAAAGAATAACCCCCTTCCTTGCCCCTTCTGGAAGCTGACTTATGTACAGGCACCAATGTTAAGGAGATGAACACTTATACCTGAAATTTCTGCAGATCCAGTGACTCAACAGCACAAGTGTCAGTTGGTTAAAACAACTGTATAAAGCATGTATTTGCCTAAATTGTTTGATTATGTCTTACATTTTACAAAATGAACAACAGTGATCCTTTTCCCCCACCCAACCCCATCTTATAGAGGGGGTACAGTAACATTTACAGAGCAAGCAGTCTATAATCAAAAAAAAAAAGTCAGGAATTTATATACAACTCAAGCAGGTAACACTGATATTTCTTTTCCCCCTTTGTGGACAGAGCCTCAGGATGGAAAACGGCTGTGATTCTGTATCATTCAGGCAAGTGCTGGAATAAAATACTGAAGGGAAACATCCTCATGGAGCAAGATAAAGTGGACGATTCTCTTACTTATGATATCTGTAAAGAGAAAAAACACAAATCCAATTTGAAGTATGGCAAATACTTTAAAATGACATCCTCTACAGAATGCCACCATAAGAACACAATATTTCTACCATATCCCATACAGGATGCAATTTTAAAGTATATTTTGAAGTAAAGAGGATGACTAGACATATCACCCGGTAGTATTAAAGTCCTTGATGGTCCATGAAGAATTATTAAGAGTCTATGAAAGCTGATACCAAAAAGGAAATATGTAATTTTAAGGCATGTAATGCCTTGTAAGGCATGTAATATTTTAATTCCATGACTTAATCTTCTCTGGGAAACCCTTAGCATCTGCACTAAACTATAATGCAGAGATGTTCTCTGGAGGTCAGAAGTCCTTGGGAAAGGCATGTAGAGTTACCAAAATAGAATCTAGAACCCTGCACAGCTTCTGCTTAGGAAGAACACACTCTTTCTAAGGTTAGAAACATCTGCTGTGTAAAAAGCATTTTGGTATTAGAATTAATTTGGTGCTGGACATAAGAAAGTACATGAGGGAAACAATTTTTTTTAAGTCGGTAAATTCACTTTTCCAGTAGAAACTAAAGCTTTAAGAATTTCCAAAAAATATTAACATTCTTAAATACAAGTTTAACTTCAAAACAAACATGATAAAAAGACACACATGATCAGTCAGTCCAGATATTCCAACTTGATACTTTTAAAAGGTCGTGACAATGCTTTTTAGTGTTTGTTTTTTTTTTCTTCTACTTCCAAAGTACCTAAGGGCTGAAGCCCACCAACTAAAACCAAAAATATTCAAAGTTCTCAAGCACAGTAAAAATAGCCAAGTTTTAAAGTGACAAAAAAGAGATGTTCTTGTAAGACTACAAGGACAGCAAACATCCCCTCCTTAACTGGAGTTTGCAAACAGAGCTGTTGAACTTACTGCACAAGGCTTTTGTGGGATTGACCTGCTGTCCAGCAAGCAGCTGCTGCAACTTCTTGATGTCTATGCGTGCCTCAACCATGCTTTCCAGATCTCTGTCTTGAGCAGAGCTTTGACATCCATCCTCTGATGCTGGAAGTGAAAGAACACATCACTTAGTCAAAACATCAGAAGGGATTTCAAAACCTGTAAGGACACACCTGACAATCACTGAACAGTTGATATCAAAGGGACTGTTTAGCAGCAACAGCAGTGCAAGAAAGCTAAAGCCCAGTTTTCCTACAGATTGTCAATGTTACTGGAAGAGATTCCCCACATAAATATAGAATAGACATTGGCCACTTTCCTTTTTAAGGTTTCAGTTGATGACTTCGAAGGACTTGATGCTATTTTGTAAGTGCTAAGAGAAGGTAAGTACTATTATCAGCATCACACTTACATAATGAGACCAAACAGTAGGCTCAGGGGAGACATTATTGCTCTCTACAATTACCTCAAAGGAGTTCATAGCAGGGTGGGAGTCAGTCTTTTTTCCCAAGCAACAAGCAATAAGACAAAAGGAAATGGCCTCAAGTTGCACCAAGGGAGATTTATATTGGATATTAGGAAAAATGACTTCACTGAAAGGGTTGTGAGGCATTGGAACAGGCTGCCCAGGGAAGTAGTTGAGTCACCAGCCCTAGAGGTATTCAGAAGACATGTAGATGTGGTGCACAGGGACATGGTTTAGTGGTAGACCTGGCAGTGCTAGGTTAACACTTGGATTTTTAAGATCTTTTCCAATCTAAATGATTCTGTGGTTCTGTGAAACAGACACAAAAGGCAAGAAACAAGGAAACTTACCCCAGGGAGGATTTCCCAAGTTTTTAAAATGTGTTGTTACAGATACCAAATCAGTTTCTATTTTTAAATTCATTTCTCCATTCAAGTTTGCTTCAATCACCTGCAATACAATCAATTTTAGGAAAGCCACTTCTGCACTGCAGAATTACAAAGGAATTAAGTGCTCCTCCGTTCAAGCTTCCAGAAGTACTTCAGTGCCTTCAAAAGCTCAGCTGCACTTTTTGAACATGGTTCAAACATCCAAATGCTCAGCTACAAAATACATTTCTCATCATTCCTGTGTGAATGATCCCAGACCATCTTTTCTAAAATTACGGTGAGAAAAATTCAATCACTCCCCAGTACTTTTAGAACAAGTACTGGCTTTGGAAAGTTCATGTGCTGGATAAAGCCTTTAGAAATAAGAGACTGAAATTGCCTAAGATGAACATTACTGCATTCCCTTCCAGGTTTTCAACAAACAGAAAGACACATACACAGTCCATACAATACACACAGAAAATGGGATGAACCAAGAGCTGATCTGCAGTTGCTTTCGCAGACTTAAAAACAGACAACAGCTGCACCAGAGCAATGACTCCAAGCAGTACTACGGACTGCTAGAAATCCTGGAAAAATGCTGAAAGCCTTCAAATTCTATCCTGACAAAGCAACCTACCAGAAGAAGACTATATATGATCTTATATGAATCCCAGGCAAATCAGAGGATTCCTAATGCACATCTAAGCACTTCACTTCTGTGATCAGAAGAATTCTCAATACTTTATAGAGGTTCACATGACAACCAGAATGACCCGTGGAATGGGAGATGCCCACAGATGAATGCTCCCAGACAAGGACCAATTACTATTTGAAAGACCTTCTAAAAGCCATTTTTGTAGCTCTGATCTTGACCGTATTTACTACCAGGATCTATGCATCTAGCATAAATATTTCTGACACTTGATGTTTTTGATCTTTAATAATAGAAAAGCATGTACAGGATGCAAGTACTTTGCTGTCTCCCTTAGAGCTATCAAAACTATTTCCCAGAGATTTACTTATTTTTGACTATAAACATACTTTGGAGCACAAGGTAAGGAATTTAGGAACATGGTTATGCCAGTGTTAATATGCTACCTCCTCTGAGTGTTGCTACACACCAAAGATCGATCCCATCACACAGCTATCCCCTGTGAGAAGAGATCCTCAGCTCTGGAAACAAATCAGTTACACATTGCTTTGTTGTGTGTAAGCATGTACACTGAGCATATTGGGGGGGGAGCACACTCAGAGAGCCCACCCAGAAGGCTTACAAAGGAGAAGAATTTGAAGTGCTTTACTCTTCTATTTGCATGATGGTTGCCATTTGCAAAATTGCCAGAAAGCCATTGTTAGTTTTTCAACCCTTCCGAGCCTTGTTAAGACTAAGACCTACCCAATTTCAGGATTCTCAGTTTACAAAAACATTCCTATTTATCAAAATTGTTACAAACATCCCCAAACCAAACTATTCCAAAGCTCTATACCTACTTACTCCCTTTAATGCCAGTAAATTCTGGTGACTGAGAGCAATTAAATTAAAAAAAAAAATCCCTTAAAAGAAAAAAAAATCCCTTTTCACACCAACTGCGGTGGGCTTCTTCCAGTGGAAGGTCCACCAGCACTCCAGAAACCCAGGGTGGGCTGAAAGCTCACCATGTCAGAATCTAAAGCACGGGTTGACATCCACGAGCCATGAGAAGGATTTCCTCTAAATCATACCTCAAGTTCACCAAAAGGTCATTTTAACAGACACGTAACACAAAACTCACTTAATAGGCATTTCTTTAAAGAAATCACCTAGAAAGTCTCCAGCTAGCTTCACGAAAGACTACAATTTCTTTCCAGCTGTAAAGAGTGGCTTGCAGCAACACTATATCATGTTCTTTCTGGAATTCAGTACAAAGAGCACCATATTCTATGAGGCCCAGGACAAGCTTTTCAGCGGCAGTCCTAAAATAAATCCCATCATTCCCTTCAACCCTTGCACAATCTTCATGTACCTTTAGTTCAACATTTGACCCATCCAAAAATAAAATATAACACAGGGGCACCAGTTTGGGCAACAGGGAAAAGTACTACGTCCAAGATAAAATGACATCTGTAGGACAAACACTTGAAGTGTCTTAACTTACAATGCTATGGCTGAGATTCTTCATTCTCTCCACAACACTCTTCATTGTTTTCAGTGCTGGTAGGTAAATACTGACCTAAGAAGACACAAGAACTGCATTCACACCAATATTTCATGTGTGAATGGGATGCGATGCCTTCATTTCTCCCTTCAATTATACCCTTAGACTTCTGAATTATGTACTGAGTGCACGGAGCACAACATTTAACTAAAATCAGCAAGTGATCCAGGAACAGAACTCTTTCCCATTATACCAACAGGGCATCACTCTAGCAATTGCTTCAGACACACTATCCCAAGTCCGTGTTCAAAATAAAGCACAGACAATTTCTGCAGATCAGATTCTCACATGAACCCGCTAAAAGTTAGTATAGCCAATCAGTTTTGAAACTGCATCAGTGTAAATCTGAAATAACAGAATAAAACGCATAAAGTTTCTACTGTGCTATGTGTCTTCAAAACTGAAATAATCTTAGCTGTAGAGGTAACATACATCCATAACCTCAAATAGTAACTCATTTGCATGAAGACCTTTCCTTGCAATTCTGCTAAAAGTCACAAAGGATATAGAAAGAATGTACAAAAAACAAGAGGAAACACACATACATTCAACTCTGCCAGGTAGGCCATGAATTACAAATATAACAGAATATTTGGGCTACTTGGTACCTAAGCAGTTGATCATACGAAGTAATCATATGTGTGTTTTATGCTTCTGTCTAAAGTTACGCAAGTCCTTTGCTCCTCCCCTGTCCCACCCTGAATATCACAGCAACAACTGGTAACCACCTGCTCTCTTTTCAGAGGTTCTGGGCTCTCTTGTCACGATGGAAGCCATGTCCCCTACCTCTCCAAACATCTAGCTTCCATCCTTCCCTTTAGTGCTCCATCTCCTCTCCAAAACCCACTGGCTGTGTACTCCACCTCAGTAGCCACCTCCCCACTCCAAAGTGAATATAAAAACAGAGGCTTACATCAAAGTCTGGCACACTGGGCTCTCTGAAGTCATTCCATAATCTTCTGGGAATAACCCTCACAGGAATGTCATGTGTCACAATCCTACTGCTGCTTGATAAGGATGGCTTGAGGGAGAGAGGATGCTCTTGAAGTTAAAAACAGGACTTGAATTCTGAATCCAAGTTTTTCAGATCCAGTCTAGGAAATACTAGAACCAAGTGCCTCAGACACCCAGTTCCAGTTTTCCACAGCTTCCACAGGTCCCCTATTACGCAGGCTTCACTTCTGAATAAGGATGAAGTTGCAAGTCATTGCTATCTATGTGCTATCCTTCAAGTTAAACAGGGAGGACATGTTAAAAACAACAAAAAATCTGATGTGCAGTTTGAAATTGAGTAGCATGACAAGCAAAAACAAAACAAAGAGCCAAAAAATACACTAAAACCTCCTGCACCTAGAGGCTTCAATGAGAAGACAATCATCCACAGAAAATTTAGAGGATGAACAGAGAAAAGGTAGCAGGTGACAAAGACATTATAAAAAGGTGTCTCAATCACATGGTTTTCATTCTTCTTCCACCTCTTCCTTGTCGTTTGGAAAACACAAAGCTGGTTCTGCGTGATACCAACCATGATGGCAGGAAATGCCAGTAAAATGGAAAACGGAAAGATTTTTCTTTCTTTAGTTTTCTAGAGTTACACCAAAGCTACCAAAGCTTTTACTTAATAACGATGATAAAAGCATTGTTGCACTTACTAGCTCCACAGAAACTTTGAGACAAGGACAGTGTTTGTTAGTCAACTTGATCTTCACTGCCTTAGCACTCTGGGCAGTTTTTAATGCTCTCGACAGGTTCTCAGGTGTGAGCTCTAAATAGATTTCATTGTGATCCGCAGCTACTCCTTCCATCTGAAATTCATCAAAGAAATTCCCCTGCAAGTTTTAAAAGTCGTGAAATAAAGCAAATTAAAAAAAAAAAAAAGAAAGAAAGGAAGGAAAGAAAAAAAAGAAAGAAAAAAGGCAAATGAAGTGGGGCAAGTTTGACTTCAGACCTTAACTTTAGAACCACATGCTTACAGCAGGATTCCTCTGCCCAGCACCATGTGCAGGAATCAATACAGGCTGTGTAAGGATGAAGGCCCATTTCTTCAGAGCTAAACCTATTAACTTCAGACCCTGCCCTAACACACATAGGCTGTCAAAACATGGGGTATGAGGGATGAGTTATGCTCAACTGCTTCCAGTTCTGGGCAGGATCTTGTGGGCCAGCACACACTGAAGCCTTACAAAGAGGTGACAACCAAGGAAAAGTGGTGTCTAGCCAGAAACACTGGGCCTGTACAAATAAAAGGCAGTCTTGCTAAACAAGAGTGCCTTGAAAGACCTGAGACACCTTGGGTAAGGACTACAGTTAGAATCAACACCGTGTAAAAAGGACCCAACTACATGCTCTGGTTTACAATGACGTGTTTATTTAATTCCCCCAGGCTTACCTGGCACAGCTCACACCACATGCTGACCCCTCCATTCGCGACTTTATCGCAGAGGATGAAATACAGCTTGCTCGCAGTCAGACGCAGCGTGCAGGTCTTCGCTAACTTGGCGATCGTGTTAATTACACCTGGAGAGGGAAGGGGAACATTACAGCAGAAACTGCTTCATGCCGGGTACCTCAGTGGCAGGGGATAAGCCTTTACTCCCCAAAATCACATCTGCTACCAGAAAATCGCAGAAACGCCGAGGGGAAGAGGGGGAAGAAAACGACCTCACGCTGCCTCCCCCCCCCCGCGAGTAAAGGGCCCTGGATGGAGCCTCGGCCTGGGCCTCAACGCGCCCGCAACCGGGCCGGCGCGCACAGCCCTCCCTCCTCCTCCTCGGGTAAGGCGAGCCGAGGCACCGCCGACCCCGGCTCGCCCACCGCGACGCACTCACGGCTGAAGTTGTTGAGGCAGGCGAGATCCACGATCTTAGCCCGAAAACGCATGTCAGCGCTGCCCGCCGCCGCCCGCCTCCGGCAGCGCGGCCCAAGGCGGGGCCGAGGCGGCCCTGGGCGCGGCCTGACGCGAGGGGCGGGGGAAAGCAGGGCTCGGGGAGGTCTCGGGGTGGCGGGATGTGAGGGGCTCGCCAGGAAGCAATCCCCTCGACAAATCTCTAAATCTAAATATCTGGATGGTTTCTCAGCCCTGTTGGCTTTGAGGAATTTTCTTCAAATCTCAGGGGGCGCCTTGCAGCAGAAAATATGAGTAACCCCACCCTCACCCCCTGCCGTGGAAGGGCCAGGCTCAGACTCTGCCTCTAGGTGTAATAGTCTTCCTAACATAAAGTGATCACAAGGGAGAAAAGCAACAGTCATGTAAGAAAGTAGTAACCCTAAATATAATCCTAACCAGAAATGTAACTCTAAACCTAATCCTCTTAATTTAAACCTGAACCCTAAGCCATAACCATAACCCAAAACCTCAACGTTATATGTAACCCTAAACATAACTGTAAATCCTAACCCTGAAACTAACATCTAAATTAATGGCTAACCATAAACTTAAGCCTAAAACTAACCTAGGACACTAAAGCTAAAACTAAATCTAACACTAACTCAAACCCGAACCTCAACCCTAGCCACTAATCCTAACCCTTACATCTAAACCTAATCCTAACCCTAGCCCTAACCCTAGCCTGAACCCAAATGCCTAACCCTAACCCTGAACCCTAATGTTAAACCTAAGCCTAAACCTAAACATAACCCAAAACACCAAACCTATCCATAACACTTAAGCCTAATCCTAACCCAGGACACTAACCCAAGTCATAACACTAGTGGCTAAACCTAATCCTAACCGCAGCTCAATCCTAACCCTAACCGTAAACCTAAAACTAACTAAACCCTAGCTAAACCCTAACCCTAACTCTAGCCCTGAATCGTAAGACTAATACTAAACCTAAACCCCAACCTCAACCTTAACTCAAAACCTAATGGCTAACCCTAACCATAACATAATCACAGAATGGTTGAGGTTGGAAGGGACCTCCAGACATCATCTAGTCCAACCTCCCTGTGCAAGCAAGGACACCTAGAGCATGTTGCACAGGATCACATCCGGGTGGGGTTTGAATGTCTCCAGAGAAGGAGACTCCACAAACTCTCTGGGCAACCTGTTCCAGTGCTCTGTCACCTCACAGTAAAGAAGTTTTTCCTCATATTCAGATGGATCTTCCTGTGTTTCAATTTGTCGTACTCTCTCCAGGAGTTCCACGTCTCTCTTGTACTGGGGAGCCCAGAACTGGACACATAAACATAACACTGAGTCAGGACAATGGCTCAAACATGTACTGAGAAGAGCAACAAAGCTGGTGAAAGGAATGAAAAACAAAACATATGAAGAGAGCCTGAAGGAACTGGGGCTGTTTAGCCTGGAGAAGAGGAGACAGAGGGGAGACCTCATCACTCTCTAACTATATCCTCTGTTTCCTCATGAAGTTCAACAAGGCCAAGTGCAAAGGCCTGCACCTGGGTCAGGGCAATCCCAAGCACAAACACAAGCTGGGAGAATGCATTAAGAGCAGCCCTGTGGAGAAGGGCTCAACATCAGCCAGCAACATGCACTTGCAGTCCACAAGGCCAACCATATCCTGGGCTGCATCAAAAGAAGCACAACCAGTAGGTTGAGGGAGGTGATTCTCCCCCTCTACTCTGCTCTTGTGAGACACCACCTAAGGTACTGTGTTCATCTCTGGGGCCCCGACCATAAGAAGGGCATGGCCATGTTGGAGCAAGTCCAGAGGAGGGCCACGAAAATGATCAGAGGGCTGGAACACCTCTCCTATGAAAACAGGCTGAAAGAGTTGGGGTTGTTCAGCCTGGAGAAGAGAAGGTTCCGGGGAGACCTTTCAGTGGCCTTCCAGTACTTAAAGTGGGCCTACAAGAAAGCAGGGGAGGGACTTTTTGTCAGGGAGTATAGTGATAGGGGTAATATCTTTAAACTAAAAGAAGGGAGATTTAGATTAGATATTAGGAATAAATTCTTTGCTATGAGGGTGGTGAGGTACTAGAACAGGTTGTCCAGAGAAGTCATGGATGCCCCATCCCTGGAAGTATTCAAGGCCAGGTTGGATGGGGCAATCCTGAGCAATCTGATCCTAGAGCAACCTGGTCTAGCAGAAGGTGTCCTAGGAAGGAACCTAGAAGAAGGAAGTAGGTGGTCTTTCAAGTCCCTTCCAACACAAACCATTCTATGATTCTCTAACTACCTGAAAGGAGGTTGTAGCGAGGAAGGTGTTGGTCTCTTTTTCTCAGGTGACAAGTAATAGAACATGAGGCAGCGGCCTCAAGTTGAACCAGGGGAGGTTTAGATTGGAGACCTGGAAGAATTTCTTCATGGAAAGGGTGGTTAGGTGTTGGAACAGGCTGCCCAGGTAGGCAGTGGAGTCACCATCCCTGGAGGTATTCAAGAGAGGTGTGGATGTCCCGCTTAGAAACATGTTTCAGCAGTGGACGTGTAGTGTTAGGTGGATGGCTGGACTTGATCTTGAAGATCTTTTCTAACCTCAATGACTCTATGACTCAATAATTCTATGACACTAACCCTAACTTTAATCCTAAAACTAAACCTACCCAAACCATAAAACCTAAATTAAATAAAATAAAACCTAATCCTAAATTAGTGTCCTAAAAGCATTTTTTTCCTAAAAGCAAAAATGTAACTCTACCCTTAATCCTCACCCTAAACTCAAACTCCAATCCTAGGCCTAAACCTATCCATAACCCTAGTCCTAACCCTAACCCCTAAGCACTAACACTATACCTTAACCCTAACCCTAACCCTAACCATAACCCAAAACGCCAGCCCTATCCATAGCCCTAAACCTAACCATAAACCCTAGCCCTGATGACTAACCCTAACACTAACCCAGGACCCTAACCCTAACTTGAGCAACCCTAACTAAACCTAACCATACCCTAAATCTAAATATAATCCTATCCTAACCTTTTGTCTTGTTTTTGGCTGGGACAGAGTTAATTTTCTTCACAGAGGCTCACACAATGCTGTCTTTTGGATTTTTGATAAAAAAGTGGTGATAAAACAATGATGTTTTTAGTTCTTACAGAGCAGCAGTTACACAGAGCCAAGGACTTTTCTGCTTCTTATGCTGGCCTGCCAGCAAGGAGGCTGGGGGTGCACAAGCTGGGAAGGGATGGAACCAGGACAGCTGACCCAAACTGATCCAAGAGATATTCCATACCATATGATGTCATGTGCAGCAATAAAAACTGGAGTAAGGGGGGAAGAGCATTTGGAGTGATGGCATTTGTGGCATTTGTCCGTGACAACTGTAAGAAAGAGTTATGTGTGATGAGCCCTACTTTCCTTGAAATGGCTGAACACCTGCCTGCCAATGGGAAATAGAGAATGAATTTCTTGTTTTGTTTTCTTGCATGTGTGGCTTTTGCTTTATCTAACTGACTTTTTTTCAACCCATGAGTTCTTGCACTTTTACATTTCTGATTTTGTCCTCCAACCAACTTGGGTAGCGTGAGCAAGTAGTTGTGTGGTACTTAGCTGCCTGACAGAGTTAAACCACAACACCCTGAAATCTTTAAAATAAATAAATAAAAATAAAACTATGTTATCTAGGTCCCTTTCTTAGGATGACTAATTATTTGCTTCTCCAAGTGTCCTGGTTGCTTGCAGTAACCACAGCAATCCTCTGGTGTTACTCAATCTCTATTCAGATATCTGCTTCTCTGATTTCTATTATTTCCCTGTCTCCTCTTTAAAATCTCTCCCTTGCAAGGCTGCTGCCAGAAAGTTTGCCTTTTGTTCCTGCTGCTTTCTCTTTTGTTTAGCATTTTCCTCATCCCTTCCATTATATACAAATGCGGCTATATTCATGATTTCTCCCATTGATTTACCTTGCCGTCCTGGGGGATGCTTAGTAAAATATTTCTTCATATCTGGGTCTGCTTGATATACTAATAATGACACAATCAAGGGTCTACTTTGTTCTGCTTCAGGATCTATTCCCCCTGACATTCACTGCTGTTTCTCCAACCTGATTAGAAAAGTAGAGGGGTGTTGCTCTGGTTCTTGCTGACAGTATTTTATCTTTGTCCAAATTACCATTCTTTGTCCTACTGCCTCTATTGCAGTTACTAAGCCATTAGTACAGGTTTTAAGTGCATACATCCTCCTGCCCTTGTCTGATAATTCCAACCTGCCTCAGCCCTGAAGCTGAAGTTTTCTCAAAACAGGATTTTTATGGTTTTCATCACATAATGGGTTTGTTGCTCCTAGTACATCCCCTAAAAGTATTCAGGCCCCTGTTTACAGCTCTGGGTGGTGAGTAAGCAATACGTGCCCAGCTTCTAGGCAGAACTGTTAACACTTTCCTTGCAGGGCAGATAAGGCAGAGCAAGGCAAAGTGGTTAACCCATTCCTCACACACAGTTCAGTGCACTTAAAGACCCAGTAGGTTTCTTCAGTCTCAGTTCAATGGATGCAGATGCTGCTGTCCCCATATGCAGGTCTAGCCCGCGGTGAGGCTGAATACGTATTCCAAAGATATAGATACACCCACCAAGTCAGCCACAGTAGACCAACACAGACAGAGCCGTGCCTTTAGAAGGAAACAAAAACAGCATTCATATAAATATGAACACAGATAGTGAAGCCATTTTTTTCCCTTTTCATCAGGATTAAAGTTTCCTGTTGAAAATGTACACAAACCTTCACTCTCTAGATTTACACACGAAACACATTCACAGACCTTTCAAATATTAACACGGGTTCTAAGTCTGTCAAATAATGATGACTTATCTGTTACCTAGTAAGCTGGGTGATTAAACTCTAAGACTCAATCTGGAGTTTTAGAAAGATGGCATTTTTTAACTGCAGCACCGAACGCACAGGGGATTACTCCACCTAGTGTATGCACGAGTTGCTTAACAACAAAGGCTATGCTATTAGAATATACATATTCATTAGCTTTCCAAGAAATAACTAACATATTCATACTATTTCTCAGAACTCCTTAAAATATGTAAACATCCCTGACACATATGCATTTGTTTCTACTGGTGGTCTTTTGGGGTCTTCTGGTGGTCATCGATAGTCTTCCTCACTGCTTTCACTAGTTAAACCCAGTTCTTGCACATGCTCTTCCTTATCTCTGTTCCTTCTTATCTTATTGTTTCAACTTAGGCATGCATACTAAGCTAAGTCATTTACACATCCAAGGATATATTCATTGCATGAGTTTCTCACCTATTCTGAAATATCCTCCAGGCCTGGGTCATCCTGCCCCCCATTTTGAAACACAAGTCTGTATGTTAAAGCTGACTAATTAGCAAGTAAGGTAGCACCAGAGATACAAGGTTTCTAAACTTCCTTCTAACTATACATAGTAAAGGCTTGGCCTATCTGTTCAGGAAGCATTTCAGATTTGATTCCGTTGTTCTATTAGGGAGAAAACCGTATGTTCTTTGACACAGTATCAATCAAGTCATCAGCTCAGACCTTGGTTGTGTCCAAATGCAGGTCACCTCTTACCAGTTTGAAGGTCATTAGCAAATTACATGTACATACACAGGACTCAAATTAACAAGAGAATAATGCTTTGTCTTTCTTTTTCTTTTTTATTAAACTGTCTTTATATCAACCCATGAGTTCTTGCACTTCAATCTTTTTTAATTCTATCTCTTATCCCACTGTGGAGGTGGTGGCGGTGGGGTGCCTGCAGAGTTGAACCACAATAATCGGAGGGAGACTTTTCTCACTATGGTGGATCTGAGTGCACCAATAGGCCTTAATTGCACTGATGAGCCTCACTGTGGATCTTCATCCACCTGCCTCTGACCTGATCTCCTCAAATCAACACTATAGTTATTTCTACTTCAATCTCCTAGACTAACCTCTTAACCTACTTTGTCACCCGGTCGTGTCAGCCCCATCCCCTGCTGGACTGACCTCATCTCCGTCTCCAGTCCTGTCTCCCTGATGGACCATGGACCCATGGGCCTGTGTTGTAGCTATTTCCAGACCTGTCTCTGGCTGCATCTCTCATTGCTTCTGCCTGGACTCCTGGATCTGGATGGCTCCTGGACCTCGTTCACTACCTTGGCTGGGTCTGTTCATGAGAAGTTCTCTTAGTATTCCCTCTGCCCAACATATTCAGATGCTTCAGGACTGTGCCCTGGTCAGTAAGAGCACTGCTTGTGGTGTGCTAACCTTGGGCTTCTGGCACATTTTCCTTTGTGGAGCAGCCTTGCTCTTGATGCTTCCTATCAGTGGCACAGAGTGAAAAGAATAAGAGGTAATGCCTGGAATTGGAAATTAGGGTAACAAAAATTAAAGCAAGATCCTATAGACGGGAAGGTGATAAACTTGACTACAAGAATCTCCAAATATTATCCACTCACCCCCATTCTCTCATTCATCCGTTCATTCACATCCTCACACCCATGCACCCAAAAAGGATGCTGGTGACTGAGTACTCCCACCCAAGCATATAGACTCCATAGTCTGCCTCCAGCAGTAAGCAGCCAGACACCTATACATCCCCCCACATCAGAACAGAGTATGCCTTAGCCAGAGAAAGAAATTCAAAACTAGCACTGGAGATAAAACAGACTGCAGCGATGAGGTAAAGGGCATTGACAGAAAAGTGTACAAGCCAGCCAATTGTTGACCCACAACTGATCGTCCTTATCCCTTATCCGTCTGTTTTCCCACACGTGTACCTCCCCAGATTACCTAGGTCTATCCTCTTCCCCACCTGTGGTTTCTCCCCTAGTCATCCAGTGGGATGGCGGAGAGAATTGAACAGAGCAGCAAGAGCTCTTGGGTTGAGATAAGGACAGTTTAGCAAGAAAGAACAGAAAAAATAAAGGGAAAGAAAAGGAAAAACAAACGATCAAACAACAACAAAACAGTAACACCAAAAAGAATACACAAAGCACGTGACGCACAATGCAACTGTTCATCACTAACTAACTGATCAATGCCCAGCCAGTCCCCAAGCAAAGGCAGCCTCCCTAGCCAATTCCCTCCCAGTTTTTATTGTTCAGCATAGAGTCATATTGTATGGAATACCTCTTTGGTCATTTTGGTTCAGCTGTCCTGGTTCTCTCCCTTCCCAGCTTCTAGTGCACCCCCAAACTCCTTGCTCACAGGAGAGCATAAGAAGCAGAAAAATCCTTGGCTCTGTGTAACTGCTGCTCTGTAAGAACTGAAAACACTGTTATTGCCACTGTTTTTATCAAAAATCCAAAAGACAGCATTGTGTGAGCCTCTACAAAGAAAATTAACTCTATCCCAGCCAAAACCAAGACAAAAGGTTAGTAATAGAGTGCTATATAGAAATATGAATTAACTGTCACTCACATTTCTGATTTACCAGTAAGCCAGAGGAGTTTTTGCCATCATTTTCAGTGATATATTATCTGCTGAGAATACATATTATATGCTGTGTGTGTCAAGCATGTCGAATTATTTCAAATATGCAAATTCAATCTAGGAAACATTGGTCAGTTTGCAATGTACTACATAGGCCTACTAAATAAGAGATTACAAAAAACAACTGGATGTCTTTTGAAAAATGTGTTAGCCAAAATATCAGTTATGCTTTAATCAAACTTAAGTTTGGTATGGAAGTAGCTGACAGAAATGTAGTGTTCTGTGAAGCACAGAATATCAGACTCAGTGATCCAGCGGTCCCATTTGACTACAAAATCTGTGAATTATAAATTCACAGTTAGGTTCGTCTGTGGCATTTAACACTGTAGATTGGAAAGTGATGAAAACACTCCTTACTTTGTCCTTATTGCTCTTAGGAAAAACATAGTTGTAGTACCAGTTTCTACATAATAAAATCATAGAATCATTTAGGTTGGAAAAGGCCTTTGAGATCATCAAGTCCAACCCTCCACCTAACTACAAGTCCAACACTAAACCAAGTCCCTAGGCACCACATCCACACATTTCTTGAATACCTTGAAGGATGGCAACTCCACCACTTCCGCGGGCAGCTCAGCCACCCCTTCTATGAAGAAATTCTTCCTGATATCCAGTCTAAACCTTCCCTGGTGCAACTTAAGGCTTGTGTCTAAATTTCATGTAGATACATCAGGCACTGGTACAACAGGCAATACCAAAAACTGTGCATACTCTCTGTTGAAGACAGCAGCATCTAGTCAAGCAGAACTGCAAGAAGGGGAGGACTTTTCTTTCTTTAACGAGAAACTGAGTGTGCTGCAAGGCAGATCCTCCAAGAATCACGAGCTCTATCAACAAGAGCTGGGAGCCTGCAGCTCAAGAAAGAACTCGGAAACTGTTGAGAAGAGCAAGAAACAACCTGGTCCTCGGGTACCAAAAAGAGTTACAAGAACCAGAAGACACTGTGAAGTGCTTGCTGCAACTGACAGTTCTATTTAAACCTGTGTCCGCAAAGTAGTACTTAAGCTAGAAACAACAGTTTTCTCAGTGTGTTATTTAAAAAGACAAACAAGAACATAATGGTGTTTGCTTCTTTTATTATGAAAGATATAAAAATGCAGAGTGTAGTGAATCTATCCTTAGAAATTGAAACTTTTTCTGGACCAACATTCTATTTACATATACAAAATTCCCCAAGTGGAACAATATCAAATGTAAAAAACACATTATCAGAATATACCACATATATACAAGTTCAGAGATTTCATATCTCTGTTACTGTAAATGTAGTTGTTACACAAGAGGTCAATTCCAACATGCTTTACACAAGTATTTTAAATTAAGCAGATGAGACTACTCAAGTAAAATAAAACAAACTGGGCAAAGCTCTGCTATCTGAACAACTACTTTATAAATATAGTACAAAATAACAAAGCCAATTTTTCAGCCACGCTCTATCTTCTGTTGTAGCAAAATGCTCATGCTCCAAGTTGATTGAAGAAAAACAATGGAAATAGCTACTGGTTGTTATTGACATCAAACTAGAAACCTCTCAAGAATCAAAAACATACTGGCTTTCAGATCTCTGATGAGTCATTAGGAAAAGCAAGCATTTTTATTCCTTTTAAAATTCTCCCCTCTAACAGAAAATACAAATAAAATAGTTAAGCCACCACTCTGTATAGTTTTTAACTGGAACCAATTACTGCTTAGTAAAATAAGGCACTTCTTCCTTTAGACCAATACATTTCCCTAAGTTTTAGTGTAGCTCCATTTTACACAGAGAAGTGATTTCAGCTAAGCCACTTGTGACAGCAGAAGGGATGCTGTTAAGAGCTGTTGCTCTCCAAGCATTGATGGCTTCAGCGATACCTACGGGATTGCTTGAACCCAAGTCACACAGTGAATATACGGCTGCCAGCTGCACACCCCAGGGAACATCTGCAAAAAGTTAACACAAATCAGCTTCTAGAAATTTGAATATGCAATAATTCTGAGAAGAAACATGAAGCTAAAAAAACCATTAGTTCAAGAACTGGAATACAAACATTTATTTTGAGGATGCCTAAAACCTGAAAGTAGCAAGAAGACGACCTTCACAAAAATTCTGTGGCATTTCATTTTATAATAGCATTTTCCAGTTTTCTGATTTCAGAAGATTTTCAGTATTCAAAGGGCAAAAAAGATTTGAGTATTCAGTGATTTTACTCTAGTTCTAGTACCATCTGATCAAGATGGTATGAAAATAGTCAGGTTTACACAGAGACTGGAACAGACACTTAAAGATGCGTTCCTTCCACTTACATGGAAAAGACTGAGATTGAAAGGCAGAGTAGCTATAGGAGTGGTTCAAAAAAACTCCCTAGCATCAACCCATGCTTTGCTGCAAAATTACTTAATACGCAGAATAACTTAGAAATGCATATGCTGCTTTTCTTGCCTCACTTTGTCTCAGTTAGGAATTTAGAACACCTTACAGCCCCCTGTCTCCTAATATAACACTCTTGCTAGTAGCAAACCCCAGCACGAACTGTTCAGGTAATAAATTAACTATTCCTGCTTATGTCACAATCACACATTATATTCTCAGAAGCAGCTGGTACACTGTTAGGTGAAACAGCATAATTTCAAGTTGGCTGAAACTACCTCAGAGTTGTTTCCTGCCTGAAAGGGAAAGCAATAGACAGGCTTCGTTAACTTTGGAAGGGCCAAGGACTCAAACTGCAACCTGTTTGTTCTTTTCTACACTAACATAAAACTGCACAAAGCAGGCTGTTTTGGCATTCGTGTCCTAATTTGTGTGTGTTTTGTTTATACTAGCATAAATTCACATTGCAGATTTTATACTGAAGTTCCTCTAAATAAACATTACCTTCCTCTTTTGCATGATGCACAAACAGTGCAATTACAGAACTAATATTCTTCACAGCAGAAATATAACCTTCCTTCAAACCTATTTGGCCCAATCGACCTGAAAGATATAAAAAAAAAAAAAAGAAAAAAAAAGGTTACTATGTATCTGAGGTTTAGACAATCAACATCCTAAATTTTACATTCACTGTCTGTTGAAGTGCCAACATAAAATCCAAATTTGAATTACAACTGCCTAAAAATTATTTGTTCTTGTTATCATATTTGTCTCGGGACCATCAGTTGTCTTTTTCCTATTCTGACTAAAGACACAAAGGCATTTTTCATCAGACTGATAAAACCTCCTGCAGGTTTACAATTTTTAAGAGTAAAACTCAAGGAATGCAACTTCTGTTTAACAAACAGTATTATGTAACTTATATACCAAAAACATCTATCCAAAACCAAAGTTTATCTGTTTATTCTGAATGCCACCTAGATACCGAAGGATTTTACCTTAAAATCGCATCAAGAGGTATTATGTTACATATAAAGCCTTATTTTATATACTTCGCTAAAAGCATATATAGCTACAGATAATTTAATTTTAAATACATAAAACAATAATATTTACTATCATGAAATCATAGTAACATCTCATAACTTGAATACATGATTTTCACAGGCTGACAAATAGTATCTGCATAAGACTGTAACAGTGAAAGGTGAAATTTTTTGAAGAAAGTTTAAAAAAATCCAAAAAATGCAAAAATGCTTCAATTCATTTTCCAGGCAAACTGACGCTTTTAAAGGTCATACATAAACCAGAAATTCAATCATGAATTTAGATTACTTACCAATTAGCCTGAGTGTCAATGCGATAATACTATCAGGAATAGACTGCGCACTTCCATGCTCTTTTCTCTTCTTTACCCACTTATCCATAGAAGGCCAAAGCACTTTGCTGTGAATAAATGAATTAAAAAATCTGATACTGCACGAAGAGTTGGCACAGAATATTTATACAGAAACAAACACAAATGATTCTTTCATTTACTGTGTATTTCTGTAACTCCACTTGCATGTTGAATTCACCTTCAGGCAAAACTAGTAACACTACAAGCACCTACAAGCCTCAGGAATATAAAGACTGTTTTACACCCAAACATTAAAAGCTAACTTACTGGAGGAATCATTCCTGTTCAGAATATTACTTCTGTCCTTCTTCCATTTCCTTGCAATTTTCTGCATCTCTACATAAAGTCAAGAGGTTACTCCACTAACTTACATGTATATGGAACCACACTTCTTTCAAATGTTACACGAGTCACACGTTTTGTATGACTGAAAATTAACAGTTTGTATATTATAAGTAGAATCTGGTGCTTGTTTTTAAATTTGAATGGACTTGAGACATGTCCTTAAAATTATGAGACCATCCTTAAAATTATGCTGATAGACTTAGCTATCATTAGTACAACTTCACACAATCAACTCTGTATGACTTCAGTTAAAGAGACATACCTTTCACTGAACCTAGTATAAATTTTGAAAGTGTTCCACTAAAAATAACTTCTGTATCAAGGATTTTAATGATTCTAATAAGTTTTTCACATTTACTTCATATTCAACAATTAGATTATGTGGTTGTTAAACCAATGCCTTATTTTGGGAGATTGTACTAGTTTATATAGCATCCACATACAAAATAGGGGCTGTCAGAACAGTGTACACATCAAATTGCAGTCTTTCAAACCAAGTTAAATATGTCAGCAGGTTATGCATTGGATTATAGTGTTCAAAGAAAATGTAAGCCACTGGGTCAAAGTATTATAATGCTTTTAGAATTGAAATCAGACTGAAATCAGTATCGTATAGTAGTGAAATGCAACCATACTCCTTTTCAGCACTGAAGTAGCGCTGTTTGCAGATCAAAAGTTCCACCCCCATTTTTTAGTGACTGAAAAAGAAAAGCTTTTTAAAAAATTGATACTAAATTCAGAGGAAAACAACCATGTTGCTCACTTGACATACAGTACATCTCAAAATCTTTCACAATTGTTCACATATAGCTATTTAAAAAGCAACTCGTTATTAGAAAGGTTCTAACAGGACTAATTTCTTGAATTAGTACTCCAATATCCTCCATTTGCTCACTCATCTTAAAATAAGGCAGACAAACACAGCAGTCTAGGCCTCATCAGATTACAAAACCTTCTTTTTTAAGTATGTATGCAAGATTTCGTTATGTTAAAAGCTAAGCTGCAACGTTTCAAATGCGAAAAAAAAGCACAGAAAAATGTCTGAAGGAACTGCTTGCCACAATACCTTATGACATTGTCATGTGTCCAATCCCACTTCAGGTTAGTGCAGAGTAGATCAATAGCAAATATGTACTGCCAAGCATCTTCACTCAGATCTTCTCCATATCGTTCACTCTGCTGAAATTCTACTTTGGGACACGACTGCATTTCTAAAAGCAGGTTTGAGGTCAAAATACCTGCATCTAAAGATGAACTCTGGAATTACAGAAGGTGATTACTTTAATGCATGAAAAGTTACCAACCCAGAACCGCACTCTTTACAAATATTAGATTCTAACTGTCCACAGCAGCATTGGAGTTCATCTTACAACACAAATTCAACTTTGAGCTAGTGTTAACACAAGCAAACAAATAAAAAAGTACACAGAACTAAAATCTTCAAGTACTCAGTATTCATCTTGATGATTTTAGAAAAAGTAGAGTTTAGGAAAACAAACAAACACGAACCCACTCTCTTCTCTGCTCCCACAGTTTGGGGATTTTTGTTTCTCTTGATGAAACTTTAAGGTCAGAAGAGCCCTTTTACAATGCAGAAAGATTATATCAGTCCTGCTCATTTTTGAGATTTTTTTTTAACGATGCTAAAATTTGATACTGATTATTGCTCAGTAGGGGGTAATTTCCAAGCAAGTACTTTCAATAGCTGAGGTAATAAGAACTGAAAACACATCACATAAAACAATTCTGCTAATTAAACAGCTGGGGTAAGCAAGGAAATTTAAAGACAAACATCTTTCACAAACCTGAAGTACTAAGAAAAAAGTCTAGATTTATAACACAAACACAGTGGCTGCTCAGCTTACTTCCTCCGTATGGACCATATAATTGGCAAACTCTGCAATTGTGTAAATCACTAAAATTGGTATACTTTAACCAAGAACTAAATCCCTATGCTACACCAGGTTTTCTTTCACACATAGAATAATCTTACAAAAAAGTCACATGCATCTTGATACAGCAGACTGTCAACCACAAGCAACCTGAAATTTGTCCCTGTACGTCCACCTAGGTAAATACCACAAAGGGCGATGTCATCAGCTCTCATCAACAGACGATCCTGAGGTTCTTCTCCCCAGCTGCAGCAGCTCTCATGTTTTCTAAGAGCTCCAAGCCACAGCTTGAGGGTAGCAGGAGTGTACAGAACAATTACTGAGGTATACTTAAGTGCATCTCTATTGGAGTAAGATTGAAAGCGATAACCTAATAAAATGGAAAGTACAACTTCTTTGCTAAACAAGGATTGCAGTACTGCATAACTCGAAACACCAGAGCTTAATGTTACATCCCAACAAAAAAGAAACATCTACAAATCTATGTCCTCTTAGCTCACCCCACTGTAAGCCTGTACCAGAACAGAAGGTTTATAGGTGCTGTAATTCCACTGGTACCACATTAAATTCAGGGCCAGTACAAAGCAAGATAAAACAAAAAAAAACACGTTTTTCCAGTAAGTACAACACCTAAAGGCCACTGATTACAACAAGCCTAGCTGTAGTCCCCAAGACTACTGCATCAAAAGAAGCATGGTGGGCAGGCTAAGAGGTGATTCTCCCTCTCTGCTTTGCTCTTGTGAGACCCCACCTGCCACCTGTAGAACTGTGTTCAGCCCTGGGGCCCTCAGCACAAGGGCATGGGCCTAATTAGAGCAAGTGCTTTGTGGAGGGCCACAAAGATGATCAAAAGGCTGGAATACCTCTACTACAAAGATAGGCTGGGGGAGTTGGGGTTGTTCAGCTTGAAGAAGAGAAGGCTCCAGGGAGACCACGCTGCAGCCTTCAAGTACCTAAATGGTGCCAACAAGAAAGCAGGAGAAGGACTCTTTGTCAGCGAGTGTTATGATAGGATAAGGAGTAATGTCTATAAGCTAAAAAAGGGGATATTTAGATTAGATATTCCGAAGAAATTCTTTACTCAGAGGGTGGTGAGGCACTGGAAAAGGTTGCCCAGAGAAGCTGTGGATGCCCCATCCCTAGAGGCATTCAAGGCCAGGCTAGATGGGGCTTTGGGCAACCTGGTCTGGTGGGAGGTGTCCCTGCCTATGGCAGGAGTCCTGGAATTAGATGAACTTTAAGGTCCCTTCCAATCCAAACCATCCTATGATTCTAAACCAGACATGGAGCAGTACGCTAGGATTGAGAACAGAAGAACTAGGAATCAAGATGACTTTGTTCAGCTTGTATTTTACAGAACTATAGCTCTTCCATCAAGCAAGCCTGGCATTAATATTGGTCTCCAAAACTAGTTGGGCACTAGCTTTTAAGCAAACACTCAAGTTTGCTATACAAATTCCTTATCCAGGAGCAAAGTATCTCCAGCTTTCCATCTGTATGATAAAAATTTGCCCCTACTGATATAAAGGATGTTCCAATTTTTCCTCTTTGCAACATTCCTTTCAGGATAGTAATATGTGCCTGCTTAAAACTAACAGAAATTACACAACTCATCCAAGATCACACAGGAAGTCTTAGTCTCAAAGACTTAAGTCAAATTCCTGGAGTCCTTAGGTCCTAAGCATTGGTCATTCTTCTACCACCACTGCAGTTTTGTACTGTGACAACTGCTTATGAAATCAGGTTTGGCAACATTTTTTTTTGAGATAAATGGTCATTTACACTCTACCTCACAGAAAGATCATGAATGAAATGAGACAGACTCATCCTGAAAATAACTGTGATAAATAATTATCAATTATACAAGGAACTACAAAAGACAGACAATCCCAATATGTATTTTTAAAAAATAAAATAAAATAAGCAACCACAAAACATATTAAAAAAAAACACAAAGCAAAACAAAACAAAAATGATCTCAAGAAACATTAAAATCACAGTTCCATAGAGTGATACAACTCCCTAGTCCAAGAGTACTCCAGTCAAAATTTAAAAATAATACAAGCACTAAGTGTTTACTACAGATATTAGTATTTAATAGGGAAAACAAAGAAGTGTTGTGTTCTGATAGGGTTTAGACAACCACAGGAAGATAGCCTTAAGTATCATTAGTCGTGCAATTGTACAGGCTCCATGGGAAATCCACGGAGCATCTTCACACCCTGCATCAGAAGATTCTTGATTTGATACAGCCAGCAAGGGAACCAAAACAGACAAAAGCTTATATTGACAGTGAAAGCAGAAGTTACCTGCTCCCAGCTGAGATAAGCACTGAGACAGGTCAGGACATCGTCATTTGCACTCTGCCTGATGACTAATTGCATGGCTTTGTTAATTGCACCTTCGAAGAAAAATATGTCAGGCCATATATTTGTGATGAATAAAATCAACTTCACTGCATCTGGAAAGCCTAAGAAAAAAAAAAGAGAGAACAATGTAAGTTTTTAACATACAAAAACAAACGAAAATACACTCAGACATCAAAAGCCAGTACACTCTACAGCAAGGTAACAAGGAGAGAAGGCACAGAAGTCATGTAAAAACTGCAGCCCAGTGAGGTGGAATCATACTAGCACACCCCAGTCCTGATATTAAATAATGGAAGGGAGGAGAAAACAAACAACCAAATGAAAAAACAAACACCTTCCCCATTGTAATTCTTTTTTTTCTTTCCAAAAAGAGTGTTTTAGTCAGTAAGTCAGGCATGGTTACACTGGACTTGGCTGCGTAACAAAAGTGCGTGCGGTCCTTTTCCCTCTATTCTTACTGCACTTCAGTTCACTAATAAGAGTGGTCTTGGAGCACAGAAACTGGATTTCACAATGACTTTAAACTGGAAGATGCACTCTGGAATCCTACCTGATACAATCCAACTACAAATGAACATTCATATCACTGGATTAAGATAGAGCTAGTCCAAAAGTAAAAGAAAAAAAGGAAAAAAAAGAGAAGGAGAACAGAGAAGGGGATAAAGGAAAAAGAATTAAGAAAAGGTGGTGAAAATTATCTTAGAGTTATTTAAGGCAGAATACCTGAAAGAACAGGAGAAGGAAAAAAAAAAAAAAAAGATGGACAGGAAGCCAAGAAAACAGATGATGCACTGACTGTTTATAGTCAATTCGGCAATTGTGTAGCTGAAATATAGCTCACTTGTGTTACCAAATGAAGGGGAAAACTTTAAAATGAATGCATTAGTAATCAAAATAAAATAATTGAATAAAAAAAAGGGGGGGGGGGAACCTTCAAGATGTGTTTACAACTGTTCACATTCTAAATAAAATAAAATAAAACCACAGAAAATCCACAACAGGAATTTAAACAATTCAAAGCATACAACAGAAAATCATTCAAAGTCTACATTTAACAGAGTTTTACTGAAGTTCAGATTGTTGGTTCCTTTTTTTTTCTTTTTAAAAATCAAATGTGTTTTATGAGTCAGTGCTTACTCAGTAAAAACAGTAGTAAACAAAAAGTACAAAGTTCTCTGGAATCACAATATCATTTTGGAGATGGCAGGGCAAAAATGAAAGTATACAGGATCCCAAAGTAAGTATCTCTTTGAAAAAGGAGTGGACTACTAAGAGCACAGGTGATCACCAAGCTGAGATAGAGATGTAGACAACTGTGAGACAGGAAATTTCTTCTAAAACATTCTATATTTTTCAGTATATAAAAAAGGTCCAAGGAAAATGCGCCTTTCACAGGAAGATTTTCTTTGTTCATTTGCTTTTAGAAACCTAATCATTCTGGAACAATACAGCAAAGACAGACAAAATGTTCAAGATACAAGACCACTGAGACACACACTATACCTTCTTTAAGTAAGCTATAGCAGAAGAGGCGGGCTCTTTCCAAATCTCCTAGCTGTCGACAAGTTCCTGTATAGACTCGACAAAGAGCCTGGTTGAAATTGTAATTTGAGGATGTTTTCTGAGCCTTGAGTTTATTGAGAATAACATGCAGCAACGACTCAGCTAAATGCTATAAGGTACAAAAAACAGTTGTTAGACTGCACTATATTTGAGAATATTTAATAGCATTATAACAGTATGACAAGAGAACTGTTTGTAAGAACATTGTTTGCATCCATGTAAGAATACACATAATTAAATCACAGGCAACCAGCAAATGAAATAACAAACCTGAGTAGCAACTTCAGTAGTAACTTGCTTCTATCAAGTTACCACATTTGGCAAGTCCTAACAAAGGTGACAGCAGAACTCAGTAGACAACTTCTGTGGAGAACTGACAGATCATTATTCTGATCTCAGTCTGCCTAATTACTTTCAAGAACTGCAATGGGGCAAAATGCTGCTATGCGATGCTATGAGTTTTTTTCCAATAAAATTCATTTGAGCAACCTGATGTAGAATGATAATCAAGGTAAACACTGAATGAACAAGTACACCGGTATTATATATATACAATGCTGTTTTGTGTTTTCTTTTTTAGTGAAATAACAAAAAAGACCAAAAAAAATCAAACTTCACACCTTTAAACAAAGAAAACTCCTTCTACAATTGTTAATGCTATCCACTACAAAAAATGTGGTGAAAATAAATACATCTGTTTTCCTGATAAATGCATAAAGCATCTACAATTGCAGTTTTGCATCTTGGACACCACTGACCATTAGCTTCTCGTACTGTCTGAAGCTCCCTATTTTGTTACGTCTATACAGGTTTAGATATCTGATAATCTTTCAAGACTACACTTTGCCACTGCAGGTTGCCTGACCCATTGAGAATTCACCTAGCACATACTTAAACTCTTTTAATCTGCACAGAAGTCACTGTTAAAACGCAAAACTCAAAATAATGCTACTTACCTTGTTTTTTACACCAAATTCACTGACAACTTCTTTCTCTTCATCTCTCATTACTGGAATCTTTGAGATATTGCCCACATAAACATGACTTCGAATAACTGGTAACAAGTCAAAGCAGGATTCAGCAATTTTCTTCAATGCCAAATAAACTTTCTGGCGATCAGAATCAATAACCTTCTTTACTGGTAAAGATGCTTCTAAACTGGAACTGTGTGCTGAACCACTGATTTCACAGCTCTTGCCATGGAAATTCTCCTGTATTTCAGTGCTTGTATTTTGATCATTTCCAATAGCAGCAGTATCACTGGACTCTAGCTTTGGTGGTTCCCTGTCTAATCTCAGTCTTTTCGCACTTCTGGGCATAGATATTGGCAATAATGTCCTTTTTTCAAGATGATTTGACAAGCCTGAAACCAATTGCTGGTTTTGCACGTTTTTGTCTTGTCTACCATCAGATTTCAAATTGCTCCCAGTTTTAACAAAAGCAGTTGATGTAGATGCTATTGCTTTGAACCCACCTATTTGAGCCACAGGTCCTGGCAAACTCTGGCTGTCTGAAAGGGCACATCGGTTAAGCTGAATATTGCCTTTCAGGATGTTTAGTGTCCTTGCCCTTGCAGATAGCTCTGGATACATAGTGTCCAATATTTTCACAGAGTTCTCCTGAGGAGCAGCCGCAGCAGCACCATCAGCTGTACACAGAGGAAATCTTCCAGGGACGGGAAGTGCATGCTTTGGAATGGAAGTACAAAATTTCAAAGGTGAGGAGAGAATCCTTCTACCCACTGCCATCTCTGAAGGTGATGGAGGGGAAAACAAAAGGGCAGATTTGACAGTTGGAGTATCTCTCAATGGAGACATCAGAGGAGGAACAGGGGTTTCACGTAGCGGAGATATCAGGTCTTCAAGAGGGGAAAGCAAAGAGGATCGATCAGCAGAAGACATCACTGGGGTCATGGAACATGCAGCTCTTGGAGGAGTAGCAATCAAAGGCAGTAGCAGTGGGGGTAGAGGAGGACCCATCTCTTGCCTAATTTTATTTATAGTCTCAGATGAGCATTTTGTCGGCATAGAAGTATCAGCATTTGCAAGAACTGGCTGAGTTATTTTAACTTCAAGGGCGTTTGTTTTTCTTTTACCTCGAAGCAGTTTTTTTGATAGCCTGCCATGCATTACTTGGACAGCTGCCTTGGTTGAAACACCCAAGACTTCAGATTGTTCTTGCACTTTGCAGTTCAATTTATTGGTCTTTTTGGGAGCAACATCTACACAAGACTCTGACTCCGACATACACGAATTCTCAAATACCATGTTTTGTGGCACAGAAGACTGACTAACTGTTTGAGAATTGCAGTCTACATCAGACAGGGCTGGATTTGTAAGATACTTGATAATAAAGTTTTTTCTACCACTATCCAGAAAGCCCTTCCAAGTACAAGTGGTATGACAAAAACATGAAGGCTGAAAAACACCTAACATAACATTAGCGTTGCTTTCTTCTGAGTTGCAAACAGCACAATTTTGATTATGATTATATTCTTCAAGAACTGAGATGCCCTTATCAACACTGTGTGGTAGACTTTGCTCTGCATTTGATTCAAGCTTTTCACAACCATTTTCTTCTACAAAATTGCTGAGTGCTAACATTCTTGTACTTAGTTTACTGTTTTTTACAGCCATTCTATAAGTTTCTGATAATCTGGTTAATATCTGGCATATTGGTAATCTATTTTTTGAAGCGCTTGGCATCACAAGTCTTCCTTTGGATGTCCCAGTTTTTAACACATCTTCCCTACTGTCATTCATCCATCCAGCTACCCTGAATTCACTAGCACCCTCAGCATTTTCAGAGGCTACTAATACACACCCTCTTTTCAGAGAGGCTAAGTCTTTGGGATAAACCTCCCCAACCACATTTGACAACTCATTTGCAGTATTTGGAGAGTAGTCTGTTTCACAGCATGTATCCATATCCACTATAGTATCTGCTTTTAGATGACTATCTGTCACAGTGTTTCCTGGGCGCATTGGTGAATGAAGTTCACATATTTGGTCATCAGCATCAACACTTGCATCATTTTCCAGAGCACTCATTACAATTCTTGTTGAAGTTCTCAGGTCCTTTTTGAACATGGGAACACATTCAGAATATTTCACATCTCCAACTTTTTGTAGAGGACAGTCCTTCTCTTCAGACACATTGCTCTGCTCTGGGATATCAAAAGCATTTTTAGACCTTTTTATGCTGTTTTCCTCACATGTCTCAAAACTATTCAACCTTTTAATTTCCCCCCCATCTGACAGTGAACCAGTTCTAGCAGGATCTGCATTAGCTTCCCATGTAGAAGTCTTGCATTCTGATTCTTGACAAACAAACTTTTGGAAGGTCAAAGTATTCTTATTATAAGAGTTTGCTTGCAAAATTTGCAACTTAACAGATGCCTGAGGTTCTTTATTTACTGGCAGCTCCTTCTCACCTGAAAATTCCACTTCGTTTTTATGTATGTATTCCCCCTCAGAGCAGCAGTCCAGTTCTTTGCACACACTGCCTTTTTCAGTAGATGGGATCTCAGCACCCTTTTCGAAGCTTTCTAGAGAACTATGAAATGCACTACCCACAACACAATTTTTATCTTCTTTGTTTTTCAATGTATGAGAAAAATCAGAATTTCCTGTGAAATCGCTTTCAACAAATCCGACAACTTTCTCAAGACTGTAATTTAAATTACAAGGCACTGTGGATTCCAATCCATTCTCTTGGATAGGGGAATCTGTATCTTCAGAATTTATACAGCTTGTCTTCAAGTCCATTTGAGTAGACAAAGCCAAGCTGCTATTAAAACCCATTTCTGAAGTATGCTGGCATCTGATCTCTGAAACATTACTTTTCTCCTTCACAACACTGTCTTCCCAGTTAAATGAACTGGAACAAGCCTCAATCACTAATTCCTTGCTTTGCTTGTTTAATTCTGCTTTTATTTCATCACATTTATCATTTTCAGTTATCAAGAACTGATTCTGAGGTTTTGCAAATTGTGTCTGAGATGTAAGGTTACTTTCTACTACAACAGATTGGATGGTATCTGCTTCTTCTAACAGTTTACTGCTCTCATCTACAAAATCTTGATTAACTTGGAATTCAGTCTCTTGAGATTCAAACACTCCGAAGTTCTGAGTTTTGGTCAACTCACAGTCTAATGTACTACACAGGCTTTCAGGCTGTTTCATTTCACCATTTCTTTCTGTAAAATCTAACACACATGATTCACACTTAGCTACACTGCTTTCCACATCAGTAATGCATGTCATCTTTGGTACTGCAAGTATGCTTTCCAAGTCTGACTTCCCTTGGAAAAAAATATTGTAATCTTCTTCCTGGTATGGTTTACCTTTTAAATATTCCCCTTCCTGTATATCTAGTAATTTTTCATTTTCTGCACTATTGAATAGCTCTGATGATTTAGCTATTTCAAGAACACTTTCTTTGTTCACATTCATGGCTAGTTCAATAGACTCGGGTCTGGTTATACTCATGTCTTGTATTTTGAGCTGTCCATCATCTTTTGGAAAGCTTGATGAAGCAGCTATATTTTTGTCTATACCATCCATAGACAGTGTATGTCTGATTCCTTCAACAGCAGATACAGGTAAATAACACTGAGAGACTTCAGCAGTCTCCAGTTCGTGTTTTCTGTCCATATCATATTCTAGTGTATGCACACATTGTTCCTCCAGTGTCTTTTCACTGTCATGCTTTATTTCAGAGAACTGACAGTGAGCAGAACTCTCCGTAGTTTCACTGTATACCTCAGTCTCCAGAATTATTCCCTCACTATCACGCTGTATCATTAGGTCTTTAGGACACTCTACTTCACAAAAAGATTTAGAACTACTGAAATCAGACAATACAACTTCAGAGAGTTCTCCCTCATTATTAGCCTCTGCACAGAGCCCTTGCATCTGTATTGCAGCCGTTATTTCCTCTCCATTTATCACTGGTTTTATGCTTTCCTCAACATCGCTTGCTGTATTTGCTACCTTGATTACATCTTTGGATTCATTTTCAACTACTTCATTCTCTACCAATACATCAGATTTCTCCTCACAGTCTGTACTTTGAAGTACAACAACACATTGTTCAGGTGGCAAATGAGTAACATTTGGGGGAATGGTTACTGCCCTGGGAATTTCTCCCTCTCCTGATAATCCATCTCTTTCTGCCTTCATTAATTCACCATGCTTTTCATGTACACTGTCATAAACACCAGCCTTGATTAAAATCACATTCTCCTCTGTTTGCTCTACCTCACTACATCTTTGTATCTGATTCTGAGGCTTAAAACTGTGTAGCATAAAATCAGTTGAAGAGGTCCCATCTGCACTGTGCATTTCCTTGATATCTCCTTTCTTTTCCTCTATGGCTTCCAATTCATGTGCTGTTGCTTTAGTTAGTTCCATCTCCTCTGTTTCCATATTCACAGAATTCTCCTCCACACAGTCTTTGTTAGTTCCCACGTTTGTAATTAAAGTAGCAGCTTCAGCTTGCTTTGTTTCAGCATCTCTCACTTTCTTGCTCAAAATCTCTGGATCAATATGATCAATCTTTTCATTCCTACTCCAGTTATGTGAAATTTCTGCATCAAGACTAGGTCCACATGTTTTGTTCCATCTGTTGCACTCCTCATTCAAGCTGAATACATTACAACAATTTTGAGGCTGAACTTGGTCTTCTTGTAAAATATACTCCGCTGCAGAAGCACTGCAATCAGCTTCTTCACTGCTGGAACCTGTGACTTCTCCAAACAACATATCCTTTAATGAAAAATACAAAGTTAATTTTTCAAAGCCCAGCATCACTTTTAAGAGCTGTATTTTTCTAAACAAATAGGCTGCTGGCCCTGACATGCAGTGGTTTTGAGAGATTAAGGCTGATAACAGAATTACATCCTTCTCCATCATTGCTCTTCATACTAAACAGAAAGCACCTTTGTGAAAATTGAGACCTCTTTGCCTACCAACTTACATTCAAAGATTACTGAAAAAATAACATTTGAGTAGGTTTCCCTTGAATTTCAAGCTGTAGAGGTTTACTACAAAAACCATGCTTATACCCAACATGAGTTGGGAATGTAGGTCTGTGACATCAGGAAAAAACAGCAGTTGAGACATGGCCAACTTTGTTTTAAATATACTGCAGAAAATTATGGTTTGTGCCCTTCCACAGACAGTGCACTAGAAAGTGAAGAAGTATACATATAGACCTAAACACTCATACAGAGACCCTTTCAGTGCATCAGAGTAAGTAATAATACATAATAATAATACATAAAAAAGCTCAAGAATATCAAATTGTTATTCCTGCAGTAATTATACAGCCAAGTTAATGCCAAGTCAGACAAATCCTGGAACTCACCCGTTCAGCTACTGGTGAAAGCTGTACCGGAGAAAGTAGAGCAGGGAGAGGCCTGACCCAGTTCAGTATATCCATCACGTTTCCACTTGGGCCCTTTTGCTCCTGATCAGAGAAGTCTGAACTACTGTATGCCTCATCTGTCCGCATTGTCACATGTATAGTTTTATCCTCACAACCTTGCAGACATTCTTCAGCAGTCCCGTTCTCAAGATGGTCAACTCCAAAAGGCTCAGTATTCACATGACGTTGCAGGGCTGTTACAGAGTTGTGCTTTCCAGCACTTTCTATTGAAGAATAGCAATGTAGTGTTTTGCCATCACGTTTCCTGATCTTTTGGTGGGTTTGTACAGCTTCTATGACACAAATATTGTTAAGAAATTAACACATTTTTTCTCCCCATCTTTCCTTATAGAGCTAATACATCATAGTAATAAGGCTACATTACCATCTTTTCAAGTGATGTTCCCTCAGACAAGTAGTAAGACGAGTAGTAAGAAGCACTTAAGAAAGTGCTTTCAGAAATATTTTCCATACAGAGATCAGATGTTATTATTCACAACCAACTTTTTTTTTCCCCCCATGAAAAAGATGTAGATGTATGTAGGTACAAAGCACTCCCACCCAAAAAACACTTTCCAACTTCGATCATTAAAACTATTCTCCCCAGTTTTTCTTACCAGGAAGGGCCATACTGGATAAGACTGATGGTCTATCCAGCTCAGTGATTTACTTCCAGTTTTACTGATGTTCAGAAAAAGCAACACAAGCAATACACACTGGCATTCCCCAATCGGGATGTAACTCTCTGCTTAAAGCAAGCAGCAGCTTTGAGCCAGCAGCTGCACTTTCATATTTCAACGATAATGTGCAGGCCAATGACAATTATATCCTGCCATAAACAGAGTAAGGTAGTTCTTAACTATATACCTGGTTTTATGATTTAATATGCATACATTTTTAAAGCATTAGTTTTTTAAATTTCTGTCTTCAGTCTACTCACGCAAGATTCTGTCTTTAATGACATGACCTAGTTCAAGCTGGACCCTTAAAAAAACCTTCCTAAAAGTGAGGGGTTTTTTTGTGTGTGTTTGGTTTTCTTAAGGACAGGAGTTTGTACCACTCAGAGAAAAAATGACAGAGATTCACAATCGCATCGGTTTTATAAAGTTATTTTAGCAGCAAGAAAGCATGTCCAAATGCTCTCTGTGATTCTCTGCACTATACTTTTGCTTTGTTCCTTTTCAAACCATGTTTTATTATTAGACGGTAATCCATTTTTTTCTGCATGCAGATAAAACATATTGCTCCAGGAAAGTCTAAACAGTATAGACAAAGAACTTGTAATTCTTATACAACATTTGGATATGCGATTTTTTTTTATAGTGCACACAAACACTATTGGACACAGCAGTGGCAGTATCAAAGCAAGAGATCAAGAGATCTGTGTATGTCGACATACCATTACATGGTATAAGGAACAACGCATGAACAAAATGGTTTGGAAGAGAGGATATACTGATTTAATTGGCATAACTTGACCCCTGCTGGAAAAATAAAAAAGAATAGTGTGCTTCATTATTGCTGTGACTATTTCTCCACTGCTAGAACTTACAGTAATACTCCTCAAGCAGCACCAAAGGTAATATCAGATTTGAAAGCACTAATTTAATTCCATAGGTGAAAACACACCTCCAGTGATCTGTCTCCCAATAAACTTTAAGCACATTCTAACATGGTAGCTCCTACTGAATGTTTTAGTAGGAAAACTGATCCAAAAATGTATTTACAAGATTGCTACAAAAGACACTAGGAGGAAAGAGGGACAGTTATGCCTTATGGGCCTTACAAGGCCAATTTCCCTAAAGATAAATGAGCTCTGACTTCTCCTTCAGTCAAAGCTACATCTTAGAAGTTATAAGATCATACAGTGCTTCATAAAGCTATTTATAAGCTACAATCACATAAAGCTTCCAGATGTTCCTCATCTCATCGTGAAAAACATATTCCCTTTACTATTTGAGTCTCAGTAGATCATCCATGGGAAAAGGAAACCCTTCACTAGGAAGAAAAAAGAAAAGAAGAGTCAGAAGGTAGTTTTCTGTATGATGATAGAAGATTTCTCATGCTCCTTTGTGCCAACCAGTTCTGAGCTCTGAAGTTCCTCCACACTTGAGAGGGAAGAAACACACAGAGTTTCTTATTTTCCCCCTAGAACAACTTCAATTAGACAAATGAGTTTACTCTGAACACTGAACTACACAATAGTTCTGAGTATAAGGAACTTTACATCCTGGCTGCCCTCTCAAGATTCATCATGTGCCTACATGAAGACCTAGAATATTGATACATACCATCCACTGAAAAGCTCCCTCTGAGAAATAGATCAGAGACTCATTATCACTTCTGAATAACTAAGAGATTCTCCAGTCTTTGCTCCCCACCCCTTTCTTACCCAACCCCTGATGACTTTGCTTGAATCTCTTCAAGGATTAGATGACTTTTTCCTGGTTACCTGTTTATCTGTAGGAATAGCTATCATTGCATTTTCCAAAGGTTCAGGATATAGTAAGCTTGTCTACAGGAAACAACCAACACTTTGGTACCTTAAAGATTTCCAACTGCCTAAACTTGAGGTCCAGAAAAAGCTCTAATGTTATCAAGCCCTTTTCATCCAAAGGATCCTCTCAAAGATCATTATTTTAAAGAAAAATTTTACTTTTCCTAGGGAATCTCACTCATTCACAGTCCCACTTATCCAAATGATTAAGTTTTGTCCTCAGACCTACAACTTGGAATCTAGTCCACGTAGCTTCAAACCCTTTCATTGCTGCCTTCTCCCACTTCTGAGAGAAGGATAAGATTACTTTGAACTGGAAAAAATATCAAAAGCTACCACATGCTACTGTGAAATATGTCTTTGATGAATGATGGAGAAAGAATAGAAATAAGCAATCCAATGCTAACATCAAGTGTCCTGGAACAAAATAAACTGAGTTTTGCAATTCAAATATTTGTTCCCAATTGTCCACATCGCAGGACAATTGATTACGTTTTCTCTCTACCCTAGATAACAAAGTAACTTTCTGAAACAAGATTTCTTTTCCCCTCAAAAAGAAGGACCAGTTTCCAGATTAAGATGCTGGATTTTTTTCTCACAGTAATCCATCCGTAGCATCATAGAACGGTTTGGATTGGAAGGGACTTTAAAGATCATCTAGTTCCAACTCCCCTGCCATGGGCAGGGACGCCTTCCACTAAACCAGGTTGCTCAAAGCCCCATCCAGCCTGGTCTTTGAACACTTCCAGGGACGGGGCATTCACAGCTTCTCTGGGCAACCTGTGCCAATGCCTCTTCAGCCTCATAATGAAGAACTTCTTACTAAGATCTAATCTAAATCTCCCCTCGTTTAGATTCATAGCAGACATTACTCCTTGTCCTATCGCTAGACTCTCTGACAAAGAGTTCCCCCTCCACTTTTCTTGTAAGCCTCCTTTATGTACAGGAAAACCACTATAAGGCCTCCCAAGAGCATTCTCTTTTCCAGGCTGAACAACTCAACTCCCTCAGCCTCCCTTCATAGGAGAGGTGCTCCAGCCCTTTGATCATCCTCATAGCCCTCCTCTGCACTCGTTCTAATATGTTCATGTCCTTCTTGTGCTGGGAGCCCCAGAGCTGAACGCAGTGCTCAAAGGTGGGGTCTCACAAAAGCAGAGGGAGAGAATCACCTCTCTCAACCTGCTCTTCACGCTTCTTTTGATGCAGTCCAGGATACAGTTGGCTTTCTGGGCTGCAAGCACACACTACCAACTCATATTGATTGTCTCATCAGCCAACACTTCCAAGCCATAGAATCTCTTCTGGTTTACAGCAAAATCTCATCACTATCAGCACAGTGTTTGCAAATGCCTGGCAGTAGCAACTGCTTGCTTTTCAAGGACAAAGAGCAGTATTTCTCTGACAAAAAAAAAAATCCCTCCACAGAAACTTTCTAACTTTGACAAGCCTCAACTTTTCAAACCTTCTCCAGTTATGTGAGTTTTAGGGTGTTTTATACACTTGCTATTCTTTAAAGTTATAAGCAGTATTCTAGTTTTCAAGACAGTAAACTTACACATACACACATATGAAACAAATAATTAGGGAGAACATTGCACACCTGAAACTAACTGCACAAGGCTACATTTCCTAAAATGACGTTATCTTGAGAGATCTTCATATGGTCTTAAAGACAGAAATGAGGTCCGCTTAATAACTCACTCACACCATATGGACTTTAATCTCAAGGTCATAAAACATACACGGGTCCTCAGGGATTCGGTCTTATCTTTATATTTTACATGTAATGCCACTACTTTGTGTCTCCTGTTATCTGGTATTAAAGCAGACACCAAGGCACCTCCTGTATGCTCCTTTTTACCCCTGCTCTTAACATCTATATGCAACTTCTCCGCTATCCAAACCAAAAGTAAGATCAGATAAAATGGGTATAGCTCTGTAGTAGGCCAGATTTAGCTCAGAACCCTGTTGTACATACTACTTGAAGAGACTCAGCTCATCCCAGACGTGGTCTTCCCATCTTCCCTCATCTCCTCTCACCATAAGCCTGCATACAAACAGTGCATGTTGGAGAATCCAAATTAACAAAGTCTTCAGCATTGGGCTGCAAGATTCTTCAAATGCTTCTTCACATGCCTGTTCTAACTGTAGATGGCCTTATTCTCAAACTACACGGGAAACAGGTTTTCAAATTTAAAAAAAAAAAACAACAGAAATGTCTTATTAACCTTAAATTATGGTCTAAGGTTATTGGTCTGATGTTCAACTGCAGGTATGGTCAACTTCATTACTGGAAGATTTATAGAAGTACTACCAAAACCAAGACAAAATGCTTTTAATCTAAATTTGTCAAAACCTCATTGCCTTCTGAGGCTTTCACAATGGTATGTTTCTTTGTAAAAACATGAATGGAAAGCCTGATAAATCTTGCAGTTTTCATACACGTACATGTTCTTCAAATAAGTTATTCCAAGTGGTATCATCTTTGATGGAACAGAGAAAACTCTAATTGTTACAGATATTTTACAAAACATTTGACTGTACAAAGAAAGCAGCCAAGTAGTTATCTTTCTAAAAGGATAGATCCAGACAGACAGAAGAACTGACATTCTTGGGAAAAAATACTTCAGCAATACCACCAGCAAGTGATTTTCTCCCTAAGATGAAACTGCCACAATATTCGACAAGAACTTAGTGCAAAATCATTAAGAACTCCCCCCCCTTCTTTTTTTTGCTAGAAGGTTGCATCTCTAAACGCCAGCATTGGTATTACAAATCCAAGGTAATGGCCACTGAAAGACAGAATAAGATGGCTGTCCTACGCTTCAAGAGGGGAAAAAAGAAAACATAGTTCTCCTTTAGAAGATGTGAATAGGAAAGATGCAACAGGACATCTGGAATCTAAAGTCCCCCTTGTGGTGGATGAGAAGAGGATCTGATACCCCTCAGAGTTTATTGTACTTGTCATTTGATTGAGCCCTGATCAAGAAATCAAATTTAGAATATCAGGGGACAACTGTCTAGCTCAGTTCTGGAGCTTGAAGCCACAGATTTGCTGCACTGAACTGGTCGGGATGAAATTGATAAACTGGCTTAAGATACTGTCCTTATATTTCGGTACCCCCTAAGTCAATTCCTCTGGAATACAACCTAAAACCAGATTCATCAGGGTCTACACTGGTAGCAGAGTTTCAGAGTTAACAGGGTGAGGAAACAGCATAATGGTTCACTTTCAAAGCACTTAATAATGCAGTGTACTTATTCCGTGCAGTATCCCTACAACCTGAACTACAGGAAAAAAAAAAAAGTGGTAGAGCAAATAAAAGAAAAATTAAAGATTGATAAGTGCACTCTTGAGAGGCAACTACAAAAATACCAATGCAATTTCAAGGCATCTATTCTTGAGGGCAGAATGAAAACAACATCTGTTCTATGAAGTTGAAGCACTTTGAGTTTTTTTGTCAATGTGTATGTGGATAACTACTCAGATTATTTTTTAGAACTATATTGATTATTTTGTTACAAAATTATACATTATACTGTTTTGTATCATGAATCTGAAAATCAATGCACCATTATATATCATTATTCAGGCAGATATGAATGAACAAAATAGTGGTAAGAGCTTCTTAAATTTTACAATGTAATTATGTTATCATGTGTTTGTTTAGGACCAAAAAGAATGCCTGCATCCCAGAATTTGCATTATATACTGCAGAATTTATAGTGCTATAATAATTAAGGTATAAACATGAGAGGTATGTTTTGACTACTTTGACTATCAGCTGCTTTGACTATTTCTAAGAATTTGATTTCTGAATTGTAACAGCAGATTAAAATTGGCTTTTGTTTAGAAGAGCATTGTAGCCTAACTGGCTGTTCAAATTAAAATTTGCACTTATTTTCAAATATTCTAATCACACGTGTACTTGACCAGACAATCACAAATAAAAGTATTTAAGTCTGTCCAAAAAGTGTTACACAAACAGTACCCAATCTGATGATAAGGCTACATCAAGGAATTTGCATACTAACACATTTACATTTACTGGAACCTACCTTCTGTAATAAACAGTCTTCTTTTTTCAGGCCGTGCCTTATTCTGAGCAGAAGCTGAAGAAAGAAGGTACCGATATTTATTTATTTTTAATTAAAAAAGAGACAGCTTCAATAGAATTCCAATACTTAACATGACATCTCACCCAAGATAGGATCATTTTCCCGCTTCTCTCTTTTTCCTTTTGCACTGTCAATGCACATCCAGAGTTCTTCCAACAAGAATTTTATTCTTTCTGTTAAACAAAATGTTTTTATAAATTGAGGAAAACTTCAATGGCTCAGAGAGCCTAGATTTTTTTTCTTTGTTCTTACTCAAAACACAGACATGCCTACAACTAAATATACACAAAAATTAAGACAACTGGGCATTTTAGCTTGAGAGAAAGAAAAAGAACTAAATTAAAAAATAAACGATGAAATTGGATTCCAATTTAGGACAATCCAAAAGGCAGCAAAAACATGCGAAGACCCAGAAACAACAGCAAAGTCTGCCCTTTTCACAGAATTTTAATTTTTGCAAAAAACTTAAAATGCAAGCACTGAAAAGCAAGACACAAAAAGCAGAAATTTGTTTTTTGCCTGAAAATCATCTTCAGAATTTTCTAGACAATACAAAATCAAAGCTATTATTTTAAAAAGTGTAAAAATACAAAGATATGGTTACTTAAAGCTTGGCCTCTATCTGTCCTTAGCACTTTAGAGGAAGTTTTGAATGAGTTAGCTCCATTGTGCCGTTAGGTTTGGATAATTTGCAGCAGATATTGTAGATCATTATAAATAAATAAAATTGCATAGAAAACAACTATACATCCTGGATTTCCACTTGAATTAGAGAGCCTCACACGGACTTTGTAACAGATTACACTCCTATCTTGTCTCTTTTGCTTTGCATACTTCTTTTATGATCTTGCTGAGCTCAAAGACAGTGGGATTGTTTGTTTCGTTTTTTTTCAGTGTTTGCATTCTGGTTTATAATTACAAATCAAACTGCTGCACATACACATAGGGTAGACCATAGTCACTTTAATGAATCAATTATCTTCCTTATTGCAAAAGTTAAAATATTTATCTGTTACATTCTTCCCTCAATGTCATATTTTTTCTATCAACTACATCTACTCATACAGCAATTCTGTCAGTATCCTCTGTTCTCAAAAGCAACTCCAAGAGCTCCAAATGCTTTAAAAAGATCAGGAAAGAGAATAAGCAATTTTCCAGAAGGCTTACAATTAATTCATAATGGTTTGGTCTGCATAGAGAAAGGCCTTGCAAAAATCTTACCTTTGTCTATATCTGTTGTAAGATCTAGATCTTCACTTGAACTCTGGGTCTCTGCATGTTTAACTATTGAGAAGTAAAGGAGAAAAGGAAGTGTTCAAATGGAATTATTAACACACATAAATCTGAAGGTAATCAAAACTGAGTACATACCCTTTCTGCACTTCTCTTTAAGAACACCATCAAGTTTTCCCTGTTAAAAATAACTAATGTTATTTTTTCATTCAATATACAGTTTGTAGAGAATTACCCTAAATTACCATGAAATCTAAATCTACATTTCAAATGTCATGCCTCAGTTTCAAAATTCACCATCTCTTAAGATGAATTGCTACATTTATTTACTCAATATCCCCAATAACTGAACTTTCACTATTTCAACATCTGTATCACAAATAACTTGCTTTTTTTTTTTTCTTCCAGAAATAATCAAGGAAACTGCACCTACTAAACAGGAAAATCTTACCTGTGCCTTCTTTAGTTCCTTTTCAAGCTTTTTCTTTTCAGTTTTCAATAGTTTAAAGTCTTGACTATGTTTTGTTGCAGCTTCTTCAAGAGAGAACCAAAATTCAAGTTAGAAACTAAGCCAAGTAACTACTTTAACTAATACTGGTTACCAGTTTGCACATCATATTAGGAGAAAAAATAGCATGAAATACAAATGTACTGAAGTTATATTTTAGTTCATTAAGACTTCAAACTTTAAGCACAACTCATGCACGTATCTTTTCTTTATCTGCATATCTACTGTTCTAAACTACTAAAATACATTTATTACTTTTTTCACTTACAGGCAAGAAAGAAGAGTGTTTCACATTGTACTTAAGAACAACATACACTAAGTAAAAAAGGGAGCAAAATTAGGAGTGAAGTCAACGTTTTTTCACGTGCTTCATTCTGTTATTTAGAACAGAGGTTCTGGTTCAAAGATGAAAACACTACAGCCAACTGCATTAGAAAGATGTAGACAGCACTACTACAGATAGCATAGATAGACATAGAGTACTCTAACTCTCAATATCTAGCATCAACCTTGAGAGAGTGCAAATGGGTGGGAATAAACAGACTATGGCAGGTAAGTGAGGTTCCTGGGGAAATTCACAAGCCACGGGGATGCTTGAAAGAGCTTTGTGAAAGATCAGCTTGATGACTTATATGCAGACAGCAAAGAGAGTTGGAACCTGTCTGCTCATCAGATCAAGTCACAGAATCAGATCAAGTCACAGAAGACAGCATATCGAAGAGAAGACCATTAAAAGGCACCTCAGGTGGGAGGCTGACAAGAACTAATCATGGGAAAAAATCAGGACTGACAAAAGATAAACCAGTCACTAAAACTGGGAAAAATACAAACTATCTCACAGAATCTGTGAAAGGCTTACCTGCTTGCTGCCTGGGTTTCAGGCTGGGCTGACGGGGAGGTGGGAGAAAGTACTTTAAGGGAGAGATGGTTGCTGTGCCTGCTGATGGGAAATAATGGATGACAAAGTACCAGGAATGCTGTGGGTGGTTCTTTGTTGATGTTTGTTTTGCATGTGTGTGTTTGTTTTTGAATTGGTGCCTTGCCTTCTGTAGTGGGTTTACGTGGCAAGGTTTTGGTAGCAGAGGGCCATAGGGGTGGCTTCTGTGAGAAGGATTTTGTTGTAGCTCTGCCAGAATTTGCATTTGGGGCTAGAGAGTATAAAAACCTTGCTGCCATGTAGAGGAACTCCAAACTACCTGCACTTTACAGTAGGATTTTGGGGGTTTCTAACATTAAGACACAAGTCACTCAGTTTGTTGTGGCCAGTTAACAAAAAATAACGTTTTAAGGTATGTGGATATTTGAACTGTGGTAAGCAGAGCTGTATCAAACCGAACTAAAAAAAAAGGAAAAAAAAAACACAACATAACTGCCAGAATATTTACAAATCAGCAAACATGTCAGGATCACTACATCTTTAAATATGAATATAAATACAAGTAGAAGAATCCTGTCAAGATTATTGGTGCACTGGAGCACTTGCCCTGTGAGGACAGCTTCAAGGAACTAGACTTGACTAGCTTGAGAAGAAAAAGCTTTGAAAGGATCTAAGAACAGCTTTCCTATACCTACAAGGTATCAAGAAGATGGAACCAGTACGTTCAGTGGCGCATGGTGGGAAGATGAGACAAAAGAGGTTCTAACTGGCGATAAGGAAAAGCTTTTTCACCATGAGGGCAGTCTGGAAGTGGATCAGATTGCCTGGACAGGCTGGTCAGCCTACATCCTTTGAGGTTTCCTTCCAACTTGATTTACGCCATGAGCCTGATATACTCTATTGAAAATATTCTGCAGAATGGCAGACATATTTCAGAGGCTAAGCATCACAGAGTATACTGACTTTTCTTGCTCCCGGGGGCCTCAGAGTTAGTTTTTCTGTAGCTTTTTCAATTGCTTTTTTGGATACAAACGGAATCAAGAAATGGAATAGGATGACAGCACTGGTAACACAATATAGAAAGTTACCTTCAAGTTTCTTCACTTTTGCTTCCAGTTTCTTTCTCCTGTTAAAAAAAAAAAAAAGGCATTAACAGATCATTTTTGAATAGAATCATGTTGTATGAAAAACCACCAGAAAACCAATCTAGCCATTTCAGAGAAAGAACACTTCATAAATTCAGGGCCTGTGAGACCAATATGTCCCTGAATTTGAAAACTTATATCAGCGGCATGCTGATGACATTCTTACAACAACAGCCATATATGTTACAGAGGCAGTCTGCTCTTTTCTTAAGTGAGTCAGTCTGCTAATCCAGGCATATAACTTCAGCTATAACTTGTAGCAATAAAAACATCCTGAGAAAACTGCCTTCTGTTGTTTTTTTTCGTTTGTTTGTTTGTTTTTTGAATTTCTATGATGTAATGATGCATTGGGATTACTTGGCAAGGTTTTGGTAGTGGGACAGGGTGACCTCTGTGAGAAATGACCAGACGTTGCCCCCATGTCAGACACTGCCAGTTCCAGCCAGCCCCAAAACAAACTCGCTGCAGGGCACAGCTGAGCCACGTACTATCACCTCTGTGATAACACATTTAAGAGAGTGAAAAACACTGTGCAGCAACTGTGAGAGAGAGGAGTAAGAAAAATGTGACAAACAACCCTGCAGACACCAAGGTCAACGAAGGAGCAGGTCAATGCAGCAGCTTGTGGAGACCATGGAAAAGGAGGCTGTCCCTCTGCAGCCCATGGATAACTACACCAGAGCAGATATCCAGATTGTGGCCTGTGGAGGACCCTGTAGGACTGCATCCCATGGAAAGGGCCCGCAATAGAGCAACTCTTGAAGAACTGCACCTGTGGGAAGGACTCATCTTGGAGTAGTTCACAAAGGACTGTATCCCATGAGAGGGACCCCACGCTGGAGCACAGGAAGCATATGAGGAAGAGGGAGTGGCAGAGAAAAAGTGTTATGAACTGACTGTAACCATTCCCCATCTCCCCTGTGCCACCTGTGGGGGAAGGAGGTAGAAAAATTAGAAGTGAAGCTGAGCCTGGGAGGAGAGGGGTGGGGAGAAGATGATTTTAGTTTTATTACGCACTATCCTACACTGCTATTAATTGGCAATAAATTCAATTGATTTCCCATTAAGTCTGTTTTGCCCGTGATAGTAATTGGTGAGCGATCTTTTTGTCCTTATCTCAACTCACAAGTTTCTTTTCATTGTATTCTCTCCCCGTGTCTTGTTAGGAGGGGGGAGTGAGACGGCAGCTTGGTGGGCACACAGCAGCCAGCCAGGGTCAACCAAACACAAATGCAGACAGGTTAGTCTTATCCCTTAAAAACAATTAAACTTTGCTTATAATCATTAGCAATGATATACTCAGGAATAGTCTTCAGGATCACTTATGTCCCACAGATTCTTGTTGAGAATATCCTGCTGTTTGCTAAATTCAAAACACAACCAATTATTCAGCCTAAACTATTCTTAATTCAGCACTTCCAACCCCACATTATATGAAAAACAAACAGAACTGAAGAAAAAAAAAAAAACATATACTGCCAATGCTCACAGATCACTTCGATGAAGATGAATACTGTTCATCCATTCCTCACTTTACAGCTTTTATAACTGACTAAGATTTACAGCCTTAGCCCTTCAGGACGTGGAAGCTTTAATCATCACTTCAGATGTTAACTGGAGTGCATTTGAGAAACCACTCAGAGAATTAACCAACTAATTGTCACCAACTAACCACCTTTGGAACGTTTAGCAGTAAAAGTATTTGAACTTAAAAGACAGACTGATGCTCTCAGGCCTCTTCTGCCTGAACAGGTTCATAATTAATTCTCCTTATACTCAGATGACTGCTTTGACAGTCAAGCCACAGGTGAGAATTTCATAAAAATAATCATTTTAAGACATCTTTGCAGTGCAAAAGAAAAAGAAAGGGGGGGGTCTTTCAAAAATAACAGGTAATGAACTTACGCTTTTCTGTAGATTGTCTTCTGACAAACGCACAGAAGTAATGCATTTACAAACAGGTAAGAACCTGAATAACCAGACAGCCAATAAATGCCAACATTTTATCATTGTACTGATATTTGCAGTAGAATTACTTTCATAAGTGCTTTTATTACCTTTTGACTTATTATTTTTACCAATTATCATTATTAATTATTTTTACTACTTTTATAATGGTATGCTGACCGATTTTATCAATCTATGCAATTACATTAAAAAAATATGTTATATCTAATAATTAAAAAAGCAAGGTTTCTAGATGATGCATTTGGACAGAACTCCTCTTATGCTACACAGCTCAAGCTCCTATCTGATCTTCAAGATGCATGCACATCTTCAGCTGACAGAAAGCTATGCTAACACAAATTGCATTCAGAAGTATACATACAGTATTATAAACTACAACAAATATAATGTGATTATATTTATAATACTCAACAGTTAAAAATAAAAAAAGGAAAAAACCTGTGTCTGTCATATTTATTTCACCCTCAGAGAGAATATGAAATTTTAATTAAATGAGCAACCTTACTTCTGGAACAGACTTAAGTTTTGAAAACTTCTTTCAAATCTCCTCTATAGAAATGATTTCATACTGAGAATCTTCTTAACAGTGGACATGCTAGATGATTTATCTCAACTTATCATGGTTCTTGTCACTTCAGAAAGGAATTACCATCCTTGTAAACATTCAAATCTCAACTAAACAATGGCCTAAGCAGCCCGACTTTAAAGCTGGCTCTGACTGGCAGACTGGACCAAGGGACTTTGGAGATTGTTTTTAACCTAAATTATTCTGCAGTAACTGTAGATTAACATTCACTGTATAAACAATTCTCTAGATTTTCTATTCCTAATTTGACAAATTCACTAGTTCTGCTTCTAAAGAAACTCAGCTCGCAAACACGTGTGATTGACTGCTTCAAACAGCCTCAACGCCAAATGTGTATGAATTAGCTACAAAATCACAGAAGAGATCACCCAGTTTTACGTCATCTGCAAACTTGCTGGGGGTACGCTCTGCCCCATCATCCAGGTCATTAATGAAGATGTTAAACACAACTGGAGCCCGTAATGAGGTATACTGCTAGTTACTGTCCTCCAACTAGACTTTGTGACTCCGGTCACCACCCTGTGGGCCTGTCCATTCAGCCAGTTTTCAACCCACCTCACTGCCTGTCCATCTAGCCCAAACATCAACAGCTTGTCTGTAAGGATCTTATTGGCGGCAGTGTCAAAGGCCTTACTGCAGTCCAGGTAGACAATAGTCACTGCTCTCCCCTCATCCATCTGGCCATCAGAGAAGCTTATCAGGTTGATCAAGCATGACTTCCCCTTGATGAATCCACCCTGACTACGTTTTCTTGTCCTTCATGTGCCTGGAAATGGTTTCCAGGACTAGCTGATCCACCACCTTGCTACAGATTAATGTGAGGCTGACCAGTCTGTCTGACCAGCTCCCTGGATCCTCCTTCTTGACTTTCTTGAAGATATGAGTGACAAATAGGGGATAGAATATATATCTATATTGGCATGCTATATTATTGCCAGGACACCCGGGTTGCCAGTTTCCTCCTGAGATGAAGTCAGCAATGCTCTCTGCTGCTCTTAAAATTGGAAGATGTGTTATGAATTCCTTCAAGCTTACAGGACAGAGCACTTAAATGTGCAAAAACGTGCAGTCTGGCAGAAGTGGCAACAGGAAGTGACAACAATGACAGACTGCTTTTACAGTGTTTTGCATGATAGTGGCTTGCTGCTGTATCTGTGAGTACCATGTGCTTCACATGGCATGAAGGACACAAGAATATCTCATATGAGGTTCTCAGTGAATGCTCCAGTCCATTAATGATCTCTGTGGCCCTTCGCTGGAACCATCTCCAATACATCCATGTCTGTCTTGTACTAGGGAACCCAGGACACCGTAGTCCAGGTGTGGCCCCACTAGTGCTGGAAAAAGGGGAAGAATCACTTCCCTAAACATGTTGGTAACAACAAAATAATTTAGGAACTTCAAAATTAAAACTGATAGCTCTAAGTTCCTTCAAGGAAGGAAGAACCAAAGGAAGGAGTAACCAGTGAAGTCCCACTGGGATGTGTGCTGGAACACATCAGAAATAAAAGCTGACTACAAAAAGTAGCAGAAAGTAAGCATTAGTATTGATAAATGTGAAGCGATGCCCATGGAGGAAAGTTACCAAAACTACAAACTCACAACACCCAGCTGTACACTAGCTGGTTCCCTTTTGAGTTTATAAGTAGCTTTCCAAACAATACTGAGAAGTCACAGTTCCCTGCCACAGCTGATTTAGAGGCTAGGAGTATAACAGCATTAAAACACAATTAGACAAATTGTTTACAAAGTCCATCAAGAGCTGCAAGACATGACAGCCATGCATAAGCTCCAGCCAAGTAAGCCTTTGAGTGACTTGTTACTGGAAAAAACAAATTGTAAAAAAAAACAAAAACAAAAACAGAGTATCACTCACACAGCATCACTTTTTACTATTTCTTCTTTAATTTTAACATATTCCAGTTGACTCTCCTGATAAATCTTGAGAGAACTCTGTGAAAAAAAGAACAGACAATTAAAACATGTCCTTATGAAGGGCATGAAAGAAAATACATCATTTTAGCTATTCTAATGAAAACAGCTGCATAGTCAAAAAAGTGTATTCAATGAGAAAAAAAGCACATTGAAAAGTGCTTTTTAAAGGCAAAAAGGCTTGCATTTTTTAAAGGCAAAAGTTATAGCAAGAATATATATATATATATATGCACATCTTTTGAGTATGTGCTTCCAAGACTTATTTGGATAGTAACTCAAAGCTCAAGTCAAGAGCACAGCTACTATACACCATCATATACATAACCCTACTTTTCCTGAGCAAATGCCATCAGGACATCAGCTAGTAATGCTTGCTGAGGGAAGAAAATTTAAAGATAAAAGACAAGTCTAACACAGAAGAAAAACTACATATAGTGACACAACAGATATTAATTCTCTACTTTATATAGGAATTAAATTATAAGAAGTGGTGGGTTTATTTTTGGCGGAAGTAATAGTTAACATCTAGCAAATATCTGTATTAAGGGGAATTGAACAGCTAATTTTTTTCTTCAGAAGACTAGATTTCAACTCAGAGGTGGGAGAGAAATTAGGAATAAATTCAAGTGGCTAATAATGTAAAAGTGAATGTTCAAAACTGTAAAAGAAGCAAAGCACTAACTATTCTGGATAGACTCTCTTTGCACCTTTTTACCGGTACATGTTATGGAGAATTAAGTAATCTAGTAGTACTGAAATAGAAAAAGACAGGAATTTGACTATACCTCCTTCCTTCCTAAATAAGGAAATAAAAAATAATATGATCAAAATCCTAGGAACTACAAAAGCCTGAACTTTTCCCCTTATCTGAAGCTTGCTAACATTTAATTTGTTTTATCGAAAACCAGAACTCCCTGTCCAACAAGCTGGAAATAACTGGGCTCATTAAAACCTGCCCCATTAAGATGAGCATTAAATACTTTTATTTCCTTCAACAGAGTAAGCGCAAGTTATTTAAACCTTACAAGCACACCTTTTTCTCTTCCAACTCTGCTTTCAAGGAACCCAACTCTTCCTGGCCCTTTTCCAGAGGCAGGATTTTCTGCAGCATCTGCTCCACTTGGCAACGTAGAGTAGAGATCTCTCTGAAACAGGAAATGTTATTTAAATTTTTAAAAACTGCCAAAAAAATATGGCCACTTTTAAAGCCTAAACTCAATGTTCCGATTCTTCAGGCAAACTTCCAAGTATTTTGCTTTCCCCTATGGAAAAAAGCTCTGACAGATACCCAAGTGCTTGAAGAGCTTAAGTGTTCTCATTTTTCCATCTAACATTTTACATTCAAAGAATATTCAAGATCTGATATAAAAACATTAAATGGAGCCTAAAGTTGAAAGTGGGCAGACTGCCTGTACTACACAAGAGTACAACCCAGCTGCATACATTGAAGTGTCAGGAAAAAGTGTCTCCACAGAAGCAGTGCCACAAAATTAGAGCAGAGTCCAACCATGGGACTTTTCAGCAGGCAGGACACAAAGTCTGTAAAGATGATATGCTGTCTTTTCCTCTATAAATAAGTAGAGGAAGTAAGGGTACCCAATCACAAACTCTAAGTCAAAATACTTCAGGCAAACAGGGTCTCCCCAAATAGGCTTATATTTAACCACCACCAAAAGATGAGCTCTGCATTTCCATTCAGTGGTTTCAGGCTCTAATGCAATACAGTGCCAGGACAAGTATTTCACACATGTACAGTGAAAGCAGGGCAGATTTCTCCCCTCAAGCGTATCTTTGCTTAGTGTGGCCTAAGAGGCATGCCAAAAGAAAGGACCAGTTTAATAGCTCAGTGTAGACTGAGAACCATTGCTATTAAAACAGCACACTCCTGAAACTGTCCAAGACACAGAGAGCACTGCAGATATAGTAAACAGTTCAGATCAAACTTACCTTTCAGCAAACTGAAGCTGTAATCTCCTGTTAAGGTCGAAATTTAAAACAGTCTACCCTACTTCCTTAAGTATATTTCAGTCCAATTGCCACTTACAAACAAATATTTAACAACGACTTCCACCCAACAGGCAAATTATGTGTTTGTGTTATGTTATGTGTTTAATGAAAACATTTCCGTGTGTTTAAAGTGAATAAGCAGGGCTTCTGCTTGAAAAAGAACTGAGTCATTATCAGCAATGCACATTTGAAATAGTCCACATTAAACCATATATGAGACACAACCAGACCTTAAGTGCCTAAGTTTAGTTCCAAAGCTCTATTTCCTTTAAGTCTCCAGTCTGTTCTTTACTAGAGATGCATCCTCTCTTAAATTAAGCCTTAAATAAAAAACCTCAAGCCCTCTTATTAGAAATGTTGAAAGATATACTAATTCTGTAAGAGAAATGAAAAATACACTAATTCTGTAAGAAAGCTAATAGAAAAATAAAGGATATCAGTGCATTTCTGTTGATATTCGGTCAGCAAACGACTGCAAGAAAAAACAAACATTAGTCATAAAAGCCAATTGTACTAGTCATCTTCTCAACTGATTTTCACAATTACATCCTAAGATACCTTTCCTTTTGTTTTATAGATACATGCAGGAAATAAAAGATAGGTTTGCATTTTCTGATAGAAGTCAACATAACCCTTTTCTTTCATTAAGCCATTCAAACCTCAAATCAGGCTTCTTTAAAATGAAAAGAAAATACAACCAAACAGCTAGCAATTACATGAAGCTAATAACTATTTTCAGCTTTCAAAAGAAAAAAAGAAAGAAAACATACTATTTGGGTAAAGACGGTGTGTGTGTATATATATACAGGCATGTATGTGTGTGTTTACATATATATATATATATATATATATGTATGTATATGTTTATCACCAAACTAAATCCTAGTTTCCAAACTTAAAAGAATGCCTTCCTAGGAAAGAATGGAAGAAAAATAGTTCAAAAGACTCTAAAATGCTTTAATATTTACACTATTCTCCTAGAAGCCATTGAGTATAACATCTATAACATCTATTCTGACCCAAGGTGTACGGTGGCCCAAGGGACAGCACCACGGACAGCTATTCTCTCCTTTCTTCAAATTTTACGGCTTTTAAGAATGGAGAGAAGAACAAAGATGAGAACAGTGGCAGTTACTTCTGTAAGAGAGGGCTGCATTACTTTTTCTTGCAACAGTTAAAGAGTCATCAAGCAAGGCAAAAAAGAAAGTGGCTGGGCTGCAACTAGGTAGAGCAGAGGTAAATCCCACAGGAAGCCAGTGCACAGGCAAGATGAAGGACACAAGGTTTCAGGGTAGGAAAAGTAATCTATGAAAGCACAAACAGTAAAGGAGCTTTGAAGAAAAGGGTCTCAGTTAAAGTGAGGGCTCTCTTAAATCCTTTCTGGAAACCAGATTAGCTAAAGCCAGATTTACATTCATCTGGGAAAGGGTACTTAAGAAATAAGCCATTACAATTAAGAGACATGGCAAGGATATCATGCCACGATATGAATGTATATGTAATATGTTTTATGTTGATGGTTATTGAGAAGAAGTGGAAGCAATCCCAGAAGAGAAAGAGAATTATGAAAACATTTTAGAACCTTATTGTTCTGACCATCATACAGCCTCACTTTTACATAGTCTGATATTTAACTCCAGCAGCATTTCATACCTGATAAGACTAAGTTTTCTTGAAAAGGTTTGTATACACCTGTGTTTGACATTTGGTTCTCATACTACATGGCTAGCAACAGACAAAATGAAATAAATCCCTTCAAAGAAGCTTCTTCTGCTAAATACCTGATCATAATAATAAATAAGGTACATAGCTACATAAAATATCCTTGTTTTCACTACTACTACATCAAGACATTTTAGGGCATAAATAAAGAAGCCTTTAAATCTAAATTTAGGATCTGTTACTGAAAAAAAGTTACTTTCATTTATAGGACGATTTAGTTTTGTGCAGTAATGAATATCTACATTCCACAAAGCATATTTGGCGTATTACTTGAGGAAATTAAGAACAGTAACAACAACAACAAAAATACACTCGTGCAATTGTACTTACTCGCCATTGATCAGTTTTTGCTTCAGTGCAACTAATGCTGCTACATATTCATTTATATTCTGTAAGGAAGAGTCTCAAGTCGGTAAAGAAGTTCCACACCAAAAACAGTACCATACACTGCAAATGCCCCCTAAACTGATTGCTAATGCTCTATACAGAATAATAATCCGTTTTTGTAACTTCTCTTACAGAATAAATTATTGTTTACTAAAATATGTACTAATTTTAGGGTTTACATACAAATACATATAAAAAATGCAGACTCCACACGGAAGTATGGGCTTATGGGAAGATGAGGCTTTACTACAACAGCTCTTCAAACCTTGCCTTTACGTTAGACTATATACAAAAATCACTCACGCTTTTTCTCTCGAAAGTCAAATTAAGCTTTGGAGGAGTATTTCCAATGAACAGCATCTAGTTCATTTGAGGTTACGGATTTCCCTGACTCATGATTCATAATAACTCTCGGTGTGTTTGAAGACCACCTCTGCCCTATGAACTCTCAGCTGGGCCTTCCTCTCATTTAATAGGGAAACAGTGATTACCCAAAGAGTTACACTATATATAGAAAAAAAACCCGACACTCGTTTAAAAGCGCTTTGAAGAGTGGCGGCGGATAGCCTTCTCCCACCGCACCGAAGCGACCTGGAAAGGATACGACGAAAAATTCACTAGAAGGTCCTTCTAGCCATGCCGCAGAGCCTGCGATGCAAAGACACGAGCCACTTTTCCGCCGCACAACACCAAAACGCACCGCACCGCACCGCACCCCGCGCACCGCCGCTCCCCTCACGCTTACCGCCCGAGCTCCCGCTGCGCCGGGAGCCCCCCGCCCCACCAACGACCCGGCCTAGCCAGCCCCTCCGTGGCGTCCTCGAGCCAAGAGCCCGCCCCGGGCCCTCCAGCGCCACGCCGGCCGCCGGTACCTGCTGCAGGATCCCGCAGTTCGCGCAGGCCGTGGCGGCGGCCGCGGCGGTGCCGGCCGGCGGCGGCGGCGGCGCCTCCCCCGGCATCATGGTGCCCCCCGGCCCCCGCGGCCCCCCGCCCAGCTCCCGCCCTGTCACACGCCGCGACGCCGCCTCAGGGAGGACCCAGCTCTCCTCCGCCTCCCCGGGAGCGGCTCCGTCGCTGCCTGACTGGAAGCCGCGACAATTTTGGTCTTCCAAGAGCGAGCGCTTCGAAAACGCCCGAGGAACGAGGTCCTGGCACGGGCTGAGGAGCGGCTGCCCCTGCAGCTGCTGCGTGTGCCGACGGGCGGTATTTGGGTTTTGGGGCTGAGCTTCACAGCCGCCGCGCGGAGCGAGGCAGGACCCAGCTCCGCCCGCCCAGCACTCGGCTTTGCTCTGCCTCCAGCGCTGGCTGTCGGCGAGACAAATCGTCTGTCTGTCCCACTGGGCTGGTCGGGTCGGTACCTGACAAAACAAACCACGATGCAGAGGAGCAGGCTAGGTCCCAGGGCTCCTGCAGGACTCGTGGTGGAGATGATGCACTGTGACTAGCAGTTGTGTTTAGTTAACAGCTCCTCCTGGCAGGAGGTGCTTTGAACCATGTAACCAGAACCGGGCTGCACCTATCGTCGATATTGATTCTGAAGAGGAAATGAAGGCGCGTAACTCATCACAGCTTGTCAGCAGGACAGCACCAGCCTCTCCGGCAGCCTCAGCTTTACAACTTCACCCTCCACGGAGGGCGTGAAAGAAACGTGTCGTAATCCGGTACCACAGTTCACTTCCCACACAGTCCCCTGAGGACTTTGTCATTAAATAAATAAAAGATTTAAAGGACTGGATGATAACGAGTCTTTGAAATGTCATTGGATTTAGTGTTCAAGCATCATAAAACATCCTGCAGTTGGGACAAGCTTAAGGCTGATTTTCATCATTAGTTGATTAAATGGAGGAATTGGTGATGACTGTCAATACTTACGAATAATGCCACTTCCTTGTTCTTACATTAGTAAAGAACTCAGAGTATGAAGTTCTAGTTTTTTAGAAAAACATAAATGCTTAAAGAACATAGCAGAGAACTGTCACCATTTACATAAAATCAAGATGAGAGCTAAAAGAATGAAGTAGCCAGAAATAACTCTTGCTGGCCAGAAACAGCAGACAGAACATTGTATTATGGGAATAAATAAATAAATAAATAAATAAATAAATAAATAAATAAATAAATAAATAGATCTGTGTGTCCGTATATTGCATTTGAAGCACTCAAAGCTGCTTGACTGACAGGTGGCACCTGCTTGCAGATTAGGCCAGCAGTCTCTGAATTTCTCCTGTATTGGGTTCCTTGCAAAGAAGTGGAACGTATTATGTCAACCGTACCTCTTTCAAGACAGTTTTCGGGTTTCATCAAAGTGAAGTTGATGAAAGATTCCTACTTATTTCAGTGGATATTGGTTCTTGCAACTTATACATCTGATTTGAAGTTTTCCTGAGAAGTAGCTCAAAAAGTGAACATTTAAACTAACTAGAAATTTTTCAATTAACAAATTCTGGGATTAATAGAATCATAGAGTCAACTTCTAAGTAAGGCTCAAAGATCACTGAAAGAGAAGATAACAGAAGCCAGACAGCAGAGGCAGACAGCGCAATTACCAATCCCCTAGCCTCTCTGCTTTTATGTTGTTGGTAGTTTTCCTGCCTTTATTTTACGAAAGCAAATTAATCTATCAGCTCTGCTGGGAGTACTGCTAGTAAAATATTCTCAATGAATAGGTACGTAACTATTCAGGGATCTCCGTTAACCAGGAGTGAAATGAGTTTACCAATAGATAGACTAAACTTGATCAGGTCTGATGCCGTCAGGAGTCAGCTTACATATACTATCCAAGCAAAGCCTTAAAGTACACACTAGTAAATATCAATACTAACTGATCTCACGTGCAAGTGGACAGTATGATCCACACACATTTAAATTAGGAGAGTGGTTAAAAATCACGATAGCTAAAACAATATTTAGCTTAAACCAGTTATACTTGTATCCTGGTCCTGAAGTTCTTTGGAAAGGAATTAAAAACACCAACCTAAAAATGTTTTCCCTCCAAATAGCTGAGTTTTTATTTTTAAAGGAAAAGAGGTGCCTTAAACTTCAAACCTTAAGTCAACCTCTACAAATGCTAATTATCTTAGCTACTGTCAGAAGCAGCATGCTTTAGTAGAGAACGCAGTTCTCTACCGTGTGCTGAGTCATTCAGAGCTTCCATTTGGCATTTCAGTTTAAAATCCAGAATAGAATCTATGCATTATATTCCAGATATTCCCAAAATAAAGATGCACATGCAAATCATAAAATTCTACCATCATTGTGTCTGAAAGGTTTGTGAATGTTGATTGCACAAACCACAAGTTTTTGCTTTGGAAGAATTTTAAAGAAGTGGACGCTATGGTTATACCTTGCTGTTGGTCTTTCTTTAGCGCAAGCTGTGCATGCGGAAATATCTTCTGCACAGCTTGTAAAATATTCGCAACTGAATTTTCAAAAAGTGGCTTAAAAATGGGTGATAGTGCTTGTACAGGTGAAGCCACAATCCTACTTGATGCTAGAACAACCTTCTTCAGAGCCATAAAAAAATCCTTTGCTTTCATTTCAATAGAATTAACGTCGTCACAATTTCTCCCTACTTGCATATATCTGATAGCGTCGACGCGGAGAGCACAGTGCAGCTTCAGCACATAAGGATTTTATATCTGCATCACAGTATCCTAATAAAGAAAAAAATCAAATGTTACATCCATCAAGGTCCAGGTTTACAATATGCAACATTTAAAGAATTTGTAATGCCAAAACCAAACAGGTTAACAGGGAATTGAAAGTGCTACTGCTCTGCAGGGAAATTTTGTTAGGTTGGTCATCGCCTGATATCCTGTGCTTATGAAGCTGAAGCAGACTCCTCATCAAAACTATACTTTTGAGGAAGATGCCCCAAGATCATGCAATGTTCCCAGACAACAAGAACAACAGCAAGAAGTAAATAGATGAAAGCATCTAACTCTGATTACTACGAAGGCTTGCCAGCTGCCTCATTGACTAGTTGTGCAGCAAGGCACAAGAGCCTGGGTACTGCCTGGTACAAGCTAAGATTCTTTAGATCTTAGTCACAAGCACTAATCCATTTTGTTTTCAGTCTTACCAATGCATTTCTCAGTGAGCTCATCAAGCAACATGTCTGGTGGCTTAGGGATCCAGTAACGAGTATGAATCTTGAAAATTTCTTTTCTAGCCTGCAAACAAAATCATTGCATTTTAGCTTGTCCTAAGTTTTCGTTAAAAACACCAACAAAAACAAACAAGCAAAAAAATCAAACAAAACAACAACAACAAAAGAACCCTCCCTCAAAACCCCTCATATATTAACACACTTTTCTTATTTGCTAAACTTTCAAGTATTTTACAGTTATTTAATATACACCCTGCATTTTCAACCAGGAAATTTAATATTTCTAAATTTGTTACACTGAACTTTTTCTAGGAACCTGCAATGAAAGAAAAGCCATTGATAGCTCCAAAAATAAGTTTCCAAAATATGAGACCTAATGACCCAGAGGAAAATACTGTAATGAAAAATTTATCTAGAAACAGATCTTTTTGCTCCAAAAAGCTTTTCTAAAATTTAGCAAACTTTCATCATGACAGTCTCATTAGTTCATCAAATTTGCTTTTCAGTCAGTAAATTCATAGAAAGCACTTCTAGCACTACGTTTCAAGCTGCTACACTTACTATAAAGAAGAAAATAATTATGACTCAAACTACTACCACAGATCTGGGGAACAATCAAATGCAAATACATCCCCTATCCATTCATAAATGAAGTATTGAGACCAAGAACACAACTTCAGGATGAAAGCACCTAAGTGGATTAAATAATTAAGCAAATGGGAACAACTTTGGGAATGAGAGATTTGATTATAGAACTAGCTACTTGGTGGTATCATCTTGACCTTGGTGGTATCATCTTTGGTACTGATCATATTCAGTACCAGATTTGCCCTCCACAGTATGACACAGTGTCTCCATATATCACTCTTTTATTCAAGTTGTAATTTTTTTTTTCTATAAAGTTGGACTTTGCCACATTAGCATTAATGTTGAATTTAAGTTCTCACCTCCTTATTTGGCAAGTTGAAGAGGAGCTCTCTCTCAAAGCATCCTGGTCTCCATAAAGCAGGATCTGTAGAATCCGGTCTGTTGGTGGCTCCGATTACCCCAATCTCCCCTCTGTTGTCTATGCCATCCGTAAGCATCAGAAGTGTTGAGACAATGGAACTAATAGAAAAACATAGGGTGCTTTGCTCAGCACTCTTAACTCCAACAGATGCTGCTGATGGCAGCTGACCTATATATACATATTCAGAAAAAGCAGTATTTTCCTGTTTTGAAAATATTCTGAAGATTAACTAGGAATTGTGTGATCTTCTGAAGAAGCACATAGCTGTAACTAAGGTTTAACCACCAGCCCCTCTACACCCCACATACTAGTGGCTCTTCTTGCCTGACTCCTTCCCAGTTGTCTCCCCTTTACTCTTTTTAGGACATACAACATTCCTAGATCTCATTTTGCCCCAGTGACCAAACAGGAGCCTGACACTCATGCACCAGTCCTTTGGGAGGGTTTTAAATGCAATGGCACCTTGACATACGAAGCATGTCTTTCCCTTAGAACACAGGGAGGAACGAAAACCCATTAGGACCACATTCTCCTTAGGCTAATATACCTCCATTTTTAGGAAAGCCATGCTTAGACACCTCCACTAAAATGGCCTGGGACCACACAAACACACATTCATCTCTCTAAAGTTCTTAGCACTTTCTAAGGTAAGACAACATTAAAATACTAAGACTCCCAACCTAGAAACAAGGAATCAAGCCCTAAAACGTATACAAAATGTGTGCTTAAGTCACAGGACTCTTCATAATCTGGCAGCTATTTCTGGTCCACCGTATGTGGTTTAAGAGATGCTTTGAAGATTCAGGGTGCTGAACATGTGCAACTTTTACCAGACCCATGACAAAGTTCAAGAGCACCCTTCTGTCCTAGTGGTTGGTGGGGGGAATTTGGTGCTCACACTGCTCGCAGAACGACGCTGGGGTTGCCAAAGAGCAAGGGCTGGTGCTGTGCATGCCTGATTACACAGCTCTGTCTGCCCACTGCTTAAACGAATCTGCCAGACTCCAAGGCTCACTGGAGCAGCTACTTCAAGCTGTGGGTCCCCCTGGCCGCACGTGAAATTCCTTCAACCAAGGCCAGTGGGACAGGAAGTTGAGCAGCAGCCTGCAAAACGCCACTGGAGAAGGCCAAGTCATACAACATGAACATACAACACCAAGTGACTTTCTTGAACGGCTCCAAACACAATTTGAAACCTGTTTTGTGGAAACAGAACACACTAAGCTCTTCTGGACCTCCTAGGTGCAAGCAGAAGTCAGACTTCCAAAGGGTGTTTGCATCGTTAAGTTCTCCATGATCTATCTCCAAGATCATTTAAGGACTGCAACTATGAGCAATATTCAGAGTTCTTTCCTGTTTTTTCCTTCAGATTCTCCCACCTAACCACATCTGCTCCTCTTTTACTGCTCAGCCGTTTGCCCAGTTTCTGTGCCGGAGCGTGATACTGCCCTTCCTGTATTTTCAACAAGACAATAAATGTTCCACTCCACGTTCCTGCTCTTGCCCCCTTTTGATCATGCTCTTTGTCACCGAATTCTATCAAACTTCAACAATCACTGTGATCTCAAAGCCCTTAAGGATAGGCAAGTGGTACACAACTTCCACAAACGACGACAGCAGACTTGACAACAGCAGACTTGTGCTCAGCTTGGGCTGACTTCCAAAGCTGGTTAGAAAGGATCCACTGGTAGCAGAGATCCTGCTTTATGCAACACGTTTCAGCTCACTGAACTCTGAAGGGTACGAGAAAGAGGCGAGTGGACCTTGTTCAGTTCCTTCCAGCTCCCTGACAGAAAGACAAGAGAACTGGAAATGTACCATTTCAAGAGAACCAAATGAACCAAAGGGATGCACGGCGCACAGTTATGAAATGCCATCTGGCTGGTACAGGATAAGGAAATGTAGCATTTTTGGTGTCTCCTCAAGGGCTTCTCAGCCGAAGCAAGGCTACGAGAACTGCTAGCCTGAAATTAACAGTCAGTCATCTCAGTTATAAAAAATGGCATCTGCTTCTAACGAGCTCTGGGGAATTCAATTAATAGTGTAACAATTAATAGTGTAACTGAAAGAGGCTGCCTTGCTGGCAATGTTTAAAGACAGTAACAAATGGGTTTTCTAAATGATGTCTGCTTGTTCAGAAAGGTTTTGATTTAGGGCCTACAGTACTTGGACCCCATGGTTTGGATCATACAGGTTGTTCTCAACAGCTGGAATGAGTTTCTCTAAGTACCCACGAGCTTTTTGTGTGTGAAATCCCTCTAAACAAACACAAACAGAAAACAGACTGCTGCTTAACACCAGCAGCACAGCTTTCAAAATTCCTCTTTCATTTCTACCTTTAGCGGAATGTTTGTGTTCACATAATAATTTTCATAACAAAACCCACTTTTTATTTATACCATGTTTGCATGCACTTTGACATCCCCAACATGTTCTCCGTGCTCATCTCTCATTTGCAACCAAGCGTCACCTTTCCCTGCGTCTGTCCCGGCTTGCGGACCGACACGCATCTCAGCCTTTACCAATTTGCGTGACAGACATGAAGCAAACTCCTCCATCCTCACATCAACTTGCTAGAACGCAACAGCAGCCCCGACATGGAGCCCAAGCACCTACCAACCAGCGTTGACAACCGCAGACACTCCGCTCCCTTTCAGAGCCCCCCAGCTGCCTCCATTACGCGCCTTATCAGAGTGGTTGACGATCTCCAGTGCTGCACCTCATCTAGGGGAGAGGCGAGCATCAAAGTGCACCCTGACACCCCAAAGCCCCCCGGCAGGCATGGGGACATGTCCCCGCTCCTCTCCCAGCGCCACACCGAGCGGGGAGCCCAGTCACGGATGGATCCGTCCCGCTTCAAGGCACGGAAAGTGAAGTTGTTCACCCTGCGCATTTCGCCTCGCTCTGTCACACACGGATTTATCCCCGAGCCATCCCAAGCCCCCGGAGCCGCCGGCAGACACTGAGGAAGAGGCGCCGGGCGGGGCGCTGCCGCCACACCACGCCCCGTTCCCCCCCGGCTCCGCGTTCAGGGGGCTCGGAGCCGCCCCTCTTCTCAGGGCCGGCCGAGGGGGCACCTTGCCCTCTCCCCGGGGCCGGGGGGAGGGTCTCCCCTCGCCTCTTGGGGTCGACCCCCAGAGCCGCCTCAGCCCCGTGCCTGGTGCCTGCCTCCGGCGGTAGCGGCCGCGCCGCCATTTTGCGTCTCCCCGAGCCGTGCGCTCCCGGCGGGGCGGGCGGTGAGCCGCAACTCCTAGCGCCGCCGGCCGCCCGGGACCTCGCCCCGCCGCCCGCGGCGCCCACTCGTGGCCTCCCGGCTCCTCACAGCTCTCCGGGAGGGTTGGGCGGGGAGGGCCGGGCAGCGGCGGCCGCGGTGCCTCAGCCTCCCCTCGCAGGGAGCGGGAGCTAGCTGGGGCACCACCAAAACCTTTGGAGAAAAAAAAGCAACAGCAAACAAACGAAAAACCCACCCACAATGCCCTTTTTTTCCACCTCCAAGTTGAATAAAGAGGACCTCTTCCTTTCATAAATGTTCAGATATCTTAGTTGATACTTAGTTTTAACTCCCACTACCTCCCTTAAATATCCTGTGTTTCCATATGACGCTTCTTTTATCCCTCGTTGCAGTTTTGGCTTGGACATTAAAATTTGATATTTTCCCCAAGTCTGAAAAATCAGAATGTGGTTTCTGGGAATCGTTAGCTGGGACAGCTGTTCATGTAGGATTGAGATTTACACATTCATAATTTTTTAAACCATGAAGGTATTCTTTTTCTACTGAAAGTATTTTTCTATTTGCCAGTGTTTGCCTAGAAAGCTCCGTGTTTTATATGGCATAGATGGATCTTGCAACAATTTAGAAAAGGAGCTAATACACTGGTTCATGAATATACTGGTGCCTCAGTGGTGGAAGATGCTTATTAGACAGGCCTAGAAACCTGAAGTGATGTGCTCAGGTGTGCTAGCTAGGGTCCCAAAAACTCAGCCCTGCAGAAAGCAGTCACAGAGGAAGGATGACAGTGTAGTTCTAACAGATGAGGAAAGAAGCTAGGAAGCACAAATGGATATTTTTAGGGTGTGCACTTTTTGAGCACCTCCAGCTGTCTTGTCTGTGATTCCTCAACTTCATGTTTATTATATAAAGGATTTTTTCAAAAAGTCGTCTTAGAGAACAAGATCAGCAAACCATATTCACAATCCCATTAAAAATGTCCAGCATACAGCTAGATAAAAACATCATACAGTAGGTGAACAATTGGCTGACAAGTAGGGCTCAAAGAATTATGGTAAGTAGGGCTGCATCAGGCGTGTGGCCAGTAAGCAGTGGGGTCCCCCAGGGCTCCATTTCAGGGCTGGTTCTTTTCAATGCTTTTATAAACGATTTGGATGCAGGACTAGGAGGTGTTCTGAGCAAATTTGCTGATGATCCTAAGCTGGGAGGGGTTGTTGACTCTGTTGAGGGTGGAAAGGCCTTGCAGAGAGATCTGGACAGATCGGAGAGCTGGGCAATCACCAACCACATGAAGTTTAACAAGAGCAAGTGCCGGGTCCTGCACGTGGGACAGGGCAGCCCGGGCTGCACATACAGACTGGGCAAGGAGAGGCTGGAGAGCAGCCCCACAGAGAAGGTTCTGGGAGTTTTGGTTGATAGCAAGCTGACTATGAGCCAGCGGTGTGCCCTGGCAGCCAGGAGGGCCGACCATATGCATCAAGCACGGCATTGCTAGTCGGTCGAGCAAAGTGATTGTCCTGCTCTACTCTGCACTGGTGCAGCCTCACCTCGAGTACTGTGTGCAGTTCTGGGCACCACAGTAAAAAAAAAGATGTAAAAGTGTTGGAGAGTGTCCAGAGGAGGGCTACAAAGATGGTGAAGGGCCTAGAGAGGAAGACGTACGAGGAGCGGCTGAGGTCACTTGGCCTGTTCAGTCTGGAAAAGAGGAGGCTGAGGGGAGACCTCATTGTGGTCTACAGCTTCCTCGAGAGGGGGAGTGGAGGGGCAGGCGCCGATCTCTTCTCTTTAGTGACCAGCAATAGGACCCGAGGGAATGGCGTCAAGCTGCGACAGGGGAGGTTCAGGCTGGATATCAGGAAGAGGTTCTTCACCAAGAGGGTTGTTGCGCACTGGAACAGGCTCCCCAGGGACGTAGTCATGGCACCACGCCTGTTGGAGTTTAAGAAGTGTTTGGACTATGCTCTTAGTCATATGGTCTGAATTTTTGTGTAGACCTGTGTAGGGCCAGGAGTTGGACTCGATGATCTTTGTGTGTCCCTTCTAACTCGGGATATTCTATGATTCTAAAAATCTGTGACATTAACCAAGTTGGAAAACAATTTAGGGAAAAATGAGGTTGACGCCTTTGTTACGTTTTCAGTGTAATAATACATTAAAATGTAAATTTTCAATATATATTTTTCTTCCTCCTGTGTTTGCCTTTGACATATAACCAAGACAACAAGACTGGGGTAAGCTGCTCACAAACTCTTTTTAAAGTTCATACTGTTTTTTTTAAGTGTAAGATTAAAAAACGACAACAACAACAAAAAATGGTGGCTCACTTTTTATTGATACATATCCAAACAATACAGATGAAAGAAAAAATTCTGCATAGTACACAGATATTTGGACACATGCTAGAAAGCCACATATTAAGAAATCTGAAACATACCTAAGGAAAACAGACTCAGGGATTGCAGTTAGGTATTCGGTATCACTAGGTGTTGTGTACGTGATGTGACATAACACAACAGCAACATATCCTGCTGCATATTTTAGCACAGCTGATACAGAATTTTGTTTTCAAAAAATTAAACCTTCCCTGCCTTATCCTTAACTTAAAAATCTGTCAAATTCATAGAGAAATTTTTCTCTGCTGGTTTGAAGAGTTATCTATCGTCAAATAGAATATTGCTTTCCGATTACTGAAGTATATTTATCACCAGCAATATATTCATTTTTTATGAAATACACAAATATAATTATCTCTAGGCCAGTAGAAAACAATTTATTTAACTATAAGGCTTTCTTGTAACTAGCTTTTCATATTAAAATGGTATTCTCTGGTATCATTAAGATTGTCATTGTTAGAAGCAAGACTAAGCTTTGCGTTAGAAAGTTTCAATAAGCAAATCTTGCTTTGCTTCAATTTTTGTTGTTTATTTTTAATAGACTAAAAATCTTATGTTTGTGGGAAGTGTTTCTCCAACATACTTTCTCTAGGATGTTAATTCTATGAAAGTTTCTCTAGGGTGTTAATACTATGAAAGCCCCTTGAGTTGCTATCAGTAAATTATAAAAAAAGATACCTCCTGCACTAAGGTAAAGGAGGTTTACAGGTTTTTAAAGCACGTAAAAATACCTCCTGCGCTAAACTGCACTAAGAGCTTTCTGAAGGATTTGCATTTCATATACAGGTTTGTTTTAAGACCTTTATGTAATGAGGAGTGGAATAAAGAGCACCACAGATTACTTCAGAAAAATATATTCCGAATAGCTGAAAAGGGACATTAAAAGTTTATCAAGTTTTCAGTCATTTTCTTTTAAAAAGAGGTAAGGGAAGTATCTGGAAGATGTTCAAATCTACACTTTCTCTGAACAAATTTTAAGAGATTTGTTAGGGTGCCTGAGTAATAACAGTATGCATTTAAGAAACCACAGTATTTTGATGCTTAAAGCATTTCTTAATATTGATACAAGAACTCTAGTGATGTGAGGTTCTGGTTAAAGGGAAGGAAAACAAGTGAGAGGGATATCAGGCCAAGGAACTTCATTTATGTAACTCATTAATAATCATTCCAATATTCTTTCTTATCTTTTCAATTGATCTCACAACAGGTACGTTAGAAGTTTTCATTGTATTTTTCACTACATTAAACTCTTTCAAATGCTTTACTGATATCTAAATGTCTTATCTGATGTCAAAAAAAAAATTAAATTAAATTAATAATATTACTCCATGGATACGTGCCAAGTCCACCTATCCCAGCTTTCATGATATGCAGAGGGACTTAATATGCAGAATTTCTGTGCAGTCATTCAATGGAATCTTGTTTCAGTTGCTCTTGGTGATTTCAGATACTCGTGTTTATTCCCCCACGGATAATTCTGAGCAGTCTAATGTACAAGGTCTCTAAAGTACTTCAGATCTCCAGAACAGAAACAGAGGCAGATAGAATTCTTTTCTTCTCACTAAAGAGACAAACTTCTGGGTGGAAGTGTAATCTATTGAGTTGTTACTTCACTTTTACTTGCCTAAGGAAAATCCCTATCCCCAGTGCCCTGGGGTACAACAATGGTAAGGAAACAGCTCATTTAGGACAGACTTGAAACAGCTTTTTAATTTAGACATTAGCAGGCAAGGATATTATTATTATTACATTATTATAAATAATATTATAGTATCATGGGAAAAAAAAAAAAGCTTGCAAGAGGCTTCTGGACATTTGTAGTCCAATCTGCACAAACTGTGTTCAATTACATGCTCGATATTCAAGGCCCTACCAAAACGTTTTTTGAAAATTTCCAAGGATGGAGAATCTATAGTCTGTCTGGTCAATTTGCTTCACTGTTCTAACAGTAAATATTTTTTTTTTTATTTCTCTCCAGAAAGAATTTTTGTTCTTTCAGCTTGAGTCTGTTGCTTGTTTAGCTGTGCATCTCTGAGAAGAGATGGCCCATTCATCCAACTTACCAAAGCCAATCTGAATGACAGGCCTGCCTCTGAGCACAATTTTGTGTCATGCAAACTTACTCAAGGTCTTTCTGTTCCGTTTTCCAGGTCATGGGTGAATACATTAAACAGTGTCAGCACCAGTGTTGACACTAAAAAAATACTGTTTATTTAGGCTGCCAGCTATACTATGAGCTGTTCACCATTAATGCTTCGTTTGACAGATAGGTGTTTTTTTTTACTCCCCTTGTAGTCCAGCTGTCCAGTTCATATCTCTTCAGTTGTCTTACAAAGAAACTATTCTTCAAACACTCATGAATGTGACATACAAAGGAGTGAGAGTTCAGTCACTGGTGCAGCACCCAACATTTACCTTTGTTGAATGTCAAAGCCGTTGCTGATTGTCCAATGTTCCAGTGTACCCAGATCCCTCTGCAAGGCCTCTTGTCCCTCCAGGGAGTCAAAAGCATCTCCCGGTTTAGTATCATTAGCTAATACGCTAAAGGTGCATCCAACTCCTGCATCCAGATCACTGATAAAAATGCTTAACAGAACTGGCCCTAGAATTGAGCCCTGAGGAACACTGCTAGTGACTGGCTGCCAGCCAGATGTAGCCCCACTCACTACAAACTTTGAGCTCTACCATTCAGCCAGTTCATTACCCAGAGTAGCGTGAACCTGTTTTATGTCACAATTGGATAGTTGTCCAGAGGATACTGTGAGGGACTGTATCAAAGGCCTTACTAAAATTCAGAAAGATTACATCCGCTGCCTTCCCTTCATCTACCATGTAAATGACCTTATCATAGAAGGATATCAAATCACTAACAAAGAACCCATGCTGACTGTGTCTGATAATAACTTTGTTCTTTAATTGCCTTTCAGTAGCACCCAGGGTAATCTTCTCCATAACTTTTCTAGGTACTGAAGTTAGACAAACAGGTCTGTAGTTTCCTGGGTCTTCTCTCATGCCCTTTTTGTAAATCAGTATAACACTGGCTAAGGTGAGGTTCTTCAGGGAAAGTAAGGTATATCGATGCACCCATGGCCCTAACTTTTCTGTGTGGCACATTGTGGGTGCACACTCAGATCTTCCAAAGTGACCATTCTATTGCTAATATCATGTGAGTGCCCCACCAGTGTGTTTTCTTTCATCTTCTAACTTCTTTGGACCATCAAAGCAACCATACTTGTGAGGTCAAGTCCAGCTTTATCTTGACATTTTACTTTCATTCAATGCTACTTGGCCTACAGTACTGAAAACAATCTTTTATTTGCTATCAGCTGTCAAAGGATGGTAGGGTCGGTCCTTATCTGATTCCTCCCTCTACAAGTTACAGACCTCTATCATATTCCACCTCCCACTCTCCTAAACAAATTGTTTTCCAGAAGGTTTATGTAAGTCATTCTTTGTACAGAAGTCATTGCATGCTTTTGATCCCCTTTCTTATTGCCCTTTCATGAACCTTTCCCCATTTTTCTCTAAACTTTTTGAGATGGAGGAACCAGGTTTGTGCACGATATTTATCAGTTGGCTCTATGGGTTCAACACTAACTTATAAAAGTAACCATCAGGCCTTGAGAATCCTTAAAAGCTGTCTCCATTCCTTCTCTCCTGAGCTGCTTTAAAATCCACGCTCTCACCTTTAGTGTCTGCCTGACCTATGTTGGAGGTATGCTTGTACCTACGTTGTCACTCACTGTCTTGATTTCTGGTTTGGGCTGTCCTGTCCCTACAGGCTTGCTGGACAACCTGGACTGTTGCTTGAATTGTTATTGAACCTGAAGCGTTATTGGAACTGCTCTGTTCTTCTTGTTTGAGTATTGTGGAATTTGCTGACTCTCAGCTCCCAGCTCTACATACCACATGGAGCAGCATGTCCTATGACTGACAGTCATACTGGTCAGATGGAAAAAGGCAGCCACTGAGAAAAGAAATGAGTAGTAAATGGTGCAGGGAAGGGAAGAGAAATATTCAAGGAGGATGAAGTAGAAAAAAATATATATGTTTTAAGGGAGGGAGTAAGCTTTAGTGGGGAGATCCTTGCTCCTATCCCTGCACTGAAGGAGAAAAGATGAGGAAAAGATAAAAAGACTATTTTGGCCAAACTACAGAAGAGAATAAAATCAAATGCCTACACAGAAATGCTGGACAATTATGTTAGGCTATAAGGAGTGGATGGAACTGGCCCAATGCAAATTTTAGAGAAGAAAGGGGAAAACAACAACAACAACAAAGAACTGTTCAGATATAAAGGGAAAATGGACAAGCATATAAATCCCCAATACCCTTCTGTATAGAAATCCTCAATACCTTGCCATAAGTCTTGTGCGAACCTTGCCATTTACGAATCTTTAACTACGTCACTATTCTGATTTTAGCAAACATGACTGAATTATTGCATTAAGTAGGCTAATGATTAACTGATGATTAAGTGCTGCTAAGGAAAAAAAAAATCATACAATCTAGTTTGTGATTTACCGTAAAGGTATTAATAAATCTTAAATTGCTGCTAAATCAAACCTGTGTAAAAATTTCATCCACAACAACTCTGTATAGACCCAATAACTGGCATTTTTGCAGCAGCACATATAGGTGCAAATTCCTATAGTGCTTTCCATACGACAACTGCATTTTTTTGGTGATAGCAAAAAAGAGTGTGGATACTGGAGTGGTAGTGCTGTGGTATTCATGTAAAGAAATCTTACAAATCTGTAGCAGTTCTATGTGAGTGTTATGGTCATGTCTCTACAGTAGTGACAAAGAATATGGGAACCAGAGGACTACTGCAAATATCTTGTCAGCAGCAGGAAAACCACGCATCACCTGTGAGAGGACGCATTAGCTCTGCTGCTACCACATACTTGTATTCCTAACTCAGATGAGAAAAAATTTTACATACAGCAATGCACTTCATATGTACTCATAACCCATGGCAAAGCACATAGCACATTCATAAGGCTGTTGCTGTACTGGTTTGCAAACTTCCTTGGCAGCAGTGTCAGGAGTCTGGCGTGCATTTCAGCAGCTAGAGTTTCTGCAAAAGGCCCATGGTTTCTTTAAGGTGTTTCAAGCCATGAACTTGACTGACTAGGAGGGGAAGAACTGTGTTGCAAATTGAACCTTGATCTGAGAACCGATGAGGGTGTGGAGGGCAGAATGCAGAGCCTGTGTGCAGTCATGTTCCTCAGAGGTGCTGTTCTTCAGAGCTGCAGTTGCTATGGTACTGTGAAGTTACTCAGCAGTGTTTAAAAAGACAGCTCTGTAAGGACTCTGGAGCTACACCGCAATGGCAAAAGTATAGAACTGTTCTGTAGATGTACTGTAACCATGGCACTAAACCTCTGCAGGGAAGTGTGAATCATACAATGGTTCAACATTGGTGCTGAGAGCCGCATTATGACAAAGCATGCAGTTCTGTGGAGTATTTGTAGCTGGAGCATGACAAGATTTGTCTGCAGCACTGACTGCATTATGGGAAGCCTTGTGTGGGCTTCCCAGCAGAAGCTGAAGTTAACCGAGGCTCCGAAAGGCAACCAGTGCAGTGAGCCCACTTTGTCACTGTTACCTTCCCTTCCCTTCCCTTCCCTTCCCTTCCCTTCCCTTCCCTTCCCTTCCCTTCCCTTCCCTTTCCCTTTCCCTTCCCTTTCCCTTCCCCTCCCCTCCCCTCCCAGGCCCCGCGGCCCCAGCTGAGGGCTGACGCCCGCCCTCGCGCCCCCGGCCCCGCCCCCCCCCCGCTCCGGCTCCCTCCCTCGCTGGGGCAGCCCAGCTGCGCCTGCGCGCGCCGAGCCGCACTCGGCGGGGAGGGGCTCGGAGGGGCCACTGCGCCTGCGCGGCGGCCGGGACGCGGGGTCCCGGGGCGGGGGCGGGGGGGGAGCGGCGGCATGGCGGAAGCGAGGCTGGGCGCAGGTGAGTGCGGCCGCCGCGCCCGGGGGCCGGTCAGGGAGGCTGGGAGCGAGGGAGGGGGCAGCGGCTGGAGCCCCTCAGGGCGAGGGCAGGGCCGGGGCCGTTGTGGCCGTTGTGGCTGCGGCACCACCTGTTGTACCCGCCGCCCTCGCGCGCCGCAACTTCGCGGAGCCGGCGGTGCCGCAGGGCGCGCCAGGAGGGCTTCGGGTGGGGGGAAAGGGTGCGAGTTTCAGCGACGTGACGGGAAAACGGGGACGGGAAAAGGATATAAAAAAAGTCATGGAGATGTCTGGTCCCTGGAAAACTTACTGCTTCTCTGACCACCGCCATCTTCGCCTGCCCACGTCTCCCCCTTCCCCGAGTGACCTGCCCCGGTCACACAGGAGCTCGTAGGGCTGTGATATTTAAGGCATTTCATGGGGTCTTGTAGGGGTTTGGGAGCGAACATCTCAGGTGCATGTTACTGAGTGCTCCGTGACCCCCCTCCAACGTCCCACGGTCCTCCCACGCGCTAAGAGCCATCCAGCCAAGAGGAGCTTAGGTACTGAGCCTGGAATGGGACTGAGCACCACAAGTGGAAGAAACAAGTTCATTTGTTATTTTTTCCCCCCCATGATGGTTTTTAAGGTGCAGGATCAAATTAACTTCACTGTGTGTGGTTGCTGACAAGGAGGAGGAGCAACCTTTCATGACATATTCCAGCCTCACCTTTAATGACTTATAGTGTGTTATTGGGCACTTAGCTGTAGAATAACTCCTGCTGAGTTGTGTCTTGGGCACGTAACTAGAAATAATGCATGCCCTGAGTCATTCATGATATTTAGTGCTTTCATTGTGTCTATTCCTCTTCTTTCAGTCTGGGTAGACTTTTCAGGTAATCGGTATAACTTTGGGCTCACTTGATGACCTAACTATTTTCATTGTTAATAAGGTTGTTAAATTTCTGCGAGGTAGAGTGTCCTGGACTTTCATGGCAGAGGGTAAAGAAGAAAATATGAATCTGTACTTAATTCAGACTAAGGATATCATTAGCCTATACCGTTAATACCATCTTCTCCTCTGTTCTTAGCACCCAGGCAGTGAGTGAAGAGGGAAAAGTCATTTGAGTTCATTTTTGATGGCCTTGATGTGGGAAGTAGAATAGCCTGTGACACGTTCAGAGTAGTCTGATAGTTTCAGACTAGTAAAAAGAAGCTACTGCAGGCAGCTTGTCTGTTCATCTCTGTGCTGTCAGGTTGTGAGTTAGCTCAGGTGCTGAAACCTTTTTTGCAGTGCATATGCATTGGAATAAAGAGCCTTAAATAATATGAACTAAAGTTGAACTAAACTGTGTTACTAAAAATGGTAAATTAGTCTGGGCTGTTCACTGCTTCTACATTTGCTTTAAAATACATAAGCTAACCCGGGTATTGTCACATGGCATTAAGTTCTGGAGTTTGTTCCTTGCCATGGTAATACGTATTGTGTCATTGAGACTCATCTCTTAGGTAATTCTGGATTTGTGTTTGTGTGATATTAAGATGTGAAATAGCTTTTGTCTAGGAAATTGTGGTGGTTTTACTCAGGTAGGCAGCCAAGCTCCATCTCTGCTGCTCTCTCACTCCCCCTCCTCAAAGGGAAAGGGGAAGAAAATACGATGAAAAGGCCTCAAGGGTTGAGATAAGGACAGGGAGATGGCAATTATCGTGACGGGCAAAACAGACTCAGAGTAGGGAGATAGTATGATTTAATGCCTATAACTAACAAGCCAGAAAAGTGAGAGACGAAAGAAACCAAAAATGCCTACCCCCCATCCACCCTCTTCCACCTCCTCCCCCCGAGCAGCGCAGGGGAGTGTGGGCTGCAGTCAGTGTGTAGCACTTGGTCTCTGCTGCTCCTTCACGGTCACTCTCTGCCCCTGCTCCACGTGGGGTCCCTCCCACGGGATGCCGTCCTTCCCGAACTGAGCCTGCGGGGGCTGCCCACAGGCAGCAGCTCTTCAAGAACTGCTCCCACACGGCTCTGTACCACGGGGTCCATCCCCCAGGAGCAAACTGCTCCAGCACGGGTCCCCCACGGGCGGCAGCTCCCCCCAGACCCCTGCTCCTGCGTGGGCTCCTCTCCACGGGCTGCAGCTCCGGCCCGGGGCCTGCTATGGCGGGGGTCTCCCACAGGCCGCAGCCTCCTTCAGTGCAGGTCCACCTGCTCCACCGTGGTCTCCTCCATGGGCTGCAGCGTGGAACCCTGCTCCACTGTGGTACTCCATGGGCTGCAGGGGGACAGCCTGCTTCACCATGGTCCTCACCACAGGCTGCAGGGGACTTCTGCTCCAGCACCTGGAGCACCTCCTCCCCCTTCTTCTTCACTGACCTTGGCGCCTGCAAGGCTGTTTCTCACTCCTCGCTCTCTCCCAGCTGCTGTTCTGCAGCATTTTTTTTTCCCTGTCTTAAATATGTTCTCACAGAGGCGCAAACAACATCACTTATTGGTACGGCTCTGACCAGCGCCGGGTCCATTATCTAACATGGGGCAGCTTCTAGATTGTTCTCACAGAAGCCACCGCTATAGCCCCCTGCTACCAAAACCTTGCCATGTAAACCCACTGCAGAACTTTATAGACAGCCTGATTTTGAGAGCTTAAATGTAAAAAATATTTCTGGTCTCAGGTTATACCAGGGGAAGCAGTTGAGGTCAAAGAATGGCTGTTTTAGGTCATGGCACATGTGCAACCTGAACAGGATATTTTGATAATACTGAATGGTTATTGAGATCCAGGGGAAGAATATAATAAACAAGACAGTTGTGGAGTGATTAAGCATGTTGGTATACCTTTCCGGTTTCCAGCCTTGTGCACCTAGAAGAGACATCCCAAATGAAAGGTTATAATTGTATTTAATAGACATTACAGATTTTTCCCCATCAGTTGCTGCAATTGCTGTTAAATGTAGTTTTGCTTTTTTGCATTTTTGATGACAAGTGGGTTCTGTTTCCTCATACAGCAAGTCATTAAAATGAAGGTATCAAGGAGATGCTATAAAGCATACTGTAAGGGTGAACAGGAAAGTGAAAACTCATAATGCATTTAGTCGTTATGCAAAAGTCATTCTGTAGTAGATACTTCCCTTAGACTTAAGCTACTTATGGTGAAGTTGTAGTTCTTCTCCCTACTTATATATTTTTCCTCTGTCTTCTTCAAGTGGGCCAGCCAAAACTTAATATTTTGTTCTAAATGTAGTTGCATTGAATTTGGACAATAACATAAAGAGAGAAGAGCATAGTAATATGCACTAATATGCTTTGGGGGCCAACTGGCTGGCAGGCAGCTCTGCAGAGAGGGACCTTGGGGTCCTTCATGAATTACAAGTTGACCATAAGCCAGAAATGAACCCTTCTTCCAAAGAAGGCCAACAGTAACCCAGACTGCATTTAGAAGAATGTTGCCAGATGGTCAAGGGAGGAGATCCTTCCTCTGCAGTCAGCACTGGTGAAGCTGCATCTGGAGTACTGTGTCCAATTTTGGGCTCCCCAGTACAAGGAAGATTTCCGTTAGTGGATAAAGTCCAGCAAAGGGCTATGAAGATGATTAAGGTGTGGGAGCATCCCTCATAAGGGGAGAGGCTGAGAGAGCTGGGACTGTGTGGCCTGGAGAAGAGAAGGCTCGGGGGAGAGTGAGTAAAGAATATGGATCCAGGCTCTTCTCAGTGGTATTGAGTGAAAAGTAAATGTTAAAGTACATGAAATTCTGTCTGAACACAAGAAGTCTTTTTATCATGAGGGTGGTCTAGAACAGGTTGCAGAGAGGTTGTGGAGTCTCTGGCCGTAGAGATGTTTCGAACCTGACTGGACACAGCTCAAGCAGGGTGTTTGGGCTATAGATGATCTGAAGAGTTCCTTTCCAAACTCAACCATTCAGTGATTCTATGATAGTGATGCTTTTGTGTGTCATTCTTTCTTTAATTTCTGGAAAGAGTTGTGGGAAGGGAACACATCTTTTATTAGATGAGCTGTCACAGTTGGAATAAACAGTAAGTTTCGGATGGGCATTTTGTTTTGCATGAAAGTGGGTCCCACTGCATGGTTCTTTAAGCTTGAAACAATGTCATTCCTGTTGAGAAATAGATCCAGTCTTTTGCAAATCTGTGTTGTCTGTGAAAATTATAGCATAATGTAGTTGAATACAGTTATATAAAATGCCCAGAGAAGACAGAAAAGATTGAGCCTGTTCTGTGAGGAAGATGTTTAATGCTTCCAAAGCTATCAAAAAGGTTCAGATTTCCATAATGTACCTTTTTTTTTTTTCTGGTACAGTGTAATACAGGTACTATAAGATCTGCAGAGAGTGTCTTCCTTGTTGTGTGTGCTTTGTGTTCAGCTGATTGGACTATTTTGTATCTGGATATATGCGGTGTTGGCACAAATAGACTGTACACACTGTACTGTTATTTATCTTCAGAAATAACCTTTCAGAATTTGAATTGCTTTGAGTCACAGAATCATAAAATGGTTTGGGTCAGAAGAGACCTGAAAGATCATCTGGTTATAACCCCCCCGCCATAGACAGGGACACCTCCCACTAGACCAGGTTGCTCACAGCCCCATCCAGCCTGGCCTTAAATACTTCCAGGGATGGGGCATCAACAGGTTCTCTGTGCAACCTGTTCCAGTGCCTCACCACCCTCTGAGTAAAGAATTTATTTCTAAAATCTAATCAAAATCTGACCTGCTTTAGTTCAAAGCCGTTATTCTTTGTCCTATAACTACACTCCCTGTCAAAGAGTCCCTCTCTGGCTTTTCTGTAGGCCCCCTTTAAGTACTGGAAGACTGCTGTAAGGTCTCCTCGGCGCCATCTCTTCTCCAGGCTGAACAAGCCCAACTCCTTCAGCCTGTCTTTATAGTGGAGGTGCTCCAGCCCATTGATCATCTTTGTGGCCCTCCTCTGGACTTGCTCTGATAGGTCCATGTCTTTCTTGTGTTGGGGGCCCCAGAGATGAATGCAGTACTCTAGGTGGGGTCTCCCAAGAACAGAGTAGAAAAGGAGAATTGCCTCCCTCGACCTGCTGGCCACGCTTCTTTTGATGCAGCCCAGGATGCGGTTGGCTTTCTGGGCTGCAAGTGCACATTGCTGGTTCGTGTTGAGCTCCTCATCACCAACAGCCTGAAATCCTTCTCAGGTCTGCTCTCAATTTATTCTCCATCCAGCTTGTATTTGCGTTTGGGGTTGCTCTAACCCAGGTGCAGGCCCTTGCACTTGACCTTGTTGAATTGCAGGAGGTTCACATGGGCTCACCTGTCAAGCCTGTCTAGGTCCCTCTGGATGGCATCTGTTCTCTCCAGCATGTTAGGGGAACCTGTTGTTTCCCGTACTAGAATGATTTTCCTCTGGCATCCAAAATTCACTCAAAGAGTGAAGTCTTATTTTATTCAGTGAAAACTTAATAATACCCATATATCAGCTCGAGCTGCGCTCCTGCAAGGAGGGACCCCACTCAAAACTTTCCCTGGCTTCTTACACCTGTACAATCTTTGTCTCCCGTACAATCCTCCATACCTTTACAATCTTCACTATAGTCTAATCAGTTCTCAACGCATATATGTTATGTTCCTTCAGATTGGAAGTTCTTTGTTGCAGGGCAGGATGGCTTCAGCTATCTCCCAGGGCAGGCTCTCATCTGGCACCATCCTTAGTTGGCACATCCCCCCCTTCCCCATCAGCACCACCCAGGCTCCCACATGATGCTGCTCGCTGTTCCTCAACCACCACTGAATACCAGGTTCAGGTGATACGGAGCTCTTACTGTGGCCTAAGGCTTCACAAAATTTACTCTACTAACGTGAAAAGATAGCTACCTGAATTTGTTGCAATCCAGTGGATTGTTTCCCTTTAAAGCTTGTTGACTGCACCACAGAGCTTGGTGTCTTCGGCAAACTTGCTGAGGGTACACTCAATCCCTCTGTCCATGTCACTGACAAAGATGTTAAACAGCACTGGTCCCAGTACCGACCCCTGAGGAACACCACTCGCCACTGATCTCCGCTTGGACATTGAGCTGTTGACCACGACATTTTGAGTGCAACCATCCAGCCAATTCCTTATCGATCACGTGGTCTACTTATCAAATCCATGTCTCTCCAGTCCAGATGGGGATACTGTGTGTGACAGCGTCAAATACTTTCTACAAGTCCAGCTACATGACATCAGTTGCTCTTCCCTTGTCTACCAATGCTGTAACCCTGTCACAGAAGGCCACCAGATTTGTTGGCTGTCACCAATCACCTCCTTATTTTCCATGTGCATTAGCTTGAATAATAACCAGCTTTCTTGGGCTCCTCTTCCCTCCAGGGTGTTGTCCCATGGTACTGTACCAAGTAGATCCATGAAGAGGCCAAAGTCTGCTCTCCTGAGGTCCAGGGTAGTGAGCTGGCTGTGCTCCCTCCTCACTGCCCTCAGGATCCTAAACTGCATCGTTTTGGGTGCATCCCCAGGCAGGGCTCCATGTGTTCCAGCTGCTCGTCTACATAGAGGGTGACATCCCCTCTTCATGTCCCCTGCCTGTCCTTCCTAAAGAGCCTGTATACTTCTATTCCAACACTCCAGTCATGGGAACTGTTCTACCATACTTCCGTAATTTCAGTGAGGTCATAGCCCTGCAGGTGTGCGTACATCTGTAACTCCTCTTGTTTATTCCCCGTGCTACTGCGTTATCATAGAGGCATTTAAGTTGGGCCCCTGAATGAAGCTGACTTGCTGGAGTGGCCGGAATTCCTTTGTGCTGCTCTTCAGGTGCTCCCCTGCTGACCCGTGACCCTTCTCCAGGCTCTGGGTGGGCATCGGTGACACCAACATCAAACTGGGAGGAGCAGAATGAATTGAGGTTCCCCTCCCCAGCAACTTTAGTTTAAAGCCATCTTCACCAGCTTGGCAAGCTTATGACCAAAGATGCTCTTCAAAGATGCTCTGACAGGTGGACCCCATCAGCCCCTAGCAGACCAGGTTTCTCAAAGCCGGTCCCATTGTTTAAGTAGCCAAACTCCTGTCTGTGGCACCAGTCCTGTAAGCATCTGTTAATTTGCCAGATCCAACTGTCCCTTTCAGTCCCCTTGCCTTTGATCAGGAGCACGGATGAAAGGACTCCCTGTGCTCCTGAGTCCTTTACTGCTGCTCCCAGGGCTCTGTAATCCCTCTCGATTATCTTCGGACTGCTTCTGGCTGCATCACAGGTGCCCACGTGAAACAGCAGCAGTGGGTAATAGTCCTTAGGCTGTATAAAGCTTGGCAGTCCCTGATACAAGCCCCTGGTGAGCAGGGGACTTCTCTCAAGAGCGGGTCAGGTCATCAGATGGATTGCTCTGTACCTCTCAGAAGAGTCACCTATTACCATCGCCTGTCACTTTTCTTAATTGCACTGGTTGTTATTCAGGTAGCAGATTGATCTTCTTTACTCAGCTCTGCTCCCTCTGCAACAGGTCTTTCCTTTTCAGTCTGTAGAGGGCTGAAGCAGGTCTGTAAGAGCACCTCAGGCTTTGGGGGAAGACTTCCTCCTGCTGGGCCTTGTTGCCAGCTTCCACTCTCCTGTGTTATTGGCCCCCGCCCTTCCATGAGTGTTGGTGAAGGAGTTTCGCTGTAGGCCTCAGTTTGAAACTGATGACATCTGTCTGCCCTGAAATGAACCTGGCCTTCTCCTGGGAGCTAGTATATAAACAAAGCATGTAATAACTAGTGATCACCTGATTAACTGCTAAATTTTGAGCTGGATGCCTCAAGATTATTATTAAAACTCCTCCTTTAATGGCTCTTCATTCAATATATCTTGCTGAGAATATGAAACTTCCTTGATTATTTCATAGAAATACAGGCTGGAATCTAGCTGTAGATGTTTCCTTTCTCTTGGGAGGTTTATGTATTTACATGTAACTGTCAGCGGAAATCTAAGCCACAGTTAGCTACTGTTTATTGTGTTTTTGTATGTATTCTGCTGTCTCTTGTCTTGGTGGACAGTAATCAATTTAGTTAGTAGAATTTACCACTTCGCTGTATGTTTTTTTTTTACAATGTAAAAGCTGGCAGTAAGAATAGGAATCCTATTCATGGATGATTTTAAAAAGAAGTCTTAATTATTAATATTATTGAGGTGTTTTTTAATATCTGGTTCATGGTTTTCCATCTGTTTCTTCAAACTTGCATATTATTTGGAAGGTGCTTTCAAAAAGCACCCACACAGTGAAGGCGTGTTTGCTAATGTTCAGAGGGAAGCTCTTGTGTCTCAGTTTTGGACCTGTTGCCTCTTGTCCTTTCACTGTGCACCACTAAAAAGAGCTTGGCTCTGTCCTTGTTATTACCCCCTCGCCTTCAGGGATTTATATACTTGGATAAGATCCCTCCTGAACCTCCTTGTCTCTAGGCTGAACAGTCCCAACTCTCTTAGCCTTCCTTCAGAGGAGAGATGCTCCAGTCCGTTCATCATTTTCATGGCCCTTTGTTGGGCTCTCTCTGGTATGCCAGTGTGTCTCTGTTCCTGAGGAGCCCAGAACTGGACGCAGTACTCCAGGTGTGGCCTCATCAGTGCTTCGTAGAGGGGAAGGATCACCTCTGTCAACCTGCTGGCAGTACTTTCCCTAATGCAGCCCAAAATACTGTTAGCCTTCTTATCCACAAGGACACATTGCTGAATCACATACAAATTGGTGTCCACCATGACCTCCCAGGTCCCTTTCTGCAAAGCTGCTTTCTAGGTGGGTGACCCCAAAATGGTCCATGGGTGGTTCTTCCCCAGGTGCAGAACTTTGAACTTCCCCTTGTTGAACTTCATGAGGTTCCTGCCAGCCCATTTCTCCAGCTTGTCAAGGTCCCCTGGATGGCAGCATGACCCTCTGTTTGTGTCATCTACAAACTTGCTGGGGGTACGCTCTGCCCCATCATCCAGGTCATTAATGAAGATGTTAAACACAACTGGAGCCCGTAATGAGGTATACTGCTAGTTACTGTGCTCCAACTAGACTTTGTGACTCTGGTCACCACCCTGTGGGCCTGTCCATTCAGCCAGTTTTCAACCCACCTCACTGCCTGTCCATCTAGCCCAAACATCAACAGCTTGTCTGTAAGGATCTTACTGGGGACAGTGTCAAAGGCCTTACTGCAGTCCAGGTAGACAATAGTCACTGCTTTCCCCTCATCCATCTGGCCATCAGTGAAGCTTATCAGGTTGATCAAGCATGACTTCCCCTTGATGAATTCATGGTGACTCTTCGTCATGATTTTCTTGTCCTTCATGTGCCTGGAAAGTCCATGATCAGCTGTTCCTTCCCCAGAACTTAGGTGAGGTTTACTGGCCTATAGTTCTCTGTGTCTTCCTCCTTAGAGGTAGGAGGGGCATGTGCTTTCCTCCAGTCTTCAGGCACTTCTGAGTTACCAAGGATTTTTGAGTGGCCTTACAGTGATTATCAGGTCCATCAGAGCTTGTGGGTGCATCCCATCAGGAACCATGGAAGCATGTATGTCCAGTTTGCTTAAGTATGCTCTGACCTGATCTTCTTCCCCTAAGGATACATGTTCCTTGCTGCAGTCTTTCCCCCTGGTCTCCAGGAGCCTGGATTCCAGAAAGCCAGTCTTTCTAGGAAAGACCAAGACAAAGAAGGCATTCAGTACTTCAGCCTTTTCCCTGTTCTGTGTAATGATGTTCCTCTTGTTGTTCAGCAGTGGGCCCACATTTTCCCTAGTCTTCCTTTTGTCACCTCTGTGCTTACAGAAGCCCTTCTTGTTGTCTTTGACATTCCTGACCAAACTCAATTCCATTTGGACTTCAGGTTTCCTAACTTCATTCCTGGATGCTCTAATGATTTCTCTGCATTTCTCCCAAGGTTACCTGTCCTTGCTTCCATCCCCTGTACACTTCCTTTTTGTGAGTTTGGCCACTTCTGCCTGACCTCCTGCTCGTTGGGATGGACCATGCTTGAGTCTGGAGGAGCCGATCCTTGAGTATTAACCATCTTTCATTTGGTCCCGCTTCACTCCAGGGCTTTTTTGTTGAGAATAAGTTTCAGAATTGAGCTAGATGGGGTTTCTAACATGCACCTCTTTCTTATCACTTCAGTCATAGAAATGACAGGAAGAGACCTCTACAGGAGAAGCATGGTTCGTTTTGATTACATCATAATAGAAAAACAGGCTACCCATGTGTAGTCCCTCTGCCACTTAATGCACCTGTGTATAAAACAGTGAAATCAGAGTTCATGCAAGCATTGACTATTGCTGCTCTTTAGATGATGGAATATTATTTATATTCAAAGTTCTGTGTCGTATTAAAATCTCAAACTGTATGCAAAGGACCTCTTTTCCTTCAGGTTTGTGCATGTATGCAAATGTCTTAGGGGAAACTTAGGCCCATGTTAAACACTGATTATCACACTGTATACCATGTTTATACATGCAGTGATGCTTCAAGTGTTTGTTTTTTTTAAATCTTAGGCTTTTTTTGTGTTCTTAACTCTAGGCCATCACAGTCTTTGTCTAAAGAAGTCAAGATGCTGTATGATTCAACCTGAGTTTCTAGAAACTGATTTTTAGTTGTTCTGTCTAGCTTGCAATTGATTAAACTTTTAGGCCTTTGCCTGTATAACTTTTTTTTTTTTTTAAAGACGTGTTTATTTTTTGTCTTTTTGCTTTTTAGGTGCACTGAATCTCAGTCCTGATGCCCCTGATTCCCTTTCAGGAGAAAGACAATCTACAGATGTAAACTGGGTAAATAAAGATAGGAAAGAATCTAACAGTAATCAGAGTAGAAATAGTTTACCATTTTCTGGTCTGTCTGAAAGAGCTACGGATTTTGAAAACTCTTCCACAAAGCATTGTGGTGTTCTTAATCCTGAAAGTCAGTATGGGAATTCTCAAGACTTTCACCAATATTTTGGTACCACTAAAAGTTCAAAAAATCGCTACTTTCAAAGCCAGAGGTGGCACAGATCAAGAAATGATAGCACATGTGCTAGAAATAAGGTAAGACAAAGTACTACTGATACTGCTGCAAGTCCAGGAACTTCAGATGCTGCAATGGTACATGGAAGAAGAGCACCTCCTAGAGGATATAATGACCTTCTCTCTTCAGAGAGTGACAGGGATGTACCTAATGCAGATAGCAGAGGAGCAAAGCCAAAGAAAACGCACTTGATGCATGCATCTGGAAGAGGTTTCAGGGAGAAGGGAAGGCAAGTACATGAGCGAGAAAAGAGAATAAACTCTAAACAGAAAGTAGAGCTGTTTGAAAATGTTCCATCTTTGGATTTGAGTCAGTCTGACTCTTCAGAATCATCTGTTGGAAAGGCATTCTGCGAGGCACCGAATGGTAGTGGGGATGAGCAGAAAGGCTACAATTATGTAAACAAAAGATATCCCCGGAAGCCTGTGTGGAATAAACCCCCAGTGGAAAAAGAGTGTCAGAGAAGACATGATTCTCATCGTAGTAAAAATACAAAAGTAGGTAAGAAGTCTTCACATGCATATACTCCAAAAGATAAAAATGAGAGGAAGAAAGAACTCTCTGTTTGCAAAAATGATGAAAACTTGACCAGTGAGAGCAAGCATGAATTGTCTGACTCTGTCAGATGTAATGGAAGAAAGTTCCTGCTAAAGGGGGATCAGGTATCTTCCCTTCATTTCAGCTGGACCCAGTACTGGAAGAAGCAAAGTGATATACCAAAAAACAAGGAAACTCATACAGGTAAGCATTCTAGACTGTTGTGTACTATGGTATGAAATATATGATCTTAAATAATTTAAACTGCCTTCACACTTGACTAGCTGAAGATGCTTATTATTTCACATCAGGCCAGTATCAGTTTCCACAGGTAGAACTAAAGGTAAACTCATGGTTTCTGGTGGGCAGATGTCCCGTAAGTTTACTAGAGAGAACATTTTTTTTTTAAAAGTTTGTTCTACTACTAAACTCTACTAAACTGCAAATGATGGCCTAATCAGGCATTGTGTTAAAACATATGTTGTGGGTGTTCTGAACATTTGATCTTGAGAGGGATAATTCATTTTTGTGGAGGAAGTTTTCTTATGTTTTATGTAAGAGGAGAACAAATCCCTGCTAGAAGAATTGCATTCTGTTCCTAACTGGATTATTTTCATATTTTTTTACAACAGTAGTACCAAAAGGTAATTAGAAATGTAAAATGTATCTAGATACTGGTTTTGGAAGTTGGGAGTAGAACCATGTGCAGTTGTTGGTGAAAAGCACACCCTTAAGTTTTCACTGCCTGAGTGAATTTTGTGGCAACTCATACAGTTAGGCACTTAAAATATGCAATGGAAATCTGAATTTCTTCAATGCCACAGTACCGGTTTCTGTTTCTCCAGAAATTGTTTAACCTGGATAGCAAGTTCTTATTCTTACATGGGAGATTGGTAGACTAATTCTCATTACCTTGATTGTGCTGTGGAATTGTGTGAAGATTTTTCTTCTTCAGAGCTTAGAAAGTAGTAGCATAATCAGGAAGCATAAGATAGCTCCAGTAAGAAGCTTTGTTCCCTTGCGAGATGCTCAGGGATCAAGAATTTCCTTGATGCTTTTTCTAGCTTTAAAAAACTCAGAAGCATGAAATTTGATGTTCTACTTGAATCATAAAATTAAAGGTAGTCAATTTTTCTCCAAATATTGTCCTTAAGTGAAGAGCATCATATGCAATAACCAGAAAAAGAGGTAGTGATCTTTTACAGGGAATGTAAGGATCTTTCCCCTGCCACATTGGCAATACTTCTTTTCATGCTTTAGTTGGGAGCTGTTTTGGAAACAGTATCTGCCACTATTTTCAGGGGGACCGAATCTTTTTAACTGTTATGGGACAACCATCCTTTCTGAGAGCAATATAGCTTTAGTCTCCTGGAGAAGAGTAAGAAAATAAGTTTTCATCTTGGTTGTTTTCTTGTCAGCAGGTAAAATTCATAGGGTACTGAAAGCAGATATGACAGTTAATTCTAAATCTTGTGGTGCTTGATGCAGGATGGCTAGAAAAGATGCTCAGAAGTGCTTGTATCATATTAAGGAGGGTAAATATTGTGAACACTTTGTGGTGGTTTTACCCAGCCGGGCAGCTGAGCTCCACCACAACCGCCCTCTCACTTCCCCCTCCTCAAAGGGAAAGGGGGAAAAATACGATGAAAAGGTCTGAAGGGTTGAAATGAAGACAGGGAAGTCACTCAACAATTATTGTCACTGGCAAAACCGACTCAGCATAGGGAGATTAGAGAAATTTATTACCTATTGCTAACAAGCTAGAGCAGGGAGAAACAAACAAAAAAAAACGAAAACACCTTCCACCCCATCCACCCTCTTTCACATCTTCCCACTGGGCAGCGCAGGGGAACAGGGAATGGGGGCTGTGGTCAGTCTGTAGCATTTTGTCTCCACCGCTCCTTCTCAGTCACTCTCTGCCCCTGCTCCAGGTGGGGTCCCTCCCACGGGATGCCGTCCTTCCCGAACTGAGCCTGCGGGGGCTGCCCACAGCCAGCAGCTCTTCAAGAACTGCTCCCACACAGCTCCGTACCACGGGGTCCATCCCCAGGTGCAAACTGCTCCAGCACGGGTCCCCCACGGGCGGCAGCTCCCCCCAGACCCCTGCTCCTGCGTGGGCTCTTCTCTGTGGGAGACAGGTCCATCCCAGAGTCTGCTCTAGTGGGGGTCCTCCACAGGCCACAGCCTCTTTCAGGTCAGCCCCACCTGCTCCACTGTGGTTTTCTCCATGGGCTGCAGTGTGGAAGCCTGCTCCACCGTGGTACACCGTGGGCTGCAGGGGGACAGCCTGATCCAACCACCGTGGTCCTTACCACAGGCTGCAGGGGAACTGCTGCTGCAGCACCTGGAGCACCTCCTCCCTCTCCTTCTTCGCTGACCTTGGCGCCTGCAAGGCTGTTTCTCACTCCTCGCTCTCCCAGCTGCTGTTGTGCAGCATTTTTTCCCCTCTCTTAAATAGTGCTCTCACAGAGGCATAAACAGCATTGCTTATTGGGTCATCTCTGGGCAGCGGCAGGTCCCTTTGGAGCTGGCTGAAACTGGCCCTTATTTAACATGGGGCAGTTTCTGCATTCTTTTCACAGAGGCCATCCCTGCATCCCCCTGGTACCCAGGCCGTGCCACATATCCCAATACACACTTTCAACTTTCCAGACATCTATAGTCATGCTCTCAAAGTCATGCGTGGTACAGAACATTTTTGAATTAGTAGTCATTTTTCTTTTGTCATTTGTTATGGGTTCTAACTTCCCTTGTAAAAACTATGTGAAAGCTATGTAATTAAGAGATTTTAAAATTCTGTGGTCAAATAGTATTTCTGAGATGTATTTGATATCTTCGACTTGGTGGGAGAGTTAATCTGGCAGAACTGAAGTTATGTGGCACCTTTGTTATATTTGTGCATCTAACTCTGTTTTCAGGCTGTTTCATCTTTCATTTAGAATTCTTGCTTTATTTTCAAGATCCTTTTTCAAATTCTTTCATTTGGCTCAAAAGGCCCTATGTTTTGGCTATTGTTTCCCAGTAATTCCACTCCTAAAGAAATTTATGAGGGTCTGGTTTATATAACGCAGGTACAGCACTGTTAATATTTGTTTTGTGGTCTTCCAGAAATAATGATGGGAATGAAATTTAGTTTTGAATGAGACTCCTACAGTTGATAAGTTTCAAGGTTTTTGTTGTAAACTTTATATGATATATATGTAAATGATATATAGGTAAACTTTTATGATTTCATATAAAATGTGTAAAACCTCAAACTTGCAGGCTAAGAACCATTAACTCTTTTGTAAGATCACAATGATTGTTGTTTGTCAACAGAAATTATTGTTGCCACTTCTTTTCCAGGGGCAAGCTAATAATACCTTGTTCACAGCCACACAGGAAAAAGAAGTTCTGTTAAAATTTACATGAAATCTTGGATTTATTTTTTCTTAGCTAGTTGATGTTTTGCATGTAAGTAATATATTTTATTTGCAGGGTCCTTGATTGAGCAGCTGACCACAGAGAAGTATGAGTGTATGGTATGTTGTGAGGTAGTCCGAATAGTAGCCCCTGTGTGGAGCTGCCAAAATTGTTACCATGTATTCCACCTGAACTGCATTAAGAAATGGGCAAGATCACCGGCTTCTCAAGCAGAAGGTAGATATTTTCTCTCGTATGTACATTTTCTCTCAAATATATGTAATAGTAAAAATTTTTGTTTTCTGTGTTGGAAAATTAGTTCTAAATGGTGTCTAATTTAAGGTAACAAGTAAGCCTAAAAATATATTAAGTCAGAAATGTGTTTTTCAGGGTTCTTTGGGTACTTCATATAATCCTCTTAACTGTTTTGATACTTTCCAGTATTGTGGCTAAAACTGATTTCTGTTTTTGGATACGTAAATACAAGATCATTCAATGAAATCATTGCATCAAGATGCAAAGTTCTGTCTGCATTTTTACACACCAAGAAATCTCATGTTCTCTCATCTGTGCTTGACTTAGAAGTCCAACAGAAGCAGTACTCCAAGCATTAGTTGTCTGCTTTTAAAAAGGATTGAAAGGAATTGCATTGTAATGTAATGGCTTAGTATGCTGTACAAAATAATACTATAGGGAATCCCTTGGGGGTTAGTATACTGGCTTTGGGAGCAGCCACATAAGGTGCTTACAAGTTTACAGCACTCAAATAAATCTTGGTAAGGAAATGGAAGTTGGTCTTGAGCATGAACATGAGCATATATTCATACACCATCTAAATTGATTGGTTAAGAGAAACAGTGAGGGCTAATCGGCTTATATTGATATAACCAATTTGTGTCCAATAACGCTTTCACAAATGTCATCACAGGACATGGTTTAGTGATGGTACTCATTATGTCAGGTTGGTTGTTGGACTCGATGATCTTGAATGTCTTTTCCAACCTAAATGATTATTTGTTCCTAGCCAGATAGGTACTGAATTTGGAAAACATCGTCATAATGTTGCTTTCCTTACACTGCAGTCAACATCTTCATGAATGTTGTCTTCCTTACACTGAAGTCCTTCCATTGCTACCAACCAACACCTTCCTGAAAAAAAGAAGCAAGAAAACTATTATTTAATAAAATACCAGCTTAAAGAATAGAGTCCATGTCAATAGCTAGGTGTAGTCACCATTTAAATAAAATATATTATTCTCATTTATAGAGCACTAATTTATTCAGGGCATGAAGTGATATGTAACTGGTCTTCTGCAATACATGTAAAATCATAACATGAGACAACGATGAAAAGAAAGTACAGGTGTTGCTTAAGTCTGTGGGTGGTTTTATTTTTCTTGCCCATTTCCCACATTTTAACACTTTTTTTCTCAAATCTTCAGATATGGTGAAGACTGTCAATATTCTGTGAAGTAGATTGTTGTCTTATAACAGGGAACATGATAACAGAAGTACAATTTAAAAAAAAAATTGTTCTTGCTTCTATATAAAGTATGAGTCTGTCAGGTCAGATGAAGTACCACTGCTGTGTTTATGTTGATACTGTAAAAACTTCCTTTTTGTTAACCTGCTTTCTCACTGCTTACTCTCATATAGTTTCCTATTGTTTTCCTGTACTTATTCTAGGCTCACCAATTAGCTCCTGTAATTACTCCAAGTCACTTTTATCTTTAATTTTTTATCTACAGATGGTAATAGTGGTTGGAGATGTCCGGCTTGTCAGAATGCTTCTACACAAGTTCCTAGAACTTACACTTGTTTCTGTGGTGAGTTTCTTGATGGCTTTCACAAAGAAAAACAGTTCTGTCCTTTTGATTCTTTTTTTTTTTTTTTAATTCTGTTTTGTTGCACCTTTGCCTACGTCCTTGAAATTTAACCTTGTTTAAAACTACTGATTTTGGAAGGCTGCTGCACAGAAAATCACACCCCTGTATGTTGCTTAAAACATCAAAACAAATCATAATTTATATATGCTTTTATGTAGTTATATAAAAATACTAGAATTGGGCTTCTATCCTAAAAGCTTTCCTTCTGTAGGAGGATTGAAATAACCTGTATCTTTTATGTCTGCTTTTGTGGCCAGGATACACCCAGATAATATATAACTCAAGCATACAACTGATGTTACTGTAAGAAAACAAGAGTGACTGTATAAATGTAGCAGTTTTGTTACTTACGTTTATCAGGGACACATACAGGTTAAATAGAAAAGAGTATTAGGACTATTCAGACTTTTATGTAGGTACACGTTTAATGAAAAAGGTAGGTGAAATTGAGTGGAATATCCACTAAGCCATGGGTATGTGACAAGAAGTGATAAATAAATGATGTTACTTAATTGCATACATGTAGATAGATTGTTTCGGATTTACCCTTCCGAAATTTGTGTTGATTTCATGTAGCTTTCCCTTCCTTCAGTAAACGTGGCACTAGAAATTTTCACCCCACTTCCTACCAAATAGTTTATTTTGGAATAGAGCCAGTCAATGAACTTATCTTAAAGAAACTAAATTTACACTGTAATAGGTAACAATTTTACCTGAGATTCTCTTTATCTAAATGGTTGAGTGAGTCAATTAAGAACAATGCAATTTCAGGTTAAGACATTTAGAGTTCTTATTATGACAGTCATTTGAAATGTGTGAAACACTGTTAGTACAGGGTTAATAACTCAGGTAGAATGACTGTTTTGATTCCAGATGAAAGTTTTACCTTTAAGACAGGTCATCCATCTGTTAAATAAGAAAGATTCTGGCTAGGCTAAGTTGATTTGTCTCTAGACTGTTACATAATTTTGAGAGATCTACAGTATGAACCTCAGGTTGTCCACAGGGTCAATATTAGCAGAGCACCATGTTGGAACATAAACCTTTAATCTGTAGATAATTTTACATTGATGATAGATAGGGCATTTGGACTTAACCAGCTGCTTATGCAAGTCTGTCTTGTATTTGTTGCAGAATACTGGATTTCTGCTGAGTGTGGTCAAGCCTTGTGTTTTTTTGTTGTTGGTGGTGGCTTTAATTTTTTTTCCTCTCTATTGCATGGGGGAAATTCCTGGCTTATTTTTCTTCAGAATCTTCCAATTTTCAGGATTTTCCTGGTGAATAAAGGCCATCCATATTGTGTGTTCATACTTTTCTAACTTGCTACTTACAGTATAGGTGTACTAAAAGAGTCATGTCACTAAAAATACGTTTTCTTGGTGTTCTTAATTGTTGCAGCTCTAATTTGTAATACTAGTTCAGTTGCTCCTCTTGCAGACAGCCAAATTAGGTTTGCCTTTGTGATGAAGTGTGGTAATTAACTTTAACCAGGACAATCATCTCATGCTCTTAGAGCTACAAGATTTGCTAAGAATATGTCAGATCAATTAAAATGTAGTTTCAGTGCTTACCTGAAAGCCTCATATATTCCATGAGTATAACCTAAAGGATTTAGCACTTCTTGTTCAAGACTTCCTACTGCATTCATGAAAATGTCAACAGTTAAGGTTTATGCAGAATCTGCTTCTTTTTAGGGAAGTCACTTTTATAATTTGCACAGTCATTTCGTGCTGCCCCCATGCTCTATCTCTGTACTAGCTAGATCTTACGTATTGGGAATGGTATCTTATTTTTCTGTGTTGAGGCAGCAAGGGGGTTGCACCTTTTAATTTTCTTACCTACTATGCAGTCCGATCAACTAAAGGGACCTTTTCACTTTCTTGTGTTTTGTTAGTTTAGTTTGATGTCAAATAACAACTACCTAAGTGCCTGCTGAGAGTATAGAAGGAAAGAATCTTCTAGAGCTTGATATTCCTGTGGAATTTACTTTTAAAGATGTTAAGTATATATCTGCAATGAGATTAAAAAAAAAAACATGAAGTATCCTATGTTATTTTGTTTTTCAAATAAGATTACTCAGTATTGGAAATACATTTTTTTCTTTTTGATCTAATATTTCTCCCAAACTGAATATTATACTCAAGTCAATACACATGTTTTTGACTTTGACCTTTTTTTAGGTAAGGTACACAATCCCGAATGGAATAGAAATGAAATTCCGCATAGCTGTGGGGAGCTTTGTGGAAAGAAGAGACAGAGTTTGGACTGTCCACATCTTTGTAACATGTAAGTAAATGTCATGTGACTATTGAACTTCAGAAAACTTCTGAAGACTGTATTTGAATTCTTTTTGACTGTAGGATATGCCTACAGGTGTATCTGGTATATAGCTCAACTGAAGCTTGAAAGAAATGGAGGCTATATGTGGTTGTGTAAAGTGAATTCATATCAGAGGATGTACAGGAGGTCAGATGCAACAGTTGTATCAACATTTCAATCTTATTATAGGAGCTGAACCAGCTACATAACTTGGTTTCACGAACTTTTGTTGAAGTCAAGAAAATAGTGAATAGAAGTAATTTAAATGTCTCCACCAGAGATTTTAGGTGCCTCTTTTCCTGTAATGGAACTTGTATATCTTAATCTAAATAGTAGTGGTTCTTGATTTGACTGAAGGTCCACTCACTTTTATTCTTTGTTTTTCTTTTTTTTTTTTTTTTGGCTTGTAAACTGTTGAGGTTTAGAAGGCATTATATGTAATGCCTTTATCTGTTTGTTCAAACCACCAGCCTAATGAAACAAAATCCTTATGGAGATCTCAATCAGTATATGTAACTTGGATTGTTTTTGTTAACATTTATTTGTATAACTCCCTGAAGAGAGGTAAAGACCAATTTTATTTTCAGTTTTGGATGTTTTCCTTAGGTCTTTTTTAGCAGTGTGGTTGTAATATTGTATCCACAAGATTAACAGCATGAGGCCAGCTTTTTCAATATACAAACGTTTACTAGTCAGAAAAATTGTGTTGTTCTTAGTGTATCTGTCTCCATCTGACATACATGAAGATAAGTCTGTAATGACAGACTTATCAACAGCCTTGAGAGCATTTGAAAAAGATCTTACAAAGGCAGTAACTGAAACTTTCTCTCTGTTCTCTGTACTGGTTTAAGCCTAGATGTCTGGTTTTCCTTCGTAGGTCTTTGGTGCTGTAGTCTTCTTCACAACAGTTGCAGAAAGTCTTTTGGGGCTCTGTTGTCAAATCTAATACTTCTACTGTCAGGCAGATATAAGTTTAATTTTTCTTATGTCTAGCTGCATTTATCATCACAACCTTTATGGTATGCCAGTTCTCTAGAATAGCATATAACTGCAATAGCTTGTGAAAGAAATCATCTGTGCTGAAGACAGAGAATCAAGGTTCAGTAAAAATAAGACTATGAATGCACTGAACAGGACTTAATACTGAGGTCTTTGGCATCTGTTTTTTTTTTTGTTTTCTGTTTATTTTGTAACACAGTTGTTTGTGTTTTGGTTTTTTTTTGGCTCTGTCCCTTAAAACACACTAAAACACTGAGGTATCATCAGTCTTTATCATCTAAAGAAAATTTTCTGCAATTTCTCTGTGTACCTGTGTAAAAGGGTTAAATGAATTTTGAATCTCTCTTAACTCTTAAGTATTGGTTAAGTAAGTTCTGTAGTCTGTAGCTTCTGCATAAACCTAATACCAGAGCTACTTGTTAGAGAAGTAGTGTGTGACTGCATACGTCTACAGGGATCCATAAAGAATACTTATTTTTAAAGTCAGAAGTTTGGTTTCAAATGACTGGTTTTGGCATTACTAGAGTTCTGTTTGTAGTAATAAAATGACACAGTCTCATTTAAAACTACCTCAGAAATGCACATTAGCAAAACTTGTAGACATGGAAATTAACTATGTGGTACTTTCCTGACAGTAGGTCAGAAGAAGGCTTGCTATAAAGCTGCAGTCTCTTATTACAGATAAGAATAAAGACAGATCACTGTTGATGAACTTCTGATATGACTCAGTTATATTGCTCTTGACTATGACAAGAGATGTACTGTTTTGTCCTTGCATAGTGACTGTACTTGGGGAATTTGGTAATTGTGCTGTAATTGGGTAGTCTGCTGATGTTTTTTTCAGTGTTTTTGTTTGGCTTGTTTTGTTTTTTTTTTCTCTTTTGGGGTGACTTTTTTGTGTTTTAAAATAGGACATCTGGACTGGCCAGTTCTGGTTTATAAGAACTGCTCTGCATGCAAGTTGCTGTATTTGCAAAAGAAGGGGACTGGGAGCTGGCTAGGGAAAAGCACAGACAAATTAGCTAAGTATAATTTTACAAACCTAGGCTTGTCTGTGCCTTATAGAGCCCTTAAATGTGTGGGGGGACCATCTAGTGTTTCTTGATGTAGGAGGGGAGATCTGCTATTCAAGTAGAGGACTGGCATTTGTGACACACAGGAAATTGCAGTTGCTGATTAGAAAGAAAACTGAGGCAGACTTTCTGCATCTCCCATGTAGGTAATAAACCATTACCTTATACGAGGGGAACAGCAGCTCTTATTGGCAGAGTTAGAAATGTTGAACCTAATGGCATGTGCATTTCTTACTGAGTTGAAAGATAAAGCCACCAAGGAAAAGAAGAAACTTCATAGAAAAGTTTTGGTTTAATTGTTGATCAGTGAAGAAAGAAAACGCGTTAATGGTTTGGGCATGTAATGTTTGAGGAATGAACACAGTTGAATTGATGCATGCCTGTTGCTGAAGTGTAAAATGCTAAATATATAAGGAGCAACATTACTATTAATTTGACAGGAATATGAAGCTTTTCCTTCAACATCATTGTATTAAAGTGTTTGAGACTTTTACAACTGTAGCCATCTCGATTATTTTTACATGAGTTAAAGTGCTTTAATGTCCTGCAGGAGTAAAGGCTTCATGTATGATGTTTTCAGAATGTACTGCTCCATAAAAAAAAAGTCTGTATTTTTGGGTCACTGTGGTTTATTTCTGTAGGAGTGTCATGAAGTTTGAGTTAATTGTGCAATTCTGTTTGCTTTTTATGACTTATTTTTAAGCCTGTGCCATCCAGGACCTTGTCCTTCATGCCCAGCCTTTGTGACAAAGACATGTGAATGTGGACAAACAAGGTAGAAAATTTTCGTTATATAAACAAAAGCTTATGTAATAATAGTTCATTAAAAGTTTATATAATGCTTTTTCTGTATTATAGTCTATTTAAGGTTTATGTTATATAGTTTCTTCTGAGTTTCAGCTTTTATTTATGTGCTAAAATCAGTTGGAGAAGTTTATATTAAAAGAAAAAGCTATTATTTTTCATTTTAAGAAAAAAAAAAAGTTGGGACATGGAGCAGAGTTGTCCAAGCAATCTGAGTTGACGTGATTTTTTTTTTTGGAGTCACATTCTAGTATTTATTTTCTTTTGTAGGAGACCCAGTGAAAGAAGTAGGAAAAAGTTCACACCTTTTCTGTCCAAATTGAATGTAATTTTGATTTATTCCATTACAGAAATAATTTCAAATATAATGTATACAGTTCTGGGAAGCTGTATGACTAGCAAGAGGGTAGCCTGTAGTATATTCCAGTCTTGAAGTCTGTCTTTTCCTTGCATGTTTGATGCATGTAGTGTCATTGTCAACAGCAAGAACGTACTGCCCATACTTTGTGATCGTTCATGTTCAATTGTTCTGAGACATAGTTATAGCTCCCATAACTGATTCTGTGTAATTAAACGTTTGCCTGTGCTCATTTCAAGAATAAAAACAAAAACCTATTTCAGTGTCAGCATTCTTAGTCTAGAAGTGTTTTACAGACTTCTACAATTATTTCTGAAAGTTTGGATGTAATATTAAATCACCTTACTTATTTAAAAGAAGGTGCAGCTGTTTCTGTGGAAGTATTTGCAGCTGAAAGCACTTTGTATTCCGTGGAAAATGGATTAATTATAGGTTACTGAATTTAATTTATATGATAAGATTACTTCTTTTTATTCTTGCTATTCCTTGCAATTAACACTTTAACAGATGAAACAACCTTGAACATTATTTTTCCCAAGTGCCACCAGATTGCAGTTTTTTTTATAATACTGCATTTAACATTTAAAACTTGGTTCTAAATAGATTTTGTCATATGTACTGTATCAGCATCCAAGATGCATGGCACCTCAGACTTCAAGATGTTTTAAAGTTGCTATTTCACATACGCATTTTACAGTTACTGTGTAAGATAAGTTTGTTAGCAGGCCAGAACGGAAAACAGTGTCCGTTTATTCCCCCCCACGCACATACGTTTTTCTTCTTTTCTGGATTTCAGCTCTGCTTATTTTATTTTTGACGTGCACATGAAGTCATTAATGCTATCAAGACATTTGATTTGATCTCTTTGGTATTACTTTAAAAAAATATATATCTCTTTCTGGAGAAGCCTTACAATGTCTTTTGGTCATATGTTATTAATCCAAGAAGACTCAAATGGGTAAAGTCAGTTGTTGCAACTGTATCAAGACTAAGAAACGTTTAAGCTTTAGAGCCATAATATTTTACAATAAAATGCAGTTTATGTCAATAACCTTTGCAAGCATCCTATACAAAAAATAACAGAAAAAAAAAAGATAAGATGTATTAAAGTAAGAAAAAGATTGCAGGGGGTTGTTGTACCTTTTCTCAATTAAGTGACTGCAATCGATGTGAGATGAATTCAGGCCACGCTGAACTGGACAGGGAATAGTATTGTTCTTTAATTGCAAAAAGTGTTTCTATAGATTGCTGACTCACTATTAACGCCCATACCACTATATTCGTTATGCTCAGTGGACTTAAGAACATATATGCTATCGGGAAGATGTCTGTAATAAAAATATCTGCTCTTTTGGCCAAATGCATAACCATACTTCAGGTTCAAGTTAAAGGGTTTGCTTTTTTCCTTTTTGTTGAGAGAAAATTCTGTAGACTTGCTACTGTTATAGTGACATGCTTTATTAAAAAAAAAAAAAACACAAATGGGACAAATGGGGTAATGTTTCCTAACAGTTCTTTAATAAGTTATGTGCCTTTTCAAAGGCTTTGTCATTTTACTGAAACAGTATTTTGCTTTTTAATAAATATTCTATAGTTTTAAGGTAGCTAACAGACTGTGACATCATTCTTCTGCAGTCATTCAGTTCGTTGTGGCCAATCAACAAAAATTCATTGTTCTAATGTATGTGGAAATACTTTAAACTGTGGTAAGCACAGCTGTACCCAGGTGTGCCATGCAGGAAAATGTTCGCCTTGCCAGCTAACAGTACAGCAAGGTAAGTAACAGAATGCCTTTCGCATATCCACTCATGATATGCGTACTAAGAAAACAAGAGGGGCGGAAAAAACAGTACCAAGAAGCAAGTGATTTACCTAAAAAAAAAAAAAAAAAAAAGAAAAAGAAAAAAAAATAAATTGGTAGAATATGTAAAAATTGTAAAAGTTGTCAGAATCGCTATTTATTTAACTAGGAATATAGACACGATTAGAAGAATTTTGAACTACAAGAATGATGGTTAGGTTGCTAGAGCACCCTCTCTATGAGGATGGGTGGAACTAGACTCTGTTAGATTTAGAAGTCTTAGGAGGGACTAAAGCGTTTCAAGAGTTGATAGGAGGTAATCAAAAAGACAGAGCCAGGCTGTGCATGGTAGGAGGACAAGGCAGTAGGCTAAATTGAGGTGTTGTAGCTGGTTATAGAGATATTTTTTTTCTTGAAAACTTTTTTTTTGAGACCCAACTGGGTAAAACTGTGAGTAATGTGATCTTATCACTGACTCAGCTTTAAGTAAGACCTTGGACTGTCTGACCCCTGAGAGCCCGTTCAACCTGAATTATCCTATGATTCTACTTAATCTTGTGACCTAATTCCAAGATTTAATAGTACATGGAAAAAGAATAGAAAGAATCATAGCATAACACATTTCAACAAACTACTTGTGTTTTGATCTCGAATGGCAATTAAATTGTCCAAGTATGTCTGCCAGTATACGAAAGCAAATAAAATTTTTCTAACAGTTTATGTAGAAAATTGTAAGTCAATTTTCTTGACATTTAAGGTAATACTTAACTTGGTACGTATATGTGTACTGCTTTAATAAATAAGCTTTTTGTGTGAATAGAGCTTTCCATTCAGCTTTTTTTCTCCTTGCCAAAACAAATAAAAGAGGAATTCCATCCTCTGTAGGACTGAGAAATCTGTGTTGCTGAATTAAATCTAAAGAAGAGCAACTTCATTGTACTTCTGAAAACTGACTGATAAGTTTCCCAGATTTTCCTTTTTGTATTTGTTGTATTGCTGTGTTTTGTCACTGATACTTTCTTATGTTGTTTTCTGTGGAATATTGCTTTCTTTTAGTGTGTTACTGTGGAAGCAACTTTAAAGAAGTATTGTGTGGGACAAAGGAAGAATTCTCTGATGGATTTGGGAATTTCTCATGCCAGAATACATGTGGCAAGTAAGGTCACTGTAATTTAGACTTTTGAAAAGAAAAAAGGTCATTTTACTCACACTCAATGATCATGTCATTCTTAGGTAGTTTGCCTTTTTCATTTTATTTGTTTTTATTGTTATTTTTGTTGTTTTTCCAGAAAATTAAATTGTGGGAGGCACAACTGTACACAAATATGCCATCCTCAGCCTTGCCAGCTCTGTCCACGACTTCCACAAGTAGTGTATCGCTGTCCCTGTGGTCAGACTCCTCTCAGCAAGTTACTGGAACTAGGATGTGTTGAACGTAAAATATGCACAGATCCTATCCCGTCATGTGGAAAAACATGTGGCAAACCTCTTTCTTGTGGTAGCTATGGTAATTAGATCTTTCTCCATCAGAATATTCTGAATTCTCATTTAAAAAAAAGTAACTTCTGTTTCATTTCTGAAATATTTTATTAGTGATTTGGGTATTAACAAATTGAGTGAGAGAGACTGTGTTTGTTCGAAGTTATACTTTAAAATGAGTAAATGTATTTGTCTAGAAGCCATTAAACAAAATTTAAACACTAGTTATTGTTATGTGGACTTCTGTATTGGTAGAGGAAAAGAGTGGTAGGAATTTCCAACAAGTAATATTTTCTGAGGTCTCTTAAAAGCCCACCTTAAGTCTTTGTGGTTCATGTGAAGATTAGTAGAGAAGAATTATTTTGATTTGTTCAGAAGCCTCTAATAAGTACTCATTTACTGTGGCCACAAAATGAAACATGGCACTAGGCGATTGGAAGGAAGAAGTTATGTGGAAATTGAAGCAAATTGGTACTTCAGTGAGTGCATTAGGTTACTGAAGTATATTTAACTGTGAGATTGTATGAAGTGCTCTAATTTTTATAAGGCCACTTATTTAGTCATAAATTGCTACACTTGTAGAGAATAGAGAGTCTCGTGCTGAAAAAATAAGGGCTTGTTAATGATTGATCCATTCAGTCTGTCTAAAGACCACGACTGGAAAGGGAATGGGTAATTTACATTTTACTGGAATTTCAGTTACCTTCATATTTCACTTACTAGGTTATGCATGGTAAGTCATCCCTTTGGGATGAAAAGGAAGAAAAATGTGTATATTTAAAATTCCTGGAACTTGTGTAAGGATATTATCACGCAGGGTTTTTTCTTTATGCATTAATGAAACACAACAAATATGTATACATTTTCAATGTTAATTGTTGATCTGAAACTTTAGTCTATATATTCAGTATTATAGAGTTGAAAATAATGGCAATGTAATGCCACAATACATAAAACAATGTATTGTAAAGTCCTTAAACTTTTTATGCCTGTTTGACTGAAAATGTTATTTTTTAGAAACCCCACTGCACATAAGCATAGTATTTGTGACCTGTGATGCTCCTAATAAACTCCCAGTTCCTGACCATGTAATTTATTTCTTTAATTTTTAATCTTTGTATTTTCACTTTGATAGAGTTCCTTCATACATGTGAAAGCCTTTGCCATGAAGGAGAGTGTAAACCATGTTCTCAAACATCCAATATTTATTGTAGGTGTGGCTTCAAAAAAAAGGTGAGCACATGTAAAGCTTGACTATGGAAGCAGGTAGTCTTTGGTGTGTTTTGATGTTGTTGTGGAGAAAAAGGAGCTGAAGTGGTTGAGGAAAAGGAAGCTAAAAATGTGCTGTGCTCTGTAGTTGCAAGAGTCTGCATTGTGTTAGATCTGATAAACATATATTAACTAGATTATACTGTGAAGTGGTAACTTACCATGGCAACTTACCCAGGCAGTTACACAGTGGTAACTTACACAGGCAACTTACCGTGAACACTGTTTTTTTGGAAGGATTTTTGTAGCATTTACGTAGAATTTTCTTTGTTTAAGGTGGCTGTAAAGCTCCATACTGTCCTGCAGTATTTATATGGCACAAAGAATGATAGTTTTGCCAAGAGTAATGTAAACTGGGAGAAAGGTAGTCTAAAATACTAAGCTAACTACAGCTGTATAGCAATAAATAGATTGTAGATTTGTTGAAATATTTTGAGAGATTATCAGTTTTTATTGGTGTCCTTTCTTAGTACATTTATGTAAGGACCCAGCAGATTCTCAGCAACTGTGATATAATAATTAATATATTTTTAAACTGGGCTACAGTGTGTAACCATGGCTTTGAAATCTTTGGGTACTATTTCAGGAGCCTTTTATTTTCATGTTGAAGTCTTTATCTACATAAAAAATTTTCAGTTGTGAGAGTTGACTTTTTTTGAATCAAGTCAGACTTGCATTTTGTGGGACAGTTTGTCAAAGTACAAGTTTGTGTGTTTTATTAGTACTCTCTAGAAGAGCTCTTTTGCTGTCCTCCATGCAGGTTTCTGGTTTCATAGGACAATCCTGTTCCTATTACTTCACAGCGTTACCTACTGAATTAAGTGAGGAATACTAAACTACAAGTTCTTGTTGGTGTTGAATCTATAAGGAAAAAAATATAGGTCAAGATTAAAAGTGAAAATTAAAATGTGATATAATGCATAATTTTTTTTCCAATTTTTGTTCCTTTCTCCTGTACAAATGTGTTATGCTCATGAAAACTTTTTTCTGTATCACATGTGACTAGGTGCTTTCTAGATGAGTGAGTTTCAATTGTTTCATTTGTTCTAATGTAATTGTTCCCTGTTTGTTTTCTAGGAAGTCCCATGTGCTCTGCTCAGGAATAAAGGTATTATAATATGTTAAATATGTAATATGATTTTTTTTCAAAGTTTAAAAAATGAGATGCAGTTCATATTAATTTTGGTTTTGATTCAAGAAGTTGGCAAGTATCTGATCAATACTGCTGCTTTTATCATTACTTCTATGTCAAGTTGGTCATTTCTTGGGGTGCTGCTAAATGTCTTTCCCTTCTATCCATCTGTTAAACAAGGAAAGATTTTCCACACTGTTTGATCTTGAACATTCCAAGCAAGCTCTATTTCAATTTGAACAGTTTCTTTCTATTCAACAGGTTGCCCCCTGGCATCCTGCACGTCTTTGCGTCATCTTGTACAGCTTGGATACAAAGTAATGATGCTTCTCTGTTCTTGTCCAAATTCCTGTAGAAATGGAAGCTTTCATTCTGCTTCATAGTTGTATGTTGCTGGTCTTCATATAGGAGCTCAGTAGAGGGTTTGAATTTGGCACTTAGGGTATTCTGGATGTAGCATCTCAAAATTCAGCTCAATGAGGGTGAATTTGAAGCGAACCACTTCATAGAAGAGTTTCTCCATGGAAGTGGTGCTGTCTGGAAAAGCACAAACCTACATCAAAGTGAGAGAGGAGGTTGTTTTTGATATATTTTGTTATTAGAAGTGTTAGTATCTTCTTGTTCACTTTAAGATAAATGTTAAGCAAATCTCAGAAACAAGCAGACTGTTAATCTTCATTTTTCGGTTTCTGACACTGATCTTGTATCTCTGCAGTACGTTTTTATCTTGGATTTTTTTTTCTATTACAGAATTTTAGATGGTGTAACTTCTGAGCTAATTTGAGTTTTTCTGATATTCTGTTCAGTTCCAGTTGTCTGGGATTTTCCTTAGCTGTTTGCTCTTCTCTGTCTTGATATACTGTCTCCAGTTTTTCATTCTCAAATTTTGATAGACTGTGTTTTATGTTAAATGGACTTTTTTTTTTTTAAAAAAAAAAGCTCCTGAAATCTGTTCTGAAAGCTCTTTGGCCTTCAACCAAAGGAGGAGTTGATCAGTTTACCTTTGTATCAAACTAAAGAATCTGACTAAGATTATTTTGTCAGCATCACTGACTGGAACTCCTTGAGAATGGCCTTGCAGGTTGGATTACAGCAGCATTTCATGCAAAGGGCATTGCTAGGGCTGATAAATATAAATAGGTAAAGATGTCACAGTCTTGCTCTATGTAGAATTACTGCACTATTGCTTCACGAACACCAAATGGCCAGTCATAGGGAGCACTCTGTTATCTGCTGATCTTGCAGGTGATCAAGAGAGGTCATTTTAGAGGAGGGAAATGAAAGGAAGGATGGATGGATGTTTCCAGCCATTCCCACCACTCCAGACATCACCCCACTCGTGGAAGAAAGCTAGGAGACCTGGAACACTAGTTTAACTACACCACAGTAGTAATCCTCTGTATCTAGCTGAGCTACTGTGGAAGGAGGTCACTAAATGTTGTCTTTGTTGCATTTCCTGTCTTTTGTGATGGTTGTTGGCTATCCAGAACGGTGAGGATACTTGCTTGGAGAAGTCATAGCAATTGGCCACACATGCAAAACCTAATCTTTATGCTATCTAACCTTTAAAGCTCTTGAAGAATCTCAATATAGGGAAACTGTTTACTTGATGGACTCCTATCATACTGAGGTACTTATTTACAGGATAGTAATATGTATATTTCCTAATTTGAGCTTTTGGCTATGAAGGCTTTACTCTTCAGAATTCAGAAGTAATTACTCATGTTACCTGTAGATGGTGATAAAATTTCTGTAGTGCCAGTTTCATCACCATATCAGCAGTAGTTGTATTTAGCTGATATTTTTACTCTTATACCAATTTGAGCAGTCTTAAACTGTATTTGTGATACTTCAGTGTATCAGGGTATCCTATTTTGTGTGTTCTGTTTGCAGATTTTATGGTATAAAGAGTAATGTGAAATAAACTAGTCTCACTTATTCTGCGTTCTAAAATCCTTTTGAACAAGTGATTAATTTTTTGCATGCTGACTTACTCTGCATTACTGTCTTTTAGACCAGGTCTTGTAACAGCCTTAGCATAATATTGTGACTGCAGCTTTTGTTCTCAGCATGAGAAAAAGCAAGTCATGACTTATGTCTTTTTTTTTCTGTAATAGCTGCTATTACATTCATGTGTGACAAGCGATGCAACAAAAAAAGATCATGTGGACGACACAAGTGTAATGAAGTTTGCTGTGTGGTAAGTGCCTGTGTGGTTTTATAAAACTCTTCATGGTAAACTATGTTTGGTTTTGTTGTGAAGTGGAAAGACTTCTTTGCTTTTGCATCCTTGCATTTTTGTGCATCTTCCCTATTTCCAGTATTAGTCGTGCTCCAAATGTTTGTGTGCGCACTTACTCTGCAGCATTTATTTTATGTGTATCTTTTTAATTGCAAAAACACATTCCATGCAAATGCAGTAGAGGTGCTTTTTGTTGGTCCAGTGATTCCAGGGAAAATGGACAAGGGAGAGATCATTTAATACAAGAACTATAAGCTGTGATGCAGCTAAGTCTTAGCGAAATCAGCTTTAAAAATTGTGCATCCCTGCTGTAATGAATAACTGTATAGATCAGGCCTAAGCTATTTTTTGCACTACACAGTTCTGAAAATTAGAGAATCAGAATGATTGAGGATGTTGGAAGGGACCTCTCGAGGTCATCTGGTCCAACCCCACTGCTTGAGCAGGGCCACCTAGAGCTACTTAGCCAGGACCATGTCCAGAAAGCTTCTGAATAGCTCCAAGGAAGGAAACTTCACAGATGCTCTGGGCATCCTGAGCCAGTGACCCATCAACCGCACAGTGAAGAAGCGTTTGCTAATGTTCATAGGGAACCTTCTCAGTGTCTCAGTTTGTGCCCATTGCCTCTTGTCTTGGCACTGGATACTGCTGAAAAGAGTCTAGTTCTGTGTTCTTTACACCCTATCTTTGCATCACTGTTGTTGGCAAAAATAAGTATCATAAGGCTTTGGCTCAGATGTACCTGGAAGGAGCAGTTGTCAGCAGTGTAATTTTGATGAATGTTTAAATAGCAAAATGAGAAGGCTTGGTGTGCCTAGCCATTTTTTTCTCCTTTGGATATTTATTTTCCTTTCCACATTAGAGTTTCAAAGCTGAATTTACTATTTAAATATCGGTGTACCTAGTAGTTCCTATAGCTTCCTTTTTGTTGTTGTTTTTAAGTGTTTACTAATGTTCAGAGGGAACCTCCTGTGTCTCAATTTGTGCTCATTGCCTCTTGTCCTGTCACTGGGCACCACTGATATTTATTCTTAATCATCAACTTCATACAGTATGTGGCTTAGTAAAACACCTTGTTTAATGGCTCTTCATTCAATTTAGCTTGCTGAAAATATGAAACTTCTTCGACTATTTTATAGAAATACAGGCTGAAATCTAGCTGTAGATGTTTCCTTTCTCTTGGGAGTTTTGTGTATGTACATGTAGCCACATAAGCCATTGTTAGTAACTGATTATTGTACTTGTGTATGTATTCTTCTGTTTCTTGTCTTGGCAGACAGAGATCAGTTTTAGTTAGTAGAATTTACCACTTCTCTGGTAAACATCACTGCAGTAAAGGCTGCCTTTGACTTTCCTATTCCAAACCACACCCTTTTTGTTGCTGGTGAGTATGAGGTCAACCAGAGCACCTCCCCTCATTGGCTTCTCTGCCACTTGAATGAGGAAATTATCAACACACTCCAGGAACCTTCTGATTGCTTATGTCATGCTATTTTGTACCGCCAGCAGATACCAGTGTTCAGGAGGTCCTCCCTGAGGACCAAGGCCTGTGAATGTGAGGTTATTCCTGTGTGTCTGCAAAGGGTCTCATCCACTTGTTCTTCCCAGTCAGGTGTGCTGTAAGACACCTGCTATAATGTCACCTTTACTTCTCTTCCCTATAAATCTAACCCACAACCTTTCAGTTGTCCTAGTGCATCCTCAAGCAGAGCTCCATGTACTCTAGCTGCTCTGTCACACAAAGTACAACTCCTCCTTGTCTCTCCTGCCTGCCCATCCTAAGAAGTCTGTATCCCTTCATTGCAATATTCCAACCACTGGAACCATCCATGATCCCAACAAGATTATAGCCCTGCAACTGCATGTAGGTCTCTATTTCGTCCCCTTTATTCACCAGTGCGTGTACTTCAGGGAGGTATCCCAACATATTAAGTTCCCAGAAAGGATTTGAGGGATTTCTTGTAGGCACTTCCTGGTTTACATGGAAGTGCTGGGGTGACCCTGCTTCAGCCCCTTTTTTGTTGATCGTTATACCTTCCTGTCACATCACCCTATGCCAATTTCTTGTCAACCTTGTCTGTCACTCCCTCACAGGGTTGATGCATTACTCTCTCCCTCCCCCATCATTAGTTTAGGCTCCTATTGGCAAAAATTCCTATTGGATCATGTCTCTCCCAAGTAGATACTGATTTGCAAACAAAGTCCCATGATCACAGAACCCAAAACCCTGATACCAGCACTAGTTCTGCAGCCAGTTATTGAACTCTCCTTTTAGTGCCTTTCTCACACCCATTCTCCTTCGCCAGCAGGAACAGTACCTGAGCCCACATACGCTTCAGTACTGCCCCCAGAGCTCTGTAGTTGCTTCTGATCCTGTCCAGGTTGCCCTGGCATTTATCACTTGTGATGACATGGAATAGCAGTAGGCAATAGTATTAAGAAGCACTCCCTTCACAATATCCAAGATTAAGGTCTGCAGCAGGCAGAAAACCTCTGTAGTTGATTTGTCACCTCAACAGATGTGTGCCTCTTTGCCCTGCTGCAGAAACTCACCCATTACAATGACTCGTTATTTCTTCCTCATGATTTTGCAATTGCTGTATTATGACCTCACAGAGAAACCCATGGATTTTATAGCTTAATTCTAATTTTTTTTTTTGCCTTCCTCTAGGATACGGAGCATAAGTGTTCTTTGGTTTGTGGTCGCAAACTCAACTGTGGGCTTCATAGATGCGAAGAACCTTGTCATCGGGGCAGTTGTCAAACCTGCTGGCAAACAAGTGTGTTAAGTACAACAGTGCATTATTTTTTATATATTATAGAAAAGTATTTGCTTCATTGGTCGGAGGTAGACATAGCATCTGGTCAGAATTTATCAGAATCTGAAGATCTGCAGTTTATTCTCATTGTTATGTCTTTTCATAGAAAAGAAAGTTACTTTGTAGATGAGTTTAGTAACTGGATTTTAATAGTTAAAAATGAACTACAATAAAATATATTCAGTTATATATCCAGCAATCGCTTAAATTTTGAGGAATCATGCAAGGAAAATAAAAGTTTATAAAGCATTTCTAAGTAAAGCGAACTCTTTTGTTCAACAATGAAATAACTTGTATAGTTCCTGGAATATGTAACAGAAACTGTTTAGGTGCTTAGAATTGAACTTTCCCAACTTGATAGTCCAGTGATCTTTCTCTAGAAAGGACCATCTGAAGAAGTAAGAGATGTCAGTTGTGTGTCTTAGGCTTTCTGGTCATGTACCAGATGGTGAAATTACTACAGAATTGCTACAAATAGATTGACAACTATTAGGTACTAATTTCTTATGACTGCTGAAGTATTTGCACGTCTGAGCTGGCGCAGTAGCTTTAAACATGTGTGTGTTCTGTTAAAAGCTGTGTTAGTTGAAGACACTAGTTTTCCACAACTGCTTTTCTCCACTTGATGTAGGAAACCATTTGTTGATTATTTCACTTTTTTTTTAATAGGTAGATAATACTAAGTTTTCTGATTTTTGGCCTGAGGCAGACAGAAGAATGCTGTTGTGTTTCCTTCAGCTAGCAGAATCTTTAGATGATCTGGTACATCTTTATATGTGATAACATTTTCATTTTTTTCCCTCAATCTCTTCTAGTACAGTTTTCCCCTTTCTTTATATAGATGTACCGTATCACGTAAATTAAAAACTATTAAATGCAGTCTTTGAAAGTTGGGCAGGAAGAGCCCTTAGTGGATCATTCAGCTTGTATCCATGTTTTCACTCAGTAATGCTCTTAAGAAATTCAAAAGTTTTCTTTAAAACCATCATCATTAAGTCTTTCACCTGCTAATTCTAGATATATTTTTGCATCTGTTTTAATCTAAAATAAAACGGGGGGTGCAGAGTGTTTGTAGAATGGAATATAAATACCTGGAGTTCCACTTAAGCTTTTATAAAGTGTCTTCTGTCTAGTAGCTCTGCAGTCAGTGCAGGACGAAAGTGAGTCTTCTCTCAAACTTGGTGCTATTTTGGAACTGCTCACTGGAATGTGGCAAGGAGGACAGTGAGATGTTGAAAGTGAACTAGACCTCATGACATTGGTAAATAGGAGAAAGGTGTTGTACATTGTAAGGATACTGTTTTAGTTGGAAGCATTTGGCTGCTGTAGTAAATGCATCTCTCCTGTGGCATGTGCACAAGGACATAATCAAAGAACTCAATTTTTATGGAGAACAACTTTTCATGGAAACATCCTGGAAAAGAGAAGGTATCTAGAGCCTCAAATAGCAGTGTAGTCTTTCTTAATAGCCTGTGAATGTGGCATGCATGCATACTCACCTTTCTTTAGAAAGTAAATCTTTTTGTGTCCAAACATTTCTCCTGACAAAGCAAAATAGTAATCTAACAGTCTCACATGTCATGTTGATAACATCTGGTCTAGTTAAATCAGAAGGGTAGGCGTTATTTTTCTTCACTGGATTTCCTGGGTTCAGTCTTCAAGGCCATCAAATTTCTTTCTTTTGCTACTTTATTTTTGAGGATTTTATTTCATTCTCAGACCCAAGATTCAGGTGCCTGTTTTAGCCTGGAGAGACCTAAGAATTGCCTCCCTTATAAATTGTTCCAATGTTGGATGTGATACAAGTGGGTGGTCAGGCTTCAGAGGTTTTTGCTGAACTTTGCAATTAGTGCAGGTGAAACACTTTTCTGAGGTAAAGCACCCTTTTTTGAGTACAGCAAAATCAGTGATCTATTCAAGCAACCAGCTAGCTAGTCATTATCATTTGTCTTAAATCTGTGTTCCTTAAGTCAGAGTCCTGTTCTGAGTCTGTATCTTCAAAAATTTCCCTGCTTTCCCTGGGTGTTGCTCGTTAAGATTTCATAGAATCATAGAATATCCTGAGTTGGAAGGGACCCATAAGGATCATTGAGTCCAATTTTTGGACTATTTCAGAGCCTTATCACTGTGCCTGTGTATTCTGACCCTGTAGCTAATGGGTCCTGCATCTCAGCACTAAGGAAATGGATCACTGGCTCTGATCTACCTATCTAGCCACCACTTTGCAGTTGGGCTGCAGCAACTATGGTATCATCTGCCATGACATTGTCAATTACTCTTGCCACTTCCTGCTTGGAATTCTTGCCCATGCCTCCATCTCCACTATTGGCTTTGGGAATGGTGAGGGATGGTATAAAGATGCAACACTAAAGTGTACTTCCACCTGTGTGGTTCTTTGTGCTTCTGATGTACATCACCTTTTTAGGTCTGTTTCTGTACTAGGGCTTCTTCCATAGAGACCCAGACTTTTTAAGACAGCAGTACATCTCTTGGGGAAAATAAGTTATGTCAGCACTGGACGGTTTTTGTTGTTTTTTTCTTTTAAAGGTTGTTAGGTGTTCTGATTTCCCTGTTTGGAGCAGACGTCTAGTAGACGTAGCTAGTTAAGGAACATTCAGTACTGATAAAATTCTTCACATATCAATTCACATCAATAGCAAGCAGCCAGTGTAGTTGTCTAATGGTCAGGTCTTTTAGGGGCCTTTTTATCTGATCCTTCATTTTCCTCAACCAATGAGGGTGTGAGTCTTTGCTTCCAGAAAGGTATAGGGTTTTTAAGGAACTTTAGTGAGGGACAGCAGAAGCCCTGCTCTTTCCCATGCTTGCAGAAAGTCTGTGGACATTTTGAATCTTCTAACTTTTTCCTACTTCTTTCCTTCCTTCTAACCCTTAACATTTTATTCTCCTCAGCATTCTTGGCTGTTTCTGTAAGGAGATTCAACAACAGAATCTCCTTAGATCAAAACTGTGATCCTTTCTATTAACTGCTCCAATGTAAGACACATGGAAAAAAGGCTGGGACCTGATCAGAGATTTTTACTGACTGAACAGCTATAAGAAACAACTGGGCATAAGAAACTGCTGAATGTAAGGAAAAAAAAAAAAACAAAACACGAAAAGCTAACGAGTTTCAGACAGTACAATGAGGAATGACTGGCTTTCACAGATGTTAAGGTGAGAGGTCACTGAGCTTCAGAGATAATAGGAGGAGGGGAGTACTGGGAACTCTTTTGGGAGAGTTCCAACATTAAGTTATCATGTAATGCTTGTATGACCCAGCTGATAATGCCAGAAATAGCAAACTTGGGTATAGATTTAGAAAAAGTGGGACCAATGGGGACAAAATATTGCGGTAGATCATTTATGTAGAATAAGACAAGTAGACAAAAGGAGGAATCAAGATGAATGGAGTGGGAATGGAAGTACATGCATGGGAGAATGGAGAGAAAGGAAGATAAAAGGTAGCAGTTGCATATAAGAAGCTGCTGGTCAGTGCACTGAGTGAAACCTGTGCACCTGATGACCACTATCAGTCCTATCCTAGAAAAAAGAGTTAGTATCTTTCAGTGTACTCTCATCCTATTCTGTGTGAGAGATTTAAATGTCAGCAACTGGAGGCTGTGGACTATGGCAGCATGTAGTCTCTGCTAACAACTGGAGAGGCAATGGTATATGAGAAGTCTGTATGCCAGCAGCTGGAGAAGGGGATCAAAAATTATAGGGGCCCCTCAGTCTGGGTGCCAGTACCTGAAGAGACCTCAGTGTATGTGGTGTATGTGCTTGACTCCATTGTTAAAATAGTTTGAGTCCTCTGTGTGCCGTGTGCATGTACGTGTAACTTGCTAATGACCTTCAAGCCGGACTGGCTGTTAAGCAGGGGGGAGATCTGCTTCTGGAAAGACCCAGGATGTCAGCCAGTGACTTGATTGTGTCTGGGTATGTATATTAGGCAAAGATCCATGAACGTGGCATGCATGTGAATTTAGAGCGTCTACGTTTGTATGTTCACTAGTGAACTTTAATCCTGATGAGCTGGAGAGGAGGAAGAGGACTTGGCTATTGATTTATCTGTTTATGGAAATGTTGATATTTAGTAGGCTCTGTGTTAGTCTGTGTGTCTGGTAATGTTACTGTTGTGTATATAGTGTGTCTGTCTCTGGGACATTTGCTCAGTCTTGCTACTGGGTGGACCTGTATATGGTTTTAAACGGGTTTGGCTTTAGTGGAATCTTGGGAAGGAGTAATCCCCTGGTTCCCAGAATCCACTGGATTCAGCAGCTAGTTTAATGCATACATCTTCTCTTCAGCTTGGAATTGTTATCTTCAATTTTATTGGCCTATTATTCTATTATATCCTTCTACCTTCTCTCTTACTGTTCTTTCTGATCCACTATTTCTTTATTCCTTTATAGATCAATTATATTCTCTTTTTGTTCTCTCATCTCTTTCTATATGACTTCTGATACTTGCATTTTCTCTTACTATCCTGTTTTTCTAAAGATTTGTAATAACTGAAGTTTGCATTACAATCAGTGTCCTCAGTTTCTTCAAACTCCGAAAAACAGCAGTGAACTGGTTAAATTTTGGGAATGTTAAGTGTTGTTGGGATGGTGTATGAAATGATTTCCTTTGTTTACTTTATGAATGAGATTTGGAATCTTGTGATAAGAGTTTAAAAATCTGCTTCCAAAATAAGGGAAGTAAAAAAAAAAAAGGAGAAAAACTGTATTTGAAAGTTGCTTTTGAAGTATTTGGACGGGTTCATAAGCTGGTTAAGAGTATCCATGTAGTGTTAAATGACATGAAGTATACAGAAGAGATTCTAGACTGAAGTCTACAGTGCGGTGCCCTTTCGGTAATTTATCTGAAATGATCCCAATACCGTGTGCAGGTCTGGGCAAAAGGACAAAATCTGACCACAGGTGTGAGAAAATGATAAAGGAAAGAAATTTCAGAGTTAGTAGGAGTGGGAAAGAAATCACAAAATTTGAATGGTGTGCTTTCAGAAAGGGACTTCAAGAGATCTCCATGTTTTTGAGTGAAGGATAAAACCTGAACAGCTTTCAACTGGATAGGAGCATTACACCTGCTCCAGTTCAAAATGCTGCTATCAAAGAATCAGTCTCTAAGAGCAAACATATCCATTGTGGGTCATAGTCCAGTTTTCTTGTAGGAGACACAAAGGCTAATAATTTCATTATAGTGGTGCTTAATATCAAAAAGTAAGCTAGAGTTAAACGTTTATATCTTTATTTAAAGATTTCTCTTACTAGAAGTACAAATACACATACATTGGGATATATTTCTTTTGTGATTTGCTTTTCCAGGTTTTGATGAGTTAACTTGCTATTGTGGTGAATCGGTGATTTACCCCCCTGTCCCCTGTGGCACGCAGCCACCAGAGTGTAAAAAAACATGCACCAGGCCACATGACTGTAATCATCCAGGTAAGTTAGATTGTTCAATTTTAAAATAAGAAACTAAAATTGTAATAAGCATACATGGATCTGTTTGAAAATATATTTGATCTTTTATTAACTGTTTTTTTAGTAGTTGTGAATGTTTCCAAAAGTTTGTACTTTGAAGCCAACCAACTAAAAATTTGCCACAAGTAACAGTAATGTTACTTTTGACTGGTAAAAACATTGAATTTTTCTTTCTGATTCAGACAGCAACATTTAGACGTTATTAATAGTCACAACACATTAAATGCTATATTCCAGATTACATGCTCTCTTGAAACAGCAGGATAATCTGGTGAACAGTTTCTGTGTTCCTTGGAATGACATTGGTGGACTGAAAAACATACAGCACAGGTTGAACAGATACACGTTCTGACATACTCTGTCTAATAGTGTAATCCTGCTCAGAAGTTGTAAATGTTTTCTATTTTCTACCATTTAACTTAGAAAACACTGAAGAATATTCACCTAAAAATCTGCTATCGTAATTCCTAAAGAAGATTTTAAAGAACAGATTATCCTCGCATGAAGTGTCTTTCTTCCCATAAATTACTAAATAATAATGTATGGGAAGAAAAGTAATTCCCATAAAGTACTGAAATACCAACTCATGTTTAAGTAGTCCTTGCTCTCTCTTTTAAGGCATTTGACTGAAGTATGGTAATAACTGTTCTTTCCTTTTTTTTTTTTTTAATTTTCCTGCACCCTGTGGCTGCAGTGTACCATTCATGTCATAGTGAGGAGAAGTGTCCACCCTGTACCTACCTGACTCAGAAATGGTGTATGGGCAAGCATGAAGTAAGTCTTAAAGTTTTTGAGTACTAAATAATGTGTAGCTTGAAAATACTTACTAAAGTTCAGGATGCTCTTTTATATGTATATAATTTACAGAATAAGCATTTGATATTTCACTTTCTCTGACTGTTGGTTTAGCTTCTTTGAGGTAGAATATATTACTGGAGTTTGTGTTTAATGTGATTAAATCGGCGAAGTCTATCTGCTATATTGGACTATGATATAAATAAGTCAGTCTTAGTTCTAATATATTTTAGTATTACAGTTCTTGCATGGGCAATGCCAAATGAAGGTGTGAACAGTAAAAGTGCTTTGAGATTTGTTTATATAATTGCTCGCTTTTAGTTGTCATCTTCCTTCTTCCCTCTTTCAGCTGCGAAGTAATATTCCATGTCATCTCACTGACATTTCCTGTGGACTTCGCTGCAATCAAATGTTAAAATGTGGAATGCACAAATGTAAAAGAATCTGTCATAAAGGAGAATGTCTTATAGATGAAGAGTGTAAACAACCTTGTGTTATTCCAAGGCTATATTGTAATCATCCCTGTATGGCTCCATGTCATCCTTCTTCACCCTGCCCAACAACATCCTGCAGTGCAAAGGTTGGGTGTCCAGAGAAAATTCATTGCCCTTCACATCCTCCCTGGACAGAAAAGGACCAAATTTTAAACAAACTGCTGTCTTGTGTATTTGCAACAGGTTGATCTTCACTGTGAATGTGGAAGAAGAAAGGAGAGTATGATTTGCTCAGAAGCATCTAATACGTATCAAAGGTTTGTACTATGATAATTATTTTACTTCCTTTGCTGGACTTATGCAATTTGAATTAATTTCAGGGTTGACGTAATATTTTTAATTGACAAAGATTTTCACACTTTTTTTTTTGTCCTTAACACCTACAGTTTCTTTTTTCTCATTCTTCTGAGCTTTCATACCAGCCATGCTGTACTGGAACACATTCCGCTTTTCACTGTTAGTCTATAACTGTGGTGGTACATCAAAGCTTGAATCTCCCATCCATGGAACTCTGATTCAGACATCTGAATGTAGGTGACTGCATATAATAGTCCCTGTGTGATTTGCTGTCTTGGTTCCACTAAAATGTTTGATGGAACCTTGTCAATACAGATGATGGAAGCTAGAGTGGTAAAGCTGAAACAGCTAAATTTAGGCAGTTGAATAGCTTTTCAGATTCTGTTGACTTTAATGAGAGCTTTGGCATCTAAAGCTTGGTTGTTAATATGCAAACCGAGTCCTACTCAACTCCATTTTTTGCACTAAATTTTTCTCCAGATCCTGCTTAGAAGCAGTTAAGAACAATAGTAGTTAATGCTAAGTTGGACATAAGGTAGACTTGCAGGAATGGTCATCTGTTTTTTAAAAAAAAAAACAACAAACATTTAAAATCTCTTTCACTATCATTACAAATCAAACGACTGACTTAACTTTAAATTATCAATTTAAAATTGACATATGCTTGTCATAATCATAAGCTGGAAAGTAGCTGGATTACAAGTCCCAAGTTTTTTAAAGCTGTTATATTTCCACTGTTTCTGAGGCTCAGGTGCTCCAAAAATACTCATACAGGCAAAATGGTGTATTTGAAATCAGTAAGAGTCCTTGTATGTATATGCCAAGTAAATAGGAAGGAAATGAAACAATCATCAGTTTAAAGCAAGTGTTTGTATCTCTTGGTTCACATGTGTTCATATACATTTAATTCTCTGACCTTACAATAACTGATATTATCAACAGACAAATTCTTGAGCCATGTCATATTACTAAAACCAGTGTTTAATGACTGCTAAGTTTATATGATAACTCTGACTGTTCAGATTACTGGAATATTAAAATACCCTGGTTTTTGTGGGGGTTAGGTTTGGCTTTTTTTCCTATCATCTTCATGCTTGAGAAAAAAGAAAAAAAAAGTACTACAAAAGTACTTCCCTCCTGTGCTACTACTGTGGAAAGGTTGGCAAACTAATGGGGTATCCAGGTTTTCTCAAAAATGTTACTGGGATCATTTCACCAACAAAGCTCAAAGCTATTTAATGTCATGAAAAGGACGCCCAAGGGAACAGAAAAGGGACTGTGCATCTCTTTCTGTAGACACAATATATATGCTGTTGTCCTGTCATCTAATGGCCTGTTGTTTGGTCACAACCTGATAAATTTGAAGCTGATGGTGCGTCTCAGATTGTCCATCCTGATGTTATAATATAATAAAGTTATAATATTAATGTTATAATGGTTATTCTCTGAATGTCATGTTAATTGTTTTGATGCAAATATATCCTTTTATCTGAAAATCAACAGGAAAGAGTTCAAATAATAGAATTTTTCATGTTCAGGATTTTGAGAAAGGTGTTGGGATATCACTAAAAACTTACTGTGTATTTTAATCAGAAACTTTAGCAAGAAAACGGGACTAGAAAGGCTTCCTTGATGGGAATGATGGAGAACCTGTATAAAGAAAATTGTAACAGTCTCAGTAGGCATTTTACTCTTTCTTTATGGCTTGTATCCATATTTTCTAAGCAAACTTCAAAGGACTATAAAGTCACTTCACAGGTTTTAGTTGCGTACAGTTAAAGACGAGTCACATGAAAGTTTAAAAAAAAAAAAAGTAATGAAACCTGTATGGTCAGATGTAGTTTGAGTATTCAGCAGGTGCCAAGGAAGTGTATTCACATTGCCTAGTTAGACTTGCTTAGAATTGGTGCTCTGAATAATTCCATGAAGGAGCAAGTCTGTTAGTTGCTTGAAGATGAGAGAGAGTAACCTTTTTATTTAGATAGCTAGATTAGACTCCTAAAACTAGGTGATGTAGAACTAGAGTACGATTCTGTAATCTGAAAAGGAAACTTCTCCCACCTTGGTATTTAAATCTGAAGCTTTATATACAATTTCCAAGGTTTATGTCCTGCCTCAAGTGAAAGCTAATACTGTTCTTTTTCAGAATAGCTGCTATATCTATAGCCACAAAGTTAACAGATCTACAGCTTGGAGATTCAGTGGAAATCAGTAGGCTTATTACGAAAAAAGAAATGAAGCAGGCCAGGTAAGGACAGACCTGTAGAAACATGTATGAAATCCTTGTGTGTACCTGAAGAACAGGTGACTTGGAAAATGTATAATATTGTCAGCAGAATCACAGTTAAAAGAAGACTTTCAAATAATAGCCTGACTCTGCTGTAATACTGCTAATAGGATGTCTTGCAATTCTTTAGCTGTTCCTGTTTTTGCTTTAATGTAGAATGAGTTCTCGATCATTGATTAGTTTCTTGTGACAATTACATATGGAACAATGTAATTGTGGTTTCAGAGTTTCTTTCTACTCTGCAAACTCAGTCGCAGAACAGTTGAGGTTAAAAGGGACCTTTTGGAGGTTAACTGGTCCAATCCCCCCTGCTCAAGCAGGACTACCTATAGCTACTTGCTCAGGACCACATCCAGACAGCTTCTGAATTGTTTCCTTCCAAGGAGGGAAACTCCACACCTGCTCTTGGGAACCTGTGCCAGTGTTCAGTCACCCATACAATTTTTTAAAGTGTTTCTTGATGTTCAGAAGGATTTTCCTGTGTTTCAGTTTGTGCCTGTTGCCTCTTGTGTTGCTTCTGGGCACCACTGAAAAGAGCCTTGGTCTGTCCTCCTTTGCGTTCTCTCTTCATGGATTTATATACATTAATAGAATCCCTACTGAATGTCCTCTTCTCTAGCCCAAACAGTCCATCTCTCTCAGCCATTCCTCACAGGGGAGAGATGTTCTAGTCCATTCATCTTTGTAGCCCTTTGCTGGACTCTCTCTGCTGTGTCTGTATCTGTCTTGTACTGTGGAGCAAGGTGTGTGTGATCAGAACTTGGCACAGTATTCCAGGTGTGGCTTCACCAGTGCTGAATAGAGGGAACGATCACCTGCATTGGCCTGCTGGCAATACTTTGCCTAATGCAGCCCAGAATGGCAATAAGCCTTCCTTGCTGCCAGGGCACATTGCTGGCTCATGTTCATCTTGGCGTCTACCAGGTTCGCAAACTCCTTGGAGTTCATAAAGGTTTTTTCATATTTCTCTTAGCATTCTTTTCTGGATGACTAGTAGTATGGCATATTTTTCTCCTAGTCATCATCTTACTATTTATAATATTTTTCTATTACCCTTTTTAGGATAATAGAAAAAAGTACATCTGCGTAATTTATGCTTTACACTTGTGCTCTCATACTTTTGCACTGCACATCTGTGTTTAAGTCACAAAACCAATTTGGTCTTAAATTTGGTGATTTCTCTGTACTTCCTGATATTCCCCTGGAATTAAAATAGCTTGTGCTTTTACTTTAATATCACTTCTTCAAGGTATTGTCAAGTTTCTCCAACTACATTTTGTCTGAAACTTGATTTCCTTAAATCTTTGCCTTTTGAAGTCCTTTTTTTTTCTGTTACAATCTCTCTTCTCTGAATTGTGAATTTGACTATTTCAGAGTCAGTGTATTAAAGTCTAATCTGTTGTTAGCTGTATTGTCTGATCTAATAAAGTAAATGATTCTGATACATATTTACTTAGGCTGTGATAATATGATAGCAACAAAACTATAGTTTAAAAGTGTGAGGAGAAACAGTAATTCTAATTGTATTTTTTTTAATAATTCAGATTGCAATGTGATGAAGAATGTTTAGCTCTTCAGAGGAACAGGTGGGCAATGAACTTTTTTTTTTCTGAAAAAAGTCCAAATTAAAAAAGTTAATGCTGTTTGGAAAAAAAAATCATTTCCTGTAAATTAGCATCAAATGTACAGACTCTGTATTTTGTGATCTGTTTATCTTTATTGGTAACCCATTTCTACTCTTCAATGAGAAAATGTTCTTGGGGGCTATTTTTTATTTATTTATGGTGGCTTTTTTTTTTTCTTCCCTACCATGCTTGGATTTAGGCGTCTTGCTGAGGCTCTTGAAATAGATGATAATTCTGACCCTTTCAACATCCGTTCTTCTGGACCAAAGTACAGTGACCTTTTAAAAGAAGATGCAAGGTATGTGTTCTAATGATGAGAGGTGTCATAGGTAAACAGTGTTGCGAGCAAGATAGGAAATGGAGGTTGATTCTATTCACTCTTGTAAAAATGTCTGTGTTTCCTTTTCTCTCCAGAGGTGATCATGGTGATTATGGCAATAGGTGGTCATTCAGGCAAAGGAATTAATGTGTTTTTCTCAAGACCAGCAAAATGAGAAGTTTAATTAATAAGTGTCTGGCTGGTTTCTTTGTTCTATAACAGGGCCAGATTTACAATGGGAACATCAGTTTCCACCATTCCTCTCACAACAAATCAGTACATGCACTCTTCCACTGGCTTCACAAACTTCTACTCCCCTATCTCTGTGCTCTCTGTAATTTTTTCAGGACAAAGGCAAGAGTGATAACCAAGTAATGAAATGTGTTCTTACAGTCTGACACTATTTCTGTGTACTAGTCCCTTTACTTGTTTGCCTTGCTGTCAATTTTCAAAATAAAGAAAATAACAAAACATTTGCACGATGCATAGTTAAGACTATGCTAATGCTGGTTGCAAAGAGAGCTACTAGACTGAAACATCTGAAAATGAGGCAATAGAAAGTCAAGTTACTATCAAAAGCATCACACTAGTAAACACTGCAACCTGGAATGACAAGGAGGGATCAGATTTGTAAAAAGATGCTTAAATGATAAAGGTCACTTAAGAAAATTTTACTTTGTGTGTATGCCTGTTGAATATATTTTACACTTGTTTCAGTGTCCTAATGATTAATAAATTTCATATTTTCAAATTTAATTTTAAATACTTAAGAAATACTTCAGTCGAGTGGTAGATACTCATCAATGTCCTGGGAAATGGAGATACTTGGTTTTGATAGGGCAGTATGAATTGGACCTGGATTAATTTGTAAATATACAAACAAGCTCCAGCTCAGGACAATCACAAACAGAACTCTTCAAATATGATGTGAGCAAGCTGATAAAACACCAAAACAAGCAACCTAAAACTGCAAGACCAGAACCAGAGTCAAGAATAACTGAGAAATAAAGTCAGTCATTTTTAACTGTCTCCACTCAGTCAGTTCTCTGATCAGGATCCTACAGAGGAGACTACTGAATCTGCAGATATATTTTTTTTTCCATCCTTTTGTGGAATGACTTATAACAGACTTCATTCTCCTCATCCTAATGGATTTGTTAGTCACCTTTCAAAATCTAGCAGCGAAGCCTACTCACATTTCTTGTTAACTGCGTGCTTCTTACCGCTCTTCAGTGAAGTGTGGGTTCATGCATTTGTGTAGCTGGAAATACAGAATATCCTTTCTTGTGAGCTGATCTGGCACTCCCCTTCACTTACGTAAAAGCAGTCTGATGAGGTTTGCTGCCAAATCTGGAAAGGCAAGACTGCACATAGTTGAAAAGAGGCTTTATTTTTCATTGTGGTTTCATCTGATGACCTCGAAAGAAAGTTTGAAATTCTAAGGAAATCTAATTTGTGCTTTGTCAGCCTTAGTGGCAGAGGAGTAAACAGCCTGAAATACTATTCTGAATTTGAGAATAGTGTTCTAACCAGAATCTGAACAGCTAGATGCAGAGACATATCTGCTTGTTGGATTGCCTCAGCTGTTCAATGATCCTATATACAGATATCAGAACTCCAGAGGACACTCCAAATGTCTTTTCAAGGATATCTCTTTAAAAAGAAGCTTAAGGAATACTGAATTCCTTGAACGTTCTCAACCCAAATTGTGCTCCCTAAGAATCTTCTCTATTGTTCCAAAGCAGCAGCAGTTGCTTGGTCTCTCCCAACATCTGCACTGATCTGCCCTTCAGTCTTCACTGTTCTTACTTGAATAGTCAGTAGGTTGGAGGCCCACTCACATCATCAGGTAGCTCAGTGTTGTTCTTCCATGGAGTTCTGTAAGAAATATCTGGAGGTACAAGTGGACATAAAATGCTTGCCTCATCTTCTCTGTACTGAGGATTCGGGGATTCTGATAACTCCACGCAGTGTCTATCCACTGGATAAATGAGGACAAAGCATTGGAGGTTTTCCAGTGGTTGGCTGAATCCGTTGTACCAGTGATCAAGTGATTTTGGTAGAAAAGCTACTCAATGTTGCCATTTTGCATGTTTGCTTGTGACCACTTGATCCTTTGATCATACCTTTACTTCAGCATCCAGAATGTTGTTAGGACATCCACTTCTTGAACGATGAAATTTTGATATAATTCACAAAGTGTTGTTGTCTTGGTATGAAATGGTGCATATTCCTGAAGAAACAGCTTTACTGATAACCAGATTTGAGACATGAATTCTTCAGGTAGACATTTTTCCCAATGGGGATGGTGCTCTAACAAATGTTAACCTTGCTTTTGGAATTAGTTTATCTGCTCATTTAAGAACAGAACACAAAGTTCACTCTGACAGACTCGATTTACTGTGATTAAGTAGGGTAAACCAATTAATTTAAAAAATCCATAATATCTCATATCAAGAATATTTTGTTTTCTTGCAAATAGCTTTATGCTTCCACTTCTGTTCTCATTAATTTGTTTCACCAGATAAGTTGTAAAATAAGTCAGTGCACTTTTTCTGTCTTTGAAAACAATTCTACTCTGTATGCTCAATACCTGATTTTCCATCAAAACATGAAATCTAATTAAGTGAATTGCCTAAATGACAAAACTGAGAAACACTGAAATGTTAACTTTTGATTACAACGCGTTACGTATGTTTACATGTTACAGAAGATAAAGTCATTGCATCTTTGTACATTCTATTGCCTCATTTACCTAGTATGCTGTTGTTGCAGGAAGGATTTAAAATTTGTCAGTGATGTTGAGAAGGAGATGAGAATGCTTGTGGAAGCTGTGAATAAGGTCAGTATTCAGGTATTCTTTGAGTTATTAAAAGAAACAGTTCTGTTTAGTTTGGGGGGAAGCAGAATAATGTTTATGAAACTTTAGTACTAATAGTTATGGATTAACACTAGATCTGTTTTGACCTTATTAGAACGCACATTTTAATAATAGATAGAACAAAAATTGTAAAACATAACAGTACGATCACTTCTGTGACAGCCAAGCTTTTTTGCATTTTTTTTAAAGATTTGACCAGTGCCAGGTTTTAATGCATCTGTGGATTATTGTTCATTTTTGTATCTCCACTGATAAAGTATTAACCATCAAACATAGTGTTTAAAGGTTGAGACTCTGAGGGTGAAAACCATAGGTTCTTTCAGGCACTGTAGTGGAAGTTGCTTTCAAATCTGTGGAGTGGATACCCTTCTGCATTTTTGTGTGAGGTAGTCCTCTTCCTCCTATAAGGAGACTGGGATTCAGCCTTAATAGTTCAGTAGACTCCAGTATATCTAAAGAGGTCAGTTCCACAGACAAAATCACAGGCCTATAGTAAAAGCAGAATTCTGCCTTCGGGCCTGTCTGGTTAGCGTACTACTGGCTTGCTGCTGCACAGTGCTTGACCTGTTGCATGCAGTTGAAAGTGTAAACCACTCTACCCTCAGTTGTCCTTAGCTCAAGGAACATAACCTTCTGTAGAAAGCATCAATGTCCTTTCCCGTTCTCTCCCTTAGGACTGCTTATGTTCTATTTCAGTCACCTAGTTTTATTTCTTTCTTTTTGTATGGTGTTTCTTAAGCAATCTCGGTGCTTGTCTACCTGTCTAATATTCTTACCTATTTTTTCCATATTGGAATGAAAATCCAAGAGGGATTATTTGTGTCTAATTATGTTCAGGCCCCTCCAATCTCATTTGTTAATACACACGTAGAGTATTTATTATTAGCTAAAAATAACTTGCCCAACATTGTTTTGCCTGTAGTTATCCTATTTTATACCTTTGTATACTGCCTTTATTTTACACACCCACACACAGAAATACATATGTACACATTTGTATATTTGGTAACTGGATATACCAATATATATTCCCATACCAACAGCCTACCAAGATATGTGATGTGGTACAAAAAAGGTGACAATATGTCTTGAATTAGTAATATAGAATGGATTAGTGACATAAAATACAGTGGAACAAGAGAACAGGAGAGCTCAAGAAAATCTCCAATGTTTAGTTCTCAGCAGTAACAAGGTATTTGTTAAATAACAATTCTACAAAACAGACCATTGAGTGTCTATTAAAAAGAGTCTCCATTGCAGAAGAGGATAAAAAAAAAAAAAAAACACAAACTAAGCATGACAATTCTTCCCTTGTCTGACCTAAAGGGAGAATTGCTCAATGCTCATTTAAGCTTCTGTCATGATGAAGATGAACCAGTTAGGCCCACCTGACAATTCAGTACCTCAAGGATGAGTTCTGCACCCACCTGCACCTCAGGCTGTTGGGAATTGCTATTCCATAAGGTACAAGAAGTCCCCAGAAGTCAAATTATATTTCAAAGGGGAAGAGATTTCTTTGTGAACAACAAAGATGTTACACAAGTCTTACTGTTTGGAGTCCATATGTTGTTATGCATGTACAGGTAAAAAATTCTTTTCATGAATTCTTCAGTAGGCAAACTGAACAGTTACCTGAGGAGTCCCATCATAATCTTTGTTCTATACCTCAAAATTCTCTATTTAGTTACATATTAAGTTTCACAAGGCTGTCAATTCCTCCTTGAAATGTTTAGATTCCTGATTACCAGTCATGTTCCCTCTTGCAACCACAGGTATTTGTATTGTGTTGGAGATGTCTCTATACCTGGTAAGTGTTATCACTGCTCTTCATTCAGGCCTGTTGCCCAGCCTGACAAGTCAACTCCCACTTCTTATGTATCCAAAGACTGGATTAATATGTTTGATATGGCATTATGCAAGGGGACTGTGCTTAGTTGTTCTTCTGCCAAGATCCCTAAATCCGTCTTATGCTTGAGTCTCTGTTCAGTTGTTTGTTTACCATGACTCCTAAATCCTTTCTGTCTTGAGATGTGACTCGTGTTCTTTGTTTCTAGATGTAAAGCTTTACTTCCTTCTATTAAAAGTATTTTGCATGCTGGTCTATGAAGCATTCAGGTAGCTCTGCCTGTATCAGTACTATGTATTTTGTACTGATTACTGTTTACTTATGCTTACACATTTTTGTTTTGACTTGTTTATATTTTTGCACTGTTCCTTTGGATGCTAATTTCAGCTTAACTGGATAAATGAGTAATAAAAAGGATTTTGACGCTTTTTGTCAATTTGTAATTTTGTCATTTTGTAAATATACACTTATATATTAATACAGTTAACCTTATCTGTCATTGTATGACTTTGCTTGCTTCATGAATGTCTGTTCCCCTAGACTCATTAGTATGTACTAATCTAGCACAGCAGAGTTGTCACTATTGACATGTGTAAGCAGACAGGACAGAAAACATTCATGTCATCCAGCTCTGTCAGCACATAGACAGAAATTCTGATTTTTGTTTTGAGCCCAGAATAATCTCTTTAAAGATCAGCTTTCTAAAGGTACAAAATCTGTAGAGTTTTCTTTATCCAAATGTTTGTCTATATGCTAAAAGTGTTGTAGTAGGTAGAAGGTTTATTATTGTTTATTGCTAAGTAACTATCCAGACAGTATGTGATTATTGTGAAGACTTACGGAGAAGATTGACCACCACTTTAGGTGTGGTTACTATTTGTAATTTAGCTACTTAACAGTCTGAAAGGTGGCAGGTATTAACCATCCATCTACAGGGCAGGTACACTGTACCTTTAATGTTTATCTTCCTCTGTTAGATATGGTCTGCTACAGATGAATTTAGGTGACTGCAGCAGAATGAGTGTTCTCTTTCTCTCAATGGAGGGGATGAGTTTCATCCTCATTCTGCCTTTCTCTGTAAGAACTGGTGATTAAATGTCTTGCCAAGTTGAATAGTAGAGGAAAGGAGTATAACAAATAGGATTACTGTTAAGCAGCATTCCTCTTTTACAGTAATACTGATTACAGTAAAAATACTGTAAAGGACCCAAGAAGAATTTTCAAGAACCTGTGTTGATTTCTGCAGTTATTTAAATAATTTCCAAGAGTATTCTTTTGCTTAATCTAATCAGTTAAAGATTATATCAAATTAATAGTTTCCTAGAATGTTAAAGAAGAAAGAGTACACAGTACTGCATCAAAGTTACTTCTGGCAGTACTGTGATCATGCAATAATAGACTTGAACTAATATTTGTGTGTGGTTGAAGATATATCAATATTGTCCTTTTATTAGATTCTGAAGTGGGGTTGTCTGCATCTTAATGATTTGAAGAGACTTTTCACATTATTTATAAAGCAGCTGCTTTTTAATGTAACAATTCTCCTTGTGTAATCCAAAGGTGTACTAATAATCAGACATTTGTATTTGAATGTTAAACATAGCTTGTCAGAAGATGTCTTAGAATCATTCAGGTTGGAAGGAGCCTGCAGAGGTAATCTAGTGCGGCTCTTTATTGAAGCAAGAACCAACGCTGAACTCAGCCCCTGAATGAATGGGCTTTATCCAATCAGATGCTGAAAAAGTTTCATAAATCCACTCTGGCTACTCCAAGGGACCTTCTGCCTTCATGTGGCTGATGAGAGGGCTTGCTCTGTGTTTTTTTCACAGGCTTTGAAACGTAGCTTATTGTCTTGTAGTTCTTGTGTTGTCTGTCTTGCTCTTCTTGAAAACCCAACAGTTGCCTTTCTCCAGTCATTAGGCTCCTACCCCCAATGTCTATAACCTTTCAAAAATGATAGAGAACGACACATTCTCCTAGTCTCTCAGTGTTGTTAAATGTGCTGTGTCCAGTTCCAGAAACCTGTACAAGCTGGGACTTCTCTTGCAATCCCTGACTCAAACTTTATCTAATACTGGCAGTTTGTCTTCTTGAACCCTGTCGATAGACCCAAAGACCTCCGAGACCTTGTTGGTGACAACCAAGGCAAAGGCTGAAGCAGAGTGTCTTGAAACCCTGAAGCAGACCGAGTATCTTACCCTCATCTGCATCTGCTGTTGCTAAGGCACCCAATCCGTTAGGAGGGAGGGACGCTTTTTTTTCTGTTCTTTCTTTGACTGTTTATGTAACAATTGTTGTCAAATCAAGCATTATCAGTTTTTGTTTACTGGAAACTGAAACTACGGTTTTGTTGCTATTTAATGACATCAGTAGACTTTATTACTTGGCAGATTTTGCAGATAAATCGCTTCTTTGGTAGAAGGAAGCGATAATTAAACCTGATGCCTTTGTAGCAACCTGCATTGTATGGGCATTGTAGAAACCAGTCTGAAAAAGAAAAATTCTGATAAATTATACTGCTTTTGGGTGTAAGCAGAATGGATGTATTCAGAATTTGTTTCAAACTCAAATATACACATAAATGTGTGTATCTGTGCTTTGAGGTGGGAACTAAATGGATGGTTTTTAGATGATTTTTTTGCCAATACTGATGTAGTAGTATTTTGTAGTACTACATTCTGTCACAGTGGCAAAATTTTAGAGGTAGAAGCACTTTCTCCCACACACCTTTCCTTTCCACTCGCCTTTCTTTGCTTGCTCATTTCCTCATTTGTTATTTATTTATTTATTTATTTATTCTTTTTTAATTCAGGGCAAGCATACAAAGAAGAGTCATTGTTACCCACCAATGAACAGGGATCATCGCAGAATCATCCATGAATTAGCTCAGGTGTATGGCATTGAAAGTGTGAGCTATGACAACGAACCAAAGCGTAACGTTGTTATCACTGCAGTGAAGTACGTAATTCATTTTGTTTTCTAGTAACTGTGTATGTTTATATCACTTAATTGAATGAGTTTATTTACAGTGCAATTTGCAACATGCAGTAGCTTCCATTTAAAAGTTTTTAAAGCATTTTTAAATTGATAATTTGATAGGCTTCTGTTTCCCCCGGTTGAATACGTCTTCAGAGAAGAAAACCCAATTAAAAATGAAAAAGCTAAGAAAAACAAGATTTTGCAGGTCTGTTTTCCATTTGGCTTAGCAGTAACTTCTTGTCTTTTTGTCATCAGCTAAATTTGACAGAAGTATCAAAGATGATAAATGTAATAAAATTTTATGAATATTAATGGCTGGATAGAGAAGTCACATCTAAATTTGCACCTTCTTTGAAGAAGGCTCGTATTGGAACTTATTGTTCTCTACCCACCTGAACCTGCCACAGAAAGTCCTGTCCTCTCTTTTCTGTTAATGGACAAAGATGGAAACGGATTACTGCAAATATAAAAGATGTCTAAGCAAAATTAGAGATGCTTGGAGAGGGCACGTAGAGGGAAGTTCATAGTATAAAAGGAAATGAAGGGAATATAGCTGGGGGAAAAGCAAGGTTATTGCACTGGAGAGAGTGTGGCTTCCTTGATTCTTTTGTCACGGAGTGGGTTATGTAGTTTAACATTGTCAAATTTTAATTCAGCACTGTCAAATTGTGGTTCTTCGGCAACCCGTTTAATTGGTTTTTAACTGTAGATATTGGCTATAGTTAAAAAATTAAAAATAAAAAATTGCTACCATCCCTGCTATTACAGTGCAATTAGCTGCTCCTGAGCCTCCTAGCTTAGAATCTTGATTTCTTTCAGTAAAGATGGGACATTACTTTAAGATAACTCTTAATGTTTCTGTGAACCAATTTAAGATATCTCCCTTCCTACAAAAGAAGGGTGAGAAGAGAGACCACATTTGAAAAAGCTTCCTTAGAAAAAGGAAGGGGCTGGAGGATTATGAGAAATTAGTAAAGAAGAGGAAAGTGTCAGAGAAAGAGCATGACAGATGATGTTTTAAAAGCAAAGTCGTATGATGCAATGTTAGAATGGGAAGTCTTCTGTAGTGTTATAAGTTGCACACTTGCTCCTTCCCTTGTGTTGATAAGGGAAGATCATGCAATGCAGAACACAAATGCTGCACTTTTACTTCTGCTCTTACAGACAATGAGTGCTCTATAACAATGTTTTTCAGCTCCGTAGCAATGTTTCCTAATTGAATTAATCCAAGGATTCTTTTCATTGTCATTTTATTTGAAGTGGCAAAGACCACTTCTTCGAGACATAAAACTCATTGAAGCCTCAGACAATTAATAGCTCAAGTTCTAGGATGATATTTTTAGAGTATTTTGTAGAATCAAAGAATGGTTTGGGTCAGAAGGGACCCTAAAGATCACCTAATTTCAACCCCCCTGCCATGGGCAGGGACACCTCCCACTAGACCAGGTTGCTCACAGCCCCATCCAACCTGGCCTTAAACACTTCCAAGGATGGGGCATCAAGAGGTTCTCTGCACAACCTGTTCCAGTGCCTCACTACCCTCTGAGTAAAGAATTTCTTCCTAATACCTAATCTAAATCTTCCCTGTTTTAGTTTAAAGCCATTACTCCTTGTCCTCTCACTATACTCCCTGACAAAGAGTCCCTCTCTGGCTGTCTTATAGACCCCCTTTAAGTACTGGAAGACTGCAGTACGGTCTTTCTGGAACCTTCTCTTCTGTAGGCTGAAAAACCCCAGCTCCCTCAGTCTGTCTTTGTAGTAGAGGTGCTCCAGCCCATTTGATCATCTTTGCTGCCCTCCTCTGGACTTGCTCTGATAGGTCCATGTCTTTCTTGTGTTGGGGGCCCCAGAGATGAATGCAGTAAGCCCTAAAGCTGAGTTCAGTTTCACAACAGCTTCTTCAAATCCAGGTTCTAGTCAACACAAAGCCCAAAAGGTTTGATTCAGTTTTTCATCCTGTTTTCAGTATTCCCTGCAGATTTCTTTTAGGGGCGTTTCCAAGTATACATAATGAGAAATGACGCTAGGCAAAAAGCACTATTTTTTTCCTGTTCTTCCCCATTATGCCACTGAAACGGTAACATGACCATACAAGTTGGATCAGAGGAGTGAGAAAGCATCCTTGGTGCTAAGAGTTCCTCTGGCCAGATAATAGGCTAGGAGCAAGCAACATGATTCTACTTTGCCATCGGCCCCTGTACCCATCATCATTCCACCACATCAGTAAGAGTTGATCATGTTAGCTGCGTTAGAATCACTGGTGTACAGCATCACCAGTGTCTGAGCATATAAAGAATATTCCCAGCGTTGAATGTCAAGGTTGATCTTAAGTGCCCTTCTCAATGCTTCCCTGCTGGTTGCCTTTGTAGTCACTATCTTTTTGAGCAGTTGCAATACCAGATTCCTTCGGACCCAGGATTCCTTCCATGGGGCACTACCTATTTAAAAGTTTATATCCAGACTGGTATGGCAAGAAGGGGAAGGCTTTCCTCATTAAGTTGACACACGCACTTCCCTGTGCCTGTCAGTGATTTCCTCGACTATCTTACTTGCACTAGTTTCCTCCCTTGATAGTTCAGGGTGCCAGAGCCTCGGGCACTGTCATTAAGGGGTGCTTGCCTGTTACGTAGTGACCAGTGTTTATAAGTAGCTTGTATGGACTTGAGGCATCCTCGAAGGGTTCTTGAGAACAGTCATCCCTATAAGGCCCATGTTTTTGGTGTTCCTTCTAGGAACAGCATTTCGTTTAATGTTTATATATAATTTAATTATATATGTAGGTGAGTATATAAATATATCTTTATACCCAGGCTTATATAGATTTTTAGAGAGAGATTTAATATGTGGTTAAATTTTAATGCATAACTATATAGTTAATATGTTTAAATTACTTTAGTATGTTATGGCAGTTTTCTGATAAAATAATTGTAGGATTTTTTACCTCATAATTTCTATGTAAATGCAGCTTTAAGCTCAGAAATGCACAGAACATTATTCAATAATAACAATATAGTGTAATTATTAAGTGTTTTGGTCACATTAGGTAAGTGTAAATTCATTTACTCCTACTTTGCATTCTAAGTTGGTTTGTCAGAGACATAGAAGACTGTTAAGAACAGTAAGAGGTACAGGTTGTCATCTTGGAAAATGCATGGAAAGGTACTGCAGAGTTGTCACAAAGATACCTGAAATCATAGCCTGAGTAGAGAATGCATATTCTCTCTTTCTTCTCTCAACAGACAAGGTAATGGGCACAAATTAAAATCATCAGGTTTGAAACAGTTGCAGGAAGAAGATTCATACAATATGTAACAATTGTGGAATGGGTTGCTCAGAAAGTCAGTGACTTGCTGTATATAAGAATAAACAACAATGTTAGAGTTATAAATATATAATTTAATGTATAGTTACTCGTCTGCTATTTTCTTTGTATGTATACTAGTGGTTTTAAATATAATGGTACTTGTGAGAACAGAAGAATGGGAAAGGCTAAGGTTACCTTAAATTATAAAGTCATAAATAGGCGTTCAGGCAAATGTTTGTTTCCAATGTGGAATAAAATTTACTGTTAAGTTATGAATGCAGTGTAAATAGGAGGACAAGAATGAAGGACAAGAAGCAGCATTTATTTACCTGTTTGGAAATGGAGAGGCCAAGCTAATTTATTCTCCATATAAAAAGTAGCTAGCCAAAAAATGTATCATGTGCAAGTAATATTCAGAGAAGAGTCTACATCTCAGAAGGTAGTGAAACATTCCTAAGAAGAAGAGGCATTCAGATATAAATAGGAAAGCAATGCTGTTTAGTGTACCAGAATGGTGGTGGAAGGCTTTTCAGTCTTGCAATTACACTGGAACCATGACTGGAAGTTGAAATAAAGCAAACTCTTGAAAGTGACTCATAGGAAACTTTAAGACATCTCCACAGCCTGTTAAAGATAGAGTGTGTAGGATACTTATTTTGAAAAATTTTGGCTTAGATGCCTTTTTGTAATAATCTTTCAAAGCAATTTCCATGGTTTTTTATATCCTTTCCCTGCCTCCAGCCAGTGCAGGCTTTGGATATGGACTGTGCAGTACTGAAGTTGCATGTCATTCACAGCCAATACAAGCCTAGGGACGTGCTAAAGCATACTGTCTTCCTGTATTGGAGAAAATACTGCCCTGCACCATGGCCACAGGGTGGCCCTTGTATTGCAGAGGGCACAAGCAGAAGTGGGATGCTTCATTGTACGGTTATGGTTGCATAATAGATAGTAACTTAAGTGGAGGGCAGGAAGAGCTGTTTGATTATTTGTTTTTTATTTCTTAGTGCATATCATTTTTCTGGTCTCATGCACCTGGGCTAACTGGTAAGGAAGTGGCACTGCACTGTGAGGCCCTGGCACAGGCTGCCCAGAGAAGCTGTGGATGCCCCATCCCTGGAAGTGTTTAAGGCCAGGTTGGATGGGGCTGTGAGCAACCTGGTCTGGTGGGAGGTGTCCCTGCCCATGGCAGGGGGGTTGAAATCAGGTAATCTTTAAGGTCCCTTCTGACCCAAACCATTCTGTGATTCTGTTACTGTTCCTTGGAGAGGACTGCTTCACAGGGGCCTAGTTTTAGTGCAGAGTGATGAGTAAGTTTAATGCGACTTGTTGCCAGAGTTTAAGAACATGATTCCACAGCACTGGATATTGTAAAGATGCAATGATCTGTGAACATAGACCTTGTTGCAGCCTACAGCTTCCTCATGAGGGGGAGAGATGAGGAAGGTGCTGATCTTTTTTCTCTGGTGGCCAGTGATAAGACCCAAGGGAGGAACAGCATGAAGATGCATCAAGGGAGGTTCACATTGGATATTAGGAAAAGGTTCTTCTCTGAGAGGGTGGTTGAGCCCTTGAGCAGGCTCCCCAGGTAAGTGATTGTGGCATCAAGCCTGTTGGAGTTCAAGAAGCATTTGGACAACAGTCTCAGAGATATGGTTTGATTTTTAGGTAGTCCCGTGTGGAGCCAGGAGCTGGACTCGATCCTTGTGGGTTACTTCTGATTCAGGATATTCTGTGACTCTATGAAAATTAAATAGTTATATAGATGAAATACAAATATGAACTCTGACACTGGGACCACTACTTTTAAGTGTAACTTTTTTGCCCTAATTTCTTAATGAATATAAATTCCTATTGAATAAAATAACCTTTTCTTTTATTTTTCTAGAGGGAAATCCATTTGTCCAAGCAATACTTTAACTTCTGTGCTAGATAAAGAAATGCAGAACAGGCCTCCACCTCCTATTCCTCATTACAAACAAACAGATAAGTAAGAAATGTGTTTCTAAAACGGTGTTCTTCAATTTTGTGCTGATTAACTTAAGGAAGAGTGTTCATGAACTTCAATTTTATGCTCCCTTAGTCTTTGTTTTCTCAACCTACATGCTGCTTCGGAGCTTGCAGCCTGCACTAAGCTTTTCTGTCCACAGAAGTAAACCTGAAATGAAATGCGAACAGAATGTAGGATTGACTATGATATAAGAGCAGTAAAAAAAAAAAAACAAATATTGTGGACCTCTCTTTTTTATAAAGATTACATAGTTGAGAAGAGATGAATGTTTTGGAGGTTTGGGGTGTTTTATATCTTTAACTTTGCTGTGTAAAAGATGAGTAGTGTCTTACTGGCATAAAATAATTTATTAGGACAGTTAGTAAATTTATTTTTATTTATGTTTATATTTTATTATTTAAAGGCATGTTTTAACATTTAGTCTTCAGTACATTAGTGTTTTTGCAGTAAATATTACTAATAAATGGTGGTTTCTGGTAAAACTTGAAAACAAATTGTATCAATTCAGCCATGCACTGATATATATTAATTTGATCAAGTATATGTTTTTTTCCCCCAAAATCATAGTTAAATGTTTTCTGAAGCATTAAGATATTTCCATTAGAACATAATTTAGAACATGCCATCTATCAGTGCAGCATGCATACTCACACTGAGATGTTACGGAAATTTGTGACTTCAACTTACTTTCATCTCGTGTTTCATGCAAAGTGAGTAACATCTAATATTCTTATAATTTCAGGAGTAGTGGAAGCAGTGGTTTATCCAAACCATTAAAAGAAGAGCCAGTAATTGACTACTTTGATGTCCAAGACTGAAATGGTTGATGTAGAATTACGATACAGAAGCTTACAGGTGAAGATACTAAATTATTGTGCAAGGCACTTTTTGGTTATCTGTCAAATGATCAGTTGTTCAGCATGTTCATGGTTTAACATCTAAAATTAGATCGTGATACTTTATAGTTTACATCACTGCATAGTACTTAACAGTAGTATAATTTTTTTCAACCTGTGTTTGCTGCATTTTTTTTATCTAATATGCTGTCAGAATGATGTAAATTTCCATCAATGCCTTTAAAGTGAGAGAACTGGTAATCAAATAGATTCTTTTGAGTAGTGAGAACAACAATAAATCTTAAAGATTTACTTCAACATATCTCACACAATTTAAACTAAACCAGGAATAATCTTTGTTAAAAGCACTAAAGGGAATATTCATAAAGCATTTTCATCTTTTTATTAATTCATATCCATGTTAATGTGGTAAATCTGGGAATTTTAGTTACTCCTTTGCATGGAAGGAAATACAAAATTTAGTCAGTCTTGAAGTACAAGTATATGCTCTAAATGCCACTTAAGAGCACAGGTTCCTTTTGTGTCTGAAGAACTGGGACTTGTGGAAGGTGGGGAATTAAGGCTTATTTTGTTTTACCTCAAATTTGACATTAAAAAAAAAAAAAAGACAAAATTATTGATGTTACTCAAGACCTTGAACAAGATAAGCTTTTGTATATTATTTTGGTGTTCTATTTGATTTAGTTTTTATTTAGATATGTTAGCTTGATGGTCTTGTTTTTTTTGCATGGTTTTTGTTAATGGTTTATTACCTTTTTCTGTACTGTGCAAGCTTAAGGGGATGTATGAAGTTTGGTCTAAGTGTATTATGAATCTGGAACAATTTTTGTAAAATTTGTAAGAACATGTTTCTTAGCTCTTTGCCAGTGGAAGGTATTTGTTGCATGGGAAATGCCATGAACAAAATGGGATGGTGGTATAAACGGTATAACACTCTCTTAGATGGTGAATTGTTTCCAGATCACGAGCTGAAGTGGGAGAGAGGTGATTCTGATCAGACCTACAAAGTGGCACAGTTCTTGACTTTGAGTGATACATGTTGTCTAGGGGAGATGGTTCTTTCAATTAGTAACTTCCTTCATTTGGCACTGGTTTGCTCTGTTTCTTGTTCCTTGTGGCTACATGTAGCACTAGAGGTGAGTACCCTGTACAGCATCAGAGGCTGCTGCTGTTCAAAGGGGCTTAGAACAATAAAGAAACAGACCTCATGAAAGCCTTGATGGTTTGGGTTTCAGCTAGTTTACTATGCTGTAGTGTGAGGTTTGTAGCCAAGAAAATGAAAGGAAGGGATCCGTACTTAAATTTACGTAGTTACAAAATGGTTAGTCTTAAATGTGAAGTATTCTGTGGCTACATTTCATCCTGAACATCCTGAGCTTGTGAAACAATGAACAGCAAAGTCGCAGATGATATCTGCCCCCAAAATCTTTTCAGAATTAAAACATGTTATTGCATATTTTTGTGTGTTTATTATTTTGCATAAAAGAAAGTCGTACGTGTTTCTAAATGTTTCAAATGCATGTCACCAGTTACCTTCTGGTAGAACAGTTACCAGAAGGACTCTCATTTCTCAAGACTGTTCAGGCTTTTAATTTGTTCATAGTGGTTTAAATTACTTTTACCTCTTTGTCTTACTTTTTGAGAACAAAAACTAAGAATAAATTAACAAAGCTTATAGTACCCTTATTTTTTAAGCAAATTGTTGTTTGATCCTACAAGGCGTACTGCTTTGTGAAGTTCAGCTAAAGTTAAAGAAATTAGTTACTTTGCATCTTTCCAGGAATCTTTTCTTCAGTCCCATCATTGTGAGGAATGTATCTATTCCAGTGCTTGCAGACAAGTGCCAGTTCACTGTGGCTAGACAAAGGCTAATTCCTGTGTAGAAACCCAGAGCTATCTTAAGAGAGCAGTGTTTTCAGGCTGGTAACACCAACAGGGAGAATGTATCTAGTTACACTACGAAGGTTGGTTCTGGACAGGAGCCTGCCACACACGTCCGGTGAGCTGAAAGTGTAGGTAAAGTGAGCTCCAGCATATGTGTGGCTAATGAAGTTGGTATTCTGTAGGTAGACCTAACACACGCAGACACACACACACACACACAACCTAAGTGATTTAGTTGATATTAAACAGCATAAAGCTGAAGCCTGTTAACTTTTCACGTTTTCATATGAATACAGCTAATGTTTCACATTTGCACCTCTGATTTGAAATATTAAAACTTAAAAGGTTTTAGTAGCATTATATTTATCTCTGTTTCATTCTTTTAAATCAAATTATGGCTTTAACGTAAATATGTGAACCTGGTGAGATGCACTTCTGCAGCCTGCTGTTTTTAATAAGAAAACCCAGGTAATCTGCAGCTTCTCAAGTTGGACTACTTAATTATACTGAATCTGTTCATACTGAGAAATCATAATGTTCATTACTAAATATCTTAACTGCACATATATTAACTCTTTTACATAGATGTGTAAATTACACATCTCTGTATCACGGCTGTTGGAGACTGTCGTTATGAAGCAAGTCACATGTATGAAAATGTTTGCTTTGAAATGCATTTTAATAACTTGGTTAAAAACATGATACCGTGATACCATACCCAGGGAATTAATACCAAAACCAAAAAGTATTGATGTCTTTCTTCCCAGAACACAGTAACATAGCCTTAAAAAGGAACTCAGCAGTTTAACAGTGGTGCTCTTCTTTCTGTTCTCATTTGCTTTTGCTGCAATGTCTGTGACTTTAATACTGAAGAGTACTAAAGACTGCAGTTCTGAAATCTATGATAACTCATTTTCATACTGCACATGTGCCTCGTGGAAATGTTTTTCGATTAGCTATTTTGTAAATCCCATGAGCAGGCCTTTACATCTTTTATCTGATAGAAGAATGAGAGAATAAGAGAGAGCTTTGCATCAGTGAAGTCAGTAGCAAAAACCTTATTGACATGACTGTAACCAAGACTTAAGCTTGAATATGCTAGTCATTTTCCAGAGCCCTTAGAATAATACTATTTCTTGCAGATTTATTTGATATAAGTACTCTGCAATAAGTGTCTTTTGAAATAACTTGTGTGATGTAAGTTGGAAGTCATGTAACTTCATTAAGTGCTTTTAAAATTGTGTATAAAATAGATATTTTGGCATTTGGGCTGTGCTATTACTGATCTGTATTGTTTAATGCATTTAAAGTGCTCTGAGTATTCAGTGCTTGGATTTAACCTAAAATTGTGTAAGATGTGTAAGTAGACTTCAGTATCACTGCTACTGTGGCACTTTTGTACAATATCTGCCAGATAAGGAAATAAGCAAAATAAAACTGTTCTAAATCACTTTTCTTAAGTTATTTGTTGAAAGCTTTTTATTTTACTTGATTTTTTGAAGTTGGTGTAAAATGACTTTCATTATAAACCTGAAATAAATGCAAGTTGAAAGTTCTGTGCTTTGGAATTGTTTGCAAGTTTTATCTTGGTATTCCAAGGTTGGGAGACTGATATGGTATCACAGAGAAAAACTAAAGATTTAAATGGAAGTTTGGGGAGTCCATTTCCTCAAATTTTGAAATATCACATACAATGTCCTGAAGTTGAAGTGATTTTAACTTGCTGTAAGAAAACTGAAGCAAGTAAAGAGGGACTCCGTGGGAAATAGTAAAGATTACCTGCTGCCTTCTTGGGATTCAGTAGTACAGGAGAGTTGATTGTCAGAATGGAAGTTTACATTTTGGTTATCTGAAAAACCCTTTGTCTTCCCAAAGGCTACCTGACAATAAAATGTATAATTGTAATTTCATCATTGTTTGCCCACCATTCACTTGGAACGGTGACTCTAAAGAAGAGTGGTATTTGGGAGTGTGTGAGAGGGACAGAGAGGACTCATGCCACTTAGAAGTCTCTGAGGTCATTAGATTTAACAAATACACTGTGACAAATGTGGTCATACAATATGGTAAAGACAGCCAACACAATTTGGTACATGGCAGGGAGACTCAAAAAGCAAACAGTCTGAAAATAAAAAGTTTGAAATGTTTTGAGGTGCTTCATCCTGAAACCTTTATAATACCAAGTAATGCATCTCCAATGGCAAAAGTCACAGAAGTGAGTAACAGGCTGTGGCCTGAGCTAGTATGTCAGGTGGAGTGCGGGATGGCTCAGAGGAATTCAAGAAATGATCTGAGATTGAAGAGCTCTTGAAAGACGACTCAAAATCTTCTGTATTATTGGCTCATCTGCCATAATTTCATAATTTAGACTTATATTCATGCTCCAAAATATCCTGAGAAGTGACATGTTACATGCAATGTAAGCATTGCAAAACAGATCTTAATTGGAAATGGAATTGGAAATCTCTGCCTAAAAAAATACATGCAGTTCAGGACTGTCACTGACTAGAAAGTGACCAAACATGTCAGTATTATCAGTGTGTGCAAATGGCAGCAGAAGAGACTAATTGATTTTAGTATGTATTCAATCAATAGTAGATCTTGGCCATGTTTGAAAATTGTCAGGGAAGTTATGACATGGTCACAACAGTCTCTTACCATTAGTAGATAAATAGTAGAGAGATAAATAGATAAAAATAGATAAATTCTAGATAAAATACTACTATTCAAAGACTGTTGGGTTTCTGTCGTTTTAGCCTTTATAGGTGTCAAGTTTCTGCTGCATTCCCAGCAGAAGCCTTCCTATTTAATTAACGCTGCTGTCATCTTTTACTAACATTCTGAATTCTGAAGACCAGATCTTTGTTGTCTTAGGATTCTTGGAGGCAGTAGTGCAGTTCCTTGAGCAGAGGGAAAGTGGCCCTGTTGCAGCTGTCTTGGGTGAGGCCAGGTCCCTGGTTCTCAACTCTGTTGCCCAGGAGGGGCAAAAGAGGGAAGAGAGGGGCTTGACGAGTAGAGCTTGATCCTGGGCCATCAGACAACCTCATCATTCCATTCTCTCCATTCTTTCCTGAGCCATCATCTCTTTGAGGATGGTATCCTGGCTGCATAGGTCACCAAGAGGTTCCCATCAGTAGCCAGGCTCCTAGTTCCCTTACAATCCCTCCAAGCTGTGGTTGTATCACTCCTAGAGTAACTAGAGGGTCCCAGGAAAATAAATACGAGTCCTGGCAAACATCATTGTCACAGATTCTGAGCTTACCACTGTATTGCTGCCTGAGCCTAGAAGTGGCATGTCTCCTTTCACGCTGTGGTGACAGCGGTGCTTTGCATCGTGAGCCTGGCTGCTGTTGTACTACCGCCTGCCGTTGCTTTGAGCAGTGTTTGCACAGTTCCCCTTTATTCCTCAGTAAGTACTGTGCTGCTTCTGCAGAGCAGGCTAACAACCAGAAATGTCCAGTTACTTACTGGAAAACAGGATGTCTGGTGTCATGCTGTGTGAAGTTAGTTCCCCAAAAGGACAATGGGAAACTTTGCAACAGGACCCTATTGCAGCTAGCAACATGTGGAGCCTTTCAGCACCCATCTGAAGCACAGGTGAGTGTCTTTAGGGGGTGAAAGCTGCTTCTGACTGTGCTTTACTCCCATCTAGAGTAGAGCTGTGGTATGGGTGAGGTGCCTTTGTGGCAGCCCTGACTTATACCTGGTTCTGACACCCCATGAGATGCTATTTACAGCTCTGTGCATTTTTTTCCCAAGACATGTGTCCACTTTCACCCTTCTATGGAAAATGCAGCTGTCTTTCACAACAGCAAATGGGTTCTGCCACTAAGAATCTTTTCAGAATACAGACCAAGACGTAGCGCACTTCTGGTGTTTCAGGCAATCCTCTGTAAATTGGTTTAGGCTTTGTTCTTGTATGACCTACTGTTGCCACCTCTAGAGCTGTTCTCGGTGAGAGGAAGGCGGGGCAATTAAAACAAGGACAGACTGTATTAACTACCAGCAGTAAAACTGCATCAAACCTGCTGATCCTTGCTTCTGGGGCAGAGAACATGCCATGCACTGTAAAAGCATCCAGTAAAAGGCAGGGATATAGAAGACAAACTGTGCGTGGAGGGGAAGAGAAAGAAAACATCTCCATTTCACAGGTTCAGAAGGAAGGCACAAGGAGTGTAAAAAACCATCCACAGTATCCTGTGCGCTAGACTCGAGCTGGGATATGGCACAGAAGCATAAGCATTTTGATTTGCTCCATCACGGCACTTCAAGGAAGCAAGAGAGATGTCTCTGGACTGCTACTGATGCAATATTTTGCAATTTTTTCTTGCAGGGATTCTGGATGAACAAAGGCTTTCCTTCTGTTGTAACTGCCTGGAGGTTTTCCTGACCTTTCTTTCCCCTCCCATTTTTCCAGGTGGATTAAATTGTTCAGTCAGAAAGCATGAATATAACACCAGGAAGCTAGGGACTGTAACACCACAAAATGGTAATTGCTTAATACTTCAGGCCATATTAGTTTCAGCACAGACAGACCCTCAGCCAGGGATGACAGAGTGCCAACAGCTCCCAGCACAGTGACTGACAGAACTGGGATGTGGCAAATTGCACTCTCAAAGCCCACGGCAGGACGAGGGCTAGGGGATAGGCTTTGCATTACGAACAGTCATGCATTACATTCTTACAACAAAGGATAAAGTAGGACAGCCCATGACTACTTCCCCCCCCCCCCCCCCAACCCATCTATCTTGAAATGTTTTCCATCGTCCTCTCATTCTCCTTTGCTACTCTAAAAGACTGGCAGCTGTACTGCTGGTGTGATGTTACTTAAATTTTTATGCTACGTTACACATTTGTACTAAATGAAAGGGATGTTGCTGGCTGTGAAAGTCACATGAATTGAAAGAACAGCTTAGGGTGTGACATCTACTGATAACTGAGTAACAGGATTGCTTTTTCCTCCTCTCAAACCAACGCTGCAATTGAACCTCAGTACATTATTGCCATATTTGAGGTCTCTGTCCTGTATCTGTAAAGAGTAAGGCCCAACTGAGGCACCCAAGTGTACGAGATTTCGATCCCCCAAAAACCTTTCTTACAGACCACCAGCTGGGTGGTTTGTAGCACTCCCAGCCCATTCACACCTGGCGCTGCCCCAGTGCAAGCACCTCACCTCAGCCAGAAGACGCTCAGCAATACGAAGGTTTGTGTCTAGTCAGCGGGAAGAATGAGGTACCACTAAAAGGCTCTAAGGAAAAACTGTGAGGCCACACATAAGGTCCTGAGTGGGAACGGACCTGGACCAGGGCTAGCCCAAAGTAAACATAAAGCAAAGGTGAAATTTAGTCTGTCTGAACGGTTTTCCAGCTGGCAGAGGCACTCCGGGTTCCATCCCTCAGTTCAGGACCATTCCTGTATCTTGTCAGTTACTGCTTAGCTTTAAAATAAAACCAGCAAATAGTTGCTCCTATTCCCACAGGTCCCAGCACTTTGTGCTCTCTTCTTTGCTGTGGTGGCTTCCCCAGGCAATACTCCCCATGCAGGACAGCCCCTGGCCTGAGCCACAGAGCCCTCTCCTGGGACAGGAGCTTGCACCCATCAGAGGGACAGCTGAAGGGAGCCCAACACCTTGCACTTTGTGGGACTTACGGGAAACACCTGCTATTACAAAGACTGGTACCCTTATACATCCCCTTTACAAAGCCTAGGGTGAGCTCCTGCTTTCAAAAGATGATTTATCCACCAAAATGAATGGGAAATTCCCTCCTGTAGGCCTGAGTGAGACCCTAAAGAGAGGAGCAGGTACTTCACGTTACCTATTGCCACCTACCTTCCACCGGGCACTGACGGTAACGTGCAATAGAGGGCCTGGGCTTTCACTCTTGGGAATAAGGATTTGCTAACCCAAATTCTCTTGTTCTGTCAGTACTAGAATGTATCAGGCTCTGGAGGCATGACTGAACTCCGAGTTGTTGAAGCCTGGTGACTCGGTCTGCGTTGCGCCACCCTGGTTTCCCCATTTCTGCGTCTCTAGAAAGCAGCAGTCTTTCCAGATCACGCTGATACTGTTAGCAATATTTAACTAACTTCTTTTTAGTTTCAGGGTGTGCTTTGAAAAGACTAGCTTTAACAATCATTTTAATTATTCATTTCCTAAAAATAAAAAAAAAAACACTCTTTTTTGTTACATCCAGATACAATCTGGCTCACAGCACGAAGCTTCCCTGAAGTCATGGCATGAGTACAGTGAATCCAATGCAAAAGTAATAATCTCAGTTTACATAAAAAACACCCTCAGTGAAAAGAAAAAAACACACACCACACACATGTCAAAACCTAAACAGTAAAATAGGAAATAAAATTTGTAGAATTACCTTTTAGGCATGTGCCTAAAAGCACGTGTGATACGAAAAAGAGTAGTAATGTCTTTAATTCTTTAATGGCTCTAGAAAATTCTGTAGCAGTGATAGAATTTTCTATTAAATTACATTCACTGCTTTAAAAGTATTTTAAGGTCACTACAAATATTTTCTTGGGTTTTACTTACAGCAGGGTCAAAAAAAAGAGTACAATTTAACTGAGACTAGAATTTCAGAGATGTTTTCACAGGTTTTCAGTGCTGCTCCCTGTAAATCTGGTTATTTACAGGTTAAGTCCCCAGAAACAAGGAGGTCACAACACGAAATACATTCAAAAACCTGGAATTAATTTGATAACTTCAATAAATCTTCAGTAGTCATTATATAAAATATCACTTTAGAATATGAGTTTAGAATATGAGTTTTTTATCACTTTAGAATATGAGTTACAAACTGTAAGTACCCTAGGATATCAATAAATATCAATAATATCACTAAAAATGAAATTAATGTGTTAATGAAGGCCCCAAATTTAATCTTTTGCTCCTCCATTTAAAATGTAATTTTTAAACACCATCAAAATACAGCATTTGTATAGCAGTTCACTGCACAGACTTCTACTGAGGTAGGAACAAGAAGGTAAGGTAAAAAAAAATCAATAATAATAACCTTTGCGCCGCATACAGACAGAAAGAATACAAAAACATCAAGCAAAGGTTTGTAACAAGTTTTACTTGTAAAAAAAGGCAACATTTTAGCATCATTTCACACTAAAAAAGGTGGGATCTGTTTGGTGTTATAGACATAATGCATCATCAACTCAGAATACAGAAAGTAAAGCATACTGTAATAGTCAGTATGAAAGGCATAAGATACAGTGCTGTACTGAGCCAGTTTCTGCTGGTGACACTTTGTGGGTACTTCCTAAATTACAGGTCCTGTGTACTTCATACACATCGTCAGTATACTTTGGAATATAAAAATGGGAAGTGTTAAACACTGAAATGTGTTTCAAAAAAAATAAAACCAGGACCAAATTTTTCACTACACAGTAATAGCTCTACCAGATCACTGAAATAAATGGCACCTTGTATGTCTTGTACTATCCACTAGTAGATAGTAGACTACTATCCACCCCATCATTCTTCTTTCCATTTAAACAAACAAACAACAAAAAAAAAACCAGTAAGCTGTCTTCATGTAGAAAACTGCTTCATATTCTTGTTTCTACATTCATACAGCTTCATTATTAGGTTTCCTTATCCAGATATTAAGTTGTAAAGCGAACAGTTACTTTTCATGGGGCTTATCCACCATCTTCAGTGCTAATCTTCCAACCATCAGCAAACTGTGTAAGGGGAAAAACACTTGGTAAGTTCACAGAATTAAATAATAACAACAACTTGCCAATTCATTTTCAGATACTTTTCACATAACCGATGCATAGAAATAAAAAAAGATGTACGAAGTACTCTATCTCAGTATAATTAAGAAAAAAAAAAATCACATGCAGGAGATTTAAAAAAAAAAAAAAGTATATTGTGTTGTACCTGACACCAGCAATTAGCCCTGCGGGCATGAATTTTCCAGAGTTGTAAAATCTTGCTCCCATCACGGCAGTCAATGTTCCAGACGTAACTTAAATGAGAGATTAAAGAGTCCAGTCAGCAGAGGTGCATGCGTGTGACAGATGCTACAATTCAGAACAGAACAGAGATAAGTAGTATCATCAAGTAAAAAGTAAAAAAGGTTATTTCATGTGATGGACAAAAAGAGTCAATAAATGGTGTAAATTCTGGAGCGCCTCAGTACACGAAGAGTAGGTATTCTAAGCTGAGTTCTAGTATACACAGTCCTTGAGTTTCTTCGGCAAAACGTGCTTCTTTGGTGACAAAATAACCTGCACTACACTGCCCTGAACCCAGTCCTTCCTAGTGAATCACTAAACCTGTACATGCAATTCCCCCACTTCTTTTAAGAGGGAGATTAGCATTTTCCTGCCTAACTTGCCATAACATTCTGAGAATTAACTGACTTATATTTGCAAAAGACTTCGAAAGGCAAGTACAATGTAAGTGCTAAGTATTACCAACCATTTTCAGCTATGAACCACCTTCCACTAAGACTAGAGAGTTAGTTATCCACCCTGACCATTTAATATTGAGGCAAAAGTCGAGCAGTTTCACTGGGACAGTAAAATAGAAAGGGCAATCTCTAGAACGCTATCTCAAAGAAAGACTGAATACTTTGAAAACTCTGCAAAAATCATACTGATGAAATCCCTAGCATGTAGCTGCTACCCAGTGGTAACAGATACACACAAAACTGGTGGTTGGAAAAACGTATCTTCTACCACTGCTTTAGTATGAACTACGTCTTGCAGGACCAGCCACCATCTTCAGTATTAGCTGTGGCATCCTTGCTCCCTAACATCATCCTAAGCATTGTCACGGACATCTAACAGTCTCATGTAAGTAGATGTGTACAATGTTGGGACCACGATACAACACACAGGAAAGAACTAAAATATTTCAATATCCAAATGCCTCAAGCTCTGTATTCAATAGCTAGTATTCAAAAAATGTGCACCAAACTAAACGTAATTTTGTCTAACGCAGCAGAACATACCTTTTCCCAAAACCTTCAGGTGTGAAAAGGAGGAGGAAAAGACTCCATATGCTACTAAGTTATACAACTGATGGTCACTCACATTTAGCAAAATACTATGTCTCAATCCTGTTAAACTTCTGCATTCAGGGTTTATGCCAGTTGTTGAGGCCTGACCGTACAGTTTTTGACCTATCCAGTAGATGTGGAAGTGAAAGCGGACTGTACTGAAGACAGTGTTAAGCAGAGAGAAATGCTGGGCCTTCCCCTTTCACTTCTGACTTTTACATGGCAAAGAGCTAGGTGCTACATCACAGCTTCGGCAAACAAATGCTCTGGTCAGTGGCACCTCTTTAAGCACTGACTAAGCAGTGACTCTCAGCAGTTAGCTTCTCAAAGTCAGGGAGAAGGGAAGCTCCAGTTCTGAAAAGAAGGAAGAAGAAACTGCATTATTGTAGCTTGCTTCTGTGTTGAATCTCCCCGAATGGAGCAACACCTTTGTAATTCCACACATTAAAAAAAAAGTCAATCACAATGTCTACCATTTTCAGCAGCAGTGGATGCCCGCAAGTACCTGAGATATAGCAGCCTAACAAGTGTCAGGCATCATCTGTGCTGCTGGAATTATCTACATATATTCTCAGTCTATTTCAGTGGCAAGGTACCCTAACTTACTAGAGAGTGAGAAAAGCTCAAGTCATGTTATTCTGCAACTGGCATGAGCTTTAGGGGTAATGAGGTTGAAGTGATAGGCGATAGCATGCTAACGTGTCCTAACTTGGTGGCAACCCTGAGCTCTGCATGGTAAATGGCAGAAAGTCAAAAACTGTGTTTTGGATATTCGCACCATACTATGTACAATCTTTTAAATACCAAATGTTTACTGTTTTTTTTTTTTTCCTGAAGGATGTGAAATAATGGTATTTGGTTTATTTTTTTTTAACCACATAAGTTTCACTTTATCCTAGCACACATTTTCCTTCACTAGCAGTAGGTTTTTTGATATCCATAAGACAAGCTCTAATGATGAATAACAGGTATTTTCATCTCCTATTGTAGAATAGAAGCAAAAAGATGAGACGTCACCCAGAACACTTTGTATTTCTTTGAAAAGGGATGCAGGAAAGCAGGAATGTAGTGAGAAATCACTAAGCAAGACACACAAAGACATGCAGATCTTCCACATGTATTCTCAATACATTCTTAAAAACAAAAAATTTAAAACGCCAGTGGTTCACATTCCAGGAAGAGCAGTGGAGTTTGACCACTGAAAGAGATTTTCACTAAACACAAGTTTAAAGATCTGATTGAAACTCAATTTGTAGCCCCAACAGTTTAACATTTCTGCAAAGACTTTTAGGTACTCATTTTTAGTATCCAGTTGTTTTGGGGTAAATATAACTCCCTGTAACTAAAGCTCTAGAAGACTTACTCAGAGAAATCCAAATATTATTTGGATTCTGTGAGAGCTGATAGGCACCAAGTCCCGCCAAACTTCCAAAGAAGAGGCCAGCAGCTAGCGATGGGACACTACCTGAATGAATAAAAGATAACACATTTATTAGAAACTCAGAAATAAACCTGTTCATTAGATTACTTGCTTTGTAAAACACTACCAGTAACAAAAAAAAAACACGGGCATTGATTGTTATAAAGCAGAACTGGGGGGGGGGGGGGCAGTCTTTGAAGATTTTAAGACCACACTAATCTGAATCAAGAACCACATTCAAATGAACTTGCACAAGATAAAATTAGCATTGGTATTTAATTCATTACCAGCAAAGCCACGAATACATTTATGATTGAAAGACAAGTGAGAAAAGCAAAAGAATCGGGGTCTTCTTTTGCAGACCAAAGCACGTTGCTTCAAATAATAATTCTGGAAAAGCAGTAACGTAGAAAGGGATTAAATAGGAAGGGTTTATGATCAGAAAAAGGACATGTGAACTGAACTGGGCGGGAGGGTATTCAGACAAATAAAGAGTTGTCAAATAAGAGAGAGGAGTCAAATAGCCAGAATTTGGATCAAGCGTTCTGTACAAATGATAATCCAGAGCTACCGCAAGATTGGCAATTTATAGATGACATCAGGTAAGGAAATGGCATGACCTCTGCAAGCAGTGAATACTTTAAGTAAGGCTAATGGAAAATTCAGGACTTCATGCTACTTGAGGGCGGTCCTTTATATATTCAGTTTTTATAGGTCACCATTGAAAGGACTCGAGGTTGTAAGTCTATGCTGATAAAGATCTCCTGTCATTGTTACAGGAGGAACACATGCTGCTACCAGAAAGTAATCATGTTTCAGTCAGTCATCAACAGAGCAGCTAAAACATTGCTTCACATCCTGCTTTTAATATAAAAAGCAAGAGCTAAAGATAATGGGAAGCATCACATTCTTGTACACGTACAAAGACAGACACTCTAGTAAGCAGCTGCTCTGGGCAGAATACAGTTTAGCACCAACTTGTGGTAAATGCAATTCTTTCTGCATCCTGGGAGTCCCCAAACGGCCATCATATCCTTGGATTTTATCTTGAGGCCCTGTTTAAGCACCTATGGCACATACACTTACTAGGACAAACATACCACCCCTGGCTCAGGAAGCTCCTGGGTCTCAAAACAACTCTCTAATGGGAGAGAGGGAAAAAAAAAAAAAAAAAAGGAAAAAAAAAAAAAGACTTTGCCCTGGCCCTGTTCTTATATTCTTCCCAAGGTACATAATGTAGACTTGGCTGTAAAAGTACAGAACACCTCAGGTTTATGGATGAAAGTTCAATTTTCTTTTGGTTTCTCCAAGTTATTAGTAGGGATTACAAGGTAGTGTTTTTTTTTGTCTGTTTTAATTTCCCTGCATGTCTCCATACAAGCTCCCATTCCCCCTTCAAAAATCCCTTGACCTGGGTTCCCTTCTTGAATCAGCATGACCACATCCTCCCATCTGGGAAGAGAAGATATTGATCATTTCATAATGGCCTCTGAGAAATACAGATGAAATTAACTATTTAAGTTCTCAGTAGTGTCCCTCCTGCCTGAAAGGACACTCAGAGCCCTAAGGCAGTAGAGAGCAGACTGTAGCAGGCCTTAGCAGCCATGTAGTCACACCTACTGGTAAGTTTCTCACTGTCTTCAGCAATGAAGGAACACACCTTCATTAAGAGTGCTGAGAAGTTTTTCAAAGCGGAAAGAGACAGTACTGCAGCAGGGAGAAATCCACAGTCCTGTCTGGAGAAGGGCGAACTGGGAAGTGAAAGCAGGCCAGAGATGAAGCTTATGCTAGGGAGCCCAGGAAAGGAACAACTTCAAGGGCTGATTTGCACTGCTCAGCTCTCCCTGGAAAAAGGATCCTTCTGAAAACTGTGCAGCTTGCAGTATACTGTTACCATCAAACACTAAAATGAGAATAAATCTCTAAGGGAAAAATGGTGATGTCATTTAAAGGTAAAGAATATTTATAGAATGTTTATATTTAAAACATCAGGGGAAAAGGGTTTCTGAAGCAAACTCGTGGCAGTTTATCTGAAGAGCACAACGCAGAGGCAGGGTATCAGCACCCACCCAAAGCAGACTGAGCTTATCAGCCCAAAGCAGAGCTCAGCCCCCAACGCACCACACCCTACCAGCCCCAAACTATCAGCACACAGCACAAGCTGACAAACTTCGCATCTGCACAAACTTCGAGGCAGGAGGCTTTTCCCAGCAAAATTCGCGCAAATTTAGGGGAGGGGGGCTGGAAATCACCTTCCAGCACCGTACCTGCTTTTGCGTAGCCAATGAGCCCTCCTGATGCCACCAGGGCAGCGTAGCCAAAGCCGAGCCAGTCCACAGCCATGCTGAAAACTGGAAAAGAAATTGTGGTGAGGGAAACCAGCTCTTAACACTGGAGGGGAAAAAAAGGGGGAGAGAGGGGAATATTTTGCCGCAGGGATGTTCTCCAGGAGGAAAACCTGCCTAAACCCTCCACCCCAAGCCCAAGCGATGACACCCGGCTTGCTGGGGAGGGTCCCCAGGCTGCGCCCCCCTGCCCCGGGCGCTCCGCTCACACAGCCCGGGGCGGAGCAGGCTGCGGAAGGGGAGGCGAGAGAGCAACGCGCCGCCCAAAACTTCCCTTTTCCGCCTGTTTTGGGAGAAAAACTGGGCTGCGCTTTCTGCAAAATCCAGCTCTCTCTAGAACACGTTTTTTCAGATCTGTGTGAATTAGCTGCATGGTCACAAAGTATCACTTTAACTCCCTCTGTGGCCTAAGTGGTTGAAATGTAGATCTGCTATTTCCCATAACAGTGCCTCAACCAACATTACCTATCAACCCCCCTCCTGGAAGGGTTTGCTGTTGAGGCAGTATAAATGCCGTGCGGTTCACGTTTCACTGACGTGTGATTCATATCCCAGCACTGGGGATCCCCAAGAGGGGGTGCAGAAAAACTGGAAGAAATCCAAAGCTGCTGAACTCACCTGAGGCTCAGCTGCGAGGCTGCTTGCCAGGCTGCCCTTCCGTACAGTCGTGGCTCCGTCTACTTCACCCGTGCCACCCACGGTCGGTTTCTGACACAGGAAGAGCTTTCTCACTGCTATCTCTTCCTCTGCAGTGCTGCCTCCCCTCTATCATTCTAACCAGCTCCCTGAAAACTAGAATGGAAAACATTCTGAAAAGGATGATGTGTGCCAGAAAATACATACATACATAAATACACAAATAAGGCAATGCACTGTTTATTAGCCCAACATTTACTCACGGTGTATGAAATATGAGTTCTACTCCCTGGCCTGCTTCTGCATTTCACCTTAGAAGCTGTTAGCATTTGTCTTCTCTGACCACAAACTGTTCTGAGTCTCATGAGATGCACAATTGTTAGTGCAGTGGATTTTTACAAATGACTGTTTACTTGTAAGTCTGAACCTTAGAACCAAAAATCTGTGGAATTTTTGCTTTTTCATTCTTAAAATTATGAGCAGAGTGGGTTTTTCTTGGTGCTTATGACAGCTTGCTTCTGTAATTGTGATGGTCATGGCCATGAGTTCGTGTATCTAAAAATTCAAAAAATTAAAGTTGTTTTAATAGTGGCAGCCATTTTGTTGAGTACAGACGTACAATAAACACTTCAGAACAGGTATCTGAAAACAGTTAATAAAGTATAAACATAATTGAGAGAAAAATAAAAGTCTATACTTACTTACAGGAGCCTAGTTAACAGTTAAAAATCTGATTAGGTACCTTTCCTGACATGTATACAAACCATTTCTAAGTCCTATATTATTTGCCAGTGTTTGTGCACACACACATTTGGGGTATTAAAAAAGTTAAAAGCTGTGTAAGTTTAAACTGAAGTACAATTGAAACCCCTTTATTGTTGAATTAAACTGAGCTCGTGTAAATCAACTATACTGCATACGGGGTTCTGATCATCTGGGGTTCCGATCATTTATCTAAATAAGCGGAACGGTTACAAAAGCTAAATACAGACATCTACCTTCAAGAAAATATTGCTATTGTGACATGAATAATCTCGTAGCAGCCCAGATGATGCCCACTTTTTTTCAAGTGCCAGAGCATACACAGAGTTAAGCTGGAGTTATACCTTACTTTACAACCCACAGACTGCATTCCTGTCTCCAGATCTAGCTCATTCTTCCTCCTGATTTTCTCTTATCTTTTCTCTAGCCACATGAATAATGAAGAGCATACTGTTATTAAAGTGAATCTGGATAAAGTCTAATTCCAACTACCTTTTGAAAACAGGAGAAATCATGACTACTCCAGCAGTACAGAAAACAACAGTAAAATGCCTTACTTTTAAATAAATGAACTTTTAGTACAGCTATCTGACTTTGTCCTGCTCAACTTTGTTTCTGCCACTGTGTATTTGTAATAAGACTTAAGACAAAATCCTGTTCCCACTGACTGAGAAGGCCAGGAATTCACTTTTTAAGTACAAAACAGATGGCTGACATTTTATCAAAGAGACAAACATTTCAAATGTTAATTATTTTTTTTTTTTACAACATGGCTCAGATCAAGGACTTGAAAAAATATGGGAACAGAAGATAAGGTGAAACCCTACTGACATAAACACTTCCATCTAAACATATGTAACATATTCTGACCAAAAGATTTCAATGATGTGAACCCGTAAATCTAATCCATCCATCATATTTCACTAACATCAGTATTTTGGCAGTTCTTGAAAGTACATGGTGCAAATTTTTTATAAACTCATTTGAGTTGGGAAAAATCAACTCCTGGAAAAAACGGGACCTAGACTATATGTCAGGGTGCAGGGACTTCAAAAAATAATTAAATGCATGGAGCATACAGTAAAAAAAAACAAACATTCTGCTTATAAACCCTATGTATAAATCCATGCTGAGAACTAAAAATCATTTTTTGTGAATATACAAATGAAAAGTTTAAAGTAATTTTAAATTAGTTATTTTTAATTATTTAAAGTAATAATAAAGTATTTAAATTAATTTTAATGTTTCTTTTTACAGTAAGAGAATGTATGACAAAGGCAGATCCTACTGAGTGAACTGAAGAGTAAATTTCTGACACAAAAATGAAAAACTGTAGGTATTTTTAATATGCATTTAGCTGAGACATAAATGTAACTGAGACAAGTTTAGCTTTTTTATCATTTTAGCTGGCTATTTCAAAGTCAGTTAAAAAGTGTATGCTGTTGTAAACATAAAAATATAAATATTACATACTATGAATTTATTTTTGCATCATTCTTTTAGGAAAAGTTGCCATCACTTTTACTACCTCCACAAATGATGAGTCAATTTATCTGGGTAAGAAAAATAATTACTTTTAATAATCGTATCAGTTCAGAGGTATTTGTCCTGCCAGAGGACAAATTTTACACATCCTTTTAAAAACTACAGCAACACCAGCATTTGCATCTTATTCAGGAGATAAAGTAGTTGCCTTCATTCTGAGCTATTGTGTTTCTTTTTCTTCTTTTGCAGTGGGGTTTCCAATTTTCGCTTCTTCGTAGTAATTTTTCTACCTGTTTTCGCCGTTTTATCACTTTTATCTGTCCAACAAACTTTCTTTTTCTTGACTATCGATGATTTCTCATCTTCATTTGCTGAAAAGAAGCAAGAAATTATTCACTCTGATATTTGTTTCCCCTTTGTAGTCTAAAATGGCACAGAGACTTCTTGTATCTCCCAATAAAAAAGGGGGACCATAAATAATATTTTATTTCTGGTGGAGCATGCAATTTATGCTACTTTGGATTGTGATGTGAAAATATGTAAAGATCAAGTATGTAAATATATTACTATACAGGAAAACAACAACAGCAAACAAACAAACAACCACCAGCTAGCCAAACAAAGGAAAATCCCTAAGCCAGACTTCCTAAGTTTTCCAACTGCATTGGCAGTTTTGTTCATAGCAACAGCAGACACACATTTCTATCAAACATGATTCTCTTCTTATCTGTCTCAAAAGCTTCAGTGTCTTCCTCTGTATGTTACTGCAAGGAGAAACAAAACTTTTATATAATAGGAGTGAAAAGAGGCTTATGTCCTCTATATATCATGTCACAATACATCATGTAATAAGTTTCAACATACAAAAGAACTGTTGCCCTCAGTCTCATATCATCACTCAGTCCCTGTGTCTGTCTTCTTAGGCAAGTTTCCATAGTTGTGGCATTATGTGCAGGCTTGAGACACTATCAGATGGGAATGAATATCTATGTACTACTTGTCGATGTCATATCCCCAATTCTTCAAGCTGCCAAAACTTTTTTGAAGGTATATAGTAAAAACCTCCTGCTTACTATCTTCTATTTCACAGCTGTATTAACAGCTGAAAACACAGACAATTCTATTACCTTGAGATGATGTTGCTGTCTTATCACAATTTTCCTTCATTTCTGAACCTTGGTCAAGCCATACTGCAAGACATGTCAGCCTAGCTTTGGTGTTGACTTCACACAGTAAAGACGGTGCATCTTTAATCTAAAGTTAATATGTGAGAAAGGTTAATTAAACATTACTTCATTTCTGTTTAAATTTATTGAAGTATTTAAACTGAGAAAGTATTTTACTGCCCGACTTCTTTTCTGGAGAATGGTAAGATGCTTAACAACATTTAGAACCAGAGGCTGTCTACAGGTTAATGGTCACACTGTTGCAGTCCTGTTCCTGGTACCATTGCTCAGTGCTGGTTTTATAAAAAACTCCCTGCAGCTTTAAGAGCGTATCTTGATAAGCAAGATCAGGGGGCTTCAGGCATGTAGAGGTGGTTACACATGATAAATAAGTAGATGAGTCACAGGCTCACTAACATATATATATATATTTATATATATATACATATAAAATAGTTAATGGTTTCAGAAGTTTCTCCACAGTAATAGGTGATTTTAGTACAGTTACAATAATTTGAATTAAGTTATTGGATCAGGTTCCTTTTCTACCTCACAATAATATGGCTGCTGATCAAACGTAATCCCTTTCTAGTGTGGTGTGTTTCACATTACTTACCTGCACCCATATCAGTCAGCTCTGGGAATAGTTGAGCAAATATCCTATTGCAGGTATCAGGGATAAAACAAACACATATGCAGTATAGCAGCATCAAACTATTAGAAACTATTTGTATTCGGATATTCTACCTCACAGAGGTGGGCAGAGCGGCCCACACAGTTACACAAGGTTTTACAAAATTTTGCCTACACCGTAAAAAGAAAAACATTACACATTTGGTCAAAGTAAAGACAATGTTACAGAGAAAGTTAAAGAGTTCCTTGATCACTATTTCAATCGTGTACAAGCGGAACAGATGAAGGGAAAAGAGGGATTTTCACTATTGAGCTTGAAAGTATAAAAACCCTCAAGAGGGCTGAAGTTAAAAATAGGCAAATTCAGACTAAAAACATAGAGTTATATATTTGAACAGTTTAAGATACTTATAGTGGAATATATTAGATCCCTTATTATTAGGCATTACATTTTTAAAAATCTAATTCTGACTTTGAAAGACATAGCAAAACAATAAACATGGGAAACTTTGAAGATAAGGCACAATTCCTGGTGGTGCTCAGAACTGTTTGCAAATACAGCAAGTAAAAGTACCTAGTAAATTAATACATTTGAATCTTTCAGCAGGACAACTTTTTGCCTTACATGAACTACCACCACCCTCAAACCATAGATTTTATGTTTTTTAAAAGATTAGCAACAGTCACCAGCACTACAAAAATTCACAGTGGTCCTTAGAGCATATGTAACCATTTAGATAGTTTTGTCAGCCACATCTGAAGAAAAGTATGATTTCATGTAAAGGGAGAGCTTCATACTATCATCTGATTTTACAGCTTGTTAAAAAGGTATACAAATATACAAAAATATACCAGTGCATAAAAAAATGTGTAGATATATACATCTGTATTGAACATGTAACAGAGAAAGATTAAAACATCCAGGTTAACAAATAAAATTCCACCAGTGATTTAAAACTGATCATTATAACAGAGCAGCCTGCAATTTTGATTGTCTGGTGTTTTTCCATAAATGCACCACGCAGTTTAATAGACCAACCTTATTAAGATCCAGATTCCACACTTTAATGTAACCATCACTCGATGCGGTAACAATAACGTGTTGTCCTTCCCTTTCAAAGCTATAGATATCTTTTATTCTGTAAAGAAAATTTAATACTCAGTTACTTTATAACATGACAGTTCACTTCAGAACAGTAAATTGACAGTAGCTGAAGATGAACAGGCAACAGTGTAAAAATCAATTTGAACAGAAAAAACACAAATGACAGACAGGAGCTTCAAAAAGGTAATCTGTTTCAAGTGCTGTCACTTACAGTAGGAATACATGCCTTTATTAGGCAGGTAGAATTCAATTCAGAACACTTTAGTACTCTTAGGCACACACTATTAACTACATCAGCGATACTACGTTTTTACGATATTATGGTTTTGTATTTTGATGAGTTCAAATCAGCACTTGGACAAATGTTTGGTACTCGACAACAACAGAGAATACGTGTAACCCTTCTGTTGTCTGGATTGAGTACAACTGGTTTGGTTCATGTCAATATCCTATACAGTCAGAAACTGTAAAGGCTAAGCATTCTTTGGATAGTCTTGCGGGAAAATACCAGTGCCTAATTTCAGAAATACACGAAATACACAGACCACACACAGAAAAAATATACATATGTATATATATAAAAAGACATGATCCATATAGATACATAAGCATATTACATATATATATAACATGCATTTGATATAAACCCAAATAATTTAGCAGAACCTTTTCTGTTTTGGTGCCTCTACCTACCAGCTCTCCACTGCAAAGCTTTGATACACCAGGACAACCAGCCTATGGCTTTAGAGACACCAGTGGCCTCTGAGCAGCTCCACACCAGCCAGATGTGGGGCTCTGTTTCAGATATTGCAGCAGGGATGAGCCTGCTGGGTAATTCAGGCCCAGAACTGCCAAGGGGACAATGGTGATGAGGACTGACCAAGGTAAGACAGTAGGACATCACCAGACGTCTTATTACCAGATTTGCCTGTCTGGTATAGGCCAGTTTTGCAGTGGAAACCCTGTAGAGCCATTTTCATCTCCTGCCTATGAAGCACTGCAGAACCCCATGGTCCCATGAAGATTTTGGCAGTGTAAGTCGTAGAGGCATATCAGTTCAGATAAAAAGAGAGCTTTGGGGAGAGAAACAGGGGGAAAAAATCTTCCTCCTTAAAAAAATATTAACATAGAGCCATACCAGTACATTTGGATTTTATATTTAAGACATAAATTTAGATATGATCTACACCGATCTTATATTTAAGATCTAAGTATTTCATACGCATATGGCACTTAGATTGTAAGTTTAGAACTGTAATATTCCTAATTCTATACCCAGTTGTTTTTGTAACGTGTGTGGAAAGCCCAGTATTTGTGCTTATACCAAAAGCAAACAAATCTGTCCCGAATTTGCAATTTAGCACATAAGTAAATTTACTTTTGATAAGGAAACAAAAGCAATAGTAAAATATGCTGAACACTGCAAGTCATGGAACATAGTACACTGAGTACTCAGCTTTGCCATAAATATTTAAGCAGGGAATAAATATAAAATATAAATATAAAATAAACATAAATATATATAGTATAAATATAAATATAAAATACCTGTTTTCATGAGCTTTAAATTCACACAAGCATTTTTGAGAGTTACAGCTGTAGAACCTTACAGTTTCGTCATCTCCGGCTATGGCAAGAATAGAATCCTTGGAAAGGGAAAAATGAAATGCAAGTGTGATTAAATGCATGTGTTTCAACGCAGTTAACTCCCAGCACCTTTCTCTTTTGTACTTACTGTAATAAATCTAAGCGAAGAAATTCTCTTCTCTGTTGTGATAGTGCCAGTGATTGAAGCTGTGTCTAGTCTGTAGACGTCCACTTTATTTGATATCACAGTCACATACCTCTCTCCATCAGGGGACCATTTAATTATGTGGGCATCTGTACACAGAGGAACATTTTTATACACATGTACACCTTTTTTTGCATTCTATATTGCATGAGAATCTAACAGTAAAAATCTTTATAAGCCACTGGACACTGCTTTCTAGGTAAACCTGAGAAAAATACAGAAAAAAAAAAGCAAGTAACAGAATAAACAAGTAAAACTATGTTTTTAAATGTTCATTTCTGATTAGCAGGAAAAAAAAAAAAAGGAAAGAAAGAAAAATGCATTTATTTAAATGACCTGACATCAAACTTCAAGGGGGAAAAAAAGGATTTTTACTGTAGTGCCACTATGTTTTCCTTTTGGTAAATAACTATTACTGAGGACACGTGCTTGCCTGCATGTGTAAAAAAGACACTGTGAAAGTAGTGTGCAATTAACTGACTTGTTGATTAACAAAATCTGTTTTTCTTTACACACAAAAAAATGTTTTTCTAGTGGATTTAGACCGATAAACTCACTTTGCTTCAGGTTTTTGATAAAGGCTGGGCGTCCTTCTACAAGATTCCAAGTTCTGAAAAACAACAATAGATAATGTGCATTCCGGTTAAAAACAGCATAGTGAAACTCAAGTCCTATCTGCTGACATGATGCATCTGAAGGAAGCTTTTAAGTATCTCTGTGCATTTAACTCCCTTCCTTAATGCAGGAGAAATTGATGACTTGATACACCACTTGCACACTATATGGTTGAATTTGTGCTATTTATTTTATAAACCACTGCTTGCAATGCTGGGCCCAAAAGGAACCCAAATACCAATTTGCATCTTAGATGCTTAAAACACATACATACGGCAACATGTACGCACTGCAAGTTAAAAATTAATTTTCTCACACTGAACAAGACCTGACAGCTTTCAGAAGTTTAAATAATTAGTGTTCCAAAATGCAAATGCATTCATACATCTACAGGTGACTATAAGGAGTAGGAGCACAGCAAGAAGCTAGGAACAGCAGAGACCATTTTTAAAAGACTTTAAAATATTGCTGGTACTCTGAACTTAGAAAGACAAACCAATGATCTCACGCTGAAATATGTTTTATCAGTGCTGCACAGCCTAGTCACAACATGGAATCGTAGTTTTTAACGGAACTTACAGAGAGTTACTGAACTATAATTCTCAGCATTTCTTCATCAGTTTCAACTCACCTTAATGTTTTATCTGTTCCTACTGACAAAGCTAGTTTCCCAGAAGGATGAATAGAAAGAGATGTCACATGCCCTCTGATAAAAACAGAACCATGTATTAGCCACATATATTATTTACAAGGAAAATAAACACGAAAACTCATGTGAACATGCAGATTTAAGAAACTCACTTATGTGCCTTAATGGATTTCAGGCACTCCCATCTCTTTGTGTTCCAGATACAAATTAGTCCATCTTCAGCCCCGCTCAGTAGATGTGAAGTACCATAGAACTCCAGACATGTTATTGTGCCTACAAATACAAACCAGAGCTATCAAGAGTGTTGTACATACTGAACAGTTACCACATAGATAGAATGCATTAGTTAACAGAGATGCTTCTAGCATCAAAACATGCCAGCTAGTACCCTACTCTTGGGAAAAGCTAAATTATTTCCTAAGTATTTCTTCACAAAACCAAACTAACTTTCTTGTTTTGTTCAGTCACTGATGTGCTCTGTTAGTACCCCTGTAGCCGTATATGTCTGAGCTCTGTCTGGTCCGTTCTCTGAAACAGCAGTTCTCAACCACTGTGGTGTACGTGATGCACGGCCTCTATCCCAGGTATGCAATGTTTTTACATCAAAGCCCTGCTCTTGACACACAGCTGAATTTACGGGTACCATGTTCAGTCTAGTTCCATGTGCTTCTTGGTTATCAGGAGAAAAAGGACAATCAGGATTGAGCCCCATATGACCCAAGCATGTTTAGTTGGACTAGCATTAACTGCTGTTTTCACAGCAGTAATTTAGCAGGCTCACACTGTAGGCAATGTCCAAGGTTAACTCTTCTGGCAGCAGTAGCCTGCTCTTACACACAAACTGTTTCTTTTGGGTGGCTGATGTGTGTCTGTGACAGGACAAGGACACTGGGAAAGATCGTTGCTGGGAGCAGGCATGCTCTAGATAAACTGTCCTTGTAGAACAAAAATCACTCATGAGGCATTTGTTGGCCATAACTTCTGAAGGAGTTTAAACTAAAAATAATTGGGAGCAGCAGCTATATTTGTGGGATAACGCCCAAAAGAATTTGTGGATTTTTACTCTCAAAAGTTTATCTTGCTTGTATCATCAGGCCATCATGGCTACAATACCATCACTATTAAAGCCTAACGTCTTATTAAAAGTGTGGCAATTTAACTTTTCTTCAGAGATGCTGTTCATTACCAGCTGTATGTTTCAGCTAGAACTTCTATCCTTAACGCTCACTGTGAAGAAAACCCCCTTACCATTGTGCTGCAGCAGTGCCCCATGCTCTATCTTCTTCTTCATATCATAGATCTGGATTGTCTCATCCCTGCTCCCAGTGACCACGTATCTGTTATTCACGGCTACCGCTGACAATGAGGCAGTGTGGGCATGATGTGTAAAATCAGGGACAACTGTCCAGGACTGTAAACGAAACACAAAGCAAACGGGTCTTTCTGAAGATCGCTGTCTTCATTACTTCAAGATTGTCAGCTGATAAGATTATTTTTTTTTTAAAGCAGAACTTGAAAAAGTGTAAATGCAAAATGTGAAGAAATTATACTTATGCACCAGGTTTAGTGAGATCCTATTTTGTTAACGTGCTCGTGAGATTACGATGAGTGATTTAGGTGTCTGCACCACCCCTTGCACACAGCGCTGGGTTTGGACGAAGCGGTGTGTGAGCAACAACCCGTGCAAAGACAAACCTGGAGCCAAGGAGGACAGATCCCCCTTTCTCCATCACCACAAGCTTCTCACACACCTTCCACCCAGCACCGGCCCTCAGGGGCTCCCCCCCGGTGCACCTCTTTTACCTCAGCTCCGCGCTGATAAACTCGAGAGGAAAGCAGCAGCGGGCAGAGCAGCCCCCCACCCCACCCCACAACCCCGGGGACCCCTGAGAGTCCCCAGAATCCGAGGTGGCAGCGCCCGCGGGCCGCTCCCACAGCCGGGGGCCGAGCCTGCCGCCGCGGGCAGCCGCCCGCCCCGCCTCCGCGGCCATTTAAGAGCCCCCCCGGAACCGTCTTGGCGGCTAGCGGCGAGAGGACGGTGAGTAGCGGGGCAGCGGCTAATGGCGGCCGCGCTCCCTCCCTTCTTCCCTTCCCTCCCCTCCCCTCACAGCCGTTACCTCGGCGGGCAGCGCGGCGAAGCCGAGCAGCACCTGCTCGTAGCAGCCCGCCACCACCTCCATCGCTGCCGCCGCCATTTCGGGGCCCTGACGCCCTCGCCACCCGCCTGTCCCCGGCGCTGCCCGCGCGGCTCGCAGCCAGCGGCGCCTCCCCGGGGAGATGGCGGCCGGCGGGCCCCGCTCACGGCGGGCCGGGGGCGAGGCGAGGCGGCCGGGGGAGAGGAAGGGAAGGGGAAGGAGGGCCGTGGGCGCAGGCTCGGCGCCGGGCAGCCCGGCGGGGAGGTCCTGGCGGGGCGGAAGCGGGCTGCGGGGCCGCTCCCAGTGGCGACGCGGAGGGCGAGAGGCGTTAGTACCGGGGCCGGGAGCAGGGAGTGGCGAAGGGGTCGCCAAGCCGGGTGCGGGGCTATGGGGGCGGCCTCTGCCGTTTCGTCCCGCCGGGCCGGGCCCTGCGGGTGGGCCGCGTTCCCCCTCCCGCTGCGGGGGGGGAGGGGGGAAACAGTGGCAGGCCCCGGCCCCGCAGGCCGCCTTTCTGGTTTATTTTTACTCTCCTGTTTTATTTTATTTTATTAGTTGGGTTTGTTTTATGGCTTTTTATTTATTAGCGCGTGGCCCAACAATAAGCGGGAAGCGCGGGCCGCCGCCGAGGAGCTCGGCCGGGCGGGGCGCACTTCTGGCTGAGCGGCCGGGGAAATGCGTCACGGCTCGGCACGGCCTGGCACGGCTCGGCACGGCCCGGCCCTGCGCCGCCATCCCGCTGCCCGAGCAGAAATCCGGCTCCTGGGACGGCCGAGGGCCTCCGAGGCCTCCCGGGGCCCTCCTGTCCCCTGTGAGCCGTGCTCAGGCAGGCGGGTTTAATCGCCACTAACGCCGTCGGCTTTGACGCGCGCCTAACATGTTATTGCTGGCACAGTCCGGGTGGTGAAAGGCCTGGCCGAACGGCTGTGTAGTCCAGCAAAGGATATACGTGAGTTGTGGAGGTTAGAGCCGCCCCGCCGTGCTTAAAACTAGCTGCAACTGTAGCCCGATTAAAAGTGTATATGGAAAGTGTTACATTCCTACTCGCTGTCTCAACTGCTTTCTAAATGTTTTTGACTTCCAGTGGGAAGAAGCAGCGATCAAGATCGGACGGGGAAGAGTACGAAACCAGTTTCGCGTAAAGCTTCATTACAGCTGTGATCGCGAAACTATTGCGTCACACGCACTCTGATAGCTTTTTGCAATAAAAGTGCCTTGTGGTGTGTGGAGTCCCCTGTTAGATCCGCACTAACAAAGAGCGGTAAGTTTTCTAACAAAAAGTAAAAAAATTACACAGTGGTGAAGCCAAGAATTCTTAAATACTAGTATTTCCAGTATTTAACACATGAAGGTGGCCCCCTTTTAATAAAAGTCAGGTTTGAGTTTAAAGTAACATTGCCATGGGGGTATTTTTATTAATAATGGCCTCTTTAACGGGAAAAACAAAAACTTAATTCTTTATAAGTACAGTTAGTCAATAATCTCTTACTAAACCTAACCTTTACTGGTACATACCTGTATTTAAGGGCTTGTTCTTGACAGCTTTCTTGGATACAGAATGGGAATGGAGATGAAGCACATGGTTATCCTCTGTAATGCTATGCAGGGATATTCTTACGGTATATGGCTGTCCTATGTTGGATTAGCATAATCAGTTTTCAGAAGTAGTGCTCTGAAGTGTTCACTTGTGTGAGCAAGCCTTTAAGGCATTACAAACACTAATTATTTTGTGCATGTGGATTTGACCAGCCAGTTCATGCAATGTTATATAACTTTTTGCATGGTAATGGGAATTAATATTTCAGCAGTCAAGTATCTACATAGAAGAGAAATATTGGATGTGTGGGAGGAAGAAAAAGCAGTGGTGAATGAACAATTGTGTGCAAGGGGATACAAAATATTCTGTAAATGCAAATGTTTTCTGTGGTGGTTTGTATTGGATGAATGACTGTGAAAGAGCTTAAAGAAAGGGTATCAGTCAGTGAAGAGGTATGTACGCCTCTTCAGTGAAAAGTATAGGATTTTAGTAATAGTGGTTAAGTTGCTTTGTGACTAACTCACTGGGGGTGAGTGAAATGTGTATGTGGAAGAGGTGGAAGACAAGAAGATGTACCTAAGAAAAGGTGCAGAGAAGGGTCATACTTATCTGTACTGTACCCTGCTTTGTCTCGTACATCTTGCTTCCTTTAGCAGGTAGGAAGCACAACTGCTTGTTTTCAGCTGTGTAACTGGTACCACAAGCAGATACAACTTCTAATTTGGCCCTAAGTGTATGTGTGGGGACTTGAGGAGTTGTAGAAAACATTAAAGATTATATTTTTGTTGCCTTGTTTTTAATTATTTTAGAACATGGAACTATTAAATTATAATACTGCATGTTCTTTTAGAAATAAGGGTAAAGTGTAGGTCACTTAAAAGCTCACAATTTTATAGTGTCTTGGACAACGTGAAAACTTTGTGGACGACTACAATTTAAGAAAGTGAAGAAGACTTCTAATTGTAGTCCCCTCGGCTCTATATCTTTTTTGTCATTGGTAAAGCAATTGAGATAAATCAGAAATTAAATTCCCAAGTTGTGAATTAATAATATTAAAAATGTTAGACAGGGTGAACATTTATGAAACTAACTGACCTCAAAATTAAGATAATTTTTGCCCCTCCCTCACCGTTTTTCAGCTGAAGGACTGCAATAAATTGAACGTTTGCAGCTGCATTCCTTGAGAAAGACAGAAGACAGACTTTTTCAACCATGGCAAACCAGGTAAGATCTTGTGGTGAGAAATTCAGGTTTGTAGTGTCTAAATGGATCCCAGAACCATACTCAGAATTCCTAGTAAATGTAAAGCTGAAATAGCTAGCTCACTCTGAGTTGGGTGTTCTAGTCCTATGATTTCCTCTGGTAACTTGGTAATTGGTGGTTGTCCTCTGGATGCTTGATCATAACAACCGAAGCAGGTTTGGGGCAAAACATTAAGCTTTGCAGTTTGGATTATTTGAGCATGAGTTCTTCTGAAGGATCTTGCGAGTAACACTCTCTATATAAGTTATGTAGAGGTGTTCTAAAGGAAGAACACTAAAGCCTGCGTAAGTAAAAGTTACTGAAAAAAGCTATTCTTATTTTTGGAAATCCTTGTTCTTCAGAATACTAAATGAGGGAGGCAACCTGTGTTAATACGGCTGTTTCTCTCCTCCTTTGTGTAGTTACCCCACTTCCTTTTTAACTGTGGCTTTTCGGGTGTTTTTTTATTTTGGAGGTGCTTTTTTACGCCTCTTACTTCCTGGCCTTGCATTTGGGTTTTGAGTTTTCCCCTCAGCCAAGTTAGTGCCTGTTCCTGGTCTGCTTTCTCCTTGCGTTCCATTAATGGGCCTCCTGTCATCGTTCCTGGCCTGAGGGAGTGACTGGCAGCTAGGTAGTGAGGAGAGGCATCTCACATAAGCAAGAAGAATCCCTAGGAAAGGGGAGATAGGGACAGATGAGATTTCTTCCAAGCAAGAGTGATGATTTTTCTGCCTGTTCATCACTCATTGTGCTACTGAAAACTTTTTTTTTTGAGAGTCCGAGACCTCAAATGAAGCACAGTCCAGTCCTAAGCTAATTAACACATAGGATTGACCAGCATCGAAGGGCTAACTGCTTTTTTCCTAATTCCAAGAGGAAGCTGTCAATCCTTTAGCCAGCTTGACAAGTCAGGGGAATATGGCTGTTCATACAATCCTTTGGCTCTGTTATTTTTGCCAGGCGTTTTCCCCAGAGGCTGCTTTCCCTCATGGGAGGCGGAGGGAGAAATGGGACCCCAGGCTTCTTTCAAGGGCAAGGTGAATATGGGGAAATCACCTGTGGTGATGGGGAGTGGGAGGGAGGAATGTAAATGAGGCTAAATACTATAGAGGTGTTTTTTTATCCCAACAGGACTTGCTTGGGAAAAAACGAGAATGCCTCCAGGCCTACAGCTGGTGGAGAACACCACAGAAAAAACGAAAGAAAAAGAACAAAATAAAACCAGGAAGAATAGAGTTTGTTAGTAGTAGTAGTTCAGCCAGGTAAAAACCTTTTGAAATGAGAAACTGACTTAGCTGTTCGAATTGATAGTGAATGCCATCACTCCATTTTAAAATTCTAAAATGGCTGGTGTGGTTGCATATATGCTAAATGTTGCATTGGCAATATGTGTCCATAAACAATAGTTTATTTGTAGTTGCGCTCTCCCATGATCACTGGGAATCAGTAGCAAACTAGTCATAGCTCCTTTGAATCGTGGTTGTGGTTTGAGTTAATCACTTTTCTTGGTATTTTTATGCTTCTTTCTTGTTCAGACAATAAACTGTGCTTTTTGAAACAAATTCTTACAAGTTGTCAGAAAATGGGTCTTTGTTGCTGAAACAGTAGAATAGACCCAGAGTAATGGAAAACTTTTGATTGGAGTGGTGGCATTGCAGTTTTGTACGCAACTCAGTAGAGTTCTGCACTTAGTACTCCTTACAGATTTGTCTCTTTTATCTGTCTGATGATAACTAGCTGTTAATATAATGGGAATCAGCTATCTTAGCCTTGAACTTTAAAATTGTTTTCTCTCTCTCTTTTTAAAGACCGGATTATTCAATATTTGTTGGGGAGCTTACTCCAGAAGTGGATGATTTCCAGCTCTATGACTATTTCCTAAAGAGGTATCCCTCATGTATTGACTGCAAAATAGCAACAGACCTGCTGGGATATTCCAGGTAATTCCAGTGCGAATTTGTAATGTTATCAGTATGTTCGCTTCTATAAGCGATATGTAAGAACTTGCGTTGGAACTGTTCCAGTGTTTTTTTTCTGGGGCAGGAAGAGTGAGATTAGTCTCTAGCATTGCTTTTCTTAATAGCACAGATCCTTGAGTGTTTCTAAGAGCTTTCTGGTTAGTTCAAGCAGTTACTGTGATAAGCTTCAGCTTACCCATATGCATATCTACATGGGGGGGAAAAAAAAAGAAGCTGGGAGAAGGAAGAGCTGTGCACTGAAATCAGCGCTGCTGTGTGTCTACTTCATCTGCAATACTGAAGACAAAATAATTCCTACTTTGGGGAAAAGCATAAGCCCTGGCAAATCTTAGGGGGTTGGGTGATGGAACCATATGTTAGTAGTAAATAAAGTTTAGCAGAAACTACTGGCCATGCAGTGAGTCAAGCAGGAATGAGTGAGTTTGCTGTTCAGACAATGCTGCCTGTAATAGCCTAATTCAAGAAACTTTTGAGAACGCAGATACAAAAAAAAAATGCTAGTGTTATGCAGTGGTAGGAGTGGGTTAATGCTAACTGATTAACTGCTGTATATGCAGAAATATGGAATCTGATTACTTACGCAGATAGCACTTAAAATGTATTGTTTTGCTGGCTCTCAGTGAGTTGCATCTTAATGCTACCAAGGAATAAGCTTTTTGCTTCTGGCCCAAGTTTTTTAATTTGGTGAAAGCCTTTTCTGTGCATGTGCACATGCCAGAGAGGTTGCTTAAGTAATAGAAGCTATAGTAGCTGCTATCTTCTGTTTTTTGTAGAAGACAGAAATTGAATTCGTTAGCTTTGTAACTGTTATGCATACTAGAATTTGTTTTCTCCCTTTTGAAAATTGTAGAGGGTATGCCTATGTCAGATTTGGTGAGCAAGGTGATCAGATGAGGGCACTGCAAGACTGCCAGAATGCACCAGGTCTGGGGGGAAAACGAATCCGGCTGAGCATAGGAATTTCTAAAAGGTAACCAATGAGTTGTGCATTGATACAGTTATTCTAAATAATCAGATTCTTGTAGCTCTGCCTTTGGAAAGTCTGTGGCCCTTGCTGTAGTGGCTGTACACAGGATGCAGTCTACAAAACCAGAAATGCAGAAGTCCTATGTTTTGACTCCCTGGATTCATCAACCTGCTTCAGGATGGCTGGGGGAATCCAACTGTTAAGTCTAGCCAGACAGCGCAACTTGGGCTTAGCTGCCATTGTAACCAGCCTTGTTTCTCAACAGTAGCAAAGCCGAATGCATTGGTAAATATTTTCAGGTTTGGGCCTGCATAAGGTAGAAGGGACAACAAGTGGTTTTATATGCTAGGGAGTTCTTGTTCTTAGAGCTTTCCCTCTAGCTTGAGAGAAGCACATAACTAGTTTTATAGTGGGTTGACAGAAAAGAAGTGGGGGGGGAAAAATGGGAACGCAGGGAGAAAGCCAAAGGCGTTATTACTAGAACAGGTTTAGAATGCTATTCTTTGCTTTTCATGAGCTTAGGGCAATGGGGAGTTTAAAGCTTAGCACTTCCTGAGAGGGTTTCTTACTCTACCGGCTCAGTTCTATCACTTATTTAAGGCAATTCAGGTCTCTGAACGGTTAAAGAATTGATACCAAATTTGATGAACTTTGATCCAGGATACTGACAAAACAGGACTTCATATAAACAATTTCAGTATGTTCATGAGGTTAGCTTGTGTGTTCTGTTAAATAGTAAAAAATGACACTTCTGTTTCTGTTTACCTAGCATAATTCTGCAAATGTTGCCTCCTTCTGCTTTAGAATGGAAATGCTCTTCTCCAAGAGAGCACTGTCCAAACTTCTTTGCCAAAATTTTTTGATTAAATTAATATCGTTTTATTTTGAAAACAAGAATAAGCCACAAACATGTTTTCTTGCTTCGGCTATCCAGAAGAACGTCAACAGTATTTTCAGATTTTCCTTCCCTACACAACTGTATGTAGGAAGAGTGCAGTTGGAAGCAGAAGACGTAAGATGATGTATCTTCTGTTTGTTTACTACAGTAACAAGACAATGGATTACCTCTTTATTAGAACTTGTGTAGCTTTGCAGTATTGAAACAAATGTAGGTATTAAAATACACATCAGTAATACGTTTCTGAATGGCTGAGTACCGTGCTCTCTTAGCATTGAAATACCCAGCCATTGGATTAGTTTGTCCCTCATGTTTGCTGAGTTTGGAAGCTATTTCAGAATGCCTTCAGCTTGTATTCTTCCCCAAAAGCATAGAACTCACTTCTCTGCATCCGCAATTCAAGTCAGAGAAACTGGGCACTGCAAACACAAGAGGTCTGCCTGCACAGAATCAGTGAAGACAAGTCTAAACAGCGGATTTTTTTGAATATGCAGCTGGGTTATCTGAATGTTCTTTATGCAGTGTACCTCAGTTTTAGTACAGATAGCACTTGTCTTGGTTCTTGTCATTAGTCTGAAGCTGCCCCTGAGAAAATCTTGAAAGGGAAAGTAGTGAAAGCTAATCAGCTGGCCCTTTCTTCTTAAGAACCAGTGTATTTTGTAATTCCCCCACTAATAATAAGGCGTCATGCTGGAGAATCGCGATTGTGTTGTTAAGCAAGACTGACTTCACCTGAGCAGTATAGTTGGCAGCTGTTGAATGTTTAATGGACTTTAAACAAACAAAAAAACTGAGCAGGTGGAGGTAGACATGGCAAACTGACAGGCGGTGTCAGATGCTCCTTTGAAATGGATAATCTGACTCCATTCACTTCTTTCTGGAAATAAGATCTAGTAATTAACCAAACAAAAGATAGAAGGGTTAAGACTGCATCTTTAAAGCAGCTGTGCTTGATAAATGTCTCTGGTCTTAAATCAATCTTTAGCAAAGCACAGAGACTTAGCAGCAGCTTGCTTATGCCAACGCTAAAAATACTTGATGTGTACAGGTAACCATGTCAAGGCTCTGGAGTTAATCCATGAGAACAATTCCTTCTGGTATTGGCAAAGGTGAGGATGCTTGCTTCTATAGAAATGAGGTTTTGAGCTGTGACTTAAGCTGTCACTTAGGTGACTGTTTCGGAAAGCTTCCTTTTAAGCTTTGAAGTGTGTAAGCTGACAAACTGTTTAAGTTCAGAACTGGGTTTACAGTTTCTTGTTCTCTGACTGTATGCAACTTCTCATGTTTCAGACTGAAAGCAGAATTCCAGCGGTACCAGTCATACAACTATAATGATTATTACCAAGATTACCAGAACTACTACTCGCAGTGGAGTTACGATGCTTACGCTGACTACAACTACAGCTCCTATGCTCCCTATGACAGCATGCAAGCTGTTGGAGACTGCTCTTTAGGAGATTCTTTAATGGCTCCAGCTGTTTTTGAGGTAAAGATACTGCACGCTTGCTGTAAAGAAAATATTTCACAGATAGTATGTTGTACAGATTTGTGTGAATCAGCAAAAAGAATCCGAAGTTGAAAACATGCTTTCTGCTTAGTGTGAAGTTAAAAGAGCAGATTCCATTCAGAGGTGTTTGTATTTAAGTGCTTAAATAGTAAATCCATAGAATTAGTGATTTATACACCATTATTTGTTCACGCATACCAAAGAATGGTTTTGACAGCATAATTGCGTACGCTTCTTCTGTTCCTGTTCTTCTGATTTGCTTTGCTTAAAGCAAATTAAACAGTTGTTTTAAGTGGTCTTATCGTGGTCAATTTATTAGTTGTGACCTCCGGAAGTCCCTTCCAACCTGTACTGCAATATTGGCTTTCTTCTAAAAATAAATAGATAAAATGCCATCTATCCTTGTAGTTGTAGGAAGAAGGAATGGATTGAGACTGCAGCACTTTGAATCTGTGATGCTTTCTGAAATGAGTTATGATTAAACTTAGCCTTTTCTGTCTTTCAGGAATCTTCAGTTATGACTGAAATTGGTGATGACCTAATTACTGAAGGTAATAAGGGTTCTATCATTGTCACTTGAGTTTAGCCATCCTTGTGCCTTTTAACAATACAAGCCAACCTCTGCTGGATGAAGGACATCTTGAAAATTCAGCTGAGGTCAAACCTCTGTGGGGTTGATCTGCAATCAGCTGGGGTTTTAAAGCTGATACAGCATACACTGACCGCATCAAGTAAAACGGGACACTGTCAATGCTTCGCAGCAGGTTTCTTGTACCTGTGCCTTCATTCCCATTTGAAAATGGTCTAAGACAGAATTTTGTTCTTTGTATTGGTTCCGCTAAACAGATTTTATATTAGAAACTCAGTAATATGCAAAAGCTTTGTTCTCCACCCTGAGGTAAAAGCTTATGTTGCAGATTCCAAAAGGAGGATTCAGCTTGCACTTACAAATACGGTACAAAACATATTTGTGTCCTGGAAGGTTTGCAAAGTTCCTCACGTGGAGGCATTTTGTGTTAGTGTTTAGAAACTATCCTATGTAACGTGTATTGCCGTAGAAGTGAATTAAATGACTCTTGGGAGGGTTTCATGGCTGATTATCCTTAAACGTTATCTTTACTATCTTAAACATTGTCTTTGTCTTTATCTTGAAAGACAATTCTAGTCCCAGCCTTCTAATATACAAATTCCCAAAAGTTGGAGCTGTGAGGCTCAAAATTTTAGAGGACTAAATACCTCACTAAAATTAGTAGATCTAATAGCTTATTACACTTAGCTTAAAATACATTTTATTAGCCATTTCACGTGAAGTTTTTTGTGCGCATGCCTCAGATTTGATACTTGGACTTACCAGGCTTTTATTTTCAGATCCACAGCTCTACTTGGATGTTGATGAAATGAACAGACAATTCATGGAGACAAGCGAAGAACTCTACGATTCACTCATGAATTGTCACTGGCAACCTCTGGATACGGTCACTTCTGAAATCCCCTCTGCTATTTAAGTGTCTTCTATAGCATGACCGTTATGACCAAGGTGCTAAAACTACATTTCTTCTTCATTATTCTAGCTCATAAGTTTTAAAGCACAATGATAGGTTGGGTTTTTTTTGCTATGCTTTTGACAGTTTCTGTAATCTTTTTGTTCATCACTCTCTTCTTGGAGCATCATGAAGTCATGTAAATATTCGAGAAATGTAAAGAGGTAAATGGGGTCTAAAGATAGACTTGCCTGTGTAAATAAAAAATTTGTTTCTGCAAACCTGCCAGCAAGGGATTTTACTTGTACCTGTGTGCAGCACGTTCTCTTCCAGCTTATGGAATTTAACAAGGTAGTAAGGGTATTTCATCTGTCTTTATTTTTATATGGGCATTAGGACACAAGCAAAATCTAGCTTTCCCTTGTTTTCCTGGTTCCTTAGGTAAGCGACAAGCCAAGCCTTTCATGTGCTTGCTTAGACTGGAAGTATGTATGGGAGACACTCACAGGCCTTGCTATGGAAACACCTGTGCCCACTTTTTCCTGCAGGCTGCTGGCTCTAACCGTACTACTGATATATGCTAGGTCAGCTAAAATCGGCTTATAAATAGGGTATGTTAAGCATATGGAAGTGTAGACTTCAACTGCCATAGCTACAAACATCCCGTGGAATGAGGATGATGTCTGCTGGCACTCTCTGCATCAGCATTCAGTTTTCCCTTGCCCTTCTTACTGTTAGACTTCTCAGCTGACGCTTTACAGCGAAGAAATTGCTACAACATAATCCGTGTTCTTAAACCTAAAAAAAAAATATCTTGGAGAAAACAACTTGCTGGTTTTCCCTCCTTGCTGGCAAGGAGAAAAATAGTCCACCAGGAACAACAAAAAAATCCTAGTAACAGCTCCTTAAGTTATACCCTCTGCTACCCTCTCTGATTGCTCTGGTCTTCCTTCATTCGTGGTAATGAAGTTTTTAAAGCTCTGGTAGAAGGATGACAGTACTCAAGTCAAAGGAGATGAGAGCCATGAGGAAAGCTTTGCTTTAAGCTAGAGCAGTCTTGCGAGTTGCTGCCTTTATGCTGTTCTTATCTTGAAGGGTACAGAGTCTTTTCCAGTCATAGGGACTCCATAACCCTATGAGTATGGAGAAATAGTTGCTAATTAACAGTGTGTATAGTAAGTAAGTGAGGCTGGAAACAAAAGAATATTCCTCCAAGAAAAAAAAGGAAGCAGAAATTACTGTACTTAATAGCTGGGGAAGCTGTTAAAGCTAGTTGACACAGTTGTGGTACTGCCGTGTGTGTTTTGGGGGCAACATAAACCATAATTGCTGTGATGGCAGGTAAGAATCCAATTCTTTTTTATGGCTTAGTGTAGTCAGTGAAAGCAGTAGTCCTAAGCTGCATGCTGTTCTTAAATGTAATGCAAATTCTCTTTTGTGACTCCTCAGTACTTCCAGGTTACTTGTAGCTGATCACCAGCAACTGCTTCTGTTAGCTATTAGCTGTTGGGTTTTTGCTAGGAATACTTTCAGTCCTGAATTGAAATGATGACATCCTGAAACAGAAGAGGCTCTTGGAGTATTGTAGGAAGCACATTCTTCCTGGTTCTAGTGCAGGTGTACACGTAGGAGGAGACAGAAGGCAAAGAACCTCACATAGGTGGAGGGGGTGAGGTGGCATCACAGTTAGAGCTGTTGCAGTTAACTCTTCCCAAAGCATGAAAGCAACGTGGCTGGGAACAGGGATTTGTTGGGTTGCTTCTTTGTGTGAGCCAGGGAGTCTTTTGAGGGGCAGATTAATAAGAATATGACACAAGGTAGAGGTGGAATAGATGAAGCAAAGAATCTGGGTGGGAAAAGGGTTGCTTGTACGTGTCTATGGAATTGTTTCAGGGGACTGAGCTGGGGCAAATTCAAGATAATAGATGCAGCCTCCTTGAATTTGGATGGCAGTGCTGAAGCTTCAAAACCTTACAAGGTTTGATGCCACTTCAATTGGAGTGCATAGCTGTGGTACTTGAGCTCAGAAGTGCAAACTGCACAGGATTTTTTTATCTATTTTCTTCAACGTGAGCAGCAAAACATCTTCCAGGAATGTGCCTGGGTGCTACGCTGCTTTGACACGGCTTGCTTTGCATCACCAAACACAGTAGTTAGGTTGCATCGAGTACTTTGTGGAAACATTCATTGTGTTGTCACCCAGAAATGGGATGCTACAGATATGTGTTGGCCCGGCAGTATCAGTGCTGGTTTTTGGCCTTTGAGAGGTTGGTCCATAACATGTGACCTGTGTAATGAGGGGCCCACATAGATTGGTGACTTCATTAAGTCTGATACTGTGGTGGTGTGTGACCCAAGGCCCTGAACGTCAGAAAATCAGGCTGTGGCCACCTATTTTATGCAGACTTTGCCTATTAACAAGGTCTCTACACTGTACGTTAGAGACGTGCGCCTCCTTTTCCGGACTAGATAGTGAAAATACCAGTTTTGTAGTTCAGTGAATGAGATTGGTTGGGCTGTTTGTTCTCCAGGGCTGAAAAATGTTGGGAGTGTATTCTCTTGGAGTCCACAGAAATGAAAATGATGAGAGGAAGAGAACGTCGGTTGCAGCCCGCGTGCTGCTGTTATAAAGTAGTTCTCTGATGTCTTTTTCCCTCTGCTGAGACTTATCAGCCTATCGTCCTTTCCTGTTAGGAGCGCATACCTGGCTTGGGATGGTGTGCGCAGTGCAGATTCTTTACCGTAAGAGCACAGTGAATGCCAGACTTCTTCCTGTACTGCCGTGTTAACCATGAGTCACAAATTCAGGAAGCAGTGATTGCATCGGAACTGCTAGAATGCTTTGCGGAGTCTTTTTACTGGGTAAACTTCACAGCTGCAGTTACAACTTCCAGCCTGTGTTAGCTGAACACATCGTACTGGTGCCCGCCATCAGTTTGACAAAGATGGGATTGCAGTAGGAACTTGCTTTCTTCCTTCTTTTTAATTAAACAAGTCTTTGAAGCAACTTTTCCAACACCGCCATACTTCACTTCTTCCAGTTATTTTCTGTTTTACTTAGCTGAAATGTTTTTTTTTCTTCCAAGCTTGAGGAAGTTCTCTACAAGAATGTCCCGTAATGATTTCATAAACTCTTTTCGTTGTACCTAGCTGCAACAGAGAGTGCTTTTATTCAAAAACCTGCTGTTTTTTTTTTTCAAGAAGTAGTGGGGTTTTTCCTATCTCTTCACTGATGGGAAAGGCTGTAGGACAGTAGCTTGAGGGGCTACTAATGCTGTCATCAGTGAGCCGGGAAAAGGCAGGAGTCCGAAACGGGTAAAAAGTACTTAAAAGGATACCAAAAGAGTAAATGGTACTTAAGCCGTGGATGTTTCTTTTTGCAGGGATGCTCTGGACCAACCGCTTCTTTCTAGCGCTACCTCAAAGTAACTTGCAGATAGAACTCACAGGGAAGATTGATCAAATGGTGATGATCGCTGTCATTCTGCTGGACACGCAGATACTTGCCTTTCGTTTTGGCTCATTTTTAATACCAATTAACTTCAGTGCCTCGCGTTAATAGACACCGTTTGACTGCATCGGCAAATGTTTCTGAGTCGTGAGTGTCATTAAAGGCCTGTCACCCTATGGAAATCCTTCTAAATAAGAAAAATGGCATTTAAATAAATAAATAAAGCAGCGTTTGAACTTATGAGCAAACCTAGCGTAGCTGCCTTTGACGCTGATCTGGAGGAGAAAAATCACGTTATCACACTACTATGGTTGCCTTAATAGGTTTGGTGTACGTGAGGGAGGGAAGCATTATGTGATGTTTGCCTAGCTATTACATGGCCAATGCAGGAGGGGTTTTAGTCAGTTCCCTGAGCACGGATTGTTGCAGAAGTCGGTGATTTCACTGCCCAATGTCTGTTCTTAAGGGCACGATTCACGTCCCGTTATCGTTTTTATTATTTATTTATGTGTTTATTTTCTGGGGCGGCGATCTGTCACGATGCCCATCGTTCCCCTGCCGTGGGGTAGAATTTAGCGTGACGACCGCTTCCCGGACCAACGGGGCCACGAATCCGGCCTAAAACACTGCTTGTGCGTTGGTTGTCGGCGTGGGGGCTGTTGGTTGTCGGTGCGGGGGTATCGGTTGTCGGTGCGGGGCTTTTCTGACGAGCACTGTGGGCTCGGGGCGCCGTCCCACGCCCGGCGCGGTGCTGCGGCACACCGGCGGTCGGCGCCACGGCGCGGGGAGGCTCTGGAGGTGACTCCTAGCCCCGTGCTTACGGTGGCCGGGCCGGGGTTCATTATGGCGGCCGGGTCCTGAGGGCGGGAGCGGGAGGGCGGCGGGACCGGGACGGGACCGGGGCGGGGCGAGGAACGGGAGCGGCAGCGGGAGGGGGGGGCGCGCGTTCCCGTGAGGGGAGGGGGCGCGCGAGGGAGGGAGGGGGAGGGTGTGAGAAACACTCCGTAGCCAAGAACTTGGGCTCAGGCGAGGAGCTCAGCGAAGCAGGAATTTATTCGCGATCGCAGTGGCGGGCGTCCCGTCCGTGCGAGGACTACCGCACACCAAATTTCCCTGGTGTATTGCCAAGCACTTCCCCGTGCAAGGGCTTACCATACACCGCATTTCCCGAGACTCTTCCTTTCTCTCCCTTAGCTCACGCTTCGGCCGTCTCCGGCCGCGCCCCTCGCGGAGCTGCGGAACCGCGGATCAGGACTCCACACTCGCTCCGTACAAAAGTACGTCTCAATCACACGGCACACAGAGTCTCACCCGACCCCCAAGGCAATACTTCCTATTTCTTACCTTGGTCTGTGCACAGAGTTACCGGATCAATTCTCAAAGCCGGAGTGCCTGCCTTCTTCCCTTCCCCACTCCTTCACGGATCCTGCCTCTTTCATCAGTCTCGGGCCCTCTGTCAGCTCTCCGCAGAACCGCCGCCGTCGATGCACAGGACCGCTGAAATCAGCGGGGCATGCCTTCCTGCTGCTGCGGCGGTGGGGCTCCCCAGTAGGCGACTGGCTCCCGGACGAGCCCCCAAATTGTGAGAAACACTCCGTAGCCAAGAACTTGGGCTCAGGCGAGGAGCTCAGCGAAGCAGGAATTTATTCGCGATCGCAGTGGCGGGCGTCCCACGAGCAGGAGCGCCCCTGCTGGTTCCAAAACCCAGTTTATATACTTTTTGATGACGGGACCCTCCCCTGTTTCCCCACTGAGGGGGTGATCCAGGCTCACAATCTGTCTGATGCTTCCCAGACAATGCATGGCCTTCAGTTGCCGGCCTGTTAAATTTCGAATTTCTTTTGACTTTTTTACTGGTTGAAGCGGTAATGTTTCTTCACTTACCTGACTTGACTCAACACCGTGATTTTCCCCGAATTGTTCTACGGAGTCTGGTTGTCTGCATTTTACAAGGTCGCCTGCTAAGCGTTCTTATCGCTGCAAGCACACCTCAATACCCCATTCCTTACCTTTAAACAACGTAACTCTGCAAAAACAACATTTTTATTCCCACGAGGGGCAGGGCAGGCCCCGCGGCGCGTGGCGGCGGGGGGCGGGGGGGCCCCGTGACGGCACCGAACGCGGGGGGGGGGCGGTATGGCCTCGGGCGGCGCGACCGGTAGCGGCGCGACCGGCAGCGGCATGGCCGGCGGTGGCAGGGCCGGTGGCGGCGGGGCGCCGGGCGGCAGCCCAGGAGCCCGATCAGGAGGAGGAGGAGCAGGAGGAGGAGGAGGAGGAGGAGGAGGAGGAGGAGGAGGAGGAGGAGGAGCGGCCGGCGGCAAGGTGAAGAGGCGGCGCCACCGTTTGGGCGCCGCGAAGCCCCCCTGTGCCAGGAGCAAGCGGGTGAGGAGCGGCCCCCCCACAGCGGGCCCTTCCCCCTCAGCCCACCAGTTACCCCCTTACTTACCCCCTTACCTTACCCGCCCCTTTATCCCCTTAGTTACCCCCTACCCACCTCCTTACCCCCTTAGTTACCCCCTCGACCGCTTAGTTACCCCCTTAGTTACCCCCTCAACGGCTTAGTTACCCCCTTAGTTACCCCCTCAGCCCCTTCCTAACCCCCTCAGTTACCCCCTCAGCCCCTTACTTACCCCCTTACCCCTCTACCCAGCCCATTACCCCCCTCCTCCCCCTCCCCTTCACCCCCAGCCCGCTGCCCTCAGGACCCCCAGTGCCACCCCCAGGGCTTTCCCCGCTCCCTGCACCCCTCCTCAGCCCATCATCAATTCTCTGAACGTTACCTGCCAGGCTTTGCTTCTCGTTTGTGCTGTAGGGTACAGCAGGTTGACGGTGAAAGCGGTCCGTCAATTCGGGGTGTGAAAATCCCCGTGCTGGAGGGGGGACGCGCCGAGATCCCTCCCAGCAGCTCTTTGCTAAGAAATGTCAGGACGCCCAGAGAGATGCTCTGGAGATGCCCTCTGCACATGTTTGTTCAGCCAAAACCTCTCCGCTATGAAATGAGCAACGTAGCTGAGGGGATTGATTATCATATGCAAAACCAAGGGAGCGCTACGCATGGATAGCTGCTCAATTAGGTTTTTATCACTTGCAGAAATGCCAAGTCCCTTATACCATATATTGACAATCAATCTTGTCCATCTAAAGCTGGCCTGGAAGGGCAGTGCAAACATTCCCCACGCTTACAGAGCAACCGTTGAAACCTCTGGCTTGAACAGTGCATTAATGTTGAAAGTGCCATAGCTTGCGTGTGCCGACACCGTGTAGCTAACTGATAAACCTTACACGTGGACTAAAAATAATCAGTGGAGATGGTTTTCTAACTTTTCCATTGTCTGTTATCTCTGCGTGTTTTCCAGTAGGTTTATTTAAAGAGTGTGCCAGAGCAAACACGTGCGTGGGGATATCTGGGGGATTCTGCACAGAGAATGGCTGCTGCACATCCAGCGCAGATCAAATTAACAGTAACTTATCGGGGAAGAATTTTAATGATTTGATAAATAGACAAACTGATAGGTGTTACATGTGTGCATTTATTATAGCAGTTAGCTTTGTAACCAGACGAATCGTGCAAATGTTCATAACGTAAAAGGACGAGCTTTGAGCAGATAGCTTGCTTAGAGCATTTGTCAATTAATTTCAGTTTATTTTCAATATCATGTCCACTCTGCAGAAGGTTCTGTGGCTTAATGTTAATTGTCTCTCAGTGATGCAGTTGGGGAGGCACGAAAGCGACCGATGCGATTTTGTGAGGTTATACCTCTGGTTCTGATCCCTACCCCGCTGTTTTTCTCATCCTTCCCCCTACAACTTTAGTCGATAAGTCGATTCTTAGAAATACTTAAATAGATGTGTTTTGTGTGCTTGTGATCGTAATTACAGCCCACCAAACCCTCTGTCTCTTACCATTAAGCTCTGAAGGTGCCTGGGCACTGTAGACAGTATAGTTAGCAGCTTCAAAGTTCCTGGGAACTAGTCCTGGATCTAATTTACTTTTTTTTTTTCCCCCTGCCTGCAGGAGGGATGATTAGCAGGATGCCTAGCTCATGATTGTCAGCTTTCTGGATATTATTTTTTATTATTAATTTTTATTATTAATTATATTCATTTATATTAATTTATCTTTTATTTAACCGTAGTTCCTGGGGCTTTCGGTCAGGTGGGAATTCTCCGATCGTACCCGATGTATGCCGCAGAGTCAGTCTTCTACAAAATACAGCAACAGCTTTAGAAGGCTCTTGCAAGAGGAGGTGCTGGTGCTATAGCTATAGCTGTGTTTCTTCCAGGACATCTTCTGGGTTAGCCTGACTGTTGAGAGCAGAACTGTTTTTTGTGCGTATAGTCACTGCAATTCAGCATTACTAAAATTGAAAATATTTAGATTCACTGATTTTAATGGGTAGTATGGTCCTGACTGTCGCAGTAGATAATTGCTGAACTTCTGGTTTAGTTGGTTTTCACGTGAGGGTGCGAAGAGGAAGAGTCCTGGAACAAGTCTGTAGGTCAGGAGCTGTTCAGGCGTAGAGTTTCCTGATAGCCTTGCAGATTGACGACCTGCTGGTGAATTTTGGCAGAGGTTTCAGAACTTTGAACCTTGCCAAGGTCACTTGGAAGTGCAGAAAGTGATAGGTAGTTATAAATCAATCTTAGGTGAATTTTAGGTTTACCAGAAGTGTAGCGATCCTATGCCAGGGATCAACCTCGTCGTCGTCTTCTGAATATTTGCTGTATAATATCTGTCTTCAAGGTCCGTGGAAGGTGGTATCCCAGCATATGCTGTTGACTGTGTTTCTGTAATTAAACAAGTGTTTTTTCTTTCAAGCAGGGAATAATTAGCAGAATGACAGAAACGGTGAAAAATATTGTACCGGCCTGGCTGCAGAAGTATTTCAATAAGCGTGAGGAGGAGTGTGTAGACAGAAATGAATCTGCAAACCAGGAGGAGACTCCGGTAAACTATCACCACGATTATTCAGATGAAGATACCATAATCGATGAGAGATTCATGCCTGAACCAGCAGGAATTAGTAGACGAGGTATGTGAAAAATCATTTGGAATTCTGGCCATCTGTATTTATTCACAGATTTCTAGTTTTGAATCTGAATTTCAAAAGGAAATTGGAATGAGGGTTTTGACAGAATGAAAAAAAAAACAAACAATCAAAAAAGTCGAAACAACTGTTTGTGAAACCGTCTTAGCTTTAAACTGTATACACAGTTACGAAGCATACATCTTATGCTCTTGGAAGGCATCAGTTAACTTTGGGTACTCTATTAGCCAGGTGCTAAATGCTGAAAATAAGTCATTTGCAAGTGTGCTGGGTTGCATTTTCCATCTTTTAAAAGATATGGAATGAAAATCTGTCTAATTGCCTAAGGCAATTAAAAAAATTAATTTGTTTTGCAGTCTTCGAAACAAAAGACTAGATGCTAGAATGGCAGAGGAAAATTCCGTCTCGTGTCCCGACTTTGTTTGTTTTGTTTTGTTTTTTTTTTGTTTTGGGCTTTGATCAATTTAGTAAAGTTCCTCGTTAACTTGATGGTGAACTGGGGAACTTGTGCACGGATGTGGTTTATGAGATTATTGTCCTTAAAATATTCAATAACTTTAAGGTCTACGCGGGGGGAGGGGGTGTCTTTGAAAAGGTATTTGACCGTTGGCAACGAGGTTTGCAAGTCCTTTACCTCATGAAAGATTAATTTGTCTTATATCCAGTGCCTCTCACTGTTCCTGTAGTCCTGTTGTATAAATTTGCATCTATTCTTATTTGAGTTTCTCTTAAATTAGCTGTTTTGGGGAAGTCAGCTTTTAATAAGTAAAGAAGTTTTGTCTGAGCGTGCGTAGGTAACCATAGATAATGTGGAAAGTCAGTTGCTTCTGTTGTTGGCAGAATCAAAAAATAAGGAGGAAATATCTTTGCCTCCAATCTCATCTAATTGTAAACAAGGAGATTGATGGCTTTCTGTGTAGCTGTAGCTTGGGAATGAGTTTGGAGAAAAGAATAGAGAAGGTCTTCGTGACTGAGGAACACATGTTGGCTTTCCTATGTAACTGCGTGAAAGGAGCTTTCAGTAAGAACAGCTGCACTGCAAGCTTGCTAACTCCAGGAGATCAGGAGCAGGTGGACACCCTGGAACCTTTTGCAGCTTATGTTGCTGTCCGTGGGTGTCGCTTACTATGCTTAAGAATAAGATTTTTTTTTTTAATTATTACTACATTTTGAAACCAATGTGTTTCTTCAGTTCTGAGGTATCAGTGTGCTGGAGCCTATATTGGGTGGCCTTCCGCCTGAATACCTTTCTGTATCTCAAACGGTGCTGTCCTAAAAATCTGCTCATGGTTTGGAGAGCTAATTAGTGGTACTGCAGTGGTTATGAAGATTGAACTAACTAGTTTAAGCTTCAGTTCAAGTATCAAGAGGATAGTGGCTCAAAGTCATTTGAATTGCCCAGATTCCTGGGAGAGACAGTAGGCTTTCATCAGGCAAAATACCCATGAATAGTTCCATTCATTTAGCAAGATAGACTTCAAGGCCACCTATTCCAGGCCACTGGCATTGTTTGCAGACCCTTTGCTTCAAGAGGGAAAAATGCTCATCTGGTTACTTGGGTCAACATCCTTGTCCCTTGGGTCAAAATCCCAATAGTTAATGGGTAGGAGATGATGTTTTGCCTCTAACGTGAGCTGATATGGAAGAACTTGGGAAAAAAGTACTGCAAACGTTCATTTTCATGTTGTGTATTCAGATTAATATAACCTTTGTTCCAATATTATGGAAGCTGCAGTGTTATCTGTATTTACCGTGTAATCTCAAATTTTGTAAAGCTTATTGCAAGCTGTACATGGGAGAAGGAGTATATATGTTTGATTTAGTGAACGGCCAAGTCAGCGTTAGAGCATTTGAGCACGGGGTCAGAATGTGGTGTTGTAAAACCTCATAGTTAACTACTTCTGGATGCAACATTAATACTGTGTATCGCAAGCAGTGTTGTTGTTGTAGCCAGACAGTTAGATGCAACCGTATCTGGGTGAGGAAGAAGTTAAATTTGGCTTCTCTCTTTTTGCGCTTAGAACTTGGCAATAGCATGGCTGTCGATAGGAAACAGGTTTTGGCTTCTGTGAGCTTGTCTATAGCAAAGCTAATTATCTCCCTGTTCTTGTCTAGAACCATCCACAAGTAGATCAGCACTGAACTTCCCAGTTGTGTTAACAAGGCCCTCTCTTCATCGGAGCCGTCTGAATTATACCATGCTGGATTCTCCTGTCCCACCTTGTCAGCCCTCGACATCTTCTATATTTGGCATTGGCAGTCCTAGGCTGTCCTTCATAAAAGAAATAGAAGATTCTACCTCTCAACAAGACGATGATAACATCCCAACAACCAGTGATTCCTCCTCTAGAGCATCTGATGAAGGTGATTTTTGTGTTCTCTGTTTAATTGACTTTTTTTTTAATGTGAAGTACCTTGCGTTCTTTAATATTCCACATCACCTTAGTAAATAAAATAGGTGAATGTCAACTTTGGATGCGAGAATTAAATTGAATTTTTAGTGTTTTAGAAGTATATAATCCTATCACCTTTTTAATAGAAGCGTGCTTTGGAATACGTTTATGATACCCTGATGTTAGAAAGAGTCAATGCTGAAATATACACATTCAGCTAGGTTATATGTAAATTTTGAACTGGGACGGTAGGAAATCAGGCTGACTTGCCGTAGCTTGACAACTAGGCTGATTGTCTAGAAGGAAGAGTGGCTCAGAATATCTAACAGACAGCTGGTTAAATGTGAATAAGTGCAGGTGACAAATAGGAACACGAGATGTTTTCCTGTGTTTCAGCAAGAGAAGATAAAGAAACTACTCTGACATAAGCTATAGGCTGTTTTTTGACCTTTCTTGGTAGAAGGCTTCAGCTGTCAATACTTTCATGTCTTTTGCCAAATTCATTGAGGAAAGCACACCATTTTAAAATAAAAAATAAGCATCGTGTCGATGTAGGTTGGTACGTAGGTCTTCTCGCTGAAAGGGCGAACAGCAGGTTTGCAGCTTTTTCTAGTCCCCCATATAGACAGGGACTGACGTGTGCTCAGCAGGTTTTCCAGAGAACTTTTGTACAGCTGAGAGTAGAGTTGCTGGGCTTTAGCAATATAACCTGAGTGCACTAGAACTTTCTGGTGTGTCTTCGTAAAACATACATGGGCAGAAGATCGTTAACTCTTAGAGCAGCCTTTGGGGAATCTTCCAGGTTTAAAACCTGTGCGATTATGATCTGTGCTGGCCTCCAGCCTTTTACCAACACAGAAAAAAGCTTTGTCCGTACAAATGCACTGATGTTTATGCGGTCCTCTTTTATCTTAGCCTGAAGGAAAAAAATATCTGCATTGGAAGCACAGTATTAACTTGGTAAGATTGCTGAAAACTACTTGCAGCTCTGTGAACAGTTTTCAAGTTTGTAGGTGATACTTGGTTTTCAGTCTGTACGTGAAGTTGATCTATTTAAGGAAGCTGAAGTCATGCTTATTTTTCTGTATTGAAGAACTTGAATTAGTGTGATCTTTATTGTTAAAGTTCTGTACGTACTAGAGGCATTTACATCTAGCATACGTCATTTTGGCAGATGTTGCAGTTTTAAAAAATACTTCATCGTCACTGCTCTGGCCCGCAGGAGCTGAAAGAATTCATTCCCTCTCGCAGCATTCTGCAGCTAGCTCTAAGAAACCTGCATTCAGTTTATTTGTTTTTGGAGGACTGTGTCCTGTAAGTACTGCACAGTATTTCTTTTAATCAGTTTGAATGTGTACCTGTTTTTCTATCCACTTCTCATACTGTGTTTCCGTAGGTACGTGGAAGCACGTCTGTTTTTAAGCAAAACCAGCTTGGGTTTTCTCCATTTTACCCCGGAAAGACGGCCTATGCCGGTGGTGCAGCTGTAAGATCAAGGCAGCCAAAGACGGAACCTTATCAGGTATGAGAAAAGTAGTGTAGTGGGAAATAGTGATGGAAATAAAAAAAGCAGCACTGCCAAAGGAGCTTTGAGCAGGGAGCTGAATATGTGGTAACAGTTGCTCTTCTGCCCACTTGGTCTACAAAAATAGACGTCTGAGATTGATTTCTGTTTAAATTCTTTTATAACAGTTTTTACCACAGGTAATACTTGTCAGAAAGAACAAGAATGACAGTTTGGGCTAGTTGTTGGTAGTTGGGGTTTCCTCTGTTGTTAGGTCTTTCAAAAAATTCCATTTAAGTGCCATTGTCTGCCTCTGACTACATTACGTTAAAATAACTTGATGCAAAAAAACCAATGACAGCATAACTTTGAAAACTTGTCTTTATGGTAGCAAAAGCTACAGTAGTCAAACCTGGCTAATATTTATCTGTGGATCTTCTTTTCCAAGCATGCCTACATTCATGCTATGGATATGTTGTATAAACCTGCAGTCTTTGAAAATATCTAAAATCAACTTTGCTGATCCTTTGTTCTTCTGGTACACAGAGGCATGCAGGACTAAATGCAGTCCCAAGATAAGCAGTAACATGCTTTCTGTTTTGAACGATTCATATAGTTCTTGGAGAGAGTTATTTGCCCCCAAGAGTTCTTGGAAATAGCAAATAAAAACTGCTGACAACTCTGATTAGCTAGAGCTGAATCGAAAAGGAAAGTCAAATCAGGTTTGGTAGGAATGTATTTAAATGAAAGTGACTTTTATCGATAAATCAAAAGGAATTTTAAGAAAATGAAAACGCGGGTTTGCTGGCTCTGTTCTGACAGTCCATTTGTGCAACGGAAAAAGGGCAGTACAAGTACCTCACTTACGGGAAACCTTGAAACCTTGTGGTGCAAAGCTGGGAACCCTCTTTGGTTGGCTATTTTTGTTTTTTACAATATTACTGCATTATGGTAAAAAGAGGAACCAAAATACTAGGCTTTTAAAGGAGAGAGTAGCTTGCTTCTTGCTGCTTGCTGTGAATGACAGCAAGGTACTAGAGAGTCCAGCGAAGGGCCACCAAGATGATCAAGGGACTGGGAGCACCTCTCCTCTGAGGAGAGGCAGGGACTGCTGGGCCCGTTTAGCATGGAGGAGAGGAGGTTCAGGGGGGATCTTATTGGTGTATATAAATACCTGAATGGATGGTGCAAAGAGCATAGAGAGCCATTGTGTTTTCAGCGGTGCCCAGTGCCAGGTCAAGAGGCAACAGGCACAAACTGAAACGTGAGGCTTTGTCTGAGCATCAGGAAATGCTTTTGCACTGTGCGGGTGATGGAGCCCTGGCACGGGTTGCCCGGAGAGGCTGTGGAGTCTCCCTCTTTGGAGGTCTTCAAGAGCTGACTTGACATGGTCCTGGGCAACCTGCTCGGGGTGGCCCTGCTTGAGCAGGGGGGTAGACCAGGCGATCTCTAGAGGTCACTTCCAACCTTAACCATTCTGTGGTTCTGTGAGTCTCACTTGTGTTTTTACACGCTGCGTGGTCTGCTTCCTGTCTTCACATCGTGTGATAAGCACAGTGTGGTTATTTGAGGGGTTTAACCTGGGAAGAAAAAAAGTCACACCAAAGGAAGTTTTTGACTGATATTTGAAGCTGGGTGGTGCAAATAAACAGTTTACTTTTTCAGTGTAATGTTTAGATCTGTTACAGTTTAAATCAGATCTTTATCTTTTAAGACAAAGATTTGCAGCCAACTTTAATCTTGGGGGAAGGGAGGAAGCAAGAGAGAAGTAAAACTAGTTCCTGGTTATGATTGTATACACTGATTTTAAGATGGTACACTTAGACCATCGTGAAACTCTGAGGTCTGTGTTGTTACTGAAAATGCTTTCTGTACCACAAGCCTTTTCTTGAGTTCTGTTTCCCTGATTACTGCTTCGGAGGCCTTAGCAGTCCTAGCATCATCCGTCTTGACCTTTTACAAGTACGGAGTTCTTTTATTGCTCGTGCAACAAGCACGTGCAAGATGCACTGAGGCCCAAGGTAAACTTCATTAAACTCCGAATGTATTCTCTTCTTTATGGCTTGAACTCCCAGTGACTGCATGTTTCTCTGTCATCAGAATATATTGATTGTATCATCAGTGTAGCCTTGGGACGTAAAATACATGCCTCCTTAGCTGAGAATTGACCATTGTAACACTTAAAATGCTAATTTTTCAGGCACAAAAGAGAGCGAAAGCTAGAGAAGAAACTGTGCGGTCCCACGCTACCTTGAGTACCTCAGCATGGTGCATCTTGGAGGCAGTGGAGAAGCTGTCAACCGCTTTGTTGGTAAATAGCACTTCTTTTAATCTGTTTTTGCTTCATGTGTTTATAAAACTTAGTAAATGTGCCATCAAAGCATAAAGATAAAACTATTCTTCCTTACGTTGTGGCCGGTTTAATTTATTGCGCTGTTTTTTCAACAGGATGCTAAAAGAATGACATCTCTTTTGCCGCTGTGTTGTGTAAGTTGACCATGAACCCCCACATTTTTGTTGCAGGGAACCCTCTCTCTCAGGAGAAAAAAATTGCCCTCTAATATTTATGCTTTGTTTTTTCCCTCAGCCTCCGGACATAGATAAACCGGATATTACTGACTTCCAGTCCAAACGAAGAAAGGTAAGAACCAATAATGTCTTAAGCTGAGGTAGATAACTTTTTCAATGCTTTATCACTATTAGAAAAATTTTCTCAAACCTCAGTGACAACATAGACATCAAATCAAGTTAATATTGGCATGTATCCACAGTAGATGATGGGCTGTGAAGATTACTCAGGTTAAGAATTATGTTATCTTTGTAAGTTGAGAGCAACAGCTCTAGAACACACCAAGTCGTTTTATCTTGTCCCCCAACTTGGGGTGAAGCTGCATATTAAAATTCCTGTTGAGGCAAGTTTTCTCTTGAAGAAATGATCACAAATAGAAAAATACTGCTTGAGTGGTCATATAGACTTTGTACAGACTTCCGTGTTCATTCGGGCACAGAAAACTAACTTTTCTGCTTTTTATCACCATTCAAAGTAAAGAGGAGGAAAATTGTTAATTTCCGACGCTATAAATCTTACGCTCCTAAATTCCTGTTTGGAGGTAGCACAGAACTGGTGATAATGCTGTGGTAAAGCATGACTTCCTTTCATTTTCTTTAAAAAATGAAAACTAGTCATCTTTTTTTGATGACTTTAGTTAGGGGTATCCTTGGGCTTATTAAATTGCAAAACCCTTAAATGACCACTTGAAGATCAGGTGACTGAAGGAAATAACAAGATGTGCAAACTTTTCATCTTCTGTTCTAATGAGAAAAGGGACAGTGTCTCAAGAAGTTTCTGTGCTAATTCCTTGACTGGATGGATGTATAATTAAGTTTACAATCACTTCAGAGTTTACAAACATCTCAGATTTCCTGGACCATCTTTTCACCATCTGCCAAATTACAAGGGCATGGAGAAGTGAAGTATATCATAAATATTATCCAAATAACTAAAACCAAATCTGGTGTGAATTCTCAGTTATATTATAGCAATACACCTGTGATAAGGCATTAAGAAAGATCTGCCAGATTTGCAACAGAGAGCCTGAAATTGTCAGCCACTAAATGAATGTTGCACGCAGCTGTCAGTGGGTGAAAGGAGATAGATTGTCTATTCATAATACTAGAATTCATAATGGTGGCGGGAGAAGGGTAGCCCGTGATGAGAAGCAATTATTTGCTGAGGAGACGATCGTGTGTTTTCCTGCTAAAGTGAACATGCGGTTGACGGAACACTTGTGCACTCGGGCTAAACTTCTGCAGTGGGTAGCAGTGATGTGGTATTTTTCTTATTTCAAGGAACTGTACCAGGCAGAATAGCTCTTGGTGTATTGAATGCCTAACTGGGGGATTTAATATTTTTCTTTTTTACCTTTAAAACCAGCAATGAACCATCGTTCACTCAAAGTAGATTTGTGAACTTACATAAAACATGTCTTATTCAAGGTTTCAAACTGAATGTAATATTTTTTAGAAAGATGCATTTTTGTATACTTTAGAGAGAGTGTGAATCCTATTACTAAGAGCTGGGAGATACTGTGAAATTAAAGCTGCAGCGTAAACAAAAATTTCCTGTTGGTATTGATTTGAACAATAGCATGCTTCCTAAGACTGTATTTTCTGATCCTTAAGACCGCAGGCGGAGCCATCGGTAAATCTTGTAGCCTTTAGGGTTTGTTTTCTGTCTGACAGTTCAGTTAAGTCAGTTTTGCAGAACACGCAGTGGTCTGTGTTAAAAATCAACTCTGGTCTGTGAAAATGCTTTGAAAAGGGAAGTCAAACCCACTACTTGAAGTGCATCTAATGCACATGTAAAGCATTGGATCATATTTTAATGAATGAGATTATTGTAAGATTGACAAGTTGTTTTTTTTGACTGTGTTCTATTGTTTGTGTAACTTTGAAGGGGGAAAATGTAGGGGATGTGAAGCCCAGAAGCCTGTATAATTAGTTGCTTAACACTTCGAATGTTAAATTAATGAATTAAGCTACTAAAAAAAAAAATCACAGTGTGGGCAGAGGAAAAGATAGGAGCATATTCTAGGAACATGGGTTATTTTAATTATGGTAGCATGAATTATTTTGTCTATGAAGCTAACTGCCAAATTTTGAAATGGAATTCAGTCAGACTTTGGCTACTTATATATAGCTTTATGGATTTCGTTACTGGTTTTCTGGTGATTTCCCTCTACAAGTTGAACGGTCTTCAGAATTTTCAAATTGTATTCACTGAGTGCCAAGACCGATGGGGGGAGGTTTATAGTTCTGTAATTTGTTTTCATCAATAAATATTGGAATTAATTTGGGTGGACGTAAGGATAAATTGATTGCTGTTTCCCTTTCAAAGCTGGAATCCCAGAATGCATTCCAGCCTCCACCTGTTAAGAGACTTGTGACACCAACGGTAAACCGTCAACCGATGCGTTATACGCGGTATTCTGAACCATCACCGACTTCAACTACTCAGTCCAGCAAAATTTGCCAGAGAGAAGACACAAAGTTCCAAGTGAGTACATTTTTGAGTCTTTATGTGCCTGTTTTTTTTTTCCAGTCTTGGAATGTTTCTCAAACCAATTGTTATCCTATCTTTGCAAAAAGTACTGATAGTATGTTTGAGGCGAGCTTTAAGGCAGTGGGAACCATTGTGAAATAGATTGAGCTTTTATGGATTTAATTCTGTTTTTGGAACACTCAGTGTCCTGTGGTTGTTTTCACGATGTCATGATGTGCTATTGAGTCATCCTGTTCTCAGTGAAAGAATATTAAAAGACAGAAATGTTTTCCTTTTATATTCTCATGTATCCAAAGCTGTCACTGATGAAACATGCTCGTGTTGTGTGTAAACTATTCCAGGTGAGCTATGTGCTCCAAGTGAGAGTTCTGACAATGTGCTGAGTTATCGGTTTTGATTGCTTTGGAGTAGATGGAGTCTGATAAATTTTCCATAAAATTAAATGGGCATCTCTTTCTGCGAAAACATCTGTGTTTCCAGTATCAGTCTGAGTGTACAAATGACCACGTGTTAAGTGTATGGGCTTTTTAGGCTGGAAATCAAAGTGGACAGTAATACTGGTTGCTTATTGCTTTTAACTCTTTCAATCTCTGTACTGTTTAGCCAGCACAATCTCCATTTGGTAAAGTTCTAAAATGAATGTAGCAGCAACTGCTTAGTTTTTAGGGGGGTAGAGTTTTTTTTTTTTCTTGTTTGTTGATAAATGATAGAAAACAGAAAAGTATGTCCCTTTTACGGGGCTGGTAAACACAAGTTTTGATGAAAACTCTCCCCCCCACACACACAATTTTTGTCATTTTGTTTAAAGTAATTACTTTCTTTGTTAGAGGATTTGACAATTTGATTTAGTGTTCTATCAGTTTGTCCTCAATGCTGAGTGAAGCAGTGATGCTTACTTTAGCCCCAAAATTTAACTGAACTGTACCCACAATGCTGAATTAGGGAACAACGTTAAGTAGGTGAGGTGTATTCAGTGCTATAAAATTAAAAATAAATAAATAAAATAAAAACCACAAAAAAACACATTAAGTGGTTGTTGGTACTTTGTGTATTCTGTACATATTCAGCTAAGTCTTGGACTAAACTTAACTTGCAGGGGATGAGAGAGAAGACTTTGCCTGCAGAACAGCGAGCAGAACCATCTGAAAGGTATGACATCTATTAATTTAAAACTTACTTGAAGGAAGAAAGAAATCTCCTTTTTCAGTACGGTCTGCACCTGAAAGGTGGTGACAGTTCTCAGTAAAAGGAATGGGAAATCCAATGAAAATTTTGTATTTTGAGGCAGCTGCAAAGTCTGGATTGTGTTTGAAGATCAATATAACTTTGAGAAAATTGTTGTTTTTATGAAAGGAAGGAAGATGAGCAAGAATAAAAGTACTGATACACCACTTTTTATCCCAAGTTTATCTTCTGAGTAGGATATGAAGATGGGAAACAAGGCACGTTATAATGCTGTATCCACAGAAAGGATCTTTGCTATTGGAGGCCTAATTTTTTCCTTCTACAGGAAATATGGCTCATTTTGTAGTTTGACTAAATCTGTAGCGTTACAAATTTTGCTTTGACAGATATTTCATGGTTTATAACTCAGTTTACTTATAACAAAATAATTTGTCCCTCCTAATGTTCCCTAGGGGAAAAGCTATTACTTTTAGCTATTTAATTGCTTGCAGTTTGAAAGCTCTGTCCTAATGGGATGATTCTTTCTGAAGCATTCTTTAGAAGGTGAAGTAGGGGAAGTGAGTTACAGTTCAGGAGGATGTTTATTGATGTGTTTTTTTCTTTATTTTTTAAGCAAAAACATGGAGGAAGATTTATGATTTATTATTCTTTTTTTTAATACTCCTTTCATGATGAAGTTAATTGTCTGCTTTGAGTTCACATGAAGACCATGTGTTCTTTAGAATCATTTGAGGCCAAATGCTAACTCATCTCTAAAATAAAAAAAATCCAGCAGAATTAATTGAATTTCTTCTTGAGGAGACTGCTTTGTGTTATACTGCTTTCTTGGTTTAGGTCAAATGAGTTATCCTCCAGATAATATTGATGGCTTTTCCTTCTGGGCAAATGGTGTTTTGGGTAATAATGCTTGAGTTAAGGGACTTTGCACTCGGTTTTTAGGGGGTTGCTCTTTTCAAAGAACAGTAGCAGGGAATTTTGTTGACTCTATGCTCATCTGCCAAGCAATTCTTAGGTGACCATGGGCATTCTTTGGCTTGCAGAAAGAACTCAACACTTTGTTTTGGCATCTAAAAGTTGGACTTCACAACAACCACCTTTTTAGGGGTGGAAGCGACTGGCTTTAAGGTTCTGGTACAGGTGCAATCAGGTGCTGGGTTTTAATTATGTTTTTTTTCAAACTGTTCTAAATTGTCTCTGTTAGAACTCCTTTCTACTTCTCCATTTAGGAAGGAGATACAGCAAACTCATACTGCTTTTGATTTCGTTCACAAAGTTTATTGCAGTGCCCTACCTTTTGTTTGTAGAGTAGGTAGTGGTGGTAGTGTTTTTTGTGATGCTGGTCTCTGTTGGGTGCCATGTTCTGGAGCAGGAGCACCACACTGATCTGCTGGCAAGAGTCCCTTTGGACAGTTGAGTTGGAATACTCAGTAAATCTCTGGCCCACCAATGCTATATATCTATGTGTGTGTGTGTGTGTGTATATATTTTAAACCTGAGTCCAATTGTAGATTAGACTTGCTTGAAGGCTGACAACTGTCTTTGCCCCCTTGAAGCTCACAGGTGTTAACAGAAAGAGGAATATGGGCTGTTATGGGCAAGCGATAGTTGTCTGAATGAAGATCTATTTTGATGTAAGACTTTTTTCAGAATTCTAATGGATTGACAGTTCGGATTAGAGAAAAGTCTGAGCATATGCCTTAGGGATCTGTCTTCCTCTATGCAGTTACAGTGCTAAGCAGGCTGTTGTCAAGTATTTGACAAGTTTAGACCAGTTCTCCTCCTCAGTATTGTGGGAGTTTGACCTGGTGTCTTCCAGTGCGATCTAATGCACTTTTGTACTGACTGACTGATTGGCTGCAAGATAAGCTTTGATGTCACAGTTTTTCCAGGCATACTTCATTTTCTTGCCATAGTACTTTTGTTAGAGTTATTCCCTATTTCACTTCTGGTTTGGGTTATTTTTTCCCCATTTGCTCTTGGATTAGGATATCTTTCTGGTTTTGAGCTAGGCTTTTTTAAGTACCAGAAAAATGCCTTTGTATGCCTTACAAAAGGGATCTGTATTCATGTCTGAAAAGACTTCTGGAATGTTGGCATACCCAAACACCTCTGCTGTTCCTGCTGATGGCCACATGAAAGCCAGAGCTGCTTCTGAAGCTTAGGCCATATTACCTTGCCACACAAGTCTGAGGCGTCCCTATTCTATCAGAGCTGTTGGCAGTGTTTCCCATGTGTATGTGTGCATATGTGCACTCTTTCTGTATTTTTGTGAGCTGTTCTTTTACATCCCTGCAAAAGATACATGTGCATCGCAGAATCAGAGAACCAGTCCTATTTAAAGGAAGCACTGGAAAATAACAATCTAAATCAGCTCTTCTATTTCAGGTCTTCTGGCTTAGTCATTGTTCCCATGTGACCGGTGCACTTATGTATGTCCTTTTCATTGCTGCTGTTAATAAAGTTTTTCCTGTTTAGAACATCAAGTATTTACCAGCGTTTAGCAACTTGTGAGACAGCTTTAGTTTTTTTCTGATCAGCAGGTTTCAATTCTAGGACTAATAACAGCTCTAATATCTTGAAAAAAAAATTTGGCTGGTAATTTTTTTTTCCCTTGTTTCCCCCAACTTCTGTACTGTCGTGTGCTAGCAATGTGACCAGCTACAAATTCAGTACTGCTGCGTCCAATGGTCTGTCTTCAGGAGTGAGTAGCGGAGGCGGCAAAATGAGAAGGGAAAGAGGAATACACTATTTATCAAGGGCTGTACAAGAACAGGTAAGTGACTCTTAAATTAATTGCTGTCACTGAGCTTACTGAAGTAACTAGCTAAGTGTGTCAGTTTTATTGCATCATAGTAAATTATAACAATACCGCTTTATTTTTGCATTGTTTTTGTTTTCTTGTGGGTTTCAGAGCAGGCTCCAATTGATTTCCTGTGTTTGAATACCTGAACTTTGCTTATGTAATTTTGAAATTTTTAATTCTGTTACCTTGGAGATTCTTCAAACTATAACATTTCTCGTTAGCAGTTGAATGAATGAGTCCTAAGAAGAGAAGTAATGTTTTGGTGAAGGTTTGTATAGTTTTTCTACAGGAATGATACTTGAAACGAGTGCCAAGTATAAAAAGAAAAAAAAAGCTTAATTTTTGGTTTCATATTTAAGTCATACAGAAAGATACAGGCCAAGAGTGTGAAAAAGAGTAGTAGAAGAGAGCATTCTGCATGTCTGCTAACGATGACTCAGTTTTTGATACTCACCAAACTCATTGTGAGAGAGTTTTTTTCTCATTTTAATAGGAAAAATCTATTCCATAAAACTATGACCATGAATATTCAGATTATTTTTTCTTTTATTGGATGTTATATAAGCTGCCTGTAAGTTAATTTAAGTATTTACGTTAACATTAAGTATTTAATTAATATTAAGTTAATATTAAGTATTTAAGTTAATTTAAGTTTCAAATCATTAAATGGGACTTCCGGATGATGCAATATAAAGAAATCGTAAACACTGTTGTTTATTCCTGTAACGCAAATAAAATAATGGTCCAAATATCAAAAGTTCCATAAACTTTTCAAATCAAAACTGTGAAACAGATGTAAGCTACAGGATGCACTGAATATCAGTAGTACCAACTTACATCCCTGCCTAGTCATTTCTAAGTAGATCATGATAGTACTGTACAAATTTTGGTCAGATTTTCTATGCCATTTAAAACATAACTCATCCAATCTTAGTAATCAAATAAAGTAAGTGGCAGGGATGAAAATTGAAGTTGTTAAGAGGCTCTCTTCTGATTTTTATATTTGCATCCTGATACATGGTATAGACTGTATTTACCAGAACACAATCTTCAGTACTGTTAGTCTGACTTTCTTTGGTGCTTTTTGTGTTTAGTTTGGTTGTTGAACCTACCTGCTTCTTTAAACATTACCTTTTTCCACGTTCACTGCTGTAGTGACTTTGGAAACTTTGGCAGCTATCCTGCCTAATTTTGCAAGAGGAACACTTTCTCACTTGTCTTGAGAGTGTACTCTTAATTGAAGCCATGCGAGGGTAGTTAGAAAGGATAATGCTTCTCTAGAGCTTTGATGACTGAAGTATAGAAAAGAAAGAAAAAAAATGTGATCTGTGCGTCTCTGTTCTGCACAGGTTTTGAGTTAACTTTCAGTGTTCTTGCTGTACAGTTGTTGAATAGAGTATAATGTGGAAGCAGGCCTGCCATAAATTAAAATGACGTGGTAGACAGAGGTGGGGAGATCGGGATTTCTTCTGGAAACTTGCTTTCTCTTAATTTGTATGGATTTTTGTTCTATTTAATTTTGTTAATAAATTGGGTGCGATGGGGTGAGAAAGTAGTATGTCTTGTATAAGAAAAATTAAAATTTGCAACTTTAGGAAGTGGAGGAACCAGTGCTACCGAAAATACCCCTACCCATCAGTGCTGCATCGCTGCCTCAGTTCAATTCTAGTTTCGTTGGTAGTAGCGCTGTCTCAGCGTCACCGAGCGCTGTTTCAACAGCAGCAATGAGCACGGCAACTCCAGCAGCTGCGACGGGCATGGCAAATCCATCAGAGGTGGAGGGCATGACAGATCCATCAGAGGTGGAGGGCATGACAGATCCATCGGAGGTGGAGGACTTGACAGATCTATCAGAGGAGGAGGTGGAGGACATGATATATACAACGGCGACATCGGGCATAACGTGTTCAACAGTGCCCTCAGGCTTGACATATCCAATAATGGCGGCGGGCATGCCATATCTGCTGATGACAAAGGACAAGGCAAAGTCAACAGTGGCAACGACAAGCGTGGCAAATTCAACGGAGGCGGCAGGCATGGCAGATGCAGCAGCGACGGTGGCTGACAAGGTAAATCTTTATGCTATAAATAATGTTTACAATGAGTATACTGCTTTATTGCGAGTTGACTTTTTCTGTGGTGCTCATGAAACTAACAAATATTAGTTTCTACGCAGCTGAATGAATTGGGGTTGTATGCCAGTTTGGGGAAAAAGGCATAAATGTTTTGATTCTGCTTCTCTCAGTCTTAGAGCCTGCCAACTCCCATTTAACGTGATTGTATAACTGCTTCAAATGCTGTGGAAGTCTGGGGGGGAAGGGGGGTGTGAACTTCATGCCAAGTTATTTATAGTGGTTTTGGCAGGGGTAGAGTTAATTTTCTTCGTAGTAGATGATGCTAGATGATGCTGTGTTGCAGATTTGTGAGCAAAACAGTGTTGGTAAGGCACTGGTGTTTTAGCTGTTGCTGAGCAGTGCTTACACAGTGACAAGTCCTTTTCTGTGTCTCACGCTGCCCTGCCAGCGAGGAGGTCGGGGATGCACAAGAGGCTGGGAGGGCACTCAGCCAGGACAGCGGAGCCCAGAGGACCGAAGAGATATTCCACACCATTTAGCATCGTGCTCAGCAATAAATGCTGGGGGAAAGAAGGGGAAGGAGTGGGGAGTATGTACAGGGTTATGGCATTTGTCTTTCCAGGTAGCCATTACATGCGATGAGTCATTAATGCTACCTCAAATTTAACAACTTTACTTCTTTACTTCCAGTTCTTTTCCCTGTTCCATTTGGAGGGAGTGAGCGAGTGGCTGTGTGGTGCTTAGTTGCCTGCAATGGTTAAACCACAACTTTATTTAAGTTATTAAATTAGAGGTAACGTGGTCATATAAGCCTCACATAGAATGAGCCTAGGGTGCAATAATTGGCATATTATTGCAATAAAATAAACATTAATCTGTTCCAGAGTACTTGAAATATTTTTTGTATGGTTTGAAGTAGATAGCTGCTTTAACATGTTGAGGTGTTTGCTGAAGTTCTTGGAGTATCATTGGGCTGAGTTTGCCGTTCTTCAGCTTCCTGGCTTGCTTTTCCGTGCATTTAGACCTAAGTAGCATCTCCAGCTTTTCCTCTCAGTTTCTGGAATTTGGTTTTGAAGATATTGTCCTATACCCACTTGGAAACTTCCCTGTGTTTTATTATTACTTTTATCTGCAAAATAACTCAAACATCAGGTTTTTCGACGTCACTGCGGGACTTCTGTTGGGTAGTGAATTCAGGTAGTTGTTGCTCTTAAATATAAACCTTTAATTCTTTTGAAAATACAGATACAACCAACAAGTACTGTTAGCAGTCCTGAGTTCGCGTTTTCATCTCCAGTTGTGAAATCTACTGAGGCAGAAGTGCTACCTACGTCTTCTGTAAGTAAAATAATAAAGGAGCTTGACTTTTTTTCTTAGGCATTTAGTAGGCTGTTGCAGAACACTAAAGCAGAATCTGCCTTGATGGAGAAAAGTATGTAGGCTTCTGGCTTATAATTTGTCATTCAGCATGCATGCTACAAATGTGAAGAGCAGCTTTCAGATTTGGTTTTGTGTGTGCATTCGATTGAAGTTCCTGTGGCTTGAGAATCTGAAAAACCTCTCTTGTTCATAGCAGATTGGGTTTACATTTAGTGTTCCCGTTGTAAAATCGGCAGAACTTTCTGGACCCAGTGGTACTCCAGTGACGCCCTTTCTTACCCTAGGTAACTGAAACTTTAGCACTTCAGATCTGAAGTGCTGATTTTCCTTTTTTTCTTTATTAAATCTTCAATCTGTCCTGTCTGCGCTTGCTAGCAATTCCAGGCAGTGTTGGACTTCTGCAGTATTTTTCCAGTGACAGATCTGCTTTTATAATTTTTTTTTTGTTTTGTTGCTTTTTGTTTTGCTTGTAATCATAAAGCATTGCAAAGTAAGTAGAATGTGTGAAGATTCTTATGTGAGAAGCATGAAAGCTGGAAATTCTTGTTTCTAACAAAAGTGAGTATAATCTGCTCTAACTAGGTCACATTGTGAAAGCTGGTTTTGTTTTCTTTTGTTTCAAAAGACACCACCACCTCAACCAACATCAACACACAGAAAGAGGAGGTCAAAGATTTTGCTGGTGGTCCCTTCACCACTGCCCACGTCTTAAAGGAAGGAAGCGTCTTAGACGTTCTAAAAAATCCTGGAGAGATAATGAACTCCTTTTAAAAAGATGCTGCAAAAAATACGCTAGCATTTTTTATTAAAAAAAAAACCAACACACGACTTATGGTTAATAGAGTATCTGCTATAAATATGAATGTAGGAGAGCATTACATTAAGCGCTGCGTTTGTTAGGGTGCATCTGCCCCCTTCTATTCTAAGTGGTGTTTGTTGCTGGAAGTAAAACTGCAAGATGAAAAGCAGATGGGTTGCATCTCCTTTACGTGTTAGGATGTAATTGTAAATGAGGTACTAAGAGAATTAGCCAGATAATCGGTGTTTCATTTTAAGTAAATACAATTTGTGGAATTGAAAAGGAAATGTTTGTAAAACTCAACACTCCTGTCCCACCTTCAGCCCAGGTGAAGAAAGAATAGGAAAGAGCTTCAGTTCTAAATACATGGCGAAAGCTGCGAATCTTTGGGCCTTAGCTTACAATGGCTCCTGTGGATTAAAATTTAAACTGCAAACAGAAGTGGAGTGTTTTACGTTAAAAACCCTTTTCTGAATTTTGTTTTTAAGCAATTGCAATTGTTTTCAACAGTTTCATAAAGTGTGTCTGTGGAAAAGATATCTTTTAAGAAAAAGGGCTTTATTGAATTTGATCTTTTCCCAAAAGTCTTCTTCTAACTTACATACTTGTGAAGAAGGCAGCACATTTCTCTACTGGAAAGAGCTAAGTGAGAGAAAATACATTGTGCATTTTGTTTAAGGAAAGACCTCTGAGTGAAGTGACATTCACTTTCTTTATCGGTTTAAAAGAAGCAGAATCTAAATCCACATTGTTCAAAGACTTCATTTTTGACTAAAAAAAACCCAACAAACAAACCACAAAACAACTATGTTCAAGGTAGATTTACAAGCAACTTGAGCTGCTGTTTAAGATGCATTTCCTTTAGTCTTTCTGTATTAGTAGCTTGTCTTTTCTGTTAAAATTGCCACCTTTTAAATAAGGAGTTGTCCTGTGTCTGATGCATTTTGAAAAAGATTATAGAAAATTAGACAGTTGTTCAATTGTCTTGAGTTTTTATTATTTAATTAATATTCAGCATCTGTGGGAAAATACCGTTTGGATTGCTGCTCCGAGGACAAACTTCTGTACAGTTACTGGAGTAGATTTGAGTCATCTGCTACGGAAGGAGGAGCTTTAGAAATTTGATTCGATTGGGCATCGCGTCTTAATCAAATTGTATTATTTCCATTCCACGTTGGACTGTCAGATTTCAGTCAGCTACTGTCTGTTTGTACTTGTATCGACCAGTGAAAATGTTGATTTAAAGCTTGCTTGGAAACAGAGTTAAATGAAGCTTTAACGAAATGTTCTGTTGTGACCCAGTGCAGCAGATGAAATTTCATCCGTTTAGATAAGATTTCTGGGGACTTCCTGTTGCGCTCGGTCTGAATGTCTAGTTGTAACCATTGGCACCTGAGTTGAAATTTTTGCCCTCTAGTAAAGTCACTTAGTCACATGTAGTGAGGTGCTGCGCTAACAGGAAGACTTTTTTTTCTTGCTTCCTAGACTTTGGATTGTTGAAAACACGCTCTTCTACGTCTGCACAACCTACAACAAGCACAGTGGTTTATACTAGGCCTGCAATAACAACTTTTTCTGCAGGTAAAGAGACTTCTAAGCAAGCATCGTACTGGCAATCTGATACATGTGACCCTTTTCTGCAAAACAAAGACATAAAGGACAAATGTGTAACTTGTCAAGCTACTAAAGCCTCAACAGTTGAGAGTATGAAACAGACAGTAAGTTCAAGTCAATGCGACACCTCAAAGCCAGCAGCGCCCCCAGCAGGGATGCTGGGCTTTGGAGACAAATTCAAAACAGTACCTGGAACGTGGGATTGCGATACATGTCTTGTCCAAAACAAACCGGAAGCTACAAAATGTATAGCATGTGAGACACCAAAACCTGGAACGGGAGTAATGCCTGCTCTGACATGACCAGTGGTCACAGACAGCTCGGTGACAGTGACATCCTCCTCGAGCAGCACTGACACAACAGCCACTCTGGGCTTTGGAGACAAATTTAAGAAGGCGAAAGGCTCTTGGGACTGTGGAATATGCCTTGTACCAAATAAGACGGAAGATAACAAATGTGTAGCCTGTCAGTCTGAGAAACCAGGTATGGTCCTTTTTTTCCTGTTGTTTCCATCCTAGCCTCTGTGAATCTTGTACAGAATAAAAGTACGTTGCATATATGGAATATTTTAAGCAACACGATTCCCAGGTACGGTTGATGGGTTAGCGGCTGTCTGCAGGATTGGTTTACAGGCACTTCAGAGGTCTCAGCCCAGGTTCCAGCCTGTCGCATAAATTGAACTGATTGTGAAATGTATTAGTACGGAGCTGGATCAATGCAGATACCCCCGGCTTTGCAGCTGGTGAGGGAAGATGGCTGAAGTGAGTGACTTAATTTAAAAACAACATAGTGATTTTTCACTGGCGAAAATGAGAACTCCATAGAAAGAGTTAAAAATGACTGCGTTTTTCTCTTTCAAAAAATAAGTAAAAAAAATTACAGAATGTGTCCAAAATGCCTCTACTCACCGTTTGTATGTAATTGAGGGGAGATGTGAAGCCAGATTTCAAGACAGTGTAGTCTTAACTAGTCTTAAGCTAAAGCAGAGAGATGCCTATGAAGGTCAGTGGTAGGCTTCAAGAAAGCGAGTGACCCGCTGGGTAACTTCTTCAGGGCAGTACTGGGTTGTTTCCCATTGTGTGTGACCGTAATTGATTTTGAGCGTGGTTGTATTGTTTTTAAAATACGATTCTAATTCTAACTTTGACTCTAAATGTCATTTAACATGCCATTACATCGAAAAACACCTGTGCAAATATATCGTGGAAGAAACAAATTAAGATGGACTAGACCGGGCTTTTGTAATCATCCTGTGCGGTAAGACTGAAATTTCATGAGGTAAGATAATGGATTTCAGACAGAGTTGATTGTCTTGGACTTCCAACCTCTGAGCGGTCAGTCGGCATCTTTGTCTGAGGCTCTTGCCATTGCAAGGAGGAATTTTGGAAATGAGGGGTTTACTGTGACCATGGTGCAGTGAATTGCACGGTTACGTTGCACTTGTCAAGAGGAAGAGCGATGCAAGTAATACTAGGATAAAAGTTTTCTGCGTGTGCTGTGGAAGGGAAGAGCCATTCTTGTCTTTCCGGTTTTGAATTAGAAGCGTTATCTTCTGCTTCTCTCTTAAAAGGCACCTTTTTTTTAAAAGGCACCTGTCAGGCCTCTTTATGGAGGTTACACTGTCGTCAACAGCAGCAGAAGCTTGTGTGCTGAACAGAGTTGTGTGTTGTTTGGAAGCTTTGAGTTCCACTCTGGTTTTTTTGTTTGTTTGTTTGTTTCTTTGTGGGTTTTTGGTGGCTTTTATTTTTTTCAGGGGCGGGGGGGGGGAGTTGCGGAGTAGTTTTGAACATTTCTGTGGGATTTGACAAATCAAATTTAAAAGTTAATGCTCATTTTATAGTTCATGTTCAAACAGGATGGTTAACTGTCTTGTTTGTCTCACAGAGGGTCCAACACCTGTGACCAGTAGCAGTGCATCTGCATTTTCTGCTCCTTCTGGAGAATTTCTGGATTTAGACAAATTCAAGAAGCCTGAAGGAAGCTGGGATTGGGAGACCTGCTTGGTTCAAAACAAAGCAGAGGCCACGAAGTGTGTAGCCTGTGAAAGTGCAATGCCAAGCACCAAAGCAGAGCTCAAAGGTAATACTTAATGATTAAAACGAGGATGCATATTCTGTGATTTATTTTTTGGTTTGCTCTGATTTTTTTTATTTTCTTCCCTGTTAAGCACAATTATTTTTTCCTTTGAGGTGTGGCAAAATTATTCGTTTTTCCTGTAGGAATATTGCCTAGATAACATCTGTTTCCACACTTTTCCCCAAGAATAAGTTTATCCTTTTTAGAGAAAAGCTTTCATTAATGACGTGCTTGTTCTTTACATGCCCTACACTTTGTTCATTTGGAGTTCAGACTAAAAACATCAAAGAAGTTCGTATACTTTTTAAAGCCAGGTGGTGGGCAGAAAACACAATTGTGAAAAGTTTTATGTAGAGAGGAAGCATGGGGTTTTCTTGTTTGTTTTACTGTTTGGTGGGTTGTTTTTTAAACAGTTTTGACTGGAAAGATCAGGACTAGAATGTAGTTCAAACCTTCACGTACTGCAGATACACCGTGGGTTACGGACTTGACATTCACTTATTTCTGCAGGTTTTGGTGCTGCGGCTGCGTCCACAAAATGCTGCCTTGCCATCATTTACATTCGGTGTTCACTCAGAGTGTTCAGGTGCAGAGTCTGCAGCTGCCTCACAGTTTATTTTGGGAAGGACAGAAGAGAAGCAGTACTTGCAAACCAGTACTTCAGGTAAACAGTGTATCTTTTGTCTTCACTTGTGCGCTTATGTCCATCAAGTAAGACCTCTGAAACCATACTAGAAAAAATCGGCGGGATTTGATATGTTCATGTACTAGAGCTTTAGAAAAAGTTTAATTCCTATATGCAGCATGTCTTCTGTCCTGGTTATTGATACGTACGCAATTAGTAGCAATCCCTTTTTTGATCTCAACACTAGGTTTAGACAAAAAATTGCGACACCTTAAGGAACCTGTCCTGCATCTCATACAAGCACAGAAGTTGTAGTGTCTCAATGCTAGCAGTACAGTTGGTGGTAAAATCTTTAGTAGGGTGAAATAGAGGCCTCACACTTTTCAGAGAAAAAAAGAGATGAGAGAGAGTATCTTATTCCCACGTACTTGCAACTATGCTGCAGAGTGTACTGCTGTTACTCTAGTGCTACAAAGGTCCAAAAATCACTGAACAGTTATTAGCCAGTTTTGTATTCCTTTAATTTGTTGAAAGACTGCAGTAGAGGATTGAAGTTTTTATTGAGGATCACTGTGTGGAAAAATTCTGATTGTTAAATGTCATTTGTATGACTTAAGAACCACGTTTTAGAGTACAGAATTCAGTATTAATTCCAGAAGGGGTAAGGGGAAGGACATTAGCTAGTAATCCCGAACAAAAGCAGTGTATAGAGCTATACTGATTTTAATCGCAGTATTCTTACAGTTGACCTGTTACTGAACAGATATGTTTTGGGGAGATATGGTGGCCAGGGAGGCGTGTGTGTTTGTGTGCTTCCTCTTTTAGTTAAGGTTCTGGGGTTTGGTTTAGTCAGGAAAATTCGATGAGGCACCTTGTGTAAAAGGAAATGTTAACCAGCATTTTTCAACACGGTGTAGTCCCTTAAAAGTGTCATAGATGAAAAGAGGCCATAAACGCTGGGGGAAAAAGTTAGTGGGAAACTGAGAGCAGGATCACATTCAGTAGTGAGAGAGCAGCAGCCTAGGGAAAGCTGATGAATGACTGTAACAGATAGTTCTATTTTAAGTGTAAAACAACACTCAGTACTTTATAATGGTGGTCTTACCAGAGGGTTCTTCTCCATGGCTCCTAAAAGCACGTCTTGAAGGCATTCGAGTGCAGTGAACTTAAGCTGTAAGAGTTGGGCTGGTAAGCTTGGCCTGATTTGAAGCTGTAGGCACGGGGCTATAATTTCTGAACAGGCTACAAAAGAAACTGTACCACTGTGCTTTTCAGTGCTCCGTTTAGCAAAGCCATCAAATTGTTGCAGGCAATTGATGTTGTTCTTCTAAGAGCACCTGAAAGATATTTTTGTTTGAAGAGTTCAGAGGTACCGGTTAATACTGGTTCAGATAATTACAGCCAGCTCTTGGTGTTTGTGACCAATAAAGTTTGTGGCTCCAAAAGGAGTGGGTTAGTGCTAACTGATTAACTGCTGTATATGCAGAAATATGGAATCCGATTACTTATGCAGAGAGCACTTAAAATGTATTGTTTTGCTGGCTCTCAGTGAGTTGCATCTTAATGCTACCAAGGAATAAGCTTTTTGCTTCTGGCCCAAGTGTTTTAATTTGGTGAAAGCCTTTTCTGTGCACGTGCACATGCCAGAGAGGTTGCTTAAGTAATAGAAGCTATAGTAGCTGCTATCTTCTGTTTTTTGTAGAAGACAGAAACTGAATTCGTTAGCTTTGTAACTGTTATGCATACTAGAATTGGTTTTCTCCCTTTTGAAAATAGTAGAGGGTATGCCTATGTCAGATTTGGTGAGCAAGGTGATCAGATGAGGGCACTGCAAGACTGCCAGAACGCACCAGGTCTGGGGGGAAAAGGAATCCGGCTGAGCATAGGAATTTCTAAAAGGTAACCAAGGAGTTGTGCATTGATACAGTTATTCTAAATAATCAGATTCTTGTAGCTCTGCCTTTGGAAAGTCTGTGGCCCTTGCTGTAGTGGCTGTACACAGGATGCAGTCTACAAAACCAGAAATGCAGAAGTCCTATGTTTTGACTCCCTGGATTCATCAACCTGCTTCAGGATGGCTGGGGGAATCCAACTGTTAAGTCTAGCCAGACAGCGCAACTTGGGCTTAGCTGCCATTGTAACCAGCCTTGTTTCTCAACAGTAGCAAAGCTGAATGCATTGGTAAATATTTTCAGGTTTGGGCCTGCATAAGGTAGAAGGGACAACAAGTGGTTTTATATGCTAGGGAGTTCTTGTTCTTAGAGCTTTCCCTCTAGTTTGAGAGAAGCACATAACTAGTTTTACAGTGGGTTGACAGGAAAGAAGTGGGGGGGAAAAATGGGAACGCAGGGAGAAAGCCAAAGGCGTTATTACTAGAACAGGTTTAGAATGCTATTCTTTGCTTTTCATGAGCTTAGGGCAATGGGGAGTTTAAAGCTTAGCACTTCCTGAGAGGGTTTCTTACTCTACCGGCTCAGTTCTATCACTTATTTAAGGCAATTCAGGTCTCTGAACGGTTAAAGAATTGACACCAAATTTGATGAACTTTGATCCAGGATACTGACAAAACAGGACTTCATATAAACAATTTCAGTATGTTCATGAGGTTAGCTTGTGTGTTCTGTTAAATAGTAAAAAATGACACTTCTGTTTCTGTTTACCTAGCATAATTCTGCAAATGTTGCCTCCTTCTGCTTTAGAATGGAAATGCTCTTCTCCAAGAGAGCACTGTCCAAACTTCTTTGCCAAAATTTTTTGATTAAATTAATATCGTTTTATTTTGAAAACAAGAATAAGCCACAAACATGTTTTCTTGCTTCGGCTATCCAGAAGAACGTCAACAGTATTTTCAGATTTTCCTTCCCTACACAACTGTATGTAGGAAGAGTGCAGTTGGAAGCAGAAGACCTAAGATGATGTATCTTCTGTTTGTTTACTACAGTAACAAGACAATGGATTACCTCTTTATTAGAACTTGTGTAGCTTTGCAGTATTGAAACAAATGTAGGTATTAAAATACACATCAGTAATACGTTTCTGAATGGCTGAGTACCGTGCTCTCTTAGCATTGAAATACCCAGCCATTGGATTAGTTTGTCCCCCATGTTTGCTTAGTTTGGAAGCTATTTCAGAATGCCTTCAGCTTGTATTCTTCCCCAAAAGCATAGAACTCACTTCTCTGCATCCCCAATTCAAGTCAGAGAAACTGGGCATTGCAAACACAGGAGGTCTGCCTGTACAGAATCAGTGAAGACAAGTCTAAACAGCGGATTTTTTGAATATGCAGCTGGGTTATCTGAATGTTCTTTATGCAGTGTACATCAGTTTTAGTACAGATAGCACTTGTCTTGGTTCTTGTCATTAGTCTGAAGCTGCCCCTGAGAAAATCTTGAAAGGGAAAGTAGTGAAAGCTAATCAGCTGGCCCTTTCTTCTTAAGAACTAGTGTATTTTGTAATTCTCCCACTAATAATAAGGCGTCATGCTGAAGAATCGCGATTGTGTTGTTAAGCAAGACTGACTTCACCTGAGCGGTATAGTTGGCAGCTGTTGAATGTTTAATGGACTTTAAACAAACAAAAAAACTGAGCAGGTGGAGGTAGACATGGCAAACTGACAGGCAGCGTCAGATGCTTCTTTGAAATGGATAATCTGACTCCATTCCCTTCTTTCTGGAAATAAGATCTAGTAATTAACCAAACAAAAGATAGAAGGGTTAAGACTGCATCTTTAAAGCAGCTGTGCTTGATAAATGTCTCTGGTCTTAAATCAATCTTTAGCAAAGCACAGAGACTTAGCAGCAGCTTGCTTATGCCAACGCTAAAAATACTTGATGTGTACAGGTAACCATGTCAAGGCTCTGGAGTTAATCCATGAGAACAATTCCTTCTGGTATTGGCAAAGGTGAGGATGCTTGCTTCTATAGAAATGAGGTTTTGAGCTGTGACTTAAGCTGTCACTTAGGTGACTGTTTAGGAAAGCTTCCTTTTAAGTTTTGAAGTATGTAAGCTGACAAATTGTTTAAGTTCAGAACTGGGTTTACAGTCTCTTGTTCTCTGACTGTATGCAACTTCTCATGTTTCAGACTGAAAGCAGAATTGCAGCGGTACCAGTCATACAACTATAATGATTATTGCCAAGATTACCAGAACTACTACTCGCAGAGGAGTTACGATGCTTACGCTGACTACAACTACAGCTCCTATGCTCCCTGTGACAGCATGCAAGCTGTTGGAGACTGCTCTTTAGGAGATTCTTTAATGGCTCCAGCTGTTTTTGAGGTAAAGATACTGCACGCTTGCTGTAAAGAAAATATTTCACAGATAATATGTTGTACAGATTTGTGTGAATCAGCAAAAAGAATCCGAAGTTGAAAACATGCTTTCTGCTTAGTGTGAAGTTAAAAGAGCAGATTCCATTCAGAGGTGTTTGTATTTAAGTGCTTAAATAGTAAATCCATAGAATTAGTGATTTATACACCATTATTTGTTCACGCATACCAAAGAATGGTTTTGACAGCATAATTGCGTACGCTTCTTCTGTTCCTGTTCTTCTGATTTGCTTTGCTTAAAGCAAATTAAACAGTTGTTGTAAGTGGTCTTATCGTGGTCAATGTATTAGTTGTGACCTCCGGAGGTCCCTTCCAACCTGTACTGTAATATTGGCTTTCTTCTAAAAATAAATAGATAAAATGCCATCTATCCTTGTAGTTGTAGGAAGAAGGAATGGATTGAGACTGCAGCACTTTGAATCTGTGATGCTTTCTGAAATGAGTTATGATTAAACTTAGCCTTTTCTGTCTTTCAGGAATCTTCGGTTATGACTGCAATCGGTGATGACCTAATTACTGACGGTAATAAGGGTTCTATCATTGTCACTTGAGTTTAGCCATCCTTGTGCCTTTTAACAATACAAGCCAACCTCTACTGGATGAAGAACATCTTGAAAATTCAGCTGAGGTCAAACCTCTGTGGGGTTGATCTGCAATCAGCTGGGGTTTTAAAGCTGATACAGCATACACTGACCGCATCAAGTAAAACGGGACACTGTCAATGCTTCGCAGCAGGTTTCTTGTACCTGTGCCTTCATTCCCATTTGAAAATGGTCTAAGACAGAATTTTGTTCTTTGTATTGGTTCCGCTAAACAGATTTTATATTAGAAACTCAGTAATATGCAAAAGCTTTGTTCTCCACCCTGAGGTAAAAGCTTATGGTGCAGATTCCAAAAGGAGGATTCAGCTTGCACTTACAAATACGGTACAAAACATATTTGTGTCCTGGAAGGTTTGCAAAGTTCCTCACGTGGAGGCATTTTGTGTTAGTGTTTAGAAACTATCCTATGTAACGTGTATTGCCGTAGAAGTGAATTAAATGACTCTTGGGAGGGTTTCATGGCTGATTATCCTTAAACGTTATCTTTACTATCTTAAACATTGTCTTTGTCTTTATCTTGAAAGACAGTTCTAGTCCCAGCCTTCTAATATACAAATTCCCAAAAGTTGGAGCTGTGAGGCTCAAAATTTTAGAGGACTAAATACCTCACTAAAATTAGTAGATCTAATAGCTTATTACACTTAGCTTAAAATACATTTTATTAGCCAATTCACATGAAGTTTTTTTGTGCGCATGCCTCAGATTTGATACTTGGACTTACCAGGCTTTTATTTTCAGATCCACAGCTCTACTTGGATGTTGATGAAATGAACAGACAATTCACGGAGACAAGCGAAGAACTCTACGATTCACTCATGAATTGTCACTGGCAACCTCTGGATACGGTCACTTCTGAAATCCCCTCTGCTATTTAAGTGTCTTCTAGAGCATGACCGTTAGGACCAAAGTGCTAAAACTACATTTCTTCTACATTATTCTGGCTCATAAGTTTTAAAGCACAATGATAGGTTGGGTTTTTTTTGCTATGCTTTTGACAGTTTCTGTAATCTTTTTGTTCATCACTCTCTTCTTGGAGCATCATGAAGTCATGTAAATATTCGAGAAATGTAAAGAGGTAAATGGGGTCTAAAGATAGACTTGCCTGTGTAAATAAAAAATTTGTTTCTGCAAACCTGCCAGCAAGGGATTTTACTTGTACCTGTGTGCAGCACGTTCTCTTCCGGCTTATGGAATTTAACAAGGTAGTAAGGGTATTTCATCTGTCTTTATTTTTATATGGGCATTAGGACACAAGCAAAATCTAGCTTTCCCTTGTTTTCCTGGTTCCTTAGGTAAGCGACAAGCCAAGCCTTTCATGTGCTTGCTTAGACTGGAAGTATGTATGGGAGACACTCACAGGCCTTGCTATGGAAACACCTGTGCCCACTTTTTCCTGCAGGCTGCTGGCTCTAACTGTACTACTGATACATGCTAGGTCAGCTAAAATCGGCTTATAAATAGGGTATGTTAAGCATACGGAAGTGTAGACTTCAACTGCCATAGCTACAAACATCCCGTGGAATGAGGATGGTGTCTGCTGGCACTCTCTGCATCAGCATTCAGTTTTCCCTTGCCCTTCTTACTGTTAGACTTCTCAGCTGACGCTTTACAGCGAAGAAATTGCTACAACATAATCCGTGTTCTTAAACCTAAAAAAAACAAATCTTGGAGAAAACAACTTGCTGGTTTTCCCTCCTTGCTGGCAAGGAGAAAAATAGTCCACCAGGAACAACAAAAAAATCCTAGTAACAGCTCCTTAAGTTATACCCTCTGCTACCCTCTCTGATTGCTCTGGTCTTCCTTCATTCACGGTAATGAAGTTTTAAAGCTCTGGTAGAAGGATGACAGTACTCAAGTCAAAGGAGATGAGAGCAATGAGGAAAGCTTTGCTTTAAGCTAGAGCAGTCTTGCGAGTTGCTGCCTTTATGCTGTTCTTATCTTGAAGGGTACAGAGTCTTTTCCAGTCATAGGGACTCCATAACCCTATGAATATGGAGAAATAGTTGCTAATTAACAGTGTGTATAATAAGTAAGTGAGGCTGGAAACAAAAGAATATTCCTCCAAGAAAAAAAAGGAAGCAGAAATTACTGTACTTAATAGCTGGGGAAGCTGTTAAAGCTAGTTGACACAGTTGTGGTACTGCCGTGTGTGTTTTGGGGGCAACATAAACCATAATTGCTGTGATGGCAGGTAAGAATCCAATTCTTTTTTATGGCTTAGTGTAGTTAGTGAAAGCAGTGGTCCTAAGCTGCATGCTGTTCTTAAATGTAATGCAAATTCTCTTTTGTGACTCCTCAGTACTTCCAGGTTACTTGTAGCTGATCACCAGCAACTGCTTCTGTTAGCTATTAGCTGTTGGGTTTTTGCTAGGAATACTTTCAGTCCTGAATTGAAATGATGACATCCTGAAACAGAAGAGGCTCTTGGAGTATTGTAGGAAGCACATTCTTCCTGGTTCTAGTGCAGGTGTACACGTAGGAGGAGACAGAAGGCAAAGAACCTCACATAGGTGGAGGGGGTGAGGTGGCATCACAGTTAGAGCTGTTGCAGTTAACTCTTCCCAAAGCATGAAAGCAACGTGGCTGGGAACAGGGATTTGTTGGGTTGCTTCTTTGTGTGAGCCAGGGAGTCTTTTGAGGGGCAGATTAATAAGAATATGACACAAGGTAGAGGTGGAATAGATGAAGCAAAGAATCTGGGTGGGAAAAGGGTTGCTTGTACGTGTCTATGGAATTGTTTCAGGGGACTGAGCTGGGGCAAATTCAAGATAATAGATGCAGCCTCCTTGAATTTGGATGGCAGTGCTGAAGCTTCAAAACCTTACAAGGTTTGATGCCACTTCAATTGTAGTGCATAGCTGTGGTACTTGAGCTCAGAAGTGCAAACTGCACAGGATTTTTTTATCTATTTTCTTCAATGTGAGCAGCAAAACATCTTCCAGGAATGTGCCTGGGTGCTACGCTGCTTTGACACGGCTTGCTTTGCATCACCAAACACAGTAGTTAGGTTGCATCGAGTACTTTGTGGAAACATTCATTGTGTTGTCACCCAGAAATGGGATGCTACAGATGTGTGTTGGCCCGGCAGTATCAGTGCTGGTTTTTGGCCTTTGAGAGGTTGGTCCATAACATGTGACCTGTGTAACGAGAGGCCCACATAGATTGGTGACTTCATTAAGTCTGATACTGTGGTGGTGTGTGACCCAAGGCCCTGAACGTCAGAAAATCAGGCTGTGGCCACCTATTTTATGCAGACTTTGCCTATTAACAAGGTCTCTACACTGTACGTTAGAGACGTGCGCCTCCTTTTCCGGACTAGATAGTGAAAATACCAGTTTTGTAGTTCAGTGAATGAGATTGGTTGGGCTGTTTGTTCTCCAGAGCTGAAAAATGTTGGGAGTGTATTCTCTTGGAGTCCACAGAAATGAAAATGATGAGAGGAAGAGAACGTTGGTTGCAGCCCGCGTGCTGCTGTTATAAAGTAGTTCTCTGATGTCTTTTTCCCTCTGCTGAGACTTATCAGCCTATCGTCCTTTCCTGTTAGGAGCGCATACCTGGCTTGGGATGGTGTGCGGCAGTGCAGATTCTTTACCGTAAGAGCACAGTGAATGCCAGACTTCTTCCTGTACTGCCGTGTTAACCATGAGTCACAAATTCAGGAAGCAGTGATTGCATCGGAACTGCTAGAATGCTTTGCGGAGTCTTTTTACTGGGTAAACTTCACAGCTGCAGTTACAACTTCCAGCCTGTGTTAGCTGAACACATCGTACTGGTGCCCGCCATCAGTTTGACAAAGATGGGATTGCAGTAGGAACTTGCTTTCTTCCTTCTTTTTAATTAAACAAGTCTTTGAAGCAACTTTTCCAACACCGCTATACTTCACTTCTTCCAGTTATTTTCTGTTTTACTTAGCTGAAATGTTTTTTTTTCTTCCAAGCTTGAGGAAGTTCTCTACAAGAACGTCCCGTAATGATTTCATAAACTCTTTTCGTTGTACCTAGCTGCAACAGAGAGTGCTTTTATTCAAAAACCTGCTGGTTTTCTTTTCCAAGAAGTAGTGGGGTTTTTCCTATCTCTTCACTGATGGGAAAGGCTGTAGGACAGTAGCTTGAGGGGCTACTAATGCTGTCATCAGTGAGGCGGGAAAAGGCAGGAGTCCGAAACGGGTAAAAAGTACTTAAAAGGATACCAAAAGAGTAAACGGTACTTAAGCCGTGGATGTTTCTTTTTGCAGGGATGCTCTGGACCAACCGCTTCTTTCTAGCGCTACCTCAAAGTAACTTGCAGACAGAACTCACAGGGAAGGTTGATCAAATGGTGATGATCGCTGTCATTCTGCTGGACACGCAGATACTTGCCTTTCGTTTTGGCTCATTTTTAATAGCAATTAACTTCAGTGCCTCGTGTTAATAGACACCGTTTGACTGCATCGGCAAATGTTTCTGAGTCGTGAGTGTCGTTAAAGGCCTGTCACCTGTTGTGGTTTAACCCGGCTGGCAGCTAAACACCACACAGCCGTTCGCTCACCCTCCCCCCTCCCTCTCTGGGATGGGGGAGAGAAACGGGAAAGTGAAGCCGGTGAGTTGAGATAAAGACAGTTTATTAAGACAGGAATATAATAATAACAATAATAGTAATAATAGTGATAATGATAATAGTATTAATAATAATAATGTGTAAGAAAACAAGTGATGCACAACGCAATTGCTCACCACCCGCTGACCGATGCCCAGCCTATCCCCGAGCAGCCGGCCCCCCACCCCAGCCAGCCACCCCTATGTATTGTTTAGCATGACGCCAGATGGTATGGAATACCCCTTTGGCCAGTTTGGGTCAGCTGTCCTGGGTCTGTCCCCTCCCAGCTCCTGCTGCACCCCCAGCCTGCTCGCTGGCGGGACAGAGCGAGAAGCCGAAAAGTCCTTGGCCTGGTGTAAACACTGCTCTGCAACAATTAAAACATCAGCATGTTATCAGCGCTCTTCTCATCCTAATCCAAAACATAGCACCCTACCAGCTACTATGAGGGAAAATTAACTCTGTCCTAACTGGAACCAGGACAAACTGCTTCAGCACTTTTGATCTTTTACAAACTCAGCTAAATTATTTAAGTTCTACTTTGGGCACCGTGTTCCTTCATCAGCCAGGATTTTGTGGATAGAGTTGAGTCTTCTTATCACGCGAGGCCAATAAAACAACTGAGTAATTTAAACCTTTGTGGCTGCTCCCACCCCCAACACTTTCCCATTCCCATGACGACTTCTCATCCCCCAAATGACTTCTCACCCCCAGGTCTCACTCGGGGACCCACCACCCGCAGCCGCTCCCCATCAGGAGCAGACATCCCCAAACCAATTGGCGACGCGGGCAGCGGCAGAGGGCTGCGTTCAGCCCCCACCCCCCCACCCCCCCCCGCTGACCGATGCAGGAAATAAGTGCAGGCAGAGGCTTTGCAGGGTGGAACAGTTTGTAATTTATTCCCGGGGTAATTAATTGTGGCTGCCACCCCCAGCCCGTCCCCAGGTGAGGCCCGGCCGCCTGCTCAGGCGGGGGGCCCGGCCTGCCGGCCCGTGCGGTCTCCGGCCCCCGGCTCCTCCTGCCTGACCCTATGCAGCCAGGACGTGTCCCCGACGTCGTCGTCCTGCTGGGACCTTGGCAGTCTGCGCCCCACCTGCCCCGCGTGCCAGGAGAAGCTCCTGACGAGCTCTCCTGCCATGGAGGGGCTGCGCTCCCTGCGCCGGGGCGAGACGCTGCGGGAGCGGTAGCTGGAGGGGCTCGTCTGGCGCTGCTGCTGCTGCTGCCGCTGCCCCAGCCGTGCGTTGCGCTGGAACCTCCTGCGTGGTCGTCGGGCCAGGCGCACGATGCCAATGATGTGCCCGCGGCACAGCGGGCAGGTGTCTCTTTCGGCAGCCCAGACGTGGACACACTCCAGGCAGAAGATGTGCCTGCAGGGGTCGATGCGAGCCGCGCTGGACATGCGCTCCAAACAGATGGGGCACGTCTCCTCCTCGGGGGCCTCCTCTGGCTGCCGCCGTGGCCGCCAGCTCATGATGCCTGTGGCCGCCGCAACGTGGAGCTGGTTTTCGTCTGGGGGAGGCTGCCCTGCTGCCAGGCACTTAGCAGCAGCCTGGGGTCTTCAGCACCCCCCGGGTCGCCGGCAGGACCTCGATGCCTTGCGTGTCGCTGTCTGGATCTCGACGCTTGGCGTGACACCAGCAGGACTACTGCAGATAGGAGCAGGAAGAAAACATTGCAGCAGCAAAGAGACATCAGCTTTCTAGGTTCAACCAATTGTCTAGAGTACTGTAGCGGTAACTGTTCTGTGTATGGATTGCAGACATTGCCGTTAGAATGGCAAATCTGCTTGTGGTAGGTTATACATGGCAAGACCGCGCTTAGGACAGATGAGGCACATAGATGTCTATAGATTTGAGAACATTACCGAAGGACCTCGATGGCTCGGGTGCAACAGCAATGGCTTCGCGTGTGCCTCTCGGCACACCTCCGCCTCTCTCTTTCCTTCCAGCCTTAGGACCTCGAGCTTTTGATACCGCCAGCTGGACTGGCCGCAGGCGCGCCGCTCAGGGCACTTATAGCCAGCCACCTTTTGTGAGGCAATAGGGTGACATCACCAGGGTCTCGGGGTGCCCCTGTTGGCAGCACTGACAGAGATCACCTGACTGTTGCGAGAAAATGCTGATGTGAGATGGCTGCTCCATGCTGACAGAAGCCAAGCAAGGAGAGCGGTATCAGGCTAACTAAGAAAAGCCATCTCGGAAGAGACCGAACCCAAGAGTGGGCCAAGGAGTGGGCCCTAAGGTATCAAGAATAAAGTGTCACTTCAAATACGTTCAAATACGTGAGACTCCCATCAAGTCAGTGCTTGATGGGCACCCCGAGACCCTGGTGATGTCACCCTATTGCCTCACAAGAGGTGGCTGGCTATAAACGCCCTGAGCGGCGCGCCTGCGGCCAGTCCAGCTGGCGGTATCGAAAGCTCGAGGTCCTAAGGCTGGAAGGAAAGAGAGAGGCGGAGGTGTGCCGAGAGGCACACGCGAAGCCATTGCCGTTGCACCCGAGCCATCGAGGTCCTTCGGTAATGTTCTCAAATCTATAGACATCTATGTGCCTCATCTGTCCTAAGCGCGGTCTTGCCATGTATAACCTACCACAAGCAGATTTGCCATTCTAACGGCAATGTCTGCAATCCATACACAGAACAGTTACCGCTACAGTACTCTAGACAATTGGTTGAACCTAGAAAGCTGATGTCTCTTTGCTGCTGCAATGTTTTCTTCCTGCTCCTATCTGCAGTAGTCCTGCTGGTGTCACGCCGAGCGTCGAGATCCAGACAGCGACACGCAAGGCATCGAGGTCCTGCCGGCGACCCGGGGGGTGCTGAAGACCCCAGGCTGCTGCTGAGTGCCTGGCAGCAGGGCAGCCTCCCCCAGACGAAAACCAGCTCCACGTTGCGGCGGCCACAGGCATCATGAGCTGGCGGCCACGGCGGCAGCCAGAGGAGGCCCCCGAGGAGGAGACGTGCCCCATCTGTTTGGAGCGCATGTCCAGCGCGGCTCGCATCGACCCCTGCAGGCACATCTTCTGCCTGGAGTGTGTCCACGTCTGGGCTGCCGAAAGAGACACCTGCCCGCTGTGCCGCGGGCACATCATTGGCATCGTGCGCCTGGCCCGACGACCACGCAGGAGGTTCCAGCGCAACGCACGGCTGGGGCAGCGGCAGCAGCAGCAGCAGCGCCAGACGAGCCCCTCCAGCTACCGCTCCCGCAGCGTCTCGCCCCGGCGCAGGGAGCGCAGCCCCTCCATGGCAGGAGAGCTCGTCAGGAGCTTCTCCTGGCACGCGGGGCAGGTGGGGCGCAGACTGCCAAGGTCCCAGCAGGACGACGACGTCGGGGACACGTCCTGGCTGCATAGGGTCAGGCAGGAGGAGCCGGGGGCCGGAGACCGCACGGGCCGGCAGGCCGGGCCCCCCGCCTGAGCAGGCGGCCGGGCCTCACCTGGGGACGGGCTGGGGGTGGCAGCCACAATTAATTACCCCGGGAATAAATTACAAACTGTTCCACCCTGCAAAGCCTCTGCCTGCACTTATTTCCTGCATCGGTCAGTGGGGGGGGGGTGGGGGGGTGGGGGCTGAACGCAGCCCTCTGCCGCTGCCCGCGTCGCCAATTGGTTTGGGGATGTCTGCTCCTGATGGGGAGCGGCTGCGGGTGGTGGGTCCCCGAGTGAGACCTGGGGGTGAGAAGTCATTTGGGGGATGAGAAGTCGTCATGGGAATGGGAAAGTGTTGGGGGTGGGAGCAGCCACAAAGGTTTAAATTACTCAGTTGTTTTATTGGCCTCGCGTGATAAGAAGACTCAACTCTATCCACAAAATCCTGGCTGATGAAGGAACACGGTGCCCAAAGTAGAACTTAAATAATTTAGCTGAGTTTGTAAAAGATCAAAAGTGCTGAAGCAGTTTGTCCTGGTTCCAGTTAGGACAGAGTTAATTTTCCCTCATAGTAGCTGGTAGGGTGCTATGTTTTGGATTAGGATGAGAAGAGCGCTGATAACATGCTGATGTTTTAATTGTTGCAGAGCAGTGTTTACACCAGGCCAAGGACTTTTCGGCTTCTCGCTCTGTCCCGCCAGCGAGCAGGCTGGGGGTGCAGCAGGAGCTGGGAGGGGACAGACCCAGGACAGCTGACCCAAACTGGCCAAAGGGGTATTCCATACCATCTGGCGTCATGCTAAACAATACATAGGGGTGGCTGGACGGGGTGGGGGGCCGGCTGCTCGGGGATAGGCTGGGCATCGGTCAGCGGGTGGTGAGCAATTGCGTTGTGCATCACTTGTTTTCTTACACATTATTATTATTAATACTATTATCATTATCACTATTATTACTATTATTGTTATTATTATATTCCTGTCTTAATAAACTGTCTTTATCTCAACTCACCGGCTTCACTTTCCCGTTTCTCTCCCCCATCCCAGAGAGGGAGGGGGGAGGGTGAGCGAACGGCTGTGTGGTGTTTAGCTGCCAGCCGGGTTAAACCACAACAGGTGACAGGCCTTTAACGACACTCACGACTCAGAAACATTTGCCGATGCAGTCAAACGGTGTCTATTAACGCGAGGCACTGAAGTTAATTGCTATTAAAAATGAGCCAAAACGAAAGGCAAGTATCTGCGTGTCCAGCAGAATGACAGCGATCATCACCATTTGATCAACCTTCCCTGTGAGTTCTATCTGCAAGTTACTTTGAGGTAGCGCTAGAAAGAAGCGGTTGGTCCAGAGCATCCCTGCAAAAAGAAACATCCACGGCTTAAGTACCGTTTACTCTTTTGGTATCCTTTTAAGTACTTTTTACCCGTTTCGGACTCCTGCCTTTTCCCGCCTCACTGATGACAGCATTAGTAGCCCCTCAAGCTACTGTCCTACAGCCTTTCCCATCAGTGAAGAGATAGGAAAAACCCCACTACTTCTTGGAAAAGAAAACCAGCAGGTTTTTGAATAAAAGCACTCTCTGTTGCAGCTAGGTACAACGAAAAGAGTTTATGAAATCATTACGGGACATTCTTGTAGAGAACTTCCTCAAGCTTGGAAGAAAAAAAAACATTTCAGCTAAGTAAAACAGAAAATAACTGGAAGAAGTGAAGTCTGGCGGTGTTGGAAAAGTTGCTTCAAAGACTTGTTTAATTAAAAAGAAGGAAGAAAGCAAGTTCCTACTGCAATCCCATCTTTGTCAAACTGATGGCGGGCACCAGTACGATGTGTTCAGCTAACACAGGCTGGAAGTTGTAACTGCAGCTGTGAAGTTTACCCAGTAAAAAGACTCCGCAAAGCATTCTAGCAGTTCCGATGCAATCACTGCTTCCTGAATTTGTGACTCATGGTTAACACGGCAGTACAGGAAGAAGTCTGGCATTCACTGTGCTCTTACGGTAAAGAATCTGCACTGCCGCACACCATCCCAAGCCAGGTATGCGCTCCTAACAGGAAAGGACGATAGGCTGATAAGTCTCAGCAGAGGGAAAAAGACATCAGAGAACTACTTTATAACAGCAGCACACGGGCTGCAACCAACGTTCTCTTCCTCTCATCATTTTCATTTCTGTGGACTCCAAGAGAATACACTCCCAACATTTTTCAGCTCTGGAGAACAAACAGCCCAACCAATCTCATTCACTGAACTACAAAACTGGTATTTTCGCTATCTAGTCCGGAAAAGGAGGCGCACGTCTCTAACGTACAGTGTAGAGACCTTGTTAATAGGCAAAGTCTGCATAAAATAGGTGGCCACAGCCTGATTTTCTGACGCTCAGGGCCTTGGGTCACACACCACCACAGTATCAGACTTAATGAAGTCACCAATCTATGTGGGCCTCTCGTTACACAGGTCACATGTTATGGACCAACCTCTCAAAGGCCAAAAACCAGCACTGATACTGCCGGGCCAACACATATCTGTAGCATCCCATTTCTGGGTGACAACACAATGAATGTTTCCACAAAGTACTCGATGCAACCTAACTACTGTGTTTGGTGATGCAAAGCAAGCCGTGTCAAAGCAGCGTAGCACCCAGGCACATTCCTGGAAGATGTTTTGCTGCTCACGTTGAAGAAAATAGATAAAAAAATCCTGTGCAGTTTGCACTTCTGAGCTCAAGTACCACAGCTATGCACTACAATTGAAGTGGCATCAAACCTTGTAAGGTTTTGAAGCTTCAGCACTGCCATCCAAATTCAAGGAGGCTGCATCTATTATCTTGAATTTGCCCCAGCTCAGTCCCCTGAAACAATTCCATAGACACGTACAAGCAACCCTTTTCCCACCCAGATTCTTTGCTTCATCTATTCCACCTCTACCTTGTGTCATATTCTTATTAATCTGCCCCTCAAAAGACTCCCTGGCTCACACAAAGAAGCAACCCAACAAATCCCTGTTCCCAGCCACGTTGCTTTCATGCTTTGGGAAGAGTTAACTGCAACAGCTCTAACTGTGATGCCACCTCACCCCCTCCACCTATGTGAGGTTCTTTGCCTTCTGTCTCCTCCTACGTGTACACCTGCACTAGAACCAGGAAGAATGTGCTTCCTACAATACTCCAAGAGCCTCTTCTGTTTCAGGATGTCATCATTTCAATTCAGGACTGAAAGTATTCCTAGCAAAAACCCAACAGCTAATAGCTAACAGAAGCAGTTGCTGGTGATCAGCTACAAGTAACCTGGAAGTACTGAGGAGTCACAAAAGAGAATTTGCATTACATTTAAGAACAGCATGCAGCTTAGGACCACTGCTTTCACTAACTACACTAAGCCATAAAAAAGAATTGGATTTTTACCTGCCATCACAGCAATTATGGTTTATGTTGCCCCCAAAACACACACGGCAGTACCAGAACTGTGTCAACTAGCTTTAACAGCTTCCCCAGCTATTAAGTACAGTAATTTCTGCTTCCTTTTTTTTCTTGGAGGAATATTCTTTTGTTTCCAGCCTCACTTACTTATTATACACACTGTTAATTAGCAACTATTTCTCCATACTCATAGGGTTATGGAGTCCCTATGACTGGAAAAGACTCTGTACCCTTCAAGATAAGAACAGCATAAAGGCAGCAACTCGCAAGACTGCTCTAGCTTAAAGCAAAGCTTTCCTCATTGCTCTCATCTCCTTTGACTTGAGTACTGTCATCCTTCTACCAGAGCTTTAAAAACTTCATTACCACGAATGAAGGAAGACCAGAGCAATCAGAGAGGGTAGCAGAGGGTATAACTTAAGGAGCTGTTACTAGGATTTTTTTGTTGTTCCTGGTGGACTATTTTTCTCCTTGCCAGCAAGGAGGGAAAACCAGCAAGTTGTTTTCTCCAAGATTTGTTTTTTTTAGGTTTAAGAACACGGATTATGTTGTAGCAATTTCTTCGCTGTAAAGCGTCAGCTGAGAAGTCTAACAGTAAGAAGGGCAAGGGAAAACTGAATGCTGATGCAGAGAGTGCCAGCAGACATCATCCTCATTCCACGGGATGTTTGTAGCTATGGCAGTTGAAGTCTACACTTCCGTATGCTTAACATACCCTATTTATAAGCCGATTTTAGCTGACCTAGCATGTATCAGTAGTACAGTTAGAGCCAGCAGCCTGCAGGAAAAAGTGGGCACAGGTGTTTCCATAGCAAGGCCTGTGAGTGTCTCCCATACATACTTCCAGTCTAAGCAAGCACATGAAAGGCTTGGCTTGTCGCTTACCTAAGGAACCAGGAAAACAAGGGAAAGCTAGATTTTGCTTGTGTCCTAATGCCCATATAAAAATAAAGACAGATGAAATACCCTTACTACCTTGTTAAATTCCATAAGCCGGAAGAGAACGTGCTGCACACAGGTACAAGTAAAATCCCTTGCTGGCAGGTTTGCAGAAACAAATTTTTTATTTACACAGGCAAGTCTATCTTTAGACCCCATTTACCTCTTTACATTTCTCGAATATTTACATGACTTCATGATGCTCCAAGAAGAGAGTGATGAACAAAAAGATTACAGAAACTGTCAAAAGCATAGCAAAAAAAACCCAACCTATCATTGTGCTTTAAAACTTATGAGCTAGAATAATGTAGAAGAAATGTAGTTTTAGCACTTTGGTCCTAACGGTCATGCTCTAGAAGACCCTTAAATAGCAGAGGGGATTTCAGAAGTGACCGTATCCAGAGGTTGCCAGTGACAATTCATGAGTGAATCGTAGAGTTCTTCGCTTGTCTCCGTGAATTGTCTGTTCATTTCATCAACATCCAAGTAGAGCTGTGGATCTGAAAATAAAAGCCTGGTAAGTCCAAGTATCAAATCTGAGGCATGCGCACAAAAAAACTTCATGTGAAATGGCTAATAAAATGTATTTTAAGCTAAGTGTAATAAGCTATTAGATCTACTAATTTTAGTGAGGTATTTAGTCCTCTAAAATTTTGAGCCTCACAGCTCCAACTTTTGGGAATTTGTATATTAGAAGGCTGGGACTAGAATTGTCTTTCAAGATAAAGACAAAGACAATGTTTAAGATAGTAAAGATAACGTTTAAGGATAATCAGCCATGAAACCCTCCCAAGAGTCATTTAATTCACTTCTACGGCAATACACGTTACATAGGATAGTTTCTAAACACTAACACAAAATGCCTCCACGTGAGGAACTTTGCAAACCTTCCAGGACACAAATATGTTTTGTACCGTATTTGTAAGTGCAAGCTGAATCCTCCTTTTGGAATCTGCAACATAAGCTTTTACCTCAGGGTGGAGAACAAAGCTTTTGCATATTACTGAGTTTCTAATATAAAATCTGTTTAGCGGAACCAATACAAAGAACAAAATTCTGTCTTAGACTATTTTCAAATGGGAATGAAGGCACAGGTACAAGAAACCTGCTGCGAAGCATTGACAGTGTCCCGTTTTACTTGATGCGGTCAGTGTATGCTGTATCAGCTTTAAAACCCCAGCTGATTGCAGATCAACCCCACAGAGGTTTGACCTCAGCTGAATTTTCAAGATGTTCTTCATCCAGTAGAGGTTGGCTTGTATTGTTAAAAGGCACAAGGATGGCTAAACTCAAGTGACAATGATAGAACCCTTATTACCGTCAGTAATTAGGTCATCACCGATTGCAGTCATAACTGAAGATTCCTGAAAGACAGAAAAGGCTAAGTTTAATCATAACTCATTTCAGAAAGCATCACAGATTCAAAGTGCTGCAGTCTCAATCCATTCCTTCTTCCTACAACTACAAGGATAGATGGCATTTTATCTATTTATTTTTAGAAGAAAGCCAATATTACAGTACAGGTTGGAAGGGACCTCCGGAGGTCACAACTAATACATTGACCACGATAAGACCACTTACAACAACTGTTTAATTTGCTTTAAGCAAAGCAAATCAGAAGAACAGGAACAGAAGAAGCAATTATGCTGTCAAAACCATTCTTTGGTATGCGTGAACAAATAATGGTGTATAAATCACTAATTCTATGGATTTACTATTTAAGCACTTAAATACAAACACCTCTGAATGGAATCTGCTCTTTTAACTTCACACTAAGCAGAAAGCATGTTTTCAACTTCGGATTCTTTTTGCTGATTCACACAAATCTGTACAACATATTATCTGTGAAATATTTTCTTTACAGCAAGCGTGCAGTATCTTTACCTCAAAAACAGCTGGAGCCATTAAAGAATCTCCTAAAGAGCAGTCTCCAACAGCTTGCATGCTGTCATAGGGAGCATAGGAGCTGTAGTTGTAGTCAGCGTAAGCATCGTAACTCCTCTGCGAGTGGTAGTTCTGGTAATCTTGGCAATAATCATTATAGTTGTATGACTGGTACCGCTGCAATTCTGCTTTCAGTCTGAAACATGAGAAGTTGCATACAGTCAGAGAACAAGAGACTGTAAACCCAGTTCTGAACTTAAACAATTTGTCAGCTTACATACTTCAAAACTTAAAAGGAAGCTTTCCTAAACAGTCACCTAAGTGACAGCTTAAGTCACAGCTCAAAACCTCATTTCTATAGAAGCAAGCATCCTCACCTTTGCCAATACCAGAAGGAATTGTTCTCATGGATTAACTCCAGAGCCTTGACATGGTTACCTGTACACATCAAGTATTTTTAGCGTTGGCATAAGCAAGCTGCTGCTAAGTCTCTGTGCTTTGCTAAAGATTGATTTAAGACCAGAGACATTTATCAAGCACAGCTGCTTTAAAGATGCAGTCTTAACCCTTCTATCTTTTGTTTGGTTAATTACTAGATCTTATTTCCAGAAAGAAGGGAATGGAGTCAGATTATCCATTTCAAAGAAGCATCTGACGCTGCCTGTCAGTTTGCCATGTCTACCTCCACCTGCTCAGTTTTTTTGTTTGTTTAAAGTCCATTAAACATTCAACAGCTGCCAACTATACCGCTCAGGTGAAGTCAGTCTTGCTTAACAACACAATCGCGATTCTCCAGCATGACGCCTTATTATTAGTGGGAGAATTACAAAATACGCTGGTTCTTAAGAAGAAAGGGCCAGCTGATTAGCTTTCACTACTTTCCCTTTCAAGATTTTCTCAGGGGCAGCTTCAGACTAATGACAAGAACCAAGACAAGTGCTATCTGTACTAAAACTGAGGTACACTGCATAAAGAACATTCAGATAACCCAGCTGCATATTCAAAAAAATCCGCTGTTTAGACTTGTCTTCACTGATTCTGTACAGGCAGACCTCCTGTGTTTGCAGTGCCCAGTTTCTCTGACTTGAATTGGGGATGCAGAGAAGTGAGTTCTATGCTTTTGGGGAAGAATACAAGCTGAAGGCATTCTGAAATAGCTTCCAAACTAAGCAAACATGAGGGACAAACTAATCCAATGGCTGGGTATTTCAATGCTAAGAGAGCACGGTACTCAGCCATTCAGAAACGTATTACTGATGTGTATTTTAATACCTACATTTGTTTCAATACTGCAAAGCTACACAAGTTCTAATAAAGAGGTAATCCATTGTCTTGTTACTGTAGTAAACAAACAGAAGATACATCATCTTAGGTCTTCTGCTTCCAACTGCACTCTTCCTACATACAGTTGTGTAGGGAAGGAAAATCTGAAAATACTGTTGACGTTCTTCTGGATAGCCGAAGCAAGAAAACATGTTTGTGGCTTATTCTTGTTTTCAAAATAAAACGATATTAATTTAATCAAAAAATTTTGGCAAAGAAGTTTGGACAGTGCTCTCTTGGAGAAGAGCATTTCCATTCTAAAGCAGAAGGAGGCAACATTTGCAGAATTATGCTAGGTAAACAGAAACAGAAGTGTCATTTTTTACTATTTAACAGAACACACAAGCTAACCTCATGAACATACTGAAATTGTTTATATGAAGTCCTGTTTTGTCAGTATCCTGGATCAAAGTTCATCAAATTTGGTATCAATTCTTTAACCGTTCAGAGACCTGAATTGCCTTAAATAAGTGATAGAACTGAGCCGGTAGAGTAAGAAACCCTCTCAGGAAGTGCTAAGCTTTAAACTCCCCATTGCCCTAAGCTCATGAAAAGCAAAGAATAGCATTCTAAACCTGTTCTAGTAATAACGCCTTTGGCTTTCCCCCTGTGTTCCCATTTTTCCCCCCCACTTCTTTCCTGTCAACCCACTATAAAACTAGTTATGTGCTTCTCTCAAACTAGAGGGAAAGCTCTAAGAACAAGAACTCCCTAGCATATAAAACCACTTGTTGTCCCTTCTACCTTATGCAGGCCCAAACCTGAAAATATTTACCAATGCATTCAGCTTTGCTACTGTTGAGAAACAAGGCTGGTTACAATGGCAGCTAAGCCCAAGTTGCGCTGTCTGGCTAGACTTAACAGTTGGATTCCCCCAGCCATCCTGAAGCAGGTTGATGAATCCAGGGAGTCAAAACATAGGACTTCTGCATTTCTGGTTTTGTAGACTGCATCCTGTGTGCAGCCACTACAGCAAGGGCCACAGACTTTCCAAAGGCAGAGCTACAAGAATCTGATTATTTAGAATAACTGTATCAATGCACAACTCCTTGGTTACCTTTTAGAAATTCCTATGCTCAGCCGGATTCCTTTTCCCCCCAGACCTGGTGCGTTCTGGCAGTCTTGCAGTGCCCTCATCTGATCACCTTGCTCACCAAATCTGACATAGGCATACCCTCTACTATTTTCAAAAGGGAGAAAACCAATTCTAGTATGCATAACAGTTACAAAGCTAACGAATTCAGTTTCTGTCTTCTACAAAAAACAGAAGATAGCAGCTACTATAGCTTCTATTACTTAAGCAACCTCTCTGGCATGTGCACGTGCACAGAAAAGGCTTTCACCAAATTAAAACACTTGGGCCAGAAGCAAAAAGCTTATTCCTTGGTAGCATTAAGATGCAACTCACTGAGAGCCAGCAAAACAATACATTTTAAGTGCTCTCTGCGTAAGTAATCAGATTCCATATTTCTGCATATACAGCAGTTAATCAGTTAGCACTAACCCACTCCTTTTGGAGCCACAAACTTTACTGGTCACAAACACCAAGAGCTGGCTGTAATTATCTGAACCAGTATTAACCGGTACCTCTGAACTCTTCAAACAAAAATATCATTCAGGTGCTCTTAGAAGAACAACATCAATTGCCTGCAACAATTTGATGGCTTTGCTAAACGGAGCACTGAAAAGCACAGTGGTACAGTTTCTTTTGTAGCCTGTTCAGAAATTATAGCCCCGTGCCTACAGCTTCAAATCAGGCCAAGCTTACCAGCCCAACTCTTACAGCTTAAGTTCACTGCACTTGAATGCCTTCAAGACGTGCTTTTAGGAGCCATGGAGAAGAACCCTCTGGTAAGACCACCATTATAAAGTACTGAGTGTTGTTTTACACTTAAAATAGAACTATCTGTTACAGTCATTCATCAGCTTTCCCTAGGCTGCTGCTCTCTCACTACTGAATGTGATCCTGCTCTCAGTTTCCCACTAACTTTTTCCCCCAGCGTTTATGGCCTCTTTTCATCTATGACACTTTTAAGGGACTACACCGTGTTGAAAAATGCTGGTTAACATTTCCTTTTACACAAGGTGCCTCATCAAATTTTCCTGACTAAACCAAACCCCAGAACCTTAACTAGAAGAGGAAGCACACAAACACACACGCCTCCCTGGCCACCATATCTCCCCAAAACATATCTGTTCAGTAACAGGTCAACTGTAAGAATACTGCGATTAAAATCAGTATAGCTCTATACACTGCTTTTGTTCGGGATTACTAGCTAATGTCCTTCCCCTTACCCCTTCTGGAATTAATACTGAATTCTGTACTCTAAAACGCGGTTCTTAAGTCATACAAATGACATTTAACAATCAGAATTTTTCCACACAGTGATCCTCAATAAAAACTTCAATCCTCTACTGCAGTCTTTCAACAAATTAAAGGAATACAAAACTGGCTAATAACTGTTCAGTGATTTTTGGACCTTTGTAGCACTAGAGTAACAGCAGTACACTCTGCAGCATAGTTGCAAGTATGTGGGAATAATCTCTTTTTTTCTCTGAAAGGTGTGAGGCCTCTATTTCACCCTACTAAAGATTTTACCACCAACTGTACTGCTAGCATTGAGACACTGCAACTTCTGTGCTTGTATGAGATGCAGGACAGGTTCCTTAAGGTGTCGCAATTTTTTGTCTAAACCTAGTGTTGAGATGCTGTGTCTTTGACTCTTCAGTGTCAGCTTTCTTTCCAAACACTAACGGAGCAGCAGTAGTGACAGAATCCTGCTTCTCTTCTGTCCTTCCCAAAATAAACTGTGAGGCAGCTGCAGACTCTGCACCTGAACACTCTGAGTGAACACCGAATGTAAATGATGGCAAGGCAGCATTTTGTGGACGCAGTCGCAGTACCAAAACCTGCAGAAATTAGTGAATGTCAAGTCCGTAACCCACGGTGTATCTGCAGTACGTGAAGGTTTGAACTACATTCTAGTCCTGATCTTTCCAGTCAAAACTGTTTAACAAACAACCAACCAAACAGTAAAACAAACAAGAAAACCCCATGCTTCCTCTCTACATAAAACTTTTCACAATTGTGTTTTCTGCCCACCACCTGGCTTTAAAAAGTATACGAACTTCTTTGAAAGATCATGTTTTTAGTCTGAACTCCAAATGAACAACGTGTAGGGCATGTAAAGAACAAGCACGTCATTAATGAAAGCTTTTCTCTAAAAAGGATAAACTTATTCTTGGGGAAAAGTGTGGAAACAGATGTTATCTAGGCAATATTCCTACAGGAAAAACGAATAATTTTGCCACACCTCAAAGGAAAAAATAATTGTGCTTAACAGGGAAGAAAATAAAAAAAATCAGAGCAAACCAAAAAATAAATCACAGAATATGCATCCTCGTTTTAATCATTAAGTATTACCTTTGAGCTCTGCTTTGGTGCTTGGCTTTGCACTTTCACAGGCTACACACTTCGTGGCCTCTGCTTTGTTTTGAACCAAGCAGGTCTCCCAATCCCAGCTTCCTTCAGGCTTCTTGAATTTGTCTAAATCCAGAAATTCTCCAGAAGGAGCAGAAAATGCAGATGCACTGCTACTGGTCACAGGTGTTGGACCCTCTGTGAGACAAACAAGACAGTTAACCATCCTGTTTGAACATGAACTATAAAATGAACATTAACTTTTAAATTTGATTTGTCAAATCCCACAGAAATGTTCAAAACTACTCCGCAACTCCCCCCCCCCGCCCCTGAAAAAAATAAAAGCCACCAAAAACCCACAAAGAAACAAAGAAACAAACAAAAAAACCAGAGTGGAACTCAAAGCTTCCAAACAACACACAACTCTGTTCAGCACACAAGCTTCTGCTGCTGTTGACGACAGTGTAACCTCCATAAAGAGGCCTGACAGGTGCCTTTTAAAAAAAAGGTGCCTTTTAAGAGAGAAGCAGAAGATAACGCTTCTAATTCAAAACCGGAAAGACAAGAATGGGTCTTCCCTTCCACAGCACACGCAGAAAACTTTTATCCTAGTATTACTTGCATCGCTCTTCCTCTTGACAAGTGCAACGTAACCGTGCAATTCACTGCACCATGGTCACAGTAAAGCCCTCATTTCCAAAATTCCTCCTTGCAATGGCAAGAGCCTCAGACAAAGATGCCGACTGACCGCTCAGAGGTTGGAAGTCCAAGACAATCAACTCTGTCTGAAATCCATTATCTTACCTCATGAAATTTCAGTCTTACCGCACAGGATGATTACAAAAGCCCGGTCTAGCCCATCTTAATTTGTTTCTTCCACGATATATTTGCACAGGTGTTTTTCGATGTAATGGCATGTTAAATGACATTTAGAGTCAAAGTTAGAATTAGAATCGTATTTTAAAAACAATACAACCACGCTCAAAATCAATTACGGTCACACACAATGGGAAACAACCCAGTACTGCCCTGAAGAAGTTACCCAGCGGGTCACTCGCTTTCTTGAAGCCTACCACTGACCTTCATAGGCATCTCTCTGCTTTAGCTTAAGACTAGTTAAGACTACACTGTCTTGAAATCTGGCTTCACATCTCCCCTCAATTACATACAAACGGTGAGTAGAGGCATTTTGGACACATTCTGTAATTTTTTTTACTTATTTTTTGAAAGAGAAAAACGCAGTCATTTTTAACTCTTTCTATGGAGTTCTCATTTTCGCCAGTGAAAAATCACTATGTTGTTTTTAAATTAAGTCACTCACTTCAGCCATCTTCCCTCACCAGCTGCAAAGCCGGGGGTATCTGCATTGATCCAGCTCCGTACTAATACATTTCACAATCAGTTCAATTTATGCGACAGGCTGGAACCTGGGCTGAGACCTCTGAAGTGCCTGTAAACCAATCCTGCAGACAGCCGCTAACCCATCAACCGTACCTGGGAATCGTGTTGCTTAAAATATTCCATATATGCAACGTACTTTTATTCTGTACAAGATTCACAGAGGCTAGGATGGAAACAACAGGAAAAAAAGGACCATACCTGGTTTCTCAGACTGACAGGCTACACATTTGTTATCTTCCGTCTTATTTGGTACAAGGCATATTCCACAGTCCCAAGAGCCTTTCGCCTTCTTAAATTTGTCTCCAAAGCCCAGAGTGGCTGTTGTGTCAGTGCTGCTCGAGGAGGATGTCACTGTCACCGAGCTGTCTGTGACCACTGGTCATGTCAGAGCAGGCATTACTCCCGTTCCAGGTTTTGGTGTCTCACATGCTATACATTTTGTAGCTTCCGGTTTGTTTTGGACAAGACATGTATCGCAATCCCACGTTCCAGGTACTGTTTTGAATTTGTCTCCAAAGCCCAGCATCCCTGCTGGGGGCGCTGCTGGCTTTGAGGTGTCGCATTGACTTGAACTTACTGTCTGTTTCATACTCTCAACTGTTGACGCTTTAGTAGCTTGACAAGTTACACATTTGTCCTTTATGTCTTTGTTTTGCAGAAAAGGGTCACATGTATCAGATTGCCAGTACGATGCTTGTTTAGAAGTCTCTTTACCTGCAGAAAAAGTTGTTATTGCAGGCCTAGTATAAACCACTGTGCTTGTTGTAGGTTGTGCAGACGTAGAAGAGCGTGTTTTCAACAATCCAAAGTCTAGGAAGCAAGAAAAAAAAGTCTTCCTGTTAGCGCAATGGTTACAACTAGACATTCAGACCGAGCGCAACAGGAAGTCCCCAGAAATCTTATCTAAACGGATGAAATTTCATCTGCTGCACTGGGTCACAACAGAACATTTCGTTAAAGCTTCATTTAACTCTTTGTTTCCAAGCAAGCTTTAAATCAACATTTTCACTGGTCGATACAAGTACAAACAGACAGTAGCTGACTGAAATCTGACAGTCCAACGTGGAATGGAAATAATACAATTTGATTAAGACGCGATGCCCAATCGAATCAAATTTCTAAAGCTCCTCCTTCCGTAGCAGATGACTCAAATCTACTCCAGTAACTGTACAGAAGTTTGTACTCGGAGCAGCAATCCAAACGGTATTTTCCCACAGATGCTGAATATTAATTAAATAATAAAAACTCAAGACAATTGAACAACTGTCTAATTTTCTATAATCTTTTTCAAAATGCATCGGACACAGGACAACTCCTTATTTAAAAGGTGGCAATTTTAACAGAAAAGACAAGCTACTAATACAGAAAGACTAAAGGAAATGCATCTTAAACAGCAGCTCAAGTTGCTTGTAAATCTACCTTGAACATAGTTGTTTTGTGGTTTGGTTGTTGGTTTTTTTTTAGTCAAAAATGAAGTCTTTGAACAATGTGGATTTAGATTCTGCTTCTTTTAAACCGATAAAGAAAGTGAATGTCACTTCACTCAGAGGTCTTTCCTTAAACAAAATGCACAATATATTTTCTCTCACTTAGCTCTTTCCAGTAGAGAAATGTGCTGCCTTCTTCACAAGTATGTAAGTTAGAAGAAGACTTTTGGGAAAAGATCAAATTCAATAAAGCCCTTTTTCTTAAAAGATATCTTTTCCACAGACACACTTTATGAAACTGTTGAAAACAATTGCAATTGCTTAAAAACAAAATTCAGAAAAGGGTTTTTAACGTAAAACACTCCACTTCTGTTTGCAGTTTAAATTTTAATCCACAGGAGCCATTGTAAGCTAAGGCCCAAAGATTCGCAGCTTTCGCCATGTATTTGGAACTGAAGCTCTTTCCTATTCTTTCTTCACCTGGGCTGAAGGTGGGACAGGAGTGTTGAGTTTTACAAACATTTCCTTTTCAATTCCACAAATTGTATTTACTTAAAATGAAACACCGATTATCTGGCTAATTCTCTTAGTACCTCATTTACAATTACATCCTAACACGTAAAGGAGATGCAACCCATCTGCTTTTCATCTTGCAGTTTTACTTCCAGCAACAAACACCACTTAGAATAGAAGGGGGCAGATGCACCCTAACAAACGCAGCGCTTAATGTAATGCTCTCCTACATTCATATTTATAGCAGATACTCTATTAACCATAAGTCGTGTGTTGGTTTTTTTTTTAATAAAAAATGCTAGCGTATTTTTTGCAGCATCTTTTTAAAAGGAGTTCATTATCTCTCCAGGATTTTTTAGAACGTCTAAGACGCTTCCTTCCTTTAATACGTGGGCAGTGGTGAAGGGACCACCAGCAAAATCTTTGACCTCCTCTTTCTGTGTGTTGATGTTGGTTGAGGTGGTGGTGTCTTTTGAAAGAAAAGAAAACAAAAACAGCTTTCACAATGTGACCTAGTTAGAGCAGATTATACTCACTTTTGTTAGAAACAAGAATTTCCAGCTTTCATGCTTCTCACATAAGAATCTTCACAAATTCTACTTACTTTGCAATGCTTTATGATTACAAGCAAAACAAAAAGCAACAAAACAAAACAAAAATTATAAAAGCAGATCTGTCACTGGAAAAATACTGCAGAAGTCCAACACTGCCTGGAATTGCTAGCATGCGCAGACAGGACAGATTGAAGATTTAATAAAGAAAAAAAGGAAAATCAGCACTTCAGATCTGAAGTGCTAAAGTTTCAGTTACCTAGGGTAAGAAAGGGCGTCACTGGAGTACCACTGGGTCCAGAAAGTTCTGCCGATTTTACAACGGGAACACTAAATGTAAACCCAATCTGCTATGAACAAGAGAGGTTTTTCAGATTCTCAAGCCACAGGAACTTCAATCGAATGCACACACAAAACCAAATCTGAAAGCTGCTCTTCACATTTGTAGCACGCATGCTGAATGACAAATTATAAGCCAGAAGCCTACATACTTTTCTCCATCAAGGCAGATTCTGCTTTAGTGTTCTGCAACAGCCTACTAAATGCCTAAGAAAAAAAGTCAAGCTCCTTTATTATTTTACTTACAGAAGACGTAGGTAGCACTTCTGCCTCAGTAGATTTCACAACTGGAGATGAATATGCGAACTCAGGACTGCTAACAGTACTTGTTGGTTGTATCTGTATTTTCAAAAGAATTAAAGGTTTATATTTAAGAGCAACAACTACCTGAATTCACTACCCAACAGAAGTCCCGCAGTGACGTCGAAAAACCTGATGTTTGAGTTATTTTGCAGATAAAAGTAATAATAAAACACAGGGAAGTTTCCAAGTGGGTATAGGACAATATCTTCAAAACCAAATTCCAGAAACTAAGAGGAAAAGCTGGAGATGCTACTTAGGTCTAAATGCACGGAAAAGCAAGCCAGGAAGCTGAAGAACGGCAAACTCAGCCCAATGATACTCCAAGAACTTCAGCAAACACCTCAACATGTTAAAGCAGCTGTCTACTTCAAACCGTACAAAAAATATTTCAAGTACTCTGGAACAGATTAATGTTTATTTTATTGCAATAATATGCCAATTATTGCACCCTAGGCTCATTCTATGTGAGGCTTATATGACCACGTTACCTCTAATTTAATAACTTAAATAAAGTTGTGGTTTAACCATTGCAGGCAACTAAGCACCACACAGCCACTCGCTCACTCCCTCCAAATGGAACAGGGAAAAGAACCAGAAGTAAAGAAGTAAAGTTGTTAAATTTGAGGTAGCATTAATGACTCATCGCATGTAATGGCTACCTGGAAAGACAAATGCCATAACCCTGTACATACTCCCCACTCCTTCCCCTTCTTTCCCCCAGCATTTATTGCTGAGCACGATGCTAAATGGTGTGGAATATCTCTTCGGTCCTCTGGGCTCCGCTGTCCTGGCTGAGTGCCCTCCCAGCCTCTTGTGCATCCCCGACCTCCTCGCTGGCAGGGCAGCGTGAGACACAGAAAAGGACTTGTCACTGTGTAAGCACTGCTCAGCAACAGCTAAAACACCAGTGCCTTACCAACACTGTTTTGCTCACAAATCTGCAACATAGCATCATCTACTACGAAGAAAATTAACTCTACCCCTGCCAAAACCACTATAAATAACTTGGCATAAAGTCCACACCCCCCTTCCCCCGCAGACTTCCACAGCATTTGAAGCAGTTATACAATCACGTTAAATGGGAGTTGGCAGGCTCTAAGACTGAGAGAAGCAGAATCAAAACATTTATGCCTTTTTCCCCAAACTGGCATACAACCCCAATTCATTCAGCTGCGTAGAAACTAATATTTGTTAGTTTCATGAGCACCACAGAAAAAGTCAACTCGCAATAAAGCAGTATACTCATTGTAAACATTATTTATAGCATAAAGATTTACCTTGCCCGCCGCCGTCGCTGCTGCATCTGCCATGCCTGCCGCCTCCGTTGAATTTGCCACGCTTGTCGTTGCCGCTGTTGACCTTGATATGTCCTTTGTCATCAGCAGATATGGCATGCCCGCCGCCATTATTGGACATGTCAAGCCTGAGGGCACTGTTGAACATGTTATGCCCGACGTCGCCGTTGTATATATCATGTCCTCCACCTCCTCCTCTGATAGATCTGTCAAGTCCTCCACCTCCGATGGATCTGTCATGCCCTCCACCTCTGATGGATCTGTCATGCCCTCCACCTCTGATGGATTTGCCATGCCCGTCGCAGCTGCTGGAGTTGCCGTGCTCATTGCTGCTGTTGAAACAGCGCTCGGTGACGCTGAGACAGCGCTACTACCAACGAAACTAGAATTGAACTGAGGCAGCGATGCAGCACTGATGGGTAGGGGTATGTTCGGTAGCACTGGTTCCTCCACTTCCTAAAGTTGCAAATTTTAATTTTTCTTATACAAGACATACTACTTTCTCGCCCCATCGCACCCAATTTATTAACAAAATTAAATAGAACAAAAATCCATACAAATTAAGAGAAAGCAAGTTTCCAGAAGAAATCCCGATCTCCCCACCTCTGTCTACCACGTCATTTTAATTTATGGCAGGCCTGCTTCCACATTATACTCTATTCAACAACTGTACAGCAAGAACACTGAAAGTTAACTCAAAACCTGTGCAGAACAGAGAGGCACAGATCACATTTTTTTTCTTTCTTTTCTATACTTTAGTCATCAAAGCTCTGGAGAAGCATCATCCTTTCTAACTACCCTCGCATGGCTTCAATTAAGAGTACACTCTCAAGACAAGTGAGAAAGTGTTCCTCTTGCAAAATTAGGCAGGATAGCTGCCAAAGTTTCTAAAGTCACTACAGCAGTGAACGTGGAAAAAGGTAATGTTTAAAGAAGCAGGTAGGTTCAACAACCAAACTAAACACAAAAAGCACCAAAGAAAGTCAGACTAGCAGCACTGAAGATTGTGTTCTGGTAAATACAGTCTATACCATGTATCAGGATGCAAATATAAAAATCAGAAGAGAGCCTCTTAACAACTTCAATTTTCATCCCTGCCACTTACTTTATTTGATTACTAAGATTGGATGAGTTATGTTTTAAATGGCATAGAAAATCTGACTGAAATTTGTACAGTACTATCATGATCTACTTAGAAATGACTAGGCAGGGATGTAAGTTGGTACTACTGATATTCAGTGCATCCTGTAGCTTACATCTGTTTCACAGTTTTGATTTGAAAAGTTTATGGAACCTTTGATATTTGGACCATTATTTTATTTGTGTTAGAGGAATAAACAACAGTGTTTACGATTTCTTTATATTGCATCATCCAGAAGTCCCATTTAATGATTTGAAACTTAAATTAACTTAAATACTTAATATTAACTTCATATTAATTAAATACTTAATGTTAACGTAAATACTTAAATTAACTTACAGGCAGCTTATATAACATCCAATAAAAGAAAAAATAATCTGAATATTCATGGTCATAGTTTTATGGAATAGATTTTTCCTATTAAAATGAGAAAAAAACTCTCTCACAATGAGTTTGGTGAGTATCAAAAACTGAGTCATCGTTAGCAGACATGCAGAATGCTGTCTTCTACTACTCTTTTTCAAACTCTTGGCCTGTATCTTTCTGTATGACTTAAATATGAAACCAAAAATTAAGCTTTTTTTTTCTTTTTATACTTGGCACTCATTTCAAGTATCATTCCTGTAGAAAAACTATACAAACCTTCACCAAAACATTACTTCTCTTCTTAGGACTCATTCATTCAATTGCTAATGAGAAATGTTATAGTTTGAAGAATCTCCAAGGTAACAGAATTAAAAATTTCAAAATTACATAAGCAAAGTTCAGGTATTCAAACACAGGAAATCAATTGGAGCCTGCTCTGAAACCCACAAGAAAACAAAAACAATGCAAAAATAAAGCGGTATTGTTATAATTTACTATGATGCAATAAAACTGACATACTTAGCTAGTTACTTCAGTAAGCTCAGTGACAGCAATTAATTTAAGAGTCACTTACCTGTTCTTGTACAGCTCTTGATAAATAGTGTATTCCTCTTTCCCTTCTCATTTTGCCGCCTCCGCTACTCACTCCTGAAGACAGACCATTGGACGCAGCAGTACTGAATTTGTAGCTGGTCACATTGCTAGCACACGACAGTACAGAAGTTGGGGGAAAAAAGAGAAAAAAAAATTACCAGCCAAATTTTTTTTTCAAGATATTAGAGCTGTTATTAGTCCTAGAATTGAAACCTGCTGATCAGAAAAAAACTAAAGCTGTCTCACAAGTTGCTAAACGCTGGTAAATACTTGATGTTCTAAACAGGAAAAACTTTATTAACAGCAGCAATGAAAAGGACATACATAAGTGCACCGTTCACACGGGAACAATGACTAAGCCAGAAGACCTGAAATAGAAGTGCTGATTTAGATTGTTATTTTCCAGTGCTTCCTTTAAATAGGACTGGTTCTCTGATTCTGCGATGCACATGTATCTTTTGCAGTGATGTAAAAGAACAGCTCACAAAAATACAGAAAGAGTGCACATATGCACACATACACATGGGAAACACTGCCAACAGCTCTGATAGAATAGGGATGCCTTAGACTTGTGTGGCAAGGTAATATGGCCTAAGCTTCAGAAGCAGCTCTGGCTTTCATGTGGCCATCAGCAGGAACAGCAGAGGTGTTTGGATATGCCAACATTCCAGAAGTCTTTTCAGACATGAATACAGATCCCTTTTGTAAGGCATACAAAGGCATTTTTCTGGTACTTAAAAAAGCCTAGCTCAAAACCAGAAAGATATCCTAATCCAAGAGCAAATGGGGAAAAAATAACCCAAACCAGAAGTGAAATAGGGAATAACTCTAACAAAAGTACTATGGCAAGAAAATGAAGTATGCCTGGAAAAACTGTGACATCAAAGCTTATCTTGCAGCCAATCAGTCAGTCAGTACAGAAGTGCATTAGATCGCACTGGAAGACACCAGGTCAAACTCCCACAATACTGAGGAGGAGAACTGGTCTAAACTTGTCAAATACTTGACAACAGCCTGCTTAGCACTGTAACTGCATAGAGGAAGACAGATCCCTAAGGCATATGCTCAGACTTTTCTCTAATCCGAACTGTCAATCCATTAGAATTCTGAAAAAAGTCTTACATCAAAATAGATCTTCATTCAGACAACTATCGCTTGCCCATAACAGCCCATATTCCTCTTTCTGTTAACACCTGTGAGCTTCAAGGGGGCAAAGACAGTTGTCAGCCTTCAAGCAAGTCTAATCTACAATTGGACTCAGGATATAAAATATATATATATATATACACACACACACACACGCATAGATATATAGCATTGGTGGGCCAGAGATTTACTGAGTATTCCAACTCAACTGTCCAAAGGGACTCTTGCCAGCAGATCAGTGTGGTGCTCCTGCTCCAGAACATGGCACCCAACAGAGACCAGCATCACAAAAAACACTACCACCACTACCTACTCTACAAACAAAAGGTAGGGCACTGCAATAAACTTTGTGAACGAAATCAAAAGCAGTATGAGTTTGCTGTATCTCCTTCCTAAATGGAGAAGTAGAAAGGAGTTCTAGCAAAGACAATTTAGAACAGTTTGAAAAAAACATAATTAAAACCCAGCACCTGATTGCACCTGTACCAGAACCTTAAAGCCAGTCGCTTCCACCCCTAAAAAGGTGGTTGTTGTGAAGTCCAACTTTTAGATGCCAAAACAAAGTGTTGAGTTCTTTCTGCAAGCCAAAGAATGCCCATGGTCACCTAAGAATTGCTTGGCAGATGAGCATAGAGTCAACAAAATTCCCTGCTACTGTTCTTTGAAAAGAATGACCCCCTAAAAACCGAGTGCAAAGTCCCTTAACTCAAGCATTATTACCCAAAACACCATTTTCCCAGAAGGAAAAGCCATCAATATTATCTGGAGGATAACTCATTTGACCTAAACCAAGAAAGCAGTATAACACAAAGCAGTCTCCTCAAGAAGAAATTCAATTAATTCTGCTGGTTTTTTTTTATTTTAGAGATGAGTTAGCATTTGGCCTCAAATGATTCTAAAGAACACATGGTCTTCATGTGAACTCAAAGCAGACAATTAACTTCATCATGAAAGGAGTATTAAAAAAAAGAATAATAAATCATAAATCTTCCTCCATGTTTTTGCTTAAAAAATAAAGAAAAAAACACATCAATAAACATCCTCCTGAACTGTAACTCACTTCCCCTACTTCACCTTCTAAAGAATACTTCAGAAAGAATCATCCCATTAGGACAGAGCTTTCAAACTGCAAGCAATTAAATAGCTAAAACTAATAGCTTTTCCCCTAGGGAACATTAGGAGGGACAAATTATTTTGTTATAAGTAAACTGAGTTATAAACCATGAAATATCTGTCAAAGCAAAATTTGTAACACTACAGATTTAGTCAAACTACAAAATGAGCCATATTTCCTGTAGAAGGAAAAAATTAGGCCTCCAATAGCAAAGATCCTTTCTGTGGATACAGCATTATAACGTGCCTCGTTTCCCATCTTCATATCCTACTCAGAAGATAAACTTGGGATAAAAAGTGGTGTATCAGTAGTTTTATTCTTGCTCATCTTCCTTCCTTTCATAAAAACAACAATTTTCTCAAAGTTATATTGATCTTCAAACACAATCCAGACTTTGCAGCTCCCTCAAAATACAAAATTTTCATTGGATTTCCCATTCCTTTTACTGAGAACTGTCACCACCTTTCAGGTGCAGACCGTACTGAAAAAGGAGATTTCTTTCTTTCTTCAAGTAAGTTTTAAATTAATAGATGTCATACCTTTCAGATGGTTCTGCTCGCTGTTCTGCAGGCAAAGTCTTCTCTCTCATCCCCTGCAAGTTAAGTTTAGTTCAAGACTTAGCTGAATATGTACAGAATACACAAAGTACCAACAACCACTTAATGTGGTTTTTTGTGGTTTTTATTTTATTTATTTATTTTTAATTTTATAGCACTGAATACACCTCACCTACTTAACGTTGTTCCCTAATTCAGCATTGTGGGTACAGTTCAGTTAAATTTTGGGGCTAAAGTAAGCATCACTGCTTCACTCAGCATCGAGGACAAACTGATAGAACACTAAATCAAATTTGTCAAATCCTCTAACAAAGAAAGTAATTATTTTAAACAAAATGACAAAAATTGTGTGTGTGGGGGGGAGAGTTTTCATCAAAACTTGTGTTTACCAGCCCCGTAAAAGGGACATACTTTTCTGTTTTCTATCATTTATCAACAAACAAGAAAAAAAAAACTCTACCCCCCTAAAAACTAAGCAGTTGCTGCTACATTCATTTTAGAACTTTACCAAATGGAGATTGTGCTGGCTAAACAATACAGAGATTGAAAGAGTTAAAAGCAATAAGCAACCAGTATTACTGACCACTTTGATTTCCAGCCTAAGAAGCCCATACACTTAACACGTGGTCATTTGTACACTCAGACTGATACTGGAAACACAGATGTTTTCGCAGAAAGAGATGCCCATTTAATTTTATGGAAAATTTATCAGACTCCATCTACTCCAAAGCAATCAAAACCGATAACTCAGCACATTGTCAGAACTCTCACTTGGAGCACATAGCTCACCTGGAATAGTTTACACACAACACGAGCATGTTTCATCAGTGACAGCTTTGTGTACATGAGAATATAAAAGGAAAACATTTCTGTCTTTTAATATTCTTTCACTGACAACAGGATGACTCAATAGCACATCATGACATCGTGAAAACAACCACAAGACACTGAGTGTTCCAAAAACAGAATTAAATCCATAAAAGCTCAATCTATTTCACAATGGTTCCCACTGCCTTAAAGCTCGCCTCAAACATACTATCAGTACTTTTTGCAAAGATAGGATAACAATTGGTTTGAGAAACATTCCAAGACTGGAAAAAAAAAACAGGCACATAAAGACTCAAAAATGTACTCACTTGGTACTTTGTGTCTACTCTCTGGCAAATTTTGCTGGACTGAGTAGTTGAAGTCGGTGATGGTTCAGAATACCGCGTATAACGCATCGGTTGACGGTTTACCGTTGGTGTCACAAGTCTCTTAACAGGTGGAGGCTGGAATGCATTCTGGGATTCCAGCTTTGAAAGGGAAACAGCAATCAATTTATCCTTACGTCCACCCAAATTAATTCCAATGTTTATTGATGAAAACAAATTACAGAACTATAAACCTCCCCCCATCGGTCTTGGCACTCAGTGAATACAATTTGAAAATTCTGAAGACCGTTCAACTTGTAGAGGGAAATCACCAGAAAACCAGTAACGAAATCCATAAAGCTATATATAAGTAGCCAAAGTCTGACTGAATTCCATTTCAAAATTTGGCAGTTAGCTTCATAGACAAAATAATTCATGCTACCATAATTAAAATAACCCATGTTCCTAGAATATGCTCCTATCTTTTCCTCTGCCCACACTGTGATTTTTTTTTTTAGTAGCTTAATTCATTAATTTAACATTCGAAGTGTTAAGCAACTAATTATACAGGCTTCTGGGCTTCACATCCCCTACATTTTCCCCCTTCAAAGTTACACAAACAATAGAACACACTCAAAAAAAACAACTTGTCAATCTTACAATAATCTCATTCATTAAAATATGATCCAATGCTTTACATGTGCATTAGATGCACTTCAAGTAGTGGGTTTGACTTCCCTTTTCAAAGCGTTTTCACAGACCAGAGTTGATTTTTAACACAGACCACTGCGTGTTCTGCAAAACTGACTTAACTGAACTGTCAGACAGAAAACAAACCCTAAAGGCTACAAGATTTACCGATGGCTCCGCCTGCGGTCTTAAGGATCAGAAAATACAGTCTTAGGAAGCATGCTATTGTTCAAATCAATACCAACAGGAAATTTTTGTTTACGCTGCAGCTTTAATTTCACAGTATCTCCCAGCTCTTAGTAATAGCATTCACACTCTCTCTAAAGTATACAAAAATACATCTTTCTAAAAAATATTACATTCAGTTTGAAACCTTGAATAAGACATGTTTTATGTAAGTTCACAAATCTACTTCCAGTGAACGACGGTTCATTGCTGGTTTTAAAGGTAAAAAAGAAAAATATTAATTCCCCCAGTTAGGCATTTAATACACCAAGAGCTATTCTGCCTGGTACAGTTCCTTGAAATAAGAAAAATACCACATCACTGCTACCCACTGCAGAAGTTTAGCCCGAGTGCACAAGTGTTCCGTCAACCGCATGTTCACTTTAGCAGGAAAACACACGATCGTCTCCTCAGCAAATAATTGCTTCTCATCGCGGGCTACCCTTCTCCCGCCACCATTATGAATTCTAGTATTATGAATAGACAATCTATCTCCTTTCACCCACTGACAGCTGCGTGCAACATTCATTTAGTGGCTGACAATTTCAGGCTCTCTGTTGCAAATCTGGCAGATCTTTCTTAATGCCTTATCACAGGTGTATTGCTATAATATAACTGAGAATTCACACCAGATTTGGTTTTAGTTATTTGGATAATATTTATGATATACTTCACTTCTCCATGCCCTTGTAATTTGGCAGATGGTGAAAAGATGGTCCAGGAAATCTGAGATGTTTGTAAACTCTGAAGTGATTGTAAACTTAATTATACATCCATCCAGTCAAGGAATTAGCACAGAAACTTCTTGAGACACTGTCCCTTTTCTCATTAGAACAGAAGATGAAAAGTTTGCACATCTTGTTATTTCCTTCAGTCACCTGATCTTCAAGTGGTCATTTAAGGGTTTTGCAATTTAATAAGCCCAAGGATACCCCTAACTAAAGTCATCAAAAAAAGATGACTAGTTTTCATTTTTTAAAGAAAATGAAAGGAAGTCATGCTTTACCACAGCATTATCACCAGTTCTGTGCTACCTCCAAACAGGAATTTAGGAGCGTAAGATTTATAGCGTCGGAAATTAACAATTTTCCTCCTCTTTACTTTGAATGGTGATAAAAAGCAGAAAAGTTAGTTTTCTGTGCCCGAATGAACACGGAAGTCTGTACAAAGTCTATATGACCACTCAAGCAGTATTTTTCTATTTGTGATCATTTCTTCAAGAGAAAACTTGCCTCAACAGGAATTTTAATATGCAGCTTCACCCCAAGTTGGGGGACAAGATAAAACGACTTGGTGTGTTCTAGAGCTGTTGCTCTCAACTTACAAAGATAACATAATTCTTAACCTGAGTAATCTTCACAGCCCATCATCTACTGTGGATACATGCCAATATTAACTTGATTTGATGTCTATGTTGTCACTGAGGTTTGAGAAAATTTTTCTAATAGTGATAAAGCATTGAAAAAGTTATCTACCTCAGCTTAAGACATTATTGGTTCTTACCTTTCTTCGTTTGGACTGGAAGTCAGTAATATCCGGTTTATCTATGTTCGGAGGCTGAGGGAAAAAACAAAGCATAAATATTAGAGGGCAATTTTTTTCTCCTGAGAGAGAGGGTTCCCTGCAACAAAAATGTGGGGGTTCATGGTCAACTTACACAACACAGCGGCAAAAGAGATGTCATTCTTTTAGCATCCTTTTGAAAAAACAGCGCAATAAATTAAACCGGCCACAACGTAAGGAAGAATAGTTTTATCTTTATGCTTTGATGGCACATTTACTAAGTTTTATAAACACATGAAGCAAAAACAGATTAAAAGAAGTGCTATTTACCAACAAAGCGGTTGACAGCTTCTCCACTGCCTCCAAGATGCACCATGCTGAGGTACTCAAGGTAGCGTGGGACCGCACAGTTTCTTCTCTAGCTTTCGCTCTCTTTTGTGCCTGAAAAATTAGCATTTTAAGTGTTACAATGGTCAATTCTCAGCTAAGGAGGCATGTATTTTATGTCCCAAGGCTACACTGATGATACAATCAATATATTCTGATGACAGAGAAACATGCAGTCACTGGGAGTTCAAGCCATAAAGAAGAGAATACACTCGGAGTTTAATGAAGTTTACCTTGGGCCTCAGTGCATCTTGCACGTGCTTGTTGCACGAGCAATAAAAGAACTCCGTACTTGTAAAAGGTCAAGACGGATGATGCTAGGACTGCTAAGGCCTCCGAAGCAGTAATCAGGGAAACAGAACTCAAGAAAAGGCTTGTGGTACAGAAAGCATTTTCAGTAACAACACAGACCTCAGAGTTTCACGATGGTCTAAGTGTACCATCTTAAAATCAGTGTATACAATCATAACCAGGAACTAGTTTTACTTCTCTCTTGCTTCCTCCCTTCCCCCAAGATTAAAGTTGGCTGCAAATCTTTGTCTTAAAAGATAAAGATCTGATTTAAACTGTAACAGATCTAAACATTACACTGAAAAAGTAAACTGTTTATTTGCACCACCCAACTTCAAATATCAGTCGAAAACTTCCTTTGGTGTGACTTTTTTTCTTCCCAGGTTAAACCCCTCAAATAACCACACTGTGCTTATCACACGATGTGAAGACAGGAAGCAGACCACGCAGCATAGAAAAACACAAGTGAGACTCACAGAACCACAGAATGGTTAAGGTTGGAAGTGACCTCTAGAGATCGCCTGGTCTACCCCCCTGCTCAAGCAGGGCCACCCCGAGCAGGTTGCCCAGGACCATGTCAAGTCAGCTCTTGAAGACCTCCAAAGAGGGAGACTCCACAGCCTCTCCGGGCAACCCGTGCCAGGGCTCCATCACCCGCACAGTGCAAAAGCATTTCCTGATGCTCAGACAAAGCCTCACGTTTCAGTTTGTGCCTGTTGCCTCTTGACCTGGCACTGGGCACCGCTGAAAACACAATGGCTCTCTATGCTCTTTGCACCATCCATTCAGGTATTTATATACACCAATAAGATCCCCCCGAACCTCCTCTCCTCCATGCTAAACAGGCCCAGCAGTCCCTGCCTCTACTCAGAGGAGAGGTGCTCCCAGTCCCTTGATCATCTTGGTGGCCCTTCGCTGGACTCTCTAGTACCTTGCTGTCATTCACAGCAAGCAGCAAGAAGCAAGCTACTCTCTCCTTTAAAAGCCTAGTATTTTGGTTCCTCTTTTTACCGTAATGCAGTAATATTGTAAAAAACAAAAATAGCCGACCAAAGAGGGTTCCCAGCTTTGCACCACAAGGTTTCAAGGTTTCCCGTAAGTGAGGTACTTGTACTGCCCTTTTTCCGTTGCACAAATGGACTGTCAGAACAGAGCCAGCAAACCCGCGTTTTCATTTTCTTAAAATTCCTTTTGATTTATCGATAAAAGTCACTTTCATTTAAATACATTCCTACCAAACCTGACTTGACTTTCCTTTTCGATTCAGCTCTAGCTAATCAGAGTTGTCAGCAGTTTTTATTTGCTATTTCCAAGAACTCTTGGGGGCAAATAACTCTCTCCAAGAACTATATGAATCGTTCAAAACAGAAAGCATGTTACTGCTTATCTTGGGACTGCATTTAGTCCTGCATGCCTCTGTGTACCAGAAGAACAAAGGATCAGCAAAGTTGATTTTAGATATTTTCAAAGACTGCAGGTTTATACAACATATCCATAGCATGAATGTAGGCATGCTTGGAAAAGAAGATCCACAGATAAATATTAGCCAGGTTTGACTACTGTAGCTTTTGCTACCATAAACACAAGTTTTCAAAGTTATGCTGTCATTGGTTTTTTTGCATCAAGTTATTTTAACGTAATGTAGTCAGAGGCAGACAATGGCACTTAAATGGAATTTTTTGAAAGACCTAACAACAGAGGAAACCCCAACTACCAACAACTAGCCCAAACTGTCATTCTTGTTCTTTCTGACAAGTATTACCTGTGGTAAAAACTGTTATAAAAGAATTTAAACAGAAATCAATCTCAGACGTCTATTTTTGTAGACCAAGAGGGCAGAAGAGCAACTGTTACCACATATTCAGCTCCCTGCTCAAAGCTCCTTTGGCAGTGCTGCTTTTGGCAGTGATGCTTTTTCCATCACTATTTCCCACTACACTACTTTTCTCATACCTGATAAGGTTCCGTCTTTGGCTGCCTTGATCTTACAGCTGCACCACCGGCATAGGCCGTCTTTCCGGGGTAAAATGGAGAAAACCCAAGCTGGTTTTGCTTAAAAACAGACGTGCTTCCACATACCTACGGAAACACAGTATGAGAAGTGGATAGAAAAACAGGTACACATTCAAACTGATTAAAAGAAATACTGTGCAGTACTTACAGGACACAGTCCTCCAAAAACAAATAAACTGAATGCAGGTTTCTTAGAGCTAGCTGCAGAATGCTGCGAGAGGGAATGAGTTCTTTCAGCTTCTGTGGGCCAGAGCAGTGACGATGAAGTATTTTTTAAAACTGCAACATCTGCCAAAATGACGTATGCTAGATGTAAATGCCTCTCGTACGTACAGAACTTTAACAATAAAGATCACACTAATTCAAGTTCTTCAATACAGAAAAATAAGCATGACTTCAGCTTCCTTAAATAGATCAACTTCACGTACAGACTGAAAACCAAGTATCACCTACAAACTTGAAAACTGTTCACAGAGCTGCAAGTAGTTTTCAGCAATCTTACCAAGTTAATACTGTGCTTCCAATGCAGACATTTTTTTCCTTCAGGCTAAGATAAAAGAGGACCGCATAAACATCAGTGCATTTGTACGGACAAAGCTTTTTTCTGTGTTGGTAAAAGGCTGGAGGCCAGCACAGATCATAATCGCACAGGTTTTAAACCTGGAAGATTCCCCAAAGGCTGCTATAAGAGTTAACGATCTTCTGCCCATGTATGTTTTACGAAGACACACCAGAAAGTTCTAGTGCACTCAGGTTATATTGCTAAAGCCCAGCAACTCTACTCTCAGCTGTACAAAAGTTCTCTGGAAAACCTGCTGAGCACACGTCAGTCCCTGTCTATATGGGGGACTAGAAAAAGCTGCAAACCTGCTGTTCGCCCTTTCAGCGAGAAGACCTACGTACCAACCTACATCGACACGATGCTTATTTTTTATTTTAAAATGGTGTGCTTTCCTCAATGAATTTGGCAAAAGACATGAAAGTATTGACAGCTGAAGCCTTCTACCAAGAAAGGTCAAAAAACAGCCTATAGCTTATGTCAGAGTAGTTTCTTTATCTTCTCTTGCTGAAACACAGGAAAACATCTCGTGTTCCTATTTGTCACCTGCACTTATTCACATTTAACCAGCTGTCTGTTAGATATTCTGAGCCACTCTTCCTTCTAGACAATCAGCCTAGTTGTCAAGCTACGGCAAGTCAGCCTGATTTCCTACCGTCCCAGTTCAAAATTTACATATAACCTAGCTGAATGTGTACATTTCAGCATTGACTCTTTCTAACATCAGGGTATCATAAACGTATTCCAAAGCACGCTTCTATTAAAAAGGTGATAGGATTATATACTTCTAAAACACTAAAAATTCAATTTAATTCTCGCATCCAAAGTTGACATTCACCTATTTTATTTACTAAGGTGATGTGGAATATTAAAGAACGCAAGGTACTTCACATTAAAAAAAAAGTCAATTAAACAGAGAACACAAAATCACCTTCATCAGATGCTCTAGAGGAGGAATCACTGGTTGTTGGGATGTTATCATCGTCTTGTTGAGAGGTAGAATCTTCTATTTCTTTTATGAAGGACAGCCTAGGACTGCCAATGCCAAATATAGAAGATGTCGAGGGCTGACAAGGTGGGACAGGAGAATCCAGCATGGTGTAACTCAGACGGCTCCGATGAAGAGAGGGCCTTGTTAACACAACTGGGAAGTTCAGTGCTGATCTACTTGTGGATGGTTCTAGACAAGAACAGGGAGATAATTAGCTTTGCTATAGACAAGCTCACAGAAGCCAAAACCTGTTTCCTATCGACAGCCATGCTATTGCCAAGTTCTAAGGCAAAAAGAGAGAAGCCAAATTTAACTTCTTCCTCACCCAGATAGGGTTGCATCTAACTGTCTGGCTACAACAACAACACTGCTTGCGATACACAGTATTAATGTTGCATCCAGAAGTAGTTAACTATGAGGTTTTACAACACCACATTCTGACCCCGTGCTCAAATGCTCTAACGCTGACTTGGCCGTTCACTAAATCAAACATATATACTCCTTCTCCCATGTACAGCTTGCAATAAGCTTTACAAAATTTGAGATTACACGGTAAATTACAGATAACACTGCAGCTTCCATAATATTGGAACAAAGGTTACATTAATCTGAATACACAACATGAAAATGAACGTTTGCAGTACTTTTTTCCCAAGTTCTTCCATATCAGCTCACGTTAGAGGCAAAACATCATCTCCTACCCATTAACTATTGGGATTTTGACCCAAGGGACAAGGATGTTGACCCAAGTAACCAGATGAGCATTTTTCCCTCTTGAAGCAAAGGGTCTGCAAACAATGCCAGTGGCCTGGAATAGGTGGCCTTGAAGTCTATCTTGCTAAATGAATGGAACTATTCATGGGTATTTTGCCTGATGAAAGCCTACTGTCTCTCCCAGGAATCTGGGCAATTCAAATGACTTTGAGCCACTATCCTCTTGATACTTGAACTGAAGCTTAAACTAGTTAGTTCAATCTTCATAACCACTGCAGTACCACTAATTAGCTCTCCAAACCATGAGCAGATTTTTAGGACAGCACCGTTTGAGATACAGAAAGGTATTCAGGCGGAAGGCCACCCAATATAGGCTCCAGCACACTGATATCTCAGAACTGAAGAAACACATTGGTTTCAAAATGTAGTAATAATTAAAAAAAAAAATCTTATTCTTAAGCATAGTAAGCGACACCCACGGACAGCAACATAAGCTGCAAAAGGTTCCAGGGTGTCCACCTGCTCCTGATCTCCTGGAGTTAGCAAGCTTGCAGTGCAGCTGTTCTTACTGAAAGCTCCTTTCACGCAGTTACATAGGAAAGCCAACATGTGTTCCTCAGTCACGAAGACCTTCTCTATTCTTTTCTCCAAACTCATTCCCAAGCTACAGCTACACAGAAAGCCATCAATCTCCTTGTTTACAATTAGATGAGATTGGAGGCAAAGATATTTCCTCCTTGTTTTTTGATTCTGCCAACAACAGAAGCAACTGACTTTCCACATTATCTATGGTTACCTACGCACGCTCAGACAAAACTTCTTTACTTATTAAAAGCTGACTTCCCCAAAACAGCTAATTTAAGAGAAACTCAAATAAGAATAGATGCAAATTTATACAACAGGACTACAGGAACAGTGAGAGGCACTGGATATAAGACAAATTAATCTTTCATGAGGTAAAGGACTTGCAAACCTCGTTGCCAACGGTCAAATACCTTTTCAAAGACACCCCCTCCCCCCGCGTAGACCTTAAAGTTATTGAATATTTTAAGGATAATAATCTCATAAACCACGTCCGTGCACAAGTTCCCCAGTTCACCATCAAGTTAACGAGGAACTTTACTAAATTGATCAAAGCCCAAAACAAAAAAAAACAAAACAAAACAAACAAAGTCGGGACACGAGACGGAATTTTCCTCTGCCATTCTAGCATCTAGTATTTTGTTTCGAAGACTGCAAAACAAATTAATTTTTTTAATTGCCTTAGGCAATTAGACAGATTTTCATTCCATATCTTTTAAAAGATGGAAAATGCAACCCAGCACACTTGCAAATGACTGATTTTCAGCATTTAGCACCTGGCTAATAGAGTACCTAAAGTTAACTGATGCCTTCCAAGAGCATAAGATGTATGCTTCGTAACTGTGTATACAGTTTAAAGCTAAGACGGTTTCACAAACAGTTGTTTCGACTTTTTTGATTGTTTGTTTTTTTTTCATTCTGTCAAAACCCTCATTCCAATTTCCTTTTGAAATTCAGATTCAAAACTAGAAATCTGTGAATAAATACAGATGGCCAGAATTCCAAATGATTTTTCACATACCTCGTCTACTAATTCCTGCTGGTTCAGGCGTGAATCTCTCATCGATTATGGTATCTTCATCTGCATAATCGAGGTGATAGTTTACCGGAGTCTCCTCCTGGTTTGCAGATTCATTTCTGTCTACACACTCCTCCTCACGCTTATTGAAATACTTCTGCAGCCACGCCGGTACAATATTTTTCACCGTTTCTGTCATTCTGCTAATTATTCCCTGCTTGAAAGAAAAAACACTTGTTTAATTACAGAAACACAGTCAACAGCATATGCTGGGATACCACCTTCCACGGACCTTGAAGACAGATATTATACAGCAAATATTCAGAAGACGACGACGAGGTTGCTCCCTGGCATAGGATCGCTACGCTTCTGGTAAACCTAAAATTCACCTAAGATTGATTTATAACTACCTATCACTTTCTGCACTTCCAAGTGACCTTGGCAAGGTTCAAAGTTCTGAAACCTCTGCCAAAATTCACCAGCAGGTCGTCAATCTGCAAGGCTATCAGGAAACTCTACGCCTGAACAGCTCCTGACCTACAGACTTGTTCCAGGACTCTTCCTCTTCGCACCCTCACGTGAAAACCAACTAAACCAGAAGTTCAGCAATTATCTACTGCGACAGTCAGGACCATACTACCCATTAAAATCAGTGAATCTAAATATTTTCAATTTTAGTAATGCTGAATTGCAGTGACTATACGCACAAAAAACAGTTCTGCTCTCAACAGTCAGGCTAACCCAGAAGATGTCCTGGAAGAAACACAGCTATAGCTATAGCACCAGCACCTCCTCTTGCAAGAGCCTTCTAAAGCTGTTGCTGTATTTTGTAGAAGACTGACTCTGCGGCATACATCGGGTACGATCGGAGAATTCCCACCTGACCGAAAGCCCCAGGAACTACGGTTAAATAAAAGATACATTAATATAAATGAATATAATTAATAATAAAAATTAATAATAAAAATTAATATCCAGAAAGCTGACAATCATTAGCTAGGCATCCTGCTAATCATCCCTCCTGCAGGCAGGGGGAAAAAAAAAAAGTAAATTAGATCCAGGACTAGTTCCCAGGAACTTTGAAGCTGCTAACTATACTGTCTACAGTGCCCAGGCACCTTCAGAGCTTAATGGTAAGAGACAGAGGGTTTGGTGGGCTGTAATTACGATCACAAGCACACAAAACACATCTATTTAAGTATTTCTAAGAATCGACTTATCGACTAAAGTTGTAGGGGGAAGGATGAGAAAAACAGCGGGGTAGGGATCAGAACCAGAGGTATAACCTCACAAAATCGCATCGGTCGCTTTCGTGCCTCCCCAACTGCATCACTGAGAGACAATTAACATTAAGCCACAGAACCTTCTGCAGAGTGGACATGATATTGAAAATAAACTGAAATTAATTGACAAATGCTCTAAGCAAGCTATCTGCTCAAAGCTCGTCCTTTTACGTTATGAACATTTGCACGATTCGTCTGGTTACAAAGCTAACTGCTATAATAAATGCACACATGTAACACCTATCAGTTTGTCTATTTATCAAATCATTAAAATTCTTCCCCGATAAGTTACTGTTAATTTGATCTGCGCTGGATGTGCAGCAGCCATTCTCTGTGCAGAATCCCCCAGATATCCCCACGCACGTGTTTGCTCTGGCACACTCTTTAAATAAACCTACTGGAAAACACGCAGAGATAACAGACAATGGAAAAGTTAGAAAACCATCTCCACTGATTATTTTTAATCCACGTGTAAGGTTTATCAGTTAGCTACACGGTGTCGGCACACGCAAGCTATGGCACTTTCAACATTAATGCACTGTTCAAGCCAGAGGTTTCAACGGTTGCTCTGTAAGCGTGGGGAATGTTTGCACTGCCCTTCCAGGCCAGCTTTAGATGGACAAGATTGATTGTCAATATATGGTATAAGGGACTTGGCATTTCTGCAAGTGATAAAAACCTAATTGAGCAGCTATCCATGCGTAGCGCTCCCTTGGTTTTGCATATGATAATCAATCCCCTCAGCTACGTTGCTCATTTCATAGCGGAGAGGTTTTGGCTGAACAAACATGTGCAGAGGGCATCTCCAGAGCATCTCTCTGGGCGTCCTGACATTTCTTAGCAAAGAGCTGCTGGGAGGGATCTCGGCGCGTCCCCCCTCCAGCACGGGGATTTTCACACCCCGAATTGACGGACCGCTTTCACCGTCAACCTGCTGTACCCTACAGCACAAACGAGAAGCAAAGCCTGGCAGGTAACGTTCAGAGAATTGATGATGGGCTGAGGAGGGGTGCAGGGAGCGGGGAAAGCCCTGGGGGTGGCACTGGGGGTCCTGAGGGCAGCGGGCTGGGGGTGAAGGGGAGGGGGAGGAGGGGGGTAATGGGCTGGGTAGAGGGGTAAGGGGGTAAGTAAGGGGCTGAGGGGATAACTGAGGGGGTTAGGAAGGGGCTGAGGGGGTAACTAAGGGGGTAACTAAGCGGTCGAGGGGGTAACTAAGGGGGTAACTAAGCGGTCGAGGGGGTAACTAAGGGGGTAAGGAGGTGGGTAGGGGGTAACTAAGGGGATAAAGGGGCGGGTAAGGTAAGGGGGTAAGTAAGGGGGTAACTGGTGGGCTGAGGGGGAAGGGCCCGCTGTGGGGGGGCCGCTCCTCACCCGCTTGCTCCTGGCACAGGGGGGCTTCGCGGCGCCCAAACGGTGGCGCCGCCTCTTCACCTTGCCGCCGGCCGCTCCTCCTCCTCCTCCTCCTCCTCCTCCTCCTCCTCCTCCTCCTCCTCCTGCTCCTCCTCCTCCTGATCGGGCTCCTGGGCTGCCGCCCGGCGCCCCGCCGCCACCGGCCCTGCCACCGCCGGCCATGCCGCTGCCGGTCGCGCCGCTACCGGTCGCGCCGCCCGAGGCCATACCGCCCCCCCCCCCGCGTTCGGTGCCGTCACGGGGCCCCCCCGCCCCCCGCCGCCACGCGCCGCGGGGCCTGCCCTGCCCCTCGTGGGAATAAAAATGTTGTTTTTGCAGAGTTACGTTGTTTAAAGGTAAGGAATGGGGTATTGAGGTGTGCTTGCAGCGATAAGAACGCTTAGCAGGCGACCTTGTAAAATGCAGACAACCAGACTCCGTAGAACAATTCGGGGAAAATCACGGTGTTGAGTCAAGTCAGGTAAGTGAAGAAACATTACCGCTTCAACCAGTAAAAAAGTCAAAAGAAATTCGAAATTTAACAGGCCGGCAACTGAAGGCCATGCATTGTCTGGGAAGCATCAGACAGATTGTGAGCCTGGATCACCCCCTCAGTGGGGAAACAGGGGAGGGTCCCGTCATCAAAAAGTATATAAACTGGGTTTTGGAACCAGCAGGGGCGCTCCTGCTCGTGGGACGCCCGCCACTGCGATCGCGAATAAATTCCTGCTTCGCTGAGCTCCTCGCCTGAGCCCAAGTTCTTGGCTACGGAGTGTTTCTCACAATTTGGGGGCTCGTCCGGGAGCCAGTCGCCTACTGGGGAGCCCCACCGCCGCAGCAGCAGGAAGGCATGCCCCGCTGATTTCAGCGGTCCTGTGCATCGACGGCGGCGGTTCTGCGGAGAGCTGACAGAGGGCCCGAGACTGATGAAAGAGGCAGGATCCGTGAAGGAGTGGGGAAGGGAAGAAGGCAGGCACTCCGGCTTTGAGAATTGATCCGGTAACTCTGTGCACAGACCAAGGTAAGAAATAGGAAGTATTGCCTTGGGGGTCGGGTGAGACTCTGTGTGCCGTGTGATTGAGACGTACTTTTGTACGGAGCGAGTGTGGAGTCCTGATCCGCGGTTCCGCAGCTCCGCGAGGGGCGCGGCCGGAGACGGACGAAGCGTGAGCTAAGGGAGAGAAAGGAAGAGTCTCGGGAAATGCGGTGTATGGTAAGCCCTTGCACGGGGAAGTGCTTGGCAATACACCAGGGAAATTTGGTGTGCGGTAGTCCTCGCACGGACGGGACGCCCGCCACTGCGATCGCGAATAAATTCCTGCTTCGCTGAGCTCCTCGCCTGAGCCCAAGTTCTTGGCTACGGAGTGTTTCTCACACCCTCCCCCTCCCTCCCTCGCGCGCCCCCTCCCCTCACGGGAACGCGCGCCCCCCCCTCCCGCTGCCGCTCCCGTTCCTCGCCCCGCCCCGGTCCCGTCCCGGTCCCGCCGCCCTCCCGCTCCCGCCCTCAGGACCCGGCCGCCATAATGAACCCCGGCCCGGCCACCGTAAGCACGGGGCTAGGAGTCACCTCCAGAGCCTCCCCGCGCCGTGGCGCCGACCGCCGGTGTGCCGCAGCACCGCGCCGGGCGTGGGACGGCGCCCCGAGCCCACAGTGCTCGTCAGAAAAGCCCCGCACCGACAACCGATACCCCCGCACCGACAACCGATACCCCCGCACCGACAACCGATACCCCCGCACCGACAACCAACAGCCCCCACGCCGACAACCAACGCACAAGCAGTGTTTTAGGCCGGATTCGTGGCCCCGTTGGTCCGGGAAGCAGTCGTCACGCTAAATTCTACCCCACGGCAGGGGAACGATGGGCATCGTGACAGATCGCCGCCCCAGAAAATAAACACATAAATAAATAATAAAAACGATAACGGGACGTGAATCGTGCCCTTAAGAACAGACATTGGGCAGTGAAATCACCGACTTCTGCAACAATACGTGCTCAGGGAACTGACTAAAACCCCTCCTGCATTGGCCATGTAATAGCTAGGCAAACATCACATAATGCTTCCCTCCCTCATGTACACCAAACCTATTAAGGCAACCATAGTAGTGTGATAACGTGATTTTTCTCCTCCAGATCAGCGTCAAAGGCAGCTACGCTAGGTTTGCTCATAAGTTCAAACGCTGCTTTATTTATTTATTTGAATTCCATTTTTCTTATTTAGAAGGATTTCCATAGGGTGACAGGCCTTTAATGACACTCACGACTCAGAAACATTTGCCGATGCAGTCAAACGGTGTCTATTAACGCGAGGCACTGAAGTTAATTGCTATTAAAAATGAGCCAAAACGAAAGGCAAGTATCTGCGTGTCCAGCAGAATGACAGCGATCATCACCATTTGATCAACCTTCCCTGTGAGTTCTGTCTGCAAGTTACTTTGAGGTAGCGCTAGAAAGAAGCGGTTGGTCCGGAGCATCCCTGCAAAAAGAAACATCCACGGCTTAAGTACCATTTACTCTTTTGGTATCCTTTTAAGTACTTTTTACCCGTTTCGGACTCCTGCCTTTTCCCGGCTCACTGATGACAGCATTAGTAGCCCCTCAAGCTACTGTCCTACAGCCTTTCCCATCAGTGAAGAGATAGGAAAAACCCCACTACTTCTTGGAAAAGAAAACCAGCAGGTTTTTGAATAAAAGCACTCTCTGTTGCAGCTAGGTACAACGAAAAGAGTTTATGAAATCATTACGGGACATTCTTGTAGAGAACTTCCTCAAGCTTGGAAGAAAAAAAAACATTTCAGCTAAGTAAAACAGAAAATAACTGGAAGAAGTGAAGTATGGCGGTGTTGGAAAAGTTGCTTCAAAGACTTGTTTAATTAAAAAGAAGGAAGAAAGCAAGTTCCTACTGCAATCCCATCTTTGTCAAACTGATGGCGGGCACCAGTACGATGTGTTCAGCTAACACAGGCTGGAAGTTGTAACTGCAGCTGTGAAGTTTACCCAGTAAAAAGACTCCGCAAAGCATTCTAGCAGTTCCGATGCAATCACTGCTTCCTGAATTTGTGACTCATGGTTAACACGGCAGTACAGGAAGAAGTCTGGCATTCACTGTGCTCTTACGGTAAAGAATCTGCACTGCCGCACACCATCCCAAGCCAGGTATGCGCTCCTAACAGGAAAGGACGATAGGCTGATAAGTCTCAGCAGAGGGAAAAAGACATCAGAGAACTACTTTATAACAGCAGCACACGGGCTGCAACCAACGTTCTCTTCCTCTCATCATTTTCATTTCTGTGGACTCCAAGAGAATACACTCCCAACATTTTTCAGCTCTGGAGAACAAACAGCCCAACCAATCTCATTCACTGAACTACAAAACTGGTATTTTCACTATCTAGTCCGGAAAAGGAGGCGCACGTCTCTAACGTACAGTGTAGAGACCTTGTTAATAGGCAAAGTCTGCATAAAATAGGTGGCCACAGCCTGATTTTCTGACGTTCAGGGCCTTGGGTCACACACCACCACAGCATCAGACTTAATGAAGTCACCAATCTATGTGGGCCTCTCGTTACACAGGTCACATGTTATGGACCAACCTCTCAAAGGCCAAAAACCAGCACTGATACTGCCGGGCCAACACACATCTGTAGCATCCCATTTCTGGGTGACAACACAATGAATGTTTCCACAAAGTACTCGATGCAACCTAACTACTGTGTTTGGTGATGCAAAGCAAGCCGTGTCAAAGCAGCGTAGCACCCAGGCACATTCCTGGAAGATGTTTTGCTGCTCACGTTGAAGAAAATAGATAAAAAAATCCTGTGCAGTTTGCACTTCTGAGCTCAAGTACCACAGCTATGCACTACAATTGAAGTGGCATCAAACCTTGTAAGGTTTTGAAGCTTCAGCACTGCCATCCAAATTCAAGGAGGCTGCATCTATTATCTTGAATTTGCCCCAGCTCAGTCCCCTGAAACAATTCCATAGACACGTACAAGCAACCCTTTTCCCACCCAGATTCTTTGCTTCATCTATTCCACCTCTACCTTGTGTCATATTCTTATTAATCTGCCCCTCAAAAGACTCCCTGGCTCACACAAAGAAGCAACCCAACAAATCCCTGTTCCCAGCCACGTTGCTTTCATGCTTTGGGAAGAGTTAACTGCAACAGCTCTAACTGTGATGCCACCTCACCCCCTCCACCTATGTGAGGTTCTTTGCCTTCTGTCTCCTCCTACGTGTACACCTGCACTAGAACCAGGAAGAATGTGCTTCCTACAATACTCCAAGAGCCTCTTCTGTTTCAGGATGTCATCATTTCAATTCAGGACTGAAAGTATTCCTAGCAAAAACCCAACAGCTAATAGCTAACAGAAGCGGTTGCTGGTGATCAGCTACAAGTAACCTGGAAGTACTGAGGAGTCACAAAAGAGAATTTGCATTACATTTAAGAACAGCATGCAGCTTAGGACCACTGCTTTCACTAACTACACTAAGCCATAAAAAAGAATTGGATTCTTACCTGCCATCACAGCAATTATGGTTTATGTTGCCCCCAAAACACACACGGCAGTACCACAACTGTGTCAACTAGCTTTAACAGCTTCCCCAGCTATTAAGTACAGTAATTTCTGCTTCCTTTTTTTTCTTGGAGGAATATTCTTTTGTTTCCAGCCTCACTTACTTATTATACACACTGTTAATTAGCAACTATTTCTCCATATTCATAGGGTTATGGAGTCCCTATGACTGGAAAAGACTCTGTACCCTTCAAGATAAGAACAGCATAAAGGCAGCAACTCGCAAGACTGCTCTAGCTTAAAGCAAAGCTTTCCTCATTGCTCTCATCTCCTTTGACTTGAGTACTGTCATCCTTCTACCAGAGCTTTAAAACTTCATTACCGTGAATGAAGGAAGACCAGAGCAATTAGAGAGGGTAGCAGAGGGTATAACTTAAGGAGCTGTTACTAGGATTTTTTTGTTGTTCCTGGTGGACTATTTTTCTCCTTGCCAGCAAGGAGGGAAAACCAGCAAGTTGTTTTCTCCAAGATTTTTTTTTTTTAGGTTTAAGAACACGGATTATGTTGTAGCAATTTCTTCGCTGTAAAGCGTCAGCTGAGAAGTCTAACAGTAAGAAGGGCAAGGGAAAACTGAATGCTGATGCAGAGAGTGCCAGCAGACACCATCCTCATTCCACGGGATGTTTGTAGCTATGGCAGTTGAAGTCTACACTTCCGTATGCTTAACATACCCTATTTATAAGCCGATTTTAGCTGACCTAGCATGTATCAGTAGTACAGTTAGAGCCAGCAGCCTGCAGGAAAAAGTGGGCACAGGTGTTTCCATAGCAAGGCCTGTGAGTGTCTCCCATACATACTTCCAGTCTAAGCAAGCACATGAAAGGCTTGGCTTGTCGCTTACCTAAGGAACCAGGAAAACAAGGGAAAGCTAGATTTTGCTTGTGTCCTAATGCCCATATAAAAATAAAGACAGATGAAATACCCTTACTACCTTGTTAAATTCCATAAGCCGGAAGAGAACGTGCTGCACACAGGTACAAGTAAAATCCCTTGCTGGCAGGTTTGCAGAAACAAATTTTTTATTTACACAGGCAAGTCTATCTTTAGACCCCATTTACCTCTTTACATTTCTCGAATATTTACATGACTTCATGATGCTCCAAGAAGAGAGTGATGAACAAAAAGATTACAGAAACTGTCAAAAGCATAGCAAAAAAACCCCAACCTATCATTGTGCTTTAAAACTTATGAGCTAGAATAATGTAGAAGAAATGTAGTTTTAGCACTTTGGTCCTAACGGTCATGCTCTAGAAGACACTTAAATAGCAGAGGGGATTTCAGAAGTGACCGTATCCAGAGGTTGCCAGTGACAATTCATGAGTGAATCGTAGAGTTCTTCGCTTGTCTCCGTGAATTGTCTGTTCATTTCATCAACATCCAAGTAGAGCTGTGGATCTGAAAATAAAAGCCTGGTAAGTCCAAGTATCAAATCTGAGACATTCGCACAAAAAAACTTCACGTGAAATGGCTAATAAAATGTATTTTAAGCTAAGTGTAATAAGCTATTAGATCTACTAATTTTAGTGAGGTATTTAGTCCTCTAAAATTTTGAGCCTCACAGCTCCAACTTTTGGGAATTTGTATATTAGAAGGCTGGGACTAGAATTGTCTTTCAAGATAAAGACAAAGACAATGTTTAAGATAGTAAAGATAACGTTTAAGGATAATCAGCCATGAAACCCTCCCAAGAGTCATTTAATTCACTTCTACGGCAATACACGTTACATAGGATAGTTTCTAAACACTAACACAAAATGCCTCCACGTGAGGAACTTTGCAAACCTTCCAGGACACAAATATGTTTTGTACCGTATTTGTAAGTGCAAGCTGAATCCTCCTTTTGGAATCTGCACCATAAGCTTTTACCTCAGGGTGGAGAACAAAGCTTTTGCATATTACTGAGTTTCTAATATAAAATCTGTTTAGCGGAACCAATACAAAGAACAAAATTCTGTCTTAGACCATTTTCAAATGGGAATGAAGGCACAGGTACAAGAAACCTGCTGCGAAGCATTGACAGTGTCCCGTTTTACTTGATGCGGTCAGTGTATGCTGTATCAGCTTTAAAACCCCAGCTGATTGCAGATCAACCCCACAGAGGTTTGACCTCAGCTGAATTTTCAAGATGTTCTTCATCCAGTAGAGGTTGGCTTGTATTGTTAAAAGGCACAAGGATGGCTAAACTCAAGTGACAATGATAGAACCCTTATTACCGTCAGTAATTAGGTCATCACCGATTGCAGTCATAACTGAAGATTCCTGAAAGACAGAAAAGGCTAAGTTTAATCATAACTCATTTCAGAAAGCATCACAGATTCAAAGTGCTGCAGTCTCAACCCATTCCTTCTTCCTACAACTACAAGGATAGATGGCATTTTATCTATTTATTTTTAGAAGAAAGCCAATATTACAGTACAGGTTGGAAGGGACTTCCGGAGGTCACAACTAATACATTGACCACGATAAGACCACTTACAACAACTGTTTAATTTGCTTTAAGCAAAGCAAATCAGAAGAACAGGAACAGAAGAAGCGTACGCAATTATGCTGTCAAAACCATTCTTTGGTATGCGTGAACAAATAATGGTGTATAAATCACTAATTCTATGGATTTACTATTTAAGCACTTAAATACAAACACCTCTGAATGGAATCTGCTCTTTTAACTTCACACTAAGCAGAAAGCATGTTTTCAACTTCGGATTCTTTTTGCTGATTCACACAAATCTGTACAACGTATTATCTGTGAAATATTTTCTTTACAGCAAGCGTGCACTATCTTTACCTCAAAAACAGCTGGAGCCATTAAAGAATCTCCTAAAGAGCAGTCTCCAACAGCTTGCATGCTGTCATAGGGAGCATAGGAGCTGTAGTTGTAGTCAGCGTAAGCATCGTAACTCCTTTGCGAGTGGTAGTTCTGGTACTCTTGGCAATAATCATTATAGTTGTATGACTGGTACCGCTGCAATTCTGCTTTCAGTCTGAAACATGAGAAGTTGCATACAGTCAGAGAACAAGAGACTGTAAACCCAGTTCTGAACTTAAACAATTTGTCAGCTTACATACTTCAAAACTTAAAAGGAAGCTTTCCTAAACAGTCACCTAAGTGACAGCTTAAGTCACAGCTCAAAACCACATTTCTATAGAAGCAAGCATCCTCACCTTTGCCAATACCAGAAGGAATTGTTCTCATGGATTAACTCCAGAGCCTTGACATGGTTACCTGTACACATCAAGTATTTTTAGCGTTGGCATAAGCAAGCTGCTGCTAAGTCTCTGTGCTTTGCTAAAGATTGATTTAAGACCAGAGACATTTATCAAGCACAGCTGCTTTAAAGATGCAGTCTTAACCCTTCTATCTTTTGTTTGGTTAATTACTAGATCTTATTTCCAGAAAGAAGGGAATGGAGTCAGATTATCCATTTCAAAGAAGCATCTGACGCTGCCTGTCAGTTTGCCATGTCTACCTCCACCTGCTCAGTTTTTTTGTTTGTTTAAAGTCCATTAAACATTCAACAGCTGCCAACTATACTGCTCAGGTGAAGTCAGTCTTGCTTAACAACACAATCGCGATTCTTCAGCATGACGCCTTATTATTAGTGGGAGAATTACAAAATACACTAGTTCTTAAGAAGAAAGGGCCAGCTGATTAGCTTTCACTACTTTCCCTTTCAAGATTTTCTCAGGGGCAGCTTCAGACTAATGACAAGAACCAAGACAAGTGCTATCTGTACTAAAACTGATGTACACTGCATAAAGAACATTCAGATAACCCAGCTGCATATTCAAAAAATCCGCTGTTTAGACTTGTCTTCACTGATTCTGTACAGGCAGACCTCCTGTGTTTGCAATGCCCAGTTTCTCTGACTTGAATTGGGGATGCAGAGAAGTGAGTTCTATGCTTTTGGGGAAGAATACAAGCTGAAGGCATTCTGAAATAGCTTCCAAACTAAGCAAACATGGGGGACAAACTAATCCAATGGCTGGGTATTTCAATGCTAAGAGAGCACGGTACTCAGCCATTCAGAAACGTATTACTGATGTGTATTTTAATACCTACATTTGTTTCAATACTGCAAAGCTACACAAGTTCTAATAAAGAGGTAATCCATTGTCTTGTTACTGTAGTAAACAAACAGAAGATACATCATCTTAGGTCTTCTGCTTCCAACTGCACTCTTCCTACATACAGTTGTGTAGGGAAGGAAAATCTGAAAATACTGTTGACGTTCTTCTGGATAGCCGAAGCAAGAAAACATGTTTGTGGCTTATTCTTGTTTTCAAAATAAAACGATATTAATTTAATCAAAAAATTTTGGCAAAGAAGTTTGGACAGTGCTCTCTTGGAGAAGAGCATTTCCATTCTAAAGCAGAAGGAGGCAACATTTGCAGAATTATGCTAGGTAAACAGAAACAGAAGTGTCATTTTTTACTATTTAACAGAACACACAAGCTAACCTCATGAACATACTGAAATTGTTTATATGAAGTCCTGTTTTGTCAGTATCCTGGATCAAAGTTCATCAAATTTGGTATCAATTCTTTAACCGTTCAGAGACCTGAATTGCCTTAAATAAGTGATAGAACTGAGCCGGTAGAGTAAGAAACCCTCTCAGGAAGTGCTAAGCTTTAAACTCCCCATTGCCCTAAGCTCATGAAAAGCAAAGAATAGCATTCTAAACCTGTTCTAGTAATAACGCCTTTGGCTTTCTCCCTGCGTTCCCATTTTTCCCCCCCACTTCTTTCCTGTCAACCCACTGTAAAACTAGTTATGTGCTTCTCTCAAACTAGAGGGAAAGCTCTAAGAACAAGAACTCCCTAGCATATAAAACCACTTGTTGTCCCTTCTACCTTATGCAGGCCCAAACCTGAAAATATTTACCAATGCATTCAGCTTTGCTACTGTTGAGAAACAAGGCTGGTTACAATGGCAGCTAAGCCCAAGTTGCGCTGTCTGGCTAGACTTAACAGTTGGATTCCCCCAGCCATCCTGAAGCAGGTTGATGAATCCAGGGAGTCAAAACATAGGACTTCTGCATTTCTGGTTTTGTAGACTGCATCCTGTGTACAGCCACTACAGCAAGGGCCACAGACTTTCCAAAGGCAGAGCTACAAGAATCTGATTATTTAGAATAACTGTATCAATGCACAACTCCTTGGTTACCTTTTAGAAATTCCTATGCTCAGCCGGATTCCTTTTCCCCCCAGACCTGGTGCGTTCTGGCAGTCTTGCAGTGCCCTCATCTGTTCACCTTGCTCACCAAATCTGACATAGGCATACCCTCTACTATTTTCAAAAGGGAGAAAACCAATTCTAGTATGCATAACAGTTACAAAGCTAACGAATTCAGATTCTGTCTTCTACAAAAAACAGAAGATAGCAGCTACTATAGCTTCTATTACTTAAGCAACCTCTCTGGCATGTGCACGTGCACAGAAAAGGCTTTCACCAAATTAAAACACTTGGGCCAGAAGCAAAAAGCTTATTCCTTGGTAGCATTAAGATGCAACTCACTGAGAGCCAGCAAAACAATACATTTTAAGTGCTCTCTGCGTAAGTAATCAGATTCCATATTTCTGCATATACAGCAGTTAATCAGTTAGCACTAACCCACTCCTTTTGGAGCCACAAACTTTATTGGTCACAAACACCAAGAGCTGGCTGTAATTATCTGAACCAGTATTAACCGGTACCTCTGAACTCTTCAAACAAAAATATCTTTCAGGTGCTCTTAGAAGAACAACATCAATTGCCTGCAACAATTTGATGGCTTTGCTAAACGGAGCACTGAAAAGCACAGTGGTACAGTTTCTTTTGTAGCCTGTTCAGAAATTATAGCCCCGTGCCTACAGCTTCAAATCAGGCCAAGCTTACCAGCCCAACTCTTACAGCTTAAGTTCACTGCACTCGAATGCCTTCAAGACGTGCTTTTAGGAGCCATGGAGAAGAACCCTCTGGTAAGACCACCATTATAAAGTACTGAGTGTTGTTTTACACTTAAAATAGAACTATCTGTTACAGTCATTCATCAGCTTTCCCTAGGCTGCTGCTCTCTCACTACTGAATGTGATCCTGCTCTCAGTTTCCCACTAACTTTTTCCCCCAGCGTTTATGGCCTCTTTTCATCTATGACACTTTTAAGGGACTACACCGTGTTGAAAAATGCTGGTTAACATTTCCTTTTACACAAGGTGCCTCATCGAATTTTCCTGACTAAACCAAACCCCAGAACCTTAACTAAAAGAGGAAGCACACAAACACACACGCCTCCCTGGCCACCATATCTCCCCAAAACATATCTGTTCAGTAACAGGTCAACTGTAAGAATACTGCGATTAAAATCAGTATAGCTCTATACACTGCTTTTGTTCGGGATTACTAGCTAATGTCCTTCCCCTTACCCCTTCTGGAATTAATACTGAATTCTGTACTCTAAAACGTGGTTCTTAAGTCATACAAATGACATTTAACAATCAGAATTTTTCCACACAGTGATCCTCAATAAAAACTTCAATCCTCTACTGCAGTCTTTCAACAAATTAAAGGAATACAAAACTGGCTAATAACTGTTCAGTGATTTTTGGACCTTTGTAGCACTAGAGTAACAGCAGTACACTCTGCAGCATAGTTGCAAGTACGTGGGAATAAGATACTCTCTCTCATCTCTTTTTTTCTCTGAAAAGTGTGAGGCCTCTATTTCACCCTACTAAAGATTTTACCACCAACTGTACTGCTAGCATTGAGACACTACAACTTCTGTGCTTGTATGAGATGCAGGACAGGTTCCTTAAGGTGTCGCAATTTTTTTTCTAAACCTAGTGTTGAGATCAAAAAAGGGATTGCTACTAATTGCGTACGTACCAATAACCAGGACAGAAGACATGCTGCATATAGGAATTAAACTTTTTCTAAAGCTCTAGTACATGAACATATCAAATCCCGCAGATTTTTTCTAGTATGGTTTCAGAGGTCTTACTTGATGGACATAAGCGCACAAGTGAAGACAAAAGATACACTGTTTACCTGAAGTACTGGTTTGCAAGTACTGCTTCTCTTCTGTCCTTCCCAAAATAAACTGTGAGGCAGCTGCAGACTCTGCACCTGAACACTCTGAGTGAACACCGAATGTAAATGATGGCAAGGCAGCATTTTGTGGACGCAGCCGCAGCACCAAAACCTGCAGAAATAAGTGAATGTCAAGTCCGTAACCCACGGTGTATCTGCAGTACGTGAAGGTTTGAACTACATTCTAGTCCTGATCTTTCCAGTCAAAACTGTTTAAAAAACAACCCACCAAACAGTAAAACAAACAAGAAAACCCCATGCTTCCTCTCTACATAAAACTTTTCACAATTGTGTTTTCTGCCCACCACCTGGCTTTAAAAAGTATACGAACTTCTTTGATGTTTTTAGTCTGAACTCCAAATGAACAAAGTGTAGGGCATGTAAAGAACAAGCACGTCATTAATGAAAGCTTTTCTCTAAAAAGGATAAACTTATTCTTGGGGAAAAGTGTGGAAACAGATGTTATCTAGGCAATATTCCTACAGGAAAAACGAATAATTTTGCCACACCTCAAAGGAAAAAATAATTGTGCTTAACAGGGAAGAAAATAAAAAAAATCAGAGCAAACCAAAAAATAAATCACAGAATATGCATCCTCGTTTTAATCATTAAGTATTACCTTTGAGCTCTGCTTTGGTGCTTGGCTTTGCACTTTCACAGGCTACACACTTCGTGGCCTCTGCTTTGTTTTGAACCAAGCAGGTCTCCCAATCCCAGCTTCCTTCAGGCTTCTTGAGTTTGTCTAAATCCAGAAATTCTCCAGAAGGAGCAGAAAATGCAGATGCACTGCTACTGGTCACAGGTGTTGGACCCTCTGTGAGACAAACAAGACAGTTAACCATCCTGTTTGAACATGAACTATAAAATGAGCATTAACTTTTAAATTTGATTTGTCAAATCCCACAGAAATGTTCAAAACTACTCCGCAACTCCCCCCCCCCGCCCCTGAAAAAAATAAAAGCCACCAAAAACCCACAAAGAAACAAACAAACAAACAAAAAAACCAGAGTGGAACTCAAAGCTTCCAAACAACACACAACTCTGTTCAGCACACAAGCTTCTGCTGCTGTTGACGACAGTGTAACCTCCATAAAGAGGCCTGACAGGTGCCTTTTAAAAAAAAGGTGCCTTTTAAGAGAGAAGCAGAAGATAACGCTTCAAATTCAAAACCGGAAAGACAAGAATGGGTCTTCCCTTCCACAGCACACGCAGAAAACTTTTATCCTAGTATTACTTGCATCGCTCTTCCTCTTGACAAGTGCAACGTAACCGTGCAATTCACTGCACCATGGTCACAGTAAACCCCTCATTTCCAAAATTCCTCCTTGCAATGGCAAGAGCCTCAGACAAAGATGCCGACTGACCGCTCAGAGGTTGGAAGTCCAAGACAATCAACTCTGTCTGAAATCCATTATCTTACCTCATGAAATTTCAGTCTTACCGCACAGGATGATTACAAAAGCCCGGTCTAGTCCATCTTAATTTGTTTCTTCCACGATGTATTTGCACAGGTGTTTTTCGATGTAATGGCATGTTAAATGACATTTAGAGTCAAAGTTAGAATTAGAATCGTATTTTAAAAACAATACAACCACGCTCAAAATCAATTACGGTCACACACAATGGGAAACAACCCAGTACTGCCCTGAAGAAGTTACCCAGCGGGTCACTCGCTTTCTTGAAGCCTACCACTGACCTTCATAGGCATCTCTCTGCTTTAGCTTAAGACTAGTTAAGACTACACTGTCTTGAAATCTGGCTTCACATCTCCCCTCAATTACATACAAACGGTGAGTAGAGGCATTTTGGACACATTCTGTAATTTTTTTTACTTATTTTTTGAAAGAGAAAAACGCAGTCATTTTTAACTCTTTCTATGGAGTTCTCATTTTCGCCAGTGAAAAATCACTATGTTGTTTTTAAATTAAGTCACTCACTTCAGCCATCTTCCCTCACCAGCTGCAAAGCCGGGGGTATCTGCATTGATCCAGCTCCGTACTAATACATTTCACAATCAGTTCAATTTATGCGACAGGCTGGAACCTGGGCTGAGACCTCTGAAGTGCCTGTAAACCAATCCTGCAGACAGCCGCTAACCCATCAACCGTACCTGGGAATCGTGTTGCTTAAAATATTCCATATATGCAACGTACTTTTATTCTGTACAAGATTCACAGAGGCTAGGATGGAAACAACAGGAAAAAAAGGACCATACCTGGTTTCTCAGACTGACAGGCTACACATTTGTTATCTTCCGTCTTATTTGGTACAAGGCATATTCCACAGTCCCAAGAGCCTTTCGCCTTCTTAAATTTGTCTCCAAAGCCCAGAGTGGCTGTTGTGTCAGTGCTGCTCGAGGAGGATGTCACTGTCACCGAGCTGTCTGTGACCACTGGTCATGTCAGAGCAGGCATTACTCCCGTTCCAGGTTTTGGTGTCTCACATGCTATACATTTTGTAGCTTCCGGTTTGTTTTGGACAAGACATGTATCGCAATCCCACGTTCCAGGTACTGTTTTGAATTTGTCTCCAAAGCCCAGCATCCCTGCTGGGGGCGCTGCTGGCTTTGAGGTGTCGCATTGACTTGAACTTACTGTCTGTTTCATACTCTCAACTGTTGACGCTTTAGTAGCTTGACAAGTTACACATTTGTCCTTTATGTCTTTGTTTTGCAGAAAAGGGTCACATGTATCAGATTGCCAGTACGATGCTTGTTTAGAAGTCTCTTTACCTGCAGAAAAAGTTGTTATTGCAGGCCTAGTATAAACCACTGTGCTTGTCGTAGGTTGTGCAGACGTAGAAGAGCGTGTTTTCAACAATCCAAAGTCTAGGAAGCAAGAAAAAAAAGTCTTCCTGTTAGCGCAGCACCTCACTACATGTAACTAAGTGCCTTTACTAGAGGGCAAAAATTTCAACTCAGGTGCCAATGGTTACAACTAGACATTCAGACTGAGCGCAACAGGAAGTCCCCAGAAATCTTATCTAAACGGATGAAATTTCATCTGCTGCACTGGGTCACAACAGAACATTTCATTAAAGCTTCATTTAACTCTTTGTTTCCAAGCAAGCTTTAAATCAACATTTTCACTGGTCGATACAAGTACAAACAGACAGTAGCTGACTGAAATCTGACAGTCCAACGTGGAATGGAAATAATACAATTTGATTAAGACGCGATGCCCAATCGAATCAAATTTCTAAAGCTCCTCCTTCCGTAGCAGATGACTCAAATCTACTCCAGTAACTGTACAGAAGTTTGTCCTCGGAGCAGCAATCCATACGGTATTTTCCCACAGATGCTGAATATTAATTAAATAATAAAAACTCAAGACAATTGAACAACTGTCTAATTTTCTATAATCTTTTTCAAAATGCATCGGACACAGGACAACTCCTTATTTAAAAGGTGGCAATTTTAACAGAAAAGACAAGCTACTAATACAGAAAGACTAAAGGAAATGCATCTTAAACAGCAGCTCAAGTTGCTTGTAAATCTACCTTGAACATAGTTGTTTTGTGGTTTGTTTGTTGGGTTTTTTTTAGTCAAAAATGAAGTCTTTGAACAATGTAGATTTAGATTCTGCTTCTTTTAAACCGATAAAGAAAGTGAATGTCACTTCACTCAGAGGTCTTCCCTTAAACAAAATGCACAATGTATTTTCTCTCACTTAGCTCTTTCCAGTAGAGAAATGTGCTGCCTTCTTAACAAGTATGTAAGTTAGAAGAAGACTTTTGGGAAAAGATCAAACTCAATAAAGCCCTTTTTCTTAAAAGATATCTTTTCCACAGACACACTTTATGAAACTGTTGAAAACAATTGCAATTGCTTAAAAACAAAATTCAGAAAAGGGTTTTTAACGTAAAACACTCCACTTCTGTTTGCAGTTTAAATTTTAATCCACAGGAGCCATTGTAAGCTAAGGCCCAAAGATTCGCAGCTTTCGCCATGTATTTGGAACTGAAGCTCTTTCCTATTCTTTCTTCACCTGGGCTGAAGGTGGGACAGGAGTGTTGAGTTTTACAAACATTTCCTTTTCAATTCCACAAATTGTATTTACTTAAAATGAAACACCGATTATCTGGCTAATTCTCTTAGTACCTCATTTACAATTACATCCTAACACGTAAAGGAGATGCAACCCATCTGCTTTTCATCTTGCAGTTTTACTTCCAGCAACAAACACCACTTAGAATAGAAGGGGGCAGATGCACCCTAACAAACGCAGCGCTTAATGTAATGCTCTCCTACATTCATATTTATAGCAGATACTCTATTAACCATAAGTCGTGTGTTGGTTTTTTTTTTAATAAAAAATGCTAGCGTATTTTTTGCAGCATCTTTTTAAAAGGAGTTCATTATCTCTCCAGGATTTTTTAGAACGTCTAAGACGCTTCCTTCCTTTAATACGTGGGCAGTGGTGAAGGGACCACCAGCAAAATCTTTGACCTCCTCTTTCTTTGTTGATGTTGGTTGAGGTGGTGGTGTCTTTTGAAACAAAAGAAAAAAACAGCTTTCACAATGTGACCTAGTTAGAGCAGATTATACTCACTTTTGTTAGAAACAAGATTTTCCAGCTTTCATGCTTCTCACATAAGAATCTTCACAAATTCTACTTACTTTGCAATGCTTTATGATTACAAGCAAAACAAAAAGCAACAAAACAAAAAAAAAATATAAAAGCAGATCTGTCACTGGAAAAATACTGCAGAAGTCCAACACTGCCTGGAATTGCTAGCATGCGCAGACAGGACAGATTGAAGATTTAATAAAGAAAAAAAGGAAAATCAGCACTTCAGATCTGAAGTGCTAAAGTTTCAGTTACCTAGGGTAAGAAAGGGCGTCACTGGAGTACCACTGGGTCCAGAAAGTTCTGCCGATTTTACAACGGGAACACTAAATGTAAACCCAATCTGCTATGAACAAGAGAGGTTTTTCAGATTCTCAAGCCACAGGAACTTCAATCGAATGCACACACAAAACCAAATCTGAAAGCTGCTCTTCACATTTGTAGCATGCATGCTGAATGACAAATTATAAGCCAGAAGCCTACATACTTTTCTCCATCAAGGCAGATTCTGCTTTAGTGTTCTGCAACAGCCTACTAAATGCCTAAGAAAAAAAGTCAAGCTCCTTTATTATTTTACTTACAGAAGACGTAGGTAGCACTTCTGCCTCAGTAGATTTCACAACTGGAGATGAAAATGCGAACTCAGGACTGCTAACAGTACTTGTTGGTTGTATCTGTATTTTCAAAAGAATTAAAGGTTTATATTTTAGAGCAACAACTACCTGAATTCACTACCCAACAGAAGTCCCGCAGTGACGTCGAAAAACCTGATGTTTGAGTTATTTTGCAGATAAAAGTAATAATAAAACACAGGGAAGTTTCCAAGTGGGTATAGGACAATATCTTCAAAACCAAATTCCAGAAACTGAGAGGAAAAGCTGGAGATGCTACTTAGGTCTAAATGCACGGAAAAGCAAGCCAGGAAGCTGAAGAACGGCAAACTCAGCCCAATGATACTCCAAGAACTTCAGCAAACACCTCAACATGTTAAAGCAGCTGTCTACTTCAAACCGTACAAAAAATATTTCAAGTACTCTGGAACAGATTAATGTTTATTTTATTGCAATAATATGCCAATTATTGCACCCTAGGCTCATTCTATGTGAGGCTTATATGACCACGTTACCTCTAATTTAATAACTTAAATAAAGTTGTGGTTTAACCATTGCAGGCAACTAAGCACCACACAGCCACTCGCTCACTCCCTCCAAATGGAACAGGGAAAAGAACCGGAAGTAAAGAAGTAAAGTTGTTAAATTTGAGGTAGCATTAATGACTCATCGCATGTAATGGCTACCTGGAATGACAAATGCCATAACCCTGTACATACTCCCCACTCCTTCCCCTTCTTTCCCCCAGCATTTATTGCTGAGCACGATGCTAAATGGTGTGGAATATCCCTTCGGTCCTCTGGGCTCCGCTGTCCTGGCTGAGTGCCCTCCAAGCCTCTTGTGCATCCCCGACCTCCTCGCTGGCAGGGCAGCGTGAGACACAGAAAAGGACTTGTCACTGTGTAAGCACTGCTCAGCAACAGCTAAAACACCAGTGCCTTACCAACACTGTTTTGCTCACAAATCTGCAACACAGCATCATCTAGCATCATCTACTACGAAGAAAATTAACTCTACCCCTGCCAAAACCACTATAAATAACTTGGCATGAAGTTCACACCCCCCTTCCCCCCCAGACTTCCACAGCATTTGAAGCAGTTATACAATCACGTTAAATGGGAGTTGGCAGGCTCTAAGACTGAGAGAAGCAGAATCAAAACATTTATGCCTTTTTCCCCAAACTGGCATACAACCCCAATTCATTCAGCTGCGTAGAAACTAATATTTGTTAGTTTCATGAGCACCACAGAAAAAGTCAACTCGCAATAAAGCAGTATACTCATTGTAAACATTATTTATAGCATAAAGATTTACCTTGCCCGCCGCCGTTGCTGCTGCATCTGCCATGCCCGCCGCCTCCGTTGAATTTGCCACGCTTGTCGTTGCCACTGTTGACTTTGCCTTGTCCTTTGTCATCAGTAGATATGGCATGCCCGCCGCCATTATTGGACATGTCAAGCCTGAGGGCACTGTTGAACACGTTATGCCCGACGTCGCCATTGTATATATCATGTCCTCCACCTCCTCCTCTGATAGATCTGTCAACTCCTCCACCTCTGATGGATCTGTCATGCCCTCCACCTCTGATGGATCTGTCATGCCCTCCACCTCTGATGGATTTGCCATGCCCGTCGCAGCTGCTGGAGTTGCCGTGCTCATTGCTGCTGTTGAAACAGCGCTCGGTGACGCTGAGACAGCGCTACTACCAACGAAACTAGAATTGAACTGAGGCAGCGATGCAGCACTGATGGGTAGGGGTATGTTCGGTAGCACTGGTTCCTCCACTTCCTAAAGTTGCAAATTTTAATTTTTCTTATACAAGACATACTACTTTCTCATCCCATCGCACCCAATTTATTAACAAAATTAAATAGAACAAAAATCCATACAAATTAAGAGAAAGCAAGTTTCCAGAAGAAATCCCGATCTCCCCACCTCTGTCTACCACGTCATTTTAATTTATGGCAGGCCTGCTTCCACATTATACTCTATTCAACAACTGTACAGCAAGAACACTGAAAGTTAACTCAAAACCTGTGCAGAACAGAGAGGCACAGATCACATTTTTTTTCTTTCTTTTCTATACTTTAGTCATCAAAGCTCTGGAGAAGCATCATCCTTTCTAACTACCCTCGCATGGCTTCAATTAAGAGTACACTCTCAAGACAAGTGAGAAAGTGTTCCTCTTGCAAAATTAGGCAGGATAGCTGCCAAAGTTTCTAAAGTCATTACAGCAGTGAACGTGGAAAAAGGTAATGTTTAAAGAAGCAGGTAGGTTCCACAACCAAACTAAACACAAAAAGCACCAAAGAAAGTCAGACTAACAGCACTGAAGATTGTGTTCTGGTAAATACAGTCTATACCATGTATCAGGATGCAAATATAAAAATCAGAAGAGAGCCTCTTAACAACTTCAATTTTCATCCCTGCCACTTACTTTATTTGATTACTAAGATTGGATGAGTTATGTTTTAAATGGCATAGAAAATCTGACCAAAATTTGTACAGTACTATCATGATCTACTTAGAAATGACTAGGCAGGGATGTAAGTTGGTACTACTGATATTCAGTGCATCCTGTAGCTTACATCTGTTTCACAGTTTTGATTTGAAAAGTTTATGGAACTTTTGATATTTGGACCATTATTTTATTTGCGTTACAGGAATAAACAACAGTGTTTACGATTTCTTTATATTGCATCATCCGGAAGTCCCATTTAATGATTTGAAACTTAAATTAACTTAAATACTTAATATTAACTTAATATTAATTAAATACTTAATGTTAACGTAAATACTTAACTTACAGGCAGCTTATATAACATCCAATAAAAGAAAAAATAATCTGAATATTCATGGTCATAGTTTTATGGAATAGATTTTTCCTATTAAAATGAGAAAAAAACTCTCTCACAATGAGTTTGGTGAGTATCAAAAACTGAGTCATCGTTAGCAGACATGCAGAATGCTCTCTTCTATTACTCTTTTTCACACTCTTGGCCTGTATCTTTCTGTATGACTTAAATATGAAACCAAAAATTAAGCTTTTTTTTTCTTTTTATACTTGGCACTCGTTTCAAGTATCATTCCTGTAGAAAAACTATACAAACCTTCACCAAAACATTACTTCTCTTCTTAGGACTCATTTATTCAACTGCTAACGAGAAATGTTATAGTTTGAAGAATCTCCAAGGTAAGAGAATTAAAAATTTCAAAATTACATAAGCAAAGTTCAGGTATTCAAACACAGGAAATCAATTGGAGCCTGCTCTGAAACCCACAAGAAAACAAAAACAATGCAAAAATAAAGCGGTATTGTTATAATTTACTATGATGCAATAAAACTGACACACTTAGCTAGTTACTTCAGTAAGCTCAGTGACAGCAATTAATTTAAGAGTCACTTACCTGTTCTTGTACAGCTCTTGATAAATAGTGTATTCCTCTTTCCCTTCTCATTTTGCCGCCTCCGCTACTCACTCCTGAAGACAGACCATTGGACGCAGCAGTACTGAATTTGTAGCTGGTCACATTGCTAGCACACGACAGTACAGAAGTTGGGGGAAACAAGAGAAAAAAAAATTACCAGCCAAATTTTTTTTTCAAGATATTAGAGCTGTTATTAGTCCTAGAATTGAAACCTGCTGATCAGAAAAAAACTAAAGCTGTCTCACAAGTTGCTAAACGCTGGTAAATACTTGATGTTCTAAACAGGAAAAACTTTATTAACAGCAGCAATGAAAAGGACATACATAAGTGCACCGGTCACATGGGAACAATGACTAAGCCAGAAGACCTGAAATAGAAGAGCTGATTTAGATTGTTATTTTCCAGTGCTTCCTTTAAATAGGACTGGTTCTCTGATTCTGCGATGCACATGTATCTTTTGCAGGGATGTAAAAGAACAGCTCACAAAAATACAGAAAGAGTGCACATATGCACACATACACATGGGAAACACTGCCAACAGCTCTGATAGAATAGGGACGCCTCAGACTTGTGTGGCAAGGTAATATGGCCTAAGCTTCAGAAGCAGCTCTGGCTTTCATGTGGCCATCAGCAGGAACAGCAGAGGTGTTTGGGTATGCCAACATTCCAGAAGTCTTTTCAGACATGAATACAGATCCCTTTTGTAAGGCATACAAAGGCATTTTTCTGGTACTTAAAAAAGCCTAGCTCAAAACCAGAAAGATATCCTAATCCAAGAGCAAATGGGGAAAAAATAACCCAAACCAGAAGTGAAATAGGGAATAACTCTAACAAAAGTACTATGGCAAGAAAATGAAGTATGCCTGGAAAAACTGTGACATCAAAGCTTATCTTGCAGCCAATCAGTCAGTCAGTACAAAAGTGCATTAGATCGCACTGGAAGACACCAGGTCAAACTCCCACAATACTGAGGAGGAGAACTGGTCTAAACTTGTCAAATACTTGACAACAGCCTGCTTAGCACTGTAACTGCATAGAGGAAGACAGATCCCTAAGGCATATGCTCAGACTTTTCTCTAATCCGAACTGTCAATCCATTAGAATTCTGAAAAAAGTCTTACATCAAAATAGATCTTCATTCAGACAACTATCGCTTGCCCATAACAGCCCATATTCCTCTTTCTGTTAACACCTGTGAGCTTCAAGGGGGCAAAGACAGTTGTCAGCCTTCAAGCAAGTCTAATCTACAATTGGACTCAGGTTTAAAATATATACACACACACACACACACATAGATATATAGCATTGGTGGGCCAGAGATTTACTGAGTATTCCAACTCAACTGTCCAAAGGGACTCTTGCCAGCAGATCAGTGTGGTGCTCCTGCTCCAGAACATGGCACCCAACAGAGACCAGCATCACAAAAAACACTACCACCACTACCTACTCTACAAACAAAAGGTAGGGCACTGCAATAAACTTTGTGAACGAAATCAAAAGCAGTATGAGTTTGCTGTATCTCCTTCCTGAATGGAGAAGTAGAAAGGAGTTCTAACAGAGACAATTTAGAACAGTTTGAAAAAAACATAATTAAAACCCAGCACCTGATTGCACCTGTACCAGAACCTTAAAGCCAGTCGCTTCCACCCCTAAAAAGGTGGTTGTTGTGAAGTCCAACTTTTAGATGCCAAAACAAAGTGTTGAGTTCTTTCTGCAAGCCAAAGAATGCCCATGGTCACATAAGAATTGCTTGGCAGATGAGCATAGAGTCAACAAAATTCCCTGCTACTGTTCTTTGAAAAGAGCAATCCCCTAAAAACCGAGTGCAAAGTCCCTTAACTCAAGCATTATTACCCAAAACACCATTTTCCCAGAAGGAAAAGCCATCAATATTATCTAGAGGATAACTCATTTGACCTAAACCAAGAAAGCAGTGTAACACAAAGCAGTCTCCTCAAGAAGAAATTCAATTAATTCTGCTGGATTTTTTTTATTTTAGAGATGAGTTAGCATTTGGCCTCAAATGATTCTAAAGAACACATGGTCTTCATGTGAACTCAAAGCAGACAATTAACTTCATCATGAAAGGAGTATTAAAAAAAGAATAATAAATCATAAACCTTCCTCCATGTTTTTGCTTAAAAAATAAAGAAAAAAACACATCAATAAACATCCTCCTGAACTGTAACTCACTTCCCCTACTTCACCTTCTAAAGAATGCTTCAGAAAGAATCATCCCATTAGGACAGAGCTTTCAAACTGCAAGCAATTAAATAGCTAAAACTAATAGCTTTTCCCCTAGGGAACATTAGGAGGGACAAATTATTTTGTTATAAGTAAACTGAGTTATAAACCATGAAATATCTGTCAAAGCAAAATTTGTAACGCTACAGATTTAGTTAAACTACAAAATGAGCCATATTTCCTGTAGAAGGAAAAAATAAGGCCTTCAATAGCAAAGATCCTTTCTGTGGATACAGCATTATAACGTGCCTCGTTTCCCATCTTCATATCCTACTCAGAAGATAAACTTGGGATAAAAAGTGGTGTATCAGTAGTTTTATTCTTGCTCATCTTCCTTCCTTTCATAAAAACAACAATTTTCTCAAAGTTATATTGATCTTCAAACACAATCCAGACTTTGCAGCTGCCTCAAAATACAAAATTTTCATTGGATTTCCCATTCCTTTTACTGAGAACTGTCACCACCTTTCAGGTGCAGACCGTACTGAAAAAGGAGATTTCTTTCTTCCTTCAAGTAAGTTTTAAATTAATAGATGTCATACCTTTCAGATGGTTCTGCTCGCTGTTCTGCAGGCAAAGTCTTCTCTCTCATCCCCTGCAAGTTAAGTTTAGTTCAAGACTTAGCTGAATATGTACAGAATACACAAAGTACCAACAACCACTTAATGTGGTTTTTTGTGGTTTTTATTTTATTTATTTATTTTTAATTTTATAGCACTGAATACACCTCACCTACTTAACGTTGTTCCCTAATTCAGCATTGTGGGTACAGTTCAGTTAAATTTTGGGGCTAAAGTAAGCATCACTGCTTCACTCAGCATTGAGGACAAACTGATAGAACACTAAATCAAATTTGTCAAATCCTCCAACAAAGAAAGTAATTACTTTAAACAAAATGACAAAAATTGTGTGTGTGGGGGGGAGAGTTTTCATCAAAACTTGTGTTTACCAACCCCGTAAAAGGGACATACTTTTCTGTTTTCTATCATTTATCAACAAGAAAAAAAAAAAAAAAACTCTACCCCCCTAAAAACTAAGCAGTTGCTGCTATTTCACAATGGTTCCCACTGCCTTAAAGCTCGCCTCAAACATACTATCAGTACTTTTTGCAAAGATAGGATAACAATTGGTTTGAGAAACATTCCAAGACTGGAAAAAAAAAACAGGCACATAAGGACTCAAAAATGTACTCACTTGGAACTTCGTGTCTACTCTCTGGCAAATTTTGCTGGACTGAGTAGTTGAAGTCGGTGATGGTTCAGAATACCGCGTATAACGCATCGGTTGACGGTTTACCGTTGGTGTCACAAGTCTCTTAACAGGTGGAGGCTGGAATGCATTCTGGGATTCCAGCTTTGAAAGGGAAACAGCAATCAATTTATCCTTACGTCCACCCAAATTAATTCCAATATTTATTGATGAAAACAAATTACAGAACTATAAACCTCCCCCCATCGGTCTTGGCACTCAGTGAACGCAATTTGAAAATTCTAAAGACCGTTCAACTTGTAGAGGGAAATCACCAGAAAACCAGTAACGAAATCCATAAAGCTATATATAAGTAGCCAAAGTCTGACTGAATTCCATTTCAAAATTTGGCAGTTAGCTTCATAGACAAAATAATTCATGCTACCATAATTAAAATAACCCATGTTCCTAGAATATGCTCCTATCTTTTCCTCTGCCCACACTGTGATTTTTTTTTTTAGTAGCTTAATTCATTAATTTAACATTCGAAGTGTTAAGCAACTAATTATACAGGCTTCTGGGCTTCACATTCCCTACATTTTCCCCCTTCAAAGTTACACAAATAATAGAACACACTCAAAAAAAAACCAACTTGTCAGTCTTACAATAATCTCATTCATTAAAATATGATCCAATGCTTTACATGTGCATTAGATGCACTTCAAGTAGTGGGTTTGACTTCCCTTTTCAAAGCGTTTTCACAGACCAGAGTTAATTTTTAACACAGACCACTGCGTGTTCTGCAAAACTGACTTAACTGAACTGTCAGACAGAAAACAAACCCTAAAGGCTACAAGATTTACCGATGGCTCCGCCTGCGGTCTTAAGGATCAGAAAATACAGTCTTAGGAAGCATGCTATTGTTCAAATCAATACCAACAGGAAATTTTTGTTTACGCTGCAGCTTTAATTTCACAGTATCTCCCAGCTCTTAGTAATAGGATTCACACTCTCTCTAAAGTATACAAAAATGCATCTTTCTAAAAAATATTACATTCAGTTTGAAACCTTGAATAAGACATGTTTTATGTAAGTTCACAAATCTACTTCGAGTGAACGACGGTTCATTGCTGGTTTTAAAGGTAAAAAAGAAAAATATTAATTCCCCCAGTTAGGCATTTAATACACCAAGAGCTATTCTGCCTGGTACAGTTCCTTGAAATAAGAAAAATACCACATCACTGCTACCCACTGCAGAAGTTTAGCCTGAGTGCACAAGTGTTCCGTCAACCGCATGTTCACTTTAGCAGGAAAACACACGATCGTCTCCTCAGCAAATAATTGCTTCTCATCGCGGGCTACCCTTCTCCCGCCACCATTATGAATTCTAGTATTATGAATAGACAATCTATCTCCTTTCACCCACTGACAGCTGCGTGCAACATTCATTTAGTGGCTGACAATTTCAGGCTCTCTGTTGCAAATCTGGCAGATCTTTCTTAATGCCTTATCACAGGTGTATTGCTATAATATAACTGAGAATTCACACCAGATTTGGTTTTAGTTATTTGGATAATATTTATGATATACTTCACTTCTCCATGCCCTTGTAATTTGGCAGATGGTGAAAAGATGGTCCAGGAAATCTGAGATGTTTGTAAACTCTGAAGTGATTGTAAACTTAATTATACATCCATCCAATCAAGGAATTAGCACAGAAACTTCTTGAGACACTGTCCCTTTGCTCATTAGAACAGAAGATGAAAAGTTTGCACATCTTGTTATTTCCTTCAGTCACCTGATCTTCAAGTGGTCATTTAAGGGTTTTGCAATTTAATAAGCCCAAGGATACCCCTAACTAAAGTCGTCAAAAAAAGATGACTAGTTTTCATTTTTTAAATAAAATGAAAGGAAATCATGCTTTACCACAGCATTATCACCAGTTCTGTGCTACCTCCAAATAGGAATTTAGGAGCGTTAAGATTTATAGCGTCGGAAAAGAAAAAGAAAAAAAAAAACCTCTACCCCCCTAAAAACTAAGCAGTTGCTGCTACATTCATTTTAGAACTTTACCAAATGGAGATTGTGCTGGCTAAACAATACAGAGATTGAAAGAGTTAAAAGCAATAAGCAACCAGTATTACTGTCCACTTTGATTTCCAGCCTAAGAAGCCCATACACTTAACAAGTGGTCATTTGTACACTCAGACTGATACTGGAAACTCAGATGTTTTCGCAGAAAGAGATGCCCATTTAATTTTATGGAAAATTTATCAGACTCCAACGATGGTTCATCGCTGGTTTTAAAGGTAAAAATGAAAAATATTAATTCCCCCAGTTAGGCATTTAATACACCAAGAGCTATTGTGCCTGGAACAGTTTTGCAATTTAATGATACCCCTAACTAAAGTCATCGAAAAAAGTTGACTAGTTTTCATTTTTTAAACAAAATGAAAGGAAATCATGCTTTACCACAGCATTCTCACCAGTTCTGTGCTACCTCCAAATAGGAATTTAGGAGCGTAAGATTTATAGCGTCGGAAATTAACAATTTTCCTCCTCTTTACTTTGAATGGTGATAAAAAGCACAAAAACTAGTTTTCTGTGCCCGAATGAACACGGAAGTCTGTACAAAGTCTATATGACCACTCAATCAGTATTTTTCTATTTGTGATCATTTCTTCAAGAGAAAACTTGCCTCAACAGGAATTTTAATATGCAGCTTCACCCCAAGTTGGGGGACAAGATAAAACGACTTGGTGTGTTCTAGAGTTGTTGCTCTCAACTTACAAAGATAACATAATTCTTAACCTGAGTAATCTTCACAACCCATCATCTACTGTGGATACATGCCAATATTAACTTGATTTGATGTCTATGTTGTCACTGAGGTTTGAGAAAATTTTTCTGATAGTGATAAAGCATTGAAAAAGTTATCTACCTCAGCTTAAGACATTATTGGTTCTTACCTTTCTTCGTTTGGACTGGAAGTCAGTAATATCCGGTTTATCTATGTCCGGAGACTAAGGGAAAAAACAAAGCATAAATATTAGAGGGCATTTTTTTTTTCCTGAGAAAGAGGGTTCCCTGCAACAAAAATGTGGGGGTTCATGGTCAACTTACAGAACACAGCGGCAAAACAGATGCCATTCTTTTAGCATCCTGTTGAAAAAACAGCGCAATAAATTAAACCGGCCACAACGTAAGGAAGAATAGTTTTATCTTTATCCTTTGATGGCACATTTACTAAGTTTTATAAACACATGAAGCAAAAACAGATTAAAAGAAGTGCTATTTACCAACAAAGGGCTTGACAGCTTCTCCATTGCCTCCAAGATGCGCCGTGCTGAGGTACTTAACGTAGCGCGGGACCGCACAGTTTCTTGTCTAGCTTTCGCTCTCCTTTGTGCCTGAAAAATTAGCATTTTAAGTGTTACAATGGTCAATTCTCAGCTAAGGAGGCATGTATTTTATGTCCCAAGGCTACACTGATGATACAATCAATATATTCTGATGACAGAGAAACATGCAGTCACTGGGAGTTCAAGCCATAAAGAAGAGAATACACTCGGAGTTTAATGAAGTTTACCTTGGGCCTCAGTGCATCTTGCACGTGCTTGTTGCACGAGCAATAAAAGAACTCCGTACTTGTAAAAGGTCAAGACGGATGATGCTAGGACTGCTAAGGCCTCCGAAGCAGTAATCAGGGAAACAGAACTCAAGAAAAGGCTTGTGGTACAGAAAGCATTTTCAGTAACAACACAGACCTCAGAGTTTCACGATGGTCTAAGTGTACCATCTTAAAATCAGTGTATACAATCATAACCAGGAACTAGTTTTACTTCTCTCTTGCTTCCTCCCTTCCCCCAAGATTAAAGTTGGCTGCAAATCTTTGTCTTAAAAGATAAAGATCTGATTTAAACTGTAACAGATCTAAACATTACACTGAAAAAGTAAACTGTTTATTTGCACCACCCAACTTCAAATATCAGTCGAAAACTTCCTTTGGTGTGATTTTTTTTCTTCCCAGGTTAAACCCCTCAAATAACCACACTGTGCTTATCACACGATGTGAAGACAGGAAGCAGACCACGCAGCGTGTAAAAACACAAGTGAGACTCACAGAACCACAGAATGGTTAAGGTTGGAAGTGACCTCTAGAGATCGCCTGGTCTACCCCCCCGCTCAAGCAGGGCCACCCCGAGCAGGTTGCCCAGGACCATGTCAAGTCAGCTCTTGAAGACCTCCAAAGAGGGAGACTCCACAGCCTCTCCGGGCAACCTGTGCCAGGGCTCCATCACCCGCACAGTGCAAAAGCATTTCCTGATGCTCAGACAGAGCCTCACGTTTCAGTTTGTGCCTGTTGCCTCTTGACCTGGCACTGGGCACTGCTGAAAACACAATGGCTCTCTATGCTCTTTGCACCATCCATTCAGGTATTTATATACACCAATAAGATCCCCCCAAACCTCCTCTCCTCCATGCTAAACGGGCCCAGCAGTCTCTGCCTCTCCTCAGAGGAGAGGTGCTCCCAGTCCCTTGATCATCTTGGTGGCCCTTCGCTGGACTCTCTAGTACCTTGCTGTCATTCACAGCAAGCAGCAAGAAGCAAGCTACTCTCTCCTTTAAAAGCCTAGTATTTTGGTTCCTCTTTTTACCATAATGCAGTAATATTGTAAAAAACAAAAATAGCCGACCAAAGAGGGTTCCCAGCTTTGCACCACAAGGTTTCAAGGTTTCCCGTAAGTGAGGTACTTGTACTGCCCTTTTTCCGTTGCAGAAATGGACTGTCAGAACAGAGCCAGCAAACCCGCGTTTTCATTTTCTTAAAATTCCTTTTGATTTATCGATAAAAGTCACTTTCATTTAAATACATTCCTACCAAACCTGATTTGACTTTCCTTTTCGATTCAGCTCTAGCTAATCAGAGTTGTCAGCAGTTTTTATTTGCTATTTCCAAGAACACTTGGGGGCAAATAACTCTCTCCAAGAACTATATGAATCGTTCAAAACAGAAAGCATGTTACTGCTTATCTTGAGACTGCATTTAGTCCTGCATGCCTCTGTGTACCAGAAGAACAAAGGATCAGCAAAGTTGATTTTAGATATTTTCAAAGACTGCAGGTTTATACAACATATCCATAGCATGAATGTAGGCATGCTTGGAAAAGAAGATCCACAGATAAATATTAGCCAGGTTTGACTACTACATTTGACTACTAATACTACACTACTTTTGTCATACCCGATAAGGTTCCGTTCTTTGCTGCCTTGATCTTACAGCTGCACCACCATAGGCCGTCTTTCCGGGGTAAAATGGAGAAAACCCAAGCTGGTTTTGCTTAAAAACAGATGTGCTTCCACGTGCCTACGGAAACACAGTATGAGAAGTGGATAGAAAAACAGGTACACATTCAAACTGATTAAAAGAAATACTGTGCAGTACTTACAGGACACAGTCCTCCAAAAGCAGATAAACCGAATGCGGGTTTCTTAGAGCTAGCTGCAGAATGCTGCGAGAGGGAATGAGTTCTTTCAGCTCCTGCGGGCAAGAGCAGTGATGATGAAGTATTTTTTAAAACTGCAACATCTGCCAAAATGACGTATGCTAGATGTAAATGCCTCTCGTACGTACAGAACTTTAACAATAAAGATCACACTAATTCAAGTTCTTCAATACAGAAAAATAAGCATGACTTCAGCTTCCTTAAATAGATCAACTTCACGTACAGACTGAAAACCAAGTATCACCTACAAACTTGAAAACTGTTCACAGAGCTGCAAGTAGTTTTCAGCAATCTTACCAAGTTAATACTGTGCTTCCAATGCAGATATTTTTTTCCTTCAGGCTAAGATAAAAGAGGACCGCATAAACATCAGTGCATTTGTACGGACAAAGCTTTTTTCTGTGTTGGTAAAAGGCTGGAGGCCAGCACAGATCATAATCGCACAGGTTTTAAACCTGGAAGATTCCCCAAAGGCTGCTCTAAGAGTTAACGATCTTCTGCCCATGTATGTTTTACGAAGACACACCAGAAAGTTCTAGTGCACTCAGGTTATATTGCTAAAGCCCAGCAACTCTACTCTCAGCTGTACAAAAGTTCTCTGGAAAACCTGCTGAGCACACGTCAGTCCCTGTCTATATGGGGGACTAGAAAAAGCTGCAAACCTGCTGTTCGCCCTTTCAGCGAGAAGACCTACGTACCAACCTACATCGACACGATGCTTATTTTTTATTTTAAAATGGTGTGCTTTCCTCAATGAATTTGGCAAAAGACATGAAAGTATTGACAGCTGAAGCCTTCTACCAAGAAAGGTCAAAAAACAGCCTATAGCTTATGTCAGAGTAGTTTCTTTATCTTCTCTTGCTGAAACACAGGAAAACATCTCGTGTTCCTATTTGTCACCTGCACTTATTCACATTTAACCAGCTGTCTGTTAGATATTCTGAGTCACTCTTCCTTCTAGACAATCAGCCTAGTTGTCAAGCTACGGCAAGTCAGCCTGATTTCCTACCGTCCCAGTTCAAAATTTACATATAACCTAGCTGAATGTGTATATTTCAGCATTGACTCTTTCTAACATCAGGGTATCATAAACGTATTCCAAAGCACGCTTCTATTAAAAAGGTGATAGGATTATATACTTCTAAAACACTAAAAATTCAATTTAATTCTCGCATCCAAAGTTGACATTCACCTATTTTATTTACTAAGGTGATGTGGAATATTAAAGAACGCAAGGTACTTCACATTAAAAAAAAAGTCAATTAAACAGAGAACACAAAAATCACCTTCATCAGATGCTCTAGAGGAGGAATCACTGGTTGTTGAGATGTTATCATCGTCTTGTTGAGAGGTAGAATCTTCTATTTCTTTTATCAAGGACAGCCTAGGACTGCCAATGCCAAATATAGAAGATGTCGAGGGCTGACAAGGTGGGACAGGAGAATCCAGCATGGTATAATTCAGACGGCTCCGATGAAGAGAGGGCCTTGTTAACACAACTGGGAAGTTCAGTGCTGATCTACTTGTGGATGGTTCTAGACAAGAACAGGGAGATAATTAGCTTTGCTATAGACAAGCTCACAGAAGCCAAAACCTGTTTCCTATCGACAGCCATGCTATTGCCAAGTTCTAAGCGCAAAAAGAGAGAAGCCAAATTTAACTTCTTCCTCACCCAGATACGGTTGCATCTAACTGTCTGGCTACAACAACAACACTGCTTGCGATACACAGTATTAATGTTGCATCCAGAAGTAGTTAACTATGAGGTTTTACAACACCACATTCTGACCCCGTGCTCAAATGCTCTAACGCTGACTTGGCCGTTCACTAAATCAAACATATATACTCCTTCTCCCATGTACAGCTTGCAATAAGCTTTACAAAATTTGAGATTACACGGTAAATACAGATAACACTGCAGCTTCCATAATATTGGAACAAAGGTTATATTAATCTGAATACACAACATGAAAATGAACGTTTGCAGTACTTTTTTCCCAAGTTCTTCCATATCAGCTCACGTTAGAGGCAAAACATCATCTCCTACCCATTAACTATTGGGATTTTGACCCAAGGGACAAGGATGTTGACCCAAGTAACCAGATGAGCATTTTTCCCTCTTGAAGCAAAGGGTCTGCAAACAATGCCAGTGGCCTGGAATAGGTGGCCTTGAAGTCTATCTTGCTAAATGAATGGAACTATTCATGGGTATTTTGCCTGATGAAAGCCTACTGTCTCTCCCAGGAATCTGGGCAATTCAAATGACTTTGAGCCACTATCCTCTTGATACTTGAACTGAAGCTTAAACTAGTTAGTTCAATCTTCATAACCACTGCAGTACCACTAATTAGCTCTCCAAACCATGAGCAGATTTTTAGGACAGCACCGTTTGAGATACAGAAAGGTATTCAGGCGGAAGGCCACCCAATATAGGCTCCAGCACACTGATACCTCAGAACTGAAGAAACACATTGGTTTCAAAATGTAGTAATAATTAAAAAAAAAAATCTTATTCTTAAGCATAGTAAGCGACACCCACGGACAGCAACATAAGCTGCAAAAGGTTCCAGGGTGTCCACCTGCTCCTGATCTCCTGGAGTTAGCAAGCTTGCAGTGCAGCTGTTCTTACTGAAAGCTCCTTTCACGCAGTTACATAGGAAAGCCAACATGTGTTCCTCAGTCACGAAGACCTTCTCTATTCTTTTCTCCAAACTCATTCCCAAGCTACAGCTACACAGAAAGCCATCAATCTCCTTGTTTACAATTAGATGAGATTGGAGGCAAAGATATTTCCTCCTTATTTTTTGATTCTGCCAACAACAGAAGCAACTGACTTTCCACATTATCTATGGTTACCTACGCACGCTCAGACAAAACTTCTTTACTTATTAAAAGCTGACTTCCCCAAAACAGCTAATTTAAGAGAAACTCAAATAAGAATAGATGCAAATTTATACAACAGGACTACAGGAACAGTGAGAGGCACTGGATATAAGACAAATTAATCTTTCATGAGGTAAAGGACTTGCAAACCTCGTTGCCAACGGTCAAATACCTTTTCAAAGACACCCCCTCCCCCCGCGTAGACCTTAAAGTTATTGAATATTTTAAGGACAATAATCTCATAAACCACATCCGTGCACAAGTTCCCCAGTTCACCATCAAGTTAACGAGGAACTTTACTAAATTGATCAAAGCCCAAAACAAAAAAAAAACAAAACAAAACAAACAAAGTCGGGACACGAGACGGAATTTTCCTCTGCCATTCTAGCATCTAGTCTTTTGTTTCGAAGACTGCAAAACAAATTAATTTTTTTAATTGCCTTAGGCAATTAGACAGATTTTCATTCCATATCTTTTAAAAGATGGAAAATGCAACCCAGCACACTTGCAAATGACTTATTTTCAGCATTTAGCACCTGGCTAATAGAGTACCCAAAGTTAACTGATGCCTTCCAAGAGCATAAGATGTATGCTTCGTAACTGTGTATACAGTTTAAAGCTAAGACGGTTTCACAAACAGTTGTTTCGACTTTTTTGATTGTTTGTTTTTTTTTTCATTCTGTCAAAACCCTCATTCCAATTTCCTTTTGAAATTCAGATTCAAAACTAGAAATCTGTGAATAAATACAGATGGCCAGAATTCCAAATGATTTTTCACATACCTCGTCTACTAATTCCTGCTGGTTCAGGCATGAATCTCTCATCGATTATGGTATCTTCATCTGAATAATCGTGGTGATAGTTTACCGGAGTCTCCTCCTGGTTTGCAGATTCATTTCTGTCTACACACTCCTCCTCACGCTTATTGAAATACTTCTGCAGCCAGGCCGGTACAATATTTTTCACCGTTTCTGTCATTCTGCTAATTATTCCCTGCTTGAAAGAAAAAACACTTGTTTAATTACAGAAACACAGTCAACAGCATATGCTGGGATACCACCTTCCACGGACCTTGAAGACAGATATTATACAGCAAATATTCAGAAGACGACGACGAGGTTGATCCCTGGCATAGGATCGCTACACTTCTGGTAAACCTAAAATTCACCTAAGATTGATTTATAACTACCTATCACTTTCTGCACTTCCAAGTGACCTTGGCAAGGTTCAAAGTTCTGAAACCTCTGCCAAAATTCACCAGCAGGTCGTCAATCTGCAAGGCTATCAGGAAACTCTACGCCTGAACAGCTCCTGACCTACAGACTTGTTCCAGGACTCTTCCTCTTCGCACCCTCACGTGAAAACCAACTAAACCAGAAGTTCAGCAATTATCTACTGCGACAGTCAGGACCATACTACCCATTAAAATCAGTGAATCTAAATATTTTCAATTTTAGTAATGCTGAATTGCAGTGACTATACGCACAAAAAACAGTTCTGCTCTCAACAGTCAGGCTAACCCAGAAGATGTCCTGGAAGAAACACAGCTATAGCTATAGCACCAGCACCTCCTCTTGCAAGAGCCTTCTAAAGCTGTTGCTGTATTTTGTAGAAGACTGACTCTGCGGCATACATCGGGTACGATCGGAGAATTCCCACCTGACCGAAAGCCCCAGGAACTACGGTTAAATAAAAGATAAATTAATATAAATGAATATAATTAATAATAAAAATTAATAATAAAAAATAATATCCAGAAAGCTGACAATCATGAGCTAGGCATCCTGCTAATCATCCCTCCTGCAGGCAGGGGGAAAAAAAAAAAGTAAATTAGATCCAGGACTAGTTCCCAGGAACTTTGAAGCTGCTAACTATACTGTCTACAGTGCCCAGGCACCTTCAGAGCTTAATGGTAAGAGACAGAGGGTTTGGTGGGCTGTAATTACGATCACAAGCACACAAAACACATCTATTTAAGTATTTCTAAGAATCGACTTATCGACTAAAGTTGTAGGGGGAAGGATGAGAAAAACAGCGGGGTAGGGATCAGAACCAGAGGTATAACCTCACAAAATCGCATCGGTCGCTTTCGTGCCTCCCCAACTGCATCACTGAGAGACAATTAACATTAAGCCACAGAACCTTCTGCAGAGTGGACATGATATTGAAAATAAACTGAAATTAATTGACAAATGCTCTAAGCAAGCTATCTGCTCAAAGCTCGTCCTTTTACGTTATGAACATTTGCACGATTCGTCTGGTTACAAAGCTAACTGCTATAATAAATGCACACATGTAACACCTATCAGTTTGTCTATTTATCAAATCATTAAAATTCTTCCCCGATAAGTTACTGTTAATTTGATCTGCGCTGGATGTGCAGCAGCCATTCTCTGTGCAGAATCCCCCAGATATCCCCACGCACGTGTTTGCTCTGGCACACTCTTTAAATAAACCTACTGGAAAACACGCAGAGATAACAGACAATGGAAAAGTTAGAAAACCATCTCCACTGATTATTTTTAATCCACGTGTAAGGTTTATCAGTTAGCTACACGGTGTCGGCACACGCAAGCTATGGCACTTTCAACATTAATGCACTGTTCAAGCCAGAGGTTTCAACGGTTGCTCTGTAAGCGTGGGGAATGTTTGCATTGCCCTTCCAGGCCAGCTTTAGATGGACAAGATTGATTGTCAATATATGGTATAAGGGACTTGGCATTTCTGCAAGTGATAAAAACCTAATTGAGCAGCTATCCATGCGTAGCGCTCCCTTGGTTTTGCATATGATAATCAATCCCCTCAGCTACGTTGCTCATTTCATAGCGGAGAGGTTTTGGCTGAACAAACATGTGCAGAGGGCATCTCCAGAGCATCTCTCTGGGCGTCCTGACATTTCTTAGCAAAGAGCTGCTGGGAGGGATCTCGGCGCGTCCCCCCTCCAGCACGGGGATTTTCACACCCCGAATTGACGGACCGCTTTCACCGTCAACCTGCTGTACCCTACAGCACAAACGAGAAGCAAAGCCTGGCAGGTAACGTTCAGAGAATTGATGATGGGCTGAGGAGGGGTGCAGGGAGCGGGGAAAGCCCTGGGGGTGGCACTGGGGGTCCTGAGGGCAGCGGGCTGGGGGTGAAGGGGAGGGGGAGGAGGGGGGTAATGGGCTGGGTAGAGGGGTAAGGGGGTAAGTAAGGGGCTGAGGGGATAACTGAGGGGGTTAGGAAGGGGCTGAGGGGGTAACTAAGGGGGTAACTAAGCGGTCGAGGGGGTAACTAAGGGGGTAACTAAGCGGTCGAGGGGGTAACTAAGGGGGTAAGGAGGTGGGTAGGGGGTAACTAAGGGGATAAAGGGGCGGGTAAGGTAAGGGGGTAAGTAAGGGGGTAACTGGTGGGCTGAGGGGGAAGGGCCCGCTGTGGGGGGGCCGCTCCTCACCCGCTTGCTCCTGGCACAGGGGGGCTTCGCGGCGCCCAAACGGTGGCGCCGCCTCTTCACCTTGCCGCCGGCCGCTCCTCCTCCTCCTCCTCCTCCTCCTCCTCCTCCTCCTCCTCCTCCTCCTGCTCCTCCTCCTCCTGATCGGGCTCCTGGGCTGCCGCCCGGCGCCCCGCCGCCACCGGCCCTGCCACCGCCGGCCATGCCGCTGCCGGTCGCGCCGCTACCGGTCGCGCCGCCCGAGGCCATACCGCCCCCCCCCCCGCGTTCGGTGCCGTCACGGGGCCCCCCCGCCCCCCGCCGCCACGCGCCGCGGGGCCTGCCCTGCCCCTCGTGGGAATAAAAATGTTGTTTTTGCAGAGTTACGTTGTTTAAAGGTAAGGAATGGGGTATTGAGGTGTGCTTGCAGCGATAAGAACGCTTAGCAGGCGACCTTGTAAAATGCAGACAACCAGACTCCGTAGAACAATTCGGGGAAAATCACGGTGTTGAGTCAAGTCAGGTAAGTGAAGAAACATTACCGCTTCAACCAGTAAAAAAGTCAAAAGAAATTCGAAATTTAACAGGCCGGCAACTGAAGGCCATGCATTGTCTGGGAAGCATCAGACAGATTGTGAGCCTGGATCACCCCCTCAGTGGGGAAACAGGGGAGGGTCCCGTCATCAAAAAGTATATAAACTGGGTTTTGGAACCAGCAGGGGCGCTCCTGCTCGTGGGACGCCCGCCACTGCGATCGCGAATAAATTCCTGCTTCGCTGAGCTCCTCGCCTGAGCCCAAGTTCTTGGCTACGGAGTGTTTCTCACAATTTGGGGGCTCGTCCGGGAGCCAGTCGCCTACTGGGGAGCCCCACCGCCGCAGCAGCAGGAAGGCATGCCCCGCTGATTTCAGCGGTCCTGTGCATCGACGGCGGCGGTTCTGCGGAGAGCTGACAGAGGGCCCGAGACTGATGAAAGAGGCAGGATCCGTGAAGGAGTGGGGAAGGGAAGAAGGCAGGCACTCCGGCTTTGAGAATTGATCCGGTAACTCTGTGCACAGACCAAGGTAAGAAATAGGAAGTATTGCCTTGGGGGTCGGGTGAGACTCTGTGTGCCGTGTGATTGAGACGTACTTTTGTACGGAGCGAGTGTGGAGTCCTGATCCGCGGTTCCGCAGCTCCGCGAGGGGCGCGGCCGGAGACGGACGAAGCGTGAGATAAGGGAGAGAAAGGAAGAGTCTCGGGAAATGCGGTGTATGGTAAGCCCTTGCACGGGGAAGTGCTTGGCAATACACCAGGGAAATTTGGTGTGCGGTAGTCCTCGCACGGACGGGACGCCCGCCACTGCGATCGCGAATAAATTCCTGCTTCGCTGAGCTCCTCGCCTGAGCCCAAGTTCTTGGCTACGGAGTGTTTCTCACACCCTCCCCCTCCCTCCCTCGCGCGCCCCCTCCCCTCACGGGAACGCGCGCCCCCCCCTCCCGCTGCCGCTCCCGTTCCTCGCCCCGCCCCGGTCCCGTCCCGGTCCCGCCGCCCTCCCGCTCCCGCCCTCAGGACCCGGCCGCCATAATGAACCCCGGCCCGGCCACCGTAAGCACGGGGCTAGGAGTCACCTCCAGAGCCTCCCCGCGCCGTGGCGCCGACCGCCGGTGTGCCGCAGCACCGCGCCGGGCGTGGGACGGCGCCCCGAGCCCACAGTGCTCGTCAGAAAAGCCCCGCACCGACAACCGATACCCCCGCACCGACAACCAACAGCCCCCACGCCGACAACCAACGCACAAGCAGTGTTTTAGGCCGGATTCGTGGCCCCGTTGGTCCGGGAAGCGGTCGTCACGCTAAATTCTACCCCACGGCAGGGGAACGATGGGCATCGTGACAGATCGCCGCCCCAGAAAATAAACACATAAATAAATAATAAAAACGATAACGGGACGTGAATCGTGCCCTTAAGAACAGACATTGGGCAGTGAAATCACCGACTTCTGCAACAATACGTGCTCAGGGAACTGACTAAAACCCCTCCTGCATTGGCCATGTAATAGCTAGGCAAACATCACATAATGCTTCCCTCCCTCATGTACACCAAACCTATTAAGGCAACCATAGTAGTGTGATAACGTGATTTTTCTCCTCCAGATCAGCGTCAAAGGCAGCTACGCTAGGTTTGCTCATAAGTTCAAACACTGCTTTATTTATTTATTTGAATTCCATTTTTCTTATTTAGAAGGATTTCCACAGGCCTTTAATGACACTCACGACTCAGAAACATTTGCCGATGCAGTCAAACGGTGTCTATTAACGCGAGGCACTGAAGTTAATTGCTATTAAAAATGAGCAAAAACGAAAGGCAAGTATCTGCGTGTCCAGCAGAATGACAGCGATCATCACCGTTTGATCAATCTTCCCCCCACTCTCTGTTGCAGCTAGGTACAACGAAAAGAGTTTATGAAATCATTACGGGACATTCTTGTAGAAAACTTCCTCAAGCTTGGAAGAAAAAAAAACATTTCAGCTAAGTAAAACAGAAAATAACTGGAAGAAGTGAAGTATGGCGGTATTGGAAAAGTTGCTTCAAAGACTTGTTTAATTAAAAAGAAGGAAGAAAGCAAGTTCCTACTGCAATCCCATCTTTGTCAAACTGATGGCGGGCACCAGTACGATGTGTTCAGCTAACACAGGCTGGAAGTTGTAACTGCAGCTGTGAAGTTTACCCAGTAAAAAGACTCCGCAAAGCATTCTAGCAGTTCCGATGCAATCACTGCTTCCTGAATTTGTGACTCATGGTTAACACGGCAGTACAGGAAGAAGTCTGGCATTCAGTGTGCTCTTACGGTAAAGAATCTGCACTGCCGCACACCATCCCAAGCCAGGTATGCGCTCCTAACAGGAAAGGACGATAGGCTGATAAGTCTCAGCAGAGGGAAAAAGACATCAGAGAACTACTTTATAACAGCAGCACGCGGGCTGCAACCGACGTTCTCTTCCTCTCATCATTTTCATTTCTGTGGACTCCAAGAGAATACACTCCCAACATTTTTCAGCCCTGGAGAACAAACAGCCCAACCAATCTCATTCACTGAACTACAAAACTGGTATTTTCACTATCTAGTCCGGAAAAGGAGGCGCACGTCTCTAACGTACAGTGTAGAGACCTTGTTAATAGGCAAAGTCTGCATAAAATAGGTGGCCACAGCCTGATTTTCTGACGTTCAGGGCCTTGGGTCACACACCACCACAGTATCAGACTTAATGAAGTCACCAATCTATGTGGGCCCCTCATTACACAGGTCACATGTTATGGACCAACCTCTCAAAGGCCAAAAACCAGCACTGATACTGCCGGGCCAACACATATCTGTAGCATCCCATTTCTGGGTGACAACACAATGAATGTTTCCACAAAGTACTCGATGCAACCTAACTACTGTGTTTGGTGATGCAAAGCAAGCCGTGTCAAAGCAGCGTAGCACCCAGGCACATTCCTGGAAGATGTTTTGCTGCTCACGTTGAAGAAAATAGATAAAAAAATCCTGTGCAGTTTGCACTTCTGAGCTCAAGTACCACAGCTATGCACTACAATTGAAGTGGCATCAAACCTTGTAAGGTTTTGAAGCTTCAGCACTGCCATCCAAAGTCAAGGAGGCTGCATCTATTATCTTGAATTTGCCCCAGCTCAGTCCCCTGAAACAATTCCATAGACACGTACAAGCAACCCTTTTCCCACCCAGATTCTTTGCTTCATCTATTCCACCTCTACCTTGTGTCATATTCTTATTAATCTGCCCCTCAGAAGACTCCCTGGCTCACACAAAGAAGCAACCCAACAAATCCCTGTTCCCAGCCACGTTGCTTTCATGCTTTGGGAAGAGTTAACTGCAACAGCTCTAACTGTGATGCCACCTCACCCCCTCCACCTATGTGAGGTTCTTCGCCTTCTGTCTCCTCCTACGTGTACACCTGCACTAGAACCAGGAAGAATGTGCTTCCTACAATACTCCAAGAGCCTCTTCTGTTTCAGGATGTCATCATTTCAATTCAGGACTGAAAGTATTCCTAGCAAAAACCCAACAGCTAATAGCTAACAGAAGCAGTTGCTGGTGATCAGCTACAAGTAACCTGGAAGTACTGAGGAGTCACAAAAGAGAATTTGCATTACATTTAAGAACAGCATGCAGCTTAGGACCACTGCTTTCACTAACTACACTAAGCCATAAAAAAGAATTGGATTCTTACCTGCCATCACAGCAATTATGGTTTATGTTGCCCCCAAAACACACACGGCAGTACCAGAACTGTGTCAACTAGCTTTAACAGCTTCCCCAGCTATTAAGTACAGTAATTTCTGCTTCCTTTTTTTTCTTGGAGGAATATTCTTTTGTTTCCAGCCTCACTTACTTACTATACACACTGTTAATTAGCAACTATTTCTCCATACTCATAGGGTTATGGAGTCCCTATGACTGGAAAAGACTCTGTACCCTTCAAGATAAGAACAGCATAAAGGCAGCAACTCGCAAGACTGCTCTAGCTTAAAGCAAAGCTTTCCTCATGGCTCTCATCTCCTTTGACTTGAGTACTGTCATCCTTCTACCAGAGCTTTAAAAACTTCATTACCACGAATGAAGGAAGACCAGAGCAATCAGAGAGGGTAGCAGAGGGTATAACTTAAGGAGCTGTTACTAGGATTTTTTTGTTGTTCCTGGTGGACTATTTTTCTCCTTGCCAGCAAGGAGGGAAAACCAGCAAGTTGTTTTCTCCAAGATTTTTTTTTTTTAGGTTTAAGAACACGGATTATGTTGTAGCAATTTCTTCGCTGTAAAGCGTCAGCTGAGAAGTCTAACAGTAAGAAGGGCAAGGGAAAACTGAATGCTGATGCAGAGAGTGCCAGCAGACATCATCCTCATTCCACGGGATGTTTGTAGCTATGGCAGTTGAAGTCTACACTTCCATATGCTTAACATACCCTATTTATAAGCCGATTTTAGCTGACCTAGCATATATCAGTAGTACAGTTAGAGCCAGCAGCCTGCAGGAAGAAGTGGGCACAGGTGTTTCCATAGCAAGGCCTGTGAGTGTCTCCCATACATACTTCCAGTCTAAGCAAGCACATGAAAGGCTTGGCTTGTCGCTTACCTAAGGAACCAGGAAAACAAGGGAAAGCTAGATTTTGCTTGTGTCCTAATGCCCATATAAAAATAAAGACAGATGAAATACCCTTACTACCTTGTTAAATTCCATAAGCCGGAAGAGAACGTGCTGCACACAGGTACAAGTAATATCCCTTGCTGGCAGGTTTGCAGAAACAAATTTTTTATTTACACAGGCAAGTCTATCTTTAGACCCCATTTACCTCCTTACATTTCTCGAATATTTACATGACTTCATGATGCTCCAAGAAGAGAGTGATGAACAAAAAGATTACAGAAACTGTCAAAAGCATAGCAAAAAAACCCCAACCTATCATTGTGCTTTAAAACTTATGAGCTAGAATAATGTAGAAGAAATGTAGTTTTAGCACTTTGGTCCTAACGGTCATGCTCTAGAAGACACTTAAATAGCAGAGGGGATTTCAGAAGTGACCGTATCCAGAGGTTGCCAGTGACAATTCATGAGTGAATCGTAGAGTTCTTCGCTTGTCTCCGTGAATTGTCTGTTCATTTCATCAACATCCAAGTAGAGCTGTGGATCTGAAAATAAAAGCCTGGTAAGTCCAAGTATCAAATCTGAGGCATGCGCACAAAAAAACTTCACGTGAAATGGCTAATAAAATGTATTTTAAGCTAAGTGTAATAAGCTATTAGATCTACTAATTTTAGTGAGGTATTTAGTCCTCTAAAATTTTGAGCCTCACAACTCCAACTTTTGGGAATTTGTATATTAGAAGGCTGGGACTAGAATTGTCTTTCAAGATAAAGACAAAGACAATGTTTAAGATAGTAAAGATAACGTTTACGGATAATCAGCCATGAAACCCTCCCAAGAGTCATTTAATTCACTTCTACGGCAATACACGTTACATAGGATAGTTTCTAAACACTAACACAAAATGCCTCCACGTGAGGAACTTTGCAAACCTTCCAGGACACAAATATGTTTTGTACCGTATTTGTAAGTGCAAGCTGAATCCTCCTTTTGGAATCTGCAACATAAGCTTTTACCTCAGGGTGGAGAACAAAGCTTTTGCATATTACTGAGTTTCTAATATAAAATCTGTTTAGCGGAACCAATACAAAGAACAAAATTCTGTCTTAGACCATTTTCAAATGGGAATGAAGGCACAGGTACAAGAAACCTGCTGCGAAGCATTGACAGTGTCCCGTTTTACTTGATGCGGTCAGTGTATGCTGTATCAGCTTTAAAACCCCAGCTGATTGCAGATCAACCCCACAGAGGTTTGACCTCAGCTGAATTTTCAAGATGTTCTTCATCCAGTAGAGGTTGGCTTGTATTGTTAAAAGGCACAAGGATGGCTAAACTCAAGTGACAATGATAGAACCCTTATTACCGTCAGTAATTAGGTCATCACCGATTGCAGTCATAACCGAAGATTCCTGAAAGACAGAAAAGGCTAAGTTTAATCATAACTCATTTCAGAAAGCATCACAGATTCAAAGTGCTGCAGTCTCAACCCATTCCTTCTTCCTACAACTACAAGGATAGATGGCATTTTATCTATTTATTTTTAGAAGAAAGCCAATATTACAGTACAGGTTGGAAGGGACTTCCGGAGGTCACAACTAATACATTGACCACGATAAGACCACTTAAAACAACTGTTTAATTTGCTTTAAGCAAAGCAAATCAGAAGAACAGGAACAGAAGAAGCGTACGCAATTATGCTGTCAAAACCATTCTTTGGTATGCGTGAACAAATAATGGTGTATAAATCACTAATTCTATGGATTTACTATTTAAGCACTTAAATACAAACACCTCTGAATGGAATCTGCTCTTTTAACTTCACACTAAGCAGAAAGCATGTTTTCAACTTCGGATTCTTTTTGCTGATTCACACAAATCTGTACAACGTATTATCTGTGAAATATTTTCTTTACAGCAAGCGTGCACTATCTTTACCTCAAAAACAGCTGGAGCCATTAAAGAATCTCCTAAAGAGCAGTCTCCAACAGCTTGCATGCTGTCATAGGGAGCATAGGAGCTGTAGTTGTAGTCAGCGTAAGCATCGTAACTCCTTTGCGAGTGGTAGTTCTGGTACTCTTGGCAATAATCATTATAGTTGTATGACTGGTACCGCTGCAATTCTGCTTTCAGTCTGAAACATGAGAAGTTGCATACAGTCAGAGAACAAGAGACTGTAAACCCAGTTCTGAACTTAAACAATTTGTCAGCTTACATACTTCAAAACTTAAAAGGAAGCTTTCCTAAACAGTCACCTAAGTGACAGCTTAAGTCACAGCTCAAAACCTCATTTCTATAGAAGCAAGCATCCTCACCTTTGCCAATACCAGAAGGAATTGTTCTCATGGATTAACTCCAGAGCCTTGACATGGTTACCTGTACACATCAAGTATTTTTAGCGTTGGCATAAGCAAGCTGCTGCTAAGTCTCTGTGCTTTGCTAAAGATTGATTTAAGACCAGAGACATTTATCAAGCACAGCTGCTTTAAAGATGCAGTCTTAACCCTTCTATCTTTTGTTTGGTTAATTACTAGATCTTATTTCCAGAAAGAAGGGAATGGAGTCAGATTATCCATTTCAAAGAAGCATCTGACGCTGCCTGTCAGTTTGCCATGTCTACCTCCACCTGCTCAGTTTTTTTGTTTGTTTAAAGTCCATTAAACATTCAACAGCTGCCAACTATACCGCTCAGGTGAAGTCAGTCTTGCTTAACAACACAATCGCGATTCTCCAGCATGACGCCTTATTATTAGTGGGAGAATTACAAAATACACTAGTTCTTAAGAAGAAAGGGCCAGCTGATTAGCTTTCACTACTTTCCCTTTCAAGATTTTCTCAGGGGCAGCTTCAGACTAATGACAAGAACCAAGACAAGTGCTATCTGTACTAAAACTGAGGTACACTGCATAAAGAACATTCAGATAACCCAGCTGCATATTCAAAAAAATCCGCTGTTTAGACTTGTCTTCACTGATTCTGTACAGGCAGACCTCCTGTGTTTGCAATGCCCAGTTTCTCTGACTTGAATTGGGGATGCAGAGAAGTGAGTTCTATGCTTTTGGGGAAGAATACAAGCTGAAGGCATTCTGAAATAGCTTCCAAACTAAGCAAACATGAGGGACAAACTAATCCAATGGCTGGGTATTTCAATGCTAAGAGAGCACGGTACTCAGCCATTCAGAAACGTATTACTGATGTGTATTTTAATACCTACATTTGTTTCAATACTGCAAAGCTACACAAGTTCTAATAAAGAGGTAATCCATTGTCTTGTTACTGTAGTAAACAAACAGAAGATACATCATCTTAGGTCTTCTGCTTCCAACTGCACTCTTCCTACATACAGTTGTGTAGGGAAGGAAAATCTGAAAATACTGTTGACGTTCTTCTGGATAGCCGAAGCAAGAAAACATGTTTGTGGCTTATTCTTGTTTTCAAAATAAAACGATATTAATTTAATCAAAAAATTTTGGCAAAGAAGTTTGGACAGTGCTCTCTTGGAGAAGAGCATTTCCATTCTAAAGCAGAAGGAGGCAACATTTGCAGAATTATGCTAGGTAAACAGAAACAGAAGTGTCATTTTTTACTATTTAACAGAACACACAAGCTAACCTCATGAACATACTGAAATTGTTTATATGAAGTCCTGTTTTGTCAGTATCCTGGATCAAAGTTCATCAAATTTGGTATCAATTCTTTAACCGTTCAGAGACCTGAATTGCCTTAAATAAGTGATAGAACTGAGCCGGTAGAGTAAGAAACCCTCTCAGGAAGTGCTAAGCTTTAAACTCCCCATTGCCCTAAGCTCATGAAAAGCAAAGAATAGCATTCTAAACCTGTTCTAGTAATAACGCCTTTGGCTTTCTCCCTGCGTTCCCATTTTTCCCCCCCACTTCTTTCCTGTCAACCCACTGTAAAACTAGTTATGTGCTTCTCTCAAACTAGAGGGAAAGCTCTAAGAACAAGAACTCCCTAGCATATAAAACCACTTGTTGTCCCTTCTACCTTATGCAGGCCCAAACCTGAAAATATTTACCAATGCATTCAGCTTTGCTACTGTTGAGAAACAAGGCTGGTTACAATGGCAGCTAAGCCCAAGTTGCGCTGTCTGGCTAGACTTAACAGTTGGATTCCCCCAGCCATCCTGAACAGGTTGATGAATCCAGGGAGTCAAAACATAGGACTTCTGCATTTCTGGTTTTGTAGACTGCATCCTGTGTACAGCCACTACAGCAAGGGCCACAGACTTTCCAAAGGCAGAGCTACAAGAATCTGATTATTTAGAATAACTGTATCAATGCACAACTCCTTGGTTACCTTTTAGAAATTCCTATGCTCAGCCGGATTCCTTTTCCCCCCAGACGTGGTGCGTTCTGGCAGTCTTGCAGTGCCCTCATCTGATCACCTTGCTCACCAAATCTGACATAGGCATACCCTCTACTATTTTCAAAAGGGAGAAAACCAATTCTAGTATGCATAACAGTTACAAAGCTAACTAATTCAGTTTCTGTCTTCTACAAAAAACAGAAGATAGCAGCTACTATAGCTTCTATTACTTAAGCAACCTCTCTGGCATGTGCACGTGCACAGAAAAGGCTTTCACCAAATTAAAAAACTTGGGCCAGAAGCAAAAAGCTTATTCCTTGGTAGCATTAAGATGCAACTCACTGAGAGCCAGCAAAACAATACATTTTAAGTGCTCTCTGCGTAAGTAATCAGATTCCATATTTCTGCATATACAGCAGTTAATCAGTTAGCACTAACCCACTCCTTTTGGAGCCACAAACTTTATTGGTCACAAACACCAAGAGCTGGCTGTAATTATCTGAACCAGTATTAACCGGTACCTCTGAACTCTTCAAACAAAAATATCTTTCAGGTGCTCTTAGAAGAACAACATCAATTGCCTGCAACAATTTGATGGCTTTGCTAAACGGAGCACTGAAAAGCACAGTGGTACAGTTTCTTTTGTAGCCTGTTCAGAAATTATAGCCCCGTGCCTACAGCTTCAAATCAGGCCAAGCTTACCAGCCCAACTCTTACAGCTTAAGTTCACTGCACTCGAATGCCTTCAAGACGTGCTTTTAGGAGCCATGGAGAAGAACCCTCTGGTAAGACCACCATTATAAAGTACTGAGTGTTGTTTTACACTTAAAATAGAACTATCTGTTACAGTCATTCATCAGCTTTCCCTAGGCTGCTGCTCTCTCACTACTGAATGTGATCCTGCTCTCAGTTTCCCACTAACTTTTTCCCCCAGCGTTTATGGCCTCTTTTCATCTATGACACTTTTAAGGGACTACACCGTGTTGAAAAATGCTGGTTAACATTTCCTTTTACACAAGGTGCCTCATCGAATTTTCCTGACTAAACCAAACCCCAGAACCTTAACTAAAAGAGGAAGCACACAAACACACACGCCTCCCTGGCCACCATATCTCCCCAAAACATATCTGTTCAGTAACAGGTCAACTGTAAGAATACTGCGATTAAAATCAGTATAGCTCTATACACTGCTTTTGTTCGGGATTACTAGCTAATGTCCTTCCCCTTACCCCTTCTGGAATTAATACTGAATTCTGTACTCTAAAACGTGGTTCTTAAGTCATACAAATGACATTTAACAATCAGAATTTTTCCACACAGTGATCCTCAATAAAAACTTCAATCCTCTACTGCAGTCTTTCAACAAATTAAAGGAATACAAAACTGGCTAATAACTGTTCAGTGATTTTTGGACCTTTGTAGCACTAGAGTAACAGCAGTACACTCTGCAGCATAGTTGCAAGTACGTGGGAATAAGATACTCTCTCTCATCTCTTTTTTTCTCTGAAAAGTGTGAGGCCTCTATTTCACCCTACTAAAGATTTTACCACCAACTGTACTGCTAGCATTGAGACACTACAACTTCTGTGCTTGTATGAGATGCAGGACAGGTTCCTTAAGGTGTCGCAATTTTTTGTCTAAACCTAGTGTTGAGATCAAAAAAGGGATTGCTACTAATTGCGTACGTACCAATAACCAGGACAGAAGACATGCTGCATATAGGAATTAAACTTTTTCTAAAGCTCTAGTACATGAACATATCAAATCCCGCAGATTTTTTCTAGTATGGTTTCAGAGGTCTTACTTGATGGACATAAGCGCACAAGTGAAGACAAAAGATACACTGTTTACCTGAAGTACTGGTTTGCAAGTACTGCTTCTCTTCTGTCCTTCCCAAAATAAACTGTGAGGCAGCTGCAGACTCTGCACCTGAACACTCTGAGTGAACACCGAATGTAAATGATGGCAAGGCAGCATTTTGTGGACGCAGCCGCAGCACCAAAACCTGCAGAAATAAGTGAATGTCAAGTCCGTAACCCACGGTGTATCTGCAGTACGTGAAGGTTTGAACTACATTCTAGTCCTGATCTTTCCAGTCAAAACTGTTTAAAAAACAACCCACCAAACAGTAAAACAAACAAGAAAACCCCATGCTTCCTCTCTACATAAAACTTTTCACAATTGTGTTTTCTGCCCACCACCTGGCTTTAAAAAGTATACGAACTTCTTTGATGTTTTTAGTCTGAACTCCAAATGAACAAAGTGTAGGGCATGTAAAGAACAAGCACGTCATTAATGAAAGCTTTTCTCTAAAAAGGATAAACTTATTCTTGGGGAAAAGTGTGGAAACAGATGTTATCTAGGCAATATTCCTACAGGAAAAACGAATAATTTTGCCACACCTCAAAGGAAAAAATAATTGTGCTTAACAGGGAAGAAAATAAAAAAAATCAGAGCAAACCAAAAAATAAATCACAGAATATGCATCCTCGTTTTAATCATTAAGTATTACCTTTGAGCTCTGCTTTGGTGCTTGGCTTTGCACTTTCACAGGCTACACACTTCGTGGCCTCTGCTTTGTTTTGAACCAAGCAGGTCTCCCAATCCCAGCTTCCTTCAGGCTTCTTGAGTTTGTCTAAATCCAGAAATTCTCCAGAAGGAGCAGAAAATGCAGATGCACTGCCACTGGTCACAGGTGTTGGACCCTCTGTGAGACAAACAAGACAGTTAACCATCCTGTTTGAACATGAACTATAAAATGAGCATTAACTTTTAAATTTGATTTGTCAAATCCCACAGAAATGTTCAAAACTACTCCGCAACTCCCCCCCCGCCCCTGAAAAAAATAAAAGCCACCAAAAACCCACAAAGAAACAAAGAAACAAACAAAAAAACCAGAGTGGAACTCAAAGCTTCCAAACAACACACAACTCTGTTCAGCACACAAGCTTCTGCTGCTGTTGACGACAGTGTAACCTCCATAAAGAGGCCTGACAGGTGCCTTTTAAAAAAAAGGTGCCTTTTAAGAGAGAAGCAGAAGATAACGCTTCTAATTCAAAACCGGAAAGACAAGAATGGGTCTTCCCTTCCACAGCACACGCAGAAAACTTTTATCCTAGTATTACTTGCATCGCTCTTCCTCTTGACAAGTGCAACGTAACCGTGCAATTCACTGCACCATGGTCACAGTAAAGCCCTCATTTCCAAAATTCCTCCTTGCAATGGCAAGAGCCTCAGACAAAGATGCCGACTGACCGCTCAGAGGTTGGAAGTCCAAGACAATCAACTCTGTCTGAAATCCATTATCTTACCTCATGAAATTTCAGTCTTACCGCACAGGATGATTACAAAAGCCCGGTCTAGTCCATCTTAATTTGTTTCTTCCAGGATATATTTGCACAGGTGTTTTTCGATGTAATGGCATGTTAAATGACATTTAGAGTCAAAGTTAGAATTAGAATCGTATTTTAAAAACAATACAACCACGCTCAAAATCAATTACGGTCACACACAATGGGAAACAACCCAGTACTGCCCTGAAGAAGTTACCCAGCGGGTCACTCGCTTTCTTGAAGCCTACCACTGACCTTCATAGGCATCTCTCTGCTTTAGCTTAAGACTAGTTAAGACTACACTGTCTTGAAATCTGGCTTCACATCTCCCCTCAATTACATACAAACGGTGAGTAGAGGCATTTTGGACACATTCTGTAATTTTTTTTACTTATTTTTTGAAAGAGAAAAACGCAGTCATTTTTAACTCTTTCTATGGAGTTCTCATTTTCGCCAGTGAAAAATCACTATGTTGTTTTTAAATTAAGTCACTCACTTCAGCCATCTTCCCTCACCAGCTGCAAAGCCGGGGGTATCTGCATTGATCCAGCTCCGTACTAATACATTTCACAATCAGTTCAATTTATGCGACAGGCTGGAACCTGGGCTGAGACCTCTGAAGTGCCTGTAAACCAATCCTGCAGACAGCCGCTAACCCATCAACCGTACCTGGGAATCGTGTTGCTTAAAATATTCCATATATGCAACGTACTTTTATTCTGTACAAGATTCATAGAGGCTAGGATGGAAACAACAGGAAAAAAAGGACCATACCTGGTTTCTCAGACTGACAGGCTACACATTTGTTATCTTCCGTCTTATTTGGTACAAGGCATATTCCACAGTCCCAAGAGCCTTTCGCCTTCTTAAATTTGTCTCCAAAGCCCAGAGTGGCTGTTGTGTCAGTGCTGCTCGAGGAGGATGTCACTGTCACCGAGCTGTCTGTGACCACTGGTCATGTCAGAGCAGGCATTACTCCCGTTCCAGGTTTTGGTGTCTCACATGCTATACATTTTGTAGCTTCCGGTTTGTTTTGGACAAGACATGTATCGCAATCCCACGTTCCAGGTACTGTTTTGAATTTGTCTCCAAAGCCCAGCATCCCTGCTGGGGGCGCTGCTGGCTTTGAGGTGTCGCATTGACTTGAACTTACTGTCTGTTTCATACTCTCAACTGTTGACGCTTTAGTAGCTTGACAAGTTACACATTTGTCCTTTATGTCTTTGTTTTGCAGAAAAGGGTCACATGTATCAGATTGCCAGTACGATGCTTGTTTAGAAGTCTCTTTACCTGCAGAAAAAGTTGTTATTGCAGGCCTAGTATAAACCACTGTGCTTGTCGTAGGTTGTGCAGACGTAGAAGAGCGTGTTTTCAACAATCCAAAGTCTAGGAAGCAAGAAAAAAAAGTCTTCCTGTTAGCGCAGCACCTCACTACATGTAACTAAGTGCCTTTACTAGAGGGCAAAAATTTCAACTCAGGTGCCAATGGTTACAACTAGACATTCAGACTGAGCGCAACAGGAAGTCCCCAGAAATCTTATCTAAACGGATGAAATTTCATCTGCTGCACTGGGTCACAACAGAACATTTCGTTAAAGCTTCATTTAACTCTTTGTTTCCAAGCAAGCTTTAAATCAACATTTTCACTGGTCGATACAAGTACAAACAGACAGTAGCTGACTGAAATCTGACAGTCCAACGTGGAATGGAAATAATACAATTTGATTAAGACGCGATGCCCAATCGAATCAAATTTCTAAAGCTCCTCCTTCCGTAGCAGATGACTCAAATCTACTCCAGTAACTGTACAGAAGTTTGTCCTCGGAGCAGCAATCCATACGGTATTTTCCCACAGATGCTGAATATTAATTAAATAATAAAAACTCAAGACAATTGAACAACTGTCTAATTTTCTATAATCTTTTTCAAAATGCATCGGACACAGGACAACTCCTTATTTAAAAGGTGGCAATTTTAACAGAAAAGACAAGCTACTAATACAGAAAGACTAAAGGAAATGCATCTTAAACAGCAGCTCAAGTTGCTTGTAAATCTACCTTGAACATAGTTGTTTTGTGGTTTGTTTGTTGGGTTTTTTTTAGTCAAAAATGAAGTCTTTGAACAATGTGGATTTAGATTCTGCTTCTTTTAAACCGATAAAGAAAGTGAATGTCACTTCACTCAGAGGTCTTCCCTTAAACAAAATGCACAATGTATTTTCTCTCACTTAGCTCTTTCCAGTAGAGAAATGTGCTGCCTTCTTAACAAGTATGTAAGTTAGAAGAAGACTTTTGGGAAAAGATCAAACTCAATAAAGCCCTTTTTCTTAAAAGATATCTTTTCCACAGACACACTTTATGAAACTGTTGAAAACAATTGCAATTGCTTAAAAACAAAATTCAGAAAAGGGTTTTTAACGTAAAACACTCCACTTCTGTTTGCAGTTTAAATTTTAATCCACAGGAGCCATTGTAAGCTAAGGCCCAAAGATTCGCAGCTTTCGCCATGTATTTGGAACTGAAGCTCTTTCCTATTCTTTCTTCACCTGGGCTGAAGGTGGGACAGGAGTGTTGAGTTTTACAAACATTTCCTTTTCAATTCCACAAATTGTATTTACTTAAAATGAAACACCGATTATCTGGCTAATTCTCTTAGTACCTCATTTACAATTACATCCTAACACGTAAAGGAGATGCAACCCATCTGCTTTTCATCTTGCAGTTTTACTTCCAGCAACAAACACCACTTAGAATAGAAGGGGGCAGATGCACCCTAACAAACGCAGCGCCTAATGTAATGCTCTCCTACATTCATATTTATAGCAGATACTCTATTAACCATAAGTCGTGTGTTGGTTTTTTTTTTAATAAAAAATGCTAGCGTATTTTTTGCAGCATCTTTTTAAAAGGAGTTCATTATCTCTCCAGGATTTTTTAGAACGTCTAAGACGCTTCCTTCCTTTAATACGTGGGCAGTGGTGAAGGGACCACCAGCAAAATCTTTGACCTCCTCTTTCTGTGTTGATGTTGGTTGAGGTGGTGGTGTCTTTTGAAACAAAAGAAAAAAACAGCTTTCACAATGTGACCTAGTTAGAGCAGATTATACTCACTTTTGTTAGAAACAAGATTTTCCAGCTTTCATGCTTCTCACATAAGAATCTTCACAAATTCTACTTACTTTGCAATGCTTTATGATTACAAGCAAAACAAAAAGCAACAAAACAAAAAAAAAATATAAAAGCAGATCTGTCACTGGAAAAATACTGCAGAAGTCCAACACTGCCTGGAATTGCTAGCATGCGCAGACAGGACAGATTGAAGATTTAATAAAGAAAAAAAGGAAAATCAGCACTTCAGATCTGAAGTGCTAAAGTTTCAGTTACCTAGGGTAAGAAAGGGCGTCACTGGAGTACCACTGGGTCCAGAAAGTTCTGCCGATTTTACAACGGGAACACTAAATGTAAACCCAATCTGCTATGAACAAGAGAGGTTTTTCAGATTCTCAAGCCACAGGAACTTCAATCGAATGCACACACAAAACCAAATCTGAAAGCTGCTCTTCACATTTGTAGCACGCATGCTGAATGACAAATTATAAGCCAGAAGCCTACATACTTTTCTCCATCAAGGCAGATTCTGCTTTAGTGTTCTGCAACAGCCTACTAAATGCCTAAGAAAAAAAGTCAAGCTCCTTTATTATTTTACTTACAGAAGACGTAGGTAGCACTTCTGCCTCAGTAGATTTCACAACTGGAGATGAAAATGCGAACTCAGGACTGCTAACAGTACTTGTTGGTTGTATCTGTATTTTCAAAAGAATTAAAGGTTTATATTTTAGAGCAACAACTACCTGAATTCACTACCCAACAGAAGTCCCGCAGTGACGTCGAAAAACCTGATGTTTGAGTTATTTTGCAGATAAAAGTAATAATAAAACACAGGGAAGTTTCCAAGTGGGTATAGGACAATATCTTCAAAACCAAATTCCAGAAACTGAGAGGAAAAGCTGGAGATGCTACTTAGGTCTAAATGCACGGAAAAGCAAGCCAGGAAGCTGAAGAACGGCAAACTCAGCCCAATGATACTCCAAGAACTTCAGCAAACACCTCAACATGTTAAAGCAGCTGTCTACTTCAAACCGTACAAAAAATATTTCAAGTACTCTGGAACAGATTAATGTTTATTTTATTGCAATAATATGCCAATTATTGCACCCTAGGCTCATTCTATGTGAGGCTTATATGACCACGTTACCTCTAATTTAATAACTTAAATAAAGTTGTGGTTTAACCATTGCAGGCAACTAAGCACCACACAGCCACTCGCTCACTCCCTCCAAATGGAACAGGGAAAAGAACCGGAAGTAAAGAAGTAAAGTTGTTAAATTTGAGGTAGCATTAATGACTCATCGCATGTAATGGCTACCTGGAATGACAAATGCCATAACCCTGTACATACTCCCCACTCCTTCCCCTTCTTTCCCCCAGCATTTATTGCTGAGCACGATGCTAAATGGTGTGGAATATCCCTTCGGTCCTCTGGGCTCCGCTGTCCTGGCTGAGTGCCCTCCCAGCCTCTTGTGCATCCCCAACCTCCTCGCTGGCAGGGCAGCGTGAGACACAGAAAAGGACTTGTCACTGTGTAAGCACTGCTCAGCAACAGCTAAAACACCAGTGCCTTACCAACACTGTTTTGCTCACAAATCTGCAACACAGCATCATCTAGCATCATCTACTACGAAGAAAATTAACTCTACCCCTGCCAAAACCACTATAAATAACTTGGCATGAAGTTCACACCCCCCTTCCCCCCCAGACTTCCACAGCATTTGAAGCAGTTATACAATCACGTTAAATGGGAGTTGGCAGGCTCTAAGACTGAGAGAAGCAGAATCAAAACATTTATGCCTTTTTCCCCAAACTGGCATACAACCCCAATTCATTCAGCTGCGTAGAAACTAATATTTGTTAGTTTCATGAGCACCACAGAAAAAGTCAACTCGCAATAAAGCAGTATACTCATTGTAAACATTATTTATAGCATAAAGATTTACCTTGCCCGCCGCCGTTGCTGCTGCATCTGCCATGCCCGCCGCCTCCGTTGAATTTGCCACGCTTGTCGTTGCCACTGTTGACTTTGCCTTGTCCTTTGTCATCAGCAGATATGGCATGCCCGCCGCCATTATTGGACATGTCAAGCCTGAGGGCACTGTTGAACACGTTATGCCCGACGTCGCCGTTGTATATATCATGTCCTCCACCTCCTCCTCTGATAGATCTGTCAACTCCTCCACCTCTGATGGATCTGTCATGCCCTCCACCTCTGATGGATCTGTCATGCCCTCCACCTCTGATGGATTTGCCATGCCCGTCGCAGCTGCTGGAGTTGCCGTGCTCATTGCTGCTGTTGAAACAGCGCTCGGTGACGCTGAGACAGCGCTACTACCAACGAAACTAGAATTGAACTGAGGCAGCGATGCAGCACTGATGGGTAGGGGTATGTTCGGTAGCACTGGTTCCTCCACTTCCTAAAGTTGCAAATTTTAATTTTTCTTATACAAGACATACTACTTTCTCACCCCATCGCACCCAATTTATTAACAAAATTAAATAGAACAAAAATCCATACAAATTAAGAGAAAGCAAGTTTCCAGAAGAAATCCCGATCTCCCCACCTCTGTCTACCACGTCATTTTAATTTATGGCAGGCCTGCTTCCACATTATACTCTATTCAACAACTGTACAGCAAGAACACTGAAAGTTAACTCAAAACCTGTGCAGAACAGAGAGGCACAAATCACATTTTTTTTCTTTCTTTTCTATACTTTAGTCATCAAAGCTCTGGAGAAGCATCATCCTTTCTAACTACCCTCGCATGGCTTCAATTAAGAGTACACTCTCAAGACAAGTGAGAAAGTGTTCCTCTTGCAAAATTAGGCAGGATAGCTGCCAAAGTTTCTAAAGTCATTACAGCAGTGAACGTGGAAAAAGGTAATATTTAAAGAAGCAGGTAGGTTCAACAACCAAACTAAACACAAAAAGCACCAAAGAAAGTCAGACTAACAGCACTGAAGATTGTGTTCTGGTAAATACAGTCTATACCATGTATCAGGATGCAAATATAAAAATCAGAAGAGAGCCTCTTAACAACTTCAATTTTCATCCCTGCCACTTACTTTATTTGATTACTAAGATTGGATGAGTTATGTTTTAAATGGCAGAGAAAATCTGACCAAAATTTGTACAGTACTATCATGATCTACTTAGAAATGACTAGGCAGGGATGTAAGTTGGTACTACTGATATTCAGTGCATCCTGTAGCTTACATCTGTTTCACAGTTTTGATTTGAAAAGTTTATGGAACTTTTGATATTTGGACCATTATTTTATTTGCGTTACAGGAATAAACAACAGTGTTTACGATTTCTTTATATTGCATCATCCGGAAGTCCCATTTAATGATTTGAAACTTAAATTAACTTAAATACTTAATATTAACTTAATATTAATTAAATACTTAATGTTAACGTAAATACTTAACTTACAGGCAGCTTATATAACATCCAATAAAAGAAAAAATAATCTGAATATTCATGGTCATAGTTTTATGGAATAGATTTTTCCTATTAAAATGAGAAAAAAACTCTCTCACAATGAGTTTGGTGAGTATCAAAAACTGAGTCATCGTTAGCAGACATGCAGAATGCTCTCTTCTATTACTCTTTTTCACACTCTTGGCCTGTATCTTTCTGTATGACTTAAATATGAAACCAAAAATTAAGCTTTTTTTTTCTTTTTATACTTGGCACTCGTTTCAAGTATCATTCCTGTAGAAAAACTATACAAACCTTCACCAAAACATTACTTCTCTTCTTAGGACTCATTTATTCAACTGCTAACGAGAAATGTTATAGTTTGAAGAATCTCCAAGGTAAGAGAATTAAAAATTTCAAAATTACATAAGCAAAGTTCAGGTATTCAAACACAGGAAATCAATTGGAGCCTGCTCTGAAACCCACAAGAAAACAAAAACAATGCAAAAATAAAGCGGTATTGTTATAATTTACTATGATGCAATAAAACTGACACACTTAGCTAGTTACTTCAGTAAGCTCAGTGACAGCAATTAATTTAAGAGTCACTTACCTGTTCTTGTACAGCTCTTGATAAATAGTGTATTCCTCTTTCCCTTCTCATTTTGCCGCCTCCGCTACTCACTCCTGAAGACAGACCATTGGACGCAGCAGTACTGAATTTGTAGCTGGTCACATTGCTAGCACACGACAGTACAGAAGTTGGGGGAAACAAGAGAAAAAAAAATTACCAGCCAAATTTTTTTTTCAAGATATTAGAGCTGTTATTAGTCCTAGAATTGAAACCTGCTGATCAGAAAAAAACTAAAGCTGTCTCACAAGTTGCTAAACGCTGGTAAATACTTGATGTTCTAAATAGGAAAAACTTTATTAACAGCAGCAATGAAAAGGACATACATAAGTGCACCGTTCACACGGGAACAATGACTAAGCCAGAAGACCTGAAATAGAAGAGCTGATTTAGATTGTTATTTTCCAGTGCTTCCTTTAAATAGGACTGGTTCTCTGATTCTGCGATGCACATGTATCTTTTGCAGGGATGTAAAAGAACAGCTCACAAAAATACAGAAAGAGTGCACATATGCACACATACACATGGGAAACACTGCCAACAGCTCTGATAGAATAGGGACGCCTCAGACTTGTGTGGCAAGGTAATATGGCCTAAGCTTCAGAAGCAGCTCTGGCTTTCATGTGGCCATCAGCAGGAACAGCAGAGGTGTTTGGGTATGCCAACATTCCAGAAGTCTTTTCAGACATGAATACAGATCCCTTTTGTAAGGCATACAAAGGCATTTTTCTGGTACTTAAAAAAGCCTAGCTCAAAACCAGAAAGATATCCTAATCCAAGAGCAAATGGGGAAAAAATAACCCAAACCAGAAGTGAAATAGGGAATAACTCTAACAAAAGTACTATGGCAAGAAAATGAAGTATGCCTGGAAAAACTGTGACATCAAAGCTTATCTTGCAGCCAATCAGTCAGTCAGTACAAAAGTGCATTAGATCGCACTGGAAGACACCAGGTCAAACTCCCACAATACTGAGGAGGAGAACTGGTCTAAACTTGTCAAATACTTGACAACAGCCTGCTTAGCACTGTAACTGCATAGAGGAAGACAGATCCCTAAGGCATATGCTCAGACTTTTCTCTAATCCGAACTGTCAATCCATTAGAATTCTGAAAAAAGTCTTACATCAAAATAGATCTTCATTCAGACAACTATCGCTTGCCCATAACAGCCCATATTCCTCTTTCTGTTAACACCTGTGAGCTTCAAGGGGGCAAAGACAGTTGTCAGCCTTCAAGCAAGTCTAATCTACAATTGGACTCAGGTTTAAAATATATACACACACACACACACACATAGATATATAGCATTGGTGGGCCAGAGATTTACTGAGTATTCCAACTCAACTGTCCAAAGGGACTCTTGCCAGCAGATCAGTGTGGTGCTCCTGCTCCAGAACATGGCACCCAACAGAGACCAGCATCACAAAAAACACTACCACCACTACCTACTCTACAAACAAAAGGTAGGGCACTGCAATAAACTTTGTGAACGAAATCAAAAGCAGTATGAGTTTGCTGTATCTCCTTCCTAAATGGAGAAGTAGAAAGGAGTTCTAACAGAGACAATTTAGAACAGTTTGAAAAAAACATAATTAAAACCCAGCACCTGATTGCACCTGTACCAGAACCTTAAAGCCAGTCGCTTCCACCCCTAAAAAGGTGGTTGTTGTGAAGTCCAACTTTTAGATGCCAAAACAAAGTGTTGAGTTCTTTCTGCAAGCCAAAGAATGCCCATGGTCACCTAAGAATTGCTTGGCAGATGAGCATAGAGTCAACAAAATTCCCTGCTACTGTTCTTTGAAAAGAGCAATCCCCTAAAAACCGAGTGCAAAGTCCCTTAACTCAAGCATTATTACCCAAAACACCATTTTCCCAGAAGGAAAAGCCATCAATATTATCTGGAGGATAACTCATTTGACCTAAACCAAGAAAGCAGTGTAACACAAAGCAGTCTCCTCAAGAAGAAATTCAATTAATTCTGCTGGATTTTTTTTATTTTAGAGATGAGTTAGCATTTGGCCTCAAATGATTCTAAAGAACACATGGTCTTCATGTGAACTCAAAGCAGACAATTAACTTCATCATGAAAGGAGTATTAAAAAAAAGAATAATAAATCATAAACCTTCCTCCATGTTTTTGCTTAAAAAATAAAGAAAAAAACACATCAATAAACATCCTCCTGAACTGTAACTCACTTCCCCTACTTCACCTTCTAAAGAATGCTTCAGAAAGAATCATCCCATTAGGACAGAGCTTTCAAACTGCAAGCAATTAAATAGCTAAAACTAATAGCTTTTCCCCTAGGGAACATTAGGAGGGACAAATTATTTTGTTATAAGTAAACTGAGTTATAAACCATGAAATATCTGTCAAAGCAAAATTTGTAACGCTACAGATTTAGTTAAACTACAAAATGAGCCATATTTCCTGTAGAAGGAAAAAATAAGGCCTTCAATAGCAAAGATCCTTTCTGTGGATACAGCATTATAACGTGCCTCGTTTCCCATCTTCATATCCTACTCAGAAGATAAACTTGGGATAAAAAGTGGTGTATCAGTAGTTTTATTCTTGCTCATCTTCCTTCCTTTCATAAAAACAACAATTTTCTCAAAGTTATATTGATCTTCAAACACAATCCAGACTTTGCAGCTGCCTCAAAATACAAAATTTTCATTGGATTTCCCATTCCTTTTACTGAGAACTGTCACCACCTTTCAGGTGCAGACCGTACTGAAAAAGGAGATTTCTTTCTTCCTTCAAGTAAGTTTTAAATTAATAGATGTCATACCTTTCAGATGGTTCTGCTCGCTGTTCTGCAGGCAAAGTCTTCTCTCTCATCCCCTGCAAGTTAAGTTTAGTTCAAGACTTAGCTGAATATGTACAGAATACACAAAGTACCAACAACCACTTAATGTGGTTTTTTGTGGTTTTTATTTTATTTATTTATTTTTAATTTTATAGCACTGAATACACCTCACCTACTTAACGTTGTTCCCTAATTCAGCATTGTGGGTACAGTTCAGTTAAATTTTGGGGCTAAAGTAAGCATCACTGCTTCACTCAGCATTGAGGACAAACTGATAGAACACTAAATCAAATTTGTCAAATCCTCCAACAAAGAAAGTAATTACTTTAAACAAAATGACAAAAATTGTGTGTGTGGGGGGGAGAGTTTTCATCAAAACTTGTGTTTACCAACCCCGTAAAAGGGACATACTTTTCTGTTTTCTATCATTTATCAACAAGAAAAAAAAAAAAAACTCTACCCCCCTAAAAACTAAGCAGTTGCTGCTATTTCACAATGGTTCCCACTGCCTTAAAGCTCGCCTCAAACATACTATCAGTACTTTTTGCAAAGATAGGATAACAATTGGTTTGAGAAACATTCCAAGAGTGGAAAAAAAAAACAGGCACATAAGGACTCAAAAATGTACTCACTTGGAACTTTGTGTCTACTCTCTGGCAAATTTTGCTGGACTGAGTAGTTGAAGTCGGTGATGGTTCAGAATACCGCGTATAACGCATCGGTTGACGGTTTACCGTTGGTGTCACAAGTCTCTTAACAGGTGGAGGCTGGAATGCATTCTGGGATTCCAGCTTTGAAAGGGAAACAGCAATCAATTTATCCTTACGTCCACCCAAATTAATTCCAATATTTATTGATGAAAACAAATTACAGAACTATAAACCTCCCCCCATCGGTCTTGGCACTCAGTGAACGCAATTTGAAAATTCTAAAGACCGTTCAACTTGTAGAGGGAAATCACCAGAAAACCAGTAACGAAATCCATAAAGCTATATATAAGTAGCCAAAGTCTGACTGAATTCCATTTCAAAATTTGGCAGTTAGCTTCATAGACAAAATAATTCATGCTACCATAATTAAAATAACCCATGTTCCTAGAATATGCTCCTATCTTTTCCTCTGCCCACACTGTGATTTTTTTTTTTAGTAGCTTAATTCATTAATTTAACATTCGAAGTGTTAAGCAACTAATTATACAGGCTTCTGGGCTTCACATTCCCTACATTTTCCCCCTTCAAAGTTACACAAATAATAGAACACACTCAAAAAAAAACCAACTTGTCAGTCTTACAATAATCTCATTCATTAAAATATGATCCAATGCTTTACATGTGCATTAGATGCACTTCAAGTAGTGGGTTTGACTTCCCTTTTCAAAGCGTTTTCACAGACCAGAGTTAATTTTTAACACAGACCACTGCGTGTTCTGCAAAACTGACTTAACTGAACTGTCAGACAGAAAACAAACCCTAAAGGCTACAAGATTTACCGATGGCTCCGCCTGCGGTCTTAAGGATCAGAAAATACAGTCTTAGGAAGCATGCTATTGTTCAAATCAATACCAACAGGAAATTTTTGTTTACGCTGCAGCTTTAATTTCACAGTATCTCCCAGCTCTTAGTAATAGGATTCACACTCTCTCTAAAGTATACAAAAATGCATCTTTCTAAAAAATATTACATTCAGTTTGAAACCTTGAATAAGACATGTTTTATGTAAGTTCACAAATCTACTTCGAGTGAACGACGGTTCATTGCTGGTTTTAAAGGTAAAAAAGAAAAATATTAATTCCCCCAGTTAGGCATTTAATACACCAAGAGCTATTCTGCCTGGTACAGTTCCTTGAAATAAGAAAAATACCACATCACTGCTACCCACTGCAGAAGTTTAGCCTGAGTGCACAAGTGTTCCGTCAACCGCATGTTCACTTTAGCAGGAAAACACACGATCGTCTCCTCAGCAAATAATTGCTTCTCATCGCGGGCTACCCTTCTCCCGCCACCATTATGAATTCTAGTATTATGAATAGACAATCTATCTCCTTTCACCCACTGACAGCTGCGTGCAACATTCATTTAGTGGCTGACAATTTCAGGCTCTCTGTTGCAAATCTGGCAGATCTTTCTTAATGCCTTATCACAGGTGTATTGCTATAATATAACTGAGAATTCACACCAGATTTGGTTTTAGTTATTTGGATAATATTTATGATATACTTCACTTCTCCATGCCCTTGTAATTTGGCAGATGGTGAAAAGATGGTCCAGGAAATCTGAGATGTTTGTAAACTCTGAAGTGATTGTAAACTTAATTATACATCCATCCAATCAAGGAATTAGCACAGAAACTTCTTGAGACACTGTCCCTTTGCTCATTAGAACAGAAGATGAAAAGTTTGCACATCTTGTTATTTCCTTCAGTCACCTGATCTTCAAGTGGTCATTTAAGGGTTTTGCAATTTAATAAGCCCAAGGATACCCCTAACTAAAGTCGTCAAAAAAAGATGACTAGTTTTCATTTTTTAAAGAAAATGAAAGGAAATCATGCTTTACCACAGCATTATCACCAGTTCTGTGCTACCTCCAAATAGGAATTTAGGAGCGTTAAGATTTATAGCGTCGGAAAAGAAAAAGAAAAAAAAAAACCTCTACCCCCCTAAAAACTAAGCAGTTGCTGCTACATTCATTTTAGAACTTTACCAAATGGAGATTGTGCTGGCTAAACAATACAGAGATTGAAAGAGTTAAAAGCAATAAGCAACCAGTATTACTGTCCACTTTGATTTCCAGCCTAAGAAGCCCATACACTTAACAAGTGGTCATTTGTACACTCAGACTGATACTGGAAACACAGATGTTTTCGCAGAAAGAGATGCCCATTTAATTTTATGGAAAATTTATCAGACTCCAACGATGGTTCATCGCTGGTTTTAAAGGTAAAAATGAAAAATATTAATTCCCCCAGTTAGGCATTTAATACACCAAGAGCTATTGTGCCTGGAACAGTTTTGCAATTTAATGATACCCCTAACTAAAGTCATCGAAAAAAGTTGACTAGTTTTCATTTTTTAAACAAAATGAAAGGAAATCATGCTTTACCACAGCATTCTCACCAGTTCTGTGCTACCTCCAAATAGGAATTTAGGAGCGTAAGATTTATAGCGTCGGAAATTAACAATTTTCCTCCTCTTTACTTTGAATGGTGATAAAAAGCACAAAAACTAGTTTTCTGTGCCCGAATGAACACGGAAGTCTGTACAAAGTCTATATGACCACTCAATCAGTATTTTTCTATTTGTGATCATTTCTTCAAGAGAAAACTTGCCTCAACAGGAATTTTAATATGCAGCTTCACCCCAAGTTGGGGGACAAGATAAAACGACTTGGTGTGTTCTAGAGTTGTTGCTCTCAACTTACAAAGATAACATAATTCTTAACCTGAGTAATCTTCACAACCCATCATCTACTGTGGATACATGCCAATATTAACTTGATTTGATGTCTATGTTGTCACTGAGGTTTGAGAAAATTTTTCTGATAGTGATAAAGCATTGAAAAAGTTATCTACCTCAGCTTAAGACATTATTGGTTCTTACCTTTCTTCGTTTGGACTGGAAGTCAGTAATATCCGGTTTATCTATGTCCGGAGGCTAAGGGAAAAAACAAAGCATAAATATTAGAGGGCATTTTTTTTTTCCTGAGAAAGAGGGTTCCCTGCAACAAAAATGTGGGGGTTCATGGTCAACTTACAGAACACAGCGGCAAAAGAGATGTCATTCTTTTAGCATCCTGTTGAAAAAACAGCGCAATAAATTAAACCGGCCACAACGTAAGGAAGAATAGTTTTATCTTTATCCTTTGATGGCACATTTACTAAGTTTTATAAACACATGAAGCAAAAACAGATTAAAAGAGGTGCTATTTACCAACAAAGGGCTTGACAGCTTCTCCATTGCCTCCAAGATGCGCCGTGCTGAGGTACTTAACGTAGTGCGGGACCGCACAGTTTCTTGTCTAGCTTTCGCTCTCCTTTGTGCCTGAAAAATTAGCATTTTAAGTGTTACAATGGTCAATTCTCAGCTAAGGAGGCATGTATTTTATGTCCCAAGGCTACACTGATGATACAATCAATATATTCTGATGACAGAGAAACATGCAGTCACTGGGAGTTCAAGCCATAAAGAAGAGAATACATTCGGAGTTTAATGAAGTTTACCTTGGGCCTCAGTGCATCTTGCACGTGCTTGTTGCACGAGCAATAAAAGAACTCCGTACTTGTAAAAGGTCAAGACGGATGATGCTAGGACTGCTAAGGCCTCCGAAGCAGTAATCAGGGAAACAGAACTCAAGAAAAGGCTTGTGGTACAGAAAGCATTTTCAGTAACAACACAGACCTCAGAGTTTCACGATGGTCTAAGTGTACCATCTTAAAATCAGTGTATACAATCATAACCAGGAACTAGTTTTACTTCTCTCTTGCTTCCTCCCTTCCCCCAAGATTAAAGTTGGCTGCAAATCTTTGTCTTAAAAGATAAAGATCTGATTTAAACTGTAACAGATCTAAACATTACACTGAAAAAGTAAACTGTTTATTTGCACCACCCAACTTCAAATATCAGTCGAAAACTTCCTTTGGTGTGATTTTTTTTCTTCCCAGGTTAAACCCCTCAAATAACCACACTGTGCTTATCACACGATGTGAAGACAGGAAGCAGACCACGCAGCGTGTAAAAACACAAGTGAGACTCACAGAACCACAGAATGGTTAAGGTTGGAAGTGACCTCTAGAGATCGCCTGGTCTACCCCCCCGCTCAAGCAGGGCCACCCCGAGCAGGTTGCCCAGGACCATGTCAAGTCAGCTCTTGAAGACCTCCAAAGAGGGAGACTCCACAGCCTCTCCGGGCAACCTGTGCCAGGGCTCCATCACCCGCACAGTGCAAAAGCATTTCCTGATGCTCAGACAGAGCCTCACGTTTCAGTTTGTGCCTGTTGCCTCTTGACCTGGCACTGGGCACTGCTGAAAACACAATGGCTCTCTATGCTCTTTGCACCATCCATTCAGGTATTTATATACACCAATAAGATCCCCCCAAACCTCCTCTCCTCCATGCTAAACGGGCCCAGCAGTCCCTGCCTCTCCTCAGAGGAGAGGTGCTCCCAGTCCCTTGATCATCTTGGTGGCCCTTCGCTGGACTCTCTAGTACCTTGCTGTCATTCACAGCAAGCAGCAAGAAGCAAGCTACTCTCTCCTTTAAAAGCCTAGTATTTTGGTTCCTCTTTTTACCATAATGCAGTAATATTGTAAAAAACAAAAATAGCCGACCAAAGAGGGTTCCCAGCTTTGCACCACAAGGTTTCAAGGTTTCCTGTAAGTGAGGTACTTGTACTGCCCTTTTTCCGTTGCAGAAATGGACTGTCAGAACAGAGCCAGCAAACCCGCGTTTTCATTTTCTTAAAATTCCTTTTGATTTATCGATAAAAGTCACTTTCATTTAAATACATTCCTACCAAACCTGATTTGACTTTCCTTTTCGATTCAGCTCTAGCTAATCAGAGTTGTCAGCAGTTTTTAATTGCTATTTCCAAGAACACTTGGGGGCAAATAACTCTCTCCAAGAACTATATGAATCGTTCAAAACAGAAAGCATGTTACTGCTTATCTTGAGACTGCATTTAGTCCTGCATGCCTCTGTGTACCAGAAGAACAAAGGATCAGCAAAGTTGATTTTAGATATTTTCAAAGACTGCAGGTTTATACAACATATCCATAGCATGAATGTAGGCATGCTTGGAAAAGAAGATCCACAGATAAATATTAGCCAGGTTTGACTACTACATTTGACTACTAATACTACACTACTTTTGTCATACCCGATAAGGTTCCGTTCTTTGCTGCCTTGATCTTACAGCTGCACCACCATAGGCCGTCTTTCCGGGGTAAAATGGAGAAAACCCAAGCTGGTTTTGCTTAAAAACAGATGTGCTTCCACGTGCCTACGGAAACACAGTATGAGAAGTGGATAGAAAAACAGGTACACATTCAAACTGATTAAAAGAAATACTGTGCAGTACTTACAGGACACAGTCCTCCAAAAGCAGATAAACCGAATGCGGGTTTCTTAGAGCTAGCTGCAGAATGCTGCGAGAGGGAATGAGTTCTTTCAGCTCCTGCGGGCAAGAGCAGTGATGATGAAGTATTTTTTAAAACTGCAACATCTGCCAAAATGACGTATGCTAGATGTAAATGCCTCTCGTACGTACAGAACTTTAACAATAAAGATCACACTAATTCAAGTTCTTCAATACAGAAAAATAAGCATGACTTCAGCTTCCTTAAATAGATCAACTTCACGTACAGACTGAAAACCAAGTATCACCTACAAACTTGAAAACTGTTCACAGAGCTGCAAGTAGTTTTCAGCAATCTTACCAAGTTAATACTGTGCTTCCAATGCAGATATTTTTTTCCTTCAGGCTAAGATAAAAGAGGACCGCATAAACATCAGTGCATTTGTACGGACAAAGCTTTTTTCTGTGTTGGTAAAAGGCTGGAGGCCAGCACAGATCATAATCGCACAGGTTTTAAACCTGGAAGATTCCCCAAAGGCTGCTCTAAGAGTTAACGATCTTCTGCCCATGTATGTTTTACGAAGACACACCAGAAAGTTCTAGTGCACTCAGGTTATATTGCTAAAGCCCAGCAACTCTACTCTCAGCTGTACAAAAGTTCTCTGGAAAACCTGCTGAGCACACGTCAGTCCCTGTCTATATGGGGGACTAGAAAAAGCTGCAAACCTGCTGTTCGCCCTTTCAGCGAGAAGACCTACGTACCAACCTACATCGACACGATGCTTATTTTTTATTTTAAAATGGTGTGCTTTCCTCAATGAATTTGGCAAAAGACATGAAAGTATTGACAGCTGAAGCCTTCTACCAAGAAAGGTCAAAAAACAGCCTATAGCTTATGTCAGAGTAGTTTCTTTATCTTCTCTTGCTGAAACACAGGAAAACATCTCGTTTTCCTATTTGTCACCTGCACTTATTCACATTTAACCAGCTGTCTGTTAGATATTCTGAGTCACTCTTCCTTCTAGACAATCAGCCTAGTTGTCAAGCTACGGCAAGTCAGCCTGATTTCCTACCGTCCCAGTTCAAAATTTACATATAACCTAGCTGAATGTGTATATTTCAGCATTGACTCTTTCTAACATCAGGGTATCATAAACGTATTCCAAAGCACGCTTCTATTAAAAAGGTGATAGGATTATATACTTCTAAAACACTAAAAATTCAATTTAATTCTCGCATCCAAAGTTGACATTCACCTATTTTATTTACTAAGGTGATGTGGAATATTAAAGAACGCAAGGTACTTCACATTAAAAAAAAAGTCAATTAAACAGAGAACACAAAAATCACCTTCATCAGATGCTCTAGAGGAGGAATCACTGGTTGTTGAGATGTTATCATCGTCTTGTTGAGAGGTAGAATCTTCTATTTCTTTTATCAAGGACAGCCTAGGACTGCCAATGCCAAATACAGAAGATGTCGAGGGCTGACAAGGTGGGACAGGAGAATCCAGCATGGTATAATTCAGACGGCTCCGATGAAGAGAGGGCCTTGTTAACACAACTGGGAAGTTCAGTGCTGATCTACTTGTGGATGGTTCTAGACAAGAACAGGGAGATAATTAGCTTTGCTATAGACAAGCTCACAGAAGCCAAAACCTGTTTCCTATCGACAGCCATGCTATTGCCAAGTTCTAAGCGCAAAAAGAGAGAAGCCAAATTTAACTTCTTCCTCACCCAGATAGGGTTGCATCTAACTGTCTGGCTACAACAACAACACTGCTTGCGATACACAGTATTAATGTTGCATCCAGAAGTAGTTAACTATGAGGTTTTACAACACCACATTCTGACCCCGTGCTCAAATGCTCTAACGCTGACTTGGCCGTTCACTAAATCAAACATATATACTCCTTCTCCCATGTACAGCTTGCAATAAGCTTTACAAAATTTGAGATTACACGGTAAATTACAGATAACACTGCAGCTTCCATAATATTGGAACAAAGGTTATATTAATCTGAATACACAACATGAAAATGAACGTTTGCAGTACTTTTTTCCCAAGTTCTTCCGTATCAGCTCACGTTAGAGGCAAAACATCATCTCCTACCCATTAACTATTGGGATTTTGACCCAAGGGACAAGGATGTTGACCCAAGTAACCAGATGAGCATTTTTCCCTCTTGAAGCAAAGGGTCTGCAAACAATGCCAGTGGCCTGGAATAGGTGGCCTTGAAGTCTATCTTGCTAAATGAATGGAACTATTCATGGGTATTTTGCCTGATGAAAGCCTACTGTCTCTCCCAGGAATCTGGGCAATTCAAATGACTTTGAGCCACTATCCTCTTGATACTTGAACTGAAGCTTAAACTAGTTAGTTCAATCTTCATAACCACTGCAGTACCACTAATTAGCTCTCCAAACCATGAGCAGATTTTTAGGACAGCACCGTTTGAGATACAGAAAGGTATTCAGGCGGAAGGCCACCCAATATAGGCTCCAGCACACTGATACCTCAGAACTGAAGAAACACATTGGTTTCAAAATGTAGTAATAATTAAAAAAAATAATCTTATTCTTAAGCATAGTAAGCGACACCCACGGACAGCAACATAAGCTGCAAAAGGTTCCAGGGTGTCCACCTGCTCCTGATCTCCTGGAGTTAGCAAGCTTGCAGTGCAGCTGTTCTTACTGAAAGCTCCTTTCACGCAATTACATAGGAAAGCCAACATGTGTTCCTCAGTCACGAAGACCTTCTCTATTCTTTTCTCCAAACTCATTCCCAAGCTACAGCTACACAGAAAGCCATCAATCTCCTTGTTTACAATTAGATGAGATTGGAGGCAAAGATATTTCCTCCTTATTTTTTGATTCTGCCAACAACAGAAGCAACTGACTTTCCACATTATCTATGGTTACCTACGCACGCTCAGACAAAACTTCTTTACTTATTAAAAGCTGACTTCCCCAAAACAGCTAATTTAAGAGAAACTCAAATAAGAATAGATGCAAATTTATACAACAGGACTACAGGAACAGTGAGAGGCACTGGATATAAGACAAATTAATCTTTCATGAGGTAAAGGACTTGCAAACCTCGTTGCCAACGGTCAAATACCTTTTCAAAGACACCCCCTCCCCCCGCGTAGACCTTAAAGTTATTGAATATTTTAAGGATAATAATCTCATAAACCACGTCCGTGCACAAGTTCCCCAGTTCACCATCAAGTTAACGAGGAACTTTACTAAATTGATCAAAGCCCAAAACAAAAAAAAAACAAAACAAAACAAACAAAGTCGGGACACGAGACGGAATTTTCCTCTGCCATTCTAGCATCTAGTCTTTTGTTTCGAAGACTGCAAAACAAATTAATTTTTTTAATTGCCTTAGGCAATTAGACAGATTTTCATTCCATATCTTTTAAAAGATGGAAAATGCAACCCAGCACACTTGCAAATGACTTATTTTCAGCATTTAGCACCTGGCTAATAGAGTACCTAAAGTTAACTGATGCCTTCCAAGAGCATAAGATGTATGCTTCGTAACTGTGTATACAGTTTAAAGCTAAGACGGTTTCACAAACAGTTTTGACTTTTTTTGTTTTTTTTTCATTCTGTCAAAACCCTCATTCCAATTTCCTTTTGAAATTCAGATTCAAAACTAGAAATCTGTGAATAAATACAGATGGCCAGAATTCCAAATGATTTTTCACATACCTCGTCTACTAATTCTTGCTGGTTCAGGCGTGAATCTCTCATCGATTATGGTATCTTCATCTGCATAATCGAGGTGATAGTTTACCGGAGTCTCCTCCTGGTTTGCAGATTCATTTCTGTCTACACACTCCTCCTCACGCTTATTGAAATACTTCTGCAGCCAGGCCGGTACAATATTTTTCACCGTTTCTGTCATTCTGCTAATTATTCCCTGCTTGAAAGAAAAAACACTTGTTTAATTACAGAAACACAGTCAACAGCATATGCTGGGATACCACCTTCCACGGACCTTGAAGACAGATATTATACAGCAAATATTCAGAAGACGACGACGAGGTTGATCCCTGGCATAGGATCGCTACACTTCTGGTAAACCTAAAATTCACCTAAGATTGATTTACAACTACCTATCACTTTCTGTACTTCCAAGTGACCTTGGCAAGGTTCAAAGTTCTGAAACCTCTGCCAAAATTCACCAGCAGGTCGTCAATCTGCAAGGCTATCAGGAAACTCTACGCCTGAACAGCTCCTGACCTACAGACTTGTTCCAGGACTCTTCCTCTTCGCACCCTCACGTGAAAACCAACTAAACCAGAAGTTCAGCAATTATCTACTGCGACAGTCAGGACCATACTACTCATTAAAATCAGTGAATCTAAATATTTTCAATTTTAGTAATGCTGAATTGCAGTGACTATACGCACAAAAAACAGTTCTGCTCTCAACAGTCAGGCTAACCCAGAAGATGTCCTGGAAGAAACACAGCTATAGCTATAGCACCAGCACCTCCTCTTGCAAGAGCCTTCTAAAGCTGTTGCTGTATTTTGTAGAAGACTGACTCTGCGGCATACATCGGGTACGATCGGAGAATTCCCACCTGACCGAAAGCCCCAGGAACTACGGTTAAATAAAAGATACATTAATATAAATGAATATAATTAATAATAAAAATTAATAATAAAAAATAATATCCAGAAAGCTGACAATCATGAGCTAGGCATCCTGCTAATCATCCCTCCTGCAGGCAGGGGGAAAAAAAAAAAGTAAATTAGATCCAGAACTAGTTCCCAGGAACTTTGAAGCTGCTAACTATACTGTCTACAGTGCCCAGGCACCTTCAGAGCTTAATGGTAAGAGACAGAGGGTTTGGTGGGCTGTAATTACGATCACAAGCACACAAAACACATCTATTTAAGTATTTCTAAGAATCGACTTATCAACTAAAGTTGTAGGGGGAAGGATGAGAAAAACAGCGGGGTAGGGATCAGAACCAGAGGTATAACCTCACAAAATCGCATCGGTCGCTTTCGTGCCTCCCCAACTGCATCACTGAGAGACAATTAACATTAAGCCACAGAACCTTCTGCAGAGTGGACATGATATATGGAGCAGATTATCTTGAGGGTCATCACGCGGCACTTGCAGGGCAAGCAGGCGATCAGGCCCAGTCAGCATGGGTTTATGAAAGGCAGGTCCTGCTTGACGAACCTGATCTCCTTCTATGACCAAGTGACGGGCTTGGTGGATGAGGGAAAGGCTGTGGACGTGGTCTACCTTGACCTCAGTAAGGCTTTTGACACCGTTCCCCACAACATTCTCCTCAAGAAACTGGCTGCTCGGGGCTTGGACTGGCGTACGCTTCGCTGGGTTAGAAACTGGCTGGATGGCCGGGCCCAGAGAGTTGTGGTGAATGGAGTCAAATCTGGTTGGAGGCCGGTCACTAGTGGAGTCCCCCAGGGCTCGGTACTGGGGCCGGTCCTCTTTAATATCTTTATTGATGATCTGGATGAGGGCGTCCAGTGCACCCTCAGTAAGTTTGCAGATGACACCAAGCTAAGTGCGTGTGTCGATCTGCTCGAGGGCAGGAAGGCTCTGCAGGAGGATCTGGATAGGCTGGAGCGATGGGCTGAGGTCAACTGCATGAAGTTCAACAAGGCCAAGTGCCGGGTCCTGCACCTGGGCTGCAACAACCCCAAGCAGAGCTACGGGCTGGGAGATGAGTGGCTGGAAAGCTGCCTGGCAGAGAAGGACCTGGGAGTATTGGTGGATAGTCGGCTGAATATGAGCCAGCAGTGTGCCCAGGTGGCCAAGAAGGCCAATGGCATCCTGGCCTGTATAAGAAGCAGTGTGGCCAGCAGGTCAAGGGAAGTGATTGTGCCCCTGTACTCGGCTCTGGTGAGGCCGCACCTCGAGTACTGTGTTCAGTTTTGGGCCCCTCGCTACAGGAAGGACATGGACGTGCTCGAGCGAGTCCAGAGAAGGGCGACCAAGCTGGTGAAGGGTCTGGAGAACAAGTCTTACGAGGAGCGGCTGAGGGAGCTGGGCTTGTTCAGCCTGGAGAAGAGGAGGCTCAGGGGCGACCTCATCGCTCTCTACAGTTACCTGAAAGGAAGCTGTAGAGAGGTGGGGGTTGGGCTATTCTCCCACGTGCCTGGTGACAGGACGAGGGGGAATGGGCTAAAGTTGCGACAGGGGAGTTTTAGGTTGGATGTTAGGAAGTACTTCTTTACCGAAAGGGTTATTAAGCATTGGAACGGGCTGCCCAGGGAGGTGGTGGAGTCACCATCCCTGGAGGTCTTTAAAAGACGTTTAGATGTTGAGCTTAGGGATATGGTTTAGTGGAGTACTTAGTGTTAGGTCGGAGGTTGGACTCGATGATCTTGAGGTCTCTTCCAACCTAGAGAAATCTGTGAATCTGTGAATATTGAAAATAAACTGAAATTAATTGACAAATGCTCTAAGCAAGCTATCTGCTCAAAGCTCGTCCTTTTACGTTATGAACATTTGCACGATTCGTCTGGTTACAAAGCTAACTGCTATAATAAATGCACACATGTAACACCTATCAGTTTGTCTATTTATCAAATCATTAAAATTCTTCCCCGATAAGTTACTGTTAATTTGATCTGCGCTGGATGTGCAGCAGCCATTCTCTGTGCAGAATCCCCCAGATATCCCCACGCACGTGTTTGCTCTGGCACACTCTTTAAATAAACCTACTGGAAAACACGCAGAGATAACAGACAATGGAAAAGTTAGAAAACCATCTCCACTGATTATTTTTAATCCACGTGTAAGGTTTATCAGTTAGCTACACGGTGTCGGCACACGCAAGCTATGGCACTTTCAACATTAATGCACTGTTCAAGCCAGAGGTTTCAACGGTTGCTCTGTAAGCGTGGGGAATGTTTGCATTGCCCTTCCAGGCCAGCTTTAGATGGACAAGATTGATTGTCAATATATGGTATAAGGGACTTGGCATTTCTGCAAGTGATAAAAACCTAATTGAGCAGCTATCCATGCGTAGCGCTCCCTTGGTTTTGCATATGATAATCAATCCCCTCAGCTACGTTGCTCATTTCATAGCGGAGAGGTTTTGGCTGAACAAACATGTGCAGAGGGCATCTCCAGAGCATCTCTCTGGGCGTCCTGACATTTCTTAGCAAAGAGCTGCTGGGAGGGATCTCGGCGCGTCCCCCCTCCAGCACGGGGATTTTCACACCCCGAATTGACGGACCGCTTTCACCGTCAACCTGCTGTACCCTACAGCACAAACGAGAAGCAAAGCCTGGCAGGTAACGTTCAGAGAATTGATGATGGGCTGAGGAGGGGTGCAGGGAGCGGGGAAAGCCCTGGGGGTGGCACTGGGGGTCCTGAGGGCAGCGGGCTGGGGGTGAAGGGGAGGGGGAGGAGGGGGGTAATGGGCTGGGTAGAGGGGTAAGGGGGTAAGTAAGGGGCTGAGGGGATAACTGAGGGGGTTAGGAAGGGGCTGAGGGGGTAACTAAGGGGGTAACTAAGCCGTTGAGGGGGTAACTAAGGGGGTAACTAAGCGGTCGAGGGGGTAACTAAGGGGGTAAGGAGGTGGGTAGGGGGTAACTAAGGGGATAAAGGGGCGGGTAAGGTAAGGGGGTAAGTAAGGGGGTAACTGGTGGGCTGAGGGGGAAGGGCCCGCTGTGGGGGGGCCGCTCCTCACCCGCTTGCTCCTGGCACAGGGGGGCTTCGCGGCGCCCAAACGGTGGCGCCGCCTCTTCACCTTGCCGCCGGCCGCTCCTCCTCCTCCTCCTCCTCCTCCTCCTCCTCCTCCTCCTCCTCCTCCTGCTCCTCCTCCTCCTGATCGGGCTCCTGGGCTGCCGCCCGGCGCCCCGCCGCCACCGGCCCTGCCACCGCCGGCCATGCCGCTGCCGGTCGCGCCGCTACCGGTCGCGCCGCCCGAGGCCATACCGCCCCCCCCCCGCGTTCGGTGCCGTCACGGGGCCCCCCCGCCCCCCGCCGCCACGCGCCGCGGGGCCTGCCCTGCCCCTCGTGGGAATAAAAATGTTGTTTTTGCGGAGTTACGTTGTTTAAAGGTAAGGAATGGGGTATTGAGGTGTGCTTGCAGCGATAAGAACGCTTAGCAGGCGACCTTGTAAAACGCAGACAACCAGACTCCGTAGAACAATTCGGGGAAAATCACGGTGTTGAGTCAAGTCAGGTAAGTGAAGAAACATCACCGCTTCAACCAGTAAAAAAGTCAAAAGAAATTCGAAATTTAACAGGCCGGCAACTGAAGGCCATGCATTGTCTGGGAAGCATCAGACAGATTGTGAGCCTGGATCACCCCCTCAGTGGGGAAACAGGGGAGGGTCCCGTCATCAAAAAGTATATAAACTGGGTTTTGGAACCAGCAGGGGCGCTCCTGCTCGTGGGACGCCCGCCACTGCGATCGCGAATAAATTCCTGCTTCGCTGAGCTCCTCGCCTGAGCCCAAGTTCTTGGCTACGGAGTGTTTCTCACAATTTGGGGGCTCGTCCGGGAGCCAGTCGCCTACTGGGGAGCCCCACCGCCGCAGCAGCAGGAAGGCATGCCCCGCTGATTTCAGCGGTCCTGTGCATCGACGGCGGCGGTTCTGCGGAGAGCTGACAGAGGGCCCGAGACTGATGAAAGAGGCAGGATCCGTGAAGGAGTGGGGAAGGGAAGAAGGCAGGCACTCCGGCTTTGAGAATTGATCCGGTAACTCTGTGCACAGACCAAGGTAAGAAATAGGAAGTATTGCCTTGGGGGTCGGGTGAGACTCTGTGTGCCGTGTGATTGAGACGTACTTTTGTACGGAGCGAGTGTGGAGTCCTGATCCGCGGTTCCGCAGCTCCGCGAGGGGCGCGGCCGGAGACGGACGAAGCGTGAGATAAGGGAGAGAAAGGAAGAGTCTCGGGAAATGCGGTGTATGGTAAGCCCTTGCACGGGGAAGTGCTTGGCAATACACCAGGGAAATTTGGTGTGCGGTAGTCCTCGCACGGACGGGACGCCCGCCACTGCGATCGCGAATAAATTCCTGCTTCGCTGAGCTCCTCGCCTGAGCCCAAGTTCTTGGCTACGGAGTGTTTCTCACACCCTCCCCCTCCCTCCCTCGCGCGCCCCCTCCCCTCACGGGAACGCGCGCCCCCCCCTCCCGCTGCCGCTCCCGTTCCTCGCCCCGCCCCGGTCCCGTCCCGGTCCCGCCGCCCTCCCGCTCCCGCCCTCAGGACCCGGCCGCCATAATGAACCCCGGCCCGGCCACCGTAAGCACGGGGCTAGGAGTCACCTCCAGAGCCTCCCCGCGCCGTGGCGCCGACCGCCGGTGTGCCGCAGCACCGCGCCGGGCGTGGGACGGCGCCCCGAGCCCACAGTGCTCGTCAGAAAAGCCCCGCACCGACAACCGATACCCCCGCACCGACAACCAACAGCCCCCACGCCGACAACCAACGCACAAGCGGTGTTTTAGGCCGGATTCGTGGCCCCGTTGGTCCGGGAAGCAGTCGTCACGCTAAATTCTACCCCACGGCAGGGGAACGATGGGCATCGTGACAGATCGCCGCCCCAGAAAATAAACACATAAATAAATAATAAAAACGATAACGGGACGTGAATCGTGCCCTTAAGAACAGACATTGGGCAGTGAAATCACCGACTTCTGCAACAATACGTGCTCAGGGAACTGACTAAAACCCCTCCTGCATTGGCCATGTAATAGCTAGGCAAACATCACATAATGCTTCCCTCCCTCATGTACACCAAACCTATTAAGGCAACCATAGTAGTGTGATAACGTGATTTTTCTCCTCCAGATCAGCGTCAAAGGCAGCTACGCTAGGTTTGCTCATAAGTTCAAACGCTGCTTTATTTATTTATTTGAATTCCATTTTTCTTATTTAGAAGGATTTCCATAGGGTGACAGGCCTTTAATGACACTCACGACTCAGAAACATTTGCCGATGCAGTCAAACGGTGTCTATTAACGCGAGGCACTGAAGTTAATTGCTATTAAAAATGAGCCAAAACGAAAGGCAAGTATCTGCGTGTCCAGCAGAATGACAGCGATCATCACCATTTGATCAACCTTCCCTGTGAGTTCTGTCTGCAAGTTACTTTGAGGTAGCGCTAGAAAGAAGCGGTTGGTCCGGAGCATCCCTGCAAAAAGAAACATCCACGGCTTAAGTACCATTTACTCTTTTGGTATCCTTTTAAGTACTTTTTACCCGTTTCGGACTCCTGCCTTTTCCCGGCTCACTGACGACAGCATTAGTAGCCCCTCAAGCTACTGTCCTACAGCCTTTCCCATCAGTGAAGAGATAGGAAAAACCCCACTACTTCTTGGAAAAGAAAACCAGCAGGTTTTTGAATAAAAGCACTCTCTGTTGCAGCTAGGTACAACGAAAAGAGTTTATGAAATCATTACGGGACATTCTTGTAGAAAACTTCCTCAAGCTTGGAAGAAAAAAAAACATTTCAGCTAAGTAAAACAGAAAATAACTGGAAGAAGTGAAGTCTGGCGGTGTTGGAAAAGTTGCTTCAAAGACTTGTTTAATTAAAAAGAAGGAAGAAAGCAAGTTCCTACTGCAATCCCATCTTTGTCAAACTGATGGCGGGCACCAGTACGATGTGTTCAGCTAACACAGGCTGGAAGTTGTAACTGCAGCTGTGAAGTTTACCCAGTAAAAAGACTCCGCAAAGCATTGTAGCAATTCCGATGCAATCACTGCTTCCTGAATTTGTGACTCATGGTTAACACGGCAGTACAGGAAGAAGTCTGGCATTCAGTGTGCTCTTACGGTAAAGAATCTGCACTGCCGCACACCATCCCAAGCCAGGTATGCGCTCCTAACAGGAAAGGACGATAGGCTGATAAGTCTCAGCAGAGGGAAAAAGACATCAGAGAACTACTTTATAACAGCAGCACGCGGGCTGCAACCGACGTTCTCTTCCTCTCATCATTTTCATTTCTGTGGACTCCAAGAGAATACACTCCCAACATTTTTCAGCCCTGGAGAACAAACAGCCCAACCAATCTCATTCACTGAACTACAAAACTGGTATTTTCACTATCTAGTCCGGAAAAGGAGGCGCACGTCTCTAACGTACAGTGTAGAGACCTTGTTAATAGGCAAAGTCTGCATAAAATAGGTGGCCACAGCCTGATTTTCTGACGTTCAGGGCCTTGGGTCACACACCACCACAGCATCAGACTTAATGAAGTCACCAATCTATGTGGGCCTCTCGTTACACAGGTCACATGTTATGGACCAACCTCTCAAAGGCCAAAAAACAGCACTGATACTGCCGGGCCAACACACATCTGTAGCATCCCATTTCTGGGTGACAACACAATGAATGTTTCCACAAAGTACTCGATGCAACCTAACTACTGTGTTTGGTGATGCAAAGCAAGCCGTGTCAAAGCAGCGTAGCACCCAGGCACATTCCTGGAAGATGTTTTGCTGCTCACGTTGAAGAAAATAGATAAAAAAATCCTGTGCAGTTTGCACTTCTGAGCTCAAGTACCACAGCTATGCACTACAATTGAAGTGGCATCAAAGCTTGTAAGGTTTTGAAGCTTCAGCACTGCCATCCAAATTCAAGGAGGCTGCATCTATTATCTTGAATTTGCCCCAGCTCAGTCCCCTGAAACAATTCCATAGACACGTACAAGCAACCCTTTTCCCACCCAGATTCTTTGCTTCATCTATTCCACCTCTACCTTGTGTCATATTCTTATTAATCTGCCCCTCAAAAGACTCCCTGGCTCACACAAAGAAGCAACCCAACAAATCCCTGTTCCCAGCCACGTTGCTTTCATGCTTTGGGAAGAGTTAACTGCAACAGCTCTAACTGTGATGCCACCTCACCCCCTCCACCTATGTGAGGTTCTTCGCCTTCTGTCTCCTCCTACGTGTACACCTGCACTAGAACCAGGAAGAATGTGCTTCCTACAATACTCCAAGAGCCTCTTCTGTTTCAGGATGTCATCATTTCAATTCAGGACTGAAAGTATTCCTAGCAAAAACCCAACAGCTAATAGCTAACAGAAGCAGTTGCTGGTGATCAGCTACAAGTAACCTGGAAGTACTGAGGAGTCACAAAAGAGAATTTGCATTACATTTAAGAACAGCATGCAGCTTAGGACCACTGCTTTCACTGACTACACTAAGCCATAAAAAAGAATTGGATTCTTACCTGCCATCACAGCAATTATGGTTTATGTTGCCCCCAAAACACACACGGCAGTACCACAACTGTGTCAACTAGCTTTAACAGCTTCCCCAGCTATTAAGTACAGTAATTTCTGCTTCCTTTTTTTTCTTGGAGGAATATTCTTTTGTTTCCAGCCTCACTTACTTACTATACACACTGTTAATTAGCAACTATTTCTCCATACTCATAGGGTTATGGAGTCCCTATGACTGGAAAAGACTCTGTACCCTTCAAGATAAGAACAGCATAAAGGCAGCAACTCGCAAGACTGCTCTAGCTTAAAGCAAAGCTTTCCTCATGGCTCTCATCTCCTTTGACTTGAGTACTGTCATCCTTCTACCAGAGCTTTAAAAACTTCATTACCACGAATGAAGGAAGACCAGGGCAATCAGAGAGGGTAGCAGAGGGTATAACTTAAGGAGCTGTTACTAGGATTTTTTTGTTGTTCCTGGTGGACTATTTTTCTCCTTGCCAGCAAGGAGGGAAAACCAGCAAGTTGTTTTCTCCAAGATTTTTTTTTTTTAGGTTTAAGAACACGGATTATGTTGTAGCAATTTCTTCGCTGTAAAGCGTCAGCTGAGAAGTCTAACAGTAAGAAGGGCAAGGGAAAACTGAATGCTGATGCAGAGAGTGCCAGCAGACACCATCCTCATTCCACGGGATGTTTGTAGCTATGGCAGTTGAAGTCTACACTTCCATATGCTTAACATACCCTATTTATAAGCCGATTTTAGCTGACCTAGCATATATCAGTAGTACAGTTAGAGCCAGCAGCCTGCAGGAAAAAGTGGGCACAGGTGTTTCCATAGCAAGGCCTGTGAGTGTCTCCCATACATACTTCCAGTCTAAGCAAGCACATGAAAGGCTTGGCTTGTCGCTTACCTAAGGAACCAGGAAAACAAGGGAAAGCTAGATTTTGCTTGTGTCCTAATGCCCATATAAAAATAAAGACAGATGAAATACCCTTACTACCTTGTTAAATTCCATAAGCCGGAAGAGAACGTGCTGCACACAGGTACAAGTAAAATCCCTTGCTGGCAGGTTTGCAGAAACAAATTTTTTATTTACACAGGCAAGTCTATCTTTAGACCCCATTTACCTCCTTACATTTCTCGAATATTTACATGACTTCATGATGCTCCAAGAAGAGAGTGATGAACAAAAAGATTACAGAAACTGTCAAAAGCATAGCAAAAAAAACCCAACCTATCATTGTGCTTTAAAACTTATGAGCTAGAATAATGTAGAAGAAATGTAGTTTTAGCACTTTGGTCCTAACGGTCATGCTCTAGAAGACCCTTAAATAGCAGAGGGGATTTCAGAAGTGACCGTATCCAGAGGTTGCCAGTGACAATTCATGAGTGAATCATAGAGTTCTTCGCTTGTCTCCGTGAATTGTCTGTTCATTTCATCAACATCCAAGTAGAGCTGTGGATCTGAAAATAAAAGCCTGGTAAGTCCAAGTATCAAATCTGAGACATTCGCACAAAAAAACTTCACGTGAAATGGCTAATAAAATGTATTTTAAGCTAAGTGTAATAAGCTATTAGATCTACTAATTTTAGTGAGGTATTTAGTCCTCTAAAATTTTGAGCCTCACAACTCCAACTTTTGGGAATTTGTATATTAGAAGGCTGGGACTAGAACTGTCTTTCAAGATAAAGACAAAGACAATGTTTAAGATAGTAAAGATAACGTTTACGGATAATCAGCCATGAAACCCTCCCAAGAGTCATTTAATTCACTTCTACGGCAATACACGTTACATAGGATAGTTTCTAAACACTAACACAAAATGCCTCCACGTGAGGAACTTTGCAAACCTTCCAGGACACAAATATGTTTTGTACCGTATTTGTAAGTGCAAGCTGAATCCTCCTTTTGGAATCTGCAACATAAGCTTTTACCTCAGGGTGGAGAACAAAGCTTTTGCATATTACTGAGTTTCTAATATAAAATCTGTTTAGCGGAACCAATACAAAGAACAAAATTCTGTCTTAGACCATTTTCAAATGGGAATGAAGGCACAGGTACAAGAAACCTGCTGCGAAGCATTGACAGTGTCCCGTTTTACTTGATGCGGTCAGCGTATGCTGTATCAGCTTTAAAACCCCAGCTGATTGCAGATCAACCCCACAGAGGTTTGACCTCAGCTGAATTTTCAAGATGTTCTTCATCCAGTAGAGGTTGGCTTGTATTGTTAAAAGGCACAAGGATGGCTAAACTCAAGTGACAATGATAGAACCCTTATTACCGTCAGTAATTAGGTCATCACCGATTGCAGTCATAACTGAAGATTCCTGAAAGACAGAAAAGGCTAAGTTTAATCATAACTCATTTCAGAAAGCATCACAGATTCAAAGTGCTGCAGTCTCAACCCATTCCTTCTTCCTACAACTACAAGGATAGATGGCATTTTATCTATTTATTTTTAGAAGAAAGCCAATATTACAGTACAGGTTGGAAGGGACTTCCGGAGGTCACAACTAATACATTGACCACGATAAGACCACTTACAACAACTGTTTAATTTGCTTTAAGCAAAGCAAATCAGAAGAACAGGAACAGAAGAAGCGTACGCAATTATGCTGTCAAAACCATTCTTTGGTATGCGTGAACAAATAATGGTGTATAAATCACTAATTCTATGGATTTACTATTTAAGCACTTAAATACAAACACCTCTGAATGGAATCTGCTCTTTTAACTTCACACTAAGCAGAAAGCATGTTTTCAACTTCGGATTCTTTTTGCTGATTCACACAAATCTGTACAACGTATTATCTGTGAAATATTTTCTTTACAGCAAGCGTGCACTATCTTTACCTCAAAAACAGCTGGAGCCATTAAAGAATCTCCTAAAGAGCAGTCTCCAACAGCTTGCATGCTGTCATAGGGAGCATAGGAGCTGTAGTTGTAGTCAGCGTAAGCATCGTAACTCCTCTGCGAGTGGTAGTTCTGGTAATCTTGGCAATAATCATTATAGTTGTATGACTGGTACCGCTGCAATTCTGCTTTCAGTCTGAAACATGAGAAGTTGCATACAGTCAGAGAACAAGAGACTGTAAACCCAGTTCTGAACTTAAACAGTTTGTCAGCTTACATACTTCAAAACTTAAAAGGAAGCTTTCCTAAACAGTCACCTAAGTGACAGCTTAAGTCACAGCTCAAAACCTCATTTCTATAGAAGCAAGCATCCTCACCTTTGCCAATACCAGAAGGAATTGTTCTCATGGATTAACTCCAGAGCCTTGACATGGTTACCTGTACACATCAAGTATTTTTAGCGTTGGCATAAGCAAGCTGCTGCTAAGTCTCTGTGCTTTGCTAAAGATTGATTTAAGACCAGAGACATTTATCAAGCACAGCTGCTTTAAAGATGCAGTCTTAACCCTTCTATCTTTTGTTTGGTTAATTACTAGATCTTATTTCCAGAAAGAAGGGAATGGAGTCAGATTATCCATTTCAAAGAAGCATCTGACACTGCCTGTCAGTTTGCCATGTCTACCTCCACCTGCTCAGTTTTTTTGTTTGTTTAAAGTCCATTAAACATTCAACAGCTGCCAACTATACCGCTCAGGTGAAGTCAGTCTTGCTTAACAACACAATCGCGATTCTCCAGCATGACGCCTTATTATTAGTGGGAGAATTACAAAATACACTGGTTCTTAAGAAGAAAGGGCCAGCTGATTAGCTTTCACTACTTTCCCTTTCAAGATTTTCTCAGGGGCAGCTTCAGACTAATGACAAGAACCAAGACAAGTGCTATCTGTACTAAAACTGATGTACACTGCATAAAGAACATTCAGATAACCCAGCTGCATATTCAAAAAAATCCGCTGTTTAGACTTGTCTTCACTGATTCTGTACAGGCAGACCTCCTGTGTTTGCAATGCCCAGTTTCTCTCACTTGAATTGGGGATGCAGAGAAGTGAGTTCTATGCTTTTGGGGAAGAATACAAGCTGAAGGCATTCTGAAATAGCTTCCAAACTAAGCAAACGTGAGGGACAAACTAATCCAATGGCTGGGTATTTCAATGCTAAGAGAGCACGGTACTCAGCCATTCAGAAACGTATTACTGATGTGTATTTTAATACCTACATTTGTTTCAATACTGCAAAGCTACACAAGTTCTAATAAAGAGGTAATCCATTGTCTTGTTACTGTAGTAAACAAACAGAAGATACATCATCTTAGGTCTTCTGCTTCCAACTGCACTCTTCCTACATACAGTTGTGTAGGGAAGGAAAATCTGAAAATACTGTTGACGTTCTTCTGGATAGCCGAAGCAAGAAAACATGTTTGTGGCTCATTCTTGTTTTCAAAATAAAACGATATTAATTTAATCAAAAAATTTTGGCAAAGAATTTTGGACAGTGCTCTCTTGGAGAAGAGCATTTCCATTCTAAAGCAGAAGGAGGCAACATTTGCAGAATTATGCTAGGTAAACAGAAACAGAAGTGTCATTTTTTACTATTTAACAGAACACACAAGCTAACCTCATGAACATACTGAAATTGTTTGTATGAAGTCCTGTTTTGTCAGTATCCTGGATCAAAGTTCATCAAATTTGGTATCAGTTCTTTAACTGTTCAGAGAACTGAATTGCCTTAAATAAGTGATAGAACCGAGCCGGTAGAGTAAGAAACTCTCTCAGGAAGTGCTAAGCTTTAAACTCCCCATTGCCCTAAGCTCATGAAAAGCAAAGAATAGCATTCTAAACCTGTTCTAGTAATAACGCCTTTGGCTTTCTCCCTGCGTTCCCATTTTTTCCCCCCACTTCTTTCCTGTCAACCCACTGTAAAACTAGTTATGTGCTTCTCTCAAACTAGAGGGAAAGCTCTAAGAACAAGAACTCCCTAGCATATAAAACCACTTGTTGTCCCTTCTACCTTATGCAGGCCCAAACCTGAAAATATTTACCAATGCATTCAGCTTTGCTGCTGTTGAGAAACAAGGCTGGTTACAATGGCAGCTAAGCCCAAGTTGCGCTGTCTGGCTAGACTTAACAGTTGGATTCCCCCAGCCATCCTGAAGCAGGTTGATGAATCCAGGGAGTCAAAACATAGGACTTCTGCATTTCTGATTTTGTAGACTGCATCCTGTGTACAGCCACTACAGCAAGGGCCACAGACTTTCCAAAGGCAGAGCTACAAGAATCTGATTATTTAGAATAACTGTATCAATGCACAACTCCTTGGTTACCTTTTAGAAATTCCTATGCTCAGCCGGATTCCTTTTCCCCCCAGACGTGGTGCGTTCTGGCAGTCTTGCAGTGCCCTCATCTGATCACCTTGCTCACCAAATCTGACATAGGCATACCCTCTACTATTTTCAAAAGGGAGAAAACCAATTCTAGTATGCATAACAGTTACAAAGCTAACGAATTCAGTTTCTGTCTTCTACAAAAAACAGAAGATAGCAGCTACTATAGCTTCTATTACTTAAGCAACCTCTCTGGCATGTGCACGTGCACAGAAAAGGCTTTCACCAAATTAAAAAACTTGGGCCAGAAGCAAAAAGCTTATTCCTTGGTAGCATTAAGATGCAACTCACTGAGAGCCAGCAAAACAATACATTTTAAGTGCTCTCTGCGTAAGTAATCAGATTCCATATTTCTGCATATACAGCAGTTAATCAGTTAGCACTAACCCACTCCTTTTGGAGCCACAAACTTTATTGGTCACAAACACCAAGAGCTGGCTGTAATTATCTGAACCAGTATTAACCGGTACCTCTGAACTCTTCAAACAAAAATATCTTTCAGGTGCTCTTAGAAGAACAACATCAATTGCCTGCAACAATTTGATGGCTTTGCTAAACGGAGCACTGAAAAGCACAGTGGTACAGTTTCTTTTGTAGCCTGTTCAGAAATTATAGCCCCGTGCCTACAGCTTCAAATCAGGCCAAGCTTACCAGCCCAACTCTTACAGCTTAAGTTCACTGCACTCGAATGCCTTCAAGACGTGCTTTTAGGAGCCATGGAGAAGAACCCTCTGGTAAGACCACCATTATAAAGTACTGAGTGTTGTTTTACACTTAAAATAGAACTATCTGTTACAGTCATTCATCAGCTTTCCCTAGGCTGCTGCTCTCTCACTACTGAATGTGATCCTGCTCTCAGTTTCCCACTAACTTTTTCCCCCAGCGTTTATGGCCTCTTTTCATCTATGACACTTTTAAAGGCATTTTTCAGGTACTTAAAAAAGCCTAGCTCAAAACCAGAAAGATATCCTAATCCAAGAGCAAATGGGGAAAAAATAACCCAAACCAGAAGTGGAATAGGGAATAACTCTAACAAAAGTACTATGGCAAGAAAATGAAGTATGCCTGGAAAAACTGTGACATCAAAGCTTATCTTGCAGCCAATCAGTCAGTCAGTACAGAAGTGCCTTAGATCGCACTGGAAGACACCAGGTCAAACTCCCACAATACTGAGGAGGAGAACTGGTCTAAACTTGTCAAATACTTGACAACAGCCTGCTTAGCACTGTAACTGCATAGAGGAAGACAGATCCCTAAGGCATATGCTCAGACTTTTCTCTAATCCGAACTGTCAATCCATTAGAATTCTGAAAAAAGTCTTACATCAAAATAGATCTTCATTCAGACAACTATCGCTTGCCCATAACAGCCCATATTCCTCTTTCTGTTAACACCTGTGAGCTTCAAGGGGGCAAAGACAGTTGTCAGCCTTCAAGCAAGTCTAATCTACAATTGGACTCAGGATATAAAATATATATACACACACACACACACGCATAGATATATAGCATTGGTGGGCCAGAGATTTACTGAGTATTTCAACTCAACTGTCCAAAGGGACTCTTGCCAGCAGATCAGTGTGGTGCTCCTGCTCCAGAACATGGCACCCAACAGAGACCAGCATCACAAAAAACACTACCACCACTACCTACTCTACAAACAAAAGGTAGGGCACTGCAATAAACTTTGTGAACGAAATCAAAAGCAGTATGAGTTTGCTGTATCTCCTTCCTAAATGGAGAAGTAGAAAGGAGTTCTAACAGAGACAATTTAGAACAGTTTGAAAAAAACATAATTAAAACCCAGCACCTGATTGCACCTGTACCAGAACCTTAAAGCCAGTCGCTTCCACCCCTAAAAAGGTGGTTGTTGTGAAGTCCAACTTTTAGATGCCAAAACAAAGTGTTGAGTTCTTTCTGCAAGCCAAAGAATGCCCATGGTCACATAAGAATTGCTTGGCAGATGAGCATAGAGTCAACAAAATTCCCTGCTACTGTTCTTTGAAAAGAGCAACCCCCTAAAAACCGAGTGCAAAGTCCCTTAACTCAAGCATTATTACCCAAAACACCATTTGCCCAGAAGGAAAAGCCATCAATATTATCTGGAGGATAACTCATTTGACCTAAACCAAGAAAGCAGTATAACACAAGGCAGTCTCCTCAAGAAGAAATTCAATTAATTCTGCTGGATTTTTTTTATTTTAGAGATGAGTTAGCATTTGGCCTCAAATGATTCTAAAGAACACATGGTCTTCATGTGAACTCAAAGCAGACAATTAACTTCATCATGAAAGGAGTATTAAAAAGAAGAATAATAAATCATAAATCTTCCTCCATGTTTTTGCTTAAAAAATAAAGAAAAAAACACATCAATAAACATCCTCCTGAACTGTAACTCACTTCCCCTACTTCACCTTCTAAAGAATACTTCAGAAAGAATCATCCCATTAGGACAGAGCTTTCAAACTGCAAGCAATTAAATAGCTAAAACTAATAGCTTTTCCCCTAGGGAACATTAGGAGGGACAAATTATTTTGTTATAAGTAAACTGAGTTATAAACCATGAAATATCTGTCAAGGCAAAATTTGTAACGCTACAGATTTAGTTAAACTACAAAATGAGCCATATTTCCTGTAGAAGGAAAAAATTAGGCCTCCAATAGCAAAGATCCTTTCTGTGGATACAGCATTATAACGTGCCTTGTTTCCCATCTTCATATCCTACTCAGAAGATAAACTTGGGATAAAAAGTGGTGTATCAGTACTTTTATTCTTGCTCATCTTCCTTCCTTTCATAAAAACAACAATTTTCTCAAAGTTCTATTGATCTTCAAACACAATCCAGACTTTGCAGCTCCCTCAAAATACAAAATTTTCATTGGATTTCCCATTCCTTTTACTGAGAACTGTCACCACCTTTCAGGTGCAGACCGTACTGAAAAAGGAGATTTCTTTCTTCCTTCAAGTAAGTTTTAAATTAATAGATGTCATACCTTTCAGATGGTTCTGCTCGCTGTTCTGCAGGCAAAGTCTTCTCTCTCATCCCCTGCAAGTTAAGTTTAGTTCAAGACTTAGCTGAATATGTACAGAATACACAAAGTACCAACAACCACTTAATGTGGTTTTTTGTGGTTTTTATTTATTTATATTTAATTTTATAGCACTGAATACACCTCATCTACTTAACGTTGTTCCCTAATTCAGCATTGTGGGTACAGTTCAGTTAAATTTTGGGGCTAAAGTAAGCATCACTGCTTCACTCAGCATTGAGGACAAACTGATAGAACACTAAATCAAATTTGTCAAATCCTCTAACAAAGAAAGTAATTACTTTAAACAAAATGACAAAAATTGTGTGTGTGGGGGGGAGAGTTTTCATCAAAACTTGTGTTTACCAACCCCGTAAAAGGGACATATTTTTCTGTTTTCTATCATTTATCAACAAACAAGAAAAAAAAAAAAAACTCTACCCCCACAAAAAACTAAGCAGTTGCTGCTACATTCATTTTAGAACTTTACCAAATGGAGATTGTGCTGGCTAAACAATACAGAGATTGAAAGACTTAAAAGCAATAAGCAACCAGCATTACTGTCCACTTTGATTTCCAGCCTAAGAAGCCCATACACTTAACACGTGGTCATTTGTACACTCAGACCGATACTGGAAACACAGATGTTTTCGCAGAAAGAGATGCCCATTTAATTTTATGGAAAATTTATCAGACTCCATCTACTCCAAAGCAATCAAAACCGATAACTCAGCACATTGTCAGAACTCTCACTTGGAGCACATAGCTCACCTGGAATAGTTTACACAGAACACGAGCATGTCTCATCAGTGACAGCTTTGTGTACATGAGAATATAGAAGGAAAACATTTCTGTCTTTTAATATTCTTTCACTGAGAACAGGATGACTCAATAGCACATCATGACATCGTGAAAACAACCACAGGACACTGAGTGTTCCAAAAACAGAATTAAATCCATAAAAGCTCAATCTATTTCACAATGGTTCCCACTGCCTTAAAGCTCGCCTCAAACATACTATCAGTACTTTTTGCAAAGATAGGATAACAATTGGTTTGAGAAACATTCCAAGACTGGAAAAAAAAAACAGGCACATAAGGACTCAAAAATGTACTCACTTGGTACTTTGTGTCTACTCTCTGGCAAATTTTGCTGGACTGAGTAGTTGAAGTCGGTGATGGTTCAGAATACCGCGTATAACGCATCGGTTGACGGTTTACCGTTGGTGTCACAAGTCTCTTGACAGATGGAGGCTGGAATGCATTCTGGGATTCCAGCTTTGAAAGGGAAACAGCAATCAATTTATCCTTACGTCCACCCAAATTAATTCCAATATTTATTGATGAAAAAAAATTACAGAACTATAAACCTCCCCCCATCGGTCTTGGCACTCAGTGAATACAATTTGAAAATTCTGAAGACCGTTCAACTTGTAGAGGGAAATCACCAGAAAACAGTAACGAAATCCATAAAGCTATATATAAGTAGCCAAAGTCTGACTGAATTCCATTTCAAAATTTGGCAGTTAGCTTCATAGACAAAATAATTCATGCTACCATAATTAAAATAACCCATGTTCCTAGAATATGCTCCTATCTTTTCCTCTGCCCACACTGTGATTTTTTTTTTTAGTAGCTTAATTCATTAATTTAACATTCGAAGTGTTAAGCAACTAATTATACAGGCTTCTGGGCTTCACATCCCCTACATTTTCCCCCTTCAAAGTTACACAAACAATAGAACACACTCAAAAAAAACAACTTGTCAATCTTACAATAATCTCATTCATTAAAATATGATCCAATGCTTTACATGTGCATTAGATGCACTTCAAGTAGTGGGTTTGACTTCCCTTTTCAAAGCATTTTCACAGACCAGAGTTAATTTTTAACACAGACCACTGCGTGTTCTGCAAAACTGACTTAACTGAACTGTCAGACAGAAAACAAACCCTAAAGGCTACAAGATTTACCGATGGCTCCGCCTGCGGTCTTAAGGATCAGAAAATACAGTCTTAGGAAGCATGCTATTGTTCAAATCAATACCAACAGGAAATTGTTTACGCTGCAGCTTTAATTTCACAGTATCTCCCAGCTCTTAGTAATAGGATTCACACTCTCTCTAAAGTATACAAAAATACATCTTTCTAAAAAATATTACATTCAGTTTGAAACCTTGAATAAGACATGTTTTATGTAAGTTCACAAATCTACTTCGAGTGAACGACGGTTCATTGCTGGTTTTAAAGGTAAAAAAGAAAAATATTAAATCCCCCAGTTAGGCATTCAATACACCAAGAGCTATTCTGCCTGGTACAGTTCCTTGAAATAAGAAAAATACCACATCACTGCTACCCACTGCAGAAGTTTAGCCTGAGTGCACAAGTGTTCCGTCAACCGCATGTTCACTTTAGCAGGAAAACAAACGATCATCTCCTCAGCAAATAATTGCTTCTAATCGCGGGCTACCCTTCTCCCGCCACCATTATGAATTCTAGTATTATGAATAGACAATCTATCTCCTTTCACCCACTGACAGCTGCGTGCGACATTCATTTAGTGGCTGACAATTTCAGGCTCTCTGTTGCAAATCTGGCAGATCTTTCTTAATGCCTTATCACAGGTGTATTGCTATAATATAACTGAGAATTCACACCAGATTTGGTTTTAGTTATTTGGATAATATTTATGATATACTTCACTTCTCCATGCCCTTGTAATTTGGCAGATGGTGAAAAGATGGTCCAGGAAATCTGAGATGTTTGTAAACTCTGAAGTGATTGTAAACTTAATTATACATCCATCCAATCAAGGAATTAGCACAGAAACTTCTTGAGACACTGTCCCTTTTCTCATTAGAACAGAAGATGAAAAGTTTGCACATCTTGTTATTTCCTTCAGTCACCTGATCTTCAAGTGGTCATTTAAGAGTTTTGCAATTTAATAAGCCCAAGGATACCCCTAACTAACTGGTTCATGGTCAACTTACACAACACAGCGGCAAAACAGATGCCATTCTTTTAGCATCCTGTTGAAAAAACAGCGCAATAAATTAAACCGGCCACAACGTAAGGAAGAATAGTTTTATCTTTATGCTTTGATGGCACATTTACTAAGTTTTATAAACACATGAAGCAAAAACAGATTAAAAGAAGTGCTATTCACCAATAAAGGGCTTGACAGCTTCTCCATTGCCTCCAAGATGCGCCGTGATGAGGTACTTAAGGTAGCGTGGAACCGCACAGTTTCTTGTCTAGCTTTCGCTCTCCTATGTGCCTGAAAAATTAGCATTTTAAGTGTTACAATGGTCAATTCTCAGCTAAGGAGGCATGTATTTTATGTCCCAAGGCTACACTGATGATACAATCAATATATTCTGATGACAGAGAAACATGCAGTCACTGGGAGTTCAAGCCATAAAGAAGAGAATACATTCGGAGTTTAATGAAGTTTACCTTGGGCCTCAGTGCATCTTGCACGTGCTTGTTGCACAAGCAATAAAAGAACTCCGTACTTGTAAAAGGTCAAGACGGATGATGCTAGGACTGCTAAGGCCTCCGAAGCAGTAATCAGGGAAACAGAACTCAAGAAAAGGCTTGTGGTACAGAAAGCATTTTCAGTAACAACACAGACCTCAGAGTTTCACGATGGTCTAAGTGTACCATCTTAAAATCAGTGTATACAGTCATAACCAGGAACTAGTTTTACTTCTCTCTTGCTTCCTCCCTTCCCCCAAGATTAAAGTTGGCTGCAAATCTTTGTCTTAAAAGATAAAGATCTGATTTAAACTGTAACAGATCTAAACATTACACTGAAAAAGTAAACTGTGTATTTGCACCACCCAACTTCAAATATCAGTCAAAAACTTCCTTTGGTGTGACTTTTTTTCTTCCCAGGTTAAACCCCTCAAATAACCACACTGTGCTTATCACACGATGTGAAGACAGGAAGCAGACCACGCAGCATGTAAAAACACAAGTGAGACTCACAGAACCACAGAATGGTTAAGGTTGGAAGTGACCTCTAGAGATCGCCTGGTCTACCCCCCCGCTCGAGCAGGGCCACCCCGAGCAGGTTGCCCAGGACCATGTCAAGTCAGCTCTTGAAGACCTCCAAAGAGGGAGACTCCACAGCCTCTCCGGGCAACCCGTGCCAGGGCTCCATCACCCGCGCAGTGCAAAAGCATTTCCTGATGCTCAGACAGAGCCTCACGTTTCAGTTTGTGCCTGTTGCCTCTTGACCTGGCACTGGGCACCGCTGAAAACACAATGGCTCTCTATGCTCTTTGCACCATCCATTCAGGTATTTATATACACCAATAAGATCCCCCCTGAACCTCCTCTCCTCCATGCTAAACAGGCCCAGCAGTCTCTGCCTCTCCTCAGAGGAGAGGTGCTCCCAGTCCCTTGATCATCTTGGTGGCCCTTCACTGGACTCTCTAGTACCTTGCTGTCATTCACAGCAAGCAGCAAGAAGCAAGCTACTCTCTCCTTTAAAAGCCTAGTATTTTGGTTCCTCTTTTTACCATAATGCAGTAATATTGTAAAAAACAAAAATAGCCGACCAAAGAGGGTTCCCAGCTTTGCACCACAAGGTTTCAAGGTTTCCCGTAAGTGAGGTACTTGTACTGCCCTTTTTCCGTTGCAGAAATGGACTGTCAGAACAGAGCCAGCAAACCCGCGTTTTCATTTTCTTAAAATTCCTTTTGATTTATCGATAAAAGTCACTTTCATTTAAATACATTCCTACCAAACCTGATTTGACTTTCCTTTTCGATTCAGCTCTAGCTAATCAGAGTTGTCAGTAGTTTTTATTTGCTATTTCCAAGAACTCTTGGGGGCAAATAACTCTCTCCAAGAACTATATGAATCGTTCAAACAGAAAGCATGTTACTGCTTATCTTGGGACTGCATTTAGTCCTGCATGCCTCTGTGTAACAGAAGAACAAAGGATCAGCAAAGTTGATTTTAGATATTTTCAAAGACTGCAGGTTTATACAACATATCCATAGCATGAATGTAGGCATGCTTGGAAAAGAAGATCCACAGATAAATATTAGCCAGGTTTGACTACTACATTTGACTACTACATTTGACTACTACTCTACTTTTGTCATACCCGATAAGGTTCCGTTCTTCGATGCCTTGATTTTGCAGCTGCACCACCATAGGCCGTCTTTCCAGGGTAAAATGGAGAAAACCCAAGCTGGTTTTGCTTAAAAACAGACGTGCTTCCACGTGCCTACGGAAACACCGTACGATAGGTGGATAGAAAAACAGGTACACGTTCAAACTGATTAAAAGAAATACTGTGCAGTACTTACAGGACACAGTCCTCCAAAAGCAGATAAACCGAATGCGGGTTTCTTAGAGCTAGCTGCAGAATGCTGCGAGAGGGAATGAGTTCTTTCAGCTCCTGCGGGCAAGAGCAGTGATGATGAAGTATTTTTTAAAACTGCAACATCTGCCAAAATGACGTATGCTAGATGTAAATGCCTCTCGTACGTACAGAACTTTAACAATAAAGATCACACTAATTCAAGTTCTTCAATACAGAAAAAGAAGCATGACTTCAGCTTCTTTAAATAGATCAACTTCACGTACAGACTGAAAACCAAGTATCACCTACAAACTTGAAAACTGTTCACAGAGCTGCAAGTAGTTTTCAGCAATCTTACCAAGTTAACACTGTGCTTCCAATGCAGATTTTTTTTTCCTTCAGGCTAAGATAAAAGAGGACCGCATAAACATCAGTGCATTTGTACGGACAAAGCTTTTTTCTGTGTTGGTAAAAGGCTGGAGGCCAGCACAGATCATAATCGCACAGGTTTTAAACCTGGAAGATTCCCCAAAGGCTGCTCTAAGAGTTAACGATCTTCTGCCCATGTATGTTTTACGAAGACACACCAGAAAGTTCTAGTGCACTCAGGTTATATTGCTAAAGCCCAGCAACTCTACTCTCAGCTGTACAAAAGTTCTCTGGAAAACCTGCTGAGCACACGTCAGTCCCTGTCTATATGGGGGACTAGAAAAAGCTGCAAACCTGCTGTTCGCCCTTTCAGCGAGAAGACCTACGTACCAACCTACATCGACACGATGCTTATTTTTTATTTTAAAATGGTGTGCTTTCCTCAATGAATTTGGCAAAAGACATGAAAGTATTGACAGCTGAAGCCTTCTACCAAGAAAGGTCAAAAAACAGCCTATAGCTTATGTCAGAGTAGTTTCTTTATCTTCTCTTGCTGAAACACAGGAAAACATCTCGTGTTCCTATTTGTCACCTGCACTTATTCACATTTAACCAGCTGTCTGTTAGATATTCTGAGTCACTCTTCCTTCTAGACAATCAGCCTAGTTGTCAAGCTACGGCAAGTCAGCCTGATTTCCTACCGTCCCAGTTCAAAATTTACATATAACCTAGCTGAATGTGTATATTTCAGCATTGACTCTTTCTAACATCAGGGTATCATAAACGTATTCCAAAGCACGCTTCTATTAAAAAGGTGATAGGATTATATACTTCTAAAACACTAAAAATTCAATTTAATTCTCGCATCCAAAGTTGACATTCACCTATTTTATTTACTAAGGTGATGTGGAATATTAAAGAACGCAAGGTACTTCACATTAAAAAAAAAGTCAATTAAACAGAGAACACAAAAATCACCTTCATCAGATGCTCTAGAGGAGGAATCACTGGTTGTTGAGATGTTATCATCGTCTTGTTGAGAGGTACAATCTTCTATTTCTTTTATGAAGGACAGCCTAGGACTGCCAGTGCCAAATATAGAAGATGTCGAGGGCTGACAAGGTGGGACAGGAGAATCCAGCATGGTATAATTCAGACGGCTCCGATGAAGAGAGGGCCTTGTTAACACAACTGGGAAGTTCAGTGCTGATCTACTTGTGGATGGTTCTAGACAAGAACAGGGAGATAATTAGCTTTGCTATAGACAAGCCCACAGAAGCCAAAACCTGTTTCCTATCGACAGCCATGCTATTGCCAAGTTCTAAGCGCAAAAAGAGAGAAGCCAAATTTAACTTCTTCCTCACCCAGATAGGGTTGCATCTAACTGTCTGGCTACAACAACACTGCTTGCGATACACAGTATTAATGTTGCATCCAGAAGTAGTTAACTATGAGGTTTTACAACACCACATTCTGACCCCGTGCTCAAATGCTCTAACGCTGACTTGGCCGTTCACTAAATCAAACATATATACTCCTTCTCCCATGTACAGCTTGCAATAAGCTTTACAAAATTTGAGATTACACGGTAAATTACAGATAACACTGCAGCTTCCATAATATTGGAACAAAGGTTATATTAATCTGAATACACAACATGAAAATGAACGTTTGCAGTACTTTTTTCCCAAGTTCTTCCATATCAGCTCACGTTAGAGGCAAAACATCATCTCCTACCCATTAACTATTGGGATTTTGACCCAAGGGACAAGGATGTTGACCCAAGTAACCAGATGAGCATTTTTCCCTCTTGAAGCAAAGGGTCTGCAAACAATGCCAGTGGCCTGGAATAGGTGGCCTTGAAGTCTATCTTGCTAAATGAATGGAACTATTCATGGGTATTTTGCCTGATGAAAGCCTACTGTCTCTCCCAGGAATCTGGGCAATTCAAATGACTTTGAGCCACTATCCTCTTGATACTTGAACTGAAGCTTAAACTAGTTAGTTCAATCTTCATAACCACTGCAGTACCACTAATTAGCTCTCCAAACCATGAGCGGATTTTTAGGACAGCACCGTTTGAGATACAGAAAGGTATTCAGGCGGAAGGCCACCCAATATAGGCTCCAGCACACTGATACCTCAGAACTGAAGAAACACATTGGTTTCAAAATGTAGTAATAATTAAAAAAAAAAATCTTAAGCATAGTAAGTAACACCCACGGACAGCAACATAAGCTGCAAAAGGTTCCAGGGTGTCCACCTGCTCCTGATCTCCTGGAGTTAGCAAGCTTGCAGTGCAGCTGTTCTTACTGAAAGCTCCTTTCACGCAGTTACATAGGAAAGCCAACATGTGTTCCTCAGTCACGAAGACCTTCTCTATTCTTTTCTCCAAACTCATTCCCAAGCTACAGCTACACAGAAAGCCATCAATCTCCTTGTTTACAATTAGATGAGATTGGAGGCAAAGATATTTCCTCCTTATTTTTTGATTCTGCCAACAACAGAAGCAACTGACTTTCCACATTATCTATGGTTACCTACGCACGCTCAGACAAAACTTCTTTACTTATTAAAAGCTGACTTCCCCAAAACAGCTAATTTAAGAGAAACTCAAATAAGAATAGATGCAAATTTATACAACAGGACTACAGGAACAGTGAGAGGCACTGGATGTAAGACAAATTAATCTTTCATGAGGTAAAGGACTTGCAAACCTCGTTGCCAACGGTCCAAATACCTTTTCAAAGACACCCCCTCCCCCCGCGTAGACCTTAAAGTTATTGAATATTTTAAGGATAATAATCTCATAAACCACATCTGTGCACAAGTTCCCCAGTTCACCATCAAGTTAACGAGGAACTTTACTAAATTGATCAAAGCCCAGAACAAAAAAAAACAAAACAAAACAAACAAACTCAGGACACGAGACGGAATTTTCCTCTGCCATTCTAGCATCTAGTATTTTGTTTCAAAGACTGCAAAACAAATTAATTTTTTTAATTGCCATAGGCAATTAGACAGATTTTCATTCCATATCTTTTAAAAGATGGAAAATGCAACCCAGCACACTTGCAAATGACTTATTTTCAGCATTTAGCACCTGGCTAATAGAGTACCTAAAGTTAACTGATGCCTTCCAAGAGCATAAGATGTATGCTTCGTAACTGTGTATACAGTTTAAAGCTAAGACGGTTTCACAAACAGTTGTTTTGACTTTTTTGATTGTTTTTTTTTCATTCTGTCAAAACCTCATTCCAATTTCCTTTTGAAATTCAGATTCAAAACTAGAAATCTGTGAATAAATACAGATGGCCAGAATTCCAAATGATTTTTCACATACCTCGTCTACTAATTCCTGCTGGTTCAGGCGTGAATCTCTCATCGATTATGGTATCTTCATCTGCATAATCGTGATGATAGTTTACCGGAGTCTCCTCCTGGTTTGCAGATTCATTTCTGTCTACACACTCCTCCTCACGCTTATTGAAATACTTCTGCAGCCAGGCCGGTACAATAGTTTTCACCGTTTCTGTCATTCTGCTAATTATTCCCTGCTTGAAAGAAAAAACACTTGTTTAATTACAGAAACACAGTCAACAGCATATGCTGGGATACCACCTTCCACGGACCTTGAAGACAGATATTATACAGCAAATATTCAGAAGACGACGACGAGGTTGATCCCTGGCATAGGATCGCTACACTTCTGGTAAACCTAAAATTCACCTAAGATTGATTTACAACTACCTATCACTTTCTGCACTTCCAAGTGACCTTGGCAAGGTTCAAAGTTTTGAAACCTCTGCCAAAATTCACCAGCAGGTCGTCAATCTGCAAGGCTATCAGGAAACTCTACGCCTGAATAGCTCCTGACCTACAGACTTGTTCCAGGACTCTTCCTCTTCGCACCCTCACGTGAAAACCAACTAAACCAGAAGTTCAGCAATTATCTACTGCGACAGTCAGGACCATACTACTCATTAAAATCAGTGAATCTAAATATTTTCAATTTTAGTAATGCTGAATTGCAGTGACTATACGCACAAAAAACAGTTCTGCTCTCAACAGTCAGGCTAACCCAGAAGATGTCCTGGAAGAAACACAGCTATAGCTATAGCACCAGCACCTCCTCTTGCAAGAGCCTTCTAAAGCTGTTGCTGTATTTTGTAGAAGACTGACTCTGCGGCATACATCGGGTACGATCGGAGAATTCCCACCTGACCGAAAGCCCCAGGAACTACGGTTAAATAAAAGATACATTAATATAAATGAATATAATTAATAATAAAAATTAATAATAAAAATTAATATCCAGAAAGCTGACAATCATGAGCTAGGCATCCTGCTAATCATCCCTCCTGCAGGCAGGGGGAAAAAAAAAAAAGTAAATTAGATCCAGGACTAGTTCCCAGGAACTTTGAAGCTGCTAACTATACTGTCTACAGTGCCCAGGCACCTTCAGAGCTTAATGGTAAGAGACAGAGGGTTTGGTGGGCTGTAATTACGATCACAAGCACACAAAACACATCTATTTAAGTATTTCTAAGAATCGACTTATCGACTAAAGTTGTAGGGGGAAGGATGAGAAAAACAGCGGGGTAGGGATCAGAACCAGAGGTATAACCTCACAAAATCGCATCGGTCGCTTTCGTGCCTCCCCAACTGCATCACTGAGAGACAATTAACATTAAGCCACAGAACCTTCTGCAGAGTGGACATGATATTGAAAATAAACTGAAATTAATTGACAAATGCTCTAAGCAAGCTATCTGCTCAAAGCTCGTCCTTTTACGTTATGAACATTTGCACGATTCGTCTGGTTACAAAGCTAACTGCTATAATAAATGCACACATGTAACACCTATCAGTTTGTCTATTTATCAAATCATTAAAATTCTTCCCCGATAAGTTACTGTTAATTTGATCTGCGCTGGATGTGCAGCAGCCATTCTCTGTGCAGAATCCCCCAGATATCCCCACGCACGTGTTTGCTCTGGCACACTCTTTAAATAAACCTACTGGAAAACACGCAGAGATAACAGACAATGGAAAAGTTAGAAAACCATCTCCACTGATTATTTTTAATCCACGTGTAAGGTTTATCAGTTAGCTACACGGTGTCGGCACACGCAAGCTATGGCACTTTCAACATTAATGCACTGTTCAAGCCAGAGGTTTCAACGGTTGCTCTGTAAGCGTGGGGAATGTTTGCATTGCCCTTCCAGGCCAGCTTTAGATGGACAAGATTGATTGTCAATATATGGTATAAGGGACTTGGCATTTCTGCAAGTGATAAAAACCTAATTGAGCAGCTATCCATGCGTAGCGCTCCCTTGGTTTTGCATATGATAATCAATCCCCTCAGCTACGTTGCTCATTTCATAGCGGAGAGGTTTTGGCTGAACAAACATGTGCAGAGGGCATCTCCAGAGCATCTCTCTGGGCGTCCTGACATTTCTTAGCAAAGAGCTGCTGGGAGGGATCTCGGCGCGTCCCCCCTCCAGCACGGGGATTTTCACAGCCCGAATTGACGGACCGCTTTCACCGTCAACCTGCTGTACCCTACAGCACAAACGAGAAGCAAAGCCTGGCAGGTAACGTTCAGAGAATTGATGATGGGCTGAGGAGGGGTGCAGGGAGCGGGGAAAGCCCTGGGGGTGGCACTGGGGGTCCTGAGGGCAGCGGGCTGGGGGTGAAGGGGAGGGGGAGGAGGGGGGTAATGGGCTGGGTAGAGGGGTAAGGGGGTAAGTAAGGGGCTGAGGGGATAACTGAGGGGGTTAGGAAGGGGCTGAGGGGGTAACTAAGGGGGTAACTAAGCGGTCGAGGGGGTAACTAAGGGGGTAACTAAGCGGTCGAGGGGGTAACTAAGGGGGTAAGGAGGTGGGTAGGGGGTAACTAAGGGGATAAAGGGGCGGGTAAGGTAAGGGGGTAAGTAAGGGGGTAACTGGTGGGCTGAGGGGGAAGGGCCCGCTGTGGGGGGGCCGCTCCTCACCCGCTTGCTCCTGGCACAGGGGGGCTTCGCGGCGCCCAAACGGTGGCGCCGCCTCTTCACCTTGCCGCCGGCCGCTCCTCCTCCTCCTCCTCCTCCTCCTCCTCCTCCTCCTCCTCCTCCTCCTGCTCCTCCTCCTCCTGATCGGGCTCCTGGGCTGCCGCCCGGCGCCCCGCCGCCACCGGCCCTGCCACCGCCGGCCATGCCGCTGCCGGTCGCGCCGCTACCGGTCGCGCCGCCCGAGGCCATACCGCCCCCCCCCCCGCGTTCGGTGCCGTCACGGGGCCCCCCCGCCCCCCGCCGCCACGCGCCGCGGGGCCTGCCCTGCCCCTCGTGGGAATAAAAATGTTGTTTTTGCAGAGTTACGTTGTTTAAAGGTAAGGAATGGGGTATTGAGGTGTGCTTGCAGCGATAAGAACGCTTAGCAGGCGACCTTGTAAAATGCAGACAACCAGACTCCGTAGAACAATTCGGGGAAAATCACGGTGTTGAGTCAAGTCAGGTAAGTGAAGAAACATTACCGCTTCAACCAGTAAAAAAGTCAAAAGAAATTCGAAATTTAACAGGCCGGCAACTGAAGGCCATGCATTGTCTGGGAAGCATCAGACAGATTGTGAGCCTGGATCACCCCCTCAGTGGGGAAACAGGGGAGGGTCCCGTCATCAAAAAGTATATAAACTGGGTTTTGGAACCAGCAGGGGCGCTCCTGCTCGTGGGACGCCCGCCACTGCGATCGCGAATAAATTCCTGCTTCGCTGAGCTCCTCGCCTGAGCCCAAGTTCTTGGCTACGGAGTGTTTCTCACAATTTGGGGGCTCGTCCGGGAGCCAGTCGCCTACTGGGGAGCCCCACCGCCGCAGCAGCAGGAAGGCATGCCCCGCTGATTTCAGCGGTCCTGTGCATCGACGGCGGCGGTTCTGCGGAGAGCTGACAGAGGGCCCGAGACTGATGAAAGAGGCAGGATCCGTGAAGGAGTGGGGAAGGGAAGAAGGCAGGCACTCCGGCTTTGAGAATTGATCCGGTAACTCTGTGCACAGACCAAGGTAAGAAATAGGAAGTATTGCCTTGGGGGTCGGGTGAGACTCTGTGTGCCGTGTGATTGAGACGTACTTTTGTACGGAGCGAGTGTGGAGTCCTGATCCGCGGTTCCGCAGCTCCGCGAGGGGCGCGGCCGGAGACGGACGAAGCGTGAGATAAGGGAGAGAAAGGAAGAGTCTCGGGAAATGCGGTGTATGGTAAGCCCTTGCACGGGGAAGTGCTTGGCAATACACCAGGGAAATTTGGTGTGCGGTAGTCCTCGCACGGACGGGACGCCCGCCACTGCGATCGCGAATAAATTCCTGCTTCGCTGAGCTCCTCGCCTGAGCCCAAGTTCTTGGCTACGGAGTGTTTCTCACACCCTCCCCCTCCCTCCCTCGCGCGCCCCCTCCCCTCACGGGAACGCGCGCCCCCCCCTCCCGCTGCCGCTCCCGTTCCTCGCCCCGCCCCGGTCCCGTCCCGGTCCCGCCGCCCTCCCGCTCCCGCCCTCAGGACCCGGCCGCCATAATGAACCCCGGCCCGGCCACCGTAAGCACGGGGCTAGGAGTCACCTCCAGAGCCTCCCCGCGCCGTGGCGCCGACCGCCGGTGTGCCGCAGCACCGCGCCGGGCGTGGGACGGCGCCCCGAGCCCACAGTGCTCGTCAGAAAAGCCCCGCACCGACAACCGATACCCCCGCACCGACAACCAACAGCCCCCACGCCGACAACCAACGCACAAGCAGTGTTTTAGGCCGGATTCGTGGCCCCGTTGGTCCGGGAAGCGGTCGTCACGCTAAATTCTACCCCACGGCAGGGGAACGATGGGCATCGTGACAGATCGCCGCCCCAGAAAATAAACACATAAATAAATAATAAAAACGATAACGGGACGTGAATCGGGCCCTTAATAACAGACATTGGGCAGTGAAATCACTGACTTCTGCAACAATACGTGCTCAGGGAACTGACTAAAACCCCTCCTGCATTGGCCATGTAATAGCTAGGCAAACATCACATAATGCTTCCCTCCCTCATGTACACCAAACCTATTAAGGCAACCATAGTAGTGTGATAACGTGATTTTTCTCCTCCAGATCAGCGTCAAAGGCAGCTACGCTAGGTTTGCTCATAAGTTCAAACGCTGCTTTATTTATTTATTTGAATTCCATTTTTCTTATTTAGAAGGATTTCCATAGGGTGACAGGCCTTTAATGACACTCACAACTCAGAAACATTTGCCGATGCAGTCAAACGGTGTCTATTAACGCGAGGCACTGAAGTTAATTGGTATTCAAAATGAGCCAAAACGAAAGGCAAGTATCTGCGTGTCCAGCAGAATGACAGCGATCATCACCGTTTGATCAACCTTCCCTGTGAGTTCTGTCTGCAAGTTACTTTGAGGTAGCGCTAGAAAGAAGCGGTTGGTCCAGAGCATCCCTGCAAAAAGAAACATCCACGGCTTAAGTACCGTTTACTCTTTTGGTATCCTTTTAAGTACTTTTTACCCGTTTCGGACTCCTGCCTTTTCCCGGCTCACTGATGACTGCATTAGTAGCCCCTCAAGCTACTGTCCTACAGCCTTTCCCATCAGTGAAGAGATAGGAAAAACCCCACTACTTCTTGGAAAAGAAAACCAGCAGGTTTTTGAATAAAAGCACTCTCTGTTGCAGCTAGGTACAACGAAAAGAGTTTATGAAATCATTACGGGACGTTCTTGTAGAGAACTTCCTCAAGCTTGGAAGAAAAAAAAACATTTCAGCTAAGTAAAACAGAAAATAACTGGAAGAAGTGAAGTCTGGCGGTGTTGGAAAAGTTGCTTCAAAGACTTGTTTAATTAAAAAGAAGGAAGAAAGCAAGTTCCTACTGCAATCCCATCTTTGTCAAACTGATGGCGGGCACCAGTACGATGTGTTCAGCTAACACAGGCTGGAAGTTGTAACTGCAGCTGTGAAGTTTACCCAGTAAAAAGACTCCGCAAAGCATTCTAGCAGTTCCGATGCAATCACTGCTTCCTGAATTTGTGACTCATGGTTAACACGGCAGTACAGGAAGAAGTCTGGCATTCACTGTGCTCTTACGGTAAAGAATCTGCCCTGCGCACACCATCCCAAGCCAGGTATGCGCTCCTAACAGGAAAGGACGATAGGCTGATAAGTCTCAGCAGAGGGAAAAAGACATCAGAGAACTACTTTATAACAGCAGCACGCGGGCTGCAACCAACGTTCTCTTCCTCTCATCATTTTCATTTCTGTGGACTCCAAGAGAATACACTCCCAACATTTTTCAGCTCTGGAGAACAAACAGCCCAACCAATCTCATTCACTGAACTACAAAACTGGTATTTTCGCTATCTAGTCCGGAAAAGGAGGCGCACGTCTCTAACGTACAGTGTAGAGACCTTGTTAATAGGCAAAGTCTGCATAAAATAGGTGGCCACAGCCTGATTTTCTGACGTTCAGGGCCTTGGGTCACACACCACCACAGTATCAGACTTAATGAAGTCACCAATCTATGTGGGCCTCTCGTTACACAGGTCACATGTTATGGACCAACCTCTCAAAGGCCAAAAAACAGCACTGATACTGCCGGGCCAACACACATCTGTAGCATCCCATTTCTGGGTGACAACACAATGAATGTTTCCACAAAGTACTCGATGCAACCTAACTACTGTGTTTGGTGATGCAAAGCAAGCCGTGTCAAAGCAGCGTAGCACCCAGGCACATTCCTGGAAGATGTTTTGCTGCTCACATTGAAGAAAATAGATAAAAAAATCCTGTGCAGTTTGCACTTCTGAGCTCAAGTACCACAGCTATGCACTACAATTGAAGTGGCATCAAAGCTTGTAAGGTTTTGAAGCTTCAGCACTGCCATCCAAATTCAAGGAGGCTGCATCTATTATCTTGAATTTGCCCCAGCTCAGTCCCCTGAAACAATTCCATAGACACGTACAAGCAACCCTTTTCCCACCCAGATTCTTTGCTTCATCTATTCCACCTCTACCTTGTGTCATATTCTTATTAATCTGCCCCTCAAAAGACTCCCTGGCTCACACAAAGAAGCAACCCAACAAATCCCTGTTCCCAGCCACGTTGCTTTCATGCTTTGGGAAGAGTTAACTGCGACAGCTCTAACTGTGATGCCACCTCACCCCCTCCACCTATGTGAGGTTCTTTGCCTTCTGTCTCCTCCTACATGTACACCTGCACTAGAACCAGGAAGAATGTGCTTCCTACAATACTCCAAGAGCCTCTTCTGTTTCAGGATGTCATCATTTCAATTCAGGACTGAAAGTATTCCTAGCAAAAACCCAACAGCTAATAGCTAACAGAAGCAGTTGCTGGTGATCAGTTACAAGTAACCTGGAAGTACTGAGGAGTCACAAAAGAGAATTTGCATTACATTTAAGAACAGCATGCAGCTTAGGACCACTGCTTTCACTGACTACACTAAGCCATAAAAAAGAATTGGATTCTTACCTGCCATCACAGCAATTATGGTTTATGTTGCCCCCAAAACACACACGGCAGTACCAGAACTGTGTCAACTAGCTTTAACAGCTTCCCCAGCTATTAAGTACAGTAATTTCTGCTTCCTTTTTTTTCTTGGAGGAATATTCTTTTGTTTCCAGCCTCACTTACTTACTATACACACTGTTAATTAGCAACTATTTCTCCATACTCATAGGGTTATGGAGTCCCTATGACTGGAAAAGACTCTGTACCCTTCAAGATAAGAACAGCATAAAGGCAGCAACTCGCAAGACTGCTCTAGCTTAAAGCAAAGCTTTCCTCATTGCTCTCATCTCCTTTGACTTGAGTACTGTCATCCTTCTACCAGAGCTTTAAAAACTTCATTACCGCGAATGAAGGAAGACCAGAGCAATCAGAGAGGGTAGCAGAGGGTATAACTTAAGGAGCTGTTACTAGGATTTTTTTGTTGTTCCTGGTGGACTATTTTTCTCCTTGCCAGCAAGGAGGGAAAACCAGCAAGTTGTTTTCTCCAAGATTTTTTTTTTTTAGGTTTAAGAACACGGATTATGTTGTAGCAATTTCTTCGCTGTAAAGCGTCAGCTGAGAAGTCTAACAGTAAGAAGGGCAAGGGAAAACTGAATGCTGATGCAGAGAGTGCCAGCAGACATCATCCTCATTCCACGGGATGTTTGTAGCTATGGCAGTTGAAGTCTACACTTCCGTATGCTTAACATACCCTATTTATAAGCCGATTTTAGCTGACCTAGCATGTATCAGTAGTACAGTTAGAGCCAGCAGCCTGCAGGAAGAAGTGGGCACAGGTGTTTCCATAGCAAGGCCTGTGAGTGTCTCCCATACATACTTCCAGTCTAAGCAAGCACATGAAAGGCTTGGCTTGTCGCTTACCTAAGGAACCAGGAAAACAAGGGGAAGCTAGATTTTGCTTGTGTCCTAATGCCCATATAAAAATAAAGACAGATGAAATACCCTTACTACCTTGTTAAATTCCATAAGCCGGAAGAGAACGTGCTGCACACAGGTACAAGTAAAATCCCTTGCTGGCAGGTTTGCAGAAACAAATTTTTTATTTACACAGGCAAGTCTATCTTTAGACCCCATTTACCTCTTTACATTTCTCGAATATTTACATGACTTCATGATGCTCCAAGAAGGGAATGATGAACAAAAAGACTACAGAAACTGTCAAAAGCATAGCAAAAAAAACCCAACCTATCATTGTGCTTTAAAACTTATGAGCTAGAATAATGTAGAAGAAATGTAGTTTTAGTCTTTGGTCCTAACGGTCATGCTCTAGAAGACGCTTAAATAGCAGAGGGGATTTCAGAAGTGACCGTATCCAGAGGTTGCCAGTGACAATTCATGAGTGAATCGTAGAGTTCTTCGCTTGTCTCCGTGAATTGTCTGTTCATTTCATCAACATCCAAGTAGAGCTGTGGATCTGAAAATAAAAGCCTGGTAAGTCCAAGTATCAAATCTGAGGCATGCGCACAAAAAAACTTCACGTGAAATGGCTAATAAAATGTATTTTAAGCTAAGTGTAATAAGCTATTAGATCTACTAATTTTAGTGAGGTATTTAGTCCTCTAAAATTTTGAGCCTCACAACTCCAACTTTTGGGAACTTGTATATTAGAAGGCTGGGACTAGAATTGTCTTTCAAGATAAAGACAAAGACAATGTTTAAGATAGTAAAGATAACGTTTAAGGATAATCAGCCATGAAACCCTCCCAAGAGTCATTTAATTCACTTCTACGGCAATACACGTTACATAGGATAGTTTCTAAACACTAACACAAAATGCCTCCACGTGAGGAACTTTGCAAACCTTCCAGGACACAAATATGTTTTGTACCGTATTTGTAAGTGCAAGCTGAATCCTCCTTTTGGAATCTGCAACATAAGCTTTTACCTCAGGGTGGAGAACAAAGCTTTTGCATATTACTGAGTTTCTAATATAAAATCTGTTTAGCGGAACCAATACAAAGAACAAAATTCTGTATTAGACCATTTTCAAATGGGAATGAAGGCACAGGTACAAGAAACCTGCTGCGAAGCATTGACAGTGTCCCGTTTTACTTGATGCGGTCAGTGTATGCTGTATCAGCTTTAAAACCCCAGCTGACTGCAGATCAACCCCACAGAGGTTTGACCTCAGCTGAATTTTCAAGATGTTCTTCATCCAGTAGAGGTTGGCTTGTATTGTTAAAAGGCACAAGGATGGCTAAACTCAAGTGACAATGATAGAACCCTTATTACCGTCAGTAATTAGGTCATCACCGATTGCAGTCATAACTGAAGATTCCTGAAAGACAGAAAAGGCTAAGTTTAATCATAACTCATTTCAGAAAGCATCACAGATTCAAAGTGCTGCAGTCTCAATCCATTCCTTCTTCCTACAACTACAAGGATAGATGGCATTTTATCTATTTATTTTTAGAAGAAAGCCAATATTACAGTACAGGTTGGAAGGGACCTCCGGAGGTCACAACTAATACATTGACCACGATAAGACCACTTAAAACAACTGTTTAATTTGCTTTAAGCAAAGCAAATCAGAAGAACAGGAACAGAAGAAGCGTACGCAATTATGCTGTCAAAACCATTCTTTGGTATGCGTGAACAAATAATGGTGTATAAATCACTAATTCTATGGATTTACTATTTAAGCACTTAAATACAAACACCTCTGAATGGAATCTGCTCTTTTAACTTCACACTAAGCAGAAAGCATGTTTTCAACTTCGGATTCTTTTTGCTGATTCACACAAATCTGTACAACATATTATCTGTGAAATATTTTCTTTACAGCAAGCGTGCACTATCTTTACCTCAAAAACAGCTGGAGCCATTAAAGAATCTCCTAAAGAGCAGTCTCCAACAGCTTGCATGCTGTCATAGGGAGCATAGGAGCTGTAGTTGTAGTCAGCGTAAGCATCGTAACTCCTCTGCGAGTGGTAGTTCTGGTAATCTTGGCAATAATCATTATAGTTGTATGACTGGTACCGCTGCAATTCTGCTTTCAGTCTGAAACATGAGAAGTTGCATACAGTCAGAGAACAAGAGACTGTAAACCCAGTTCTGAACTTAAACAATTTGTCAGCTTACATACTTCAAAACTTAAAAGGAAGCTTTCCTAAACAGTCACCTAAGTGACAGCTTAAGTCACAGCTCAAAACCTCATTTCTATAGAAGCAAGCATCCTCACCTTTGCCAATACCAGAAGGAATTGTTCTCATGGATTAACTCCAGAGCCTTGACATGGTTACCTGTACACATCAAGTATTTTTAGCGTTGGCATAAGCAAGCTGCTGCTAAGTCTCTGTGCTTTGCTAAAGATTGATTTAAGACCAGAGACATTTATCAAGCACAGCTGCTTTAAAGATGCAGTCTTAACCCTTCTATCTTTTGTTTGGTTAATTACTAGATCTTATTTCCAGAAAGAAGGGAATGGAGTCAGATTATCCATTTCAAAGAAGCATCTGACACTGCCTGTCAGTTTGCCATGTCTACCTCCACCTGCTCAGTTTTTTTGTTTGTTTAAAGTCCATTAAACATTCAACAGCTGCCAACTATACCGCTCAGGTGAAGTCAGTCTTGCTTAACAACACAATCGCGATTCTCCAGCATGACGCCTTATTATTAGTGGGAGAATTACAAAATACACTGGTTCTTAAGAAGAAAGGGCCAGCTGATTAGCTTTCACTACTTTCCCTTTCAAGATTTTCTCAGGGGCAGCTTCAGACTAATGACAAGAACCAAGACAAGTGCTATCTGTACTAAAACTGAGGTACACTGCATAAAGAACATTCAGATAACCCAGCTGCATATTCAAAAAAATCCGCTGTTTAGACTTGTCTTCACTGATTCTGTACAGGCAGACCTCCTGTGTCTGTAGTGCCCAGTTTCTCTGACTTGAATTGGGGATGCAGAGAAGTGAGTTCTATGCTTTTGGGGAAGAATACAAGCTGAAGGCATTCTGAAATAGCTTCCAAACTCAGCAAACATGAGGGACAAACTAATCCAATGGCTGGGTATTTCAATGCTAAGAGAGCACGGTACTCAGCCATTCAGAAACGTATTACTGATGTGTATTTTAATACCTACATTTGTTTCAATACTGCAAAGCTACACAAGTTCTAATAAAGAGGTAATCCATTGTCTTGTTACTGTAGTAAACAAACAGAAGATACATCATCTTAGGTCTTCTGCTTCCAACTGCACTCTTCCTACATACAGTTGTGTAGGGAAGGAAAATCTGAAAATACTGTTGACGTTCTTCTGGATAGCCGAAGCAAGAAAACATGTTTGTGGCTTATTCTTGTTTTCAAAATAAAACGATATTAATTTAATCAAAAAATTTTGGCAAAGAAGTTTGGACAGTGCTCTCTTGGAGGAGAGCATTTCCATTCTAAAGCAGAAGGAGGCAACATTTGCAGAATTATGCTAGGTAAACAGAAACAGAAGTGTCATTTTTTACTATTTAACAGAACACACAAGCTAACCTCATGAACATACTGAAATTGTTTATATGAAGTCCTGTTTTGTCAGTATCCTGGATCAAAGTTCATCAAATTTGGTATCAATTCTTTAACCGTTCAGAGACCTGAATTGCCTTAAATAAGTGATAGAACTGAGCCGGTAGAGTAAGAAACCCTCTCAGGAAGTGCTAAGCTTTAAACTCCCCATTGCCCTAAGCTCATGAAAAGCAAAGAATAGCATTCTAAACCTGTTCTAGTAATACCGCCTTTGGCTTTCTCCCTGCGTTCCCATTTTTCCCCCCCACTTCTTTCCTGTCAACCCACTGTAAAACTAGTTATGTGCTTCTCTCAAACTAGAGGGAAAGCTCTAAGAACAAGAACTCCCTAGCATATAAAACCACTTGTTGTCCCTTCTACCTTATGCAGGCCCAAACCTGAAAATATTTACCAATGCATTCAGCTTTGCTACTGTTGAGAAACAAGGCTGGTTACAATGGCAGCTAAGCCCAAGTTGCGCTGTCTGGCTAGACTTAACAGTTGGATTCCCCCAGCCATCCTGAAGCAGGTTGATGAATCCAGGGAGTCAAAACATAGGACTTCTGCATTTCTGATTTTGTAGACTGCATCCTGTGTACAGCCACTACAGCAAGGGCCACAGACTTTCCAAAGGCAGAGCTACAAGAATCTGATTATTTAGAATAACTGTATCAATGCACAACTCCTTGGTTACCTTTTAGAAATTCCTATGCTCAGCCGGATTCCTTTTCCCCCCAGACCTGGTGCGTTCTGGCAGTCTTGCAGTGCCCTCATCTGATCACCTTGCTCACCAAATCTGACATAGGCATACCCTCTACTATTTTCAAAAGGGAGAAAACCAATTCTAGTATGCATAACAGTTACAAAGCTAACGAATTCAGTTTCTGTCTTCTACAAAAAACAGAAGATAGCAGCTACTATAGCTTCTATTACTTAAGCAACCTCTCTGGCATGTGCACGTGCACAGAAAAGGCTTTCACCAAATTAAAAAACTTGGGCCAGAAGCAAAAAGCTTTGCAGCAACTTTGTAGCAGCAACTGCTTAGTTTTTTGTGGGGGTAGAGTTTTTTTTTTTTTCTTGTTTGTTGATAAATGATAGAAAACAGAAAAGTATGTCCCTTTTACGGGGTTGGTAAACACAAGTTTTGATGAAAACTCTCCCCCCCACACACACAATTTTTGTCATTTTGTTTAAAGTAATTACTTTCTTTGTTAGAGGATTTGACAAATTTGATTTAGTGTTCTATCAGTTTGTCCTCAATGCTGAGTGAAGCAGTGATGCTTACTTTAGCCTCAAAATTTAACTGAACTGTACCCACAATGCTGAATTAGGGAACAACGTTAAGTAGGTGAGGTGTATTCAGTGCTATGAAATTAAATATAAATAAATAAAAACCACAAAAAAACACATTAAGTGGTTGTTGGTACTTTGTGTATTCTGTACATATTCAGCTAAGTCTTGAACTAAACTTAACTTGCAGGGGATGAGAGAGAAGACTTTGCCTGCAGAACAGCGAGCAGAACCATCTGAAAGGTATGACATCTATTAATTTAAAACTTACTTGAAGGAAGAAAGAAATCTCCTTTTTCAGTACGGTCTGCACCTGAAAGGTGGTGACAGTTCTCAGTAAAAGGAATGGGAAATCCAATGAAAATTTTGTATTTTGAGGCAGCTGCAAAGTCTGGATTGTGTTTGAAGATCAATATAACTTTGAGAAAATTGTTGTTTTTATGAAAGGAAGGAAGATGAGCAAGAATAAAAGTACTGATACACCACTTTTTATCCCAAGTTTATCTTCTGAGTAGGATACGAAGATGGGAAACGAGGCACGTTATAATGCTGTATCCACAGAAAGGATCTTTGCTATTGGAGGCCTAATTTTTTCCTTCTACAGGAAATATGGCTCATTTTGTAGTTTAACTAAATCTGTAGTGTTACAAATTTTGCCTTGACAGATATTTCATAGTTTATAACTCAGTTTACTTATAACAAAATAATTTGTCCCTCCTAATGTTCCCTAGGGGAAAAGCTATTAGTTTTAGCTATTTAATTGCTTGCAGTTTGAAAGCTCTGTCCTAATGGGATGATTCTTTCTGAAGTATTCTTTAGAAGGTGAAGTAGGGGAAGTGAGTTACAGTTCAGGAGGATGTTTATTGATGTGTTTTTTTCTTTATTTTTTAAGCAAAAACATGGAGGAAGGTTTATGATTTATTATTCTTTTTTTAATACTCCTTTCATGATGAAGTTAATTGTCTGCTTTGAGTTCACATGAAGACCATGTGTTCTTTAGAATCATTTGAGGCCAAATGCTAACTCATCTCTAAAATAAAAAAAATCCAGCAGAATTAATTGAATTTCTTCTTGAGGAGACTGCTTTGTGTTATACTGCTTTCTTGGTTTAGGTCAAATGAGTTATCCTCCAGATAATATTGATGGCTTTTCCTTCTGGGCAAATGGTGTTTTGGGTAATAATGCTTGAGTTAAGAGACTTTGCACTCAGTTTTTAGGGGGTTGCTCTTTTCAAAGAACAGTAGCAGGGAATTTTGTTGACTCTATGCTCATCTGCCAAGCAATTCTTATGTGACCATGGGCATTCTTTGGCTTGCAGAAAGAACTCAACACTTTGTTTTGGCATCTAAAAGTTGGACTTCACAACAACCACCTTTTTAGGGGTGGAAGCGACTGGCTTTAAGGTTCTGGTACAGGTGCAATCAGGTGCTGGGTTTTAATTATGTTTTTTTCAAACTGTTCTAAATTGTCTCTGTTAGAACTCCTTTCTACTTCTCCATTTAGGAAGGAGATACAGCAAACTCACACTGCTTTTGATTTCGTTCACAAAGTTTATTGCAGTGCCCTACCTTTTGTTTGTAGAGTAGGTAGTGGTGGTAGTGTTTTTTGTGATGCTGGTCTCTGTTGGGTGCCATGTTCTGGAGCAGGAGCACCACACTGATCTGCTGGCAAGAGTCCCTTTGGACAGTTGAGTTGGAATACTCAGTAAATCTCTGGCCCACCAATGCTATATATCTATGCGTGTGTGTGTGGGTATATATATATTTTATATCCTGAGTCCAATTGTAGATTAGACTTGCTTGAAGGCTGACAACTGTCTTTGCCCCCTTGAAGCTCACAGGTGTTAACAGAAAGAGGAATATGGGCTGTTATGGGCAAGCGATAGTTGTCTGAATGAAGATCTGTTTTGATGTAAGACTTTTTTCAGAATTCTAATGGATTGACAGTTCGGATTAGAGAAAAGTCTGAGCATATGCCTTAGGGATCTGTCTTCCTCTATGCAGTTACAGTGCTAAGCAGGCTGTTGTCAAGTATTTGACAAGTTTAGACCAGTTCTCCTCCTCAGTATTGTGGGAGTTTGACCTGGTGTCTTCCAGTGCGATCTAATGCACTTTTGTACTGACTGACTGATTGGCTGCAAGATAAGCTTTGATGTCACAGTTTTTCCAGGCATACTTCATTTTCTTGCCATAGTACTTTTGTTAGAGTTATTCCCTATTCCACTTCTGGTTTGGGTTATTTTTTCCCCATTTGCTCTTGGATTAGGATATCTTTCTGGTTTTGAGCTAGGCTTTTTTAAGTACCAGAAAAACGCCTTTGTATGCCTTACAAAAGGGATCTGTATTCATGTCTGAAAAGACTTCTGGAATGTTGGCATACCCAAACACCTCTGCTGTTCCTGCTGATGGCCACATGAAAGCCAGAGCTGCTTCTGAAGCTTAGGCCATATTACCTTGCCACACAAGTCTGAGGCGTCCCTATTCTATCAGAGCTGTTGGCAGTGTTTCCCATGTGTATGTGTGCATATGTGCACTCTTTCTGTATTTTTGTGAGCTGTTCTTTTATATCCCTGCAAAAGATACACGTGCATCGCAGAATCAGAGAACCAGTCCTATTTAAAGGAAGCACTGGAAAATAACAATCTAAATCAGCTCTTCTATTTCAGGTCTTCTGGCTTAGTCATTGTTCCCATGTGAACGGTGCACTTATGTATGTCCTTTTCATTGCTGCTGTTAATAAAGTTTTTCCTATTTAGAACATCAAGTATTTACCAGCATTTAGCAACTTGTGAGACAGCTTTAGTTTTTTTCTGATCAGCAGGTTTCAATTCTAGGACTAATAAAAGCTCTAATATCTTGAAAAAAAAATTGGCTGCTAAGTTTTTTTTCTCTTTTTTTCCCCCAACTTCTGTACTGTCGTGTGCTAGCAATGTGACCAGCTACAAATTCAGTACTGCTGCGTCCAATGGTCTGTCTTCAGGAGTGAGTAGTGGAGGCGGCAAAATGAGAAGGGAAAGAGGAATACACTATTTATCAAGAGCTGTACAAGAACAGGTAAGTGACTCTTAAATTAATTGCTGTCACTGAGCTTACTGAAGTAACTAGCTAAGTGTGTCAGTTTTATTGCATCATAGTAAATTATAACAATACCGCTTTATTTTTGCATTGTTTTTGTTTTCTTGTGGGTTTCAGAGCAGGCTCCAATTGATTTCCTGTGTTTGAATACCTGAACTTTGCTTATGTAATTTTGAAATTTTTAATTCTGTTACCTTGGAGATTCTTCAAACTATAACATTTCTCGTTAGCAATTGAATGAATGAGTCCTAAGAAGAGAAGTAATGTTTTGGTGAAGGTTTGTATAGTTTTTCTACAGGAATGATACTTGAAACGAGTGCCAAGTATAAAAAGAAAAAAAAGCTTAATTTTTGGTTTCATATTTAAGTCATACAGAAAGATACAGGCCAAGAGTGTGAAAAAGAGTAATAGAAGAGAGCATTCTGCATGTCTGCTAACGATGACTCAGTTTTTGATACTCACCAAACTCATTGTGAGAGAGTTTTTTTCTCATTTTAATAGGAAAAATCTATTCCATAAAACTATGACCATGAATATTCAGATTATTTTTTCTTTTATTGGATGTTATATAAGCTGCCTGTAAGTTAATTTAAGTATTTACGTTAACATTAAGTATTTAATTAATATTAAGTTAATATTAAGTATTTAAGTTAATTTAAGTTTCAAATCATTAAATGGGACTTCTGGATGATGCAATATAAAGAAATCGTAAACACTGTTGTATATTCCTGTAACTCAAATAAAATAATGGTCCAAATATCAAAAGTTCCATAAACTTTTCAAATCAAAACTGTGAAACAGATGTAAGCTACAGGATGCACTGAATATCAGTAGTACCAACTTACATCCCTGCCTAGTCATTTTTAAGTAATCATGATAGTACTGTACAAATTTTGGTCAGATTTTCTCTGCCATTTAAAACATAACTCATCCAATCTTAGTAATCAAATAAAGTAAGTGGCAGGGATGAAAATTGAAGTTGTTAAGAGGCTCTCTTCTGATTTTTATATTTGCATCCTGATACATGGTATAGACTGTATTTACCAGAACACAATCTTCAGTGCTGTTAGTCTGACTTTCTTTGGTGCTTTTTGTGTTTAGTTTGGTTGTTGAACCTACCTGCTTCTTTAAACATTACCTTTTTCCACGTTCCCTGCTGTAATGACTTTAGAAACTTTGGCAGCTATCCTGCCTAATTTTGCAAGAGGAACACTTTCTCACTTGTCTTGAGAGTGTACTCTTAATTGAAGCCATGCGAGGGTAGTTAGAAAGGATGATGCTTCTCTAGAGCTTTGATGACTAAAGTATAGAAAAGAAAGAAAAAAAATGTGATCTGTGCGTCTCTGTTCTGCACAGGTTTTGAGTTAACTTTCAGTGTTCTTGCTGTACAGTTGTTGAATAGAGTATAATGTGGAAGCAGGCCTGCCATAAATTAAAATGACGTGGTAGACAGAGGTGGGGAGATCGGGATTTCTTCTGGAAACTTGCTTTCTCTTTATTTTTATGGATTTTTGTTCTATTTAATTTTGTTAATAAATTGTGTGGGATGGAGTGAGAAAGTAGTATGTCTTGTATAAGAAAAATTAAAATTTGCAACTTTAGGAAGTGGAGGAACCAGTGCTACCGAAAATACCCCTACCCATCAGTGCTGCATCGCTGCCTCAGTTCAATTCTAGTTTCGTTGGTAGTAGCGCTGTCTCAGCGTCACCGAGCGCTGTTTCAACAGCAGCAATGAGCACGGCAACTCCAGCAGCTGCGACGGGCATGGCAAATCCATCAGAGGTGGAGGGCATGACAGATCCATCAGAGGTGGAGGGCATGACAGATCCATCGGAGGTGGAGGACTTGACAGGTCTATCAGAGGAGGAGGTGGAGGACATGATATATACAACGGCGACGTCGGGCATAACGTGTTCAACAGTGCCCTCAGGCTTGACATGTCCAATAATGGCGGCGGGCATGCCATATCTGCTGATGACAAAGGACAAGGCAAAGTCAACAGTGGCAACGACAAGCGTGGCAAATTCAACGGAGGCGGCAGGCATGGCAGATGCAGCAGCGACGGCGGCTGACAAGGTAAATCTTTATGCTATAAATAATGTTTACAATGAGTATACTGCTTTATTGCGAGTTGACTTTTTCTGTGGTGCTCATGAAACTAACAAATATTAGTTTCTACGCAGCTGAATGAATTGGGGTTGTATGCCAGTTTGGGGAAAAAGGCATAAATGTTTTGATTCTGCTTCTCTCAGTCTTAGAGCCTGCCAACTCCCATTTAACGTGATTGTATAACTGCTTCAAATGCTGTGGAAGTCTGCGGGGGAAGGGGGGTGTGGACTTTATGCCAAGTTATTTATAGTGGTTTGGGCAGGGGTAGAGTTAATTTTCTTCGTAGTAGATGATGCTAGATGATGCTGTGTTGCAGATTTGTGAGCAAAACAGTGTTGGTAAGGCACTGGTGTTTTAGCTGTTGCTGAGCAGTGCTTACACAGTGACAAGTCCTTTTCTGTTTCTCACGCTGCCCTGCCAGCGAGGAGGTCGGGGATGCACAAGAGGCTGGGAGGGCACTCAGCCAGGACAGCGGAGCCCAGAGGACCGAAGGGATATTCCACACCATTTAGCATCGTGCTCAGCAATAAATGCTGGGGGAAAGAAGGGGAAGGAGTGGGGAGTATGTACAGGGTTATGGCATTTGTCTTTCCAGGTAGCCATTACATGCGATGAGTCATTAATGCTACCTCAAATTTAACAACTTTACTTCTTTATTTCCAGTTCTTTTCCCCGTTCCACTTGGAGGGAGTGAGCGAGTGGCTGTGTGGTGCTTAGTTGCCTGCAATGGTTAAACCACAACTTTATTTAAGTTATTAAATTAGAGGTAACGTGGTCATATAAGCCTCACATAGAATGAGCCTAGGGTGCAATAATTGGCATATTATTGCAATAAAATAAACATTAATCTGTTCCAGAGTACTTGAAATATTTTTTGTACGGTTTGAAGTAGACAGCTGCTTTAACATGTTGAGGTGTTTGCTGAAGTTCTTGGAGTATCATTGGGCTGAGTTTGCCGTTCTTCAGCTTCCTGGCTTGCTTTTCCGTGCATTTAGACCTAAGTAGCATCTCCAGCTTTTCCTCTCAGTTTCTGGAATTTGGTTTTGAAGATATTGTCCTATACCCACTTGGAAACTTCCCTGTGTTTTATTATTACTTTTATCTGCAAAATAACTCAAACATCAGGTTTTTCGACGTCACTGCAGGACTTCTGTTGGGTAGTGAATTCAGGTAGTTGTTGCTCTTAAATATAAACCTTTAATTCTTTTGAAAATACAGATACAACCAACAAGTACTGTTAGCAGTCCTGAGTTCGCGTTTTCATCTCCAGTTGTGAAATCTACTGAGGCAGAAGTGCTACCTACGTCTTCTGTAAGTAAAATAATAAAGGAGCTTGACTTTTTTTCTTAGGCATTTAGTAGGCTGTTGCAGAACACTAAAGCAGAATCTGCCTTGATGGAGAAAAGTATGTAGGCTTCTGGCTTATAATTTGCCATTCAGCATGCGTGCTACAAATGTGAAGAGCAGCTTTCAGATTTGGTTTTGTGTGTGCATTCGATTGAAGTTCCTGTGGCTTGAGAATCTGAAAAACCTCTCTTGTTCATAGCAGATTGGGTTTACATTTAGTGTTCCCGTTGTAAAATCGGCAGAACTTTCTGGACCCAGTGGTACTCCAGTGACGCCCTTTCTTACCCTAGGTAACTGAAACTTCAGCACTTCAGATCTGAAGTGCTGATTTTCCTTTTTTTCTTTATTAAATCTTCAATCTGTCCTGTCTGCGCATGCTAGCAATTCCAGGCAGTGTTGGACTTCTGCAGTATTTTTCCAGTGACAGATCTGCTTTTATAATTTTTGTTTTGTCTTGTTGCTTTTTGTTTTGCTTGTAATCATAAAGCATTGCAAAGTAAGTAGAATTTGTGAAGATTCTTATGTGAGAAGCCTGAAAGCTGGAAAATCTTGTTTCTAACAAAAGTGAGTATAATCTGCTCTAACTAGGTCACATTGTGAAAGCTGTTTTTGTTTTCTTTTGTTTCAAAAGACACCACCACCTCAACCAACATCAACACACAGAAAGAGGAGGTCAAAGATTTTGCTGGTGGTCCCTTCACCACTGCCCACGTCTTAAAGGAAGGAAGCGTCTTAGACGTTCTAAAAAATCCTGGAGAGATAATGAACTCCTTTTAAAAAGATGCTGCAAAAAATACGCTAGCATTTTTTATTAAAAAAAAACAACACACGACTTATGGTTAATAGAGTATCTGCTATAAATATGAATGTAGGAGAGCATTACATTAAGCGCTGCGTTTGTTAGGGTGCATCTGCCCCCTTCTATTCTAAGTGGAGGCGTGTGTGTTTGTGTGCTTCCTCTTCTAGTTAAGGTTCTGGGGTTTGGTTTAGTCAGGAAAATTTGATGAGGCACCTTGTGTAAAAGGAAATGTTAACCAGCATTTTTCAACACGGTGTAGTCCCTTAAAAGTGTCATAGATGAAAAGAGGCCATAAACGCTGGGGGAAAAAGTTAGTGGGAAACTGAGAGCAGGATCACATTCAGTAGTGAGAGAGCAGCAGCCTAGGATTTTTTTTGAATGGATTTTACAGCTGAACTGCCAGAGCTGCAAAACCACCAGAGTGCAAAGAGGTTACAATACTTCAAGTTTGCAAACCTCTTACAAATTATTATTATTATTATTATTAATAATAACAATAACAATAATAAGGTAATTTAGATAGACTATAAAAACATTTAGATTTAGATTTAGATAGACTATAAAAAAATAATAACAATTTCATTTTAGGTAAAACTTTCATCCTATTTAATATGCCACTCAATTTTGGTGTGATGTTGAATGCTACCCATGGAAACAAGCTCTTCAGGGGGAATCTTCAGGGGTGTGAGGCATGCAATCCATCAGGCTGGTGGTTAAACTGGGAAATCACAAATGCTAGAAAAAACACTAGTGCTGACCTAACAAAATGAACACTGCATATGAAAATCAGGAGAGCAGACAAAAGAGATGCATCTGTTTTCGGTGCCCAGGTGCTGTCAGGGGCTGCGGGGCTCCTCTGTGAGGCGAGGCCAGGGCTGCCCGGTGGTGGCCACGGCCAAACCAAGCCCCACCACAGAGCATGGCTGAGGACAGCTGGTTGGGCCTGTGAAGGTGTTTTCCTCAAGTGCTTTAGCGTGTCTTTTTTGTTCTCAATACCCAAATGAGTAGTTAAATATTTATGTCAATTGGCAATAAATTAGTTTATTCCCCAATTCAAAACGGTTTTGCCCATGACAACAGATGCAGCATTATTTAAATTAAAGATCAGTTAGTTGAATTATGTTGGATTTGGCTTGAATTTTAGTTTTGCATCTAGTGAGAATTTGTCTTTAAATAGTAACAGCCTGGAATAGTCAGGATTATTTTCTTGCATTTGTAGAGCTTTTCACAGTGAAATATTCCAAAATATTTTATAAATTAGTGCTACTGGTTATACAGTTTCATGTCATGTGCACTGTATCCAGTAACAAGGGGTAAAGAATAATTTTGGCAATGGAAATGAGAAGCACATTTAATTTCATATAATTTTTTCAACTGCTTTTGAAAAAAAAATACTGTCTGCTTTCCAGGAACAAGAATTCATCACTGGGAAATTACCACAGATGTCTTTTCAACAAGGACATTCTGTGGAGCCAGTGTGTCTAGAAACAGCAGCAGGTGCCATTAGGCCATCCTGCATGTGTCTCTGCTCAGCAAGGAGCGTCTGCAGCTCAACAGCACAAACCCTACCAGACTGCCTGATGCTGAGAGGTGACTGAGGGGTGCTGGGGACTTGCCTGCCAACAAGAAGCCACAGAAGAAGCTGAGGAAGCACAATTCCATGCGAGCAACTTGGAGTGACTTCCCAGGGAGATGAACTGGTAGCTCCAGTGGTGGGTTGTTATTGCCCTGTGTCTTGCGATGGCACAGCACAGAGATCACAAACACCCTGTGAATGTACAGCTCTCCTACCATTCTGCACAGCCTTGCCTTCAGCCACAAAATCACAGTCAATTCGTTTATTACTGTTTATTTATTTATTTATTTGGGGTTGGACTTTAATCCAATTGAAGACAAAGAACAAAATTTGCTTAGATTTGCCACTTCTGGGAGAACTGTAGTTCAGGCTAACATATGTTAAGGCTAGCTGAAACATCTCTGAGAAAAGTATCAATATCTCCATCTTTCGGCTGTATTCATAGGAGTGTGATACAGTTCTTAATCATACAGTCATACAAGGTAGAGCTCTTTATAGTGTACTGTAAAAATAAATAAATATATAGACTTGATTTTCTTTCACTGAAACTTCATACTATAGAAATTGACAGCTGTTCTGAACACTGCACTGTTTCCTTCAGCACTTTGAGGGGGATCATTACTCTCACATATTCGCTGCATGAGTAAAGCATATTCTTTAACAATTTTTTAATACGTCAGAATGAAGTTTTAATTGGTTATGACTAGGGAGTAAAAAACATTACAATACAGAAATTTAATTTTTCAATTTGTTTTTTAAAATCATATTTACTATCTTGTATAGCATATGTCAAATAAAACAACATATTCTATTTCTTCTTCAGGCTCTGGACATGCGAGGATCTAATATTAAAAGTTTCAACTAATGGGACATGCAAATTTTAAACTTCGCCTATACAAGTAGGAAAAAAAAGGATTTTAGAGCATCTTTTTTTCCTTTTGGTACTCTTTGTCTATTTAAAAATAGCAAAACATGCAAAGCTGTTGAATGAATAATTCAGACTGATGTCATCTTGGGCCATATTTTCAGAAGCATATATTTCATTATCTTCATGCTCTTAATGCAAATGTAAATGTCCTTATGTGGATTATGTGTCTATGTATACTGGTTATACATTCAGTGGTTTCACACAAACAGAAGCTTTCCATTTCATTTCTCAGCTGTGCTACTTACAACCTACTAATTAAAAATCCAAATAGTATTATGCAATTCCATGTATAATGTAATTATTCTCTACTCCTTTCACTTATGTTCATTAGATATTGGATATTTGCTACTTTTGCTTTAGCATTTCTCTTGTTTCTTGTCCTCAGTAATTCTGTTATAGTGTGAATGACAAAGGATGTTCAGGCCAATGAAGAATCTATGACTAATGGAGAAGATTGCTGTGAAAAAAAAGGGGGGAAGGGAAGGGGGAGAACCCATTCTCTACTTTAACTGCTTAAATGCATTCAGATATCAGAATAAAATTTATTTTCTTTTTACTAGCTTTGAAATTAAACCATCTCTTTTCTACCATAGTTTACATTCAGTTTTCAAGACATTTCTAAAAATGGGTTTATTACTGTAAGCTGAGATGTTACAGCAAGACATTGCTTCCCACTCCTGCTTTATTTTCCCGAAGCTGATGACCAGTGGATACAGGCTACTGATTTAGTCGTTGTTATTTTCCTCACATATTATGTCTGAATCTCTGTATTTATTTTGAGGTCCTAAAGTAATGTCTGTGTAAATCACAAAATAAATAAATAAATAAATAAATAGAAAGGCCATTTAAAATATAGTAACTCATTTTCCATGTTCATATAGTTAATAACTAGTGCTTTTATCCTGATTTTCAAATAAATTATTAGGCTGTACATAGGGCTCTAATCATTTGGACAAGTTAATGCTTTCTATGTACTGTGCAAATTATTTGTTTTAATTATCTGTTGATAGATAATTGTGGGAGGAAGGGAGGATCTTTGTCAAAGATGACACCCAATATTTTCTTCTTTAATGATAAAACAGAGTGGTGGTATAATGAACAACTGCCGATGAAGGAATAGGAAACAGTGTCCCAAACAATTCTTCCAACCTATTAGCATCTGTGTTAAAATTCCTTGGAGCTTGACATTACAGATAGTTTCACCTGCGTTTCAGAGTATTTTGCTTGATTACTCAGAATTGTGACCACACAAACACAGCAAACCACAGTTATTTTAATCATATACACTTTTCTAACCAATTGGTTGGCTTTACCTGTTTACTATGCCAAAGTGTGATTGTCCTGTAGCAGCTGGTGCTAATTCAGCTACTTTTATTTTTTAAGTGTTGCACAATGCCAGCATTTCTACAATCTCATTACAAACAGATGGATTCAGACTAGGCACGAAGCCCCTTACAAAGATACTTCACACAGGAATGGCCAGTACTTCTGCCCAGCACTCATTCAGCCCAGGTTTCCTAGCGATTTTTATGGCCTCACGTTTCTCTGTCTTGAATTAGTCAGTGTCCTGCTCTGCAATGACTACAGTGGACACAAATAAGGTGGATGTTCTCAAATAAGGTATGTGATAAGAAACGGTCTGCTGCAGTTCAAAGATACCCCTGAAAAGAGAGCAAAAAATCCAATGAAAGTACACAGAATGTACTCACAGAGAGAAGGAGGCTGCTACACACTTTGCCACTGAATTTGGCAAAGAGCTCAGAAAAGAGCACCTCAATTGTTTAAAGTCTGGCAAAATCATGAAGTTTTATGGTGGTGAGTGATTGCGAACTTTAAAAATGTGTTTTCATACACTTGTAATGATACAAAAGCTACAGAAGGCAAAAAAAGACTGTAAATTCATAGCCGATTTTTTTTTTCCAGTGTATTCAAAAAAAAAGTCCTTTTAGAATCCTTTTAGGTTTTTTGAAACTAAAATTAAAACCAGCATTTGTTTTAGATTTTTACTTTTCAGTCTTACTAGAAGATAATACCTTTTCTAGTATTTTTGCATAGTTTAAGTTCTGTTTAATGCCATGGAGTACTAAATTAGCAAATCTCTCATACTACCTTTAAAGAAATAGTAGTGCTAGATGTTTCACAACATAACCTTTGGTGCAGTTGATCATATATCAGTTAAAGGCTCCAAGAAAGGACAGGTGAAGAGTCTCGTATTTTCCACAAGTCACTAGGTTGTATACAAGCCATTACTGCAGAACAGTCGTTTACAGTCCTGCTTTTGTAATACTAGTTTATGCATCATGCCCTTACATCAGTCTCAGTATATGTCTCCTAAATAGCTTTGCAGCTCAGGTTTCAATCTTTTGTTATGTGATAATTCTATTAGAGCACCATCTTAGCATTATTTCCTCTGTTACTTTCACTACTGACGTATTTTGTTTCTCTAACCAGTCAATCCCATTATCAGTAGTTTGTATTGCTATCTTCCCAGTGTTCAAATGTCATTGTAAATTCCTAGTTTTATTTTCTTTATTTTCTATCCTAACAAAAAGCTCACCTTCACCCTGAGAAAAATTAATGTTACTTGTCTCCTGTGACTCATGATTTTGACATCTTTTATCTTTCAATTTTCAGACATTTCTTTCAACTTCCTAGTGACCTTCACTGCTGCTTTCTGAAATGTCTTACCTTTCATTAATTTATCTTTTAGCAATTAATTTGACTTCAGAAGTTTCAGTATTTGACTTTTTGTTGTAAAAGTCCCTGTCTTTAATTATCTTTTGATTCTTTGACTTAAAACAGCAATATTTGTACCCTAAATTTGCACTGGTGACATTTCCTTCACCAAGTTTGTGACATCATGTATTATTGTTATTTTTCCAACTCCTCTTTTACTTGCAAACACTTCCTAGGGTTCTCTTGGTGAATATTTATTAATTGTATTCTCCTATTTTCTCTGATTTAAAATAAATAAATTAATTATTAAAAAAAAAAAAGTCAGATGCCGTCTCTGACCTCCTTCCCAGTGACCCTGGGGTGGTAAGTAAGGATGAGTATACCTCCTCCTGCCCTTATACTTTTCATTTGGATGCAGTAGCTCTGGCCACCATTAGGCAGTTTTATGTCTATAAACCTTCAGTTTCAAGTTTCATTATCTCACTGCACTAACCTTAGTCCCCTCTGCTTTATCACTGCCTTGTCCTCCCACAAGGCCCAGCAGTAAGGACTCCAGACCCATACAAAAAAGGCAACATGAAAATTTGAGAAGAAACAAAGGATCAGGCCTCTCACATCAAGTCTTAGATCTCCTCTCCTCTGTGCCAGTTTCTCCCCAAACGATGAGGTTTTGTTTTCACTTAGTACTTTTGGTACTTTTATCTGGTCTTTTTTAGGACGTCACTGTTTTGTTTCCCACCGCAGTTCCCTAATAGAGCCGAAGCCAGTTGCAGTTTTCTAAAGCAACTGCAGAGGACAGTCAAGACCTGAGATATCAGAGGATTTCTTCTTTCAGACTTCCTTCGGGGCTGTTTCCTCAAAATCGCAAAGGGTACCTCTTTTTTTTATTATTATTTTATCATTATTATTATGAACGTACTTCACACGGTTTGACTACTCTTGGTCCTTCATATATATATATATAATATATATATATATATATTATGACATGAGAGAATATATTTCAAAGCCAGAAAAAGGCCAGATCAGAATTCAGTAACTCTCTGAATTCTTCACTAAGGAATTTTACAGTAATGTTATGGCAATTACAATAATAATAATAATAATAAAGGAAGAGAGAGAGAGAGATTGTTTTGTTGTTGTTTGATTGTTCATTGTTATTATTTGAATAGGTAGCCTTGAAGTTCTAGTTATAAATGTCACTTGTTTTAATCACAGATGAAGGCTTCTATTTCTGTACCTGCTGCTCAGGTGAGCTCTGTACCTGCTGCTTTGGTGATGACCAAATACTGATACTACAAAACAGTAAAGATAATTTAGCTCACCATAGTACTCAAAGTGAATCTCTGGCTATCAATAAACAGTATTAAAAAAAAAATCTTTATGCTAAAAAACATGCTAATCTACGCAGAAAGTTAGAGGAACTGAGCACACCTCTGGTGCAGTAAACCATCAGTATAAGCCGCTGTGCAGGGAATGGACAAAAGCTCTACCGTTAGTTGACGCACCTACAACTGAGTTTGGTTTCTTGATCCAAGTGTGACCAGATGGGAGAAGGTTACAGAGCACAGACATTTTTTTTTAATCATATGTTTTGTACATAGCTTTTTGCTTCATGTTTTACTGTGATAGTGTTAGTAATAGAAGAAGAAATAATACAATATTGTTTAGTATGTTACATTTGCAATGTACTGTTCCGAGGCTGCGCTTGGAAGATACAAAATATATGTGCAAGGGTAACATGAGAATGCACCAATTCATGATGAGGAGTAAGGAGGATTAAAAGAATGCTCAATTTGCAAGACATCTAGATAACTGGGGCTTCTTGGACTCTGGGAACTGGGTCAAACCAACCTTGCGGTTTGGACTGAGACCAAGGGCTCAGAGAGCATGCGTGAGAAGGAAAGGTTAAAAAGTTCAACTCTGATGAAGACATCTTACTTCATCCCGACGACCACCCGGACGACCACCAGAGAGTAATACGCAAGTGCAGAAGGACTGATAAGATAATTAGCATACGAAGCGAGGCTAGGCGGAGCTAGGAAATGAATATGCATAGATGAGTTGTGAAACCTAATGCATATGTAGTATCTTAGCAGATAAAAGAGAACTAAGAAAACAAATCAGACGAAGTTAGATTTGGGCAGGCATGCCCCTAACTTCCGGCGCCTAATAAAGCACCTTCATATAATCACTTTGTGGATTATGTGTCTTCATGAACGCTAACATTTTGGCGACCCAGGTGGGACCTTGCGGGCACTGCTGAGGCGGCTCGCGAACTGATCACGCTCCAGCCGGCACCGAGGAGTTTCTCGGGGAGCCATCGGCCGCGACCGACCCCCGCTGCTCACAACGTACCTCTGAAAGGGTAAGAAAAAGGTGCTTTCTGGTAATCGGTACCGATCTGGTCTGGGAGCCTGCCGGTCAGACGCGGCGAAAGCCATGCACGGTTGGGCTAGGGAATTCCCGTGGTAAGCCTAGGCGCCGTCCGTCAGACAGTCGCGAAAGCGCTGCAGGTTCGGCATCAGTGGTCTGGTTTTGCTGCAGGCTCAGCATCTGGTTCGGTTCGGTAAAAGCTATAGCTGATAATGGAAAAACTTAAAAGTATTCTGGGCGGTAATGCTTCGGTACCGCGATCCTCCCCTTTGGGCTGTTTACTAGCACACTGGAAGGAGGGGTGTTTCGGGCAGGAGTCACGAAAGGGTAAGCTGGTTGATTACTGTAATGTTTGGTGGCCACAGTATGAACTAGAAGATCAAGAAAGTTGGCCAGAAAACGGAACCTTACAGTACAATACTATCTTACAATTAATGTTATTTTGTGAGCGAGAGTGCAAGGGGCCTCTCTGTGTGATTGCGTGATTGTGTTGTGAGTGAGACGCAGCATCGCTGCGAAGCGAGTGCGGAGTTCTGATCCGCGGTTCCGTATTCTCCGCGAGGGGAGCGGCCGGAGACGAACAAAGCGCATGACAGACCGAAAAGAAGTGCTGCTTTATCCAAATGTTGATTGGTGGTGCCCAATACACGGGCCCGGCGGTGCATCTTGCAATCCTATTTCGTTCTTAAATGTTTTGAGTGTGACAAGGAGGAAGGTGGGAGCATTATCTAAGTAACAGTTTAAAAGTTTCGGTATATTTGCGGTGGTGTTCGGTCGGTTTCCCAAGTATCGGGGGAAGGGGGCTGACTGATTATCAAAGCGGTAGAATGGAGAGCCACTTCTTTGGTGGTTCGGGCCTGAGCCCTGGGAATTTGGTAAGAAGGGGGAGAGCGAATTTATTTAGGCCTCAATACCTTTTAAACCCCTGTCTTGATGGATACACAGGAGTGATTCCTTGTTTTGTGTAGGCTTACTAACAAAGTGCATGAGAAAAATTAGCATTCGGCTTGAAATTCGGCCTTGTTGAAATGTAAATTTTGTGGAAAAGGTGGTATTGTTTGTCTAGAAGACGGAAGGCTGAGTGCTTCAGGTGTTTTTCCGAAGTCCTGTGGATTTACGATTGGAACGGGGCTCATTAATAATCTGAAATAGTGAAGTTTGTATGTGGAGTTTAATCCCAGAGAATTGGGACATTTGAGAAGACTAGGAAAACATAGTAAAAACCTGCAATAAAAAGGTTTGCGTGGAAATTGAAACAAGGGACAGTAATTAATATAAATAAATAAAAGGGAATGGGAAATCAAGGAAATGGGTAATATCCAAAACAAAGACGTTTTAAAGAAAGCCTCCTTGGGTGTATATTGGCACATTGCAAGGATATTGTCGGAAGGGGGAGTGGGGGGGGGGCAGAAAGCAAGAGGATTTCCACTAAGTATTGCAATCAATTGTGGCCACTATATAAACTAAATGGCCACTTTATGGATCAATCGACTATAACAGTGTCTTGCAATTAATGTAGTTTTTGAGGAGAGAAGGAAAATAGGATGAAATGTTGTATACTGATATGTTGTTTCAGCATCTTGGAGGGAAAAGGTATGGAATTAAGTTGGCCCCTGACTGAGCCTTTGATGTTGGCATTAGAAAAGTACAGGCTGGAGGAAGATAAAGGAAGTGTTAAAAGGGTTGTTGAAGGTGTTAAAGGCTGTGTGGCATGTAGTATTTAACAGAGCTGTTTGAAGTTGAATGAGCAGGGGAAGAGGATGTAGGAATGTTAATAGTTCCGCCTCAACCCGAGGCTGAGATCTCAAAATCGCGGTGTGAGCCCTCTGGGGCGGAGGGACCATGATGGGTCCGGGAGAGAGTTGTCATGGAAACAGAAAAGCAGCTAACTCTTAAAACAACCTGAGTTCCTGTGTGAGCTCAGATTGCCAATGGGACCGCTCAGGGAACTTTCAACCATTGCATTCCCCTGACCGACCCCCCCCCCCCCCCCAGACCCTTACCACCCCGGAAATTATGTAAATACCAAAATCTGGTTAAATTGGGAATTGAGAATCTGTTCCAACAAGATCCAAAAGAAAACCCTATGGAATTTTTGAATTTTTGGACCAACTTTGAAATGCAATGGAAAAAAAAAAAAAAAAAAAAAAGACAGAAAATTTGGACCTGGCTTCAGAAAACAAACAGAGGCAATTGGCTAGCCTCTTTCTAGGGCAATCAGCCCCTGATATCAGAAAGAATTTGTCTTAGGCTGCAGGATAAACTTACAACAGTCAGAAATGACGGGGACCTGGGGCATCTACCCTAGCAGGTCCACTAGTTGAAATAAAGCTAGGAAACGAAGAGAGAGGCTTGAATTTTTTGTTGTTGTTGGTTACAGGAGCTTCTTTCTCTGTGTTAATTAGTCTGTAAATGTAATAGGAGCAACATATTCAGTGTTAAATAGTTTAAAAGGACGATTAGGAACTAAGACAACTACAATAATTGGAGCCACAGGGAAGGAGGAGGAACGGCCATTCTTACAACCCCTTGATTTGCGTTTTGGGGGTAAGGAACTAACCCATGAATTCTTGTATGTACCAGAATGCCCGATTCCACTCTTGGGACGGGATCTATTAGCTAAATTAGATGCAACAATAACCTTTGAGGATGGAGAATTAATAATGAAGGTACCTGAGTCCAAAGTAGGACAAATCCTAATGATCAAAGATAAACCCTTCGTTAATATTCCAAGAGAAGTAGAAAATGCAGTTATACCAACAGTATGGGAAACAGATATACCACGGAAGTCGAAACTGGCACAACCGGTAAAGGTGGAATTAAAGGAAGGAGCCAAACCTGTTCGAATCAAACAATATCCACTTAAGATAGAAGCTAGGCAGGGGACAGTGAAAATTATTGACAAATTTCTCAAACATCAGATTCTGGAAGAATGTAAATCGGAATACAATACTCCAATTTTTCCAGTAAGGAAGCCGAATGGTGAGTATAGATTGGTACAAGATCTTAGAGCAATAAATGAAATAACAAAGGACATTCACCCGGTAGTGGCTAATCCTTACACATTGTTAACATCTGTGAGAGAGATATATAAATGGTTTACTGTGATAGATTTAAAGGATGCCTTCTTTTGCATACCTCTTGATAAAGATAGTAGAAAATTATTTGCCTTCAAATGGGAAAACATATTGAAGTTTTTGTACCACATATGGTAACAACTGTTTTAGAACAAAAGGGGGGCCACTGGTTATCACCCAGCCAAATGATGAAATATCAGGCAATACTAACTGAACAAGATGACGTAACCTTGAAAACAACTAACCTGTTAAATTCAGCAGTCTTTCTAGGAACTGTTCCAGAAGAAGGACCGTTGGAACACAATTGTGTGGAAATAATTGAACATACCCATGCGAGCCGTGAGGATTTGAAGGATGTACCCCTTGAAAGGTATGACTGGGAACTTTTTACTGATGGTAGTAGTTTTGCGGAGAATGGAACACGATATGCAGGGTATGCAGTAACAACCCTGAAGACAGTAATCGAAGCAAAACCTTTACCACCTGAAACATCAGCACAGCGAGCGGAACTGATAGCCCTACCTCGAGCACTGGAACTGAGTAAAGGGAAGATGGTAAACATTTGGACAGATTCAAAGTATGCTTTTGGATTAGTCCATGTTCATGGAGCATTATGGAAAGAAAGAGGGCTGTTGTCCTCACAAGGAGCCAATATAAGATATCAAGAGGAGGTGTTAAATTTGATAAATGCGGTACAAAAAACAAAACAAGTGGCTATTATGCACTGTAAAGCTCATCAAGGAGGAACCTTGAAAATATCAGAAGGGAATCGGCTGGCAGATCGAGCAGCTCGACAAATTGCTCGGGAGGTGTGGAATGTAATGGCTTTGGTACCACTCAAGGTAGGCCCCACTTGTCTTAATCTTCCCAAGGAACCAAGATATTCACCAGAGGATGAGAAATTAGCAAATCTCCTAAAGGCCCGAAAGAACTCTGATGGACGGTATGTAACTGCTATGGGCCAGGTAGTAATACCCCCCTTGGTGATGCGAGAAATACTTCAGACAAGACATAATGAGTGTCACTGGGGTGCAGAGGCAATGGTAACATTTTAAAACGTAGCATTATCTCTACACATATGTTAACAATGGCAAAATCAGTAATGTCAAAGTGTGAGATTTGTCTGAAAAATAATCCAGTAGCAAGAAAACATGCTGAAATGGGAAGAGTTAGAGTAGGAATAGAACCAGGAGATTACTGGCAAGTTGATTTTGTAGAGTTACCTAGGACTAGGGGATGTAGGTATTTGTTAGTAGGGGTTGACACCTTTTTCAGATGGCCAGAAGCCCTTCCCTGTCGCACCAATCAAGCTAAAGAGACAGTAAAATGGTTACTGCGGGAAATCATTCCGAGGTTTGGGGTACCATTAGGAATATCCTCGAATAGGGGGCCGCACTTTGTTTCATCTTTGGTTAAAGACGTAAGTCGGCTATTAGGAATTTCTTGGAATTTACATACTGCATGGAGACCCCAATCTAGTGGACAGGTAGAAAGGATGAACCAAACTCTAAAGGGACAGATCAGTAAAATCTGCCAGGAAGCCAAAATACAATGGCCACAAGCTTTGCCTATAGCTTTACTGAGAATAAGGATAAAGCCAAGGAGTGGAATGTCAGTAAGCCCATACGAGATTACGTATGGAAAGCCTTATGAATCCCCAGAACCAAATCCTAATATGCATATAACAGGGAGCCAGGATGTTTATAATTATATATTGTCTCTTGGTAAAACTTTAGCTCAACTTCAAAGTGTTCTGGTGTGGAACCGACCGTTGGCACTGGAAAATCCTGTCCACGACATTCAGCCAGGTGACCAAGTGTACATTAAAAACTGGAATGAAGAACCCCTGAGAGAACGGTGGGCCGGACCTTATCAAGTATTATTGACTACTTTTACAGCTGTAAAGGTAGAAGGGGTGGATGCTTGGATTCATTATACTCGGGTGAAAAAGGTTCCCAAATTTTGGTCAGTGCGAGCAATCAGAGATACAAAACTATAGTTGAGGCGCGTATAACCATACAATGTTGGGGTTCTTAACAACAGTAACGATAACAGTAATTGTTTTGTGTAAATACCTTGTAATTGGGTTCCTAGAAATACCAGAAAAATATAAGAAAGAGGAAATATTCAGAGGAGAAAATGTTACTTTGGAATGTGGAATGCACAACGATAAACCAATAACAATTAGCTCTCTACAGGTGGTCTGGGAAAAAATAAGTGACTCCGGACAGAGCCAGGAAATATACGTAGACACAACCAGGGACAATACAGGATTGAAGGCTGGATGGAAGGGGAAGGCATACGTAAGTAAAACCATAGAATTGGGCCAACAACTGAGAGGAGCTACCACCTGAACCCTGTTTAGTGTTACTAAAGTCAACAAAGGAAACTACCGGTGCATGGTAACACATGAAAATAGCACAGATTACGGGATAAGAGAAATATTGGTATATCCGAAATTGGATAAAGGAATATTGGTAGCCCACTGAAAAGGATCTAGAAGAAAAAGAGAGGGCCAGGTACCATGGACACAAGTGGTACAGATCCCACACAGGCAACCATCAGAGAATTTACTGGTAGGATTGATTAAAGATTTTGCCATAATGAAAGGAACTGATAGAATTACTGCTTGTTTGCCCATTCCAAAAGCAACAGGGGACCCGCTTGAGTGGGGTATAACCACCTGCCACTGCCCCAAGTAAAAGGAAATGAAACAATTCAATGTAAAGAAGTGAAAGTTCTAGAGAGGATAAATGTTACACAATACTATAGGAAACTGAGCCCCCCAACATCAAGGTCTGAATGTGAAAAGAAGAAGAACTACCATTTCATAATGATAGGCAGATTTAAGAATGTGGGACAGTGTTATTACGACGAACTACGTGTAGTAGAAGGAGTTAGAGAAAAGATTGTTTGGGAATGTCAAGAGAAAAATGAGCCAAAAGGAATGAAAGGGTGGGATAGTGATTGGACAGTAAGTTTATTGCAGAAATTCCAGTATGGAGGGAATACATCATGGTGTATTAAATGGCAGGGAAAGCAGAATGGAACTGATCAGTTTTATACAGTAAGCCGGGTTGACAGTAGTGGTAGACAAGAGTCAACAAAGGTAGCTTGGTGGACTTGTGAGAAGAAATATACTTGCGACAGTAATAATGAAGATATCAAGCACTTACTTCCGGTATTGATAGCTCTTAGGGCAGGATGTGCTTGCCGAGGAATTAAGTACAATTCGGAAAGAAATAGCCAGGCTAGTCAAGTCGCAGTGGATTGTAGCTATAGTACCATAAAAAGTCCAGGACAATTTGTATGGGCAGCCAGTAATGGAACTTGGACTACACACCCGCCGATAGATGGGGAAGTAAAAGAAATAACTCTAGGACTCCCTCCCCACACTGCGTCCAATATGGAAAAAGTCTCCTTTTAAGGGAAAGTTGGAAACCCTACAAATTAGTAGGGCAAAAAGAAGTTTAGAAGAAGGGGCAGATGAAGATATATGGCATGAACCCTCGGATGGAGTAAAATTCAGTTGGGCGTTAGAATCTCTATTTGCACAGGTAGCTACTTATCGAAATAGGGAAATGATTTATAAACTTACAGGACAAGTGAGTAGGCACGAGAGCCACGAAAGAAGGCTTTAGAGACCTTAATATCCAACTACAATCTACAACTAAAATGGTGCTACAAAATCGATTGGCATTAGATACACTGTTATTAAAGGAACATGGAGTATGTGGATTTCTAAAAGATCATATTGATCATTGCTGCATCCACATTTCAAATGTGACTATTGATGTAGAACATGTCATAGAACAACTGGCTTGAGTGGAACAAGATGCAGAACAGGAAGAGAAAGATATGACAACAAGCTGGTTGGATAAAATTTTTAGTGGATGGAATATTAGTAATTGGGTTAAGTCCTTACTGGAGACAATAACTATATTGGTGATTGTAGGGGTACTAATTTGGTTAACATTTATAATGCTGAAAAGTCTGATTCTAAGGAAGACAACCTGGAACCGGACAGTGATGCAAACTATTGCTCAGCAAATGGAACCACATCCTCAATATCCTCCACCGGCATCTAACAACTTTGGATTTCAGAGAAAGAATCTGAGGAACCCAGGAGGTGAAATGGAATGAAAACCGAATAGACAAGATCAGTTTCAGATCAAGTGAACCCAACCAGAAGGGTGAACGTAACATAAAGCAGAAGTGGTGGACTTATGAAATGTTGTGACAATCCTAATCTTTGTAATTTCCTTGATTCTTAATGATGTAATTTTCCATGATTATATTATTGGTGAGCACTGAGTGTAAAATATTTTAGTTAGTTAGTGAAAGCATTTGCCCTCCTCGAAAGGAGTGAAATGCTTTCAAAGGGGGGAAATGTTAGTAATAGAAGAAGAAATAATACAATATTGTTTAGTATGTTACATTTGCGATGTACTGTTCCGAGGCTGCGCTTGGAAGATACAAAATATATGTGCAAGGGTAACATGAGAATGCACCAATTCATGATGAGGAGTAAGGAGGATTAAAAGAATGCTCAATTTGCAAGACATCTAGATAACTGGGGCTTCTTGGACTCTGGGAACTGGGTCAAACCAACCTTGCGGTTTGGACTGAGACCAAGGGCTCAGAGAGCATGCGTGAGAAGGAAAGGTTAAAAAGTTCAACTCTGATGAAGACATCTTACTTCATCCCGACGACCACCCGGACGACCACCAGAGAGTAATACGCAAGTGCAGAAGGACTGATAAGATAATTAGCATACGAAGCGAGGCTAGGCGGAGCTAGGAAATGAATATGCATAGATGAGTTGTGAAACCTAATGCATATGTAGTATCTTAGGAGATAAAAGAGAACTAAGAGAACAAATCAGACGAAGTTAGATTTGGGCAGGCATGCCCCTAACTTCCGGCGCCTAATAAAGCACCTTCATATAATCACTTTGTGGATTATGTGTCTTCATGAACGCTAACAATAAGACATCACTCATTCCAAATGATTAATTTCAAGATAATATTTCCACGTATTAAATACCAAGGACCTCCTATCTCATGTAGGTAGGTTAGATTATCCAATTACCCATAAACATAGTTTGGGTTTCCACAGTTACTCAGGTGCATCTAGCATTTTTCTTTCACACCACTAGTTGACAGAGATGCAAGTTGTTACAAAACATAGCAATTATAAGTAAAGATTACAGGGGCGTGATCCTTCTGCATTCAGCAGTTTGGAGGTGTAAATCTTGCTTGGTACAGCATGTGAATATTGAAGGCATTCTCAGCAGAATTCTTTGAGTTAGCCAAGTTAATACATATGTTATAAAAGAAGATGCTTGCCAAAGCTATCAAACATAAAGTGTATATGAGACTGGCAAAGCTCCCATTCCCAAAATAAAGCACTTGAATACCTTCTGGTAAATATGGGAACATCCTGATCCTAACTACACTATTCTCAAATAGAAACCCAAACCAATGGAAATTGAATAAGAACAGGATATTTTCTACATTTAACACCAATATTACTTTACCAATGGATTTACATGCACTGTACAATAGCTACTTGTTAGAAAGAATTACAAATATTTGCAAATCTCTGCTGTGTAATGGAGCCATTACATAGTTCAAACATATTTTTATGTGGATATTTATATGCCAAAATATCTGAACTTAATCGAAGTGTCTGTGCAGAGTCCACAGCTGAAATAATTGTACTGTTTTCAGGAAACTGAATCCTTAATGATCTACACCAGATTGCATTTAAAAAATAGATGCTTAATGCTTGTATTTTTGCAGTTCATATATATGAAAAACCAAAATCCTGTATTTTCATTAGAACACAGTTCCCTATGATCTAAGCTTTTCTGTTCTTTCAGAATGAAAGAATAAAAGAATATTTATGCTTTTGAGACACATGTAACCCCATAAAAAGAAAAAACTTGCAGAAAATAAATCACTTCTTATTGTGTAAAAAAATCAAATAATGCTTGCAGTGTGCTATAACACATTATATGGCCCTAGTAGCTAAAATATTTATTCTTAAAAAGACGAAGAAAAATGTAATTTAAAAAACAACTACTGAATGGACAGGAACATAATATTATTGTTGTCTGAAATTACAGATTACTTTTTTGGGGCATAATGTGACTGGATAATCAAAAGTACCTTTTCTCACACGAAAGAGAGGATTTTCTTTTTTTATATATGTTCATTTTCTTCCTGAAGTTCTAGAAATCCAGAGTATCTGAAGTAAAATCTTGAGATATTTTTGTTCTGTTGAGATTTTTTGGAACTGTTCTTGTCAATGGACATCTCTTTATTTGATTTTATAAAATGCTACATTTAAATCTGATCAAACAGACTTGTTTTTTAATCCAGACAGGAAAATTTAAGTTATTTCTTCATATTATTAGCAAAATGCAATTGAAAATAACTTTCTTTAATGCACAAAATGTATGGAATAATTAGAAAAGATAGAAATGGTTTCCATTTCCGAAGCACACACTATTCTCTTAAAGTAAGATAACAAATTTAATACACAATCTTACCACCTGCTTAGGAAAATAATGAAAAAATAATTTTCAGAGACCTAAAGTTTGCCTTTTAAAACATTATATTGTAATTTTAAATGTTTGACCATTCTTACGCCATGACATAACAAAATCTGTGAAGGAAGCCTGATCAGCTGCAGAACGAGAAAAGGACTTTTTAATAAAATTAGGCATTTCTTTTTCTTCTGTCAAATTACCTAGTTTCTTTTTTAAAACTGATTTCATTGACTCACCACAAAGTTTGCATTTTCAGTTTGTTAGCTGATTAAGAATGCTAGTAGCCAGCTGATTAAACAACTGCATGGAGGAATTTGAAAAATTTATAATGATTAGAGATTATATTTAGGAGGGGGTTAGTCAGTATGAATTATAATCATTGTACTTTATTTAAGACTGAATTGAATTTCATTTGAAGTTTAAGCAATAGTTATATTCTGTTAACTGTAGTTGGGGAATGACTTCTTAAGCTATGAGCGTTATGAACCTAAGGCATTAAAATTATACCTGGAATTCGTTAGCTTTGTGTGAAAGCTAGCCCCCAAAACATCCTGAACCAAGCAGAAAACATTCTCATAACACTGATAAAAGCACTGATAGAAAGTATAGAGCTAAATCTTTCATATCCTTAGGTTTGTCCTGAACATAAGCAAATCTGGATGTTTAAGTTAGTTAGGACTATGTTAGGAAGCTTTTCAGTCCAGGATTTTGATATGTTGTTCAAGAGCTGTCTGAAACTAGCTTTGTAGAAGAGTTGCGCTGTAATTCATTAAACATATTTCAATGCATCAGAAAAGTTGTATAGACAATACCATAGATATTGTAGCAGATAATATACTGCAGAATTTCAAAACACTGTAGAAAATTGCATAAAGCAGGAATTAGCTGCACAGTGCATGGTGTGGTTGTTTAGGAAATCAGACCTTCTGGCTGCTTTTTCTGAGCTACTTCAATAATTCACCCTATTATTTAATTAATAATAATTTTTCCTTATTAATTATTTTTTTCCTTTAATTAATTTATCCTTATCTCAACCCATGAGTTGTTTCTTTCCTTTCCTTTTTCCTCTTCTTAGGAGGGGGAGTGAGAGAGCGGCTGTGGTGGAGTTCAGCTGCCTAGCAAGGTAAAACCACCACAGTGACTTCAGCCACTCCTCGTACATCTCGCCCTCTAGATCTTTCACCATCTTTGTAGCCCTCCTTTGGACACTCTCTAACAGTTTTATGTCCTTCTTATAGTGTGGTGCCCAAATAGTTTCATCAGCCTTAGCCTCTCGGTGCCAGGACCTTGCTGGACAATGTGCAATGCCATTCAGGGCACAGCCGCTTGGGTTTGTTGTACTCATTTAATAGGTTGCTGTGCCTTATGGCCGTGGGGCTGTGTACCTTGCTGCAGTAGGTTGCAACATGTAAGTGAAAATGTGAGATCACTAAGAATGTTTGTACTTAGGAGAGGGTTAGTCAACATGAAGTAACTCTTCCTGTTAGATCAGGAAGATCTGCTCACCACCTGGACTTCACAAGCTGCGCAGGTGCAAAGAAAAGCGACGTTTACCCAAAACTCTTCATTATTTTTGGCTTTTTGAAGGGCCACCATGACATAACAGTGTCTTAAAATACTGCCATAATATTTTTAAAGAACTACTCTCAACATGCCCATAAAGCTTCTTGGAAGTGACGCTGGGCTTAGAAACATCAGCATGAAGTCTCATGAAAGCTAAGCCAGAAAACTCAGCACTTGATTTATTCGTTCATGTTCCCAAATAACTAAAAGCTCATAAAATCAGAAAAACGTGTATTGCTTTTTACAGAAATGCTCTCAAACGTACCAGCAGGACATAAAGTGTTTGGGAACGCTTTCATTATTTTCATTTTGAAAATTTGTTTGTTTGTTTGTTTGTTTGCCTAGACTCTCAAGAGAAATGATGATGATGGAGAAAAGTGGGGTTTAATCTCTCCTGTGGTTTCCCACTTTACCATACTCTCTCTTTTTTAAACTTGCTGGTATTTTACGCAGTATATCCATCACACAGAATGTTATCAAGAAGTACTCCTTTGACCTATATGTGTTTTTACAAGGAGTGAATCTGATTTTAAATTTAGTGACTTCCCCAAGTTTAAGTGACTGGGAACATTTCAGCATTAAATGAATTGGACTGAATTCTGTGGAAGGAATACATCAAGTCTAATCCTAACCCCGGAGTAAACTTGGACTGTGATTTAAATGAAAACAGCAGTGTGACATTTGGTGGTCTAATGTCAAATCAGAAGTGCCACGTGAGGCAAAACAAAGATGATCCAGTTAAAACTCACTGAGCCAGTTCATATTTATTGGCATTTTTGAGAAGCTACTTCTGCAAGAGAGGTTATCTGTCTGTGTCACTAACTTTGCTGGAACAGGTCTTCTCTGTTCTTCTGCAATAAGTAACAATGCGGTAACAATGAAGGATAAAGTGAGCACAAACAAATATTGGGGGCAGCATGATTGGACAATTGCAGTATGTCACCATATGTCCACATCAGATCCACATCAGACTAGCATGACAGAGTAATCTAGCGATGAACAGTCAATATTAACATTTGTTGCATTATGGCTTAACCTAGCACATCTGCCTCTGTGCGGCAAGAACTGGGGAATGAAGGGTGAGTCTGGACGTTGCCCTTCACACCTCCATCTTTCCCTGCTGCTTGTACCTTTGAAAGCACAGCAAGTGGGGAACTGAGCAATAGATGTTAATGGAAGGCAAATCTGTGGCTCTCTTCCCACTTAGGCCTAAGTCTTGGCATCCTGAAGCAGACTTTTGAGTGCTTAGTGAATTCTGCAGAGTTACAGGTGATAAGGAGCTGCTGAGAAAGTTGTCTGAATATCTCAGTTTTGGTTTAACATCCTTCAAAGGCAAAGAAGTGATTCTGTTGCTGTCTTGAGCCTTAGCCTAAAATAATCAGGATCTGTAACCAGTTTCTCTTCATCCCAAGAATAAGGCCTAAGGTAGATGCATTCTTCCCACAGGAAGATTCAACAGAAGGTGTAGCTGACTTTACTAGACCAGCAGATAAACCCCAAGATATTAAATAATTAATTGATATCCATAGAAATAATTTGCAGAAATATCAGGTTCTGCATTCACTCCTTTAAACATAAAAACCCCAAATTTCTAAATGTGAAAGAGGCTAGTCCTTTGGGGGGATGATGAAGAAATCTTAGAATCCTGATCACTTACAGCATATACCATTATATTACAACTGTGCCTCAAAAACAAGGAAGGAGGAGTCATATATATAAATATATATATAAAATATATACATTTTACTCCTATGTTGCCGTGACCTCTTCTTTCTATTCCCAAGGAAATAGTGTTATGAAAAACTTTAAAAAAAAAAAAAAATCCTGCAATTGCCAGAATTTTCCTTCCTTGTTTGAAATGGGGGAAATAGCCCAGTCACATCTTTTAATTTCCTGCATGCTTTCTTCTTCCTCACGAAAAGTAAAGAAATGTCATGAGGTTTGCTTGCTTTCACCATTCATGTCTCTTCTCCCTCTGGGATAGATAAAACCAAAGGGTTTGTGGTGAAGTCGAAGACATAGGATGGTGTTTTCCCAAAGACCTTGGAGAAGGGGAAAGCACAATAACCTAATGTTTTGTCAAAAGAAACACCTGTTAAAATGGCCTCCTGTATTATAGCTATTTTTTTTTTCCTTTTTTCTTTTCTTTTTTAAGGTACCTTCTGGACTGTTTTGGAGTATAAGGCTAATGGTTGATGGTGCAGGATAGGTTTTTAATTTGTAGAAGAAAGAAATAAAAAGGGGGCTCAGATGCGTGTGTGACTTAACACAATAACAAAACTACAAATCCATAAGTAGCATTGAAAAACTGTTCCCTTCTTTTCTTAATCAGTCTTTCTTAATCTTTGAAATAGTGAGTGGGGACATAATATTTTTATTAGAAAAAAGCAAAGTCACAACACAATGTAAGGGTCAATTCATCTTCCTAATTATAAAGACAGACAAGAGGAAGGCTATATTCAGTGTAATTAGTAGTTAGGCTTCCAGAAAGAAGAAAACACAGCTTTTAAAACTCTTATTGAAGTACGCTGAAAGTAATGATACTTAAAAAAAAAAAATTAAGAGGACATAAATGCTGAATTTTTACTGACTGTTGAATGTGAAGCAAGCACGACATTTTAATTAAATATATGTTAAACCACGAGTGCCTATTTTGATGACAATCAGGAGCTGTCAGAGCACTTACGTTAATTTGCCTCTTAATTTAATCATTGATGTAAAAGGTAAAATATCTGCTAAATATGGCCATTAAAACTTGCAAGAAAACTGAGTATAAGTAGATAAAGGGATAGAAACAGCGAAGTAAAACCAAGGTTGGACTACAACTGCAAATATCATTTTTTTTCCTGATTCAGTTACACGGTATTATGGCATCTATACATCCCAAAGGATTTATGCAGACACATGAATATAAGAAAATGAAATAATTCTCTCCTACTGATAATCAGTGAGAACAAAGGACCTTGAGGCAATCCTGTACTATCAGATTCAATCCTGTACTACTTAGATTCAGATATCAAGAGAAGCTATTTTTATGAGGATCCACCTAAAACTTCTATATCAAAAGAGATTGAAATTACTTAAGAGATGTACATAGAACAAAATAAAGAAATGTTAAATACCTACAGAAGTAAATAATAAATAGATGAATTTTAAAAATGGATTTAAAAAGTCAGAGGCAAAAACATGATAATAGCAGAAAACTATGTTATCACGATTAAAAGTATAAAAAAGATTTAAAGAATATCTGCTCTTAAGTATAAGGAATAATCTGAAACCATAACTATTTAAAATTTGTTTTACAAAGAAGTACATGGAAGATTGATTAATGCTATAAATATCACACATCATATAAAGCATTAATTTATATAAAATTTACACATAAAGTTAAGAAACAAACCAAATATATCCACAATTACTAAATCAAAACCCATTATGATTATATGTATTATAGCAACACCTCTAGAACACATTGTTACATTTGCTACACAAAATAAAAGTCAAAGAATCATAGAATCATTCAGGTTGGAAAAGATATCTGAGATCATGTAGTCCAACCTTTAACCTAGTACTAAAGTCCACCAATAAATCATGCTACTAAGTTCTAAATCTACACATTTTTTGAAGACCTCCAGGGATGGTGACTCAACCACTTCCCTGGGCAGCTTGTTTCTATGCTGCACAACCCTTTCAGTACAGAAATTTCTCCTAATATCCAATCTAAACTTCCCATGGCACAATTTGAGGCAGTTTCCCCTTGTCTAGTTACTTGGTGCATGGGAGAAGAGCCCAATCCCCACCTCGCTACAACCTCCTTTAGGGTAATTGTAAAGTACAATAAGGTCTCCCCTGAGCCTTCTCTTCTCCAGACTAAATAACCCCAGCTCTGCAAAGGTAGCTGAGCCCTCTTTTCCACGCAACAATGTACTGGTGCTTGAAAGACAAACTCAGTATCCCTATTGTTCTTCCAAAGGGCCTTGAAGGTGGGATCTTACCTCCTTCATGTTGTCATGCTGCTTTGCCAGCTCCATGGCTGGTGACTGCTGTAAGGCCAAGCACAATGTTCTGAGTACAGTCACTCTCAGTAGGGATTTTCTACTTTGCGCAGTGACCAGCTGCATCAGGGCTGCTGCAGTTCAAAAAGGAGACAGAGGCCAGCACCCCTCTAGCATGTGCTGCTTCTAGGTGACCTATTCTGGGGTAAACACCTGGATCTACACAGATCTTCCTTCTACTCTACTTCTGATTCCTCCTTTCCCATTTTCTTAAAAACATTGGGCTGGAGACCCCATGCTGCTCAGCTGGCAAAGCCCCATATCGTAATGGCAAGTAGGAAGCTTCTGATATCTGAAGTCTTCTGAATGGCATCTGAAACCACTGTTAGAGTACCAATAGCTTATCAAGCACAGCTTTTAAATAAAATATTCAGTATTTCTGTCACTTTGATTTTGTGCTATCCTAGTTCTTGCCTCATTCAAAATTTTTGCTGAGGGACTAAGAGATATTGGCAATCAGAACATGCAGAAATGGTTCGTTTATTTCTTTTCTTGCACTCCAAAATTCAATAGCACTCCAGAATAATTGGCCTATTTCCATTTGGAAAGAGGCATTTTTCTACTCAACACAAAAGTTCATGTTCCATTGAAAAGAAATGGTTTAAATTTTTCCATCGATAATGTTTCAAGCAAGCAGCTTCATTTTTTCAAGTGAAATATAGCATAAAGAGCTGTGAATTTCAAACTTTTATAGTTAAGGTTTCATGCTGATTTGCACCAGCCTGTCAAGGTCACAAATTCCCTGTTCCACCCGTTAGTGATGCCTGTATATTGCTGCGTTCTGCTTAGTCTTTAATGAACTGTCAATGCTTGACTCAGGAAAATGGTATTCTGCAGGTCCTACAGAATGATGAACAAAACTGTTCAAAAACATAAAAGTGTCATCTCTTCAGCATGCGGCTGCTTTTACCTTCTCTTTTTACTTTCCTTTTTATTCCCACTTAAACATTTTTTTAACAAGCTTTATGACATTTCTTGAAGCCACTCAAATCTTGGTACAAGGAGCCCTTAACTCATCTACTTGCCCTGTAAAGCAAGGAATTAAATCTCTGAACTGTAATACTGGATTGTTTGCGAATATATGCAATGGAGCCTAAAAGAATTGTCTGTTTATATATATATATTTAAATTTTCTTTGCTCTATTGTTATGCCGATTTTGATGCCTCAGTTCTGTGATTTCCATGTGTTGGCTGTCCAGGACAAATGGATGCTGAAATCTTCTTATTTGAAGCAAAAGGGATAATGTGGATTTTTAACAATTATTCTCATAACAACACAAAAGGGTCAGTGAGAAGACAACTATACTTTTTCTGATGTTGACCAAGACTACTTGACTCTGAAGGGGAAGCGTGTGCAGAGAGAGGAAGTATGGCTAGTTTTACTTTGTGAGGCAGCCCCATTTCTCGTGCCCTACAGCCTTCCTGGCTGTACGGAAGGTTGATTTGCTGACCCAGTAGTGGAAGAGGATTGTCCGTGCTTTGCATGGTTGTGAGATCCTGATTTTACTAATGCCTTGCATAGTTGTGGGATCCTAGGTGTGCTGACTGTAAAAGCACTAGATACAGCTGCACACTCATTTTTATTTCTTCTGCAGGAAAAAATATTCAGTTGTATACTCAGTGCTAGCACTTTTTAAATGATCTGTGCAAGTATGCAAAAGGCTCCTTAGTGCAGCACAGGCATAGGAAAACAAGCCCTCTTCTTGTCCTGTCAGGAGATATGTCCCATGACGTTAGTGAAAGCAGGGGGAAGAGGATGAGAGCAGTGACTATTACTCTTTTTACTTTCTCTGTGTCAGAGTAGCTGGTTCAGCTACCTTGAATCTTCCACACAGAATTCCTTCTCCACTGAACAGACAGGATGCAGGTAGTCCCATGCAAATACAAAGGCATCAGAGCAAACACCTCCCATTCAAGAAACACAGCAGCAGTACCTGGTGCTTACTCAGAGTCTGCAAACACCAGAAATGCTATGAAGTGGAGGAACAAACTAAGAGAGCAAATTCACCACAGATGGCTTAGGCTAAGATTATATTTTCTTGCTAAACCGATTCTTGCCTTTCATATCACTGATGAACTTGGGCTTAACCCCAATGAAATAATAGGCTCAATGTCGTGTAATTGTATCTGAAGATAATTAAAATTTCAAAATGTAGTCTTCTAGGTAAATGTTGATTTTGTTGTTGTTGATGATTTTTTTCCAGCTGCCTTTCCAAAGTCAGTGCATTTATTTGGTCTGAGAAAAAGCTCTGTGAAGCTGTCATCACCCAGGACAATTAACTCTCTGTCAGGCATCCAGAAGCACAAGGTCCTGCATCTGGGCCAGGTCAATCCTATGCACAAATACTGGCTGGGCAGGGAATGGATTGAGAACAGCCCTGAGGAGAAGGACCTGGAGGTGTTGGTTGACGAGAAGTTCAACATAAGCTGGCAATTTGTGCTTGCAGCCCAGAAAGCCAACCATATCCTGGGCTGCATCAAAAGAAGTGTGGCCAGCAGGTTGAGAGAGGTGATTCTCCCCCTCTACTCTGCTCTTGTGAGACCCCACCTGGAGTACTGTGTTCAGCTCTGGGGCTCTCAGCACAAGAAGGACATGGACCTATTAGAGATAGTCCAGAGGAGGGCCACGAAGATGATCGAGGGGCTGGAGCACCTCTCCTTCCACAGGAGCTCTGTCTTCCACAGAGCTGCTTGCTCATTCTCCCCAGGTGGGATGGGAGAGAAAATTGGAAAGGTAAAAGAGGGGGAACTCATGGGTTGAAATAAAGACAATTAACTAGGCAAAGCAAAAGCTATGTGTGAAAACAAAGCAAAATGAGGAGTTCAATCGGTACTTCCTATCAGCAGGCTGATCACAGACTCATAGAATCACAGAATGGCTTGGGTTGGAAGGGACCTTAAAGATCACCTAGTTCCAACACCCTTGCCATGGGCAGGAATGCTAGCCACTAGATCAGGTTGCACAGGGCCACATCCAACCTAGTCTTGAACACTTCCAGAGATGGTGTTCAACTAATTCCAGGAAAGCAGGACTCATCATGCATAATTGTTCCTTGGTAAGACAATTGCCATCACCCTGAACATCTCCCCCTTTCTCCTTCTTTACCTCAGCTTTTATTGCTGAGCATGATATCATATGGTATGGAATATCCCTTTGGTCATTTGGGGTCAGCTGTCCTGACTGTGTCCCCTCCGAACTCGCACACACCAGCCTCCCTGCTGGCAGTGCAGCATGAGAATTTGAAGTGTCCTTGGCTCTGTGCAAGCACTGCTCTACAACAACTAAAAATATTGTTGTGTGATCAACATTGTTTTCATCAAAAATCCAAAGCACAGCATTGTACAGGCCTCTGTGAAGAAAATTATCATAGCCAAAACCATGACGAGACCCTTCACCATCTTTGTAGCCCTCCTTTGGACACTCTCTAATAGTTTTATTTCCTTTTCATATTGTAGCTCCCAAAACCATACACAGTACTCAAGATGAGGTTGCACCAGCAAACAGTAAATCAGGAAAATTGCTCCCCTCAACCAGCTAGCAATGCTGTGCTCAGTGCACCCCAGGACACAGTTGGCCTTTTTGGCTGCCAGAGCATACTGCTGACTCATATTCACCTTGCCATCAAGCACAGATCCCTTTCCACGGGGCTGCTCTCCACTCTCTTGTCCCCTGGTCTGTACGTATATCAAGGGTTGCCCCATTCCAGGTGCAGAATCTGGCCCTTGCTCTTGTTAAATTTCATGCAGTAGGTGACTGCTCAGCCCTCTGGTTTGTCAAGATCTCTCTGCAAGGCCTCTCTACCCTCGAAGGAGTAGCAGCTCGCTCCTCCTAATTTAGTATCATCTGCAAACTTAGTCTGCATTTGAGTCCTGGGTCCAGGTCATTTATGAAAACATTAAAGAGAACTGGCTCTAAAATGGAGCCCTGGGGAACCCCACTAGTGGCTGGCTGCCAGCCTAATACAACGCTTTGAGCCTGACCCATCAGTTGGTTGTTCACCCATCATTCCATGTGTTTGTCTAGCCATATGCTGGAACTTCTGTCCAGAAGAATACTGTAAGAAACAGTATTGAAAAATTTGCTGAAATCCAGAAAGATTACATCAACTGGCTTCCTTTGGTCAGCTAGGTGAGTAACCTTGTCATACAAGGAAACAAAGTGTGTTAAACAGGCCTTTCCTCTCATTAACCCATGTTGAATATGCCCAATGACTGTGTTGTCTTTCAAATGTTTTTCAGTAACTCCCAGAATAATCTTCTCCATAATTTTTCCAGGCACTGAAGTGAGACTGAGGAGCCTGTAATTACCAGGGTCTTCTTTCTTTTCCTTCTTGAAACTGGGACAACATTTGCCAGCTTCCAGTCAACTGATTCCTAAGACCTCCTGGTGCTTTATCTCCTGCAGCAGCACCGAGATTAAAACCCCTCTCAGGGCCACCTTGCTGTGAGACGCCGCAGCCCGGTCGTGCTGCGGGGGCCGAGGCTCAGACCCCAGAGCGCCATTTCGCGCTCCCAGCCCTGCCGGCTGGCGGCGCCATTTGCTGCCCCTGCGCCCCCTCCCCAAAATGGAGGCGCGGCGCCTCTCCCTTTCGGCGGCGGGAGGCAAGGCCCGCGCTCCCTCTGGGCACGGAGCGGGACTAGCCCCGCATCCCCCGCCGCCCGCAGGTGAGGTTCCTCCCAGCTCGGCAACCTCCGCGTCGGGATGGCGCGGGGAGGGCTCTGCGCGGCCACCCTGCGCGGAGAGCCGGGCTGTGCGAGGCGCCGCGCCCGCTCCAGAGCCGGCGGCGGGGGGCGGGCAGCACGGCACCGCACCGCCGGCTCGTACCGCACCGCCCCGCACCGCCCCGCACCGCCCCGGCCCGTCAGCGCCGCCTCCAGCCGCGGGGCCGCGCACCCGCGGCAGGGACGGGGCCGCGGAGGCCCCGCTGGCAGGTAGGTCGCAGCCGCGGCCTCCGCGCCCGAACGGCGGAAAGAAGCCGCGGCGCTGCCCATCTCCCTGCCTGGCGGCTGGTCCCTGCTCCCCGCCGGGCCACCGGGACACCCAGCCGGCGTGAAGGGCCCTCGGGAGGTCGGGTCCGGGCACTGCGGTGGGCGAGCGCCGTGCCGGAGCCCCAGCGGGACAGCGCGAGGGGTAACCCGGCCGTCAGGGAGCTCGTGCCTCGCCCTCCCGCCGCCAGCACCCGAGGCAAAGCGTGTGTGTGTGTGTGTCGTGTGTGTGCAACCTGTTAGGCCGGGAGTGTGGGAAGAAACAGCCGTGGGCTGCATGAGGGGGATGTGTATGTGCTGATTTCATTTGCAGACGTTATATGTGTATGTGTGTGTAGCTCTATCTGAGCTCAGAAATCATAACTTTACATTGTCCTCGTGTGTTTATTTGGATATAGATATCTGAAGGATATAAGGATATTACTCATGTTATCATCCCATCTTCTGTCAACATGTGTGTTACAGCCTAAATGAGTATTTATGTGTGGTTGGGGAACATGATGCTAATGTTTAATATGTGAAATGCTTTGTCAGTGTGTTAGGAGCAGTAGAGCAGAGCTTAAACAGAAGAAAATACTGTCACAATTGTTACAGTAATTTTGGGAGCTATCTATGTTACGATTTATTTACAAATACAGAAAATAACCCAGTCATTCCCCTGACCCCCTTCAGGTCTGTGTCATTTAAACAGATAACCAATGAACTAGTCAGATAGGTGAGGAATGAAAATGAAACACACGTTGCTTTCCACTGTGGTCCTCCCTAATCTGTTTGTGCTGTAGGAGTACTCCCATGTGCCTCATACTGACTATGTGACAAAATATTAGCATTGATAAAGGATACTGGCTTTTAAACTCTTCAGGTTAGGTTCTGTATGCCTTTGTCCTTACAGTGTTTTATAGCAGGAGCCTGATCCTCAGCCACACAATTGTAATACGTTTGCTTTGTTTAATTACCCCCTTGTGTTTTGCAGGGTTTACTATTGCAGCTGTTATTTCACAATTAGGCTTTGTCTTAAGCCAAATCTACATCCTTAAAAAGCTGGTACAGTACAAAGTTAATAGGTGATCCTGTCCCTATTCGTTTTGGTAACTGAGATGGTGGGGGTTGAGCTGTTCAGCATGTTGCACATCAAACTGTGTGTCTGAGTGGTGCAGGTATGTGTGTGCAAGATTCATAGGCAGGTGTTTTTCCCTTAAGCACTGTGGAAGAGGCAGTGTGGCCTGGATTTTACACTGTTGAGGCTCACTGGAGTTACGGTCATGGCCTGTAGAGGAGACTGCTCCGGGGATGCTTGCCTGCCCAGGCTAGTCTTCCTCCACCTACAGGGAGTATTGTGATGGAGGGATAGAAGTGCACTTCATAAACGCTAATCTCAGCAGTGTAGAGTTGGGGGAGTTCCCACATGCAGGTTTCTGAACCTGCTAGTGCAATGTCCATGACGAATGGTTCATATAGAGTTGGCTTCCCTTCCTTTGCACATGCACACACAGTGTCTGTTTCAGATGGAGAACTTCAGACCCTTTCCAGTTGAATAATTGTGTGGGCTTCTTCACATATTTATAACATGGACTTAGGTTATATGTATTTTAAAGAAAAGGGGTGATGCTTTATTTGCCAGTTTTGGTAATGCTACTAAATGTATATTTGTAGCAGGATTCAGCAATTAGAGGCGGGTCTGTGATCAAGTGCTGTACATCCAACAATCTCCAATTTCAGTGCTGCAGAGGAAGTACAGAGCCATAGTAATGGATATTGTACCCCTGGGGAGAAATTCTTCCTATTATAAAGCAGTTAGCTTTCAATTTCTGTCACAAACTTTCTGTACAAATTTATAATCTAATATAACTGTAGATACAGTTTTTTCCATTTAAATGTCTCATCTCTTTCTGACCAATATCAGGGTCTAACTTGAGTATATTTCAGGATGATATGACTTTGCAATGAGCAGATAAGAATTTAGTCAGTCCAGCTGGAGGTGGCATGAATGTGGTTAACTCAGTGTTCAGTTTTCAGCTAATTAACTTTGTTGAGGAGATGTTTTAGTGATTGTTTAGTCCTAAAACCTTTTCCTGGAAAAAGAAGGAAATCTGTTCTCTATACAATTTGTTAACTCTTCTGCATGTTATAAGGTGTTCCACAGGTTAAATATAGATGGATTAAAAAAAAAAAAGTGCTCAGTCATCTAAAATGGGGCTGCAGAGATTGTCCTCTCAGTAGGGGTGGTGGTGGTGGTATGTGCACGTGCATGCTTGCTTTATCAGTTTATAACAAGCAAGCAGTTTTCTAAACAGCATGGTTAAAGAAGCTTTCTGTGAATTTTCATCTTGAGGTCAACTGGCTTTTAAACTGAAATCTAACAAGTGTTTTTTTTTTTCCCATTATCTTTGCATATTCCTCTACATTTTTGCATTAAGCCACCCCTTTTCTACACAGTGCATTGACGGTGTCACAGGAGTGCCATTTTCAATTATTGATACTGGGTGGCATATTTGGGGGGTGGGGGGGTTGGCCTGTAGAAATTCAAATAGTAGTTCTGCCTCTTGTGGCTTGGCTGCTTTTACAGAAGTGGTAGGAAGTTAATTACCTGCTGATAATTGTTCTTAAATTGAAATCTGCTCAATGGCTGTAGGGGTTGTTTTTTTTTGTGTGTGTGTTTTTTCTGTTCTTGTTTCTTTGTTATTTTTTTTAAAGATGAAGGCTAACAATGGGTGTAAAAATTAGTATGGTCATGTGAGCGAAAACTTTTTTTTTCCTTCTTTTCTTGTCTAAGAAAAACTACCGGCTCCTTTGGTCTTGTATCAGGATACAAGCTTTCAAACCTAGAAGTGGATGTACAGCATCCAACTGTATTAAGTCTTTTTTTGAAAGCAGTAAAAGAGGAGGACACAATTGGAGAGAGTGTTTATATAATTCACCTTCAAGATCTTGGCTTTTCTGGTTGTATACTGTTGTACCCAAGACACAATATGTGAGCTTTTTTTCGTTTGTTTGTTTGCAGTTTCGTTTGTTTGCAGTTTCATTTGTTCACCATTGATGTTTTCTGTGCTCAGCACTTCTGAGATCAGTGTCCAGGGTTCTCATGCAGTGTGTTTACAAACTTGGGTCCCCCAGGTCTGCAAATACTAGCTTTGATGATAATAGCTAGGTAGAGGTGATGTTACAAGAAAAGTTGATTTTTAAGTATTAGATGATAATTCTGCTACATAATATCTACAATGGTTCAAGTGTTGTGAGAACTCCTTAATTCTGATACTGACTTAGGTGGGGCCATGACTTTGTCCCCTGAAGTTCTTTTAAAAAAAAAAAAAGAAAAAAAAGTGCCAGTGTTTAAACTGTTTTTTAATGTTAAACTGTGACTCTTATATTTTCAAATTGTAAAACTTTCTTTGCAGCAATGAGAGTTAGAAACCTATTTTTTTCTACTGTAGGTTGAAATTTTTCAGTGATTGCTATAGTTCAGGCACTTAAAATTTATGAAAATCCTAAGAACTGCAGTACAACAGTGATGATTTGAACCAACAAATAGCTCCTTTTTATTTATAGTTGAGGGCTGGTAGTCCGAGTAGGAAAAAAATACTGTTAGCTTCAACTTGATGCTATAGCTAATCTTTTGTTCTAGTTTTAATAGGTGACTAATACAATCATTTTTGACCTTGAACAGGTGCAAAATAGTTCTTCTGTTCTGTGCGCTTATCTGATCAGTTGCTCCATCTCAAACTATCTGAATGAGTATCTTTCTTCTAAGCCTCCTTAGAGTTCACTCACATTTCCTTGGAATTATTAACCCTTGCCTGAGATGTTACTTCTGCCACAAAAGGATGTCTCCACATCGAGTTGGACCCTGCGGTGCAGCTAACTTTCTTTACGACAAAAAGCAAAAGATATACTTCCGCTTGGAATTGGACTGAGACCACACGGTGTCATCACCCAGACCTTCAATCAGCTGTCAGACAGTAACAACTTTAAGCTGTGCAAGCTTGAAAATGATTCATACCACCTTTTCTGCCTGTGTATGTCTCCTCCTTGCAGGAAGTCTGCTAAGTTTCTCTCCCTTTTTCCAAAATTCAGAAGTGATGTTATGTACAGCAGTGGGATAGTTGTTTTGTGGTCTGTTTCCCTGCTGTAAAAATAGTTAAGCAATGGAGGAAGATACTTAAAGAAATTCTGAAATACCTTTCAGGGCAGGCTCAGGAACAGGTTAGACAGAAATCCAAAGGAGGATTTAACAATGCTTTGTCTTGCCTTAGGGCAGTGCATGGAACAAGATACCATCTTCCTTCAAGTTTTCCCTTTCCAGGACTCATTTCATTTTCTTGGCAGAGTACGTATTTGGTGATAACAAAGATAACTGATAAATGAGGCCCTGTTCTGGTGAGAACTGAATGTGTATGGAATCCAAAGTATATTGTTTTGGAGGAGTTATCCATTAGTTTTCCTCACTCTAATGTCTCTCTTTGGAGGATAGATATTTCCCTGTCCTGCCAGTGGGGAGTGCAGAGTTCTGAGATGTCTAGTGTTGTCCATCTGTGCTACTAACCTCTGCTGACAGGAGCTTTTGATCTGTGGGTGCCCCTTTCCTGCTGGTCTGGCTGACCTCAAGGCTTTACAAATATCTGTAATGCAAATTGCGCGCTAACAATCCTGAATGATTCAGACTTTTTCTGTTTGTTATTATTTTATGCCATAATATGGTATAAATCCTGATACTGACAATGGCACTTCAGTTTCTTTTCAGAGCAGTTCCATCATTTTTTTAAAATTTTTTTTTCTTCCATGCATGTAATTCTTGACACGATATAACAATGCTAAGCATCTCATCTTTAGGAATTCCACTGTTTGCTGTCTCCACAGCAATTGTAATAAAGGCTGTATAAATCTATTAGAATAAAATTATTCTTCCTACAGAGCACTGCTTTTTGTTGCTATTTGTCCATTTGGTATCCTTTACCAGCTGACAGAGCTGTGGGTGTCAGGGGAAGTAATGGGTCACACAGTTCACCAGTGTAACATGGCAGGATATTTTCATTTCTTCATTTAGTTGTTTTATCACCATTACCTTGCTGTTTGTGTTTTTAAACTTGACCCAGAGAATTGATTTAGAGTTGGGCCATAATATCGATCTAGGTGTCAGCCTGCAATAAGACCTATGGGAGCCCCTCTGAATAAAGCAGAGATGTTAACAATTGCAGCTGTATCCCATAGCTGCAATAACGAACTTCCCCGTGGTGGTCATGGTTCTGTGTTTTCAAGTATAGGTACATAATGAGAGAAAGTTGTGTGAGAAGAAAGTCATTTTGCACAGGTCATAAGTAGTAATGATTCTGTCGTACCTTCTACATCTGTTGAAAAGCTTGAATATTGTCCCCTTTATTTAGATGTGCCTGTTTTGTTGACGTGCATTAATGTAGTAGCTTTAATACTAGAATTCCTGCTGTCTGCAAGTATCCTGAGTTTTTTTCTGTGATGCTAGGGACAAATGCTAATGTCATGAGATACTCTTTTTCACCCTTCTGCAACATTAATACAATACTAATACTCATCTATTACTTCACTGGCTCAGGTATTAATGTAGGCGTGATAACTGATGAAATAACTGGTACGAATTCTTCAGTGGGTGTTAGGTTTCCTAAAGAATTGTCTTATATATGTTAATGTTTCCATGAAACAGAATATATAAAGACACTTCCATTTGGTGCAGGTCGGACTAAGTGGTAATGTGTTCATTTACTCTGCCATCCTGATTTATATAAGAGATGCTATCCATCAAAAATAATGTTTTTTTTTTTCTTTAACTGCAGCTTGAGATTTCAGATACTGTTTCAGCATTTCTTTTGTCGTGTTGCCAAGCTGTGCTATTGACCAGAAGGGCAAGGAGGTGAGAAGCCCCTGCTTGCCTTTCCTACCACTATTAGTGTCACTTTGCCCAGTGTTCATATAGCCCTCGCTCTCTTGGAGGCATCAGCTGGCTAGCATTGCTCACTGGCTACTCAAAGGCACCACTTGTTCCTATCTCTGATTTCCGTAGCTAGTAGGACAGCAGTGTACTGCCTTATACCATTTGCTGTTCTGCAGCTCTAGGATTTGAATGTATTTCCAAATACAGGTAATGCAGTCCATCTGTGTTCTTACTGTTATAGCCGTGGACTAATTACCTGTAAAAGGTGGCAGGGTAGTTCTGCTTGGCTGACCCTTTTCTCTCTGAGCAAATGAGTTGAATCTGCATTGAAACCCAGGTAAAACAAAATGCACAGTGAGATTTGGGGTGGAGGAGGAACATCCCCTAGGGGAAAGGGCAGTTCTTTTCCTTTAGAAAGTTGTACTTCGTGTGTTATCTAACAAATGACATCATGGTCCTGATCAGCAACCACAGATGTTTAAAACATCATAAAATCAAAACACTTGTCTTGAGGGATCAGTTCAGAATCTCCTTTCTGTTGGCTAGAACAGAGCCAAATGCTCAGAGTAAGGCAATGTATAAATATGTGTATATATATATAATGTGTGTATATGCATACAGTTACTTTTACCTGTCTGTGGGCTCAAGGCTGCCATCCCTCATCCACCTAAAAGTGTATATCAGTCTTGAATCTTCAAGAGCCAAAAAAATCCAAAGTCAGTAACAGCAGCGTTATCTGTCTGCTTGTAGCAGAACAGGAGTAATTCTTTGTTATATGAGTGAAGGACAGATTCAGCTGAAGAATCCATCTCGTGGCCTTACTTACTTTTAACTGTTGGAATCTCATGACTGGCCTTCTACATGATTTTTAATGTCTCATTTGTGTGCTGAAGCATGCACTTGGGAACAGTATGGTATGATGAGGAAGATAAGAAGAGCATTACACATATACATGCAAGCTCTTGAAATTCTGAGTGTTTACTGTCTTAACTGTTGAAGAAAGCATTTGGTTTCTGGTGGTTGTTCTCTCTCTGGGTCAGAAGCTATGCACTGAATTGTGGCTATGTGTGCTTTGTTTGAGCATGATCGTAATACCAGGAAACATAAACTGGTTTTGCAGTGAGTGGAAGCTCCTTCATTATGTAGGAATTAAACACAAATAGATGTGTTGCCACAAAGCAGCATGAGAAGACACTGCTTTTGTGCATACAGAGTATCCTCGTGCTGTGAATACTGTAAGGATTGAGTGTGCAGTCCAAAGCCTGGCGTTTTGCTGCTTTGGTAACTTTTATTACTACAAACTGTATACATATGTGTATATATATATATATATACATATATGTTCGGGTTTTTTTACAAGTACTTATGTTTCTGAACCAAGGCAAGGGATGTTGCAAAAGTCTAGATAATTGGCATCAGAAAAAGGTATCCAGTATTTCAGCTCCTACAAATACCTTTTTGTGTGTGTGTGAACCAGGTAGCAGAGGACGTACAGAACATGCAGAGCAGTGTTCATAAAGCAAAGCTTCTCCCCTTTGTTTGAAATCTCTGCTAGCTGAGGATACAGGGATGGTATACTTGCTCCTTTGGAGGAGTGATATAACCTGTGCTTTGGGCTGGCCTTCCCACTTGGAGTTCATGGTTTCTCTTAGTGTTGCTAGAAGTTACGTGGACTCCTCAGTCCCCCCTTCCAGGATGTAGAAACCACTACTTGTCTCCTTTTAGTGGCAGTGTGGCAGTAAAGTTCGCTCTTACTTAGGAAAAAAGGTTGTAAAATAAGCAAAATTCTTCTGCCTTCTGACCAGTGTTAAATTTGCCCTTCTGATGTTCTGTTTCCGAGCCTGGTGCATTTTTCTGTAGTCTCAAGAACCAAAAATCTGTCTTACCCATCTGGTCCATTTGGCTGCTTCTGCGACTAAGTGAAGGTTACAGCAAATGCCTGCTACCTCAGACACCTCAAGTTTCAGGAATAAGTGCTTCTGCAAATTGCAAATCTTTGATTGTGGGGATTGAGAGAAGTTCCCAAGGACTGGAGGAAAGCAACTGTTACTCTTGTCTTCAAAAAGGGCAAGGAGGGGGAACCTGGGGAACCTCAGGCTTGTCAGCCTCACCTGGACCCCATGGGAAGGTGGCGGGGCACCTAAATTTGGAAAGCATTTCCAGGCACATGATCAACGAGAAAGTCATCAGGAGCAGTCAGCATAGATTTACCAAGGGGAAGCCATGCCTGACCAGCGTGATGAGCTGCTGTGATGAAAGGACTGGCTTGGCCAACAAGGGGAAACGCAAAGTTCAGGGGAGGAACAACCCCAGGCATCAGTACCCACGGGGAGTTCCCCAGCTGGAAGGCAGCTATGCAGGAAAGGACTCGTGGGTCCTTGTGGACACTAAGCTGGCCACGTGTGCCCTTGCTGCCAAAAAGGCTAATGGTATTCCGGGTTGCATTAGACAGAGTGCTGCCAGCAGGCTGAGGTAGGTGATCCTTAGTCTCTCCTCAGTGCTGATGAGGCCGCTCCTGGATTACTGGGTCCAGAGGCTGCCACGGTACTATGGGGCTTTTTTTGTCTGTTATGAAAACAGATAACCATGGAAGGACACAAGAGCAATTGGGAAATGAGAGACTGCAAAAAAAAAAAATGGCCCTGTTGCTGAAGAGTTTGTGTCAAGGAATTGGTACCTGGCAGAATCCTGGTGATCTTTCTAAGGTGCAGCCTTTCTTAGAGCACAAGATCTCTCCATCTCCATGTGTAAGAAAGCAAGCAGGGAAGGCAGGAAACTGGTATGGCTGAGCAAGGACCTGCTGTACAAACTTAGGTGTGAGAGAGAAATGCACAGGCAGTGGAAGCAGGGACTTGTGGCCCGGGAAGAGTACAGGGATGCTATCTGCGTGTTCATGTAGGGATGCTGTCTGGATGTTCAGGGATAGGATCAGGAAAGCCAAGGCATGAATGGAACTGACCTTGACAAGAGGTGCAAAAAATAACAAGAAGGGATTTTCTAGGTACGTTGGCCAGAAAAGAAAGGCCAAGGAGAGTATACCCCCTCTGAGGGATGAGAAGGGTGAACTGGTAACAACAGACACAGAAAAGACTGAGGTACTCACCAAGTTCTTTGCCACAGTCTTCACTGACCGTCAGGCTTTCCACATCTCTCAAGTCACTGAGCCTCTAGGAAAGGGCTGGGGGAAAAAAGAGTCCCTCCTGCTGTAAGCAAGGGCATGTTTGAGACCACCTGATGAAACTGAAGAGAGACAAGGCTGTGGGGCCTGATGCCATGCATCCCAGGGTCCTGAGGGAACTGGCTGATGGAGTTGCCAAGCCTCTCTCCATCATTTTTGAAAAGTCCTGACAGTCAGGAGAAGTCACTGGTGACTGGAAAAAGGGAAACATTACTCCCATTTTAAAAAGGGTTGAAAGCAGGACCCGGAGAACTACAGAGCAGTGAGCCTCACCTCTGTGATGGGGAAGATCATGGAACAGATCCTCCTGGAAGCAGTGTTGAGGCACGTACAGAAAAAGGAGGTGATCCAAGACAGCCAGCCAAGAGGAAATGTCATCTACCTGGACATCTGTAAGGCCTTTGACACTGTCCCACGTGACATCCTGATCTCTACGTCGGAGAGGGATGGATATGATGGGTGGACCATTCAGCGGATAAGGAATTAGCTTGAAGGTTGCACCCAGAGAGTGGTGGTCAATGGCTCCGTGTCCAGGTGGAGGCTGGTGAGGAGTGGTGTCTCTCAGGGGTCTGTCTTGGGACCGGTGCTGTTTAATGTCTTTGTAAATGACATAGACAGTGGGATCAAGTGCACCCTCAGCAGGTTTGCAGATGACACCAAGCTGAGTGGTGCGGTTAATACAACAGGAGAAAGGGATGCCATTCAAAGGGACCTGGACGAGCTTGAGAAGTGGGCCTTTGAGAACCCAACAAGCCCAAGTGCAAGCAAGGTGCTGCACCTGGGTCAGGGCAGTCCTAGATAGAACAGACTGGGAGAAGAACTCACTGAGAGCAGCCCTGAAGATAAGGACTTGGGGGGGTGGGGGAGGAGGGCTGGTAGACAAGAAGCTCGGCATGAGCCAGCAGTGCACACTTGCAGCCCAGAAGGCCAACCACATCCTGGGCTGCGTCAACAGAGGGGTGGCCAGCAGGGGAGGGAGGTGATTGTGTCCCTCTGCTCTGCCCTTGTGAGGCCCCAGGTGGAGTGCTGCATCCAGGTCTGGGGCCCCCAGCCCAAGAAGGATGTGGGGCTGGTAGAGCGGGTCCAGAGGAGGGCCACAAAGATGCTCAGAGGGCTGGAGCACCTCTCCTGTGAAGACAGGCTGAGAGAGCTGGGGCTGTTCAGCTTGGAGAAGAGAAAGCTCTGGGGTCACCTTATTGCAGCTTTTCAGTACTTAAATGGGGCTTATAAAAAATGTAGAGAACAACTTTTCAACTTTTTACTTGGACAGATAATGACAGGACAAGGCAGGAATGGTTTTAAACTAAAAATATAAAAGTACATGTTTTAAGGAACTTGCCAAAAGCAGCCAGTTAGCAGCATTTCTGTCATATAGGTAGCTGAGATTTGAATGTCACTGTCTTTACCAAGTCACTTAATGAACATCAAAGGGAATTGACTGGAATGCTCTGCTTTGAGAAGAACTATTCTCTAATTAAAACACTGCTCATGTTTTCCTTTACAAAGATTTTTTTTGGATCTGTTTAGGATTGTTTGTATGGGAGGAGTTGTAAGTTTGGCTAAACTAACTTTTTTTTTTCCCATTGGATGAATAATGTAGATTTGAATTGCTCATTCCTTCGTAGACCTATTTGTTGCTTTGGCTGTCTTATATGGAGAACTTAGTATCCTGGCAGGGAATGTCGGCTTAGAAACTCTGGAGGGGTGTCTGCTTGTATTACCTTGGTAGCTGGGAGGGAATAGCTTGAATGCTGCCTTGAGAACTGATTTAACACTTCATGGATTTTTATTGTGGTTGATACTGTCCATGATGGCTTAGTTAGGAATCCCTGTCAGTTTCCATTTAAAGCCTCGCCAAAACCAGGGTCTGGATAAGTTCACCCATAGCATTTGAGGGTTTGGAAGTACAGGAGACCAAGTACCAATCTGTCTCAAACATTTCTGTATCTCCAGAGAATGAGACTTCCAGGTAGGTAATTTGTTCTGCATCTTCACCTTGCCTAATCTACTATGTCGTCAGTCAAGTCAGGAAGTAATAATGAAGCCTGTGTTTAACCTGTCTGTTTGCTTTTACTGTGACATTCTAATTGATGCTCACATCTGACCTGTTTCTTCCTGTGCTGTCTGTTGCAGTGCTTCATGGCCACAGCAGGGTATTAAACAATATTAGAGGAAACCGACATCAAGTCCTATAATTTCCACGCAGCTGGTTGGAAAAGCAGTTGTCACTGCCCTTTGGGTGCAGCATGGCATTTGGACTTGGTGTTCTCTGCCTGTTACTATGGGCAATAACAGGTAGGAGTTTACTTCTTGTGTATCTGAGTCATGCAGAGTGAGTGAAGCAAATGCTCCTGGAGTGTGAATGCTGGAGTGAATGAAATATGAATAAAACAAGAGCTGGGAAATCTTGTGGCTCCTCTGTGAGTTCTCATAAGGTACAGCTTCATAAGTGGCAGTTAGTTGCAAAGGAGCAATGCATTTTTTTTGAGTGGCTGTTTGGAGACAATTTCAATGTGGCTGTTTCAGAGGAGATGTATGGGGCAAGAGGGAATAGAGGAAGAGGAGTTTTCCTTCTCTTTCTCTTGCAGGACAGCAGTTTAGCATCAATGAATTGTTTGTGGACTAAGCTGCCTTTTTTGCTCTGAAGTATCATAGGATGGTTGACATGTGAGAAGCAGAGATGCCTTTGCTCACATTTTCCACCTCTTCATTCCCTCTTCAGCCATGTATTTCCTTTTAAAGACCACAAGAAAGTCACACAGGTTTCTGCTTCAGCCACAGAAATACAGAAATTACTTCCATAATCAGATCAAGAATGATTGACATGATGTCCAGGTGAAGACCAGTGGTGAGTGGTATCCCACAGGGGTTTGTATTGGGACCAGTATTGCTTAACATCTTTGTTCGTGATGTGGACAGTGCACCCTCAGCAGGTTCATGGACAACACCAGGCTGAGTTGTGCAGTTGACACACTGGAGGGAAGGGAGACCATAAAGAGGGACACTGACAGGCTTGAGAGGTGGACCCAAGTGAATCTCACAAAGTTCAACAGGGCCAAGTGTCCTGCACCTGGGTTGGTGCAATCCCAAATGTGAATAGAGGCTGAATAATGAGTGGTTTGAGAGCAGCCCTGAGGAGAAGGACCTGGGGATGCTGGCTGATGAGAAGCTCAACGCGAGCTGGTAACGTGCACTTGCAGCCTGGAAAACCAACCATGTCCTGGGCTGCATCAAAAGAAGTATATCTAGCACGTGAAGGGAGGTGAGTCTTCCCCTCTGCTCTGCTCTCCTGAGACCCCGTGTACTGTGTTCAGCTATGGGGCCCCCAGCACAAGAAGGGCGTGGACCTCTTAAAACATGCCCAAAGGAGGGCCACAAAGCAGTATCTATACTAGCAGGAATTAAGAAAATATTATTCAGGTATCTGGCTTACCTATCCTGTAATGTAAAAAGAATTGGCTCTTTAATGAGGCTGAGCCTTGCATATGTGCTTAGGCTTAAATTGATTGTTGAATTTGGAAATGGTGGGTTGGGGGATAGGCATTAACTACAGGTATGCTGGTAGCTGTTTTGGAGTAGTCATTAGGGTTGCCCTTAGGATCTTACCCTGCCAAGTTTTTTAGCAGAACATGGAACTGAGTAGGTTTTTTTGTTTGTTTGTACTAAACAATAAGTATATCCTTTGTAAATAAAATAAAAAATAAAACTACTGTGAGATACTGAGTATCTGCTGTAGTGTCCATGCCAGTATCTTGAGGAGGAGGGGGAAAAAAAAACAAACACCAACCCAACAACAAAAATCCCACCCCACACACAACCTTCAGTAGAAGGGGGTAATGTGCAGTAAATGCTGAATTCTGGCTGTTAAGAATGTCACAGTTTTAGGCTTTCAAAAATGTTAATTGTTAGCATATCCTCCTTGTGCACATGGAAAGTATTGTTCTCATTCTTTAGTTGCAATTTTGCTGCCTTCTCTTGATTTATCTGAGACCAAGACCATTACACTCAGACTGCTGGCTGTATTCTAAGCTTCTCCCTGTATCAGGTACAAGCACACAGTGTTTAAAGGCTAATATTGTAGTATCATCCCTCCATTTATTTACATCTCAATAATTTGCTGGCATTTTCCCTCCAGTTAAAATCAACTTTGAACTGGAACGTACTCACTGATTTCCAGGATATGTTTGCTGAAATTTGTCAGTAGATGCTCACCTTTGTTACATCAAAGGGACTTCTTTTCGTGTGCAATCTAAAATGTGAGTTGTCTCAGGCTTAAGAAGCTGCTAGATGTTTGTTCTGCAGTTTTTTTCTGCACATGAGCTTGTGCCTCTGAAGACTTTTTCTTTCCCCTAAAATAAATAAGAGGAGCAGGTGGAAGGAGAAATGCAGGAAGAAAAGAGGAATCTTTTAAGACATCCATCTGTTCCATTTTTTTTATACCAAGTATTTTTTTACCACTCATTTTAACTCAGATAACAAGAAGGCAGATTTAATAGAAGAAAGGTTTAACATTGCATCCTTGAGAAAGAACAGAGAAACAGGCTTATTAGTGAATATGTTCAGAGAGATATTGAATAGTACACTTCAGTTTGTCAAAAGGAATTAATGTGGTCTACTCAGCACAAGAGATGTGGAAATACTGGAGAAAGCCCAGTGAAGGGCCACAAAGATGGTGAAGGTGGAGCATCCCTCCTACAAGGAAAGGCTGAGAGAGCTGAGACTGTTCAGCCTAGAAAAGAGAAGGCTCAGGGCTATCTTATCAATGCGAATACCTGAAAGGAAGGTGCAAAAAAGACAGAACCAGTACTTCTTAGTGGTGCCCAGTGCCAGGACAAGAGGCAGTTGGTACAACCTGGAACATGGGAGGCTCTGTCTGAATATCAGGAACCATTGTATGGACGATGGCTCAGGTTGCCCAGAGAGATAGTGGAGTCTCCCTCCTTGGAGGTCTTCAAAAGCCATCTGAACACGGTCCTGGGCAACCTGTGCTAGGTGTCCCTGCACGAGCAGGGGGGGCTCTCTTATTTAGATGGCATTTATTTGTTTATTTTGTGTGTGATGGTTTTTGGCTAATGTTCGGTTTGGTTTTGATGAAAAACAAAACTAGAACAGTAGGCAGATCACCTAATGAATCCTGATACGTACCAGTGACCTTGACTAATGCTTCTTGGGAGACTTAAGCTGCGTGTGGCAATAGGTATTAGTGTCATACAGATTTTAGTGCACCATGCCTCTTGGTTGTGGTTTAACCCCAGCAGGCAGCTAAGTACCACAGAGCTGCTTGCTCATTCTCCGTAGGTGGGTGGAGAAGAGAGTCAGAAAGGTGAAAGTGTGAGAACTTGTGGGTTGAGGCCAAGACAGTCTGTGTCCCCTCCCAGCTACTTGTGCACCCCCAGCCTTCTCACTGGCAGGGCAGTATGAGAAACTGGGAAGTCTTTGGCTTAGTGTAAGCACTGTTCTGCAACAACTGAACCGCCAGCGTGTTATCAATGTTATTCTTCTCCTAAATCCAAAACGTGGCACGCACCAGCCACTGTGGAGAAAATGAAGTCAGCTGAAACTAGGACAAAGTGTTAGGTTTTTCTGAACCTGCCGAAGAGAGCAGAGAGCCTCCATTAGGTTTTGTAGTTCGTCCCCTTGCCCAGTCAAGGGATGATCTCCTGCCTGCTGTGATGGAGGACCAGCTGGGCTCCTTCAGGGCTCTTGACATCAGAGGGCTTGTGTAAGCAGGAGATGAGAGTAGTGGCGTGCAGCTTGAAGAAGGATGTTAGTGTTTCTTCGCTAAAGGAAGGAATCCCTTTAAAATGAAGCTATATTCCATAGCGTGACTAGTTTTTAGTTTGGTTTGCTGTTTTGTTTGATTTTTGAGGGGTGGGCAAGGTAACCAACTGTCCTAACTAGGTCTGTGGACGTGTCAGTACTGTCCTACTGCAGGCATGTGACGCTTGCAGAACTTGTAGGCTACTGACGGTCCGGGCACCAGAAGGCTTTCAGGGGTCATAAAGAAGGGAAGCATTCTTTTTGGTGGTAACCTGAGTGCATACTTCAGAAATAATAAAGCAAATTGCATGATGCTTTTTTGGCAAGTACCGTTCAGAATAGAAGAGTGCTTTAATTTCTGAGTCCAGCTGACTGAAGGAAAAAAGGACAGTATTGCCTTGCTATCTGTTACGGGAGTGTTTTAGCAGACGCAAATGTCACTGTGTGACATTTCGTGTGTCACTTTCAGAAAATACTCTAAATAAGAAATGGCAAGCTACATTTTACTTGAGCCCTTTGCAGACTGGATATTGTGAGTGAGAAGAAGGGGAATGTGATATTAGAGTTAAGATGAAGTTCAGTAGAAGTAGATCTTGTATTTCCCATCTGAAAACAATTAATAGACACACCTAGTGTCAGGCTGATCTAACCTCCCTTTATTCATCCACTTTTGCCCAGTTACTGCTAGAATTTATCTCAGTTAGGTATAGCTCTAGCTGAAGCAAGAGGTGAAACTGATTACTTTCATATTTGGATTACAGTTAATTTAGAGCTGGCTGGGAAATAATTTTCCCATTGTGTAGAAATCATGTATCATAACGTTTTTTCCATTTCTCATCAGGATGAAACAAAGGCTATCTGACATTTTGTTTATGAGAAGAAGGGGATGGCTAAGGTCTGTGTCTAGGACACTTGGCTGGGAGATTTAGGTTCAAAGTCATGCATTATCTTAGGAGTGTTGGGGACATGCTTCTCTCTACAGATAATGAAACACCATAAATTTTGTGGGAGGCTGGCTGCAATATCATAGTTGGTATATAAATCTGAAAGTGGCAGAATGAGATTTGAAGCTTTGCTTGACATCAGGCTGAGTGAGGATGTAAGTCTGGCCCAAGGCTAGAGTTTGGATTATTCCAGTTGGTGAGTCTTGTCTCTAAGAATTTCTGGTCAGTCTTTTCTGAACAAAAAAATAATTAAACTTTCAAATTTCTTTTAATTGGTTAGTCACTTTCTCCTTCAATGATGAGGTAAAGAAGGGAAGGGATTAAAACATTACCCAGAGGATTTCTTCTTGGTCAGGTGGTGTGCAGCAGACATACTGCTATGAGGTCACTTTTCCCATTCTGTTTAATGCTAACCCACAAGCTCTCAGTCAGCTTTCCATCCATCCCCAGGCAGAGCGCTGCTCACTTACATTAAGGGCAACACCCCCTCCTTATTTTCCTAGACTGTCCTTCCTAAAGAGCCTCCATTGCAATATTCTAGCTGTAGCAGCTGTCCCCCCACGTCTCTGTCATCCCAGTAAGATCATAGCCCTGCCGCTGTGTGCAGATCTCTTTATTCCTCTTGTTTATTCCCCATACGGTATGCGTTAGCGTACAGGCACTACAGAGGCACCTCAGCATGCTGGGAGGCACTCCAGCGTTTTAACCCAGAGCTCCTTTGGTTGCCCTGTTAACTTAAAGGAATAATTTGTGATGGCAGCTCACAGTCTTTGCCAGGGTTTTGTGTTCTTGGAGGTGAAGGGAAATGTGGAAGAAATAGCTTTATGGCACGTGTAAGAAAAAGTGCACAAATCATGCATCTTCAGGGTGCAGGTAAAGATGCTTCATGTCTGTTTGTTAGGCTAGGTTGTTAAAAGTTCCTGTTTGCTTGAGTAGATTTCTCACTGAATCTGAAAAGTAGAAGACTAATCAGCCTCTCAGCTGTGTGAAGGAGTAGCTAGAGTCAGAAAAACGGTACTTGAAGCGGTTTATCCTTTTTTATCAGCTTCCTATTCAGCTATACCTAATTGCAAGCAAGTGAACTTATTAAAAAAAAAAAAATCCCAAATAGCCAGCTCCCTCATCCCAAATAGCTAGCTCTGCAAAACCGTCATAAAATCTTGCCCTCTCTATATTTTCTGCTATGTTGTTTGAGTGGATTGGAGAGAAGTAAGTGGTTGAATGGCAGGCTGTCCTGTCAGCTTGTCCTTCAGGGTGATAGGTCAGTTGGAATAGTCTGTGGTCCTGTGAGTGTTTTGCATTGCAATTAATCTGTCTTGCAAGCTGTGCGTTCATCCCAGGCAGTATGATGCCCCCCAGGTAGTCCAGTAGCTGGACACAGGCAGTGTGTTGTGAGGAGTGTACTGCAGTTCAGCCCAGGAGTGGGTTAGCTGTGGTGTGGTTGTTGGGTGCGCTTACATGTGAAGGAGAGTTGCTGAATCTCCTAGGAGCTGTAATCCATTAAACTGTCTTTATGTGCCCTATACTATCATTAAAAAAGTTTTCTGCCACCAGTAGTCAGCTGACAGCTTTGTTAATGACATGCAAGGCTGGCAAATCAAACTCTGTTTTCCATTGCTGTGTTAGCTCCACAGCGGTGGCATCGTGTTTTCACTGGCTGAGATAGCAAGCCTGGTTGTAAACCATGTTGAGAAGAATGTGTTGGTTTTATTAAACATTTTTTTGAAGCATGACCAGATTAAAGTTGCATTTTGGAGAGGAATTTTGAACAGCAGTCATAACAGTCATAACACATGGAAAAAAATGTCAAATGTTGATTGAGATGTACGTTATGTCAATTCATGTTTGATTTTAGTATTTTGCACTCTGTGCTATGAAAATAATTTGGATGTCATACTGAAAGATTCCTTCCTTTGCAGTGAAGGTATAAAGATTCTAAACACTGGAACAAGCTCTTGGGATTTCACATGAATGGTTAAAGCAGCAAAATTTTGAGAATTCGATTCCCCTCCCTGCCCCTGGAGGTTTTATTATCAAGTCCAGCATTTACGTTGGTGAGAGACCTTTTGCGAAGTTTGAGTGAGATGATAAATGTTTCTCAAGTGTAGATCTTAGCTGCCTTCTCACTCAAAAGGAAGAACAATGAGATGTTACTGCTTCTTGTTTTTGTTTTAAGATTTATTTTTTCTCCCTGTGTTACGGGGAGTATTGTAGTACCTCATTTCTTTTTTCCATTCCCTGCTCTGTTCTTGTTTTTAAGTATCCACAGATGACTTTGGTCTCTTCATGCTGGCATTTTTATTGGCTTGCTCCAAATACAAAATACTTGATAAAATAGAGATCCTACACTGAAAAATCCTAAGTACAAATACTACTGCAAATGGACATACTAAAAGAAAAGTAGTGGTGACATTAGTTAAATGAGTTTGTTTAAGCTGGGTACTGCCTGTCTTGTCTCCTGTCATAAGCCCTTTTTGGACATAAAAAGCAATATTATGGTTTGGTTGTAGTATTGTACCTCATGCTGGTTTTATTGTTTCAGGTTCCTATTGTGAGCAGTGCAGAGAAGGAGCCACGTACGCAGGTGCAGTAATATCTCCCAACTTAGAGACCGCTAAAATTATGCGAGTTCCTCATGCTACGTCGGTGTCTGACTGCATCACAGCGTGCTGTGACCTCTCAGGTTGTGACTTGTCCTGGATGTTTGAACGGCGCTGTTACATTGTGAACTGCCAACACAAAGAGAACTGTGAACCTAAAAAAATTGAAACGGTAAAGTCCTATCTAATCTTTGTGCTGAGGCCTTCTCAGAGGCCAGCCTCGCTACTGGGATTTGGACAGGTGATCCCAAGCATGGTCCACTCTGTGGGACGCCAGAATGAGCCATCTGAGGAAGTGAGTAGCCTGAAGGAGCTGTCTTTGCTTGGCAAAGATCTCAGCCTTGAGGAGATACCTGAATACATAGATGACTATAAGGACTTGGAGCAGGACCCCTTCCAGGTGAGCATCAAACATAAACAGAAGGAGAGCACGGATTATGCTGACTGGGGCCTGATGGTGGCAGGTGAAAATGGCTTCAACTCTTCAGTGGTTGATGATGGAGATAACCAGGAAGACTTTGCTGAAAAGGAAGAGGAAGCTGTAAAAGTGGAAGGCCTTCTGAATAAAAACATCTCTGAAGTGAGCTCTGTTAGTGAACAGCACTACATAGAGAGGTTGTCTTCTCTCACAGAGATTACACCATTACCTGGGAAGACATCTGGAAGCAGAGCAGCTGTTCAGCTGCTTGCACAACCTGATGATGCTTTGCAAGAAGAGGTACGTGTGCCCCTCAAGAAGCAGGCAGAGTATGGTGAGGCCACTTTGCTATTGTTTTGATGAATCAAATTAGATTATTGTTTTATAATGTAACCATAAAATTCAAATGACTTACAGTCCTGTTATAGTGTAGAAAAGACTGAAGGGGAAGCGGTTGCCTTAATAGGCACATGAATCGCTGAAGGACACTTCTCTGTCATGATAATGAGCAGAGCTGCTTCTAGGATACTGTGGGGTTTCCTTGGAATTACTCAGAACAGTAGGCTTGGACCTGTCTTAATAGAAATGTTTTGATATTCTGCCTTTCTGACACTTGCTGATCCAAATCCAAGTAGTAAGTTCAGCAATAGTAGTGCCCACCAGCATCCAAAGAGCCAGACCAGTAAGCATAAGTTCCTCTATCAATAAAATTAAGCATGTTCTATAGGTTTCATGTTACTAAATGCCTGGTGGTGTTATAGATGTAATAGTGCTGAATAAATAACTTTGATAATGCTTTTAAAATGTGAGAGGCAAGGTACTTAAGGGAAGGAACACTGTTTTTTTTGGACCACAACATACAGTGGGATAAATTGGGTAAGTTTTTGTTCTCAGAATCCTTTCCTTGAGTCTGGCAATAAGAAACAAAACAACAACAAAAAAAAAAAGAATCCAAGTTAAATACCTGTTAAGTACTTAAAACCTAATTTAGATACCTAAGATATGCACTCGTTCTCTATTTATGCCAGTGGGTTAGATCAGTTCTAAAGGGTCTTTGTCTCCTTCAGAACAGGGTGGGATCAGTGCGAAAGTTGAAACAGGCTGTAAAGCCATCATCTTCTGGGTTTGACTCACCCCCAAAACTGAGGGGAAAAAGTACAAATTAAGTGGTGTTGTTGTGATTGCCTTAAATTCCATCAGGCTTTGTAACGAACAGCTGCCTCTCTTGCTGTAAAAATGACAATTTATTGCCATTGTTGTAGGGAAGAAAAAGACATGAAAACAAGAAAGTTGCTTGAAATCCGTGATATCTGAGGTTCTTGGAGGGTATGACCGAAATGGCAGAAGCGTATGCATGGAGAACAGCTGGATGCCATCACAGCCTAGAGGTGCAGCAGTTTCTGGACTCTGCTTTGAGATCTAGATATCCTGTGATTCTTGGGAGGGCTCTAGGAGTGCTGTGAGGAACATGAGAGGGGCTGCTGCAGCTGGTAGAGGACATCTGGCTGAGACTGGAACCTCTAAGAGCTTCTCAAGAGCTCTTGTCAGCTGTTCTTGATCAAATGGTGATTTGTGGTTTTGCTGCAGCTGGCTCATGATCAGGGAAGGCAATGCACCCTATCAGCAGGTGCTAGAGAGAGGCATCAGGAGCTCTGCCTAGGGATGGCAATGAGCTGGTCAGGAGTCTGTGGGTCAGGACTATTATGTCTCTTCCAGACTGCCTGGTCAGGAAGAAGCAGATGAGACTTACTTCAGACAGTTGGAAGGAGCCTCATAATCACAGCCCCTGGCCCTAATGGGGGACTTGAGCGACCTCAGTATCTGGGTAGCTGGGAGAGCAAGGGAGCAGGACACAACGTAGGAAGCTCCTGGAATACACTGATGATAACTTCTGTACAGAGGTGATGGAGGAGCCAACAGGGAGAGGGCCTCTGCTTACCTCAGCCTTGCAGGCAGAGGGATTGGTCAGGGGCATGGCCGTGTGGTGGTGGAGTTTGGGCTCTTAAGAGGTGAGGGAGTAAGTCAAAAAGAAAGGTCACAGCTCAGTAGGCTTCAGGCGAGCCTGTTGTGGGATCACCTCCTCTAAACTGAAGATAGCCTGTGCTGCAGAAGATACCATGGCCCAGCCTTCTTGGTAAATTTCTTTTCTGATTTTTGCCATCCCAGCTAGGATAGAAAGGCTTTGCTTTTTCTTCAAGTACTGCCTATGTGAACAGGAGCTTAAAATGAAAAGTTCAACAAAGGCAAGTGCAGGGTCCTGCACCTAGGGAGGAATAACCCCAAGCACCAGTACAGGCTGGGGGCTGACCTGCTGGAGAGCAGCTCTGCTGAAAGGGACCTGGGAGTCCTGGTGGACAGCAGGCTGACCACGAGTCAGCAATGTGCGTTGTGGCCAAGAAGGCCAATGGTATCCTGGGCTGCATTTGTAAGAGTGTTGCCAGCAGGTCAAGGGAGGTGATCCTCCCCCTCTACTCAGCCCTGGTGAGGCCACACCTGGAGTGCTGTGTCCAGTTCTGGGCTCCCCTGTACAAGAGGGACATGGAGCTACTGGAGCGAGTCCAGAGGAGGGCTATGAAGATGATGAGAGGACTGGAGCACCTGTCGTATGAGGACAGGCTGAGAGAACTGGGCCTGTTTAGCCTGGAAAAGAGAAGACTGAGGGGAGACCTCATCAGTGTGTATAAATATCTGAGGGGAGGGTGTCGAGAGGATGGACCCAGTCTCTTTTCAGTTGTGCCTAGCAAGTGGACAAGAGGCAATGGGCAAAGACTGAAGCATGGGAGGTTCTGGATGAATTTGAGGGGGCACTTCTTTCCTGTGAGGGTGATAGAGCACAGGAACAGGTTGCCCAGAGAGGTTGTGGAGTCTCCTTCTCTAGAGATATTCAGAACCCACCTGGATGCCATCCTGCGCAATGTGCTCTAGGTGATCCTGCTCGGCAGAGGGGTTGGACTAGATGGTCTTCAGAGGTCCCTTCCAACCTCAGCCATTCTGTGATAAGATCTGTAGTTGGAAGGTGGTCTGGCAGTGCTCTGTTAGCAGATTTGTAGAGGCTTGATAGGATATCACTGGGAAGCTGTTTGTGAAATGACTCTTAAGGGTTTTCAGTTAACATAGAGAAATGTTAAAAATGTTAAGGAGCTGGAGAAGTAGAAGGTTTTGAGAAACTGCCAAAGCCCAAGCAGCCCTTGTTTCCCAAGTTTGAATTCCCAAGTTGAATTCCCAAGTTTCCCCTTTGAATTCAGACGTCTGTAGAAAAACTAAGATGGCAAACAGTTATGGCAAACACCGTTCCCTGGCCTTTCCTAGGCTCAGCTGCTGTCCAGTCACCTCTCCCCTTCATAGTCTCCAGTCCCCTTCTTTTTGCTAAATGTTACACTCCAGTCCCTTTGGTGAGGTGACCAGCAGCACAGGAGGTTGAGCTCAGTGCATAGCATTTTCCTTTTGTGGCTTATTGTTTCTTTGCTCTTTTCTGCCACTGCTTCTTCCTACTAACATGTTTCCTTAGCTCCACTGTGGGCTTTTCCATGGGCTGTAAAAGCTCAGTAACATGAATACATTTAGAAATCTGTACAGAGTCACTGTCAGGGTGCCCAAAACAGAAATCTGCAATGCTGCAACTCCTTGAAGTGATGTCGCCCAACCCTCCCCCCCCCCCCCCCCCCACCCCAAGAAGTCCTTCTCTTCTTTCATTTTCCTTTTATTTTTCAAACCACGTCTGGTCCAGCATTGCTCTCAGTTATACCTTCTGCTTGAGAGATTAGAGAGATCAATTTCTGATATTGCCCCAGTCCACTTATCTGCTGACTGCTAATGTTCTCAGTCTTAAGCTTTTTGGCTGCAACAGTGCCACAGAACACCTTTTTGACTGCAGAGCCTTGCCTAGGCTTGAGGAGTGAAGAGGTGGTTGGTGCCATTGCAGAAGAGTGTCTCAGGAAAGGTGGGATCTTGCCCTGTCTGTCCTGCAAAGCCTGGATGGCTGCTTCTCAGCTGATAGGCTGGCAAAGGGTCAGGAGAGGAGGAAAGCCAAAGGATGCTCAGAACAGTAGATTTCTATTGAGTTTGGAAGGCAAAGGAACCCTTTGCTTTGTCAAAGCATGGTAAAGAAAATCTTCTTTGAAGACATGGGATGGAGTGCATGCATAAAGGCAGCTTGTCTTTTCATCAAGGCATAAGGCAGGAGGGGCTTGGGATTCTCCTTCTGGGTGATAATGTCCAGGATGAGATTTCTGCCAAGGGCCCAGGGTTAGCATGCTGAAGGTACTGCCTGGGGGAAGCTGCAGTCCCTGACACAGCTGTTACTGACCCAGCTGAACAGATATTTGGTCAGAAATGAGTCTTGGGAGGAGAAGGAAAGAAAGAATGATTGGCCTGTTCAGACTGGTTCTGAAAGGTAATAGGGCCTGAGAGACAGAAGGAGGAGGTGTTGGGCCAGGATAACACAACGGTGGGTTATTCCTGAATATTCCTGAATAACTTGCTCTGTCCTTTACTGTGGTTCTCAGTTACAAGGTAGCTGGTGAAAAGAACACTACTGCTTGTTGCTTGAAGCAGAAAGATTCAGGGCACTTTATTAGTAGTGAGGAAAGAAAAAAACATGAGTGAATCCTGGACTGAGCAGATGTAGTAGGAGAGGCAAGGGTCCTGTTGTGTGTGTGCACATGGAGAGAACAGTGATAGAGTCTGCAATGATTATTGGCTTTTAAAGGGTTATGACTACATCTAGATCTGCCCTACTACTCTGTTACCACTTTATTATTTTGACAATTGTTCTGAATATGAAACTTGGAAAAAGAATAGTGTTTCATGCATGGCCTGATAGAAAAAAGTTATTTGGTAGATACTCTGCATATGAATAAAACTTCCTGATTGCACATATTGAGTTTATGTGGCAAGATTTTGGTAGCGGGGGGGCTGCGGGGGCGGCTTCTATGAGAAGAATCCAGACTCTGCCCCATGTTAGATAAGGGCCAGTTTCAGATGGTTTCAAAAGGGACCTGTTGCTGTCCACAGCGATGCTGATTGGACCTTTGTGAGAGCAGATTTAAGAAAGAGAAAAAAACCTGCTGCACAACAGCAGCTGGGAGAGTGAGGAGTGAGAAGCAGCCCTGCAGCCCCCAAGGTCAGTGCAGCAGGCGGGCAGGAGGTGCTCCATGTACCACAGCAGCAGTTCCCCTGCGGCCTGTGGAGAGGCCCCTGGTGGAGCAGGCTGTCCCTCTGCAGCCCATGGGTCCCACACGGAGCAGATCTCCACGCTGCAGCCCCCCCGTGGAGGAGCCCCCGGTGGAGCAGGTGGATGTGGCCTGGAGGAGGCTGCGGCCCATGGAGAGCCCCCGCAGGAGCAGGCCCCGGGCCGGAGCTGCAGTCCGTGGAGAGGAGCCCCCGCAGGAGCAGGGGGTCTGGGGGGAGCTTCCACCCGTGGGGGACCTGTGCTGGAGCAGTTTGCTCCTGGGGGATGGACCCCGTGGTACGGAGCCGTGTGGGAGCAGTTCTTGAAGAGCTGCTGCCTGTGGGCAGCCCCCGCGGGATCAGTTTGGGAAGGACGGCATCCCGTGGGAGGGACCCCATGGGGAGCAGGGGCAGGGAGTGAGCGTGAGGGAGCAGCGGAGACGAAGCTTCATGGATTGACCGCAGCCCCCAGTCCCCATTTTCCTGCACTGCTCATGGGGAGGAGGTAGCAGAAGGCAGATGGGAGAGAAGATGGCGGTTTTTTTTGTTTGTTTCTCACTGCTCTGTCTTGTTAGCAACAGATAATAAATTTTATTAATGTCCCTATTCTGAGTCTGTTTTGCCTGTGTTAATCGTTGAGTGATCTCCCTGTCCTTATCTCAACCTTTGAACCCTGTCCATCATGTTTTCTCCCTCTTTCCATTTGAGAAGGGGGAATGAGAGAGCGGTTGTGGTGGAGCTCAGCTGCCGAGCTGAGTGAAACCACCACACTACATAAATCAGGCAAACCCAACATGCTGTTTAAAGAAAAGCATACCTGTAAATCTATAAATGTGAAATACAAGTCATAAATGACGCTCTTTCAATAATTCATTTTGCAGGTTCCTACGCATTCCCTTCTTTCAGATGAAGTGGAATTCTCCCCAGGTTTGTCAGAGAAAACCCAGACTCCCACAGTGGCCCCAGAGAACATCACTGAAGGTGGGGTCATGCTGCTTCCCACTAATGTTGTGCCATCTGAGCCCATGCAGCAGTTCCCAACTCCTGCTAATGCTCCTAAAGCAGGTAATACTTCAACATGGCTGGAGATCTGAGGGGTACCTGCGGGTTAGACAGCAGGTGGGGATGGCTTTACTACTGTCAAGCTTGTATCCTGTTGGTATAAGCTCTTTATCCAAATGCAGCATCATCCCACTTCAAGCATGTAGTCCTACACTGCAAACTCCAGAACCTTTAGCTTGTTCTTTCTGAGGAAAAACTCTGACCAAGCCTAACATCAGTGGGAAATTATAACTCAGTCAAATGCAGTGAAATAAAAAGCAAATTAAGAGCATTTTCTTAACATGTTATTTTTTATTGTTGGTGAGAAATACCTAAGACTTTCTGGAGTTACACAATAGTTTCCTCTAGCCACTCCTTTGTTTTTGTGTGAGTGCAGAATATTGCTTGATCTCAGAAACTCATCAGTAGGGTTCCCACCTTGTATAGCGGTCAGGTATCATGAAGCAGAGCGGGTGGGACATGAGGAAGCCCAGCCCTTAATAGAGGAGAACTTGGCCACTTCATCCTGAAAAAAATTTTACTCTAATTTCAAACCTGCAAGAAGGCTTATCAGATTTCCAGCTACAGAGGAAAAGTTCTTATTTTGAAAAAGATGTGTTTAATTGCTCTGCCCTCTGTAGTTACATTAAATTTTGTGTATATGTTAGTCTATATACTTTCTCGTGCTGAGTTTCCTGCCTTTCTATGTGCCCTGACAAAGGGTCAGAAGGTTCACAAGAAGCAGGGAATCACAGATGTGTGTTCTATGCTCCTGAGGGACATGGAGAGCTAAGCCCTTTGCTTCCTGGTAGAGCAAGTCTGGTTTGGGACATCCCTAGCACATTCTGTGAAACTACAACATGCCAGCCAGGATAGCAGTAGGAGGTAACATGAGGAGACAAGCTTCAAGAGGGATCCTCTCCAAGACAATGAATCATCATTACCATTGAGTACTGACTAGGCAGCTTCTCCCCCTCCCTCACAAGAGGAGGCTGAAGAGGACTCAAAAAAGAGCTTGGAAGAAGCAGCTGAAGGAAAGGTTGTGATGAATCTCACTGTAAGTACTGTTTTGTGCAAGGATTTCCTCAAGTTGCTTTGCACGGCCCTACTGTCTCAGTCTAGGAGAGAGTCCCTCCTCCTCCTTTGTTCATCACCTTCATCTAGCCATTTTGTTCTCATCACATGTGGAGGTCAAAAGATTTTTAGAAGCACAAACCTCCACTGGTGTCAAGGGCAACTTCCACGAGCAATTCTGGAGCCTCACATTTAAGTAGCAGGGACAGAAAGTGTAATGTCAGCATAACCTTTTTGCTTCATCCCTTTTTACACCTGTCAGCTGCCACAGCTGAGTAGTCTCTTGCTCATCTAGTAAAAGACACTTAGATACTAGTGAGTGTTGCCTTTGGAGAACCTTTATTCTGTGGTCTCCCTGTAGTCAGGAACCCATTTGAAACATTTTAAAAACAGGTCTGTGAGAATGTTGCTTGAAGTTGTGCTTTGGTACGTTTCGGTTTGGGTTTGTAGACTTCAGCGTTTTTGGAAGAGAAAACAATTTGCACAGATGAGAACTGTGAGGGTGTTCCTGGATGACACGTAGACAGAATGTGCAGTTTAGCAAGGAAATAACCCTGCTGCACTAGCAGAATTTTTAAAAGTGACACGATGAGCTGGACACTTAGTACATGCCTATTCAAGTGCCACACAAACATAGAAGCTTGTTCGTGGAGAAAAGGCATAACACTGGTTTTAGGATGGACTATGTTACTTAACTTAATGAAGTTTAATGAAGTTTATTCTGGTGCTGATGGCTCTTTTTTGTCTTTTGTTGTTGCATATGTTTGAACTCCTGTACTTTCAACCAATTATTAAAAAAATACATAATTCTTTATGCAGAGAAATGTTAACTGTGATATGCAAGAAAAATTAGAACTCATCTGTCTAAAGCAGACGAGTGTAGGTGAAATACTATTTCATATTTGTGGAAGAACAATTGTCTTGAATAGTTCAGTAAAAGGTGAAGGAGCTGTAGTCATGATTATAACAGATTATTAATTGATTATGTATCAGGATTTTTTTCTTATTTATCTTTGCCTATTCACTGCAGAGCATTTGTCGAATTTTACTTAATCCATTACAAATAATACTTGAAGATACAAAATTTATATCCATTGCATCTTTATAAACATAATGCACTCTTTCTGTCTTAGATATGGTAAAAGAGCTTACTGTATCTGCTGGAGATAACATACAAGTGATGCTACCCAAAAATGAGGTTGAACTGAATGCCTTTGTTGTCCCGCCACCGCCTACAGGTGAGTTGAATGGCCTCGCCATACAGGAGATGCTCACGCATTACCAGCCTGTAAATGTAGATAAGTCCCAAGTTATGTGAATGTTCACAGTTCAGAATAAAATCTAGTGTCCTCCTTCTACCTTTTTTGTGGCTTCATCTGCAGAGAGCATTTCCTCCTTTGGATTTTAGAGATTTTGGAGTGGCTTGTATTTTCTGAACCTGAACTAATTAGCCAAATGATTCAAATAGAAAGCCCATGATTTCTACCAAAAGATGATGATGTAGTCAAGGTTATAGCATCTTGTTGTTAAGCAGAGATGCGAAGAACTAGGTTCCGAACACAACATTTACCTTAAAACTACCAGTTACTGAGCTGCAGCAAAGAATATGTATTTCATAGGTAGCTGTATAAAACATTCAGCGCATGTGAAGCTGGTTTTTAAACCTATTTGTAAAGTCTATTAACTTCATTGCTACTTTACCAAGTTACAACACTCTGTGGAAGCTTAACATGTATTCATAACACTCCATTTTGTGGACTTAAATAATAGCAGTCATGGTTTCCTGCTATAGCATTTTACCTGACAGGTGAACTTAATTTCTTTGCTTCTTGGGCTTATCTTGAAGGCAGAGATGATTATTCTTACACTATGTTATTGGTCTTAGAAACAGCCTACAACTATGAGTGGAGCTTAATCAGTCACCCTGCTGACTATGGTGGTGAAATGGAGCACAGGTACACCCAGACACTGAAGCTGTCTCATGTAAGTGAGCTGTAAGTTCAGGCCCATGCAGTGTGTTCAGTCCTTTCACAGGGATTTAACCTGTAATGAAGAGTACTTTTATTTGAGGAATTCTGATTACTCTGAGTTGTCTTCACTTGCATATGTCAACTTTTTCAGATTTCCAGAAATGCCTCTTTCAGAGTGCTCTCATAATTTTCTGAGATTGAGTAAAAATTCCAAAGCGTTCCTCACCTTGGGGCAGTAGCCAGTGCCTTTTATGTATGTGCTTATTTGAAACCTAGAGTTCCTTTTATATCAAGATCTTTCTACGTGTACAGCACAATTGGGAGATTGTATGCAGATTGCATCTGTATATTTCATCATGTAACTGGATTTGTTCTGTGTATGTCTCAGTTATCGGTGGGACTTTATGCCTTCAAAGTGACGGTTTCTGGTGAAAATGCCTTTGGAGAAGGTTTTGTAAATGTCACTGTCAAACCAGGTAAATCAGTTGGCTAAAATAATTAATTTCTTCAACACTAGTAGTAGTATTACCTGTCTTTGTAGTAGTCTGTCAGTTATTGTCTTCCAAAGACATCTAGTAGTACAATCATGCAGAGATGTATTTCGTGTCTTGCTGTCTTTAAACCGTTTTAAGCAAGTGCAGCTGAGGATCCTGCTTACTGCATTTAAGTGCTCTCTAGCCTGTGCCCTCCTGAGGCAAGACCTGAGAAGGCATCATGACACCTTCTGTGGTCCCCTTCTCCACTAAAACTAGGATCAGCAAGTAGGTACTGAACTGGCTGTAGCTGTAAGTTACAGTGCACAGGTCTACCTAAATCATGCCAGATGGAAGTGGCTGCAGCAGAAGACTGTTGCCTAAGTGCACTGCTCTTCAGTAACCTGTCCTGTCCCTTGTCCAAAAAGGACTGCAGATGCTGCACAGCTGTCAATCCTAGCCTTGGATCACTGGGGACTGTTGATCTGCAGTTACCGGATTATCTTTGCCTGGGTCTTCACAATGCTTTCCCTGTCTTTCTTACAGCAATCAGAGTTAATCAGCCACCTGTTGCTGTTGCTTCACCCAAAGTACAAGAAGTTTCTTTGCCTACAACTTCCACCTTCATTGATGGCAGTCGTATGTACTAGACCAACCTGTATTTTTAATATACAGTTAGAACACTACTGTTCATCAGTAACAAATGAAATTCCTTTCCACTGTACTCACAGGAGTTCCCTGAATCGTGATTCATGTTGAGAATTTGAGTCCAGTTATGAATGATTTTCAGAAAGAAAAAGTTAATTAGATAAATGTTTGTATGGTATGAGGCTGAGTAATATTGGTTCTAGAATGAACTGTACTTTGAAGTTTTTTCTTTCTGTTGTTCTTCCTAGCTACAGAAAACATGATTGCTTGATTTTATTTATTTATTTAAACACAATCAAGTGCATGTCAAGACTATAAAATCCAGCCTTCAACTTGGGCAGTGTGTCAGAAGCTGCTACATCCAAACAGCATATAATTTTAGAGTATTTTCTTGTCCTGCCTGGAATCCCCATTATGGGCTTCTGTGCCAGTCTGGGCTTGTTGTAGAGAGCTGCCATGTATGATACAATGAGATGTGTGAGTTTGTTTTGAAATTAAGCTAAGGTTTACACTTTTGTATTTACCAAGAAAAAACAAATGGGAATATGTAGGCATTCTACTTTCGTGTGCAGTGAATCTGACTGAGATTAACTTTATCTGTATGTGTGAAGAATATATATATATATATATATATTTTTTTTTTTTTTTGTATGGTAATGTAACTCACAATATGTGGTTCAATAGCTGTGGTACATGAACTCTGTTTGATTATGCTTGTAAAGGTGATTATAAAACATCAGTTAGGGATCAGTTCGTGAGAGGCTTTAGTATTCATACAAGCCATTGTTACAATATACTGATACGTTTTTCTTTAATGCATGTAGAAAGTATAGATGATATGAAGATAGTGAGTTATCACTGGGAGGAAATTAAAGGCCCTTTGCGAGAGCAGAAGGCATCTGCTAACACACCTGTCTTGCACTTGTCTAAGCTCGTTCCTGGAAACTACACTTTCAGGTACGCCTGCATGGATACTTTCTTTTCAGGTTATAAGTCTTTCTTTGATGTCAGCTAGATGAACTGAAGAACCCCCCCCCCACGATTGAGGTGGAAACAGTTAGAGACCTGCTACTCTGCCTGGACTGTCACAAGTCCATGGGGCCAGATGGGACCTACCCAAGGATGCTGAGGAAGTTGGCAGATGTGATTGCTGGGCCGTTTTCCGTCATCTATCAGTGGTCTTAGTCATCCAGAGAGATCCCGGATGACTGGAGACTTGCTAATGTGACGCCCATCTATAAGAAGGGTCGTGAGGAGGACCTGGGGAAGTACAGGCTTGTCAGCCTGACCTCGGTGCCAGGAAAGGTGATGGAACAGGTCATCTTGAATGCAATCACACAATGTATGTGGGACCACTGGGGGATCAGGCCCAGCCAGCATAGGTTCATGCAAGGCAAGTCCTGCCTGACCAACCTCATCGCCTTCTATGACCAGGTGACCTGCCTGGTGCATGAGGGAAAGGCTGTTGACGTAGTCTACCTAGACATCAGCAAGGTCTTTGACACAGTCTCCCACAGTATTCTACTAGAGAAGTTGACAGCCCATGGCTTGGGCAGGTACACTCTTTGCTGGGTTAAAAACTGGCTGGACGGCTGGGCCCAGAGAGTGGCGGTGAACGGAGTGAAATCCAGCTGGTGACTGGTCACCAGTGGTGTTCCCCAGGGGTTGGTGTTGGGGCCCATCCTCTTTAATGTCTTTATTGATGATTTAGATGAGGGAATTGAGTGTACCCTCAGTAAGTTTGCAGATGACTTCAATTTGGGGGGAAGTGTTGATCTGCTGGATGATAGGAAGGCCCTTCAGAGGAACCTGGACAGGTTGGATCAATGGGCAGAGGCCAATGGGATGAGGTTCAACGTGGCTAAGTGCCGGGTCCTGCACTTTGGTCACAACAACCCCATGCAGCGCTACAGTCTTGGGAGAGATAGGCTGGAAAGTTGTGCAGAGGAAAAGGATCTGGGGGTGCCGGTCAATGCTTGCGTGAACACGAACCACCAGTGTGCCCAGGTGGCCAAGAAGGCCGGCGGCATCCTGGCCTGTATCAGGAATAGTGCAGCCAGCAGGACCAGGGAGGTGATTGTTCCCCTGTACTCTGCTCTGGTGAGGCCACACCTTGAGTACTGTATTCAGTTTTGGGCCCCTCACTACAAGAAGGACATTGAGGCCCCGGAACATGTCCATAGAAGGGCTATGAAGCTGGTGAAGGGTCTGGAACAGAAGTCCTGTGAGGAGTGGCTGAGGGAACTGGGGTTTTTTAGTCTGGAGAAGAGGAGGCTCAGGGGAGACCTTATTGCTCTCTACAACTACCTGAAAGGAAGTTGTGGGGAGCTGGGGGTCGGCTTCTTCTCACAGGTAGCTAGTGATAGGACTAGCAGGAATGGCCTCAAGTTGCACCAGGGGAGGTTTAGGTTGGAAATTAGGAGACATTTCTTCTCAGAAAGAGCAGTCAGGCCTTGGAACATGTTGCCCAGGGAAGTGGTGGAGTCACTGTCCGTGGGGGTGTTTAAGGAAAGGCTGGACCTGGTGCTTAGGGACATGGCTTAGTGAGTGACATTGGTGGTAGGGGTTGGACCGGATGATCTTGGGTCTTTTCCAACCTTAATGATTAAATGTTTGTTTGGTTTTGAGCTCATGTCTACCTCCTTAAAGAGCTTCATTTTTCTTCTGTGTGCTCTTCACCTTCGTTTTGCACTGTAGAGAGATATAGGGACCAGATTCATTAAGAAGTGCTTGCTGTGATTTTGTGATACTGGTATGATGATGCTTTGCAGCACAAAGTAACACCTCGTTTTGCATAAGAAATGAAATAACCTCCCACTTCCTGCAACGATAAGTGGGAGAGAACATCTTTTATTTCTTTTCAGCTTAGAACTTGGCAAATGTCCTGACATGAGACTGCAGTCAGGATGTGGAAGTCATCCCCTGAGTGGTGGTGGCAGACAGAACAGTATTGGGAGACTGATCTTTGCAAGGCGATGTGGTGTGCTGATTTTATAAGAGTAATTCTGTTTTTTCTAAAAGCCTTTTCTTTGCTGCTGTTTTCCTCCAATTAATACTTGCAAAATCCACTGGATTTTGTCCAGACAACAGAAGCAATGTTTGCAGTTCTGGGTGCTTTAATTAAAATCAGGGTTCATTTTCTGGATTTCTTAATTTAAAACCTAGTCCTGTACTTGTGTGCTTTCCACTGAACCAGCCTTGGCTGCCAGTAGGTAACAGCCTGCAAGTGGATACATCAGTTATCAGTGTAGCATCAGCAGAATGTTGAAGCCTGCTGATGACCAGTGTACATGTATGTGAGACATGCTTCGTTGCATAAACATCACCAAAAATTGCTTCAGCTTCCGTTCTCTGTTCTTTAATGGAGTTGTGCCATACTGTACAGTGACAGAAGTGAGAGTAAGATTTTGTTTCCTCAATTGAAAAGGATGGAGCTCACTTACAAGCAGTGCTGTTAAGTGTATTCTGCACACAAGGGAATTAAGAAATCACCTCCTATATTCATGTTCCTTTAGGAGAGGATGAGGTACTTGAACAGTAGAGTAAGTAGCCTGTTCAAGCTCACAGAAAATTAGTTGGAAAACAAAATCCAGCACTCCTGACACACATGGCTGTGCATCCACTGCAAAAGTATGTATTCCCTAATGACAGGACTAGGGAGCACTAGTTTTGTTCTGACTTGTGAAAGGCTTCAGGAGTGATTCCCCTCCATATGTTCAGCTGTATACAGTAGTCGCAACAGTGGTGCATTAGAGATGTAGTTGGTTACCACACTGTGGAGGTCAGTCTGTCATCACTTTCAAGTCTCTCACTTCTAGATAATTTGCCACTGTGTTTCTGAAAGGCAGTAGCGATTGTTTAAACCATGTGCTATGTTTAGTTTTGAGACATGAGGTCTCCTTCCAAAATAAGAGCTGATAATAAAGTCCATTAATATTAGTAGCAGCGTGTTACAAAGAAATAAGAAGTTACAAGCTGTTTTTGTGCTATGACAAGCAGACCTTCTGAACATTTAGAATAGTTCTGGGTGTAGTTATTAACAGGGGCTGTTGGAGTATAGCCAGTGACTGAAATCCGTGTTTTTAGTGACTAAATCTTTGAAGATTTTGTAGCAAAGGCTATTTGAAATGATGGAGTTGCTGTTGATTGCAGGGAACAGTTTTCATCTGGGATCCAGAATAGCTAGGCTTTTTTTTTTTTTTAGGTTGCAAGCTGTCATTGAAAATTAGACTTGTGAATTTCTTTCCAGCCTTAGTTCAAGTCTGTCTTTCTGAAGCAGAAGTTCATCTAATCTAGATCAGCGGCTCTGGTTTATGTATCGATTTTGCTCTCTTCAACCACCAGAAAAATGTGAATCTTTGACCTTATAACTTGACAGCAGTCTGGTCTAACAATTTCCAATATTGTTTTTTCCTACTGTAGGCTCACAGTGATTGATTCAGATGGAGCAGCCAACTCCACAATTGCATCTCTGACTGTCAACAAACCAGTGGATTACCCACCTATTGCTAATGCAGGACCTAATCAGGCAGTCACCTTGCCCCAAAACTTCATCACACTGAATGGAAACCAGAGCAGTGATGACCATGAAATTGTCAGCTATGAGTGGTCACTCAGTCCCAAAAGCAAAGGCAAGGTGGTAGCAATGCAGGTATGTCTATCTCTCCTTACATAGTATTAGAAAGCTCTTTCATCCTTGCCTTTCTATGAAGAAACACATACAAAAGTAACTATTCAGGAGTACTAAAATATCTAGAGTACTGCTGTTCCTCTCTGATGTATTCAGCTTTTTCAGATATTACTTCTAATTCCTTCTCATCATCACTCTTTTTTTTTTTTTTCTTTCATGCTTTATTGTCATTTGTCTGTCTTGCTATTGTTTGTTCCCTGAGGGTATGGAAAGAATTTGAGTTCACTCTGTCTGACCTTGGACCCTGGCGCCTGCTCCACAGGTTTGCATCTTCTGAGAGGCTATAGACATACCACAGACTGTTTTTGAGAGAAGGTAGTGGTAATCAGCATCTTCTTTAAACAGTTTCTCTTCCTGGAGAAAGTAGCACCTGAGAAATAACTTGTTTTTTTTTTTTGAATGAAAGATCACAAGACTTCTGTCAGCTTTCTCACAGTTCACACTGGTTGGTGTTTTTTATGCTCACTAGAATATGGGTTTCCTATGAAGGCCAACTGATTTTATGCTCTTTTATGGCAGCATGTTTATTTTTTCTTTTATCGTATTTTTTTTAAATCTGAGAAGTCAATAACAATTTTCAGTTAGATGATGTCAGTTGCTCTTCCCTTTTCCACCAATGCTGTAACCCCACTGTAGAAGGCCACCAGATTTGTCAGGCACGATTTGCCCATAGTGAAGCCATGTTGGCTGTCACCAATCACCTTCTTATTTTCAATGCGCCTTAGCAGAGTTTCCAGGTGGATCTGCTCCATATCATTTAGTTCACACGAGACTTCCCTGGAAAAGATGATTGTTGTAACTGATGAAGAAGGAAATTGTGATTTGTTGTTTCTCACGAGATATGCCTCAAATTCTGTTAGCAAAAGAACATATATCTGGGCCTAGTCTTATTGTGAGCTTATATGTGTGTCAAATAATTACTGCTGTAAGTGTATAATGAGGACCGAGTTGTCTTGTTTAATATGTGTTTTTTTCCCCAGGCCTTCCTGGCTGGGGTCAAGTCAGGTATGCTTTTGTGTTTAATGACTTGTTTTTGTGTTTAACTGTCTTTCATAAATAAATATTATGTTAAGCAATGTCATGATTTAAAAAAAAATCATTTTGTAGTATCTTTCATTGGTGTTTAATTTGCTAATTGAGAAAGTTAGTTTCCCATGTATTCATTACTGTTCTCTATGGTTTTATTACAAGTTCATTACAATCACTGTTGTCCAGAAATAATGCAGCAATTATAGTAACATAAGAAATCAAGGTTTACTGTCTCTATATAGATCTCTGGGTTGGTAGACAGCTGCAATATTGGATATATGACATCTGTGCATCAAATTAAAAGTCTACTCTTTGTCTACAAGGTGCTTCCACTGATTGCTCAAGCAATGAATTATTATTATTGTGAATTACAACAAATTTTGTTTTTCCTCCACATTTGCTCTCTAAGATGTTTTGAGCTTTTCTGTATCCATCTCTCTTCCTCTGCCCTCCCCCCTCTCCGCTGTGTAGGGAGTGCGGACTCCGTACCTCCAGTTATCTGCAATGCAGGAAGGAGATTATACTTTTCAGCTGACTGTCACAGACTCAGCAAGGCAGCGCTCCACAGCTGAGGTCACTCTGATAGTACAGCCTGGTAAGTTGACTGCAGGCATGTCTGGGTCCCTCGGGGTGGACCAGCCTGGTGCCTTAGCACCAGCCTCAAATACCTCATCTCCCTGCATTGCACCACTCAGGTGGCAGTCTGAACAGCCGGTATCCCTGCATCAAGGACTCTTCCACTTCCATTTTCTATCAAAGCAAACAATAGAACAGAACTGCAGAAAGTCCGGATGGTGATCCTGAAGGCTTCCACCAGCCTGATTATGTAAGGCACCCTGCACAGAGATGTTTGAGTGTACTTCTGAAAACTAAAATGTAGCTCTCAGGTTAATATCCTGCAAAGTCTGTTTTGCAAGGGTGTTCAATATAACAATCAATGTTTTACTCAATTTTCTTACTGTTTTGTAGTTCTTCAAGAATCCTTGTGTGGTTTGAATTCTCCCTAGAATTCTGTTGCGTGTTCTAGGGGGAAAAAAATAGTCAAGCAAGTAGTTTTCAAAAACTGCTTCTTTCACTTGGTTGTTTAGATTTGGAAGCTGAATGATGAACAGGCTCAAATGGACCAGGCCTCATCAGACTTTTTTTTTTAACTTTTACCGTTTTTTTAAATTGGGGGGGGGAATACCTTTGCCTATTGTAGATTCTTACATCCAAAGTGGCCTCTTCTGCCTATCTGAAGGTTTCATATTTCACTATAGAGCAATATGGTGTCTCCTTGGTGTTGCTTATTCTACAGCTTTTTGTAGATGACCCCTTCTGGGGAAACTTTATAGTGGGCATTTAATAGAGAAATCAGGAACATGAATCACAAGTGCATCATGTGGTGGTGCCTTTTAGATTGGTGATAGTGTGGAAATGGGAAGGAGCTATTGCTGAAGGCAGGTCTAAGGGAAAGCAAATACTCAGAAAAATGGTAGTGTTCATGGTTTACCATGCCACAACAGCAAAGGTTGGAAACAGATTAATAGGTTACATTTCTGCACTAAATATTCAAAGGCTTGAAACTGATGTTAGGTTGGTGGCATTGCACTGACACCGAGCAGCAGGAAACCTGTGTCAGTTCTTCTTTTAAGGTGAAAAACCATATTCATGTGGGTAGTTTGAAAGGGTCACAGTGATGGAACGAGATCAATACTACACCGCTCTTGTCATAAGAACATTCTGATGCAATGTACTGAGTGGACTGTAAAGTTCATGAAGTGTGACTGTGCCACCAGGTGTGACTGTGAAAAAGGGAAGTACTTGCTGTGGAATTCGGCTTGTTAAAAAGCTCATTTCTCCCACCTCGTACTTTTTGCTGGTTTGAGCACATTAGACTTGTGACTCACAAGTATATCCATGGGAAGGTGATGGAACACCTAATCCTGGAAACCATTTGCAAACACAGGAAGGACAAGAAAGTCATCAGGAGCAGTCAGCATGGATTCACCAAGGGGAAGTCATACCTGACCAGCCTGATAAGCTTCTATGATGAAATGACCACCCTATTAGATAAGGGGAGAGCAGTGGATATTGTCTTCCAGGACTTTAGTAAGGCCTTTGATACTGTTCCCCATAAGATTCCACTAAGATACTCATGGAATCTGCTGAATTATGGTCTGGGTGAGCAGGCAGTGAGGTAGGTTGAAAACTGGCTGAATGGCTGAGCCCAGAGGGTAGTGATCACTGGTGCAAAGCCTAGATGGAGGCCTGTAATGATCAGGGTACCACATGGGTCAATATTAGGTCCTGTCCTGTTCAAGAACTTCATAAATGATCTGGACAGTGAGGTAGAGTGCACCCTCAGTAAATTTGTGGATGATGGAAAAAATGGGGGGTGTCTGACTCACCAGAGGGCCATGTAGCCATCCAGAGGGACCTAGACAGGCTGGAGAAGTGGGCTGACAAATTTCATGAAATTCAACAAGGAGAAGTGTGGAGTCCTGTACCCTGGGGAGGAACAACCCCAGGCACCATTATGTTCTGGGGGTCACCCAGCTGAAAAGCAGCTTTGCAGAAAATGGCTTGGGGCTCCTGGTGGACACCAAATTGAACATGAATCAGCAGTGTGCCCTTGCCACAAAGAAGGCTAATGGCATTCTTGGCTACATTAGTAGATACAGCCAGGTAATTACCTTCTAGTCAGTTTTGGTGAGGCTGCCAGCGGAGTGAGTACTATGTCCAGGTCTGGACTACACATGAGAGACATGGAGCTATTTGAGAGAGTACAATGAATGGCCACAAAGGTGATGAAGGGACTGGAGCATCTCTCCTGTGGGGAAAGGCTGAGAGAGCTGGGACTGTTCAGCCTGGAGAAGAGGAGGCTCAGGGGTATCTTACCAATGTCTATAAATAACTGAAAGAAGAGTGCAAGAAGACAAAGCCATACTCTTTTCAGTGGTGCCCAGTGACAAGACGAGAGGCAGTGGGCACAACCTGGAACACAGGAGGTGTCATCTAAACATCAGGAAGCACTTATTTACTGTACGGGTCGGTGATGGAGCACTGCCACAGGTTGCACAGAGAGGTTGTGGAGACTCCCTCCTTGGATATCTTTGGAAGCTGTCTGGACATGGTCCTGGGCAACCTGCTCTAGGTGTCCCTGTCTGAGCAGGTTGGTTGGACCAGATGACCTCCAGAGGTCCCTTCCAACCTCAACCATTTTGTGATTTATGCCTTTGAGCTGATATACGAGGCTTGTAATCTAATATTCTGTGTAAAATCTTTCCTCTGTTTGACAGTCCTTGATGGTGACTAGCTAGCAAATGTGATGCACTAAATACTATTTTTACAGAAAATAACAGTCCTCCAATAGCAGTGGCTGGCCCTGACAAGGAATTGACCTTCCCAGTAGAAAGTACAACACTGGATGGAAGTAGAAGCCAAGATGACCAAGGCATTGTCTTCTATCACTGGGAAAATATCAGGTATCTTGAGAGAGATGACTATCTCTGGTTTAAAAAGAAAAAAGAAAAAAAAGTGAAAGTGCTTGAGTTCCAGAGCCTCTTAAGCAGTCATGTTGGGTGACGCAGTATTTGAGAACTGCTTTGAGGCGTTTCCTTCTCAGGTGGTAATAGGGTGAGAGACAAGAATTTTATGTTCAGATTGGCCTGCCTATGTTTTTCTCTGTGTCATCTTAAGTTACAAAGTTATTTTATGAAAAAGTTACATAAACTCCCATATCTCTCAATAAAGTGAGTAACAGGCTTGGGTACTTTCCTGTAATGTACTCTTTTTTTTTTTCTACTGTTAAGTGCTTTCTCAGTCACTTCTATTCATTGAATAACAAAGTAAAATCACAATCTATTTAGCCTGAGCTTTCATTAGTAGATGACTAAAACACTCTTGAATAATGATTGAAAATACTTTACAGAAGTTTGTAGTAAGGATCAAGCTAATTATCCTTAATAAAAGGATGAAGGTATTAGCTTGTGCCACTGTCCTGTCCATGGTACAGAAAGAGTTTTGGTGGCACTCTGGCCCTGTTGTAAGTGGCTGTTAGACCAACAGCATTTGCATGCTCTTATGGAATAGTACAGCAAGGAGGCTGGACTCTTGGGCTTCATTTTCTGCTTTTCTAATTACAGGGTATGTGTTGTTTGCACGTTTTCAAAGTCTTGCAAAAGACTGAATTATAAATTCTGATCTAAATTCATTGTTGTAATTCTCTTGTTATCAATGCTTGTAGAAGTGGTAGAACCCCAGCATCCATAATGACAAATGGTATGAGTGATGCCGCTTAGAGGAAAAATTAGTCTGGCTTTGCAGGATTATTTTTCATGAGATGTTTTGTTTCAGTGGGCCAAGCTTTGTACAAATGGAAAATGGTGACAAAGCAGTAGCAACTGTGACTGGTCTTCGGGTTGGCACCTATCGCTTCAGGCTGACAGTAAAAGACCAGCAGGGTTTAAGCAGTGCGTCTGTGCTGTCAATTACTGTGAAGGAAGGTAAGCCTAGTTGCTGCTGCTTAGGATGTGGTAGGCAATTTGGCAGTTAATTCAATCACTGACAATATAAAAGAAATTGGAACAGAAACAGATAATGCATTTGTTGTCGTGTTTCAAGGGTGTTCAAGAAGAGTTGCCATCGTTTTGTAATAAAGGAGTATTCAGATTAACTGGTAAAACTGCTTCACTTCCTGCATTTTTTTCCAAGTTGAATACATGTAGAATTAGGTGTAATAAAAATACTTCAAAATATTTTTGACCATAGGGCCTCTAGTTCCATAAGAGGATATGTTTTAATTTTACTCTTAAAGTTAAGCTTTGATCAGAAAAGCAATTTCACTTGGTTTTAAGTCTCATCCAAGAAATGAGGTTTCATGATATGCCAATTTCTACTTTAAAACTTAACATTAAAAGACCTGTATTTATTTTGATTTTGTTAAACAGTTATGTTCCCCCCCCCCCCCCCCCCCCCCAACCTGGTATGCATGCTGTGGAAAAGGCTGTAGGGCTGTAGGACCTATTGCATAAGATACTGGCAGGTACTCTGACAGATTTCATAGCTTTTGCCCAGTGTTAAATCCTTGAGTTCCTTGAGTTTGTAAGTGATGATAACCTAATGATCTTCTAAGCCAGTTTGTTCCTTTGGGAGTAATTTAGCAATCTGTATGGGCCTATGCCTCCTTTTAAAGAAGGTGGCCTGATAGATTTCCAATTTACAGAGTTAAGCTTTGTTTTGCATACCTTGTTTTCTGAGGGGAGCAATGCACTCTGACTGAAAATGTCATACCAGTGCCATTTATGAAATAATAGAGTTGCATCAGAATCTTAGCTGCTGACTTTCTCTAAAACAGTACAGACTTGTTTCTTTTTCACTGTGACATCACTGAAGAATGAATGCATCTTGGAGAGGGAGCTGAAGTCATTTTTACCCATGCGCATCATCAGTTGAACTGTTCAGAGCTTCAGTTAGGTCTTTAATCAGAAATACATGGCAACAGCTCTGCCCAAATTTATCTCATGGCCTCGTTTGTGCAGTGGACTATAGCCACAGCGTGTACTGATTACAGTCACAGGCTCAATATTAAAAAGAATAAGTGCTCCAATAGCCAAGTTTAAACCCAGCTGATTAGGAAGAGGCAAGAAGATTGCCTCTGTCTCAGAGAACTGTGCTGTTCTGAAGCACAGAGTTACAGCCAATGCACTGGACATCTGCCCAAAGTGGAATGATTTACATCCAACCTAATATTCAGACCAGTGAGGTATTACGTTTAGTGTCACAGCTTCATGGTACTCTGTCTTATCAGTTATGTTCTACAAAAAAAGTCCAGTGACATCTGGCTTCTGGAAAGAAAATGTTTGCATGTTTCTCTGGTGTTTTTGGCTGTACTTCAAATGCATGCTCAAACTTCACTGCTTACAATGAGCAAAAAGCATTTGGGAACTGTATTTACTAGTGGATACATTCTGCTTTAATATAGACATTGTGAAAATGTAAGGGCTTTACACAGGCCTCTATTAAGAAATGGGTGATGGTCTCTGAAAGAGAGAAGAGCCCAGCATGGTGATGTCATGCTAGGCTGGGCTTCTAAGGGAGATAGAAAAAAATTTTGCTTGACTGAGATCTGATGTTACTGTGAGACTGTAAATAGAGTATCCCACAATGCTTTTTGTCAAAGATCTTTTTGGATGGTATTTCTTATTGCTATTCTACTCACAGTGCAGCTCTGCTTTTGTTAGATTATAATAATCTCAGAGCCAAATTCTGGATACTTCCTTATCATTTCCCTGTCCATTTGGCACAAGATTCTCTGGTTACTGCCTGTAATCATCAGGTAGAGAATTGCAGTGTGGGTGTATTGGCAATTGCATGTCACATCTCACATGATTTGAAAGCAAATCCTTTTCTTCCACTATTTTCATGGCTAGAAAACAACAGTCCACCTCGGGCACATGCTGGTGGGAAGCATGTGCTGGTGCTTCCCAATAACTCTGTTACTTTGGATGGCTCAAGATCTTCCGATGACCAGGGGATTGTGTCATATCTGTGGATCCGGGATGGTCAAAGCCCAGCAGCTGGGGTAAGTTTCTTGAAGGCTTTAACTGGAGTCAAATTTTGAATTATGCGTTTAGCTTCACTGCAGCAGGGCAAGCAGATAACGACTCATGAGCTGCTATGAGAGGGATAGTATCTATTTCTGGTTTGTCTTCCCAGCTCTCTGTGATGCTTTGGTTCAAGAAGCCTGGTGGTGTTTCCAGTACAGCTGTTGAATATCTTAGTTAAGAGGACTGCAGCAGTCCAGATTTAGTTGGGAAAGACTTGAGACAGAAGAGTAAAGTCATGACCCTTCACAACTGATCAGCAATAGTAATGACCTAGTATGTTTGAAAGAAAATAGTCTGAAATGCAGGTGTTCCAAAACAGGAAAGCTCTGAGAGAGCGAGAAGTGCCAATAAATACGAAGGAATTCTGTCTAGTACCAGATGAGGTGAGATAGCCAGTTTGTTATAATAAAAATGGTGTTTAGTGCTGGATGAGTAGAATCTTGCCTAGCAGATTACAGGGAATAGCCTGGACATTAGGGCAGTGGAGTCTTCTCTGGGTGTGGGCAGACAGCTGAATTACTCCTGATAAACTGAAGTTTACATATCAGCTACTAAAACTGTGATAAGTTCTTCATTTGCCTATTCCCACAAAGCGTTGTAGGCAGCTCTTCACAGCCAGAAAGGCAGTGGCAAATTGGCAAGAACTGGGAGAGGAGAAACAGCAAAATGATAGCAACACTTAGAGAAGCAATTCACGTAAGGATATGGGGAGAACTGAAGAGGTTTAAGTTAGAGCTGGCAGAGATGATTGTTGGAAATACATAAACAGCAAGGAGAGGAAATAATTTAGGATTTAGTATGTAAGAAAGCAGAACTAAGGATTCAGAAATACTAATGTAACTGTCAGATCTTCAGGCAGATGAGTACTTGAGGATGTCAGCTGTTATATCTGAGTCGTGTGGGGTTTTTTTGTTTGTTTTTATGAAAAAGCATTCTTACTGTGTGCAGACATCCTCATTTAACTTCCACTTCCAAATTTGTATTATTGTGGTATAAACTGGGGGCACATCACTTTGTCCAAAAGCCAAAGCAAGGACCAGCACTGTTATATTAGATATCTGAGTTGATAGTCACACCTGCAAGTTTCTCTGAGGGTATAATCATTCTTGTACCTCTATTTTTTTTCAGGATGTGATCCGTGGCTCAGACCATGAGGCAGTATTGCAGCTAACCAATCTGGTGGAAGGAACCTATACTTTTCACTTGAAAGTGACAGATGCCAAAGGAGATTCAGATATTGACACTGCTACTGTTGAAGTGCGGCCTGGTATGACAATTAAAAGGTCATCGATACGTTGTGAATACCTCATCTTTGTTCTCCTTTTCCCTTATTTCAGTGTTGACAAGATTCTCTCAGGTTAAAACACTAAGTCTATCTTCCTACCTCTCAGTCAACCTGTGTGTGGAGAACAAGGCACATCAAGGTTGTTCTCTCATTTACATCATTGCTGTACATTGGAGATATGAAAATCATACTTCTTAGTTAATGTTTTCACTTGGTTACTCTGTTGCTTTTCATTTCTTGCATTTTTTTTTCCGGTTGTTAACTAGTTCAGCAGTTAGAAAGATGAGAGCTGAGCATGAAGTTTAGGTGCAAATGCTGCAATAACATGTTTGATTGTTGAAAGTGTACTTGTGTTATTTTTTTCCTTCTTTATTTTGAAGGACAATAACCCCAAAGACTTTCAGTTTTTTTTTAAATTGGCTTTTCATGGTCTGATATTGCTCATATGTAGTCTTGTTTTCAATTGTAATCTAGACGGCTATATGATAGAAGTATAAGTTGAGGTCTCAGGATATTAGTGTGAAGTCATGGGTCTGTCACAGAGCTCTTATTTGACTGGTTTCTGAGCAAAGATTTTATTTATTCCTCACTTTGTCGCTGAATGTAGACATGATAGTTGGCTCAGAATTCTCATTGCATATCTGTGAAGCTTGTTTAGTTTGCAGAGCACTCTAGAAGTGCAAATATTACTTAACAACTCTTCATTTTTTTGAAGGGAAATATATTTGTTATTTCTGAAGCTGACCATCCTCATTTAGACTCACACAGTTTTGCATACTACCGTGTGAGTTCATCTTTGAGTCCTTTTTCTGGTTGGTAGCCAGTAGTAGATCCCTAGCAGGGAGCTTAAGAATTAGACTCACGTAGTGTTTACCTTAAGATGGCAGCATTTAGTGAAACAGAAGTTGTTATTCTGTGCAAAAATACAGTAATGCTGAACTGAAGTACTCACTGAAGTGCCTTTTTCCAACCAGTAAAAGAAGGGTTGCTATCTTAGGACGTACCAGATTTATTTCAGATCAATGTGGAGATGTAGGCTATCTTAGTAGTTTTCTAAGAACACAAAAGGGATGAATTGTAAGAGATGTTGGTCTTAAGCAGGAAAATACAGTATTAATAAATATTTTTGGTACTGAGCGTTGTCTTCAGTTGATAATGAAATATTTGCCAAACTCTGATAGCATATCATCTTCTTCTCCTGTTAGATCCCAAAAGGAGTGGTCTGGTGGAGCTGATTTTGCAAGTTGGAGTGGGACAGCTGAGTGAACAGCAGAAGGACACCCTGGTGAGACAACTGGCTGTATTACTGAATGTCTTGGATTCAGATATCAAAGTTCAGAAGATACAAGCCTACTCAGATATAAGGTACAAAGATGCCCTGCTGTGCCAAGAAGATTTGTGATTTTCATTGACTGTCTCACAGCTCATATTTAGTTACAAAATAATGTAGAAAAGATTACCAGAAATGCTGTAGCTCTCAACAGTATATACTTTCAGAAGTTATTCTTCTTCTGTGGTAGAAGATTGATGAAGTGAGCTCTCCAAAGGCTTAGGTCTGAAATGTTTTATTTAAAACAAACAAACTTCCATACAGATGATCAGGTTTTTTTATTCCCTTAATTTTTTTTTCATTTCCTTCAAAGAAAGCACATGCAGAAATTCCAGTGTCTCTGTTCCATATTGTACTATTATTTTTCATGAATGCTGGCTGGAATAAGACAGACAGACCTTCTCATAGAGAAGCAAGTACTGTATTTCAAAATAAGTTTCCAGCTGTATCTGCTCAAACTCGTTTTATTGTACTTTTTTTCTATTTCCTCTCTAAGGTTTTGATACTCTAAGTACTTTATTTATTTTTTTTCCAGGTAACTGATAACAAAAATCCTTGTTCACAGAGAAAACAGACTTTGTAGTATGTTGTATGCTACATGTAGTATCTTACTCAAAGCAGATACCTGCTTTGCTTGGGTTAGAGGGGTGGAAATGGCTTTATGTTGCCAGAAGAACTTCACAGAATGATTGAGTAAAAAGCAGTTGACATGAGTTATCTTACTTTAAATTACTTATTGCTAACTGCTTGGTGATTTAAAATCTATTTTGTTATCTATTCACTTCTCTGGCAACCTCATAAAATTGAAAGGAAAGGGGGAAAAAGTAAATATAGCATGTATAGCTATAATACTTTAATCACATCTTCCAGCTATTGATTTTCAGCTTCAGATGTTCCCTGAAGCATGTGACATGGGATGAGATCAACACTACCCAATAAAATAAAATAAAAAGCTGCCACAAGTTTCTCTTGGTCCTATGTTTTTCCTCTTCTTAAATTCAGTTTTCTAAAGTTACTCTCACTGCTTCAGAGTGCTTTGTGGCAGGTTCTAGACAAGAGGAGGGAAAGCAAACATTGCATATATACTTCTCTTAAAGTGAGAGTCAGGAAGACCAAGGAGGGAATTAATTTCTTGTTGTTCTCAACGTTTTTCTGTGAAACCAAGGAGCCAGAGAACTATTGGTGCTTCTGGGTCAGAATGAAGTACAGTAGTCATGACATTTGGATGGACGTGGACAGAGTTGCTGCATCTGTATTGGTGATCCAGAAAACAAGCAAAACAAAGCAAAACAAAGGCTGTAAATTAAATGCCTGACAAAAGTGATCTTTGACCATAGTCCTAACCTATGCTGTTCTCTCTGCAGCACTGCAGTTGTATTCTATGTCCAGAACGGGCATCCTTCCAAGGTGTTCAAGGCATCAGATGTCTCTCGAACTCTGCATGTGCAGCTTTTGAAAGAGAAGGCTGACTTTCTGCTTTTTAAAGTCTTGCGGGTTGACACGGCTGGTATGTTTGCCATCTGGTGTCTGGGCTTGGATTTTTCTTTCTGAAAGATGACATTGAAGACAATACTTAAAATGCATGCTCATTTGTGACAGACTGGTGCCAGTACTTGTGTTCTGTTAAAATAAATGCTTTTGCATGCTGTTAGTCTTATCTGTTCTGCATCAGGAAGTCTTGAGGAATGAGGAGAAAGGTACCCCTCTCATACCATCTTTTGTTGGAAGATGGACAAAACCTAATGTAGCCATAATATAGAATGTTCAATGTCTGGTTCGTTCAAGGCTTTTAGTGTTCAGTGATAGGCTTGTAATGTAATTTGTTTTTATCTGTCTATAGCAGGCAAAATGGTCAGGTCATCGTTGTGGTTTAACCTCGTCTTCTAATGAGGTTATATTTGCATCACAGACAGGCCTCTGAGGTTTCTCATAATGAACTTTTTCTTTTCTCCTAAAAGAATCTTGAACTTCAAAACCTAGCCTTATATTAAACTACGCTAGTAATGTGAACCCTTTATGATCCTCAGATATTACAGATATGACTACCTCTTAGATTTAAAATTAGGAGACTGTGATCCAAATGAAAATAAAGTGAATAAGCTCTAGCACTTAAATAGTCATAAATTCTGTAATAAATTCTGGCTTTGTTCACCTGTTGGAAAGGATTTGTTTTATTGTAAATGTACTTGGATTACCAAAATGTGTAGGCATCACTTGAAAACGGTCCTTAATGTTTTCCTGACATAGCAAATCTGCTACTGTAAGTTTAAGGGGGATAACCTTTTTTTATTTATTTTATTCTAACGTGGCACATTAATCTAACAACAGGTATTACTGTAAGCAAATAATACATAAATGCTCAGGCCTCAGTTGCTGGAATTGAGTTTTGAAATACTGAAATACACTATAGTTTATCGGTGTGATGCTTTCCTTACACTACCTGAGAATACTAATATTCTTTAGTTCTCAGGTACTTCAGAAGTTCTTACAAATATGTCATAAAGGAGGAGGTCTGAACTCTGTAACTTCAACTCATCTTTACTTCTGTTTGGAATAAGCTGATGTTGACTTGGATATAATTTCAGTATTGTATGCGTAAGATATTCTCATCTTTTCACAGCTGAACTGTGCAGCTATTTGATATGTAATGTCAAAGATAAGAGATTTTAAAATATCAGAATGTTATGAACTAGGTGCTTTACCACCAATCTAGTCCTCACAGTAAGAGAATGCATGGCAAGTTGACCATTTACACAACTAATCTGTTTGCATTATTCATAGCATGTCTTTTAAAATGCTCTGGACATGGACACTGTGATCCTATAACAAAGCGCTGCATTTGCTACCAGCTGTGGATGGAAAACTTGATTCATCGTTACCTAAATGATGGCGAGAGTAATTGTGGTGAGTTTGCACGTTGTGGGATGTATTCCTAGAATCATTTGTCTTTTTGTGAGACTGTTGAATATTTGCCATCAGAGTGGGGTACTTACATAGGAGGTAGATGCTGAGGAAGGGTTAGAACAGTCTCTTTATTGTTCAGCCTACAGCCTACCAAAATGATAGAATCATATAATTGTTTAGGTTGAAAAAGACCTCTAAGATACAGTCAAGTTCAACCATTAAACTAGTGCTACCAAGTCTTCCACTAAACCATGTTCCTAAGCACCACATCTACACATCTTTTGAATAATTCCAGGGATGGTGACTCAACCACTTCCCTGGGCAGCTTGTTTCGATGCTTCACAACCATTTCATCCAACCTAAACTTCCCCTGGCACAACTTGAGGCCATTTCCTCATGTCCTATTGCTTCTTGCTTGGGAGAAGAGCCTGACCCCCATCTCACTGCAGCTTCTTCTGAGGTAGTTGTAGAGCGATAAGTTCTCCCCTGAGCATCCTTTTCTCTAGGCTAAAAAGCCCCAGTTTTCTCAGCAGTTCCTCATAAGGCTTGTTCTCTAGACCCTTCACCAGTTTTGTTGCCCATTTTGGACACTCAAGCAGATCAACACTCATGTCCATCTTAGTGTTGTCTGCAAATTTAGAGTGCAGTCGATCCCTTCTTCCAGATCATTGATAAGGATATTAAAGAGAACCAGCCCCCATACTGAGCCGTGGGGGACACCACTCGTGACCAGTTGCCAACTGGGTTTAACTGCATTCACCACAACTCCTTGGGCCCAGCCACCCAGCCAGTTTTTTTACCCAGTGAAGCGTACGCCAGTCCAAGCCATGAGCAGCCAGTTTCTCCTGAAGAATGCTGTGGGAAACGGTGTCAAAAGCTTTGCTGAAGTCTAAGTAGGCAACATCCACAGCCTTTCCTTCATCCACTAAGTGCATCACCTTGTCATAGAAGAAGATCAGGTTAGTCAAGCAGAACCTGCCTTCCCCATGCGTACTGAGCCTTATCAACTGGTTGTCCTGTAGGTTCTGCAAGATGGCACTTTGATGTTCTGCTCCATAAGCTTCCCCAGCACCAGGGTCGGAGTGACAGGCCTGCAGTTCCCCTGGTCCTCCTTCCAGCTCTTCTTGTAGATGGGCATCACATTTGCTAGCCTCCAGTCAACTGGGACATCCCCTGCTAGCCAGGACTGTTGATAAATGACAGAAAGTGGCACTTCCACCAGCTTCCTCAGTACCCTTGGGTGGATCCCATCTGGCCCCATAGACTTTTGTGTGTCTATATGGTGTAACAGGTCACTAACCATTTCCTCGTGGATTATGAGGGCTTCATTCTGCTCCCCATCCCTATCTACCAGCTCAGGGATCTGGGTACCCAGAGAACAACTCATCTTACTACTAAAGACTGAGGCAAAGAAGGTGTTAAGTACCTCAGCCTTTTTCTCATCCTTTGTCACTGTTTCCCCATGCCCCCCCCAAATAGCCTTCTGTAGGAAACAATATCTTGGAATTATTTAACTAATGTCTTGAAATGATAAAGTCTTTATTTTATAGTAGTCTTTATTTTTAATATTTTAAATATTTTAGGAGCTTGAATTAAAAACATATCACTGTCTGAGATGTGGGCCGGGGAATTATAAAAACTGTCATTGCCAAGGGAGAGAGTTTGAGACAATTTTGGGCCAGATGGAAGGGTTGTTTGATAGTGTGTGTATTGATGAAACGAGACTCTGTTTCCCAGGTGCAACTTAATCATGTTGGTGTTCTGTGGCATACCTAACAAATCAACTAAGCCAATTTGATATTGTATGGGAACTCTCTAATTAAAGTATTTCACAATTTTAATGTAATTAAATTGGTCTAAGATCAAGTAAAGCTGAACTTTCAGTACTGTGCAGACTTGGAGACGTTTTGCTGGGCAATGCGTGAGTCTTCAGGTAGTTCTGTAGAAATTAATAGGAAATGTGCCATTTGCTACAAGCCATTAAGTAACTGTGGGGCACGTGTCTGGCTGTTAGTGATTAGTGGTTGGTAATTGCCCAAATGAAATGGGACAGTATGTTTTTAAGCCTGAGGCTGGGGCTTCCTGCAGTCCTGCCTTTAATGCTCTGTTGTTCCATAGTGCAGTAACAACACTGAAATAGTATATGCATGTGGGAGATTCGCATTACTGCACATCTCTCTGAATCCCCCTTAGATTTTTCCAGGATTTAAAAATCTAAGCATGTAGGTAGAAGGATGTATCACTAATCAGCTGCTCTCTTATGGTGCTGCTAAAATGACTGACAGAGTACACTTAAGCTTGCTTTAGTTAGAGAATGATGGCTGAGGTGGTTACATGACCTTCTTGGCTTCCAGCTCCTATGTAAAATTTGCATATCCTGATATTGTAAAAGGGATGGGGTAGAGGAAAAGTTTTGAACGTGAGCATTTTCAGTATGGAAACTTAAGAATATTTGAGTATTCTTCTGAGAACATATGTAGGTGCCATGTTCTGCTAAAATCCTGTTGGCACTCTCCATTGCCCAGGATCAGAGAAGTATTTAATAGAGAAGTACTTGAAATTATCCTGTCCATATTACTTTACAAAGAAATGTTGTGCTTCTTTTTTCAGAGTGGAGTATACTCTATGTGACTCTATCTGCTTTTATTTTGATTGTGGTCACAATAGGGCTTGCCTGGTTCTGCATCTGCTGCTGCAAAAGGTACATAATATGTTTCATTTTGAGCGGGTGTAAGCAACAACTGCACACAGCTGCCACATTTTAGTCCAGTCCTTAGCACTAAACCACTCAACTTCTCAGACACTTGAAGAGCTTCCTGTAGCTGTTTCTGTAAAGATGTACTTTTTTGAAAAAAGGAGTATCTGTCTGAGGCTATGTGTATTCTTCTGCATTTTGAGAAATAAAAAGCCAGTGCTGGAGTATCCTTCAAATTAAGAGCTTATTTATGGAAAAATGCTGAGTGTGTACTGCACATCTTCCTGGTCTCTGAGTCCTCCAGGTACTCCATGCTAAGAAAAAAAGAGGTACATCCTGAAGGTCACTGAGATAAGAGTGTTCTGGGCCTTGCAAAGGGTGCTGCTCCCAACCTGGTGTCTGTCTTTGACAGGAAGAATGGATATGTGGGCTGTATCTGGCTGGCAGGCAAGGATAGGAGCCTTGAAAAGCTTCTTTTCTGAGCCAAGAATCTGTCTCAAAATACTTACTGATCCTTTCCCTAAACAGTTTTTCCTACCACTGTATGTCATATTTCCCTCTGCATGTCACTCCCCACATCCTGTTGTCTTTCCTAGTAAGCCATTAAGAAATTCTTTGAAGTAACAATCCTTTCAAGTGTTGTCGCTAAAGAGTGTTTTTGCTGCTTCACAAAAAAGCACAGCAAAAAGGTATTCAGGTATTATCAAAAATGAGATGCTATCAGAATTTTTCTTGATTTTTAACTTGGTCTAGGTTGTCTTTGCAGCATGTAAGGGGTGCTGTTTGAAATGCATTGGACTTGGTATACTGCTTTCCTTTTTTTATGGTTGAAGGAACAGTGCTGTTAGTAGAAAGGTTTAAATAGAAGTGTATCTTATATCAACATGAGGCACAGCCTTGCAGGCTTGTGTGGATTTGATGGGAAAGGGAGTGTTTATGGAGTTCATCTGCTTCCATGCCTTTGTCTTCACATGGCTGGTGCCAGAATGAGTGCTGAGTGATGCAGATACATGTGAAAAGAGGAGGGCAGTGCTGCACAGGACAAGATGGCAAGAGATGCCCTTTGTATTGTTGAAACTACAGGAAGAAGATGCATTTTAGTCCAAAATTCATCTGGAATTTGGGGATTTTAAAGGCTTTGATGACTTGCCAAATGAAATAATTTTTCTAAAGAATGTAGAGGGGAAGCCAGGTGGCTGGCTGGCTGCTGTGATGCCAACTGAGAGGTAGCTGCTTCTCAAATATAAAAGTTACATCTGACCTGTGGTGTCTGGGAGTGCTTTTTCAGATGTCAGAGTTAAAAATCTTGCCAAGAAAAAAGGCACATGCTCCCTGCCCACCCCACCCCACCCCACCCCACTCCCCCCCCAAAAAAAATTATATTTTTTTGCCTGAGGTGTGACAGCATCTTCTAGGAGGTGCCCCACTTTGTTTCATGCATGAATGCCCTTACTTTTACTCTGAAATCCTTCAGTTGTTCCCTGTTCATTAAAACAAACAGCCCTGTCTGTTTCTCTAGCTCCAAATCTTTCTACAGTCAGTAAGGTAGAAAGCAGAAAGGTAACTCTGGCAAACAGCTAAAACTTAAGGTAGAGATTTACCACATTGTAGAATTGAATGCAGAAGAAGGATTTAAATGAGGAAAGACTAGGTCAGGTTTTGGCTACAGACCAGTAGTGCTTTGTCCCTGCATATATATGAGGGAGCCAATCTCCATTTTTGACTGTTCTTTTCTGTAAATATAATGAGACAAGCTCTACTTGAATTCTCTTAGTTTTAAAACAACCAACCAAATAAACAACAACAACAAAAAAGATACCTAAACAGTTTAGGAATGAAACACTTCTTACAGAAATTCTATTTGGAAACTAATGAGTGTGTCTATCTTGTGTCTAATTACTGTGTTGAAATTGAACAAACTGAACTCCTTTGGGTTAGGGAAGCAAGTCACTCTTTCTTCATCTCTATATATCAGACAGATCAAGTAAATGCTATCCTCTGGTCCAGATTGTGCAGCTGCTTTTCACAGGTATATACTGGAGTAGCTCTTTCTGACTGGAGGTTCTTTTTGAGGCTCTGTATATGGGGCATGTAGCTATGTGTACAGTAAAGGAGAAGGAGCAGATCTATGTGTGTATGTGAAAGCTAAATAATCTTTTTGGTAACTTTTTTTTTAGCAGGAAGAGGACAAAGATAAGAAAGAAAACAAAATATACCATCCTAGATAACATAGATGAGCAGGAGAGAATGGAGCTGCGACCCAAATATGGTAAGAGCTCTCTCTTTCACTGGGGGTTTATTTAAGCAGTGAATCTTTAAGCTGTGAACTCATCCACCAACCTTACAGTCAATGTTTTTAGTTGGCACTTGCAATCAAAAGGAGCCTGGAAGCTGGAGTACAAGGTTGAGAATGACAGAGGCAAACATAAATGGGGAAATGGTTGGTCAAGAATCTCTTCATTTCTTGCATGGGTCCTTGGGCTCAAGTAAAGCTCTGAGCTTCTTCATTAACCTTAATTTAGACCATCTAATTGTCCCACAAACTTCTTATATATAACCTCCTTTCCCCTCACACACACCCTATAATTTGGATCTGGTTTTATTTGTGCACACAACACTTCCCTCTGGACCATAAGTGCCCTGTTAAACATTAGAGACTTCAGCTGCCCTGTTCAAATACGTTTTAATTTACCTTATTTCAGTTTTTAGCAAGATAAATACTGGAATGCAGGGAAATAAAATCATCCTTAGAAATTGCTGTCCTAGAAAAATAGATGTAACATTTCAGTAGAAATCTTGACCTTTCATTACCAGTCACTTAAATGAGGTAGCTGGTTAAACAAGTTAATTTCCAGATTCAGGCTATTAGAATTATATTCATTTTTCAGAGCCATAAACCAGTGGGGCTACACTGAGGTCAAAAGAGTATCTGTCTGACAGTATTTTATACCTCCTAGACCAGCTTTTGACATGGGTAGTGGTACAGGCTGGACTGCAGAGTGTTTTCAATTATTTTTAATATCTCAGCAGAGGATATGATGATTATGTTGTTAATAGTGAAATTTTTCTAATGAGCTTGTTTTGCCTTTTTTTTTTTTTTTTGGTTAGGTATAAAACACAGAAGTACAGAACACAACTCCAGTCTGATGGTCTCCGAATCAGAGTTTGACAGTGATCAGGACACTATCTTCAGCAGAGAAAAGATTGAAAGAGAGAATCCTAAAACCCTTTTGAATGGATCAATCAGAAATGGAGTTTCTTTCCACTACAACTCCAAAGACAGATAACTGAATGAGGGTAAAAAGCACAAGACACGCTGATCCAACACATCTAAAACATGTTGGCCCACTTCTGTTTTTCCAAATCAAAAGCTTTCTAAAATATCAGCTAATTGCAGGTGAAAGTAGATTTCTAGCACAGTGGTGGGGAAGGGCGGAGGAAGTATTTTATGATCAGCTAACTCCTGTTGCCACCACAAGGAACAAGGAAAAGCACGTTTTATTTCTCGCGTGTTCCATGCTGATGTTTGTGTGAACTTCAGAAAGATGTTTTTCTTGTATCACTGCTACAAAACTAGCCAGGGCTGTTACGCCACTAACAGTGGTAATTGAGATGTATATAAATTTGTATCCTGTGCTCCTGTCTTTTTCTCAGAGGAGCAATGGGGTTATGAAGCTGATCTAAAACAGCAAAAGCCAACATATGTAAATTCTGTTACAGCTATAGAGAGCAATATGTGACTGCAGGCTCCATCTTAATTTTCAGTTTAGATCAGGAACACAAAAGGAACATTTGTAGTATTTTTTTTTTTCTCTCTGAATGTGCTTCGTGACTTCCTTTTCTAGGGTAGTGATCATCAGATGAAAACATCTGTTTTTAAAAGAGGTTTGCAATCTAGCAGTTGTACTGAGCTGTAAACTAACGTGACAAATCTGTGTCCTGTGGGATGCAGTGTTCTCTGTATTTACATGAAAGGTATGATGCCTGCAGGGAAGTCCAACCTTAGGTTGCTTCTGTAATGATGAAAGTACTTGTACTTTCTCTAGAGTCTGCCATGTCCACCAGCAACCAGTAGCAGAGATGCAGGGAAGACTCAGCGCCATGTGCCTTCATAAGGATTTTGAACATCCCAAACAACCTTTTCCTTAGCATTTTTAAGGAGCTGTGGACCTTTTAAGGCCAAGCCCTCAGCTGACTTTGAATCTGTAAGCCTCAGTGCTTAATTAAAGAATGTCCCAGGTGTTTGCAGAGTTAAATGCTTGTGGCAAAGTACCATGTGTGGAACAGAAGTTTCAACACTTACCTTCACTGTCTTGGGTAATTGTTGTGGTTTTAGCTTGAACATTAAATTGTTTTACTTTTTCCCCTGTAGTTGTTTGGTGTTTAGATATATTGGCATAAAGAGGTCCCTTTAGGTATTTAGGAAAGTTAGGTGTGCTTGAGTTCTGATGTTGCTGTTCTTGTTTGCAGTCTGGATAATTTCTTTTCAATGGGTTTGTTATGCTTTCAAGCTGTTTCCCCGGCACTGTTCTTGAAATTCCATACAGAGGATCAGGCTTTTACATGTAAGCCTCATTTGTGGGGACATCTGTGGCACTGTCAGCCTTTCCTGGGGGTTTGTTACAGACATGTTGGAGGTCTTGGGCTGAGCTGGAGAAATGATGTGTTGTGTTTGAGAAAACATTCCTCTTTGGAGCACTTCAGACAGGGTTTTGTTTGTTTGCTTGGTGAGTTTTTGTTGTTTGTTTTGTTTAATCTGATGGTGGAGAATCCATTAATGAAGAAGGGCAGAGCACTGTAGAGATCATGGGGAGCAGATCAGAAAGGTCAGCAGGGGTCATAAACCACCTCCATCATGACGAATAACTTGGTAGAGAATTCTGGGGCTTTCTCAATCTTACATAGAATTCTGACACAGAAGAATGGCTGGATTGAATACCGTGACTTTTGTGTCTCTTGGTAATGGAGTCTGGCAGACTGAAGTCAGAGCTGACTGGGTTGGATGGAATTAGTAATCAAAAATGGCAACAATGTGGCATGCTCATGATTTGCATCCTCCCTGGTTTCATACCTTTGATTCTCTTGCAGCAGATGTCTGTGAAGTTATTAGTAGCACACTGAGGAGTGTTTATCCTGTGCCCAGCCCTGCATTTCTGTGGAGAGCTGCATGTGGCCTTCATAGTCATAGTGATGGGAGAGGCTGTGAAGAGCTGAAAAGGGTTGATGCAAGTGTTTTCCATGTTTTTCTTTTGTCCTCCAGCAAGATGTGATATAAATGGTCTGATTTGCTTTCTTTAAAAGCCAAACTTTATGTATGGGTTTTAGGATATTTATTGAAACAAATCTACTTTCTCATTCTATGTTCTCTTCCCCCTCATCGTGTATGAGTGTCTGTATTTAATTAAACTTGGTCAATAAGAGGCAGGCCAGCTTTTGATCCCTTTCAATTTCTGCTCCAGATGTGTTAGCACAGTAATGCAGTATTCACTTTTAATGCATTCCTGAAGAAAGTTAAGACCCACACAAAATACTTCTAAAACTTTTTTTTTCCTTTTTAAAATCAGCATTTGGGGCTTAATCCATTCTCTGCAAATTCCTAAAATGTTCTAGCAGGAATTATGCTCTTGGAAGTATGCATTTAAAGAAGGAACGGAAATTGCACAAGCAGCTACAACTTTGCATCATCTACAGTGCCGTTACTCAGAGAACCATAAAATGGTTTGGGTGGGAAGGGACCTTTAAAGGTCATCTAGTCCAACCCCTGGCCATGGGCAGGGACATCCAGCACTACAGGTGCAGGACCCTTGTTGAACTTCATGAGGTTGGCTGTCTCTTAATCACCTCTGTGTCTTCCATATACTTCCACTTAACTTCCAAGAGGATCTGTTCCATGGTCTTACCAGGCACTGAGGTGAGGCTGACTGGTTCCAGTAATGTGATTAGTCCCACCAAGTTTCAGCGACAGCAATTAGATCATGGCAGCCACTGTACAGATGGAAAGCTAACTCCTCCTTTTTGTTACCTATGCTGCATATATTGATATAGAGGCACTTTAGTTGTGCTGTTGACAATGTCACATTTTTAGAGGAACAAGCCCTAATTCCATTAAGGCATTTCACAGGTGTTTCCCTGTTGGTACATAACATCAACACCCCCTGACTCTTCTCTCTTACTCCAAACTCCATCCCCTGCCCCTGCAAAATTTTAATTTAAAGCCCTTGTTACAGGTCTGGCCAGCTTTTTGGTGAAGATGCCTTTGACCCACTTGGTCAGATGACTCCCATCAACTCCCAACAGACTTGGCTTTTCAAATGTAGATCTGCGATCACAGAAGCCAAATCCTTGAGTATGGCACCAACTGTGCAGCCAAGCATTCACCCTTTCAGTTTGTCTCCTTCCTGAACCTCTCCATCTGGCTGGAGGGACAGAAGAGAATACCACCTGTGCTCCTGAGCCTTTTAACCTTGCTCCAAGGGATATATAGTCTCTTGATGGTTCTAAGTTGCCTTGTTGCAGTATCATTATACATGGGATAGTAGGACTGGATGATAATCTATAGGTTTCAGCAAGCTCAGCAGCCTTTCAGGGAGTTCACAATGCAAGCTCCTGGTAGGCAGCAAAGTTCTCTTGAGAAATTACCTGGACAGCAAATAGGTGAGTGCTTCAGTGCCTCTCAGTAGGGAATCTCCAGTTACCGTTACCTTATGTGCTTTTCTTGTGAGAATGGTTCTCATGCATGTAAGTGGGTGCATCAACTTTATATGATTGGCTTTTCCTGGATCCTGTCTGTCTCTCTTTATTCTCCAACCCCAGAGCATTTTGTCTGTTATATAGGGGCATATAAGGGAATGGGGGAAAGCTCTTCCACCCTGAGCTGAGTGGACGAGGGTCCAGTCTCCTTTATCTTGTGAGTTATTTGTGTCAGTCAGCTCAAGAACAGATTCGGGCTTTCCTTCCCCTTGCACAGCCTTAAGACAGGGCTGTCTCTTAGCCAGAGACAGTGCACAATTCCTTATATTGATCTGCTCACATCCCCAAATACAGTGCTGCCTGCCTGTTGGGCTCCTCTTGTAACCTATCTAGTTGTTAAAAGGGTTCTACCAGCTGGGCACACTTGCAACTATGATATCTATCCACTACTGTTTTCAGGTGCTAGAGCTACTTCTAGATAGCAGAGCTCCATGCAACCCTAAGGTCTGGACAACTGTTTTAATCCTTGGGAGGTCTGTTTGGGTGGAGATGTGAGCACAGGTAGGCTGTAGTGCTGCTGCTTGGATTTCAACCCCAGCCTTGTAACTATGATGCATGGCCACCATTTTCTTTCAGCAGGTCACAGTCTCCTGTAGTTTCAAACTTCTTAAGAAACTTTTCTTCCCTGTTCTTTGATAACTTTTCACAACCTGAAGGGCATTAATTTCTTCTGTTGCAACATCTTTCTCATGTTCTTTGTGTTTCTTCTGCAGGAGCTGGGAACCCGAATACTTGACTGCAATAGATTTGATCTCCCCACCAAATGCTGAGATCCAGGGCTTCACGCCACATACAGGCCTCTCACATACAACAGGAATACATTCTTCTTACAGTAAGAAGACTCAACAGGACAAACTTCAGCTAGCCCTTAGTATTATGCTCTATATTCTCTGCTGTCCAGCTTTTTCTTCCACAGCATCTTTCCTTTGCTGCTTCTGCTAAATATCTAGTGTGCCTTTGTCTATGAACTTATCTTTTAGTACATGTCAGTGCAGTCAGCATCCTTCAGTTTTATGAAGTCAGTCACTTGTGTGTTGGGTTTATTTTACATTTTCAAAGCCTGGTGTTGAAGTCTAGGAGATGGTTCTTTCAAGGAATTAAAAAAAAAAAAAAATCTCCCACACGGACACACTGTGGGCTCCGATCTTCAGACCAGTGGCAAGCTCATGTACCATGAGAATGTCTGCACGATTTGTCTAAATATTTCTCACTCTTAACAAGTAAGGAACTAGTCTGTTTCTTATTGCTTAAAGCCTTACCAAGTTGAAGCTGCTTACTGAATTCTGTTCTCTAGATGACATTTCGATGTTTTTGTGGCTAACAGTATTTTAGCTGTGTTCTGAAAGCTGGATTTTTGAGCAGCTTCTAATTGTACTGCTTTAATTCTTCCATATCCTTGGAAGGAAAATTCTTTCATCATACATAATACCAGGCTTGCTATTAGTATGGAACTTGCACCAAAGTTTAAAATAACAGTTTCTGGCTCTGAATTTGTGATATCACATGTTGGTGTCATTTGGCCAAGCATAATTTTGTCAAGAATTTAGGAGTGAATATAGCAAGCCTATATCTTGATTCAGTGTAATACTTATTTCTAGAAATACTGCTTTCCTAGAGCATGTCAGGTAGAGGGAAGGGGTAGGAAAGTTAACTCTTAAGCTGGAAACACAATGGCAGAATTCAGGACTGCTGCTAGCTTTCTGTTTTGGGTTTTGATGGTTTAAGCAGATACTCAGTCCTCACATTTCCACACAATTTTCTTTTATGCATAGAGATTACTGCCATCCTCTTTCTGAAATAGGGATGTACTGCATCCCAGCAGTCTCCTGTGCTCTTCTGAGATACAGCTTGCTATGTAGGGTGCAAAGTCCATTGAAAACAAAGAATAAATTGACAGCTTAGCACTGGTAAGATGCTCTCTTAGTAGGCAGTGTGCCAGTACTTAGAATGCATCATAGCCTTGGTGTAAGTACTTGATTTTCACTTGCATCTTCGTTTTACGTTTATAGGTGCCGATACATGCACACATAGAGGTTGTCCAGATATGTAAAAAGGCTGCCTTCATTGCATTTTAAGAAGGGAGTATATTTAGAAAAAAAACTTTCTTGCCATTATTGCCTGACGCATTAATCATGTTCAGTACTGAACACTGCCATGCTGCAAATAGTTTTGTGTTTTTAATTTTTCTTAACCAAAATACAACTGCTGTACAAACTGAAACTTACCTGGGCAAGTCTGCTGAAGTGCGCATACAAAGCCTGTTGTCCTCTGGTTCAACCTTTCATTTTAACTGAGTAGATTGCTGAGAAATCCAAGCAAAATGTGAAGTCTAGTTATAGAGGAGTTTACTTGGGGAGGAGAAAAAAAAGATTGTTACTGTCTCATGTGTGAGCATGCACTTTCAACTGCATCCTTTCAGGTAAACAGGAGTTGAGCATCTCCCTCTGACAGAGACATACAGCTACTCATCAAGCACCTGTTCTATTCTGTCAGATGTGGTTGCTTTTATGATGATTTTTTTCTTGGTCTGTTGCAGCAAACAAAAGTACACACATGATGAACTTGAACCTTCTTTAGACTATTCTTATGTTCTTGAAATAATTTTCTTAGGCAAATTTCCTATTACTCTTTTAAGCCTCACATGAAACTAGTTTTGCCCCTCAATATACTGATAATGGGCTGTAGTCAGCTGGAGCATTCAGATGGCAGTTACAAAATGACAACTACTTTAGTCTTTTGAGACATTTTTATGAGGATTGAGAGAGGAAAACCTTCCTATGAAAGAAGGGAAACAACGTAGAAATGAATTAATTTCTTAACATCAGCAATTGCCTATTATTGATCTGTAACTAGAATACTACTCCCATACCTCTGCAGCAAAAAAAAAAAAAAGAACTATTTCATACAATTTTTAGGTCGTGAACTCCCTGTGGCAGGGAAGGGAACCTTGAAGCTGAGAAATAAAATTAAAAACAAACAAAACTTTATTTTGCATAGGCTTTGTGTCAGGTACAGATGAGCCACAAATCAGTAGTTTGTGTCTGTATGGAAGCACTTCTCCCTGTAGGTGGATGGGTGAGCTATTGCAGATTTTATATGAAGAATCTGTTTCTAGAAAGTGTTACTTATTGCAAATGAGAATTTATTGTAACTGGAACTATTTCTGAGTTGAAACCATTACATTTATGTAACTATTAGTTAAAAAATAAAGTTTTGTCTCTCCTTCTAAGAACTTGTTTTAGATGTGTTGTGCATTGGACTAAACACTCAAGCTGGGCTAAGAGACACAAGCTTCATAGCATAGGTTAAGTCTGTACTCACAAAAGCAGTGTGATATCTGATCCTTTGCCTTGGTATTGACAAAGCAAAAAGGTATCCTTTTGCAGACAGATGGCATAATTCAGTAAGTCAGGGAGCAGAAAAGCTCTTTTACTGCAGCTCACGGAGTTTCCATGTTCTACTTGTCCTTGGTGTAATTGGCTGTACATGAGTATTCACCAGCTGTCTTGAAAGTGTGGGAGGTTGAGCAGTTTTGTGGTTTATTCTATAGCAAATGCAGTACTTGACTGTTTGTAAGTACAGTGGCTGCTTTGTGATAATCAGTGGTGCTAGCGTGCAATATAACCCAAAACATCCCTGTAAGCTAGGGGTAGATTATACTGCCTGTTCCTGAATGAGAAAGGAATCCATGCGTTGGTGTCTATAAAGCTTGTGCTAAATTGTGATGATAAATGGTACTGTGAGATTCAAGTGTCCCTCCCTAAGGAGAAACACACCATAAAAGCAACTTTTAAAGTGTATTTGGATATATGGTGTCACAGTATATGTTGCATTTCTTACATTCATAAACTTGACTCCTACAAGGGAATACCAGTTGCTGAATCGGTTGATGAGATACATAATGTCCTTTACTGAAGAATGGAATCTGCCCATTTGTTATTGCGCTGTAAGTTTTAGTAGCAGCAGCAGCAGCCTCCCCCTTCCCCTGAAGTAGGCAGATGAAAGCCTCAAATGTGTGCAACAGAAAGCACAGCAGCAGTTCTGCTAAGGTGCTTCAGAATTCAGTGGCACAATGAAAAAACTGTTTGCTACATGCTCACACCAACTTCTCATGTCTTGGAAGGCCCTTGACATAAGTTCTGACAAGGAACACTTTAAACAAGTGCTAAAATTTTACTTAAACCTTCTGAACACCATATATAAATCTTTGTAAGCTTTCTATAAGCAGTAGGGCTAGGATAAAGGATATAATCAGTTATACATAAAACTGCCAGTTACAGGGAGATGGTTACTTCAATACCAAATTAACTGGAGATTTTTTTTTTTTAAACTTACAAGATTGCCCGATTCCCAGTAGTATGTGCCTGGTGGTTTTAGAACAGTATAAACTATTCTACAATTTGCAAACCATTTGCATTCTGCAAAGCTTGATTATGAAAACATTTAATCATACAAGCGTAAAATGTGTTTTTAAAAATTGCCAGGGAAATTTAATAGGCCACAGGATTCTAGCCTGGTTAAGCGTTTACTTAAATGCCAAGATCTTAGTGATAAGTGGTAATGAAGAACAAGAACCAGCTACTCAAAATTAAATACTAGATATTGGTCAAACTTGAAATACTTTTGAAATACTTCTGAGTAGCACTGGTTGTTGTTTTTTTGTTTGTTTTTTTTTTTTTAACTCTACTAGCTTGGTGTTACCAGGATCAGGAGCCACCTCGCTTATAAACATCTAAAGAACATCTGGATGCAGAGAAGTCTTTTTTTTCCAGTGCTAAAGTTGGCACAACAAAATTTCTGTGGAAATCTGAGGGACTGAATGTAATGTAGCTACTGTCACTCTGTCAGTTCAGCAGTAAATAAGGTAATGAACCACACAATCCAGTGCTTTCACAGAAGTTATTTATTAACTGAAAACATTTTTCCATTGCAGTTTTAGTATCCAGAAATCGCTGAACTATCACAAATGTAATCAACATAACTGAGGTGTAAGAATTCAAGTATATGTTTTGTTAAAGAATCACAGCTTTTGTTTTGAAGACAACTTCAAGATTATTCTGTGCTTACTGATGTAGACTTCAGTGACACAAGGATGCTATGCTGGAATCCTACCGCAATCCAATCTAGGCAAAGGCTTTTTTTAAAGCCTATACACCTTATTAATTATGTTTTGTGCTTGTTATCAGGCATAGTAAAAAAAAAATGCTAGGAAAAAAGTAAACATTTACTCATTAATTTTAACAGTGCTATTCTTAGAAATACATGAAGATTTTAAATGCACCAGTGCATCAGATCACTAATTTTTACAATTAATAGAGCAGCCGGCTAAAAAGTTTATCCTCCAACTGCACTGTCCCAAGAAGTACACCTACATTCAGAACTGCACTGTCATACAGCAGTAAATGAGATAACTTTGACCTCATACTGCAGATCACATGCAGACAGCTTTAAATCTGTGCAATTAAAGTGGCAGATATTCCAACCTGTGTACAACATTCACAACTGTGCCTGCACCACTGTATTACTGGTACCCAGACACCAAGTTATAACCTTTTTTCAGCCTCGTTACACTTTCCAGTAAGAAATAATGTATTGGCAGCCAAAGCTGGCGAAGAGCTCCCTGTTCCACATCCTCATATTCTCTAAATTCAGGTAGTCTGTGTGCTCAGTAGTGTAATCTCAGAGGTTGGGTGGAAGGTTCCTTGCAATTAGTGTAGGTAGAAGTTGGCTATCCTTTTTTGTTCTTGGAAAAAAAGACAAATGTACTGCAACTGATAACAGTATTAAGACCTTATTATCTTAAACATGCATTTATTTTGGTGCATTGGAAATGCTTGGAAGGGCAGTAAGTGTTCTTTACCTGTCCTTCAACTGGCAGGATGCACACATACACATTTACTGACAAGTAATGTGTTACATACAAACACCCACCTGGTCTCAAGTGTTAGATAAATATAAACATAAAAAAATATTTAGAAATAATGAGCAGCAGTCAATGCTACCTCATGTGCGCTTTAAAAAACTCTGTGAAACTCAGCTCTGGCTCTTCTTTCATGCAAGTCTTATGGTACCTGGTACCTTTTTGCTTCATTGGATAAAATATCTTAAAATAGCCCATTTTATAGGGTACATTCATTAGGAAGAAGTGGTATGTTACCTTCTGTTTTTTTCAGTAATTAATGGGTAAAATCCCACCAAATAATTTAAGTACAGGAAAGAAAATTTCTTCTCCTTAGTCTCTGCAGTGTTGATTTATTTGCCAAATTAGCATTGCACTTTTTTTTTTAAATGCTTCAAGTCTCATTGAAATAATAATATTTAAACAGTACAGTTTGTTTCACATTAAGGATTCTTTAAATTATCCTTAAAGATGACAATTAAAATAGTGAGGTTATGGGTAAAGGTTTCACCTCTAGTAATTTTTACTTAAGTCCTTATTAGGCCACAAGTTAGCCAATTTTAAAGGTTTTTGTACCTTCCTCCTTAAAGGTTATTTTCCTGTGTGACCACAAATCTGATTCAAGGCACAAAGCCCAGAGGAACTGAACCATCTACCTGCTCCTGTTCTTTGGAGGTGGTGGGTAACATTCTAGACGCTGAGCAACATTTACATCAGTGACCTTCCTTTTACAAAAGGACATTCTTTTTGCAGAAGGGAGTTCTGTGTATCATCATGTCACCACTTGGAATTCATTCATACAGCCCTTTCAGTGTCCCCTGACAATTCTACAAGTTATTCCTGCAACCATACATCCCATCTTCCTCCTACTACTCACTAAGCCAGCAACTCGTTGTCCTTTGCTGATGTTTTCCCAGGACAGCTGGGACTCTCATACATACCAGACAAAGGCGTTCGATCCCAAACCTGTAAGCTGTTAAGCACAAATTACAGCTCTTTGCTCAGAAGACCGGAGCTGAACAGCTGGCAACACTGCAGCCAGCATTAACATGCACTGACAAAGCTGTACGTTCACCTGCATGAACTCCTAGCAGTAGCTAAAAAACACTCCTCACCTTTCATAAGGATCAGATTATCCCACAGTTAAAAAGAGACATGCCTGCTTCTAAAAGAAAGTTACATAACCACATTAGAAAATGTTGGTATTTACACAAAACTCTAAAGGGAGTCTGCCATTCTCAACACTTCCCACGTCCTACACACACTCAAGCAGGCAACAACAAATGGTAGTCAGTTTTCCCCTTGACACAGGCTATGATCTATTTTCATAATGCAGAAGTCTCCAAGTCCTCCCAACTACACAGGGGTAATCTAAGGATAACAGATGCGCATTCCTCCCTACTCCTTGTTAGAGATAATGGGCACTGTGATCACATTGCTGAAAAACAACATACAAACATGAAAAAACGTGGCAGCACAGAATGTTGTAAATATCTCTACGCATACAGAACAGGGTTGCTTAGTTTTGAAGAAGGTAAACGTTGCATTCATAACATAATTCTGGTTCAAAAAGCTTTTAAAACTACAACGCTCTTTTCCAAAATGTTGGGATTGTGCTTTCTGAAGATTTTTACAAGCCTCCGAAGCAGACGTATTTTATTTCTAAGTATTCATCAATGCCATACTTCGAGCCTTCTCGTCCTAAGCCAGACTGCTTTACCCCACCAAAAGGACTCTCCACTGAGGAGACTATGCCTTCATTTACACCAACCATTCCAACTTCCAGCTGCTCTGCAACTCTCCAGATCTGAGCTGGATCTTGGGAGTAGAAATATCCTGCCATGCAGAAACAGAGGTACAGAATGAAAAAAAAAAGTCTGAAGGAACAGTTGCAGAAGACTGAAAAAGATACTTCTTGACACGATGTCCGTCATTTCATTAAAAATTGCTACCCCCTTAACACTGAATCTTATAAAAAACCTCAACAATGTATTTATCTGAAAGAAAGGCATACCTGCTAAACCCACACTGGCTGCATTTGCTATGGCAATAGCTTCTTCTTCAGTCTCAAATCTGTCAATATAAAGAAAAAAATAGAAATGAGGCCTGCAGTTCATCTACAATCTTGCTCACTTACTGCAAAGATGCAACTGTATCAAAAATAAGTCAATGTGCATTTTTTTCCAAAAATGTATTTTCAGTATCTATTTTAATTTTCATTTTGAAACAATGGAGGAGTTTCTACCACTTACTTTAAATTAAACCACAGTTAAATAATTAGGATTGCCTTTATCCTCCGTAGGTACTGGTAGCTAAACCTTTACTTCCTATGGGTTAGCTCACTCATTTCCCCAACTACATAAGCACTCTCAGCTATGATGGATGACCTACCCTATCAGGTTCTTCCGCCATATCCAGTCATTCTGGATGGAGGCAGGGAAGGTTTTAAGGAGCAAAAAGAGCTACAGAGCTAAGTCATCCTCAGTCAGAAAAGCAGGGCTAGCAAATCATGACAAATCGCAAGCTCCTGCCTCCCCCTTGATTCTGCAAAACATGAAATTTGTGAGAGTTCTGCTGTTACCTGCCCCAGCTTAATTGCTGATGCATTTTAAAAGAAAACCATTTTTGAAAAGCTGCAGAGACTTAAATCAGGTCAAGAGAGAAACAAACAGGCTAGGTGTGCACAGTGAGTTTCCAAGTATTTACAACAGTCTTATTGCATGACTTAGCTTAGTGATATGGTTTAGTAGATGACTTGCTAGTGTTAGTTCATAGGTCTTCCAACCTAAATGATACTGTGATTCTTATTTGGCCTCACAAAAATAACTTTTGGCAAGCAGTCAAGCAAATCTTATTTATTCAAAACAATCTGTCATTCTTTTTTATTGCTGTATTTTAATCTGGAAAATGAATGGTCTTACTTGATAACTGGTGCTAAAGGGCCAAATGTCTCCTCTTGTGTGCAAAGCATTTTTGTTGTAACATTACTCAGTAATGTTGGCTCAAAGAAATTCTTCCCCAAGCTGTGTCGTTTCCCTCCAGTCACAATAGATGCTCCTTGAGAAACTGCATCATTAATATGTCTCTCTACCTGAGGTATGCAAAACAAAAATCTCAAGGTTAGGACTTAAAAATGAACATTAATATATTTTCCACTGAAGAAATAATACTATCCAGTATTAAAAAGAAGACTTTGAAGAGAGGTTTATACTTTGCAGAAGACTATTTGCAATGTTACTTAAAATTTCTCTTGAATTAAACTATGAGTATGGCCCCAGTGTCACATACATTCACCTTTTCTACTGAAATGAAAGGATTACAAATAACATGAGAAAAGTCTTTGCAGGACTGAGCAGTACACCTGACATCCATGATCAGGGACTGTCGAAACAGAAGTACATGACTGTCATTTAAAGAGAAAGACAACAGAAGTAAGCTTTCAGGATGGTACTGGCAAAATCATTCTCCACTCCTGTACATCTACGATTGATCCAAAGACAAGAAAGTAATGAGAAAACTAAAGTAACAGTCTCAACCTAAAATACAGTCCTTTGAAGTAACAAAAAGGCAATTACATGACTATTTACAGTGCTTGCTGTGTGTGTATAAACATGCGATATACACAAAACTTTTGTGATGCATAAAGGGAAGGAATTTTATTACATCCATGTGTTTTATCCTTTGTCTCGCAAATAGTTCTGAGTATTTTCATATTCCAGTATTTTATACACACAAAGAGTCTGACAGCATTCATGTATAATGGGATTGAAATCAAACCAGCATATAACTGAGCCATAGTATCTTAGAAAGTATGAACCACATAACTCAATCTTTAAACTTAGGAAGGGTGAAATATTATAGAAAATCTTACTTATTACTGGAGTCATGAGTCATACAAAACAGAAGACCCAAGCCATGCATATAAGATTTCAAATGATTACAGCATCCAGAGCGCTGGTATTTTTAACCTCAGTGTGTTATTGTGCTTAGCTTTTGCTAGAGGCACTGGTCTCCGAGGCAAGTTGAAATCACAATGCTTCAGAATTGTAGAATCACCAACAAACTCTCCCGGTGTATCACATTTCAGTAAATGTTCTTCTTGAGAACAGACAGGAAATAATTAGGAAGAATCATTCCCTCCTAAAGGAGGTATCTCTTCTACATTAACTGGCCACATCTGCTCCTCTACATACACACATGGGTTTGGAGGAAGCAACAAGCTCCCAGCCACACTGCTAATTCTTTCTAACAAAAAACGTGAAAAAAGTTAAACACAGTTCCAAAGTTACTTTATGGATCACAAAAAGGAAATAAAGGTGTCAGAATGAAATCTTTTATTTGTACCTTTTCTACTGCTTTTTCATTGATTAGTGGCCCTTGGGTGGTATTTGCATCAAATCCATTTCCAACACGTAGCTCGCTCCTTATGGCTTTAGCAAACTTCTCCACAAATTTGTCATGGATTCCCTTTTGCACCAGGAAACGGTTTGTGCAAACACATGTCTGAAAATAAACATGAAAAGGAAAAGCAAACAGTATTTTATATTGTATTTCGTTATGAATTCATTCTGGCCTTCATGCCACAATGTCGGGTTACTACAGTACTACAGTTACTGCAGCCTAGTTTGATTACTACAGTCTCTCAAACGTAACAGCCATTTATCTTTCTATGTCCATGAAAGTATGAAGAAAGGGATTTTATTATGTTGTTATTTGGAGTTGCTGCCTGATAACTGGCTTAAGTGCCCAGAGCCATGTGTGGCCCCAAGCATCTCTCTCTTCACAATGAATTGTTCCATGCTTTCCTTTTACATAAAATAGTTTATTTATACTGCTTAAACTATATATACAGCTCTTCTCCTTCCAGAAACAAAGACAAAATGGTTACTCTTACCTGTCCTGAGTTTCTAAACTTAGAAGCAAGGGCTCCTGCCACAGCACGGTCCACATCGGCACTGTCAAACACTATAAAAGGAGCATGCCCTCCAAGCTCCATGGAGACTCGCTTCACGGTGCCAGCTGCATGCTTCAGCAGTATCTGAAGAAACATGGAAACCTGTACCTCTACCAGAGGTAAACTATGGAACCACAAAGCTTACAGACAGAAGGCAGTGAAAAGCTACCTCTGGCACGAAGTTAATCTGCATCTTCTCTTTCATGCTAGGCCATCTTTTTTGTCCCATCACAAATACAAGGACTAATTTCACTCATTAAAATCTTTAGAGATCACATTCTGGCCAAGAAATAATGAAGAAAAGGATTTTCATCAACTTCAGGTCAGGCTTTTATATACTAATATTGTCACTCGTTTGCTTGTTCACTTCCCTTTCAGTAATAAAAATCTTGACTATTCTTACAATCTTCCAATATGTGACAAAATTTGGGATTAAGGTTTGCCTTAGGTATCAAGAGTTTTTCTTCCTTCTGTGTAAGGGCACTGCATAGAGTTCTACCACCCTTAGCCACACTCTGCAGCTTTTTTGATTTCACTGGGGACTGATGAGCAAGACTGCTTGTTGGTTAAGGCTGATACAAAAAGTTGATATAAGAGATGCAAGGGTCTCGCTTGTCTAAGAATTTCTTTCAGCTACAGAAGCCATTCCCAAACAGCACCTTTGAAATTCAGTTTCAGCATGCCTATTAGTATGCTGTCACAGTATGATATGAAACACGAGCATCTTATACAGAACTGTTCAGGTTATAATTTAATGAGGGACAATTATGCAGGAGTTGCACATATACATCCTTCTATGAAGTACTGACACCGTAGTAAATAGGCAGTATCTCAACAAATACACACTTATTTGGACTGTCTGCATACAGTAGCCAGAGAAGAAGGCTCTATTTGGAAGCACACACTTTCCCCTACCTTTCCAGTACAACCACAGTAATAATCTTCAAGGATATTCTGTGCACTTATGTACCTTTCCTGTTTCAGTGGAGCCAGTAAAAGATATTTTGGCTACCAATGGATCAGTGCACAAGACTTCCCCTACAGCTGGTGCCTGTTGTCTGGAACAAGGAACAACGTTATACACTCCTGCAGGGATTCCAGCCTGGTTTGCAAGCTGCAACAAGAGAAACAGAATTTGCATTATCAGTGCATTTTGTATTAGGAAGAGTCCGTTTACGTTTATTGCTTTGATGAAATCAGTCTGCAGACCAGTAAGAGCCCAAGGTGCACAGCACAGCTAACAGATGCCACATTGTTAAGAGTGCAGTTTTACCCATGTTTAAGCTGTCTGTCATTCAAAGTAGCCAAAGGAAGGACATAAAGATGTTTCTTGTGGCTCAATGGCCAGGTCCGCTTTCAGGCTCTACACCATATTAGAGGCAACTTCAAAAGATTTCTAATGAACTAAAACCTCTGGATCAAATCAGCCGACTTGTCCTTTCTTCATGTGTGAAGTTGGCTAGAGTTACCAATAAAGGCCATCTGACCGTGGGGATATTTATGGGCTCTTATTTACAGCTTCAGTCCATTATTAATGTAAAGCCTAGCATAAAAGCTCACCTCTCCAAGAGCCAATGCTGATAAAGGTGTATCCTCTGCGGGTTTCACTACTACTGTACAGCCAGCTGCCAGAGCTGCACCAACCTTCCGGGTAATCATAGCACTGGGGAAGTTCCACTAGGACGAGAGAAAAGAACAATCAAACTTGGGGAAATCTTGCCCCCTGTTTTTGTTGAAATAATAGGCGTTTTATGCAGTTACGTGGTAGCCTAAACAGACCTGCATGATGTGCTTTGTCCTAGGCGAACATTTCAAAGTACTGCCAATTCAGGAAGAAGCAGGCACAGCACAGAAATGAAACTTTACAGGGATGTTTCCTGAGGCAAGGAGCTGTGAGGCCCCACGCTGTGGACTGAGCTGAAAACCTCTGTCTGATGTGAAAAAATCAGCTGTACTTACTGGGGTTATAATAGCTGCCACTCCCACTGGCTGTTTCAGCACTAGGATTCTTCTGTCTTTTGCAGATGCTGGAATGACATCACCATAAACTCGGCGAGCTTCTTCCGCAAACCATTCCAGAAATGAGGCAGAATATAGGATTTCCCCCTGCGCTTCTTTCAGAGGTTTTCCCTTTGATGAAATCAGATTGAAGATACACTGTAAGTGGCAGACTGAAGCAATACAAATATATTTAGGTCATTTCAGAGTTCTTTTCAGAGTGCTTTATAATCCTGTATCACATACACTGCAGTCTCTGGAAAGGACTTGATATGATTTCATCATCAATAGTTATGTGACTTCAACATACAGTCATTATATAGCCAGTGCTTTGACACTGGTGCCCAGATTCGTACCTGCACTAGATGAGGAGCTGGGACAGCATGTTTTACAACTTTGTGAAGTGTTATTTACAAACTCTGCAGTTAGCTGCTACCACCATTCTGAAGAAGATACAAACCATGGCAAAAGTTACAAGTTTACGTCAGGGCCCATTGTTTTGGAGTGTATTACTTCGCACCACCCACCTCCAGGTCTGGTCCTGTGGACTGAGTGAGCATTAGCTGTTGGAACACAACAGAGAAGCTGCTGTGGCACCTTCCAGCATGGCTTTACTCAAAAGGATGCCAGCCTGTGAATTTCCAGACTGCTCTGTGGTGCAAAGCAAAACACGTTAAGTGACCAGGAGATTTGCTTTAATGGTACAGCCACTCCAATCCAAAATAAGACGCTGATGCAGACATAACTCATTACCCCCACTTACAAGTTTCACTGAAATCACTTTCACTTGAAGAGGCCAAGCCACAGACGCTGTGCATCAGTCTAACAAGGGATATTGTAATTATTGCAGTTATTAATTACTTGTCAGATGGCTTCCCCGTCCTTAAAAGACAGAGAATGCAGTAAAAAGAAGCCTTCAAAAACCACAACCTATGATCCCCAGCAATGTTTGTTCTTCCTTATTATCAGGACTGTATTTCTAGACACATCCTTTCTAGCTACTTAGTAACCTTGTCTTGCTACATATGATTAGGCATAAACTATAAAATCTAACCATTAATTTCAAGCAATGCATGAGAGAAAAAAAGTTAATTTTTATTTTACATACTAAGGGGCAAAAACAGTATTTATGTGATTTTCCCTTTTTAAACGCATGAAACTGAAAAAAAAAAGCCACAATGATTTCTGCCATTAAGATGACAGTTTAGGTTTCTGTATGCCTCTGCACAACGTAGGTCTGATTCCAGCTGGGTTTCTAGGTACTATAGTTATCAAAATAGCACACTGTAAGTGTGTAAAAAAGGTGGTGTTTGAAACATTATCGATTGGCCTAAGAGAGCAGTGTGAGTGCACAACGAATAGTCTAGGCCCAACTTAAATTTTAAGTGAATAGTTTGATAAATAAAGACATGGTGGCTAACTGGTGAAATGTACACTGGGTGTTTTGAGAGAATTCAACTTCATTTTAATGTTAATGCATTCATATGTTATGCTTCCGAATAAGATAAACGTTACCACAAGTAGACTAACAGTTTTCACAGATCTGGAGCTTGGAGATGTGTATTTTAACGCTTGGGATTCCCGAGTATCTTTCTGGCCTTAGGGGATTCCTGGCCTTAAGAGGATGTTTAGGGGTTTTCCTCATGTAAGGATGACCAGAACTGCTCGGCCATGCAGCACCACAGCTGTAGGGCAAAGCGGCTCCTCTGGAGAGGAACCCCGCGGCTCCCACTCCCTCACTCACGTTTTCCGCCGTTATGATCGCGGCCAGGTCGTCCCTCCTCTCCACCATCAGCTCGTACCACCTGCGGAGGAGGGCGCTCCTCTCCTGAGGGGACACAGGGCTGCGCTGTGCCGCGGGTGGGCGCAGCGAGCCCGGCCCGCTTCCCCCCGCGTTCCCCCGGCCCCCCGCTCACCTTGGCGGGGAGGCGGCCCCAGGCGGCCCCGGCCCCGTGCGCGGCCCTCACGGCCGCCCTCGCCTCGGCCGCGCCGCAGTCGGCCACGGGGCCCAGCTCCTGCCCGCTGGCCGGGTCCCGCACAGCGAAGGCCGCGGGCGCCTCCAGCCAGCGGCCGCCCACCAGCCCGCCCCGCCGCACCAGCCCGCCGGGCAGCGCCCCGCTGCCGCTCCGCGCCGCCGCCGGGCCCGGGGCCGCCGGGGGCTGCAGCAGGAGGCGGCGGCGAGCGGCGGCGGCGCGGAGGGGCAGGAGGCTCGACATGGCCGCACGGCTCGGCACGGCTCCGGGGGAGGAGCCGCGGCGGAGCGGGGCGGGCTGAGGGGAGGCGAGGCCGGGGCGAGCCCCGCTGCCTCCCCGCTGGCTGTGGAAGCCGGGCGGGGCAGCGCACGGCTCCCGGGTCAGGGGCGCCCGGAAGACGGCTGGGAGCCGCAGCGCGGCTCGGTGGCTTCCCGCCTCGCGTAGTGGGCTGAGCTGGGCCCTCAGCCCGGGCTGCAAGGTCCAGCTGCGTGTGTGTAATGAGTGCGGAGCGCTGACCCTTCTGCGCGACAGGTTTATGAGCACGTACTGCCTGCGGGCTGGCGTGTTTCTGCGAACGCTGCCTCGGCACCTGGCTTTCATTCCGTGTAAAATCTGGTGTCGAAAGGCAGGTGCGCAGTGAGGCACACCTCCTCCGAGAGGTTGCCCATCGGTGTTGTGCTACACGTAGACAGAAGCCTTGCTGCTGCTGTGCAGTGATGGCAGCTGCACTGCCCAAACCCCGGAGAAAGGGCAGAACACCTATAGACTCCATATTTTTTTAAATAAATTATTTGAAGTAAGATATAAAATGGCCTTCCCACGACTGCAGTAGTTTACTTGCTGTGTCAGCAACGTGTCTGAAAGACCAGGCATGTGCCGTAACCTCTATTTCAGAGGTCACAGTGCTACTGCTCCAGGCGTCCAAAAAACCACAGCCTGAGCTAGCGTATCAGCATCATGGCTGGTCTGAAGATTTGGTCTGTTTTGATGGTTATACTGTACAGTTTCTGTCAAAGATGTATTTCAAGTGGAATCTCAACGCATGTTGAAATAGGTAAGACACGTTCAGAATGAATTTTCTTGTGTTTTGAATTGCTTGGGAAGAAAAGTAAACTCAGGTCTGTCTGGAAAGCAATGGTAGGGAATAATGTGAAAGTAATGAGCATTCCACATCATTTTCTTTATATATTTATGTACATGGCATGAATGAGTAGTTTGTTTTCGGTGTTTGAACCTCAACTGTACTGTTTTTGCAAGCAGAGTGCTTGAATCAGTTTGGTTGCGTATTTTTCTGTCTTCTAAAACACAGACATTATGTAACTGGAATGTTTGTGTCTCTTAAGTCTTACACAAATGTGTTTTTGTCTGGAGAAATAAGAGAAATATTTATTTTTTTTAAAATTAATGGATTTTTGTATTTAAATATAAACTAGAGAATAACACAAATCATTTTTGGTTGCCCTGTTTTCAAATAACTATATATGAATTCTGCTGTACCTGCATAAAATAAATAAAATACTATAATGCATTTGTGTCTGTGACTAATGTCATGAAAATTTTGTTCTATGTCTCTTTCTGGTAGGTTGCTATCATGTAGCCTAAACAACCTAGCTTTGTAGAAAAATTGAGAGAACTGAGTGAACGTCAAAGTGGGGAAATGTTTTTGTTTTGAATTTCTTATTTGCACGCATGTGTTATTTTTAAAATCTGGTTTCTGCAGTAATTCTTGAGAAAACATTCATACGTAGCTGGAGGTTATTCTCAAATGTTTACTCGTAGTAGATTTTAATTGATGGATTTACTTGGTCATTCTTCAGTTTCTGACTCTAAATCCATTGCTCAAAACAGATAGAAAGTAAAACATACAATACTGTATGTATTCAGGTAATCTCAGACTTTAATTACTGAATACATGCAAATTTGAACAAGTCAAAAGCTATAACCCAGAATTCATGGCATTTGTTTAAGACCAAGAGTATGCTCAGTGTACTGAGTCCTGTACCTTTGGTCAGTGTCCTACAAACATTTGCTTTTCCTAATATGTCAAGAAGCACATAGTAACCAGTAAGAGAAGCCACACTGCCTGAAGCTAGGCAAACGCATACATCTTTGTAAGCCTTGAGCCCTAATTACTGAACGTGAGCTTCTGAAAACTTGAAATGACATATTCGATAGAATACAGGGTGTTTTCAAGAAATCTACAAAGAGAAACAAGATCTTACAGATCTGCCCCAAAGCAGTCATTTTAATCTAATCAAAGAAGCATATTACAGAAAAAAATGATTTTATATAATTTGAAGATCTTGGTTGTCTGAGAAATCGTGTACACTTAACTGTCACGTCAGCGTTTACAGCAAATATTGTCCATTCGTCTGAAAATGACATTAAAATGGGCTCAGTTCTGATATTGCTAAAAACTGCATTTTTATTACTGTACAAATAAAATTTCACAATGATAAGATAAAGGAAGTTATTGCCAAATCCAAGCACTGAATATTCCAGAAAAAATAAAATCAGAAGAGAATTCTTATGACTCAAAACTAGCACCAAAGTCTCTCCTGGACACACTCCTGAAAGTACTTTAAAATGGTGAAAAGTTCTGCCTGTTCAAAATGTTGATCATGTGCGATGTGCTCAGCAGTGCTGTGCTGTGTCCTACTTGCCATGGCCTCGTTCTCGGAGGCAGGTTTGAGCAAACGGGCTTTTCTTCCATGCACAACGACAGGGTTGTGTGGGACTGTAAAGATCCCTCCACAAAGTTCATTGTAGAGATGAGCTGGTGAGATCTGGGCCATCCGACTAACAAGACAAGTCAGGGATGGTAGGAGACAGGAGGGGAAAAAAAACAACTGCAAAACCGAGAATTTATTTATTTATTTGTTTGTTTGTTTGTTTATATTTATTTATTTATTTGTTTGTTTTTATTTTGGCTTATTGCAGGAACAACAAGCTTGTTGCTTGGTCCTTAAGTATCTCTTAACCTATTTGCTTAAGGATGGTTTGAAACAGCAGTGCGTAAGATTCAAATAGTTTGAACATTTGGTTTTGTCCGTATCCTATTCGAGAATGAGAGTGGATTTTTTGGCGGTTTAATTATTTTGGTAAGGATCACCTTAAATTCAGCATATTCTGGGTCGTATTGACAGGGAAATCAGTCTTAGTTTGTAAGTAGTTCAAGTGAGGAACAAACCTTGAGTGGGGGAAGGTAAAGAAGATAACCCATGCGTGTAGTTTCAGCTGAGTAATTTTAGAGGCAATGTTGGGTGTTTTTAGGAAAGAGCTAATTGATTGTCCCTGGCATTTAACATTAATTAGAATGAAATTTCATTAAAGAAAAGTGATAAATTTGTTTCATTCGTTTATTTTTCTTGCTTAATAAACAGTTCGGCAGTAAGAATGTCTACCTATTCAGTGAATAAATAGCATTATTTACTTTGCTGGCTCTAGATTTTGTTTGCTTTTCATACATGTTAAAAATTAATCAAACTAGTAAGCATGTCGATTCCTGAGGACAGTGAAACTTAAACACAATTCATGTAGGTCCTTTACAGCTAGAAAGTTATGATACATATTCCATGTGTATCCATGTGTATTCCATGTTCCACTGTCAGTAGCTCGATTCGGGACATAAAGAGTTCCTTTTTACTTGCTGTCAGACATTTTCATCTTTGTTGCTCATCCTGAGAGCTGGGGTGAGAGAGAGTCTGATGAGACCTCTGTGTTCAGATGTGCCACAGAAACAGCATTTCTGTATTTGGTCCCTAGACCGTCTCACATGCACAGATTTTTTGGAGAAGTAATACTTCCTATGCCTGTGCCAGTTGGCATAGATATGATAATGCTGTATAATCTATTTTTGATAATGCATCTAACAAACCATTGGCCTGGTTACAATATATATCAATCAATACTTCAATATGTTGTTTTTCAGCACATAGAGCTCTGGAATTTTTCATTTCGCGTGAAGGGAATGTTAATTACAGACAGGTAGGAAGCATATTATTGCTTAACTGTCTACGCCTTTCTTCTGAGTCTTTTTTTGTCTTCTTACATTTCTTTATTATAAGTTCTGAGTAATATGTATGTAACTACTGTGCCTAAACTGTATTTTTAACTTTATTGTTGAAAAATCCACCAGAGCACTTTAAACATGTCAACAGTTTTCATAAACACATAACAAAACACATGTTTTGCGTTTAAAACACAGTTAATGTTCTCTAGGACAATGTAAAGAAGACCAATTTATATAACTTGGTATTTTATGAAAGTAGGAGATCACTCAAGGGAAGTATTGACATCGTCTCCTGTAGACAGCTATGGCATGGTTCAGAGGATGGAAGTTAGCAGCTCAGGCTTTGTGTCTAGCCAAGAGGAGGAGGGCGCCTTCAGAAGGTGACCAGCAGTACCCAAGTTATATTATCATATAAGTACTTTCCTAAATGGCCTTTGAAGTTACAGTGTGTACCGATTAGTTTGGTTTCACTTAGAAGTATTGAGGGTGGGGTGGGGGTAGGGGTGAGGATGATGATGACACTGAAATGATGTATTTTACCAAGATAATAGTTGTGTCTTGCTGGCAGTATTTAAAGTTTATCTTTGACATTGGCAATACACTGTGGTTTTGTGCTGTGTAATAGCATTCTGATTCCTTTTCCCACCCCTATCCTTTTCCCAGTTGTTACTAAACCACCAAGATGCATTTCAGGCTGGAAGCATTTATCCTGATGCCTTTTATCCTTCAATCTGCAAAAATGGTAAGAAAAGATTTTTGAGTCCAATATTGTAACAACTGTATCGTTATGTGAAAATGCTACAGAACTTAGTAGGGTCAAAAATAGTTGTGTTGTAAAAAATGAAGTATGGCCAAAAACATCCTGCAAAAACATCCACCATTTTTGTTAGTATTTTGAGCCTGTTAGTAGAAGTTTATAACAATACATTTGAAAACATTTTTCAGAAAATAACTTCTGGGTAAATTTAACTGTTTAATATGTACAGCAATATGATAGAAGGATGCTGTTTGACTGAAATAGGTTAGATTACTGAGTACTGACCTGGGGAGGAATTGACAGGATAAAAAATCTTTCTTCTAAGTCATAGGAAAAGTGTAGAGCTAACTTCTATATTAGGAAAAATTAACTTCTGCCAGATCAGTCACAAAGATGACAGGAGAATGAAAAAAATAGTGTGTGACTTGCTGCTAAAGAAAAAAGAAAGTGACAGTAATGTGTTGTGATCTTTTGACAAGAGGCAATGTACCAAGCTGCACCAGGAAAGGTCTTGTCTTGATATTAGAAAGAAATTCTTTACAATGGGAACAGTCAATTGCTGGAACAACTTCCCTAGGGATATGGCAGAATTCCTATCGCTGGAGATTTTCATGATGCAATTGGGCAGTGTGCCAAATAATTTCACCTTTTCCCAAAAAGCTTCGACCTGATGGCCTTTTGAGGTTCCTTCCAACACGGCCTGTTCTATGATTCTGTGATTCTGTCAGGTTAAAGTCTTTCTGTTTCTAGAGTGCATACTGTCTTTTGCCTTTTACTGGTCCCTATTTGAAATCAGTGTCAGGCTTAGTTTTCATGCTTGCAGATCTAAAGACTGCACTACAAAATTAGCCTCCTGTTGCTGTAAAGAGTATGTCTAGACTTGCAGCTAGTCCTGATTTTTCCTGATTTTTCAATTTTAATACGTCAGCTTGTGCTCATAATCAGCCTCTCCAGCAACATCAGAATTATAAATCAGCCAGCTAGGTCTTGGTACAGGATACTTGCTACCAAAATGTTAAATCTGGACAGTGAGAAATTCGCAAATGGGGCAAAGACAGTCTGTCCTCCCATAAACAAGCTATCAGGATGTGTATGCAGACACCAGAAACAAGGCAGTGATACATAGTTTGCGTGAGGTTATCTGGGCAATGGATTGTTGAGGGTAGGTGGTTTATTTTAGTAGTTCATGCAAATTCAGATCCGTTAAATTCAGAGCATTCTTAGGATCTTTTTTCTGTTTACCTTATCTTTTACATGTTTTTCAGCTGATTGCTGGTGGCTCTGTTTATCTCTGTATCTGTTTTTCCTGCCTCAAACTGCAAAATCCTTATTTGTCTTTCCAAGGACACTTTTCCCTCTCTTTTCTCATCTCTTGATCTTCTTGGAGTCTTAAATCATAAAATGGCAGCTAGACTTCTTGTTAACTCTCAGTAATAGGTTGTTGCTGACCCTTAGCTATCCCAGCTACTGCTTGGTGTATATCCTGACAGGCAGGTTGCCCCATCCAGCATACTAAAGGGGGATCTTCCCTTTCATAGTGTTCTTTTCACCTTCAGATTGCCCCTCTGCTCTGGCATTTAATACTGGTTCTGTCTCGTGTCACTTAACCAAGTTGCTATTACTGGTCATCTACCTGGCTCTGCTAACATTTTGTCCCAGACTTTAGTCTCCCTTGCCTTGGTTTCAGGACTGATATTTTCCTAGGATTTCCTCAATTTCTACCTTAACTTGGTTATTTCTATCTACCTCTTACTTCCCTTCTGACAGTTTTGATTTCTGCTTATACCAGTTCAGTGACCAGAGCCTCTCTATCTGCAGCCTCCAGTCCATATTGCTTCAGTAAAGTTGGGGTCCATCTTGCCCTGTTTTTTGTTCGGGCCGTGGTTGGACTAAGCAGTCTCCTTAGTCAATGTGGAAGAAATAGGTATCTCTACAGAGCTGACTTGTTTGAACTATGTGCCTCTAGATCAGCATCATAGACATCTAGACTGCCTTTCCAGGCAGGAAACAAACTTGGATGTAGAAGTCCATTCTGTGGATGTTTAATTTTGGTCTAACAAATACCATCCTAAATTCCTTTATGTTATCTAGTTCAGCTACAGTTTAAAATGTCAAGAGGCCAGGAAGTGATTAAATCAACCAAAAGGTCTGCTTTCCCAGTTTTAGAATTTAATATACCCTAATCTTCTGCAGTTTCACAGTTCTGTCTGAACAAACACATTCTGTTTCTCCAAGATGGCCCAAAGAATGTCTCCTTCTACCTTCTTCCCCCTACTCGTTTATATAATTTAATATTATGCTGCTTGGTCTTATCACTTCAGTACTACTTTGACCTCCATTTTATACAAGGTACAGAAAAATTTTTAGGCAAGGTCACTGGCAGATCCTACAGAATCTCTTATGTACAAATCCAAGTGAGAGTAATAATTGATGCTTCAAAGGGAGACCTTTGGATTTTTCCTCCTCCTCGCCTTTCTACTACCACACTGAAAACTTGGCAAGTTTTCAATTCTGTCAAAAATGATCATGATGACTTAGCCTTCCTCAGCCCTGTGCAAACTGATAATCTGTCCCAAAGGTATTGAGTTAACTGCTATGCTCATCAGCTTTTCTCCATAGAATTTGATGCATTAGTTTACTCAACAGCTTCTCTTTTTGTGCTCTCCACTTCAGAGGCGATATTCATTTGTACTCACAGGCACAGAGAAAGGGAGCGGATACAAAATTTCCATTTCCCTCAAACCAAGATCACATAAGATAAATCTAGCATATCTTTTGAAAATATAAATCATACAAAATATGGCTAATTTGTCTCTTGCCATATAAGCAGATTGCAAAATGTGTCACCTACTGTGGTGATTTTACCCTGCTGGGCAGCTACACCACAACCTCTCTGTGATTCCCCCTCTTCAAAGAAAAAGGGCAAGAAAATATGATAGAAGGGGCTCAAGGGTTGAAATAAGGACAGGGAGACCACTCAACAGCTATCATCACAGGCAAAACAGACTCAGCATAAGGGATATTAATGTAATTTATTGCCTGTCACTAGCAGACTAGAGCAGTGAAGACTAAACACAAACGAAAACACCTTCCCCCCATCCACCCTATTCTACCTTCCCCTAAGCGGTACAGGGGAACAGGGAATGGAGGCTGCGGTCAGTTCCTGACGCTTTGTCATCTGCCGCTCCCTCACGGTCCCTCTCTGCCCCTGCTCCCCATGGGGTCCCTCCCACGGGATGCCGTCCTTCCCAAACTGATCCTGCAGGGGCTGCCCACAGCCAGCAGCTCTTCAAGAACTGCTCCCACACGGCTCCGTACCACGGGGTCCATCCCCCAGGAGCAAACTGCTCCAGCACGGGTCCCCCACGGGCGGCAGCTCCCCCCAGACCCCCTGCTCCTGCGTGGGCTCCTCTCCACGGGCTGCAGCTCCGGCCCGGGGCCTGCTCCTGCGGGGGCTCTCCACGGGCCGCAGCCTCCTCCAGGCCACATCCACCTGCTCCACCGGGGGCTCCTCCACGGGCTGCAGCGTGGAGATCTGCTCCGTGTGGGACCCATGGGCTGCAGGGGGACAGCCTGCTCCACCAGGGGCCTCTCCACAGGCCGCAGGGGAACTGCTGCTGCGTGCCTGGAGCACCTCCTGCCCTCCTGCTGCACTGACCTGGGGGGCTGTGGGGCTGGTGCTCACTCCTCACTCTCCCAGCTATTGTCACACAGCAGTTTTTTCCCTTTCTTAAATCTGCCCTCACAGAGTCCCAACCAGCGTCGCTCCCTGGCTTGGCCTTGACCAGCAGCAGGCCCCTTTTGGAGCTGGCTGGAGCTGGCTCTGATCTGCTATGGGGCAGCTGCTGGGCTCTGCTCACAGAGGCCACCCCTGCAGCCCCCTGCTACCAAACCCTTTCCATAATAACCCAGTACACCTGTACAATATGAAATTGAGCAAATTTTTGTGTGTGTGTGTGTGTGTTGGCTTTTTTCATGGAGAAAACTTTTTTTTTTTTTAACAAAATAATAAATATTGATATAATTTTGTTGCAATAGGAATATTCCATGATGTGTCTGAAGACACTCACTGGTCACCATTCCTTAATGCAAGTATTCACTACATCAGAAGGAATTATCCTCAGCCCTGGGAAGAGGTAAGAAAATTTCTTTACCTTTTGAATTTGCTTTCTACTGATTTAGTTGCCAGCACTTTTTGCTGCCTTCTTCACTTGTTGCAACTTCATTCTTTGGGAAGTACAGAAAAAATACATAATGTTTTTGAATTAAAATGTCTGCTGATACAGGAAAACTTGAAATCCTGTTTCCATACATACATTATTACAGTTTCCATATATAATCTATTTATCTTCATTGTGTTCTGGTTCTTATGATACAATTAATAGGTCCAAATTTTCAAATGCAGTTGATGGTTTTGGGTCCTTGCATTATTGCCAGATCTGATTGAATGTTTGCCATTTGAAAACCAGGCCTGGTTTAGAATTCACGCTTATGAAGTCTTGGACTTAGTCCTGATCTGCTCTTGTTTATAGTATATGAGCTACTTAGAAGGAGAGGAAGAACAGATTGTCAGAAGTGAGAATGATTTTAAAGGTCATATTGTTTTCTTTCCCTTATTGGAGAATTTGCCATTCTCTCCGTGCACAGCAAAATCATACTGTTGGAGCAGCATTTGTGAGCATGCACTCCTTAAAATGTACTGAAGTCTGCCTGCCTTTTGATTGGCCCTTAGTGATACTAAAATGTAAACTATTAACCTTCAGGAAGTATAAATTAATCAAAAACTGTGATTCAATTACAGATTTTTAAAAGGTCTATGGAGCTGATAATGATTCATTGCAGAGAAATCTTTTCTGAGGAAATGAATTTTCTGCTGCTTATAAGTTTATTCCAGATAACTTTTCAGTTTGTCGGAATAAAATGAGTATCTTCATATCTGGGCTTTAATCGGGTGCTTTTACAGTGAACAGCACTTGCACAGAATGCCTTTCTCTCCTACATGTGTCTTTGCTCTGTACTCATGGCAGCAGAGGAGGTTCACTCCTTGGAAGTGGAAGAGTTTGTCTCCAGTCCCAAGAAACACATTTAACTTGAGGTAGACAAGTTGTCCTGACATCAGCCATATAATTCTATGTTCTTGGACTGTATATGGTGCATAAAGGTTGTCAAGTCACAAAAAAAGTTCTCCAGTATCAAGAAATGAGTGCTCAATGCTTTGTTGTGCTAATCTGTTGGACTGTAAGAGACTCCATTATATTGTTGTATAATGCACTAACGTAAAATGCTCACCTCTTCTTAAAGTCAGGAGTAAAATTATTGATGTTACTACATGTGTATTGTTGTTGTATAGGCTACAGAGAAGCTGGTAGCTTTCCTGTTTGGAATTGCCTCACATATGGTGGCAGATGTTAGCTGGCATAGCCTGGGCATCGACCAAGGATTTCTAAAAGCCATGGGAGAAGTAAGCTTGCATTATTTTGTTGATGTGACTGGAGTTGATAGCCCAGCTTTGGAGTCTGGTGCGGAGAGGAGACAAAAGCTGGAGCCCTCATTAAGGGAAATTTTCAGAGACGTGTAATGAATGAAGTAGGTCAGGTTTGGGACCTGCCCACTTTAGAGTTGCTTGGACAATTTGATTCTGCTCTCATGTTTGTATGGAAGGATGAGTAAAATGAACAGAAAGTTCTTTGTTTTTTTCTTCCTCCAGATTGATTTTCATGGTTCATATTCAGAAGCTCACAGTGTTGGTGATTTTGGTAATGTTTCTGTTCGCCGATCATAGATCTTTCTGTTGGGATAACTAGTCCTCTTCAAAACCACAGTGGGTGATTCTGGCTCTTACCCTGTGCAATGGAGGAGCCAAGAATGAGTCATATGGACACTGTATTCTCACTCTGTCCCATAGTTTGTAAAACCCTCCTATCCCTGTCTGTGTGTTCTGTGTTTCAGGAGATGCAATAGGGCATATATACACTTGTACCGAAAGCCAAAAACACAGGGTGAAGGATGCTAAAAGTTAAATGGAGTCACTTATCTGATTTTAAATTTGACACCTTTTTTCTTATTCTCTGGAAGTACAAAATATACAGTACACTTTCAGGTGAACCATTCATGTATTCTAAATGACAAAGCATTATACGGCTGGATACCATATAAAAATAGATAGCATAGCCATAGATAGATCCATTCATACTGTTACCTATGTTAGATACTCTTGTGTTTCGTTTCTTGACTTTTTATTTTTATTTTTTATTCCTCCATCTGCAGGAGGAGATGTACTAAGTCAGTTTGAGCTGGACTTTAGTTATCTGGCATCAAATTGGTAAGAAAATGAGCTTCAGTAGAGGTTAATTTCTTTAATGATTACTTCTACTTATTCTATATTGTCACTATGTTTTAATAAAATGCTGTCCTTTGTATATCTTTCATTCCAACCCCTTGCAACTGTTGGAATTTTCCTCAGTTTGGTATTCTTCATATATGTATTTCCTTTTCCCTGACATTAAAAACTGGGAGGACAGAAGAAAAAATAGTTTTACATGTATGAACACAGCAAGAGAGATTGATTTTTTTTATCTCCGAAGGAAGTTATAAGTAATTATAGGTAAAATAATCAATGAAAAAAGTTTACTGGAATGTCCCAGCAATTATTTAAATAACTCAGTGGTAATATCTCACTTAGATTTCCATTTTAATTTTTGGACATTGAGGATGTTTATGGCTACAGATACTGAGGAATTCAGACAGGTTTTAGAAGCATAAAAACAAGCAACAGTTTTAGATATAGATGATGTTTTTCTTGTAGTTTTTAACCAAAAAAAAAATATATATATGCTTTTTTTTTTTTTTTTTTTTTTTTCTCCTGACAAAGTAGGTCATTTGAGTCTTGTTTTGTCTAGGTAGGATGTAGCTCATCTATGTGCAGAAGGCATAGTCAGTTAACTCATCAACTTTATCAACTCTGACATATCTCTGAGAAATGTTAAGATAGGAAGAATCAGCAATATCTGTTTGGCTAGGATTAGATTTGGATGGGAATAGGTTTGGCAACAGAGGAGAGCTGGAGAACATCCACCAAGATTGTGTGATCACCAAGCCAAGAAACCAGTGGAGAGAGTGTGGAAGCTCAAGAGCAATAGCCATAGGGGAATGGTTCTACAGGTTTTTGACTGACCCAAATGGCAGGAGAGTGTTCCTACAGAGTGTAACTCTATGTGCAATCCTGGTCTTTCTGGCATTTGTAAATCTTGATCACCTTATAGAGTCTTTTGAAATACAGAATATTTTAAAGCCGGCTGTTTTTATAGAAGCTGAATTACCTTTTGCCAGGTGATGTGAAAAAAATCTGGTTACAATACCTCAGTCTTGTTTTTAGGTATGTGCCTGTCAAAGACCTAGCCTCTATCTATCAGGAATTTTATGGAAGAGAGATCATAACTGAAGGCACAATTACTGACTGTACTTACCTGCTGTTTCTTGAACTGTAAGTTGGATAGCTTTGCGTGGGTTTTCATAAGTGAAACTTATGTAGGAAAATTATGATAATCCTGTTTGAAATGCTAGCTCAGAAGTTTATGCATTGAGGCCAGCAATACAACCTTCCTACTAGACCCCCAAAATCATAAGATACCTGATTTTTTCTAAAGGATATAATACAAATGTGGACTGCTTAAATGACTGTTAAATTCATCATTACACCATAGCATCTGTGTCTTAGCTATTTAAAACATTTATACGTTTAACATATTTGGGCCTATTTAAGAACAGCTATGTCTTCAAGTACTCTTGCGTTGTGTCATGTTAGCAATATAATTTTCATGTACTGAAGGAGTAGTATACCTACCTAAATTGACAGTTTACCTACACTTTATGTAGATCCTTTCAAATAATACATGGAGATAAGAACTAATATATATATTTTTATATCTGTCGGTGTATGCTTTTGAAGATACTAAACACCTAGGTGTATTCTTTATTTCAGTTAATAACTAATAGCCAAGCTGTATTTAAAAACACTGTGAATCCCTCCAAACTGAGAGCTGTATTAAAGTTAAGATTATCACTTACAGAAACCTTGAAAAGAACCTTTCAAATAGTGAAATATCATTAAATGAAACTTGCTTGTTTCTGAAGAATTGTTATTTATTTTCTCAGACATGGTGAAAGACTTGCTGTTGCAAAGGTTGGTTTTCTTTTTTTTTTCTTTCTTTTTTCTTTTTTAATAAAAATGAACATACAACATGAAGACAGTGCAATCCATCTTACTTAGTATGTTGCTTGTCTCTTAGCTTTTTCCAGGATATGCCAGTAAATCTCCATTTCTCGTGGAGAAGTTCCATGAGTATTTCCTTGGAGGAGTGGATGACATGGCATTCTGGACAAACAATATTTTTGAGCTGACGAGCCAAATGCTAGAGAATGGAACCAGGTATAATTGTGTTTCCTGCAATATGAAATGTAGTACTCAAGTTCAACACATTTAATTCTGAAGGCAGGTCCTTTCCTAGAATAGGTGATGAACTTTAAATCCTCATGTGGACAAAGGGATTTCTTTGGCTGTCTTTTAACCAGGTGCACAGGAAGACATAGGCCTTGAGTTTGCACTTGTGACATATTCACATTCCTTTCCCCAGGCAAGGCTCTGGCATGGCCAGCCGATACTTGACAGGGAAAATCTGGGACGTTCTTTAAGACATACCCAAGGAGCATGCTAAAATGCTGCATGGCAGCATAGTTTTTTTCCTGGACTGGTGATCTGAGCTGTGCCTGCACCCTGTGGCTGCTCTCAACAGCCAGCAAAGATGGCCCGTCCCAAGGGAGGTCAGATACTGCCTTCAGACACTGCAGGCAGATAGGATTAGATGGAGTAGGACTATATATTCCATTGTTGGATGTTCAGGTTTGCACTCAGAATGTATTTTTTATTGAAGTTCTGGCCCTGTACTGCATTCGTACAAGTGTAACTTTACTGTAAATAACTTTATGAGAGCAATAGTGGGAATTAATCCATACATTTATATGGATAATGTCACCACAGATATTTTGGGAAATAATGTTTGAAATATGATATGGCAAAATCTGTTGAGTTCTTTGTTCCAAAATGTCACTTTCATTAAAAGATCATTAGAATTAATTAATTCTATTCTATAAACTCTATTAATAACATTAATAGAATTGTCAGGGCATGCTCAAGGAAGTTTCATCTGAGAGTTATGTAGACACATGCAAGATTCATATAGAACCTAAGAAATTAATCAAGGTTACTAAAATAAATATCAAAGGAGTTTCTAAGGATTATAATGTTGCACTGAATTTGATTACTCAGGGCTTTTTGAGAGAGGTAATGCCTTCTAACAAAGGAATCAGTAAGGATAAAAGTTGAATTTTTAGTTCCACTTCCATTGCAAGATCTTCAAAACACATTCTGAATATTTCTTTAGTGGCTGCTTCCTGCCTGAGAATCCTCTGTTTATAAACTGCACAAGGGAGCACAAGGACAGCTACATGTAAGTATAGCTTTGAAGGTTCAAAAACTTACTACTGGTGAAAGGTGAGTTTTCCACTGGATGGTGAGCTATTGAAAAGTAGAGATCTTCTGATTTTTATTTTTTTTCCTTTTTATGTATGAATTTGAGATTGTCTTAACATGAATAAACAGGCTTCATATAGAGGAACCGTGTAGAACCTGGGATAGACTTTTACCTTTCAGCCAAAGGACAAGAATGCTTATCCAGCACCTGAAGCGCAAAATCTTCACATTTTATTTGGCAATATAGAACTCACCTGTTCAGAGCACAAGGAATGTATGTATTCCTCTAGCAAACATCTTCCATGACTATTTTCTTCCCTTCGAAAAAGCACCTCTTGTGCTGATACTGGTGAATTTAATTTTCATTGAACTACAACTGCAGAGTTCTGTTAAGCTTGTATTGGGATGCTAGATTGTAATTTGTTTACAAGGATCACTTTCCTCTCCTTGAAGACTACAAAGTAAGGAACATACTTATTTGACAAGTTTTTTTTAGTGCATAATAATAAAACCACAGGACTAATCTAAACTCTTTAATTCTGAATTTTGTTTTGGTAACAGAAATCAGAGTTTTCTTAGCTTTTCTGCGATAAGCATTAATGGTTCAATTTACAACTTCTATTTCAGTCAAATTGGGACAGTGGAATCAGTTGGTCAGAGATCCACAGGGAGAGAATGATAGGGAAGGAAACTAAGAACAAAAAGAAGTGATAAAAATCACGTTGTCAAAGACAGCAGTGCATGCTTGTAAATAGCCATGCTGAGAAAGAGAGGGCACGAAAGTGGAGAGATAACCATTAAACTCTGCCTTTTATTTTATTATAAATATTTTCACTCAAAAAAAGAAAAATAATGCCTATACATAGGTGAAAAGAGCAGCAGTGACTGGAGCTCAATTGGTAAAGGGGTTGTGAAATGTAATGTTATGTGGAAGCCTCATGGCTTGAGAGCTTAATGACCTTTATTTTATTGTTTTCTTATTGTGAGAAATTAGTTTTTAGCTTCAAGTTTTTACTATAGCTGTGAAAAGAGTTATCTGAGTATCTGAAAAGAGTATCTGAGAAGCCTCAGATACTGTGGCTTCAACTAACACTGCTATATATGAAAATATTTTGTACAAACAAAGTGAAGTCAGTAGGGCTGGAAGGACCATAAATTGGAGCAGAATTCTGGTCAGTGGACAGATGGTAATAGTCTTATGTGTTGGGAAAGAATAATTCGAGGGAAATACGGGAAATATCTGAAGTGAGTGCAAGTGACTGGTAGAATGTTAGTATACCAACAAATTAACTTCTTTTTTGGGGAAAAAATAAAAAGTATTTAATAATTTAAGTGTGTGAAGTCAAGAAACAGCTATATAGCTTGAGAAATTTTGTATTCAGAAGGTTAAATTGTTTTTTCTTGCCCATTTTTCAGTGCCTCGAGAATATTACTGATGAGTGGAATGTGCTAAATAAATTACGACAATGAAGTTAAAATATATAAATGTCTGGATACTTAACCAGTATTAGCTACAAATAAAACCTATGACTTTACTTGGGCTTAACTGCTATCTCTTGAGAACTCTCTTTATCAATGGGAGAAATGGCTATCCAATTCCATGCAATATGATTGCTTCTCCTAGCTTTGTCATAACATGTTCATGTCATTAATTCAGTTGCTTTGTTATTACTACCTTCTTTATTTTAACAGAAACAAGCAATCAAAAAATGAACATCACAAGAACACAACCTCTTTGCTTCCAAATACTCTTGAAAAGAAAATAAAGTATACAGAGAGAGGAGTTCACTTCGATATACAATCTTGGGCAACAGTAAGTGAGAAGTGACACGTCAGGTAAAATTCAGCTCTGTATAAAATTGTTATAATTTCTGTCTGAGATGCTGTGTGATGGAGCAGGGTCTCTGAATGTAAACAGAAGCCTCTGATTTCATTTCATGAAAATTCCAGCTGCCATTGTTAATCTGTATATAATGTATATAATAAGTACATCATAAATACTAGCTTTTTTACACTTTCCTCATTTTATAGTGAAGTTACAGTGCCAAAAATGACAAAATATATCTTTAATGTTTATTTTTTATGGAATCATAGTAGCTTTTGGGGACTAAGAAATCCCAACAAAGAATAGCAGTGAGTAGTTACGAATGCTCCATTTAGGACATACAGGTTTTTGTCTCTATATAAAAAGGTGCTTATGACGCGAGTCGGAGTATACTTTGATCAGTGTGATGATTTCCACTGATGGTGACTTGGGTTTTGACGTGGTTTGTACTGTTCTGGAATTTCAGCCTGTGTTTTAAGAATTCTTGTGTTTCTTTATTATTTTTATTTCAGAATTCCCTCCAATACATAAACCGTGCTTTTGCAAAAAATGTCTGGAGAGTGTTAGCATCTACACATCAAGAATCCTCTAAGTACATCTCCAAGCCAGCAGCTTCATATTTTCTTACTTCACCATATGCTAGACTTGGATGGTTGGTACTTTTTTTCTTCCTCAGACTCCCCTCCTGATTTCTGAAAATGTTAAGTACCGACCAAAATACTGTTTTTTATTCCTTGGATACTCTTTAAAGGTGATACTCCAAATCAGTTGGTGGCACAAATCTGTCAGAGTGGTTTATGTTGACTAGCCAGAGCTACAAGTTAACAGACAGGACCCTTTTTTCTTTCCAATGTTAGCACAAGCCTCTTTGTGTCAGTACTGAATAAAACTGTAAAGAGCAAAAGTTCCATTCAGATGTCAACTGTAGTCAAATAAGTTCTTTCTTTGAAAGGGTTTCCTTGTCATTTTATTCAGAGTGGAAAGAAGCAAAATTAGGACCATCATCAGCTCTAGTTCTGAACAGTATAGGAAGATTGTTACCCTTTTTTGGTTAATGGTTGATCATTACACCAAATTAGTTGTCTGTCCTGAATCGTGCCTGAGCGTTTTGGGAACTCCAGAAGATTAGTAAGGAGTTCAAAGATGCCACAGAAAGAGGCATGTTCTCTCTTCTTTCCGGAGAGGTTCTATCTTTACATGCAGCAGAGAAGACGAACGAAATAAATTTGTTTTTGCTGCTCATCTTGCTCTTTTTCTTCTGACTCAAAAATTGAAGACTTCATTCCTGAGGTTACTTCACACCAGCCAAGTGAATGGTAGTTACTTATTTTCTCTACACGTTCCCTGTCTAAACTCCACCGCATTACTAAGACCCATCTTCCATTTGCTTATCTACTATTATGTCCATTGATTAAATCAGAGGTTCAGTTAAAATGGTAGTTCATTTCACCTTTTGTATTCTGTCAGATGCAAGCAGCCCTTTTTCATGCTTCTTGTTCTGATTGCTCTTAGGTACCTTGTATCAGTAAGTAAAAAAGTAGTCCATATAAATGTGAGGTGCATTAATGGAAGATTAACCTCTGTTTTTATTTAGCTCAAGAAAAAAAAATCAATTATGCAATAGAAAAAATGCTGTGTAGATTCTTACAAAAATATAAGACACATCTCAGTTTACCTGAAAGTAAAAGTATTTATTTTCTGATAATGTAGTGGTAGTCTGGTGGCTAATCCTGATTTTTTTGACTCTCTTGGTGTACAGGGCAATGATTTCAGCTGACCTAAACCAGGATGGATATGAAGATCTGGTGGCTGGAGCACCAGGGTACAGCACACTGGGCCATATTCAGATAGGACGGGTGTATATAGTCTATGGCAATCACTCAGGTTTGCCACCAGAGGACATGGATCTAGATGGGAAAGCAGACGAAGTACTGGAGGGTCATCAGGTGAGGGGTCAAGTCAGATACTTGACACTTTTTTTTTTGTTTTTGACTGAATGTGGTAAGTTCTGGAACAAGAATATATTATGCATTTCAAGAAAAATAACTGTTACTTCAGTCACAGGAACAATTAAAGCAATATTGATCTGTAGGTTCAGTTATTTTACTGTGCCAGATAAATGGGTTTTAGAACAAAATAGGCCCTTGATGAAGAGTGAGATAGATTCTCTGTAAGTCACAATATATCTTGTTCAGTTGCCTGCATATAAGCAAATATTGTGAATTTCCTTTTCTTTCTTATCTAAAACTATTAGTTCAATATAAGTCTCAATTCCTTTGAAGCTGCATTTTTTCAGGAATTGTTAACTTCTCACAAAACCACTGTTTATCTTTAGTAAGACTGTATGATACATAAGAAAATAGAGAAAACTATGATTTGGCAGGCTGGTGACTGGCTTGTAACTGAGAAGCGGGATCAAAGGATCTTTTTGAGTAATAAAGCTGATGCTCTATTGAAAATAAAGTTATTTGCACAGAAGTGATTAGAAAGAGGTGAGATAAATTTCCTTGTAATCTGTTTCTGTGGTTATAAACTGTGGCGTAATAGCTGATGTCTTCTTACAGTGTTGTAGTGGTTCACAGTTGTAATACTATTAGCAGCAAAGATTGTAAGCATAAAGTCAGTGGTGCACTAGACTCAGAAGAGGAAATACCACAGCAGTCCCTCATTGTATCAGTTAGCTTATATTCTAACAGCCCCATAACCTCAAAGAGAACAGCCCACTCCCAATTAGTGTATTGGTATGGTGGTTATTATTTGAGAGAACAGTGATACTAAGAAAATCTTAAGAATTTTTGGGATGGGTTTTTATTATCTCTGTTTCCAGTTTTTTCTTGCACTGTGATTGTAAATGTGCATTATACTTTGATAGTTTTGTCTTTAAAACATGTTATTTTCATGAGATCAATCCCTCTTATTTTAGCCTTCAGGCAGATTTGGTTCTGCCTTGGCAGTCCTGGACTTTAATGAGGATGGAGTGCTAGATCTGGCAATTGGAGCACCTTCTGTGGGATCTCAGTTTCTCACTTACAAAGTAAGTCATGCACATGCTTTATAGTGAAATGACTGAAAGAATTTCTATTGTGTCTCAAGGTGATATTGTAATATAAACACAAAGGTTTGTAGCCTTTGTGGTACTTTTGAGTAGATCGGTGGAAGTTATCCTTATCTCCCTTTCAGTGGCCTTTTGGCACAACTCAGATTGCTGTTTTGAAGCTCTGATGTGCTGGAAACATAAGGAGCCATTCATGACATCTGAGTGTACCATTTACTTTTTAAGAACAAAGAGTCTGGAAGGGACCTCATGTCAGTGAGCCTTGTCATTCACTGTCACAGGTCAACAGTTGATATCTAAAATGTGATATGGACACAGACACGTGCTAAAGTAATCAAATTAGGGAGTTTTAATGACTTGCAGCCAGATTAGCCCATGTAATCGTCCCTTAGTGTTTTCAGCCCACCTGAATTGAGAGGCAAAATACATTACATTAAACCACTTGGATTAAGTTTAAAACTCTTCAGAATTTCAGATACTTAGCTTCCTATTCCTAAGTAGGAATTTAAATGCTTGTATACAGACCCACTAGCATGGAAAATTATATACATCTGTTGTGGCTGGCACTGCCTCTGATTGCATTAAGTAATTGTCAACAAAATTAGAGCCACATGAACATGCATGTAATGAACACAGTATACAGTATACCAACCTTGCTCCTAAACTACAGTATGATGAAAATGTACTTCTCTGTACTTACCTAGTTTGTTGCCTGGTTATAGCAGTGTTAATTACAACATGAATATTTTTAGGTTTGGGGTGTAAAAGACAAATTTATGAGAAGGCTCGAATAGAAAAAATGCAGTTATATTAATAGTCCTTGCAGACTGTTTTGTCTTGTATTTCATACTTGGTGCTGCCTTAGAAATCCTCTCATGTTGTGTTTGCTTTTCCTGCTGTTTAGGGTGCTGTGTACGTCTATTTTGGATCTAAGGGAAGGGGCTTGCCATCTCAACCAAATGTTACCATCACTTGTCAGGTACATTGATCAGGCTAAAACAGGGCTACAAAAGCAGGAGGTGAGGTAAAGGGGAAAGGAGCCTGTGAGCTTAAAGACAAAATGTTAAAATCAAACTTCTGATTGCAAGAGAATATAGACATGTAATTGGGGATGGTGAAGCAGGTGTTTGCATAGGTTGGTTGTATGTGGGAAAGATATCTGTACTTCAGTGCAGGTGAGGGAGCTGGGTGAACAAAAGGATGCACAGCCCTCTGGAAAAAAAAAAAAAAGGGTTCATGGAGGGTAATTTGCTCAGAAGCAGACAAAGTTAGCCCTTTAGAAGTAAACCCCTCTATTTTGTTACAGAATTGATGGTTTAAGTTCCATTTCAGTGTTAAACTAACTGTTTATTACAGTATTCCTACTGTAATCTTGGTTGGTCCCTCCTGGCAGCTGACACTGATGGGGATGGAAATGCTGATCTGGTTGTTGGCTCTCCATACGCACCTGGTACTGGGCAGCAGAGAGGATTTGTGGCTGCATTTCACTCTCATTTCAACAGGAGTGACCAAGGTAGTATTTACTGAGTAAATTAATCCTCATATGTTATATGGCTGTTATGTTATATGTTATATGACTCATATTTTATATGACTTAATCATAAGGTAATTCAGATTGGTGCATCAGCTACTCCTAGTTTTGTATCATCTGTAAACTTGTTGAGGGTACACCCTGCTCCATGATCCAGATCGTTAATGAAGACATCAAACAGAACTGGACCCAGCATTGACCCCCGGGTTATACCACTAGTTACTGGCCTCCAACTAGACTTTGCACCACTGATTACTACCCCCTGGGCTCAGCCATTCAGCCAGCTTTCAATCTACCTCACTGCCTGCTCATCCAGCCCATACTTCAGCAGCTTCCCTATGAGGATCTTATGGGAGACAGCATCACAGGCCTTACTGAAGGCCAGGTACCCAATATCCACTGCTCTCTCCTCACCCATCAGGCTGGTCATTTCATCATAGAAACTTCTCAAGTTGGTCAGGCATGACTTCCCTTTGGTGAACCCTTGCTGACTACTCCTGACTTTCTTGTCCTTCGTGCGTGTTTGGAAATGTTTTCCAGGTTTAGTTGCTCTATCACCTTCCCAGGGTGATAAGATGAGGCTGACTGGTCTGAAGGTTCCTGGGTCCTCCTTGAAGTTAGAAGTGACATTTGCCTCCCTCCAGTCTTTAGCACTTCTCCCAGTCACCATGATCATTCAGATTATTGAGAACTAATAATTCAGGGAATAATTTGAAGATTCTTATTTGAATTATATCTCTTGCATTCATGCTCTTTGGATATATAATTCAAATTTATAGTTCTTTGAATTATATTCAAAGAATAATTCAAAGATTAGTCAGACCTACTTCCCCTGTGATCCCACCTGCCAATTGGTTGAATAAACTGAAGTCTGCTTGCCTAAAGACCAAACTCTGCTACCCTCTTAGTTGTTTTCTCACTCCATTCAGGCTCTTGAACTCCCCTGTTTCATGGCCATGACAGCTAAGGCTGCCATTGATTACCAGATCCCCAGCCAGTTCTGCCTTGTTAGTGGAAAGCAGATCAAGTTGTGCATCACCCCCAGTTAGCTTATCCAGTGCCTGTAATGAGAAGTTACTCCTGACACCTCCTAGAAACGATGTCTGTGTGCATCCTGCCATACTTTCAGCACATGTGAGGGAGGACCAAATCTTTCATAAGAACTGGAGTCTGTTGCAGAGAGAATTCTGTAGTGCCTTTTCAATTTCAGTTCTCTGTCTTGAAAAATTCAACAGTTGTCTCATGTTCTTGAGTGCTTCAGTAGTTCTTCTCATGGAGTTTATTTCAAGAAATTTCACTAAAAGGTTAGTCTTTAATTAAATGTCTGGTGATTCAAATGAAGCAAACATAAAATTAAACTTATGTGTTTCTGAGGAATTTAATTTGATACCTAACTAATAAAGGTAATCAAAAATGCTGAAGTTCTTTGTGTAGTAAGCATCCACTTTTACCTATACTACTGTCAGTATCCTGTAGTACTCAGTATATGCTGATTGTCTGATTAGTGAAAATTTATGCAGATGTACATCATAGGAAGGTGAATTCTTCCTTCTAGGAGCGCAGTCCTGGATTTTAGTATCTGAGGTGGACAGGCCTGCTAAAGTCACTAGTTTGGCATGTAGGTAAAACTACAAACTAGTGAGACAAGTGTAACTGAATGACTATGTGAAAGCAAAGAAGCAGTGGATTCAATTGCCTATTGGTGATACCAGGGAGGACTGAAAGGTCTTCCTTAGAAATTTGCAGATATACCTTGAGAGATGAACTTTCATTATTGTGTGCTCCTTCGTGTGGACAAAGGGGAACACTACAAGTGAATGCAGTTAATGAGTACAGGTGATGGAGATTGTTGTGAATGAGGAAGGAAAAGCCACATATAGAGGTAAATAAAGTTAGCAGGGGTGAGGCAGGATGTGCAGGCATTTAAAGCTTCTTCAGAATCACATAAATGAGTTTTCCAATAACTCCTACTAAATTTTTAGTGTATTCGACTTCATGTAAAATTAGAAACAATAACCAAAATGGATTTTACATTTCAAAACACCAACTTTTTTTAATAACTAAAACACAAAATGAATGACTTGAATTAAAGCCATAATTATTGATGCTCCCTCCCCATCCTGGAAGAATTATAAATTCTGATAAACAGTTTCAATTTTGCCCCATCCCGAAGAAGGACCTATCAGTTCATGGCAGACTTGACTGATAGCCTTTCTGTGCTTTGTGTAGGCTACTGCAATGCTTTAGAAGCAGGCTGTACTGAGTGAAGGCTTTCACCTGAGAGTACAATTGCAGACTGAATGTTGCTGTGCAGTGAAGTTAGCTGTAACTGGTGCCATATCACAGGTGGTAGAACTACTTATAGAAACTTCTCATCATAGGGTGAAACACTGGATGATTGCTAATAGAATTTTGTATGACAGGTTATACCAAGATTTAATTAACATTTTTCTGGTCTGTCAGGACTTCTGTCTGTAGAGGATGCCGACTGGATGGTGAAGGGTGAAGAAAACTATGCTTGGTTTGGATTTTCACTTGACAGCTGCCAAGTGGAGAATATAACATTACTGCTGATTGGCAGCCCTACATGGAAGAGCTGTGTTGGGTGTGTTGTAAATGATTGCTTTATTTCTCCTCTATCCTGCCCTACATTGGTAAAGATTTGTACTAGATTAGACTTCCTGCTTTTCAGGAACTTTCCTCTTTGTCCTTAGAATACTTTTAATCATATTTTTATGCCTTTACCCTTCCTTGTGTATTTAGAGAGGGGGGTCTTTGCTTTTAGAGACACTTAAGAACTTGTGGGGTTTTCTTGGTGGGAGGGGTCACAAAAACACCAAGTAGGAACGCCTAAAATAATCCTACAGATAGCACTGACATTTTCAAAAGCAAGCTAAATGCAAAAATGTATTGGGTGTTAACGAAGTGGATGGACAGACAAAGTCTGTGCCCAAAATGTCTGGTAACTCGTTAAAACAAGCATGGGATTACTAAAACAGATTTATAGGATTTAGCTGCCACTGTTATTCCAAAGTAAAAGGGGAAAATATTTTAAGATAAACAATCATGTCTGAATCTACAGAAAGCTGAATGACATAATATACAAATATATTTTACATTCTAATTCAAGCTGCGATCCCTTCTCATCGGATGTTAGGCAGAGTGTTGGAAAGGTGTATGGATATAACCCACCAAGCACAAAGTACTGGTTTGCAGTAGCTGGAGACAAGGTAGGGCTCCCTATATAGTATAGTCCTTATATATATTATTTGAAATAAAGCGACATTCTGTGGAAATGACATAAGCATTTTAAAAATTTAACAGGCAATGGGCAGAATGGGTTTGTCTCTGGCCAGTGGTGTGATGTCTGTGACTGGAATCAACAGAAAAGTTTTGGTGGTGGGTGCACCTACTACAGGTATGTCTTTCTGAAATTTGGAAAACATTTCTGCTTTGGGATATTCCTTTCTGTATGACTGGAGAATAGAATCAAAGGTAAAACTTAGAAAAGAGACCTTTTATCTGCCATAGAATTTTAAAATATTTAGAAAATTTAAAATAATTACTGTACAGGTGACTTGCATTTTTTTTCAGAGACTTCTATACTGTGCCAAATAGCTTCTATTAACAGCGTTTGTTATCTTGCATTATTTATGTAGCAGTGATTTGCTAGTAGACTGCATATTTCTTGGAAGTAAAACATGGTATTTTGTGCTTACTCTGGGAGTAGGCAGTAAGGAAACGCATGTCAAAATGTAGAACTCTAGTATTTGTCCTTTAAAATGAACGCATATTTCCCCTGCTAGTATTGCTAAGAGATTGTTTCTGTGCTAACTAGCATTACTGCCACATAACATTTGATATTTGGTTCTTAAATTATAGTTTGTCCATTTTGTATAATGCCAGTATTACCTGCTTGCAAGGTATTTCAAGTACTAAGCCTGAGTTCTTATGTCTGATGATCAACTCCTGTAACTTTGTTGTTTTTTTCTAGACAGCCTCTCTAGGATTTCATTTATATCCTCCGTGCTGCACCAAGCAGGAGTAGCTCTGGTATATGATCTGACAGACAGCACCAAGCCTTCTTTGCTCAGCACGTTCAGTGGGGACAGGAGGTTTTCTCGCTTTGGAGGAGATATATGCTTAAGTGACCTGGATAATGACGGACTAGGTAAAGCTAGATGGATCTAGATTACCAGAGGTGAAATGTTTTATTCATTGCAACAGGAAGACCGGTCACCTTGCATATTCGTTAAAGTGCTAAGCCCAGTCTTCTGCCTCAGCTGACTTGCACAAATATTCTACTGTAACTTCCGAGGAGGCATCTATAAAACCCCAAACAATTTAGACAGAAATTGATACATTTTAACTGGAATTTTGGCATGTAGAGGTATACAAATGCCAACTCTCATGTTTTGGCTTAGCGTTATTTCACTTCTGGTGTCCTATATCATCCTTATACTATTTGCAGATGAAATGATCGTGACATCCCCACTGCGAACTAATGATATCACCACAGTACTGTTCGGTGGGGCAGCTGGCCGTGTTTACATTTACAACGGAAAGCAGGCATCCTCAGGGAACGTGACAGGCCACTGCAAATCATGGATATCTCCCTGTCCTGAGGACTGGGTAAGAAATCATAAAAGTGAAATCATGGCCTAAGGTCATATTGACAGGTAAATTAATACCTCCCATGCAGATAACCAGCATGCTGTGCTTGGTTTCATAAAACTGAAGGTTACTTGTGTTTCTGAACCTGTGTAACTTGGCTCCTCCTGTTTGTTGTCAAGTTTCTTGTTTAGGATCCAGGGTTATTGCACTGGGCTTTTACTCTCCTAGCGTGGTTCTAGCCACTCACTTTTTTTTTTTTCTCTTCAGGCACAGTATGTGCTGATTTCTCCTGAGGTGAGTAACTAGAAAACAATTTGCTGCAAGAAATGAAAAAAATCCACTTTAAAAACAGCATTATAACAAGCAGCATTATCTTACAGGAACAGTCAAGATTTGGGAGTTCTGTCATCACTGTGAAGTCTGAAAGAAAGGTGAGAAAAATAATTGCTGCTGTTGTTTCATTACATCTTTCTACCTCATTTGCATGCACTGGTCAACACCTCACATCTTACTCATTTGCAGAAGTCCGAAGTGCTTTTACATCATGAGTTAAGTTTTCCTTTAAGTCACTCTCTGAGCTGATGATTAAAACCATTTTATAGGTGCACGAACTGTTGAGTTGTCAAAATTTTAGCACCTGAATTGAAAGGGATTGCTTTGAAATGACCTGAAATCTAACTACTTGGGAGTTTCCTGAAAGGCTGCACTGTAAATCTAGCACAGATGCCAGTTGGCTTTACTGTTCAAACCAACCTGTATGCAAATCGGCTGCTGAGCTGTACTGTAAACAAGGCACCCTCTTTCTTAGTGCTTGTTCAGCTGAGGGGAGTCCTATGTTCTACTTAGTCTGATGCAACCTGTGTAAAACACCTCAGCAGTAGGCTGAGGAGACGTGCAACTGGTCTTCAACAAATGGTGTTCGACTTCCTCTTAAATCATACACTGGAGAAACACCTGGAAACGCAAATGCATCTAAGCAAGGTTAGGGTGTGTAATCCAACACTCACACCAGACATCGCTGATGGTTGTTGTGTGAATGCATGTGAGGAAGTTTTCCAAGCAACTGTGTTCCTTTGCTATGGCACCAATCCAGTCCACACTCCAGCTTTATCTGTATTGATCTTGCTCCTGAGAAAGTTTGTGCTGGCAAAACATTTGACTAGCTTTTTCCAGTTCCCCAGGTGGAAGAGGTCTGTTTGCCAAATTGTTTTGTTAGCTGCTATTCTGATGAGGTGGGTTGCTCTCCCATTTCTCCTCATCACATTTCTATACGACACTAATGATAAATAGACAAAATCCAGTTCCTATTAGGGAGGCTTAAGGCAATCATGAACCTGTATCTGCATTTTGCTAACCCTTCTCCCATATCCATTTCCACAGAAAGAAGTTGTAGTGGCAGCAGAGAGAAGTTCAGCAAAAGCTCGACTTGGTGGAAGGCTTTTTGTCTACTCACTCTGAACGGTCATGGTAATCTTTAAGACCAGGACAAAAGTGGTGTTTTAGTGAAGAATCTCTGTAGTATCTGTGATACTTTCCCTTAACCCATAGAAACCAACAAGACCACATGACAGCAAACTTCAGTAAATACACAGCCTAGATAGGTAGGGTCCCAGATAGTATCCGGGGAGTGAGGGATGGTCACTGTTTTTAAGTGATGCTGAATTGTTGCAGCTGAATTACTAAAACAATTGTTGTTGTGAAGTTAAACAAAAGATCTATTAATCAATGTTTAGCAGCACTCAAGCGCTCTACTACTTAGTACACACCTAATAATTAAACTAGCCTGATGTACTCAAAATGTCACTTAAGTTTGATGTATATAAGTACTGAATGCATATAGAAGTGTTGCTTACCTCGCTGTAAACATCAAATGCCAGGCAAGGGATCTCTCCAAACCTCTAGGAGTAACTTTGAGAGGCATCCCTGCTGAACGGTTGATCACTGCTGCAGCCTGCTGCTGTGCAGAGCACAATGGGCTGTAGTGCTTGCAAATATTCATAGCATAAAGTTGTTGACTTTTAGTCAGAATTCTTCCTTACAGTCATGTAATACAGGCAGTTTTTTCTCTTTCTTATTTGTAGTTTCTCAACTATACTGGCTCTGCATAGGAATTCAGGTCCTTGGCTGTACGATTTTACATTTGCATCCAATTAGGCCTGTTCACTAGCCATGCCTGAGCCAGTGTGCCACCAGCATAAGATAGAGGGAGTGCAACCATCACAGGAATGTAACCATCACGGTGGTTTGACTTACAGAACAACCAGAGCTAAGTCCGTCATGCAAGTGGATAAATTAACTCTGTTGTGAGTGGTAGCAACAATCGACATAGTAAGCAAGCTGGTCTGAAAACTTTTTGGAGACTTGAAATGAGAAGGCTAGATTATGGTGGCCATATTTGGCTGTATAAATTATGTTGAGGGGTTGTGTCAGCTTCAGCTCTAATTATCAGGTCACCTTCTTTACTGATCAGGTGTGAATATTTTCTTGACAAAATCAAGATGGAATCACACATAATTTACATTCCTAGTATACTGTGATACTGACAGGGATTCTAAGACATCAAAAGTTGCTGTCAAAATAGGAAGCATGGAGGAAGGGCAGCTCTAAACCAGACAGAACAGGTAGATGCCAATAAGGATGGTCTCTGTTGCTACCAAGGCTCGAGGCCCACACTGAGGACGAAGAACAGCTGGGTTCTCCCAGGGAGAAGAGCACCAGCAAAAGCGATTAAGTTGTAGGAAATACTTTTGCTTTTCCACTCATGGCTGAGACTACTCTGATACCCTTTTTATGTTTTTATGTGAAATTCCATAACCATGGTAACTTAGAATTGTGCTTTTATTGCTAACAGTATTGGATTCAGCTAACTCACACTAATATTGTATGATACATGTTAACAGTGTGCATCAGTATCTATTAAAAAACTTGAGCAGCGAAATGTGATGCTCTTATTATCAACACTAATACACAGACGCGTATGTATCTGCATTTCATCTTTCTTGCCTCCATCACAAACATAAGGCATTACTTTTATTTTAAATAACACAAGTCAGTGGAATAACAGATTTCTAAATGCCATACTCCAAGGATAACACATCTCAACTTACCTTGTTAAGAATTCTCTCTCAGGAAGGTTGTCTTTAAAAAAAGATGACAAGGTAAACATTAGCTTGATGTGTTCTGCCATCTATTTTGGGGACCTAACTTGCCCAGATAATAGAAAAAATAACCACGCAGCTGTTACTTAGAAATCTGAACTTTACGAAAGCAGTAACCAGATGGAACTGGGAGCACTGAGCACGGTACTTACCTTGCAAATCTATTAATAGTGGTATGAGGCAAAACAAGCAGTGCATTTATAAGGGCAAAAAAAAATGTTTTCTTTTTTTAAACTAAAATTGCTGATACTAGTATGTTCTGGAACAATTCTATTCTTAACATAACAGTCTCCACTGGCTTTATTTTTTCTACCTATGATCTCCGGGTAATTTTGTTGCACGTTAACTCAGTTACTCGAATTGTATGAAAACCATTAAATGTTTGTATAGGTCTGTAAAATGAAAGGCAGTCTTGTAACAGAACTGTCTTTCTTTCAGTGCTTTTATTCTGCTTTAAGTCACTTATGTACAGGAAAAGGAGGCAATATGCTATGCAGGGGCCTCAATGTACAGAGGAAAGAGCTTGGAAAGCATACCTGAAAGATTTCCAAACAGCTGTACCAACACATTTGAGTTCTGGCCTAATGCAACTATTACTTGCTTGAAAATACCACATCCGTATCCCTTCACTCACTACACTTTCTTGGAGTTTATCAGCAATGGTATGAGAGCCACTGTTTTTTCTGCTAGGTTGCTCAGTTTAGGAGCTGTACTGTTGGTTTTTTTTTTTTTTAAACACCTCTACCTGTTACAAATAAAGGCTGCAAAAAATGTTCACCTACAAACTTAAAAGCATTACAAAGCCCATTAATTTTCTCACCTTTTCATGCCTTTTATATCTGTAGTTGAAGTCTCATATAGAGCAAGAGCAACTGTTTGAAAATAATTTAGTACAACTGACTTAAACCATACTAAGATCACGGGCCTGCATAATACTGATTTTTGTACTCTTTCATTTCCATTCTGGACTTGTTCTGAGTTCATAGCTATGGTTGTCTTTTCAATCCCTGCAAGTATAGTCATTTGTCTGGTGGCAACCAAGGAGCTACTCACTGTATGTTACTGAGGTTAAAAAAGCCCAAACAAAAAACTAGACAGTGACCTGATTTGGATGGCTTTCATACTCCCTTTACGGACTGAGAGAAGCCAGTAGAGAACTATGCCCTGAGAGTTCAGAGGTAAGTCGTAAGGACAAACACAAACAGTGCCCATAAAGATTTTACTCCTTCCTCCAGTCCATTACAAGACCCAAGGCTTGCACTCCCTTCAACTAACTTAGCTACTTACTGTGGTGGAGTATAGTCCATGCTTTCTCTTGCCTTCTCAGAAAGAAGTTGGGTTCTGCTTTCTCTCTTTTAAGAGAAACTAACAACTGGTCTGATGATTTTCATCAGGGTATGAATCAGTCCTTATGACATGAGGAATTGTTAAACTGCAGCTATGTTAATGCATATTGAAATAGTGGCAGATGGCAGGCACAAGCATGCATTGTCAATGGACCTGCTTTTCCAGCTATTAAAACCGCATACAGTTTGGGCTTAAACTAATTGTTACGGAATACCCAAAATAAGTAGCCATGTTTCAAAGCTCACTTAAAATAAGAAAAAAAAGTATTATTTTTGGTTACTATCAATTTTGAAGTAGTGCTTCACAAGAGACGCAGGTATACTTTTTGCTTAGGAAAATTAATTCTCTGCAATTAAGTAGGGTTTTAAAGAAGAAAAAACATAGAAAGGGCACTTTTGGGGTAGATTTTTTCTTTGATAATTGAAGGCAGGTTGCTAAACCAGCAGTTCAGAACGAGAATTATTGATGAATGCTGACTGCTGTCATCCTTTAAGCTGAGAATGCTGCTCTTTAGAAAGACCATTACGTGAGTTGTGTTTGACAGAAACACTTAAAATGAGTATGTATATGTGATACCGAAATCTAATGGAACATATATGGAGTGGAAGTGAGACTATTGTGGAAAACATGTCACTCTTTCCCTTGAGTTTCCCCCTTTTTGTGTGTACGCATTGAAATCTCACCATAGGTTTTTGGCACAAAATATATATTAAATTAGCAAGTTTAGAAATTCTTAAGGTTTTCAGTAAGGAAAAACAAATGTAAGTGTCCAAAGTCTGCCCCGTAACAGTAAAAGTCTCTTTCTTCGTGTTGTTCCTATTGGTTTGTCAGCGTGCTTCTGCTCAGCCCAAATGTTTCTGCTTTAAGGTCATTTTTTATCTCCACTCTTTGAGCTGCTGGCTGGGATTTTCTCAAAACTGCAGGAACCTAGGCAAGATACAAAATAGCCTTTAATTACAGGAGAAGCTGTTCTATATACAGGAGAAGGAAATCAAGATTTAGAGAGGTCTGAATCCTGCTTGTTCTCTTATGTTCAATGACAGCCTCTGGCTTCTCCCTCCTATCCCTTTCAGTACATTTCTCCAAGCCAGAGTCAGTATGTCCTGGTCTTGAGCAACACTTGAGAATAATCCAGTTAATTGTAGCCATAGTCAACAATTAACAACAAACTACTTCCATCTACCTCTTAACAGCAAGGGAGGATAGGGAAAAAGGGAGTTGATCTTGGTCTCTCTTTCTTTGGTCACTTGTAGGAACTTAACTTTTGAATCCACTGATACTTCTCTGTTATAATTATTCAGAACATAAGCTAACAATACAGTCCTATATGTTTTGGCAGCAAAGGGTAGTGAACACGGAAAATGACTCATACAAAATTTTGCTAATCTGAAGACTGCCTCCTTGGAAATTTTCATACAGCTTGATGACATATGGCTCTGCAATGCCATCAGCATCAGTGGCAAAGACGGCTATTGCAAACTTCTGATTGGGAGTCAGGACATCGCAACCATGGCACCATTCTTCAGAGAGATTTTGCAGCTAGTACCTGTCCTCATCTTCCTTTCATCTTCGTCTTCTCTTTTATGAGAAAGGGACCACAGATACAGAGTTTAATATGTGCGTGGAAGGAGGAGGACAGCATCCCTTATGTCCCTCACCACGAAGAGACTTCTGCAGGAGCTCAAAGGGCAAATCAGGGCTGCTTCTACCATTAGTCTCAGCTTCCCTTGGGCTGCTAGGTGAAAGTGAATACGGCATCTCTTAAAGAAGAGCCTGCAGCTTCACTTCTAGCAACAGCATACAATATCTTACTGCTCAAATATATCTTTGCCAGTGTTGGGCTTCCTGCCTCCTTCAGTCCAGCTAGGGAAAACCTTCTCGTTTGCCAAGTCAAGAAAGACTGACTTAGCTTAACTCCCTGCAAGCTCTATGACCCACCACTCTACAACTGCTTATTTCCTGCTTTAAAGATGAATTGTACATGCAGAGTATGAAGCAGAAATCCTAGCCAGCCATACATACATGAGGAGGTAGTGAAGGTTCTAAGTGCCGCCCAAGGAAGGAAAGCAAGCGCCGCCATATCAGACCACTTCCCAGAAACATAATCCCAGTCACCAGCCAAAATATTCTGGGGTCCTAAAAACAGAACATCCCCATTAGTTAGGCAACTCTCACTTCAGGGATTTAGCCAAAGATCATCTCTCACTCCCCACCAGTTTTCTTGTCCTTTATGGCAGGGAAGTGGTAAACCCTCTACTATCAACAGACAAACCATACCAGGGAAAAAGGGCTGTTTTATAGCAAAACATTTTGTTTAGGAATCACCTTAATGTATTCTGTTACTGTCCCATGCAGTTTTCCATCCTTCATCAGGAGTTTGGAAATCCAAGCCTTCTATTTAATGGACATGGAAATGAAAAGGTCTTTCTATGTTTTTATTTATTTAGTCATTTTAAGACAGCACGTCCAATTGTAAATACTACCCTTGATATAGGAATAATCATGTAATTAACAGTAGAGTATCTCCTCTGGTGTGTAGGGAACTCCCTGGCTGCTTGCCAGATAGCTTTGTATCTGGAAGACAAAGCTGGGTTTTTCAGAAGCATTGATGATTATTTAAAAAACACGAACACTGTTGTACAGTTAGTCCTTATTCAACCATACTGTTGTCTTCTCATTTCTTTTCCTTGGACATTACATAGACAAAAAGGCCTGTTACTCTGTGCAATTAGCCATGAAGTAATTTGCTTTCAAAAAGGTGACACATGAATCCCCATGCTAAATTATCTTACTTCACACATTAATGTAAGTCTGGAATGGAGTTGTACTGAATGTAAAATGCACTATAAGAGCAGGGCCCATGTTTTATGTCACTGATAAAAGCAGCACTCATTCCTTACCTCTTCAAGAGATGACTCCAAGTTCATACCAAATGCAACTCCTATGAGTCCAAAGAGAGAGAGAGAGAAAGTCCCCATAGTCAGCTGCAAGTTGAGTCTCATCATCACATTACGGTGGCTAAAGAAGGGAGAAACATCTGTAAGGGGAACCCAAAAATTGTTCTGCTGCATAAATTCTCAAATTCCATATGGTATGCATTAAAACCAAACAATGAAATAGAGGAAGTCATACTGGAATTAGGCAGCACATGAAACAACAGTATAAAAGAGACTTGCTTTGAAATTGCTGCATGAGTATACATCTAAGGCAGTAGGTTCTGTGTAATCATCAGCTGACTGGGGTCACTCACTTTTTAGAGGTATATGCACAGAGCAACAGTTAAATTCCATGGAAATTTTTCTCTCTCACTGCTAATTGGCTGAAATTTATGTCAGTATTCACAGCCAACAAAAATTTACTGTTATCTTGCAAGAGAATATACTTAGAAAGCAGAGTCAGTAAAGACTGCAGACTATAAACTTAAGCCTGTTTTGTAGAATTCCATATTCAACTCTTCCCAGAAATAATTTCCGTGGCTTTCTGACACAGCATCCACCAATTCCTTATATAGATAACTCCTCAGTAAAGAGGAGAAAGAATATTAAACATTGACCTCAAAGGCAAGGTGGCATGTGCTTGCAAATGCAAGCTACAATTACTTTTCAATTAAAACGCCAACTTGTGGTGAAAACTGCAGCACACTTAAAGAAATAAAATACTTGCTCCAAAATTATTCATTCTTGAATCATGGCATAGGGTGATAATTCAACTTGTACTGAACAGCTGAGTAGCCTAGCCAGACTCTTACGTAAATAAACAGTTTTACTAAATTAAAATTATACTCAGAAAAGTTTGATATTATTTTGCCCCTAAATTTGCAGACATTTTCCTTAGTGAGTAGTTCTCCAGAAGGATCTCATAGTGGCTTGGTTTCACCTGCTGGTGAAAACTGTAACCTAGGCTACAGATGTTTTTACATATTACTAATTAGGGTGTTTTGTTGCTTTGCTTTATCTGGTTCAGTGATAAAAAAGTGCAATGCAGCTTCTTCTGCTGTGACTGCAAGTCCATTCAAACCCTCAGAAAACGGAATTCCCCAGCCTTTCTTTACTGGCAGTGATTTGAGAAAGAACAGGCAGCATTACATTCTGCTCAGCTTTTGGCAGTACAACAGACAGCATAGCTTACCTGTCCAGGTTGATAAAGATTATGCTCTCTGAGTCATCAATCAATACCCTGAGTTCACGAGCTTCATTTGCAAGATCTTCTGCTTGTCGGTAATAGTTCTCCAACAGCAGTTCCATTTCTTCTGCATGGTCAATCCCAGATGTGCTCTCCTCACTGTGTGCAACAATTTGTATTTTTTGGTTATATACATGGTGTATTAAAGTGCATTACTGATGCATTAAAGACAAGGCGCATAAAAGAGTTGTGGCTAACAGCCAATAGAGTGCTGACACTAGATCTCAAAATCCAATCTTTTAAGTGACAAAGGAGCCCTCCATCAATACCTACGGCATAAAATAAAAGGCGTATCTTCTTAAATGAGCTGACCAGTACAGGCAGTCAGTTATTTTCAGTAGAGCAGTTAGCATTTGATGTGTTCAAGGCATGCACGGCAACACGAATTCTACTTTTTCAGCTATTATAACGTTATCAAGTAAGTGCTGACATTTTTGAAAAGATAAACTTAACTTTTTGGTGCCCTCAAGTGGTGGAAGTTGATAACGGCACAGTCAAAAACCACAAGAATAAAACAGAACCAAAAGTCAACACATAAACAATCACATGGTTAGGGATGTGTCTTAGGCATGCATTAAAACAGTTTAGTTGTAAGGTGCTTCAGCTATACACGGTAATTACTGCAAAACTTTTTTCGGAGCATGAAGCTGCTTAAGAGTGAGGGTCAAGTGGAAGATGCTGCTCTCCTAAGTAAAATATGTCTGAGACTTTCATCTTACTGCATTGTCCAGAATGCTGGATCAGCAGCCTTCTCTAGAGATACGTAATTTCTTAGGGGTGTGCTGGATTCTTCATTATGTAGACAAAAGGTACCCAAGATCCAGGAGAGCACAGATACTAGCAGCAAAGCCAGGAAGATTCTTCACCTTTTTTTCTTTTGTGGTATGACCTCATTTCTCTAGACAGACTAAACTTTCTACGGAATCTCCTTGTGGTGTTGCTGACTGTTAATGGAACCTCTCTGAAACGGTTTCCCAAGAAAGTTAGTGCTATATCTTAAGAATCAACCCACTTAAGGTCCCCAGAGACCTTTAACAGAGTCCCTAGTTTCTCTCTTATGGGGCTGAAATTTTGAGTTAGCCAGGCTGATTTCAAAGCCCTTCAGACCTAGAGGTTTTGACTGCATGCAGAGGAGCGGGGTTGGGGATTTGAAATCCTTTGAGCACTATCTACTGTATTACAGATTCAGCTCATGACCCTAGTTGATAAGTATCTTTATACTGGCTCCTCAGTAGGTACAAAAAGGGAAACAACAGGCATAAAAACTTAAAAACAACTGCCATCTGATTTTTTTCATTAGTTAGCCTCCATCTGTCTCCTGAGTCTTTGATACTCTGCTGTTCCTTCACACAAAGATAGAATGTCTGCCTCGTCTTTCTGGTCTCAGCTCACCATTCCTGCATCAGTGTTGCTTCCTATCTGGGTTCCTCCTGACCTCCTCTGATAGACTTCTTGAATTCATCACTTGTATCCTGGGGTCAAGAGAAGTGCCCATACTGCCAGCCTGTCTGCAAACACGCTGCCATGGCTAGTATTTGCCAGTATGCCTCATGCATGGACTGCCTCACAACATCCTTTTGCACGGCTCCAGCAGTCTTCACAACCTCCCATCACCTCTTGTACCTTTGTGCAATGGTGGTGGCTTGAAAAGGTGACTCCAGGTTTCACCTATCTGAGAGTTCAAGAGCCCTCCCAATACTGCTCCAGCAGATGCACTAGAAATGCAAACGGCATCCCAAATATGGAGTACAGAGTTTATATCATAGATTTAGACTAAACTTTGCAGGGCAAGAAACTTATTTCCTGACTTCAAACACACTACTGTGTGAACAGTATTAATATACCCACATATAATGTGGCTAGACAGAAGTATTATTCAGCAGCCTCACAAAGGACCTGAAAGGTATTTTTTGTTCTCTGCTTAAAAAGAGAACATCAGGACTTGGGAGAGCGCGACAGGACTATCTCTGTGTATATGTTTTTACTGAAATGCTGCTCTTATACGTGCTCTTATACGTGCACTTACATAAAGACATTGCCCCAAAGCTTCCTTCCTACGAGTTCTGCTGGTGAGCAAAAAGCTGGAAACAAGGTGTTCAGGCCACTTCTTACAAAGGAAGTGTGGTGTCTGACTCATTCAATACAAACTTTAAAAACTGCTGCTTTGTTTTGTTGGTGAAACTGAAGAAAACTCTCCCAGGAAGTGTTAATTTGCACTGGAAAATAGCATTTGCTTTTTCTCCTGCTGCCATCCTGCTCCCACCCCGATGCATACTAGATGAACTGGTCTACTATGCCAAGAACTATTTGTAACTGTGTATATGACTAGTGCTACGGAACCTCCTCTCCAGAATGGTGGATACAACCATTTGTGAAGTGACTACCATCGGGGCTTTAAAAATTTTAAGTCTTTTTCCTTTTGCTTTTTGGAGGGGAACAACTAGATTAATGTTCAAGTTCTCCTTAAATAAAACACATTTTAAAAAAAGTATCTGGTTTCATAATATACATACAATACTTGTGGATCAGTCCATTTAGATAGACAGAGCTCTTCTATTAATTCTTCTTCATCTAGAATCTCCAGAATTGTTTCTTTGAAAACTTTAAGATCTGTTTCCAGTTCTGACAAGCTGAAGAAAGAACAGGCAAGAAGTCAAGTAATCCCACTGGCACCAACACACCAAGGTAATCTTTAGATGATTTTGCCAGCACCCTTGCCAGACTGAATTGCCAGGGAAGAGTTCTTTGGAGAGTTCTGAGAGGTGCTTTAAATAAAACTCTCTAGAGGCCACACATTTAGCAGTGGTGGTGATATATCCATGAATCAGCAAGCAATGGACAAACACTGAAAGGGATTCAGCTGTGTTTTCTGGGTATATTTACAAGAAACTCAGAAAAAAAATAAGCACTCATGTAGGGAGTGCATATTTGCACTGTCCTGTTAGACAGGATAATACATGAAGTAAACTTAAAGGGCAGAACCAATGGCTAACCTTTTCTGATATTTTAAGGAACGTTCTCACGTTATTTTGTTCTATCAGATGTTATTTCGATCTCTTAGATGTTATTTTGTTCTATTACGTGCTATTTAAGAAACCTGACTGTATTTCTGACAAATCAGAATAGGTTTTCTGTTTTTTCCCGTATCGCTAGGTATTTCATACACCGATTTTTACATTTACCAATAAGATGCACAACCCAGCATGACAGTAATCTATGAAATTCATATCAGATACCATTTTTCTAACTTTTCATTGCATATAACTTTCTATGGTCATCTTCTAGTCTCTTCACAGCTTACTCTTTATTTACCTCTTGCCATTTTGAAGGAGAATGTGTAGTTTACTCCTATCCACAGACAAAAGCTTGGGGTCCACTAGAGCTTCCAGTGTCTCAAGGATCTGAGGCTGCAAAGTGTTAAGTCTCCCCTGCAGTTTGCTGATCTAGATAACAACATGATCCTTCATAAGAATTAAAGCAATACTTTTAGAATGGCTAGGGCAACTGGTTCCTGTCTCCAAACACAGAATTCATAATAACAGGCAGTTAACACAGTTTGCTTTCAAATACCCTGGAAATACTTGCTATATGGTACCACTTACAGACAGATAAAGCCAGTGTGAAATACACTATTTTATAACAGTGATTTACACTGAACTGAAACTCATTCATAATCACACTAACAAGAGATAAAATATTATTTATCTAGAAATGTCAGATCACCATTAGCTAGCATACATTAGCTGTAACTCATTATCTGACTCCTACCCAAGAGCCCCAAAAAAATCAGTGCTTCTGCATATCATTCTATTTCAGCTATAGTAGTCTTTAGAAAGGTAGGATAATTTGTTTTTTTTATCTCCAAGTGATGGTGAAGCCACAACATCCTTATGTAAATTGTTGCAATAATGTGTTTTCCAATTAGCGCTTTTTTTGGGAGGAGATGAAAACACACACAAACACACAAAAACTTAAACCAACAAAACCCCAAACCAAAAAAGAGCTTCTATAACAAGCATGGAATACATATAAAAATATGTATGTATAAATATTAACATAAGAATAGAAACATACTATCTTTTCTATGAAGCAACAACTTTCAAAACAACGTAAAACCCAGACAGCTCACCCGGTACTGCAGGATTGCCTCTATGGCTCGGAATTCAAAGGGCAGGGAATATGTAACTAGTTGACCTTCTCCTGCGAGCTGAGATGCTAGTTCGTTGAAGAGCCAGTGTTCCAGATTTAAATTACGATAATCTAGTATCAGAAGAAACTCTGGTGTTATGACCGCCTTCAAGAACTGAAAGAGACAGCATACATGTGGTAGTCTGAAAAAAAACTCTGAAGACTTCTGTCTGCTCCTGACTACGTAGTACATTAAGTAATTTAGGCATTGATAAAAGCCACTCTTCAAATGTCTTTTCAGGCGGGAAAATAACAGAACCTCACAGTAACTGCGAGCTCCCAGTGAACTCCAGAGTATTCAGAGACAGCCCTGTGATAACAGGGGTAAGGTCAAGAAGTGGCTCCTGGTCATTTTTTGGCCTTTACTAGGATCAAGTTCATACTGTTTCTCCTGTGCTCAAGTAGCAAAATGTTCATTAATACGTATTGCTCTGATTGCTAGGCACAGCTTCAAAGACACATTTATTGTCAGGTTACATGTCGTGGAAAGCTGCTGTTAAAGATTATAGGGAAACCATTACCTCCATTCGCATGATGATCCTGTTGTTCCTAGTTGCAATGCTCATGAGGTGTTGAAATCTTAGATCTCGAGCTTGAAGACCCAATTCCTGGTACAATTCTGTTTTCTTTTTTTCTATCATAAAAATATTAGATGAAGACATTTAGGGGACAAGCATGTATGTCCTGAAATTACATTCTAGTCTGTTACTCAGTCCCACAAAACAAAAAGAGCTATGCTATCTTTAAAACTGTTTTCCTCCCATTCATTCCTCAGTATAATTTATTCGTTATGAAGTTTAAAAGTTTGTACCCTGAGCGGAAAAAGAAAAATTCTAGATGGAAGTGAAGAAGTTGGCCATGGTGATTAATTTCATGTCAGAAGAAGTTGGCCATGGTGATTAATTTCATGTCAGAAGCCAAGTGGCTGATTTGAGCAAGTACACATAACTCTATAGGAGGGAAAATAGCAGGATGGGAAAATGCCAGTTAGAAAAGGGAGAAGACAAAGTAAAAATGACCTTACTCTGACAGATGGTATACATTATTTTCAACATATTAATCAGAAACTTACAAATACTGTAATGATGGAGATGCTGTGAAGACCTACAGAAGGCAGCAAAGCAGGAGACATTGCAACATGGCAAATTAATGCGCACAGTGAAGCAGACTTAAAATAGTCTTCTACCCCAAGTAGATACTCAGTTGGGCTTTTCCGTATTGGACAAGAGAAAAAAAAACAACAAAGGAAAACACAATGAAAACTCACCGAAAAAGGTAGTATTCCCCTCTTTGTCAAGCTTCATCTAGAAAAGTGAAAAAAATATTTTTTTTTTCCACACAATTACTATTAAATAAGCACGAAATGTCTGAAGTTGCTTGCACTTGCCCAGAGGTCAAATGGAAAATATATGATGAGGAAATAGTAACTTTTTATATTCTCTTTTCACTGTTCATCCCAACTATGAAAAATTTTGCACCAAACTGCCATATACTTCATTGCCTTTGTGCATGCACCGATCAAAACCAGTGTCATCTGCACGATGACGTTCTCATGTAAGCCTTAGAAAGGAGGTGATTTAAAGAGGATCAGACTTGTTTTGGCATGAAAGGGTACCTTACATTTCAGATTACCCATTTTGCCATTTACTCTGGTGTAATCAGAAAAAAAAATACACGTAAAATTTTAAAAGAGTAACACAAGTGGGGTAGTTAGGCCTTGTGTCCATGTCAAGTATTATTACAACAGCATTCAGACAGTAACTGGCATCCTTCTTTTCTTCGTATTTGCCATTCTGATTACTTTTAACGCTAATCTCCTGGCAAAATTATTGGAAAAACTGCAAGGTCCGCTTTAATCATAAAGTTTGCCCTTTTGCTTATAAACCGTGCAGCTTAATTCCGTATCGTTGGCTTTAGAAATAACCTTCCGTGAACAAAACATACCTAGGCATGCACTCCAGTGGAGCTGCAACACGAATTGCATGGCCACACGGACCCAGCTGCATGTGTTGTGCTTGTCATTGCCAACAGGAGGCCGTACGTCCCCTCAAGCACTAACACAGTCAAACAAGCAGTCTGCAAACAGCCTTCAGGCTCATTTGAGATGGGATATGTGGACAGTTTGTCCCCAGATCCTACATGTGCTTAGAAGTGCTGCTGCTGTGACACAGAAATAGTAATTGTGGAAGCCATTAGCAAGCCTCCAGCAAGAGAACTTCCATCAGATGCTTTATCGTAGAAAAACATCTTGATGAAACGCGTGCTCCACAGGCGGCCCTTAAGTCGGAACGCCTTTAGGTGACAACTTGGAACCTGAAACACCCCCCGGGAGGAGAACCGCTCCGCGCCTGTGGCACCCGAAGGGAAGCCACCCCTGAAGAACCTGTCATCCCGCACAAGCCTGCGCGGCGCTTACCACAGCGAAGACGGGAGACACGCTGGCCAGGGTGGCTTGGGAGGCCTCGGCGGCGGGGTGCTGGTAGAACGTACCTGGGAGAGGAGGAGGAGGCCGGTCACCGACCCTGTGTCGCCCTCCCCTGCCCCCTGCCCCCGTCCCGCCCGCCCCGCCGCTCACCGGCCCCCCGCAGGCGGCGGTCGCAGGGCGGCAGCCGCAGGGCCGCGGGCCGGGCCTGTGCCGGGGGCAGCCCCCGGGGGCCCCGCGGGCGGGTCCCGCCGCCCGGCCAGCCCTGGGGGGCGCAGCTCCAGCCCCGCACCGCCCCGCGGCGGCGGCACAGCGCCACGGGCAGCAGCGCGCTGCGGAGCATGGGCACGGCGCGGCCCGGCGCGGCCCCGAGCTGCACCGCACGGCCCCGGGCGCCCTCAGCGCCTCGCAGCGCGCAGCCGCGGCGGAGGAGGAGCGGGCGGCGGCGGCCCCGCTCTGCCCGGCCGGGGAGGAGCGAGGCGGCCGCGGCGCTGGGCAGGCCCCGGGCAGGCAGCGAAGCGCAGGCAGCAGCTCCTGCCGTCATACGGTATTTTTAAACGGCGGCTTTCCCTGCAGAAGGGCAGTGCAGGCAGTAGGGGCATCTGCCTTGGTTGGGCCTGGTGAAGCACGCGGATAGGCATGAACGTGAATCCCGGGTTCAAAGCCCTGCGTCGGTGTAGAGCATCAAAATAAAGCGCTCGTTACTACTTAGCGTGGAAATAAAACTAGTGATTATGCTGCTCATGAAATGATTCGTGCAGTGCGGCAGCCCCAGCTGGAGTGCACAAATCCAAACACTGGCCTGAACTCTGGTCTCAGTCTCAAAGATGGGCGTCGGGGCCAAATTTTACCTCAGCTGCACTGTACATTCAAGGAATTCGATGGAGGTGACAGGGGACAGACACTGGTCCCTCCTATCTATCTATGTATCTATCTATCTATCTATCTGTTTATTTTCTGCAGGTCCTGATTCCATCACAGTGTGTGTTTGCATGCATATACATAAATGTGCATACATGAGCGTGTGCTTGAAGTGGATTCATGTGTGGAGTCAGAAGGGCGTCTTACGCACACTTTGCACAAAGATAAATGACTTCATGAGGAAGTAATTAAATAAAAATGTTCCTTAGTAATTATATACAGCGTACATCCACAGGCTGAAGCCAACGTAGTTTTTCAGTTTTAAGGGTAAGCCTGGCTCGATGCAAATGCCTGCCCCCTGTTTGCTTGATAAAAAAAATGAAATCCACTGAAATGAATAGTAGCGCTTCAGATGTGGTTAACCACAGCAGGTGGCAGTATGTACATGACTAATTTAATGCTCTTGGTTATGATAGATACTTGAACAAAACAAAATCTGGAAATACCAGACAGCACCGAAAACACTGCAGGAGAGCAGGAAGCTAAGATGTATGATTGCTGGCAACTACTTGCAGCTTCTGTTGACTGTATGTTTAGAATGCAAAAGCTTGGGAAGCATCTGAAGGATATCTGCCAGAAATTTACATTTAATGAATTTGCAGCAAGTCTTACACAGCTGAAGCTTCACTCTCCTCAGTAAAAAAGAGGAAAAAGATATTGGTCTGATTTATTTGTTTTCCTTTGTCTATCTGTTATCCTGGCTGCTTACACAACACAAGTGTTAGAAATAAGATGACATAACTTCACATCAAATATATATTGGTGTGAAATCTGACGTATGCAGTAATAGGCCAACATACCACTAAGTATTGGTATTCTGTCTCATATCTGCATTATGCAGTCATCATTGTAATTGTCTGGAAGGGTAGACAATAGCTCTTACTTTTAGAGGTGAAGGTAATGCATTGGTGTGAACTGGCAGCCAGGGATAAGTTTTGAAGCACAGATAACATGCCTAATTGTATACTGCTGCTGACAAAAGATAACTGGAGATTTAGAACTGCCATCTATTTATTGCAGTTCTAAATAGCAATGAGCTGCTTGTTGCTTCTGTTGTAGGCACATTTCAGGTATCTGGTGTCTCCTGCTAACCTTTGGGAGGAATACGCTGTATTTCATCAGAAAAAAATAATGGCTCATCTGCTGTTTGTTGGGAGTTGAAGAAGCTCATTGACACAAATAGGCATGATGGCTATTTTCAGTTTATCTAAAGTGAGTGGATAGCTCCTGCACAGCTTTGTTTAGCCATAAAATTGCCATCCAAAACACAAGTGATTTATGAGGATGAATTATGTGAGCAACTAGTTCCTCTGCCAGCCTAATGTCAATGCAGACATGAGGTGTTGATCTGATTGCAGGTGGGGTATGTGGAAGAGAAAGAGCAGAAACACCAAAGAAACACAGACACCAAAGAAAAACACAGAGAAGAACATGAGGTATCAGAAAAGACCTGAAAATTCCGTACTGAGAACTTTTGGGTAAAAATATGGTAGAAAAAGATAAAGACTTATATCTCACATTGTTTGATTTGTTCCATGTTCAAGGAAGACAGGATTTGTACATTTAATCAATTTGGAGATTCAGATTTATTTACAAAGATGATTCAGATGTATTTACAAAGATGTGCCTGAACCCGTTACCCGTTTCTTCTCCTGAAATAAATACTCAAAGGAGCCCCATTTTGTTCATGTTAAGATAAAAATAACAGATTAATCAAAAAACATAAATTTGCTTCCGGACAGTAGATTCATGTCTGGTAGGTTATAAGTGTAGCTAAATCATAATATGATTACAGAGACATAAAAGAAAAGACCCCATGGAAAAAATAAATACATAATAATTATATTTAGATTATTATTATTATTATTATTATTATTATTATTATTATTATTATTATTATTATTATTATTATTATTATTATTATTATTTTATTATTATATTTTGTGAAAGAATCAGGAGTATTCAGCTGATAATCTCAGGTGCCTGTACCAGAGTTAGCTATAATAAGATACTGAGAGGTCTTTGCCTAGAAGGCATGACTTCACTTTCATTACTTTAAAAAAGACCTGATGAAAGATATTTTTCACCTTTTTCCTAACTTAAGATAGCCACCTTGAATGTGTTTCTCCATGGGGAAACTATTTCCTCATGGTTCTCTAAGGGTTTCCCAAAGCCCTTTCCCAGGGCAGCCCCTTAACATCTGAGCTGTCTCAAGAATACTTTTTAAAGAGACTTGTATCATCAAAACGAGTAGCTTAAACTGTAATCTTTTAATCTTCTTTAGCAAAACTAATTGATCATAATATGCTAAACATTTTTTGATCTAGCAATTGTATAATATAAGCAGGTTAAATTGCTCTGACACAGGTTTTAAAATTTAAAACTGCATCAGTACTTTATTTCTTCCAGTTAGAGTGTGTTCATGAAAGCTGAACAACCTGGTATTTAGGTATTTAAAACTGTACGTGCAAACAGTCCAATTATTCTTGAATTACAACTGGAAATGCAGTGGCTGCTGTTGCTTAGTCTGATTTTTAGATAAGCTGTACAAATGTCTAGTTATTATGTGTGACTCCCAACTTGGTGTGCAACACAACAAGCTGAATTTCATTCTCTGTGTTTAGAAACTTAATCCTTACCCTTTCTGTACATTGTCAGCCCTTTCTTCTGGACTAGGACACTGTTTTCAAGACCTCGTGTTTTGCAGTCAGTGAGCCTTGTTATCAGGGTCACGTAACAAGCTGCAAATTCTTTCCTGGTCCAGGAATGGCAGAGATTTCGAGGTGTTTTGCTGTGGAAAAAGGGATGCTGCTTGATGCTGTGTCCCTATGCCACAGTGTTGGACTCATCGCTTGCCCCAACATACACTGGTTACATGACCTCAGGTCCATCGTATGATCCCGACGCATGGCCTGACTGACGTGGCCTCATGCATAGACCTCCAGTAAGGTGAGATGTCTGACATGACTCAGTCAAAAACCGATTATGCATCTCTTCACATTTATCTTAATTGTGTGAGGGGGCTGAGCAGCTTGGCTTGCTACTGTTGAGAATGTGATAGGAGACTGCTTAGAAACTGAAACAATAGCGGGAATAAAAGGTCAGGCCCTGGAAAGGCTGGAAGGAGCAGATTCTCCTGGATGAAGGCCCTGCTCTCAGAGGCTACAGTGTTTGAGCTGCTCCTAGCTTTCAGGCAGCTGTCATACATAGGCAAGATGGAAACCATGCTGACTTTATACTTAATGTATTGGAAACACTCTTTTTTTTTTTTTTTGGGGTGTGTGTGTGTGTGTGTTCCTATTACTGCTATTAAATAAAATGTTCAATTCTGAAAAAGTTGGTGTGAAATGGTGGGCTCTGAAGACCATGATGAACTGGACAGTCACGATTGCTTTTCAGGGACTGAATTTCAAGGTAATAGTAAGAAAATATGGAGATTCCTATGCACCACAAGTAAACAAAAGAGGGCAGGAATGCAGCTAGTTGCATTTGAAAGATGGAGTTTTCTGAGGCACACCTATTAGCTAGGTAAAGGTTAAAATACGAGCAAAATTCTGCACTGCAATTCCTCGAAGGATTCAGAATCTACTCACAGGTTTGGACAAAGGTTTTGCCCTCCAGTTTTAGCCTTCTTTAAGACTAGCAATGGTATTTCATTGCAATCTGCAAAAGTGGTTGTTACTAACCTGGTCAGATGTAAAGAACAACAGTATTTTGATATAGTAGAAGAGTCAAAATAAGTTTGAGTAAAATATTCAGTGGCTTAATCCTATGACAAGGCTGTTGTGTGACTGCAAATTAGGCCCAAAATCACTGAAAGTGGTAGAATCTGGCAAAAACTAGTAGATAGTTGACATTGACTACATGACTGCAGAACAGTGTGAAGGTCGTCAGCACTTGTTTTTTACAGGTAAGTAAAGCATGTTTTTTAATATGAATTTTAATTTCAGGTTGCAATAGATCAATTTTAAACAGTATTAAAACAAGGCTAGTATATGCTTGTTTCTCTTTATTAACTATAAGAAAGCCAGCAGTGTCTACAGAAATTTAACTGTTAACCAATAACAGTAGCATATTTGACTTCACTCACCCTGAAATTGCTCTTTTTGTAATGGTTAACTGCCCTGTTGTAACTCACAGCAGGGGGGTAATTTTCCCATCAGAGGAGGTAAGATAAAAGGAAAGAAAAATTCCTGCCATCACATGTGTTGAAATCTATTTGGAAAAATCATCATTACAGTACACTAAAAAATTCCAGGCAGGAAGTCTAAAGCAGTTTTGGTCTTGCAACAATTAGTGGGGAAAAGGAGATGTTAAAGGAATTCAGATTGAATTTAAGGCATTTTCTCTTTATTTACTGCCAGGTTTTACGTTTCCTTGTACCCAAGGTGTGGCAACAGTCTGGTAGAGTCTAAGTCTTTGTATTTCATTATGTAGCTTCCTGGACAAAGCAAAACATACAGCATTAGAACACAGAGCCTAAAGTCATGCATGCCTAAAGTGTTTTCAGGAAAACAAAACTTATCTGTAGTCAGAAATTGTTTGGATACATGAAAGACTCATCTGTTAATTGAGTAAGCCCATGACATGCATACTTGTTTAATCTATTATCATTTTTAATAGTCTGAGGAGATAAAACAATCTATTATTCTGATAATGTAATATCTAAAATTACTTCCCAAACACTGGATAATATGAAGATCATGTTTGGCTGAAGATGAGCAAGGAAAATACGGCTTCAAGTGGATCATTTGTTTACAAAGTGTTCTAAATAGCTTAAAGTTGAAATTATATCAGGATGATTTCATGATCTATTTATCAGTGAAATCCAAGGGAATCTTTTTATTAGAGGTTGGATCTAGTACTTAGTGTGTATATTAATACAATTATTATATCTGCTATGTCATGTTTACTACATAGAACTATGGAAAATGTTTGACTCAAAAGAATGCAGAATCGACCCACTTTGACTTTATATTACATTCTTTGAATCACAAATGAGTTATTTTACTTTATGTCTTTCTGTTTTATTCTGTTGGTTTATTTGTGTAAAAATAAATAAATAAATAAATAAATAAATAAAATTGTACCCAGGGATATCTTTGTGGTCTTTGGCATTTGAGATTCATTTAGTGAGGTAAGTCACCCCTGTATCTGATTAACTGATTGCAGGTTTGGGCCAGCTCAGTAAAAGTGATGTTAGCTCTTGCAATAAAGCCCTGATTCTGAAGAGAACAAATTGTATCTGACTTGCTCAACCAAAGAATGATAAAAGTACTTTAAAGCTTTTAAATACTTCCGGAATGCAAATAGTTAAATAAATTTACCCAATTACTAGGAGAGTGCAGTTTAATTTTGTGTTATTTTCAAATTTTGCCCATTCAGATAGTAGGCTGGGGGAAAAGCACCCAAATAGTATATGTAACATTTACATATCATCTCAAAGAGACATTCAGAGGGCATCATGTGAGTAGATTCATTAAAAAAAGAAAATCAACTGACTGTACATATTTGCAATTAATTTGTGAAGTGTGAAAGCCTAATTTCAGCTCTATTTATAATCTTTTTTTTTTTTTTCCCCACAAATATCAAGGAATACCAAAAAGAAGACACTGCCTTTTTTACCCGTTTGTTGTGGCTTGCCTGTGTCTTCACACTGATCAACTGAATAACATTTTTGTGAATTTGATCTTGAAGGTCTAGTAAAAGTCTGTTTTATTCTTGAGAGGGAAAAAACTGACCACTTAACAAGTAATCCCAAGATGAATTGGTGAGATGTGTTTTTCACCCAATCTTCTCGTGATGTCAAGATTATTTCTTTTTTTAAAAGACAGCAAAGTTTTTCCAGATTTTAATATTTCAAAATTCTGAGGAGCAGCTACGTGGCCACCAAGTTTAAAGCCCAGCCCACGCTCCCACCATCCCACCCCACAGTGCTGCGGGATGAGCGCCCAGGAGACCTTCGCTTAGGGATGCACCCAAAGAATTGGCCATCAGTGTTTGACTGAGGTTCGTCCAGCGGGTAAACACCTTGCGCCTCTCAAATATGTCTTCAACGTTCACGGTGTTGAGACCAGTCCTCCATGCTGCCCACCCCAGTGGGGCCAAGCACGGCGTTATGGTGGGGTGGGTGTTTGACCTGTGGTGGGGTCAAACTAATGCCAGACCAAGCAGGCAGACGCCTCACCCATGTGCTCACCAGCACCCATGGGCAGGGCAACCCCTCCAACGACTGGCCGCGGGCAGCGGTCACCCGCCAGTACCGGCCGCTCGCACCATGCCGCCATTTCACGACAGCTCTGCCTCATATCATCTGGCCTGGCCTGGCCTCCCCTCTCCCTGCCCACCACCCTGTATGGCCAGGTGCCCCCAGCTTGCTGTGGAGTGCCCCTCCACAAGGGGGCGGCCCGGCCACCGGGACAGAGGAGCAGGGACTGCCCTTGACTGCCCTCTTTGGCTCTGCTCTGTCCTGTTCCTTCTGCTCCCGGTGCCTTGTGCCCTCCCGTCCCTCTGCCCGCCTCTGGGCACAACGTCTCTCTCTCCTTCCCCCAGCCACTGCCTGGTGAATAATTCAGCAGGGTTTTGTGCACGCTGTATGCTGTCCTCCTTGTGGCGTGACCGCTGGTTCTGGGCTTAGTCTGCCAGCCGCCTGAGGGGTTCTCGCCTGGCTGGGCAGGGAGGAGGAAGAGCAGACGGAGGATAAAGTATCCAGAGGGAACTGGTGTGATAGAGGCAAGTCACTTTCTGGGACAGCAAAGCCAGAGGATAAAGACCCTGGGGGGCTATGAGTCCACAGCTATCCCAGTCCATTATTTCCCTGCTGCTTGGGATCCACTTCCGTGTGATGTTTTGTTGCGTGGGTGAGTGCAATCTGTGTGAACCTCCTGTGCACCAGGGAGTAGCAAGACCTGGTTGCCTAGGAGGAGCTGCTCTTTGAGAGGCAGAGCAGAGCCGTGCTGGAAACCCAGGGGAGGCTGAGATCCCTCCCCACAGCTGCCGGCTCCCTCCTTTGCCTCCTGGAGGTGGGCCCTCCTGCCGCGGCCCTGCTGTGGCAGTTCTCAGGGTGGAGCTGACAGGGGTGCTCAGGCAGGAGCCCTCTCCCAAATAAACAGGTACAGGCAGTGCTCCACAGTGGGTTTGGCTACACAGCAGGTCCTGGGCTACCGAGCATGACTAGTCCTGGCACAAAGGGGTCGTTCCTCTCGCAGCCGATGGTGAAGAGTGTGCTGGTGTATCGCAATGGGGATCCTTTCTTCCCGGGGCGCCGCATTGTCATCAATGAGAAGAAAGTGTCCAACTTTGAGGTCTTCCTGAAAGAAGTGACAGGTGGGGTGAAGGCACCCTTTGGAGCCGTGCGTAACATCTATACCCCCCGGGCTGGGCATCGTGTCCGGCAGCTGGAGGACCTTCAGAGTGGAGAGCAGTATGTGGCTGGTGGCAGGGAAGCCTTCAAGAAACTGAAGTGAGTGGCTGAAAATTGACTTAAGATTTATATGGAACTTGAATATCAGCATTTGGGGTTTTGCACTGTGGCAATACTTGAGACCTTCCCGCATTCCCTGCACCCCTTTTATTAGGCATTGCACAAAACGGACTAAAAGGCTGTGTTCCAAGGCAACAAGAAAGTTAGGTATTTGTGACAAAAAATACTGCAAAAGAGATTCAGAGGTGAGCCATAGAAAGCCTGCTATAATCATTAGTCTCATAGTGCCATCTCCTTGACATGGTGATAGAATTGGAGAAGCAGTCCTTTACCCTGAAGATCATGCTGTATTGGCATGTTGCTGTGATGGATGTGTTTCACGGAGGGATAAGTGTCAGTGTTTGCGCTCAGTGTTAATAGGGAGAAAGCTCTAGAAAGGTGGAGTGTTGACAGTGTTGTAGCAAAATTGATGAGCCTGGGAATTTAATTCCCACTTTTTCCTTTCTTGCTTATCTTTCAAAAGTCTAAAATATTCTACTAAACTGTCCACATCTCCATCCATTTCTGTTCATTTGGCTTTCTTATGATGACAATAGCTGAGTTCCTCCTGTTCTTTAAAAGATGACTTTGCTTTGTTTTCCCTGTGAAGACACCAAGAATTAAACTGATATTTTCTCTATTTTCTAGTGACTGACTAGGAGAATATCGTGGAGCAGATCTGTGCTTTTATGTGTGGTTTCCTAAGTGGCTCTGAATGTGATCAGTAATGATTCTTAATTCCGGCAGTGAATTTTGTTGTCTCAGCTGCCTAATTACAAGTTTTGTTCAATCTTTGTGTGTGTTTTTTGTACAGCTCATTTTAAAAAATAATCTCAGAATTAGGAATCCCTTTCTGGGGGTGGTTGGGAATTTATATGGTAAAGTACCAGCTCTACAGAACCTTGCTGTCTTGATCATGTACCATTTTTCAGGAGAGCTCGCTATGTTTCAGAATAAAGCTCTGTGTGTAATGAACAGGTTTTCTATCAGCAGCCTTACCATTTTTGTCACTGTTTCTAAAAAGTTATTGAAGTGTCTTGGGCTTCAGCGGCAAAGTTAGAGAGAAGATGTATGACAGGTTAAATATAAGCCCCTTTCCCACTCTGCTCTCTTCCACGTCAAATGCAATGCTCAATTCAAGAACTACTGTATCTTTTGGTATTAAATTCTGTGGTCCTGTGAATGCGTTAAAGCTGTTAGTTGTCAGCACGTTTCACCTCTCTAAATGTGTTTTATGTTGAAGAGACAGGCTAAAAGTAAGTGTTTGACAGTAGCATGTACTGTGTAGACAATTGAGTGCCCTGGATTGATTTTTGGTGGGAAAAGGCATTTATTTTTGTCATTTCGTATTTTATGATCAGAGTTTTGTGGTGAGAGCTTTTTGGACTTTTATGATTGCAACATGCAACAGGATACTCAAGTATTTAAGGTCAATGAAGAGAGTACCTTCAGAAAGGCTAACCTAAAGCACTCAGTAAAAGCAGGCTTTTAGATATATATCCCTTGATAGCATGTGATAGTCCTATGCTGTGGGAAGGAAAAACTGGATGACAAGATCTTTTCTGTTCTTCCGTTCAGAGTTAGGGTTCTTCACTATTAGTATGTATTTATATAGTACTGTAAAAGTAGGGAATGCTTTTACAAGCATTGTTTAAAGCAGGCTGGATTTATAATGTTGAACTTGTTCTTAACTAGATTGTAGACTGATAATTAGGGGTACTTCTTAGCCAGACAGGTCAGAGGAGAGGAGGGGTCGGTTGAAAGGATTGCTTTCTGGAAGAAATTAGAAGAATTAGAGAAATGAATGTATGTTTCTGTATGTTTCTGTATGTGTCACGGGCAAAGATAAAGTAGTTGCATCTGTGGGAGACCAGAGCTTCTGTCATAAAGGATCTGACTCTGGTCTTACAGCAGCAAGAATTTGTACATTTTTACATTTTTTTTTTCAGTGATGCTTGTCAGATTCATTTGTGATAGACTAAGCAGGGCCGAACTTTGGACTGACGACTTGTGGCACCCATGTGTGGGAGCGTAATAGAAAGGAGAGAATATCCAAGGAAAAGCAGGAGCTGAAATTGTCATCGTTCCACTTCAAGTGGTGCATTTGTTTCTTCACAGATGCCTTATGCTGAGACTGAATCATTTTTTTCCCTGTCCTCAGAGAATTCTAAGCTTAACTGCTTTCACCTTTAGCACATGAACCTCCGTCAATCTTAACATCTTGAGATAGATACTTCTGAGGTGTCTTATTCTACAGCAGTGACAGCTATGAGAAGTAGAAACAGCTCGATGTGCCTGCAGCTTCTGCAAGCTGAATTCATGAGAAGACCAGCTCGCAAAGCTTTTAGAGTTCTGACAAGGAAATGGAGTTAGTGTGGTCTGGGTACCTGTTTGTTGGCCAGTTTCAGGGTTACTCATGCTTGAAGGCTTACTTAATTCCTTTTCTTTGGAAAGGCAACATACACCTAGTCCATCACGGTGTGTTTTAATTGTCACTTTTGCGTTAATGCAGTGTTTTTGTGGGAATATGTACCCTAATGGAGTGCAGTAATGTTCAAACAGATATATTTTGTTTTCTTGTCCAGTCTTGTATTTTGTTTATTCTTAAAATAATTGTGAATATTCTATTCTTGCATCACAACCGTAGTAAAACAGGATATACAGTTTTCAGGTGTGTCCAAGTCATGTTGAAACACAAGTGGTACAGATCCTCTTAAACTAGCCAATGTCCTGGTTAAACTTGGATATGGAGGGAGGCTTTAAGTATATCAGACTTAGGGTGAGAAACTAAGAGGCAAGATGATGACTTTGAAAACCCTGATAAACTGATATCATGCTGAGGTTTATTGACCCACCTCACAGTATTATATGAGCAGTATTATGTCAGTATTATGTCAGAAAGAATTCTGACAGCTAGGTTTCTGACCGTCTGTACTAATCACAAGTGATGTGAAGTTAGATGGTTCTCTCTCCCCCATCTTTTGTAATGGCCCAGAGATGAAAGTTTTGCTTGTTACTGAATGGAAATTTTCTTAGCATCTTCTGCATTTTGTGCAGTGATTTATTTTTGTTGGACATGTTTTAATGACAGGACGGATGCCCACCAGGTCTGTATTTTTAGTATCATCTTCAGGTTTTAGTTTACCAACTTTTTATTCTTCTTATAACCGCTACCTTGTAGATTTATATTAACACTCCTTTAAAATCTTGAGTTAGTTACCATTTGTGTTATAATGAGGCATGATAAATTTTAAGAGCTTCAGTGTGAAAAAAAAAAAAGTAAAAATATTTGTACTGTGTAAATTAGATGCTTCTGTAGATAATCAATAGTGTTGTCCTTCCACAGCTATTTGGACATAGGAGAAACAAAGAAAAAACCTGCTGAAGTCAACAATGAGGTAGGATATCTGAAATATTTAAGAAATAACCCTGCGGTTAGTATTAGTGGCATGCCTGCATTTACACCTTTTTTTTTTTTAATATATACTTATTATGTTCAGAAATAATACAATTATCTAGCATTCTGGTTATAGTATTTCAGTGACTATTACTCTGATTGCTCTGAACATAATGAACTGATTGTCTTCCATTCTGCTTTCTGAATTGCCACATCCACTCATAAACTTTCAGCAAAGAAAAATTCATAGTGTTGTCACTGATCATAAATGTTTTTTTTTCATTCAGACAAGATTATTGGAATTAGAACTTTGGAGGGTTTGGACCAGGAAATTTTATTCAAAATACAATATTTTCTCTAGAGAAGAGTCATTTTTGATTGAAAAATCACACTTAGTTGAAATGCTTCTTCCAGTCACTGCCAGTGTCAGTTGCAAATTTCTAACTAGTTCTAGTCCATGATCTTCCAACCTCAACAGTTTTGTATTAATGGCATTACACTATGACCTAATGACACAACTGCAGGTTTCAAAAAACTCAGTGGGTTTGGGGTTTTGAGACACATGACTCTGCCTTATTTTTACTTTTTAAATTCTATATATGAATAGCAATGATTCCCAAACAAACATTTGAATTTCAGCTTCTGCCTGACAAGAAGCATCAGCTCACAAATTTTTCCATTTCTTCTGCCTTGTGCTCTCATGCCATGTTTCTAGCAATTTAATGTTTTGTGTAGCGGGTGTCTTCAGACAGTAGGACACCTTGTAAAAGAAGACTCTCAAAATGGAGGGCTTATTGCCATAATGACATTTCCTGTGATACTCTGACTCTTTCTATTCAGAGGCTGTGAAATATGACACATGCATTTTATAAATGATAATGACTTTGTAACCTGTGTTTGTTTGTTTATTTGTTTGTTCAATTGTTCAAATGGGCACAGTCAACAGGAAGATCAAATTCAACAGGAAGTCAGAGATTTGATTTACTACAAGTGCTGTATAAATTTACTCTAAATAATTTCTAGTTATTTATGCAATTGACAAGAGCATTGTAGAGAGAGCTCTGTTGTTTTTGTGTAGTTCGTCATGTCTCCTTTTTTTTTTTCCCCTAAAGGAAATAGAACAATTTTCAAAAATAGGAAAGACTAATTCAACACTGATGAGTCAGCATTAGGGTTATGCTCTGTTGCTGAGGTGCCTCTAAGAATTAGCAACGTATTTACACATATGCACTGCCTTTCTGATATCCTTTATCCATAAATTCAATTTTTGACCTACAGCATTTTCTTTTTCCAGCCTTGAGTCTCCTTTGATCAAACTTTGTGAATTTTGCTGAAACTATTTACTCATGATACTACAAGGTGGACAGACAGAATCAAGTAATTCATATCACTTTCAATTGTGATTTTAGTAACAGATCATATTTATTTTTTTCAGTGGGAAAAGTTTTGTACAATAACTATACTGCATTTATCTGAATCTTCAACACAAAAGATAGCTCTGAACCTAAAGAAACCCCAACCTTTGGATGTATGACCAGTCTGTGCTATTTTTTTTTTTGAACATCTGAATGTGTGGATAGTACCATACTTTATGCTAAAACATTATCCAGGTGATATGTATCTAGGAAAAAGAAAATATATCTATCTAACAGAACTAAATACTAAACAACACTAAATGCTAACCAATACTAAAAATTTATCTATCTAAAAAAAACAGTATCTATCTAGGTATCTAGGAAAAATAAAATGATTCGTATATATTCAGGACAAGAAAAAGATAACCTGAGATAATCGCTTCAAATTATCTCTGAAAATGTGCTGGGTTGCATTCACTAATTTGTGCAACTCCCATTAATAGTGTACAGTGTGACTAATTCCAAATGCCTGTTGGTGAGCAGGTAGTTGTCGTCATGAAAGAATATTAATCAATTTCTGATATTACCACTTATCAGGATAACCACAAGGCTTGCTACTTTAAGGCTAGTTTTAAATCTGTTGATTTTGCTGCAAATCCTTAACAGACTCTGAGGATTATTTTATTATACATACATTATATGTATACACATATACAGAGATTCTGAATATAATAGAAATTCTTTTCACTTAGAGAAGAGGTTGTAGAAGTAGTTTCCATTATTTACAGTTGCATGTTTGGTAAGAGAGGCTTCTGTTACTTCTGTATTCAGTGCTTGTTGTATTCTGAACACTTTTGGCTATCTCAGGGCTTTGAAGTAAACCAGTATAAGCCATCTGTTACATCAGATATTTTTCCTCCTGTTTGACTAATATTTGCAATCTCCATGGTCTCTGTGAGGAGTTGAGCTCTCCATGTTAAGTTTAATTTATGTAATTGATTTATTTGAGTAGTCCTAAAAATGAAATAAAACATAGTACTGGTCTACAGATTTTTATCTCATTATACAGAGAAATTTGTGGGTCAGATCTGAGTCATAGTGTTCTGGTGGGCTAAGAGGGTGGGGGCAGGCTCACTAATGCACTCACAGACAGCTCCAGGCTAAAATCAGGGTGTGATATTTGCCAGGACAATTCCTGGTCTCATTGTGGTGGTGCTGAAGTATTAACCAGCTTTCCTTCATTAGCTCCACTTTTCTTTCTTTCCTTCTTTCTTTTTCTTTCTTTCTTTCTTTCTTTCTTTCTTTCTTTCTTTCTTTCTTTCTTTCTTTCTTTCTTTCTTTCTTTCTTTCTTTCTTTCTTTCTTTCTTTCTTTCTTTCTTTCTTTCTTTCTTTCTTTCTTTCTTTCTTTCTTTCTTTCTTTTTCTTCCTTCCTTCCTTCCTTCCCTCCTTCCTTCCTTCCTTCCTTCCTTTCTTCCTTTCTTCCTTTTTCCATTTTTTCCCCCAAACATTTTTTCAGATGTGATAGAATTTACCAGGGCTATGGACCATGGGCTATTCACATGATCTCAGTAGTGCTGCAGTTAGACTGAGCCTTGAGACAACAGTAACTGCTCTTAAAGCATGCTCCTCAGGGTTGCCTCCCACCTTTCTCACCTGGCAGCCACTCAGCTCTCACAAGAAACTGGTCTTTCTCTGAACATGACCTCAAGGGTAAGCAATCACAGATTTTATTTTATTTTATTTTATTTTATTTTATTTTATTTTATTTTATTTTATTTTATTTTATTTTATTTTATTTTATTTTATTTTATTTTATTTTATTTTATTTTATTTTATTTTTTATTTTATTTTATTTTATTTTATTTTATTTTATTTTATTTTATTTTATTTTATTTTATTTTTATTTTATTTTATTTTATTTTTATTTTTTGCCATTGTTGTTCCCCATTGGAGAAGATGGTCTTGAAGCTATTAGTGCTGGCTTGCCCTAGACCGAGTTTTGGAATCACACTGAGCCTGGCCTAGTGGTGATGACAGTCATTTCTCTGTATGTGCATAGTACTGTTCACCAATGATCTGGAAGGGTTAAATAGATGCCACAGGATTAGTATTTGGAAAATACATGGTTAACAATTAAGGATGGTATCTTTATGCTTATGTACAAGCAGATGAATTCTGGTTGTATGAAGCACACTTACTTTGGCATTTCCTACCTGATGAGTGTTTCTCAGTGTAGGTTTTCCTCCAGTATAACAAATATCTACTTCCAATTCTGGTTAGTGAAGAGAGAGGCAAAAGGAATAAAAACATGCAGCCACTGTACATTGTGTATTTGTATGCAGCTGTAGGTTATTAGTTAAACTGCTAAATGTTTGACATCTGCTTTTGCAAGTACTTTAATGTTGTTCTTTGAAGGCAGCATCTCACTTACTTTAAATTTGCATATAACTAGAAAATGTGTGTCAAACTAGAATTAAAAAGAAGGAATTCTTGTTCGGGATATGGTGTAAATACAGTGACCTATATTCAGAAAGAAGAATAGATGGGAAATACAGAGTGATAATTTACTAAGCTCTCTTCTCACTTTTGTCATGGAGTGACAAAACAGAGTAAGTACTCTATCAGAAATAGGTTTTTCTACTGACATCTGTAACTGTGAGTCTGGTCTTCTAGGAAAGTGTTCCTGAGGAAAAAAACAAGCACCACCACCAACAAAAAATTAAGGAATCTTCTCTGTCTCAAGGCTTCCAGGAGCTTATCTAACGAAATCCCTTAGTGTCTGTTCCTGTAAGGTGGTGAGATTTAACATTTAGGAATGGGTTCTGCCCCTGATGAGAGCAGTATTAGTTCTCTCTGTTATGCCCTGTTTCATTTTTAGCTGGAGCTTCTGAAATACCATGATTCTGCCTTTGCCTTACCTGACACATTTGGTGGTAACAAGAATGTACAGCTTATAGCTACTAAGTAAGTGCCTTTTTTTTTTTTTTTGGTATGTCCTTTACAAATGACAAGAGGAGCTTTGGGGAAAGTTTGGTCAAGAAGTTTTTGATGTAGGTTTGTTGTTACAATACATCAATGAACAAATGATGTCACACAATAATTCGTTAAGCACTATCCATCTATTTAATGTGAAAAGTGGAACATGCAAATAGATGTGATTGTCTGTAAGATGGGTCAGTGCTGAAATAGCTTGATAAAGCACATTTTATTCTGTCTAAGCAGATAGATTTATAGAGAGTCTATACCACAAAATGCCTCATTATGATATCATCAGCAGACTTCATGGGCTGTCTTTGGTCAAAATAAAATGAGGTGGAAAGAGTGTATTATGTATCCCCCACCAGTAGTGAGGCTCAATCATTGATAAGAGTTGTGTCTTCAAAAATATTTAAAAAGACCTCATTCGCTCTACTGATGTGAATCAGGCTTCAATGCGGTCTTCAATGAAAACATGTCATTATCTGATAGTATTTATAGTATCAATTATATATTTATTTAATCCAGTGCCTTAAAATCTAATTCTTTACCAGTCTAAAGCTGGCAAATGACTGAAGTATCTAAGTCAAATGTTCAGCTGATGGAAAAATAGTTATTTTTATTCACTAATCTATGCCAGCTGTGGACTTGAACTTATAGTCCTTTTCTGTCAAGTTTTGTGTATAAACCAGCATCAGTACGGAATGAGGGAGGGCTATTCTGTCATCTTACTGTAAATGGTGTGCTTTGATAGGAGCAAAGCACATGAAAATGGTAATTAACTTTTATTATGTTTCTAAGCAGCAAGAGCTCCAATAGATTCTCTTCATGGGAATGTCTAGTTCAGTGGTCATTGACTTCAGCAGACTTTTGAGCCATACCCAGGGCAGGAAAGGAGATGGCATGCTGTAGGTTTTGAAAAAAACAACAACAACGTTATTTTTATATACTTTATATTGTTTAACAGTCACTGGATTGCGAGGATAGTTAGAAACCTTATTACCATCTTTGCTGTTGCAAATCATCATAAGACTGTCATACTTAGGGCATGTGATGAAGCGAATAGTTCAAGAGAAAATGGATAACTGTGTAGAAGAAAGGTAGGAGTTTAGAACAGGAAAAAGCTGCAAGATCCTTTTAATTTCAGAACATCTGTCTGCAAGTTGTTTAGTTTCACTTTAACATCTGCTCTCAGTTCCTGGATTTCTGAGATAAGCTTTGATTCAGTAACATTTGAGAAACTGTCAAGTATGTCTTCACAAGTTTATACCCTATTGCATGCTGCTAGAGCTGGTGAGATTTTAAAACCACGTCTTCTGTTCTTCATCCACTGTTAGGTGTATCGACTACTTCCTTGCCCATTTGTACTATACTCCACTTAGCATTAGCAGCAGTGGTTTAGGTAAAACCCCTTAGTTCTCATGCTGCTGTGACACCAGAACCTGTGCGTGCCACTCAGCTCATTTTCACAGTGCTGCACCTTCGCTTGAATGGGAGTGTGTGTGACAGTCAGAAAGGTGAGCTGCAGGTAATGAAGAGGGAGTAAAAGAACAAATCAGAAATAAGGCAATGAGCACCAGTGGTAAAGAGAGACAGGCTGTCTGTATGAGCAAATTTTTCTCTGTCTCAAGTTTTTTACTGAGGTAGTAGTACTCTTTACTTTCTGTTTTGCTGTTTATCCTATCAGACAAGCAACAACATATCTTTTGCACTATACCACGTAATGGTAGTTAGTCTGCATGGAAGGCTGAAGCAAGCTTACTACAAAAAGTCTGATTTTCAATTTCCATTTGATGGCTTCTGCAACAAGCTAATCCCCCAGAAGTGTCACATCCCATCTTAGTTTAGACTTCCGGAGGGTATTGTGGCGATAGTAAGTTTGGATTTCTCCCTACTCCCTCTTTCAACCAGAGACAACAGTAAGGATGAAAGAAGACACTTGGCCCATGAGCAGGGGAAAACTGTGTGTCACTCAGCAGACGGCAGCCAGGCTCTTGGCCCCTGTCAGAGCCCTAATGCTGTAATAATATGTCTCAAAAATTTTTATTGTTACAGTACTGATAGAGAAAGTAGTAAAAATATTTCATCCTAACCCAAGCTAAAGCTTTGATACAAAATATTGTTCAGATATGTATCTGTCCTTCATGTTTTTTGGCAACTGAACTTCATGTTTTGAAAGAGAGATTTGTTTTGTAGTGAAGGTGATCTGCAAATATAAATACACGTTAAATGATGTGCTTGAGGAGTTTAACAAATCTCTTGAGGAAGGATGGACCAACACAGTTACCATTTGCTTATTATAAGCTTAATTGTTTGTAAAAGGTACAGAACATTATTTTCCAATTATAATGTATGAAGAGTGGACATTAATATTTCTTTAGGCACTCTCTCTAATCTAGATGGTTTCTCCTTGTGCACTCAGAAAGATGAATTGTCCTTGGGGCTGGTTTGTGGGTAATCTGCTAAAGAATAAAACTTGGCTTTTGGATTTGCAGATTCTATGGGCAACTATTTGTTTTAAGTTCCGTGTTTGAGACAAATGTGTGTGCATCTGAAACCTCCTTTCCTTGTCTGACTTCTTATGACCAACAGTTTTTTGAACATACTGAAGTAAATCATCTTTGCAATTCATTATTATAAAAGTAAAGAATTGCAGACACCTAAGAAGAGTTGATGTACTTTGATATCGAAGAACCTGTCTCTTTCAACAGGAAGAACAAATGAAGATAATAGTGTCTCTATGAAACAGATTTGATTTCCTAAGTTTATAGTAGGCCTGTGTTAAGCTGCATTACTGGCCATATAGATAGATTCGCCCTTGGTTGATAGCAGACAGATTTTCTTAGGTAGTAACAACACTGACTTTTTTTTTGTTTGCACTTCATTTTTTCTCCTGGGCTTATAGGACAAGGTGATTGTGTGGTAAACACTGACACAAGTATCTTTTGTGCAGCTCAGGATTCATTGTCATTGCACTTGGATCTCTCTTACCAATTTATATTCCAGAAAAAGTTTTATAAAGGTATTTAAGAAAACTTTACATATATTTATTACTCTACATAAGCCATATCTGGATCTGGATCTGTATTATAGAGAAACAAGGGTGATGTAGACTCCTTTCCTCAGGTTCACCATCGTTTTGTATGATGTTTAAGCAGTTGGGACAATGCTATGGAAACATCATGCTCCACACTTTGTAACACATTTGCCTATTGATAGTGTATTTATAACAGTATTGCCCTTTGATTGGGAGCAGTAAGTATAGGCAGTGAGTATGAAAACTGGCACTGTAAGAGCTGGTTGGTTGTAGGCAAGTGTTGGGCTAGTTGAGGAAGGATCTCATTAACCACATTCTTTGAGTGGTGGGTTCACTTTGGAGTGCTGTCATTTAGCATTACAAGTGACTGTGTATATGTATGGTCTTGGACTGCCAGATTCAGTGATGCGTGTCAGGGGCCCAGGTGTGAGGGATGCACTAGGATGGCACTCTGCCAACCACCCACCAGAGGTTATCCTACCTTTCATAGAATCACAGTATGGCTTGGGTTGGAAGGGACCTTACAGATCATCCAGTTCCTCCCCTCCAGGAGGATCTGTTCCATGATCTTCCCAGGCACAGAGGCGAGGCTCACTGATCTGTAGTTCTCTGGGTCTTCCTTTCAACCCTTTTTAAAAATGGGAGTGATGTTTCCCTTCCAGGACTTTTCAAATATGATGGAGAGGCTTGGCAACTACATCAGCCAGTTCCTTCAGGACCCTGGTATGCATGGCATAGGACCCCATAGACGCGTACTTGTTAAGTTCCATCAGGTGGTCTCGAACCTGATCTTCGCTTACAGTGGGTGGGACTTTGCTCCCCCAGCCCTCATCTATGGGTTCAGAGAAACTCATCACTGTTCCACCTCCAGGTTTCTTGCATGATCACCCTGGGTATCCTTCTGCAATTTTATTGCCTGAAACTTAGTAGGTGTTTCTTGGTCACTTTTTTCCTGTGATACAATCCTTTTTTTCACTGTTTTACATAAGCATGTTTTGATGTTATTCTATTTCGTTTGCAGATTCTTCTTTTATAGGTTGGTTTAGATGTGGTCATATTTGGAGGAGTATTTGTAGAATACAAAAATTAGTATTCTCACTAATGATTTTTCAGGGGATTAGTAACGATTCCTCAAAACTTTCATGCATTTGTGACCTGAGTATTTGCATCTGTATGCAACCCCAGAACATCCCTCTGTAGTGAAACAGCTTAATAATTACAAGGATTTGAATAAGTGCTTTAATATTTTGAAACTTTTTCATTTCTTTTTTGGATTCAGTGCCTGTCAGTCCCTCATGCTGATCACACGCTGGATGACACAGTCATGTGCTAGAACATGCAGTGGAGTGCATTTGCCTGCTGGGGGACTTCACAGTGTGTGTCTGGTCCTTTGATGAAGTGTGACTGCAGAACAAGATTGTGACTGGCAGAATGTGCCTCCTGCTGATGGTCTCAAGCTGCAGCACATCAGCTATGGGATCTTATGGGTCAGGCATAGTTTATCAACAGATCCCAGTCTAGGTCAGTTAGATGCTCCATCCTTGGTGGGATGCTGGATTAGGAAGGACTCCATAGCATTGTCCAGTGTCAGCTGAAGAGGCAGGCACCTTGACAGGGCAGTGTGAGATGGAAAATACAATGCTTGAGACTTGATAGGTCGGAATTTGCCATTAGAATTTTCCTCAAAATGCACCTGAGAAGTTGCAATAAAAATATTTTGAGGAGTTGTCACTTCTGTTTCCCTCTGTTCCTCCACATTTTAAAATGTGTTAATTTTTGTAGTATCACTTAGGTCAATTATTTCTTCTGTATCTGTTAAGTTCATTTTTCTTTCTACAGTGGAGTCTCTACTCATCTGTGGGCAATTATATGATTGTATGAATCTGTAAAAATTGAATTTTTAAAGTTTATAATGTCTTGACTTCCCAAATGATTGTGATATATTAATGCTGGATATACCTTGTCTCTAACACAGTCATATATTTTTCCAAGTATGCTCTCATGAAAAATCTCAGTACTTGTAATTATTGTTTATTTCCAACCTAACATTTATCATATCTGAGACTCCTAATCATGGGAAAAAAGTGGCTGTTTTTCAGTGAGTGGTCTCTTGATTCATTTTAATTTTTAGCTGTCAATGAGAAACTTTTCATCCATATTTTCTCTGTACAGGATATAATTTTCTGAGGGTAGAGTGCCTGGAAATCACAGAATGGTTAAGGTTGGAAAGGACCTCTGGAGGCCATCTGGTCCAACCCCCTGCTCAAGCAGACACCTAGAGCAGGTTGCCCAGGAACATGTCCAGATGCCTTTTGAAGATATCCAGGGAGACTCCACAGCCTCTCTGGAGAATCTATTCCAGTGCTCAGTCATCCATACAGCAAAGTGCTTCCCAATGTTTGATGGACCTTCCTGTGCTGCAATTTGTGCCCACTGCCTGTAGCTCTGTCATCAGGCACCACAGAAAAAAGCCTGGTTCCATCTTCCTCGCACCCTCTCCTCAGGTATTTATAGACATTGATAAGATACCCCTGATAAGAGCCTGCTCTTCTCCAGGCTGAACTCCAGCCCCAACTCTCTCAGCCTCTCCTTAAAGAAGAGGTGCTCTAGTCCCTTGAGCATTGTGGTGACCCTCCACTGGACTCTTTCCAGTACATCCATGTGTCTCTCTTGTACTGGGAGGCCAAGAGCTGGACACAGTAATCCATGTGTGACCTCACCAACGAGTAGAATGCTGTCTAATAAATATCTTAGAAATGATCCCAGTGTGTGAAAGCTACAACCGTTTGATGCCAAAACAATCTACACTCACAGGAATAAGTTTTTTCCTATTAGTTAGAAAGAAACAAATGCAAATTGTGGTACCCAAAATTACTGTATACAGAATATTCACGCCTGGAAACAAACTGTGTATAAAGGTCCACTTTATAATTCTATGCCAGTATAAAAACCCTCTTGGAAGTTCACATCTGAACAGCTTGATTTCTTCTGCTGCTGGTAGGACACTGAGTGAGGTACTTCTCATTTTTCTGATGCTGTATATAATTAGGAGTTCTATAATTAGGAGTATGGGGAATAAGACTATCAAAATGCAAAGATTAAATAATTATGATATATATCTTTAATCTCCTGAGCAGCATCTTTAATAGTTAAACTTTATATTGCATTGTTTGGTATTTAGTATCCTGGTAACATAATTAGCAAAACAATCATACAAAACAGATACTCTTCCCGAGTGTTCATAATCTAATACCAGGAGGAATCAGAGAAGAAATGACCAGACATCCAGTTAAAACAGAGCTGTGTCCTTTTTTTCTAACTGGGCCTGCAGATTCATAAAATTACTGTTGGTATAGTTCTGTATACCTGAATTGTATAATTCTGAGTATTTTAATTACCAGATTGCTTACAGATTGGCTTTAGGGGATTTTGGAGCAACAGAAAGACTTGCAGAGGCCTTGGTTCATGGCACTGGAGATTTCATGGTGTGTGTTGCATTTGATATGGAACTTGAAAGTTCATCACTTCCTCAGCTGGCACGGCTGCCTCGTTCTGTAGGGTTACTGTGATGAGGGTGGAGGGAAGGGAAGAGATACCAGCACTGAAGCTTTTAATGAGGCATGTTGGTTTCATTAAAAACATTTTGCTGCATGTTGATGTTTCTTACTGGAAGCATTAACAACTTTTACCTTTGAAAAATTTGATCTTTTTGGAGTTGCTTTTTGTTCTTCAGCTGTCACTGTTCACAGGTTCAGGCCCTTTTAATCAACCATGAAGGTCAAAGACTTCCTTTTAGTTTAAATATGTAAGGAATTAAGGGAAAATACTCAAATCATGAGAGGTAAAAATGTTGACAATTGACAATACATTGTCAGTGACAGAAATAAATGTCAGGATCTATTTTGCTTGGATAAAATAAGCATTATTGATCCCGTCATTGTCTGTGTTGTAAGCAGTGTAGGGTATAGTATCATACAACTAAGAAGAAGAATATGCTGTTCTTAGGATCCAAAAGTAACACAAACGTGATATATTTTGGAACAATGCACAGGCTTAGTGCCTGGGCAGATAAGGACATGCAGTTGACTAATCTAGGACAACTGACAACATCTAGGACAACATCTAGGACAACATCGTACAATGCCCCAAAACTATGACAGATCCCGAATGAAACTTTTCTTTCCGGAGTTTAGATAGATGGGCCAAAACTTATCCCCCAGATGCACAGGGCATATAACCTCCAGCTCACCTACCATGGCTGAAAAGGAGGGTGGTTTACCTTGGAGGTAAACGCAGGGACCCCAGATATTTCTTTTGGAAGAGAGTGGCTTTAAACACTTTGCGAGTTCTGTGGAAGCCATGTAATCTGGAAGTCTCAATGTAAGTGCCTTCTGGCATAGTTCATTTCCAGTTCACCTGTTCTCTGTGTGGGCTGAGAAGTTTGTGTACAGCTGTGATGTTGTGACCTATTTATGTAAACTTGGAAATCCTGGCAGGTAACAGCAGTTTGAGTGGTGCTTTGTATTCATTCGAGAAGAAAGGCTAGTAGTCTCTTGCTCAAGGCTGTTTTGTACTATCCAGTGTACCATCTAGCAATGCAAAGTGGCAAGGGAAAAGTAGATTATCCAGGTTTATTACTGTGTAAGATAACCAAAATGGTTTTGTACTGACAAAACTCCTCTGTGAATCTCACTCTTCGTCTTTAGTTAAAGTGTATAAAAATGCCTGTTTATAAGAAGTCATGTTTCTGTGAAGTAGGTAAGATATTTCCTATGTTGTAATAGCTTTAGAAAAAGTAACTTTTATCTTTCTAATTTGCTTTTGATCACTGAACCTTGAACATTCCTTTCTTTCACATCACAGGATGGTGATGGTGTGTATAAATGGGGTTTTGGTTCTTTTGACCCCAGTTCTACCCTAAGGGAATGCAAATATTTGCTCTCAATTTTCCTGTGCACATTGATTAACAAACAGGCCATTGTAACAAGCTGGTAAAGCCATGGGTCACTGCATGAGTTGATAAATTTGGTATGTAACATTGTGTTGAAATATTTAAAACTTAGCTTAGTTATAGAAGGTTAGTTATGAAGTGACGTGAGTCATGAGTGAGATGGTAGTAGCACCCAGGGCTATATTAATACAGTAGTAAGAAAGGCAAGCTCTTAAACCAGATTTATATCAAACTGGCACAGAGCACCTATTTCAGTGAGGTTAGGTTTTCTGGCTGTTGTTTTGCTGCCATCCAGAATGGCTTTATAAATATGTGCAAACCTGTAAATCTTGCAGTTGCTCAGTTTGACCCCTCTGACAGGGCTCTCTTCTGGTAAGAAAAGGAAATAAATCAGTTAGTTATACTATTTCCTGTCTAAGGATAACTAGCCCATTTCTTCACGGCAGCCTGTAGAATTGCCACCAGAATTATGTATTGAGCTTGTCTCTATGTTTTTGATGTACACTGGAGGGAAAAGCCAAGCTAAGAATGTCACATTTCTACTTTAAACTATTCTCAAGTGCATTAAAATCACCTTGTTTTTAGAAGTTAAATGTGTAGCATGGTAATTTCAAAGGACAATTAAAATACTATTTAGTGAACTGCATACTTTTCTGGTTTAGGATTGGTTCTCCGAAGTGTCACACACCTTTTGCAAGTCCTGAGTACCCAGCCTAAATGTTGAATAGTTTGCTAGGTCTGTCCTACCTTCTGGTCTAGGTTTGAGTAGAACGTGTGAAAAGTACAGGGTAGCATTCACAGAAGGAAAAACTTTACACATCGGGATAACCAAACAGCTTTACACAAGACAAAATAAATATGTAACATTTTTACCAGTTATCATATTTATGAAGAAGTGAAAACTGTTCTTTATAATCTGTATATTTCAAACCAAAGTAGGCTTTGTTGCTCAGAGACCTTACCTGAATAGCCATTCTCAATGATGATCTTCCTAGAGTGCTACACTTCTAACCTGGTCTTCGCTGTAAAACATTTGAGTTAGAAACACTGCACAGCAAAGTATTCTTGATCTGTTGACGGCTGAACCCATCCATAATGTTTGAAAAAAGAGTAAATTTTTAGCTGATCTTCAGTCTTTCACAGCTGAACATAAACATAATAGAAATTTGTGTATGAAAAGTGTATTAAATTGATCTGTGTGTATGTATGCATATATATATATACACAAAATATAAATGTTTACATAGTAGATATCGGCATGATAATTCAAAATGATTTTCATAGAAAAACTGTTTTTCATATGTGATAGTATACCTGAGGTAATGGTTTGGCTGCTGATTTTTTTATTACTATTATTTTTATCTTTGCCAACAGTCAACAGTGGAAGATGTAAGTACCTGAAGTAGATTATGTGGTGTGTGGTATATGTTTGCTAAGTGTGTTGCATGTGTTAGTTAAATTTTGTGAATATTTAGCATATTTGAAAAGGGAAAATGAATATAGAATGTTGCTATAAAGCAGTTTGATTGTCTCTGACTTGCTTAAAGCTTGCTTAAAGTTCTCTCTAAGTCTCAACTAGTACTAGTGCTTTCTTCCTGTTCTAAATGCTTTGTGTTACTGCTGTATGTTGTTGTTTAGTACTGCAGATGAGTATCTCATCACAAATTATGAAATATTGGCAACAAATTAGTAGGATATGGAAGCTGCCCTTGGATGGGTCTTCTGAAACAAACTGAAAATGTACAAAATTTGAAGATAAAATCATAATGGGACCAAACCATTGATTAATGTAAATCCGCCTACAAAAGCTGACGTAAATGAGAATGTGCTGATTTACATCAGTTGAGAATGCGACTGGTGAAATTAAAAGAAAATAAAGGATTTAGGGGTCTAGTGATGCTGTTCTGTTAATGTAAGCACAAACTTTCACCCAAGACCACTTCCTTGTTAATATGTAACTCTGTAGTGCCAGAGGGTCAGGCTATTCCAGACAGTGCAATATTGTGGTGCCTCCTACAAGAGAAATATGAGTAGTCTCATGTGTTCTTTAATTAAACCCCGGATCAGGTCTTCCACTGGAGTGGTTTTGCATAACTCTGTATACTCCAAAGGAACTATATTGATTTATAGTAGCTGAGCACTTGGTATTTTATTAATGTCTACTTCTGTATATTTACATTATTTGTCTTGCTTTAGAAAATAAAGTTATTTTCATACCCTTAAGTAGTTTAACATTGGTCACAGAAGTTGTTCTAAACAATATGAGGTAGTAACTTGAAGACCGTATAGGAAGAAAAAAAATAATAATAAGACAGCTTAATTAGAAGAAAGTTGTATAGGTTGTTTTTGTTTGTTTGTTTGTTTTTTGTTTATTTTTTACAGTGCAGTATAAATCTAGCCAAACTGATTTTTTATAAATGTGGGTAGAGTAGCTTGTGTTGTGTTTTTGCATTGTTGTACTTGGAGAGCTTGATATGCTATGCTGTAGACAGAACATACATTGAGCATCTGTAAGAATGATATCTTGAGCATTGTAGAATACTGTTTTATAGTTGCTTGCATATCTGCATGCTTGCCAGTTTAAAAATTGAAAATGTTGTGCACGCCTGTGTGCTTTAGCAGGGTTTCCCTTCTGGTTTTGTTTGTTTGTTTGCTTGCTTGTTTTCTTTTTTTTTGTTATTTTTTTTCCTCCTATGATTTATTTTTTTTTCCTCTCAGAGCAGGTGTGGACCCCAAGGAAAGATGCGATATTCTTGCCTTCACTGTTCATGCTGGGTGTGACAAAAGACTCTTTGGAGAGTTCTGTACCAACATGGTCCAGTACCTGCTTAATTTAGTTTGGGCTACTCTGTTCCAAACTCCCAGAAACAGAGGTGTCATCTGTGCACTGTGCCAATTACTCGTGGGGTGTTTATAAGCACATTAATGTTGTCAGAGTCATCATAGCATTTGCATGCGCTGATTTTTGTGGCCTTACATTAGCGAATGTAATATTGCATTAACATACACTTTTCTCTTTTTGATACAGTAAGGAAATCATACTTAAACATCCTTAGCAAAATAACACAAGTTTGTATTTTGTTCTGTTTTAGGCTACGTTTAGGTAGAAAAGAAAAACGTTAAGTTTCTGCCCAAGCTGGTCCCATCTTACAGTTCCCTGCGGCTTTCTTGTTTAAGACCAGGGCTGTCTTTTAGGCCACAGAAGACTCAGAAATATTAATGACTCTTTGAGAGAGTAACCTAAAAGACAGACTTGCAAGCTGATGCCACAGTATCTGTCGTTGGCAGAAATACAATCCTTCGAATAATAAATGAGCCCTTAACATCTGTCAGGTTGCTTGTTTTCTCAGGGGCCCAGTGATTGGGCTGTGTGCAATAACATGATGGCCTTCTGAGGAGCCTACATCAAAATTAATGGTTTCATCAGCTCGCAGGAACAAGTAAATAATTGGACACACCTGGGACTATCCTAAAGGGCTTCTTTGTATTTAGTGAATGCTTTCTAACTAGTTCCAGTAAAGTGTGGATCATTGAAACCTGAGTGTTGCAGACTGGATCAAAGAACTTGGCTTTACGGTCAGTTTTGAATGCATGAGAGCTTGGGCATAGGTATCAACTGCAGCGGTGAGAATCAGGAATGGATTAAGAATCAGCTTTTAGGAAAAGTGCTGTAAAGCTTTTCTGATGGTGGAGTTGTGCATGAACAGCAAACCCCAAACTAATCACAGTAGGTTAGAATCATATATCAGCCCAAGTTGGAATGGACCTCAACAGACCATCAGATACACAGAATCACAGAAGGGCCGAGGTTGGCAGGGACCTCTGAAGACCATCTAGTCCAATCCCCCTGCCGAGCAGGATCACCTAGAGCACATTGTGCAGGATGGCATCCAGAAGGGTTTTGAATATCTCCAGAGAAGGAGACTCCACAACCTCTCTGGGCAACCTGTTCAGTGCTCTGTCACCCTCACAGGAAAGAAGTGTTTTCTCCACGTGTTTCATTTTGTGCCTGTTGCCTCTTGATTCAGCCTTTCATGGAAAAAGGGAGTGTAGCTGAGATTATCTAGTACCCCATCCATGCTGTCTGCTCCCTGATGGCTAAAGGAACACTGCTTAAACCATTAGGGCTTTCTTAACAAAGTTGAACAATGCCATGTCTTCAGGTTGTAGCTTGTTATCTAAATCGTATTTAGAGGTAAAAGTATTTAGCACTGTAGTTTTGAAACAGTTAAGGCTTTATATAGTGCCTCAGTCACTGGGACCAAAGTGTTAGTTCTTAAATATTACTAGTTCTTAAATATTACTTAGTTCTTAAGTATTGGTATGACAAACATAAGGCAGGAGTTCAAAATTCATTTACAGTGTTGCACATGAGAGGTGGGTTATTCTGAGAAAGTAAAGCAGATACCTAAAGAAGGACCAGGAGAGCAAGATGTGACAAGGACCCTTAAAAACTATCCCTACTGTCCTTAAAGAATTATCAAATGTACTCAGTGTAGGTTTCTTGTGCTGTTGTTTCTGGGTATCTTACATTGATCTTGCTGTGGAAGGCTGAAGAATTAATAGATGCTGGTAAGCAGAGGAAGAATTTTTAATATGTGCATTATATCACAGATGGGAAATACTTCTCTTGCTGGAAGTGAGAAACAAGTTTAGAGGGACAGTCTTTGTTCCTGGGAGACAGTGTGGTGTTGAAGATTTGAGTGGGGTTTGGGAGACATAGCCCTGGTTCTTCCCATGGGTTTCTGTGTCATTATTCCAGTGTTTGTTTCTTTGTCATTAGAGAAATTAGTATCAAGTGCTTTGAGGTTTACTAATGAGAGTACTGCGTGAGCAGATTTTTGAAAGGGCTAACAGTCCATCTCCTCTCATTGCTCTTCTGAGGTCTTCAAATGTAGCATTTTGGATTTAATGAGGAAAAAGTATTCCAGAACTTTAAGTATATTCCTTTTGCTCTCTAATACCTATGGCTAATGTTGGTTAAGGACATATGTAGCGATCTGATTGTTAGTTAGGTCTGGAGTTTCTACAAGCATAGGATCAGTCAGTCTTTTGGCCTTGTAATCTAGTTACGTATCAAGTACTTTATAAGGGATAAGCCTAGCAACCTAGCAGCTATACAGGGAGGTGTAGGGGCAGCCTGATTTAAGTCATTCCCATTTTGGATGCAACTTGTGTTTGGAGCCTAAATATTAGGACCAGATGTAAATCAGTATTACCGCTGCCTTCAATAACATACTCTTTAGAATGTTACCTTATTTTTTCAAATTCTGAAGCTTTCTATTAAATTGCTTACAGTATGCAAATAACCGTTAATGTCTCAAGCAGCAATAGAAATGTTTTCAGATGTTACAGTTTAAGGTGTGTTTTCTTATTCTTCCTGTGACCTAGTAAATTTTCATCTCAAATTTTAGTGACCTAAATGACAAGTTATGCCCTGAAAAATATGCTTTAAATGTTTCTGCAAGAATGGCTGAGTTCCTCCATTATTTGGCAATCTCCAAAAATATCTTTGCCTCCCATAATTATGAGAAATATAGAATAGAATCATTAAGGTTGCAAAAATATCAAACAACCTTCTTACTCACTTCCAAGCCTGTAGTCATAGGTGTGAATCTTCCACCCAGTTCAGAGCACACTGGAATTAATGTCAAGTCTGGGAATCAAAATTACTTCAGGCATTAAGGCATAGTTTACGTACAGACTAATGCAAATGACCTCGTTGTATCTTAAGGTGTAAATATGCTTGACGAGTAAAGGGAGGTCCACAGCCATGCCAGGGGCCCGTTTCCTGGACTGGTCCAGAAGCACTGCTATAACAATGCAGCTATATCTTTCTTTCTGTTTCTCCTCTTGAAGAAGATTCTGACTAAAACGTCACTTATCCTGGTCTTCAGATCACCATGACCCTAACGCTGCTGATTGCTTCCATTTAGTCACTTTGCTGTGCGAAGGCTAATTCTACCTTCCTCTGTCCACGACCAGAGCAGGCTTTCATGTCCTCCAAGACTCAGAAAATGGAAGGTTGGGAGGGCTGCACTGCTTACAAGGGCCTCTGGGAAAGGCAAGATGCTAAAGTGAATTGAAGTCAAAATAGAAACACCCCTTTTTTAGCAGAGTAATGAAGAACAGTTTTTGTTCAAAAGGTTTACCTGTTGCTGTCTTTTACTTGAAGTGTTTTTACATCAAGGAATGCAAATTTTGCGTTTGTTTTCTCGGTTGCTTTTTCCCTGAGAAAAATACCTAAGCCCTGGAATTTATGTGCTTGATGCAGAATTTGCTGTGTGTGGTTACTTGCATTAAGTGGGATGTCAGATTTGATTATTTTAAAGATCATTTTTAGCCACTTTGGAATATCTACTGGACTGGGCATCTCTTTTATTGTTTTTGTGTTTGTTAGTTTGTTTTGGTTGATTTAGTTTTTTTTTTTATTATTTTAATTTTAATTTTTTTCTTTTTACAGTCTATGCAAGAGAAATATCTGGAAAGCAGATCTGTTAGTCCTAAATTAAGCTTTGTGAAAACCCATTCAAAGATTTAAAGCACTGGAGCTCAGACCATTTTTCCTGAATTTAATGGGAAGTATCGGTTAAGTTAGCACAAAATGTGATAAAGCTGCAACACATCACACCATTAGACTGCTTTACACAGTAATTGGGAACATTGCCAATTTAAATAAACTTCATACTTTATACATCTGTTTTAAAGAATGTCTCTATCTGATCATGCCAGCTATAGCTATTTAATCCTTTAAGTTTTTATAGTCATCTGGAGAAATGTTGCCAAGTTGTTAATGCATTTAACTTGTGACTTTTGAATGTTTGTTTGGGATTGACACCTTACTTTCACTTGCTAATTATGGGGAATTAGGAAATTTTCCTAATGATTTTGGAGTTTGTTTTTTTTTTCCCACTTTTTCCTTTTTAAATTTGAAAGCATGTTTATTAATTCCAAAGGGAATCGTAGCTAGGCAGTATTGCATAACCTTCTATTCAATATAATGGGATTAATGTTGAGCAACCTTCTTGATCTCAAGACAGTATCTGTACAAAAGGGTACAGGGCATAATGCTGGAATGTTTGTGTTTTATTCTGCAGTGCACCTCATTTGAGTCAATTCTATAAAATCAGGATAGTATTCAGTAACCTTTGTAAATCACTGATGTATTTAGAGGTAAAGACCTATACATGAGTAAAAAAATACTTGCTACATTATAGAAGAAAGACCCAGAGATAGCACTTATTGTTAAAAAGAGTTTAATCGTCTGAACTATAGTTACAAGCAGTGAAGACTAAGAAAATAAGAACAGTGTTTGGAGGTGTTTCCTTGTGTGCTTAGGAACATTGATGGACAAGTCACAAAAGATGCCCATATAATTCTGATCTCTCACTGGACACTGTATGTTGTGCCATGCTGTGGTTGTTATTCAGCAATTATATGAACCTGCAATAGTAATTATATAGGCTTTGTGAAAGGTGAAGCTGGAATGGAATAAAATACATGTTTTAAAAACAGGAACTTCCTTCTCCAGATACGCTGCCCTTCTTGCTGGTGGTCAGCTCTATCCCAATGTGAAAACAGAGTAATTTCTAATTCTCTTTGTTCTTACAGGTCAAGCCAGTTACTCATAGTAGAATTACTGCATCAGCGCGGTTTCGAAAGCCACTCCAGGAGCCCTACACTATTTTGTAAGCAGAATTTTATGTTAGTAAAATATCTGTTTTGTTTTGTTTTATTTCTTTCTTTCTTAACTTCAGATGGCTTTTGCTTTAAATACTCTTCCAAATTATTTTACTTTGCTTTATTTCAGCCTGATTGCTAATGGAGATCTAATTAGCCCTGTAGTGCGACTCCTTATTCCCAGGAAAACACTGAATCACTGGGACCATATTCTCGAAATGGTTACAGCAAAAGTTACCCTCAGAAGTGGAGCTGTTCACAGGTATCAGGAAGCTGAATATTTGTGAGATACAGTTGATATGTTTAGATATGTTTTTAAAACTCCATAAGTAGCTATAATGGATCCTTCCAGTTTTATGGGAAATTTATAAGAAAATTATCTTAAGAGCTACCTCCCAACTCAAACCATTCTATGATTCTATGAAAATGGAAATATGTTTACTCCAAGTCACTTTCATGTTTCATTGCAACTGCTATTTAAAAAGAAAAAAAAGCCCCTCAATTTGTTTCAACAGTTATTTCTTGATTAAATATTTTATTAACAGATATGGAATAATGCAATAATATTGCAATGTATTTAACATTAATAATAAAGTTGCATGTCAGTATAAAATCAATGACCCCTGTAAAGTCAGTAAAATATTTGGAATATCAAATAATGGATGCAGTCCATTTTGACTGACTTTATGGAGGTCATTTATTTTACTCTGTCATGTTTTCCTTTAATTTTGATGGTTCTTTAAAGTCACTGGGGCAAACAACTTCAAGAAGAATGTTTTAGATCCTTTGGTTTTTGAAGACCTGTGCTCTGACAAGGGTGTGCTTTATACTCAGTCAGTTCAGACTCCTAATAAGAGCCAGGGCCAAAGCTGTAGTTGAGGGTTTTCCAATCCCGATATTTTCTGCTGGTCTGAATTGTTGTGGTATCCCAGGAGTAGCAGATGACATCTTGGATACATAAGTTTCAATCACCTTAAGGCCTGAAAATAAACTCTCTAAAATAAGATCTGATAGTTGTTGCAAGTTTTAGAGCAAAATGATATGCAGTCTCCATGACAAACTTTGCAGAGTAAGCAGACTGCCAAGGTGTGTACTGGCAAATTACTGACATTCCAGCATTGCCCCATGCAGAGCACATTACAGAAATCCATTCTTCAGACAGGAAAGGGCCTTTTGTTGGAATCATTCTTTACAGCTTACACAATGTCTGAGGCTAGTCTTGCAATCTCTTTCTCAAATCAGTGAAGATAAAATCTTCATAATCTCTTTCAGTTCTTCTGATTACTTTCCCAGAGCTGATACAGACCATAAAATGTTTAGTTAATGCTGTCTGCTGACTGTTAGCTCTCATCTGTTTTTTCTTCTCAGTCAGGCATTTCCTTGCTTGTGTTATCAGGCTACTTAGCACTTTTACTTCCCTTAAACTAAACTTAAACATGTTTTGCAGTTTTCTGGATCTGATTCTCAGCTATCATAATTCTGAGGTGAACAGAGTAACAGCTGTTCACAGCATCATTTTTTTCCTGCTTCCAGGTTGTTTAGGGATTTAAAAACCTTTTGCATTTTATTCTCTTTACTTGGTATCACTCCTTGGTAAATCTGAATGATGTATATGAAAGCATATATAATTATATACATTTTTAGATTTGATTTTAAGAAGTTCCGTTCTGTATTCAGTTTTAATCCTTTAAAAATAAGATAATGTACACGACTTTTTGAATTACTTAATGTTTTCCTTTTTCTGGTTTTCTTTTAATGCAGTTTTCATTTTATTTTCCTTAAAATGCTAGGAATGCGCATTAAATACGTTAGTAAAGTGATTGTTGTTCTTTAATAAGTTATACATTAATTGCTGGGGTTTACTGAAACTATGTCAGTGTTAGGGGAGGTCTTGTAAGACCATTGATTCTGGGAAGATATAATTTCTCATTAAAGAAGGGCAAGTGGAATTACGAGAACCTGCATTAGGTATATGGCAATGTTTCTTTTCCGTGTAATTAAATGGCATACAAAGCTGCCAAGTCTTACATAGTTTCACGTATGGTTTTAAAAAAAAAAGAAAAAAAAAAAAAGGAAAGGTCATCCCCATCAGAATAGGGACATAAATAAGAAATACGAGAGAGAAGACAATGAGGAAGTAGCCTTTCTCCTTGATTGTGCTTGGGGATGGGGTACAGCAACCTGATTGGCAGGTATCTGGTGTGTGGACAGGCAGGTATTTAGTTCCACAAGCTGTATCTTTGCTGTCTGCCTTGTTAGTCTGTATGCTTGCTTTGTTTTGGCTGCCACTTTTTTGGCTTGGACTCGGGAGGGAAAACTGAAGTCTACTGACAGCCCACAGGACAAGCCTTTGATCATTCCCCAGTGACCAGAAGACATGACTACAATGACATCTGCTGCATAATACTAACCAGGGAAATATTAGCAAAACCAGGATGTGTTTGAATGGTTCAAACCAGGTGGGTGGGTAAAAAGCTTCAGAAGTAAGTGTCACAAGAATTGTGTGATACTTATTAAGTCAATAGTTACTTATATATTTCTCTGGAGCTCCCTTTTATTTGAAAAAATGAATTTTTAATTCCCTTGTCATATTCAGTGACTGATATGTTTATTATGCTTATGTTATTATGATTATTATTTTTAGGATGAAATATACAACTAGAGACTGCTAGATATTTTTCCATAAAAAAATTGGGTGTTGCATTAAGCAAACAAGTTTTGTACTTTAAATGTAATATTAAAACATAATCAAAGTGAAAGATCAGGTACGAGATCATGTTTGTAAGTACCGCTATGTACCAGTACATGCAACACCATACAAATATATAAAACAATACTACAGTACACCGATTTGCCTTTTTCTTCCAAGTTCCACAAAGCAAAATGTAATCTAGCAAAATACAGTCAGATTAATTCAGAAATGAGCTTTTGCTTGTCTAGATTGCTTTTTTTTTTTTTTTAATTATCATTGTTTGTGTGTAACTGATGTTATCTGAATGGTAGTGAAACAATTTTTTCTTCAAATTGTTGGGATGTCTATGAAATGTTTGCTCTATAAAGTAAATATGAAATATGAATAGTACATACGGAATGCTTCAGAGTTAGTATACTTTTTTTTGGTGAGGAAACAGCAATATGATCAAGATTTTTAAAAGCTGCAATTTTTCCATTGAGAACATTTGGTCTTAGCATTTAGAAAACTGAAGTACTTCTAGGTGCAGTACTTTTCTAGGTGCAGGATGTACCTAGAAAATCAAAGTGCTTTCGTGTGGAGAGCATAAGAAAGGCATGGATATGCTGAAGCAAGTGTAGCAATGGGCCATGAAGATGAAGGCTTTGAAGGTGCATGTTATGTGAAAAAGGGCAGAGAGAGCTGGCATTGGTTAGCCTGGAGAAGGCCCAGGGAGGATCTTACCAATATGTATTAATATTTGTTGGGGATGAGTGAAGAAGTCAGAGACAGGCTTTTAGTGGTGTCCAGTGACAGAACAAGAAACAATGAGAGCAAACTGAAATACAGAAAATTCAACTTAAATAGAAGGGAGAAAAAAATTTACTGTAAGAGTCATCAAACACTGGAACATGTTGCCCAGAAAGTTTATGGAGTCTCCATCCTTGTAGTTTTTCAAAACACAACTGGACATAGCCCTGAGCAACCTGCTGTAGTTGCTCTTGCTTTGTACAGGGAACTTGGACTACACAGTCTCCAGCAGTCCTGTCCAAACTCAGCTATTTTGTGGTTCTCTAAGTGGTTCTACACACTGCATTTTTTTTCCTGTATTTATTCAAGGTTGTGCCACTATGTGTATGAACTTAAAAGGCAGCTTTTTCTCTGTTAAACTGATGTTTTTTGCATTTCATAAGTCAGGGATGTTCTCAAGGCAGGCTATTTATATTATTCATAAAAGGTTCTTTGTGTACGTACATGTATCTTATTATATCTCCTAATCTTATTATATCTCCTTGCACTATTAAGATGTATGAATAACACATAAAGTAGCTCCTGTAGAAGGCTTAGAGAAAACGATTTAAGATGGCCATTCAACATTCCTGCATTTAAAAGACTTAGAATCATAGAATGGTTTGGGTTGGAAGGGACCTTAAAGGTCATCTAAGTCCAAACCCCCTGCTATGGGCAGGGACACCTCCCACTAGACCAGGTTGCTCAAAGTCCCATCCAGCCCCATCCAGCCTGGCCTTGAACCCTGGGGCATCCACAACTTTTCTGGGCAAATTGTTTTATTGCCTCACCACCCTCAAAGTGAATAATTTCTTCCTTATATGTAATCTAAACCTACCCTCATTCAGTTTAAAACAATTACTCCTTTTCCTATCACTACCCTACCTGACAAAGAGTCCCTCTCCAGCTTTCCTGTAGTCCCCCTTTAGGCATTGGAAGGTTGCTATGAGTTCTCCCCGGAGCCTTCTCTTCTCTGGGCTTCTCCAAGTCTCTCAGCCTGTCTTCATAGGAGAGGTGCTCCAGCCCTTGGTTATCCTTGTGATCCTCCTCTAGACTTGGTCTAATAAGTCCACGTCCTTCTTGTGCTGGGGGCCCCAGGATTTTAATGCAAAAGTGATAATTTTGGCTTTTTAATTTAATGTCAAATTTTGGAATGTGCTTCATAGGAAAGAGTTTATTCATTATAGAATGTTTTCTCCTTTCCTTATTGCATTGATCATCCTTAAATAAAATTACAAATTTGACAGTGATCCCAATGAAGTGATTGGGATAGCTTAGAAATAATGTGTTGTCATGCATACTCCCCTCACTCCTAAGTCCGTAATGTTTCTTCCTTCTCAGTAAAGTGTGCGAACAGAAATGATTATGGTGAAAATCTATCTGGTGTTAAAGTAATTTATTCTTCATACTTACGTATGGTGAAATGGTGAGAGTATTTTATCTGTCATAGTGCTTCACATTTTATTAGCTTTAACTGTGATTAATTTAACTGTGATTTAGGTCATTTTGCTATGTCTTTTCTTGTCATTTTTTATGTTGCAACTTATCATTGTATCCACTGTACTTTATTGGGTTTCAAATCTGAAAATGTACATGATTAGATCAGCATAGCTTTCAGTGCTTTTACTAAACACTATGGAATGATAAGGTTTATTATTTTAAACTTTTCTGTATTTTTCAGACTTTACAGTTTAGATGGAAAACTTGTTCAGGATGGGTCAGATTTGGAGAATGGGCAATTTTATGTTGCAGTGGGTAGAGAAAAGTTTAAGAAGTTGCCATACGGTGATCTGCTGTTTAGCAAATCTACAATAAGAAGGCCGCAGGGGTAAGTTCCATATGTGTGTGATACGCTTCTTATGCTTGCGTATGCGCGTATCAATATATTTACAAAGTACTACCACTGTAGTACAAAATCATAATGTCAAAAATGTTTGTAAGGAAAGGATGGATGGGCTTGTATGGATGCAAATTTTTATTGAGCACTTTTAAGAATGTTGAGATAGAAATCTGTAATAAAAGAGAAAATGTAAATTCAAAGAACTATTTCACCTTGTAAACATGCTATTGATCATGTATCAAAAAATTCTTGCCAGATAAAGAAATTTTTGTTTTGGCTTGGCTTAATTTTTTTTTTCTTTTTTTTTTTTTTTTTCTGGAACACAAATGAGATTATGAATTATGAGCTGAATGAGATTATGTGTAACTACACCTATTGAAATCTACTCTTGTTTGGTTATATTTTAAGGAATATGTACTCCTTCAAGAATGCTTTAGGTTTGCGTCTTTTTTTTATTAGACAGCATTATTGCACAATGGAACCCTAAAAAGGGTCTCTGTAAGGAAAAATGTGGGCTTTTAGTATCTTTGGAAAATACAAAGCTAAATAAGGAGACATTTCAATGAAATAAATGGAAAGAAAAGAATGGAAATTTGTCATGCAGATTGACATGATTTAGGGGATTTATGCAACAGTCTGCACATAAACTGGGGTGCAATTAATACATTTATTTATTTATTTATTTATTTATCTTAGCAAGCAACTATAGACAATACGACTAGCAAAGTATTTTGGGAAACAACATTTAGAACAAATGAATTTAAAGACAGTGGGAAGTGTTGCTTAAGATGTGTTGATCAACTGATATAAACAGAATTTTATTGAAATTGCTGGAACTTTTCATGGGATTAGTTTTAAGTATCTTACACAGTAATTTGCTGAACACTGCTCTGTGGATTTTCAGTACATAAATTGTGCATTGTAGAGAAATGTAATACATTTGTTTGAATAAGTTCATGATTATGTATTTAAATGTAGTCTAGTGAACAGAATTTACTGATTCTTAGCAAAGCTGTGCAATGGATAAAACAACTCTGTTGGCATAGCTGGCTTGGTGTTATCTTTCTAGGTTATAGAAGGATATTGTTTATAACAGTGACAGTGTACAGAATTCTAAGATATGACTTATTTCTACAGTTCCAAAGCATTTGTACTACCTCCAATTGTGGGATCTCGAAAATCTAAAGGCAGTGTAAGTATCAAATGCAATAATAAAGTTTTTTTCTAATTTTGCTTAATTCCAGCAGATGGAAAGTCCTTGTCCTTTGGGTTTTAATTAAATATGAAGGGAAAAAATCTCCAGCCACCTGGTGTAATGCTTATTAATGCTTGATGTATCTGTAGCTATTTGCAGTGTCAGTTAGACAAAAGAAATATAAGAAAATATTATTGCAATAATGTCTGTCTTATTTTTTATAAAACCTTCCATAGCAAAGATCAACTGTTGCTTTGAGGTCCTTCCTAAAAATCCTTTTCAACTGTATTCATGTATTGGCTCATTTTTTCTTTTTTCAAATTATACACCAAAAGGAAAAACACAGGACTTTTTACAAAACTTATTGCAGAAAATGATGTTTCTGTATGCTGATTCTTATTAAGTCCCTAAAACTGTTTCCTGGCTGATCAGTGTTTTGTCCCTAGCTAACCATTACTATACAGAGCTTGAGTATCCACTGTTTTGTGTCCTGTATAGCTACTTATATGTGTACAAAATGAGTCCACTGTAGACTTCAGGAAGTGCCAGATCGGAATAGAAGTGTCTGTTTGCACCAGTTACATATAAGTACAGTTTACTGCACCAGTACAAGACAGCACAGCATCAGACTCGCAGTCTGACATTTTTATTATGGCAGTTGGTCATATCCAACCACTATTAACAAACCAAAAAAAATCCCACCCACCCTAGAGCCACTAAACAAAATAAAGTATACAAGTCTCTGTTCCATTTTGCTGAAATGCAGATGATAAAATCTCAATAAAGAATATAGTGTCATTTTAAAATGTGAGTTTCACAATTTTAACATTCTTAAAAATAACTCATTGTTAACTATTTTAGCTCCTTCTTTTAGTACTTAATGACATACACGGAAAATTATTTTATAATCAGTTATATTCCATGGGGATTGTAACAAAAGACCAATGCTTGAATATTTGACACACTGATAACAAGTTTCAAAACTTAAGGTGGCAGGAATATGTCATACTGCTCTTAAATATCTAATGCAATACTTAGGCTGAACTGGTATAGATCATTAAATTATTTACTTCTGTTTGGTTTCTACATTTTTTTACTACTATTTCTTGGGAGTAACAGGTTGTATTACAAGAGGCTGAAATAGTGCTGTGACTTGATTTTTCTTTATATCAACAGGGTAAATGGTAGATTCAGTAGTATTGGTAGATAAATGTTTGATTAGATAGTAAAACCTACATGGTACTTAAGTAAAATATTTCGAACAGAACTGATTTCTACTGATTATATGTAAATTAGAAGAAACACATTAAAAAAGAATCATGCATGCAAGTTTTTTTAAGAGATGCAGGACTTTATTCAGGACTTATTTTTCTGAACAGTTTTCATTTTATATGGACACTGCCTTCTAACTTCAGCAGTGAGGCAAAAAGAATTGTCCATGACCCTTGCATAATGAAAGGCCTTTCTGGTGTGCAGTTTCTAAAGTGGCATAAACTGTTCATGCAGATACACTAAGCAAAACAATAAAGCACAGTATACTTGCCTTCCATGATTTAGTTAAGTCTGTGATAAGGTGAATGGTTCCAGATGCTGATAAGATTTTCTGTCCTCTGCTCTAGTGTTTTGTTGTTATATTAAACATTTTGACAGAACTGGATTAGTAAGAAACTACACATGCCATTTGACTGGCAGAATTAGGAGGCTGACAGCTGCTAATGAGAGGCGACAATGAGGGTTTTCAGTTGGTAAACTCTTAACCCAGCCTAGTATGATATAAACAGCACCCTATAGGGCTACTATGTACAATTAAGTTTTTTATATTTCTTGTGAACAGATTTAGACTCAGGAAAACTTATAAATTGATAAAATCTCTAGCTACTGGAATTATTGATAAACTCAGGATCATACATACATCAAAGCTGAAGAAAATCAGGACCAGGTTTCTGCTCCTGTTTCTAGGTACACAACAGAACAAGCAGAGGAATGGGCTGATTTCCTTGGAGGTAATTCAGAGGTGACATGCTGACAGACCCATTTCTAAGCATGATCCTGCCACACAAAGACTGTCATCCTCTTCCAGCTGTTTTTGACACTTAGCAGATTAATACCCGTGTTTCATTTACACAGGCAATGAATTATTCACAAGTTATATATGCTGTATCTAGTGACTTTCTACACATATGCATAGATGAGATATAGCTGTATATTATGTGTATGCATGTATAGATTTGGCTAGACATTTCTTTCATGAGATGAAACAATATTTCCTTTTAATAAATGTGTTGTTTTCTTCTGAGAATTGTTGAGGAGCATTTAATCAGTCAGATCATATAGCAAGTTGATAAAACAGTTATGGTTTTTCAGATTGCTTTAGATTTCCTTTAACTGTACTGATTTTAAATTAATATGATTCTGTAACACCTGATACCAACCCACAGATGTTAAAAAGTTGGAATAAAGTTAAAATTTTAAAATGAACTTAATTAAATTCATCAGTGATAATTATGAACACTTTTTTTTCAGGGAAATGATCGGCAGTCTAAATCTACTGTTGGATCCAGTGATCCTGGAGAGAACAGTTGCTCACCTCAGCCTCCAAAAGGGAAGGACAAGAAATGCCATAATCCAGAGGATTCTGTGTCTAGAGGACACTTTTCTAACAAATCTACAAAAGTAAAACAAACAATAAGAGTAGCAGCCTCCACAGGAGTCCTTCAAGATAATGGTCAGTACCAAGATAAACTCAGTCATAGCATAGTGGCTTTTTATCTTCTGTTAAACCAGTGAGACACACTGTTAGTATAGTTCTTGAATTGTCAGCTTACTCTGGCTGATTTAATTTACAGAAGTTCTTTTTGCTTAGGAAATGTACCTATGCAAGATGTTACAATTCAACAGGAGGCTGTGTACAATATTTAGTATATCTTGCAAGTGAAATAAACTAATATGGTCCTATCTTTTTTCTTTTGATATAAGCATAATAGAAAATATATTTTGACCACTTTCTTCCACTGTTCTGCACTGCAAAAAAAAAGTGAAGACAAGGAGCTGGCCTACTCAAAGGACACTTCACTTTCTGTGAGGATCCCTGGTTAGCACTCTGGTTCTGTATAACAAAAAGACTAGGGAGGGACTCTGTCAGGGAGTATAGTGAGAAGACAAGGAATAATGGCTTTAAACTAAAAGAGGGTAGATTTAGATTAGCTATAAGGAAGAAATTCTTTACTTGGAAGGTGGTGAGGCACTGGAACAGGTTGCCCAGAGAAGTTGTGGATGCCCCCCTCTGTGGAAGTGTTCAAGACCAGGTTGGATGGGGCTTTGGGCAACCTGGTCTGGTGGGAAGTGTCTCTGCCCATGGTAGGGGGGTTGGACCTGGATGATCTTTAATGTCCTTTCCAACCCAAAACATTCTAGGATTCTGTGAAATGTAGTCATCAACATCCTCTTTCATAAACTGTTTTTCTTGTCTTGTGCTTTATACTTACCACCATCACCTGTGTTTTTTTATTTAATGGCTAGAAGACTGTCCCCTCACTAGATACTGCTGACATACTGGAATGGCTATTTTTCCTCATTGATAAGAGTTTCAAAAGTAATTAATAAAGGCCAATTAATATCTGTCAGTAGAAATAAATTATAATTTTCATAGCATTTGACACCACTTCGTACTGCTGTTTGTGTTCATAATTAAGTGCACAATAGTTAATCATGGTTTAAAACTTCAGTATACATCATCCAACAACACTGTTCTGTTCATCTGCATTTGTCTAGAATCATGAGTTGCAAATTTACGATTTTTTTTTTCTTGCTGAAGAATGGTAATTATATTAAAATGAAAGTGGCTGGAAATGTTCATCCCTTATAACTCAGGAAATGACTGAATAGTTCCTTTTGCTTGAAATTATCAGAATGTGTCCCTACTTTTTATGGATTTAGTGGTGCATGCTAAAAACATTTAAGAGAGCAAGTAGCAGAGCTGACCTCTCAGAGAGGAACTTGCATGTTTGGCTTACCTGTTTTAAAAGCTCAGTGAAAAGCTTTTATATTTAATGGTTATCCACTTGGGATACCTCAAGTCATTGATAAGTTTTCAATTTTTTAAAAATTGATGCATTGACCTATGTTGGGAAATAAGGTTACAGAATTCTTTACACAGAGCTCAAAATCCATATATTGTGGTCTAGCATCCTCTTCAGACTACTGAACTGCTCTTAGTAGAGACTTACCACAGAATCACAGCATGGTTAAGGTTGGAAGGGACCTCTGGAGATCATCTGGTTCAAGCCCCCTGCTCAAGCAGGGACACTAGAGCAAAATGTCCAGGACTGTGTCCAAGTGGCAAAGCCATCTAGGCTGTAATTAGGTAGATCTTAGTCAGATCTCTGACATTAAGAACAGCCAAAGCAGTTAACTTTTCCTGATAGGTATAGTGACATTATATTGATTTTCTATATACATATATATATATATTTTTTTCTTTTTTTTTCTGGCCTGCACATTTTGTAGGTAAAATTTCTGCAGATGTCTTCTAGAAGCAAGCAGACCACTCTTGCCAAGGCAAGAAAGATGTGCTCTATGCCTTGTGGACCTTGCATTAGTTTAACAGGTTTCTGGTTGCTTCCTTTCCATTCCCAATGGTGAAAAGATTACTAGAAGCAGTAATAGGTTTTCCTGTCCTTTCAGCAGGCAGTGACTTAGAGTCGAATCTTACTTTGGAAATATAGTGAGACCTTTCTCTCTCCATATTTTGCATTATTGCTTCTCCACCTGCTGACAGAAATGTTTGGAAATCCACTGAGTTTGTTGAAGAAGTGATTGCTTGCTATTTCCACTTTACCTTTTCCATGTTTTATGAGTCTTCTGTATCTGGGAGGCCAATCCTCTCGTTTGAGCTAAAGTATATGTTGGGAGAAGCTCTCAGTTATCTCTGTGCACCTTTATTTATCCTCCATGTATGAAGACCCGCTGGTTGATGTGGGAATGGGCAGTTTGATGTCTGTGCTGTTCTGCATATCTAGACCTAGCTGGTAATGCAGGCAGCTGCTGAAGGAGATAATGTCTCTGGGTTGAATTCAAACAACAGTATGGGATGAGAAATTGAGAGCTGTGTAATGAGTTTCTGATGGTGTGCAATCCCTGGTCTCAGTTGATGAGAAGGTGTATTGTTGATGAGAACGGCTTTCTTTTACAAGCACAAAACCCAAACCATTTCATCCTCCTGTAATTCTTTAGGGCAACCACCACGAGGATTGCAGGCTTATGAACATTTACAGATTTTATCTTTCCCTAATTCAGTTCCCCAGTATTTGTTCACTTGGATCAAGTGGAAAACATCCCTGGAAGCAGTTGCCTTAATATTCTTATTATAAGGCCACTAGTTCAAAATGATTTTAAGTCCTGCTTGTATTTTAATAAGAAGTACATCCTCATTATTTAATTCATCTAGTTCAGCTTAAATGTATTTCTTTGCCAAATGATTCAAACTAAATTTCATGATGTGTTACTTTTTTTACCCCTCCCTTTCTGGCTTCATTTTTTTTTCTGGTGCTCTGGAGTAAGTTGGATTTGCTTTTTATTAATAATATTATTAATAATAACAATAATAATAACTATAATTGTAAATTATTAGTGTGATAGGAGTTTTACAACTGGATTTATTCTTGAGCATATTTATTCTTGAGCAACCTACTAATGGTAGGTTTTATGTTACTCAGATAATAACTTTTCTATTCTTTATGCATGCAGAACGATTTTTTTTTCTCTATTGAAACCTAGGAATGTAAGAGGAGTTAACACACTGTGCCCTGCTTGGTAACCAATATTTATCACTTTGTTTTGCTTTTCACTGTTCTTTCCCATGAAAATGAATAACAGGCGTTTCTCTGTATGGTCAAAAATACTAGGAAATAAACATTTCCATGTGTGATACAAAGGATTCTGAAACTGCTTTTGAATGTTTTTGCCCATATTTGTCTGCTTGTGAGAGACTCCAGCATTTGCAGACAAAATATGAGGAAGGAGCACAACCCTTGAAAAAACAGGGCAAGGGTCTTTTCACTTAAGTCTGACCCTGTGCAAGAGCTCCACTGCTTTTAGAACATGGGTAGCTTGTAATGACAGTTTAAAGAACGTGTACTATACATGGCCCCAAAGAGTCATCATCTATGCAGGTATTGTGTCCTGATTGTTTTTTCTAGTCACACCTTAAGATGGAGTGACCTGAAGTACAGGCCAGCAAGGCTGTGGGAGCTGAGAGCTGTTAGAGTGCTACAACTTCAGTATCCTCTGTCCCAGACAAACCATCTGTGTCAAAGATTTCCCTTGCGTCAGTGTCCTGGCATTCTCTCAGCTTAATGTTGGACCATGAAAATATAAGATTGCAGAGGTCAGCATTACAGCATATTTCTGTCCTTTATTATCTGGAGTGACTGAACTGCTGTGTGATTTGTGATGACGTTAAACTTACTGCCAAAGGCATAGTATTTTGTGACCTCATGCCCTGGTTTATATCAAGCTTGCTTCTTTATTTCTCACTAGCTGAATATTTTGCACCCATGGCACTGTCTGTTGAGTTAAATATAGTACAGAAGCTTGATTAACTATTTCCACCAAATCATCTGTCTGTAGATGGGATGTGGAAGTTCTTAGTTCGTTGATTTAATGTCCATTTTGGATCAGAGATAAGCAGTGAAATAGTCCCCTTCAAAAGATTTCCCTAGAGAGACTCTTCAGCCAAATGATCATTGTGAGCCTACTGACTGAACTCTGGCAGTTGTGGATCTGAGAAGTGAGTAGATGTATCAAAGTAAGCAAAATCTGAAACATTCTGTCCTCATCAGCATTGGCGTTGCTTTATATAGCGCATCATATGAGAGTCACCTGGCTCCATTTTGACCTGTGCAATCCTTTCTTTTTACCAAAAAGAAGCTCCCAGTGATGAATTCTTACTACATGGTTTCTTGCTACCCAAGGAAACAAACCAGCTTGCCTCCTTTAAGCAGGCCATGGCAGGCATTCTCTGCCTGCTTCTTTGGACATACTAAATTAGCATACCAGTGAAACAGGACAGAGAGATGTCAAAAATATGCAAACATAGAAAATATTTTCATATCCAGATGATCTAATGTGTCTGTCATACAGTCTGTTGTCCATGGCTCAGTAGGCTGCTTGGGTTCAACCTGCCTGACCATCCACTGTTCACAGGGACATCTGAACATACTTAACCACCTTCTTGAAAAAAAAAACAACAAAACCCATGAGGATCGTCATTTGCAGTGTTCTTCAGAGTATGTGTTTTTGTACATCATTTGAGGGACCACACTCACAAGGTTGCACATCTGGTGGTATCACAGAATCAGGGAATGGTTGAGGTTGGAAGGGACCTCTGGAAGTCATCTAGTCCAACCAACCTGCTCAGGCAGGGACACCTAGAGCAGGTTGCCCAGTACCATGTACAGACTGCTTCTGAAGATCTCCAAGGAGGGAGACTCCACAACCTCTCTGGACAACCTGTTCCAGTGCTCACTCACCCACACAGTAAAGAAGTGTTTCTTGATGTTTAGATGGAACCTCTTGTGTTCCAGTTTGTGCCCATTTCCTCTTGTCCTGTCACTGGGCACCACTGAAAAGAGCCTGTCTTTTTCATCTTTGCACCTTCCCTTCAGGCACGAACCTTGTAAACATAGTCTGTAGACTATGTCTATACTTTCCCACCAGGACTCCTAGATTTTTTTGTGCTGATCTGCTTTCCAGCTGGGTGACCCCCGACATGTACTTGTGCCTGGGGTTGTTCCTCACTAGTCTTTCAACTAGTCTTTCATCCTAGTTGTTGGGACCTGGAATTCCACAAGGCTGGTTTTGCTGGTTAAAACTAAGGCAAAGAAGGCATTCAGTACTTTGGCCCCTTCACTATGACCAGGCCCCCTGTTCCATTCGGTAGAGGGCCTACGTTCTCTCAAGACTTCCTTTTGTTATTGATGTACTTGTAGAAGCCGTTCTTGTTGCCCTTGACATCCCTGGCCATATCTAATTTTACGTGGGCTTTAGCTTTCCTAACTCCATCCCTGGATGCTCAGACAGTGTTTCTGTATTCCTTCTAGATTGCTTGTCCTTGTTATCAACCTCTTCAGGCTTCCTTTCTGTGTTTTAAGTTTGGCCAGCAGCTCCTTACTCATCCACTCAGGCCTCCTGACATTTTTGATTGACTTCCTTTTTGTTCAGATGCATTACTCTTGAGCTTGAATATTAAGTAGCTTTCTTGTGCCTCTCTTCCTTCTAGGTCCTTATCCCTTGCGACTCTTCATGGTCTTTATGGTATGATCTTTAAGGTCCCTTCAACCCAAACCATTCTATGATTCCCTGGTTCTTGCAGGAAAAGATGTAGGAATCTGCAGGAGATGGCATGGAGTACAAAGTCAAGATGAACCACTATCAGAATATGTTTGTGTCTATTTCTTTAGCCACGTGGCGCTAATATGCGTGCTTCCATTTTTAAGCACGCAACTTTAGTTCCATTTGTGTCACTGAAACTCTGACACTTTCTTGTTCAAAAGTAAAATAGTGTGTTCTTGAAGAGACAGTCTATTGGTCACATACTTACTGTGTCTGTTAGACTTGCACATGTGCTTAAACTTAAGCATGGGCATTTGGATTAAGAAGATTAGGACTTACTCTTTGAAGAAGAAGCTATTATCCTAAACCTAATATATATATTATCCTCCTATATTAACTCCTGTGTTTTCCAGAACGTGTGTGCTAAGCCTAATATATATATGCACACACGATCTGGAAAACATAGGAGTTCATTTAGTCTTATTATTTAATATTTAATGTCAGTTTTTCACACACATTCTATCCTCTGTATCATCATTTAACAGTGTGGATAAAACAGTTTAATTTCATATGACAATTTATAATCTTCGTTACAAGAACAGAGCTAAAAGCTTATGATAAAACATCAAGGAAACATATCATTCCTATATGAATTGCTAGTGTCTGGTATATATTTCACAGAGACATATTCCATGCCACACAAATTATTCAGCACATATGTGGTCATATGAGTATATCTCCATCACAATATTAATTGAAAGAATCTATTAATGTCAGTGATATTGATATATATTATTTTAAAAATCTTTTATAAGCCCTGCCTTATAAAACCCTCTTATCTATACAGTGATCCAGTGTAAACATATGCCCATTTTACCTTTGTGTTTTATTCTCTTTTTTTATTTAGTGAGTAACAATGTTGTTAAGGATGCTTCTGTCCATTGTAAACTGTACAATTTAAAATATAAATTTTTATGAAATGGCTGTGGAAATATGTGAAAATCCTTTCAATAGGATGGTGTGAATGTTCCATTTGTGTAGTATTAGGCTTTTTGTATTTATTTATTGTTCCTTTTGACAGAAATATTTTAAAAAGGACTTACAGGTACTTTATCAGGAATGTAATGATAGGACAAGGAGTAACAGCTTTAACATGAAAGAGGGTAGATTTAGATTAGATAGAAGGAGGAAAATCTTTATTATGAGGGTGGTGGGGCACTGGAACAGGTTATCCAGAGAAGCTGTGTATACCCCATCCCTGGAGGTGTTCAGGGCCAGGCTGGATGGGGCTTTGAGAAACCTGGTCTAGTGGGAGTTGTTCCAACTAGGGGATTGATACTGCATGATCTTTAAGGTCCCTTCCAACCCAAACCATTCTATGATTCTAAAACATTGGCATTTCTGTAGTTCCTAGCTAACATTTGAAGATTCTTGATCTGAGTTAGAGTTACTTAATGGAGAGGATTGGATTTGTCCAGTCAGGATCCTGCTTTTTTATGGGAAGAGGAAAAACATACAATGTCCACTAGTATTTATCAGAATTTTGGAGTGTTTTTAGCTCTAAGTCATTACGAGAGTGTAACAGATAACTTTCTTCTGACTAATACAAAGTTATTCTTTTAAACATATCCATTAAGTGTATGTCCCAGTGCTCTTAAAAAAGTTGTTGTCTGTACTTTTCATGGTTGATTTATGCATGATGAGTTTTTAAAGCAAAAGTAATTTTCTGTACAGGTAGTTTATATTACAATAATGGAAGTGTGACAAGAACTCGCAAGAACAAATAATATCGGTGGTTTTTTTTGTTTTGTTTTTCATTTTAAGTATTCAGTAGATGTTAATGTGAATGCTGCTCTACAACTATGGAACAAGAATAAAATCAAACAGAATAGTCAGGAAGGACATACAAAGATCATTGAGACCAGCTGTCAGACTACTTCGGGGCTGACCCAAAGTTAAAGCAATACCATTAAAAGCATTATCCAAATACCTCTTAAACAAGGATGGGCAGGCATGGGACATCAATAACCTCTATAGGAAGCCTGTTTCAGTGTCTGACTGCCCCCTGCATAAAGAAGTTTTTCCTAATGTCTAGTCTGAACCTCCCCTGGCGCAGGCATTCTCACACAACCTGTCACTAGATAGCAGGGAGAAAAGATGAGCACCTCCCTCTGAATATTTAACTCAGTTAAAGGGGCAGGGGGGAAACCAACAGGCAAACCCTGGACACATTTTGTTAAAAAAATGAAGAACTGTTGTTTAATTTTAAATTAAAAAAAAATAGCTAACTACTTCATTGAAGTTAATTAAAAGAGTACAAAAGAGTAACCATGGCTTAAACTGGCACCCAGACATGCAGCAGTGCATGTGTGCTTTATTTGCATGCGTGCTGAAGACCCATTGCACTCCCCTTGGGTGTGGAGGGAACTTACACTGCTGAAGCGGCATGATAGGAGCCAGAGGGCGGTTGAAGGGTACATGCCTGTTTCTAGTGTTGTTGTTTTTCTTCACTTGTTTTCAGTACTTCTTCAGTTACTGAAGACCTGAGTTAACATCCACCCCAAAGTGAAAGAGTAGAATATAGGCTATTTCTCTGTGTATTAATGCAAGCTCTTCCCCTTCTCCTAACCTGTATGCTTTTAGTGCTCTGAAAAGTCTCTGTCAATAATCATCTTTCCCACGCTAACTTGCCTCTGAGCATGATGGACTCCTGTAACTGTTGTGTGATGAGTGAGACTGAAGTGGATGATGAAGTGCCTTAAAAAATGGTAATGGGGATAGTTTTTTTGGTATTAAGGCCCTTGTATTGTCCCTGAAGGTGACTGTTTGAGATACAGCTCTTATGCAGAAAACCATACCAAACCAAATAGTTTTACTACTTTGGCGATGTTCAGTTCGCAGAAAGGAGCACTGCAGCTTTCTTCCTAGGTCCCCAGTGCTTTTGGAAGCCTGCTTCAAACATATGTTTGAGGACCAGAAATTGAGAGGGAAAGGAGCAAGAGTCTCTTGCATTCTCTTCTTACCTTTGCCCACAGATGCAAAGCTGTAAGAACTGCACTTATGGGGTTAAGAGCAAAAATAAGAGAAGAACAAGAACACCAGACTTAGCACATCTATTTTCCATCCGCATTACTGGCTGTTATCCAAAGTGCTACTTGGGCTAATTGCATTCGAACTCCACATAGCAAGACTAAAATAGGATTATTTGCAAAGACTCCAGCTGTAGTATACTTGGCCTCACCTTTGTGCCGTCCATTCAGAAGGCATGTACAGAAGTTTTGAAAAAGCTTTTTATTTGAAGAGGCTATTTGGTCTTATCTTTTTCCCTGTGACAGCAAGAAAAGAAGGATGCAGTAAATCCTAAAAGCTTCTTGACCTCGGTAAAGTTTCAGACCTCAGCTGCTCCTCGAAACTTGTTGCGGGCAAGACACGTCTTGCCTACCTCCCATTGTATGAGGGTCAGAAGATTAATTCAAGCTTGCATCCTAGGCTTCAGCCATCCAGGAGAGACAAATGTGACTGGAGATGCCCACTGTCACAGCTGACAAAGAAATTCGAAATCTAGTTTACAGTAGGTGCTGGAGTATTAGATGTGGTTCCTGCCTTAAATTATGACATTATCAATTTCACTTTAGAGAGAGGAATTTTATTCTGAAATGGAGATGATTTTTGATGGAGACCTAGAAGACAGCTCCTGGCTTTCAGTGATGATGGTTGCTCCCAAGTACTGTTTTGATCAGTATAGCTTTACTCCAAAGGCTTGTTGCAGTTACTCAGTTTGCTTTGCAGGGTTATTCCAAAAAAAATCAGTTAAATTCAGAGACTTTGGACTGAGTAGGGGAAGCATTTGTCACTGGTTTACAATATTTTTTTTTCCCTGATGGGCAGTGAAAAAGCCTCTTTGCATTTTATTCAGCTGCATTTGTCTGTCACTGATGTGGGATTAATTTTAATCTGCAACTAATGAACTACAGTGGGTTTACACATGTACATTTCAGAATGTACTGAAACAGACAAAAAGAAAATATTCACAATAGAAGATGTGTCCCATATTCTTTGCTGTTCTCCTTGCCAATTTAGCAGTTACGTGGAATCTTCTCTCCTCTGAGTGCCAGGCTGTTCGAAAGTGATTGTTTCCTGGGACTTAACATCTGAAGAATTATCCTCATACCGTATTTAAAAGCTTAACCTAATCTTCCAGCAGAGTTTAGTTGGGCTAGTCATGTATTCACTTTGAGTGTTGTTTCTTTTTAATACATTGAGAATTTCACCAGTCTGCCATTCATATTACAACTGATCCATGTCATAATCCTCTCAAATCAAGATGTTTAAAGAATTACTCAATTTTGAAAGCTCTTTGTGCAAATTTTAAAGACACCACTTCTTAGAACAAATTCAGTAGTCTGCAAGCTGGTGCTTCAGTTTTTGTAAACTTTAAGGCTTTAAAGAGTATTGAATATATTATATGCAAAAGCAATTGCAACTGGAAATATGAGGTTTAGATCTTTGATTAGTGCAACTGTTTCAGTAGAATTTAGGCTTATAAAAGTGATACCAAAGACATATTTAGTTATCATTATCTCGATTTGAGATTAAAAAAACAACAACAGCAATACCCTATTCTTTTTTTTTTTTTTTTTTTGGTTTGCAGCACTCTGTAAATACTGCTTTAAGAATTGAACAGGAAAGTAGTGAATTTAGAAGCATAATAGAAAATTCTTGCAAGGGAGCACTCTCAATTTTATGGCCTGTTCTGTTCAAGTGCAGTAGGTTAATTGTGATCACACTGCTTGCAAAGTAACTCCCCATCCAAACTACCAAACAAGTTATAGATGTAATAGAATGTGAAGTTTTACTTCTGGCTATGATTTGGAAGAGTGTTATAGTGGAGATGGGCTAAGTCACTTCACAGTTTTTCACATCTAGTTTTGGGTATTATGAGGCCTTAGAAATTAGCAATCATTTCAATCTCTTGATGTTACAGTTGGCTAAAAAAGGGAAGAAAGAGGCCAACCCTTAATTAAAGGGAAAGCTGCACAGAACATCAGGTATGGCAGCTGCTCCTGCTATCATGCTCTGAATTTCTTTCAATAAAATTGTGAACTTGTGAAAGAGTATACTTCTGAACTACTGATTGTCAGCTGTGCATTGTGAACTAGAGCTGCTGTTCTCCATGTCGTCCTGCTGACAACTTTTCTGACTGGAAAGCTGTACTTGAAACAGAGATGGATAGACCAGATCATTGTTGCTTTGTTGTCAGTGCAGATAATAACTATGCTGAAAAAAGGGAGTTCATCTTTTTTCTTTTTTTTGCAGAGATTTTACAGGACCTGGAGGTTTATTCCATGCATAATAGGAGATAGAATTGCAGTCTCTAATAAGAAGTGAGAACCCTTGCTGCTGTTAGTTTGTATTATTATTACAGAATCACAGTAGCCAGAATATGCTGATGCCAGCGGGGAACTGAGGTGATGGTAACCCTTGTGGCCTTCTTCTCCAAGTACGTCATGCTTCTTTAGGTTTGCTTTTGCTAAGATGAGTACATTGAAAAAGTGAGCAAATAGTACTGGGCAACAGGTAAGCCATGGTGCTTAACTCACTGCAGGATAGAGTGTAGGTGTACTGACTCAGTTTGGAGTGACTAGAACAGAATAGACTTTTCAGGGCTTTGCTTTGTGACAATTAAGACCTTAGGACCAAGCTATACCCAAGCAAACACTGACTTATGGAATGGACATGGAATTCAAAAAGCTAATGCTAAACAGGATTTGCTTTATTAATTGCAAAATGTGAATGATCTTAACGATACGTCATTTTAAAAAAATGAATAAAGTAGATGCTTAGAAACAAAGAGAATAGATGAGGTGAACAAGCAAAGTAGGGGGAAGGAAGAAAAAAACTCATATTATGACATGCAGTCCTTTATTTTTGTAGCTGTTTATGTACAAAGATGAATGAGCTGTTGCAGCTGACGAAGGCAGCTTTTCCTTTGCACTAACACTACCACATTTCTTATCAATAAAGGGAACTGCTTCGTACAAGGTCAAACTCTAGAAGCACCTTTGGCAGTTTCTGTTGTGATATTGAGAAGTCAGCAATCTATAGTAGTATGAAATGATATTAGAATTTGAATATTTTCTGTACAGAGAAAATAGCTGCTTAGCAGCTTGAGGTTGCAATAGTATCAGGTGAAGAAAAATACATATTTTTTTTATATTTCCACCAGTTTCATATGTATTTTCCTACCGGTTTCTTTTTAATTCTGATATTTTTTGATGACAGAGGTCACAGGCACACATACACATCCTGTCACCAGGGTGGTGGCTTTTTGTTGGAAATGGGCCTTATACTTCGAAAAAATAAATAAATAAATAACAGAAAATTATGTTGTAGACAAGCATAAATGCACATCCTCCCTATTCCTCATAGCAATCTATTCAATTTAATGAGCCACAGATTTTTTACATTTTGTTTTTAATTTGACTTAACATTTTTATGAGACAGCCTCTGTGGTAAGTCACATTAATTTTTTTTTATAGTCACATTAACTTTCTTGCTTACATACGGAGCTTGCAGTTAGTAAATGCCTCTGATTTCCATAAAATATTCAGGGCAGGCTATTATTCTGATGATTTTTTATCCCTACTGCTAAACTTCAATCGGTTTCAAATTTGAAATGCATTAATGACTGTATAATGTTGTAATTTGTGCTGCAGTAAATCTTTTATAGTTAATGCTGGTTAGGAAAGGAGCTTATACAAGAGCCATTAATTGCTATGTTTAATTATTTAAAATATATATATTTCTTATGAGTTAGCTCAATGTATAACTCAATTACTATTTAATAAAGTCATATTACTTTCTTGTTTATCAAAGAATACAACAGGATTCCAGCTGAAATACTGAATGGCATCAGACACAAGATGTTTGTGTTGTAGCCAAGTTTTACTCAAGTTATATTTGCACCAATTCATTGCTTCTTTCTGTACATATTAAGCTGAACGACTGCACGATACAGTGAACATCTGTTTATGTAGTCAGTTGACAACATGTATCATGTAAAATGTTGTTAGTCAAAATGTTTTGGGCATTTTAGTTTTACCATTGCTGATTAATGTGCTCTGTACTTACTGGGGGATTAGCCAGAAATATAAAATATCTAGAAAACGTCCCTGATCAGCCAGTGGTGGACTTCCTTTTCACACAGTTGAATTCTCAGGTGCTACAATGTCAGTATAGCTGGCATGGGTCAGGCAACGGGACAGAGTGGGAAACTGAATATGAAGGTCTTATATTGTATTGGTTTTATTTTCCTGTTTACAACTAAGTAATGGAGGTGGAAAAGTAATGTCAGTAATACAGTGCCACCTGTTCCTAACTTTGCTGAAATCAACAGAGGACCAAGGCACTAACTGTATGATGTAGACCTTAGCCATACAGTAGGTGCCAGTGTTTCAACAGCCACATCAACTGACTTTGCTTAAGGCAGCTTGAGTTGGTTCACCACTATTTTGAAATGCCACCTTTCTTCAGTAGAGCTGTTATCAGGCTCCAGGTGTTCCCTTTCCCATTAACCCTCACAAGGCTTTAGGGAATTCAGATCTTAAAGCAGTCTGGATTCTCTTGAGATTTCACAGGTCTTTCTCTCTGTGCAATTATGAAGCTGGAGAAGAGGTAAGGCAGAGCACAACTCTTGAAGAAGCTCCATAGGAACACACTCACAGTTAAAGTTTTCATTTACTCCTTCAGCTTGAATTAAAAAAAAAAATGTTCTAAGAATTCTTTTCCCAGAGTTTTACTAAATGTTTGTTGTAGGAATAAACAATAATAATGAGAAGAAGTCAAGAAAAATACTTGCCTGAGAAAAGTGAGCTTTTTTTTTTTTTTTATTGTTGCTATTTGCAGCACCTCTGTCACAAACGGGTATGTATGGGAGCATCTGAACATACAAATTCAATTGCAGATAGGTACTAGGAAAATGTCATTCCTCTTCTTAGGATTTCCTGAAGGAAGATTCCTTTAAGATGTTTAAATTGGCATGGGTACGTGCTGTTTTGTTCTTTCCTCTCCTTTAATTCTTTCAGGCTTCTGCTCTTCCACTGCACATAACTTTTTTTTTTTTTTTTCACTCCTGACAGTGTGTTGCAACCCATTTCTTCCCTAAACTTCCACCTGTGCTTCCTCATCTTCCTGTTTGCTCTTGCATAGTTCCTCATTCCGCATGTTCCTTCTCAGGTTACTCTGCATTCCTCTTTTCTCTCTGGGCTCATAACCTCTAGCCTCTGTATATCCTCTCTATCAAGTTGACTACTCCTGAATTCCTTTTTCCTCTTATGATCCACTCTGTGCCCTTCTGTGGATTCTTCTTTCTCCATCTTTCCTGAATTACTGAACACGACCATGCTTTAAAATAATCAGATATAATGGGAGATGACATTGGTGTTTGTTTAGGTTGCCTCACTTCTCTCTGTATAGGATACAGAGATATGGGAAATGGTGGTTTCTAAATTAAGGCAGTCTGTTTTCAGATAGTGACTGGCAAAATCTTTAAAATTCCAGTATCTTCTCATTGTCTGGACACAGAATCACAGAATGGTTGAGATTGGAAGTCATCTGAAGGTTGTCTGGTTCAACTCCTCTGCTCAAGCAGGGACACCTAGAGCAGGTTGCCCAGGACCACGTCCAGACAGTGTTTGAAGGTCTCCAAGGACAGAGACTCCACAGCTTCTCTGAGCAGCCTGTTTTATTGCCATGGAAAGCACCACAGAAGAAATATCCTCGTAGAAAATCAGGAGACTCTCAGTAATGTTTTGCTTGGCCTATTGTCTGAAGCAGCACGTAGTTTGGCATAGGGAGAACTGAGACCCTAAATGGAAATAAATCCTCTAATTTATACTTGGCAGCAGGCAAAGTAGTAGGGAGACATTTGAGTCTTAAAGTGACCTTTAATTCCTTGCTGCTATCATCTTCTACTCAACTTGGAGCAAATTGGTAGAGTATGCCACTGCTTGACTCTATGGCTTGGACCTATCTTCTTTTTTTACCCCCTTTTAGAGCAGTGTTGCCAGGACCCTGACTTTTGCCACCTCCATCTTTAAAATTTCCAATTAGCTTGAGGCACAGGAAGTTGGAACTAGCTCTTGCATGAGGAGCATGTTTAACCTACAAGATTTTATTAACCATTTGGGGTAGACATAAATGTTCTATCTAGTGGAAGTGCTGGGAATTCTTTTTTCAGTGAGATACACTACTTATTTCTAATGTTAGCAGAGGATGTAATATAAGCTTAGAACAGAACAGAATGATGATTTACAAAAATGTTATTTCATGTGATTTATAGTGGTTTCTAAAATGCCTTGTTGTTTTTTTCCTCCCTTAGAGAAGTGTGTAGAAACTGACTAATGATTTTGACACAGAGATGTGAAATATTGCATCAATAAGATTTTTGTTTTTTTAAACCATAAAGCATTTCTGAAATATTGCCTATAAAATCAGATGCAAAAATATCCAACATGTATACGTAACATAATTGCTTTTGAGGAGCTGAGTAACTCACTGAACTGGTAATAGTGATTAATATGATCTGCAAACACCTGCAGACAAGATCTTGACACAGAAACCCATAAACAAGGAATACATTGGCCTTTCAATTGCCCTCCTCCAGATATTTTTAGATTCACATGCAAAAAGTGTAAATACTTCTGTCTGAAACAGACTAGCAACATTAATAATGTTTACTTTGAGCTATTTTCTTAATGTTCCCTTTAATCAAGCTAAATATTTTTACATTATTTTACAGATTTTGTATTTCTTTTTTTTTTGTATTTCTTTTCACTTCTGAAAAGAAAGGTATGTGTCCCGATGTAAGCCTAATCTCATTCCTTGCCATTTTCTTTAGAATTTTGGATTTGTTCCACTGTTACAACTTTCCCATTTTTCAATTAATGTCATTTTTTAGTTCATGCATTTTGGTACATTTCAGACCTAAGTGTTTTTTTTCCTTCCATGACCATTAATGGTACATGTGTTTTGGACATTTGTCTTCCGTACTCTTAATGTTCACACAGAGATAAATAATTCATTTCTCTTTGTTTGCTGATTTTCAAACTTCCGTATATATTTTTGTCTTTTCTGAAACCAACTAATGATATCTTCTGTTGTATGCATTTGAAATATGCTATTGTTTTAACTACTTGTTTTCTTTAGAGAACACAGCTGTTCTGAAAATAGTATGATTTCCCATTTTGCCTGAAAACACCGTTCTTGAACTTTTTCAGTGATTTTTGTGACACTTTCTCATCTTTTAGCATCTACCACAAGCAACTCTATGGAAGAGCGGGAATGGTATTTCACTTTAGCGTGCTTTCTACAGAAGACACTAATAGTGGTGTCCTTAAGAGCTGCTAGAAGATTGTGCAGGGCTCTTTTCAACTAATGTCTTCTAATTTATCACCAGATTTCTGAGCAGACACCTGTTAGAAAATGCTCGGTGGAAATCACATTAAGTTTTCAGTTTTTGCTTGTTGAATCCCCCTGTTACGAGCTTCTTGGAAACACTCGTCTGAACGGGAAAGTCAGTTGCATGACTCAGGTAGAAAATGATTGTCTTCTCCTTTCCTACAGCTTGTCTGTTGTGTGGATATTAGTTGCTGGGTTATTCAGCATAGCCCTGAGGCTCCTCTGCTTCTCAAAGGAGAGGTGCTCTAAAACTAAAAACCCTCAACTCTTTGTAGTTTTGGTCTGCATGGCCAACACATGTTCATTTCCCTTGTACCTCTTCTCTTGCCCTGCTTGAGAAGAGCCTCAGCACTAAAGTCCTTTTATCTGTAGAGAACAGATCCCCATTTTTGGTTAAAATAACTGGGGAACTTGAAGATAAAGAGTGTGAAGTGGATTATGATGATATTAAATGCAGTTCTCAGATGCTGATTTTACTTCTTATAGTTCAGTGAGCCAAGGAATCTAGAGCAAGCCACTGAGGTTATTTTTTCAAGATACTTAAGAGAAGGCCTTGAGTTAGAAGGGTCATCAATGGTGGCTTTTAAGGAACATGTTACATTTTCCTCTCAGAATATGGTTGTGATATATATCTCAATCTAATGTCTATGATGAGAGACAATAATAACAATATAGAATAGAATAGCTTCAGTTGGAAGAGACCAACAAAGATCATTGAGTCCAACTGTCAGACTATTTCAGGGCCGACCCCAAATTCAAACATACAATTTAGAGAGTTATTCAGATGCCTTTTAAGCAAGAATAGGAAGGCATGGGGCATCAACCTCCTCTCTAGGAACCCTGTGTCTGACTACTCTCTCAGTAAAGAAGTTTTTCATCATGTCTGCTCTGAAACTCTCCTGGAGCAACTTTGAGCCATTCTCACACATCCTGTCAACTAGACACCAGGAAGAAAAGATGAGTACCTCCCCTTCCTTTTCCCCTCCTCAGATAAGATCACCCCTCAACCTCCTTTTGTCTACACTTAACAAACTTAGTATCCTCAGTGTGTCCTCATAGGATATGCCTTCCAGACCTTTTACCAGCTTTGTTGCCATCCTCTGGATCCTTTAAGGTACCTTAAGATCCTTTTTATATTGTGGAGTCCACAACTGCACACAATATTTAAGGTGAGGCTGCACCAGTACTAAATACAGTGGGAGAATTACCCCTTTTGACTGGCTGGTTATGTTGGGTTCAATGTACCCCAGAATATGGTTTGCCCTCTTGGCTGCCAGGGCACGCTGCTGAATCATTTTGAGCTTATTGTTGACCGGTATCCCCAGTGCTGCACCCAGTCTGCTCCACCCAGTCTGTACCTGTGTCCAGCATTACTTACCATATCCTGGGCTACATCAAAACAAGCGTGGCCAGCAGGTTGAGGGAGGTGGTTCTACCCCTCTGCTCTGCTTTAATGAGACCCCATCTAGAGTCCTGAGTTCAGATTTGGGGCTCCCAGCACAAGAAGGAAATGGACCCATTAGAACAAGTCCAGAGAAGGGCCACGAGGATGATCAAAGGTCTGGCGCACCTCTCCTATGAAGACAGGGTGAGGGAGTTGGGCTTGTTCAGCCTGGAGATGAGAAGGCTCCAGGGTGACCTTACAGCGTCCTTCCAGTACCTAAAGGGGGCCTACAGGAGAGCTGGGAGGGACTCTGTCAGGGAGTGGAGTGACAGGATGAGGAGTAATGGCTTTAAATTGAAAGAGGGTAGATTTAGATTAGCTATAAGGAAGAAATTCTTTACTCAGAGGGTGGTGAGGCACTGGCACAGGTTGCCCAGAGAAGTTGTGGAAGTGTTTAAGATGAGGTTGGATGGGGCTTTGAGCAATCCGGTCTAGTGGGAGGTGCCCCTGCCCATGGCAGGGGTGTTGGACTTAGATGATCTTTAAGGTCCCTTCCAATCCAAAACACTGTATGATTCTATGATTTGTTCTTGTTAAATTTCATGCCATTGCTGATGGCCCAGTGTTCCAATCTATCTAGAGTCCTCTGCAAGGCCTCTCATCCCTCAAGAGAGTCAACAGCACCTCCCAGTTTAATATCCATGTAAATGTACAAAGGATGCATTTCACTGCTGCATCCAGATCATTGATAAAAAAGTTTAATAGAACTGGCCACAAGTTTGAGCCTTGTGGAACTCCACTAGTTATTGACCACCAGCCAGATGTAGTCCCATTCACTATAACTCTTTGAGCCCTATCATTCAGCCAGTTCTTCACTGTATACCCGTTCATCTCACAACTGGATAGTTTGTCCGGAAGGATACTGTGAAGGACAGTTTCAAAAGCCTTGAAAAATTCAGAAAAGCTACATCCACTGCCTTCCCTTCATCCAGTAAGCAGGTGATCTTAACATAAAAGGATATCAAATTAGTGTTTTTCTTTCATGAATCCATATTGGCTGGGTCTGATGACTGTGTTATCCTTTAAGTGGCTTTCAGTGGTGCCCAGAATAATCTTCTCCATAATATCAGGTAAGAGCAACAGAGCCTTAAGTCCCTTAGCTCACAAAAAATGAGAAATGTGAAATGTATGGATTATTTAGGAAACTACAAGCAGCACCCATGCAGGTGCGTTTTCTTGCTGCTTTTGACCACTATGAGATCTTACTGCTAAATTTGTTGAAAGTCCCCAGAAGGGATCTGTAATGAGACATGCGCATGTAGATTGTCAAAGGTTTACTATACTGCCAGCAAATACTGTATGCTTTTAGTTGTCTCTGATGGAACATAAAACAACAGGTGAGTTATATTTAATAATCCACCAAAAAAGGGAAAAAAATATAAAAAAAATGAAGTGAAGAAAAGAAAATGGCTATTTCCATGCGAAGTGTGAAGATAGGAAGAAGGACCTTTTTCAAGTTGTGTGAGATACTTAGGATAAGAATTCAGCCTGTAATACGCTGTGTTTTTCTATACACCAGTACTTTCAGAGGACAAGTATTATAGATCTTTGGGCTGGGTGGGAAATTCCAGCAGGACTGACTTCCAAGTACTCGGGCTACTGTGTCTATCACAAAATCTCTCCCCTAAGCTGCATCTAGCAGTCCCAGTCTGGAATATCATTGTGGATATTTCTGTCTCTTCATTTCAAACTGTGACAATACCTTTCATTTCTGGTGCTCTGGTCAGTGGTCTGACAACAGACATATAGGGCATAAGTTGGCACTTTCCCCTGCAGTTATCCATTTTCAGTGGTATAGTATCTCCAAACTAGATAGATGGAGAGAGAGGGAGGTGATTTAGACTAACCCCTGTGTTTTTAATTTCTATGCTCTTTATGCTTTGGAGGGAGGGAAGAGGGAAATGTGCATAACTTGGAAATTGGTTGTTTGCTGATACCAAAAGACCCACATTAAAAACCTCCTAGACCCCCTACTCGTTACTTACACTTGGAAAAAACAAACAAACAAACAAACAAACAAACAAAAACCAATCCACCCCTAAATGGTGCACAATATTTGCAGAATTGAATATTATTGTAACCATTAACCTCGTTAGCCAGGTATATGAGATTTTTAAAAGCAGATGAGGAGTTTTAGCTATAACTCTTCTTGTACAGGCTCAAGGGTTGGGGGCAGCATGAATTCCAACTGTCTTTGTTTATCTTTTGCTCCTGTCCTGGTTCACTGTGTTTGTTGTTGATTCAGAGCCTGAGATTTTTATTAGATGTGTGTTATGCTAATTTCAAGAGGGTACTATCACTGACTATCGAACTAGAACTAATATGTTGTTATTGTAACATATTAAGTTCAGCTCTACTCCCAACCTCTCCTAAAACTGAAGGAACTCAAGATCCAGGTTTTGCTTAATCTCTCTGTTTTCTTTCCCTTCCCCAAATGATGTAGCATGTAATTACTTGTTATTAAAAAGGAAAGGAAAACAATTTGAGAGTAATGGGACATTAAAACCATTAAAAAAACTATATAGAGAATGGTGGGTCAGCTCAGAAACCTGCTCTGAGCAAAACCGAGTGCAGTTCAGTAGTTGTGCCACACAGTGTCATAGTTGGACTTCACTTCCTTCCACTCTGCATCTTTTCCCATTGTAGGTGACGGGATTTACAAAGTTAGAGAAGAGCAGTCTGAAATGTGGGGGGCAGCTGAAGTGCAGGAAGATGAAGACACTCACGTAGAAGTTCCTCTGGACCAGGTATTGATCAGACTTTAAATAAATGTTTTGTGTTTGTTTGTTTGTTTCACAGGTTGCGTGTGTTGTTTATTCTTTCCCCAATTTCTTTCAGGAGCACAGCAGCATTTTTTTTTTGGGGGGGGGGGGGGATTATAACTGCTCAACAATAGAGCTTCACTTATGGGAACTTTAGCAAATGTGACTTTCTCTGTTAATGTCAAACATCAGTTACCTTTTCACTATACATCTGTTTCAAAACTGATCTGAGAGCCTTTAGAGGGCCTCAGGATTTTTTACCAAATAGATGAACCCTTTATACCAGTGGAACAGCATAAAGGGACTATGGCATAGAATCATGGTCAGAATTCCCTCAGTCCTGAGCCAAAAATAGGCATGGATTTATCATATTTTTATTCAAGCTGCCAGCACTGTCTTCTGTTGAAACAACACAGTACTTAATTGGCCAGCTTAATTGGCCATCAAGACTGTTCTGGTTCTTGACATAAGGAATGCTGCAGCTGTTGTCTTTTCCCAGTGAATACCTGCCCTGGCCTCAGAGAGTTGTGTGCTAAGCACCGTTGGGATCATCAGCCCTGTTAATTGCAGTTGTCCTTATGAGGTGTTGTGATAATTAGGGTGTGTTGGATTGTACTGGTAGTACTGAAACTGAGGAAGAACACACTGCCTGTCCTCTTAATCTTTGTTCCTTATGACATCATGAAGCACATTGTGCCCTGGGCTTAATGTACAATAATTGAACTGAGAAATGATTAGCCTGTTTATTGGCCTCTGAAGGTGCGTACAGAATTCCTTGGGGTAGAGTAAAGCATTTGATAGTAAAAATTGGGTCCTCAGGTCTTAGTTTTTATGTTGAATGTGATTCTTGTGAAATCCAGGGACCCTGGAAACACAGCTGTACTCCTCCACAGAGATGCTACAGTGTAGTCAAGAGCTTTGCCCACTCTACTGACAGTCTTGCCAGTTTGCCTCAGTTACAGGATGGTGACAGTCACTGGAGAGGGAAGAACAGTTAACTGTCTGCTGCCTCTTCTGTACTTGGCAGTGGGAGCTGTGGGTGTTGATAGCTTTGCCAGTGAGCATCCCTTGTGCTGATAAGCTTGCAATGCTGGGCACTTGCTTGATACCTCTAAGCTCATGTGCTGAAGCCAATGCGTAGTCCACAGATGGAAATATTTTTCAGTTGCTACCAACTAATTTTGATACCTGGACAAGGAACTGTCATCTCTGGAAGCAAGTGTGTGTATGAGGGGGAAAAAAAAAAAAAGAAAAAAAAAGGCATGCACACTATTAATAATCTGATTTTTATGTTTTCAGAAATGCAAAAAAAAAAGCACCAAAATTTATTGAGAACTCAAGTCATGGTTTATTTCACATTTTAAAATTGCATGTTTCCTAGGTAATCTGGCAAGAAGCCAGGTCCTTCTGAGTAGCACTGAGTACTCTTTATTCACAGATAACAGGTTACTCAGCTCTTGGAAACATATAGCATTTTAAATGTTCAGATTCTTATTAATGAACATTTTAAATTGTTTTTAATTCAGTGATATAAAGCTTTATATCTTTTTCTTATCTGAAGTGCACTTTCTGTTATGTGCTAGAAGTATGGAAAAGGACAGGCAGACAGGTCTTGACTATCTTGCATAATGCATAAATATTTACATGCCAGCTTTCACTAAAATGCTGACACTTCTGATATGCTATCATTTTTCCATCAGCCACATAAACGAGGTGGTGAAGATAGAGCTTAGTTTTTTTTTTATTATTATTATTTTTATGCACCTTCTCTGTCTTGCCATTTGAAGTATGCGGTTGAACAAATGCCAGATTAGCCATTAACTAAACTTAGTGTAATACTGGCTAGACCTTATGTCCTGTTCTGTAAAATGCTGTCTGCCAGCTGAGAACACATTGAAAGAACAGGATTTGCTTTATTCCAGACTAGCTGACAGTTGTAATTGAACATCAAGGAGGAAAAATCAGTGTTTTGCCTAAAACCAAACCATAGCCTTCTGTTCTGTATTCTGTACCAAGACTTCAGCTTCCAAATACAAAATGGATAGTTTCATCTTTTGACATGCAGACTTACTCCAGGTTGGTTATTTACATCACTGTGTCAACATCTACGGGAACTGATGACAGACTATGAAATCAGCTGTGCAAATAGCAGGGAACAATGTGGTTGTACTGTAGTTCTTGGTAAGAAGGGAGCAAAACAATACAAGTTTCATATTTGAAATGCTAATTAAATATATTACTTTGAGTTTGCTGTTCCTAATATAGGTATATTTAAAGTAGCTTTTTCTGAGAGATAAAATTTTCCAACTAATGAAGTTTTGGAACAGACTACTACTTTTTATGTAAATTGTGAAATACAAAAGCAGTATTTGATACTAATACTACTGAAATAACACTGGAAATTTCCATTGATTTATCCATTTCCATAAGTCTGGTTGTTGTTCTCGTGCACTGAGCCCTTGGGAAGTGGGGTAAGCATGAGAGTTACAAGATACAAAATTGTCCACTTCATGATCCCTACAAGGAATTCAAGCATGTTGCTGTACCAGCCTTCTTTGCCTTGGGGGATATGATACCAACTATTAAGATCTAAGTGATGCAGAATGAATCTGAACTCTTTTTTTTTTTTTCCCCTCCAGATTCATCATCCCCATCTCCCTCTCTATGTCTGTGTTTATTTGTAAAAATCACTGAATGTTAAATTTGTTTAATGGGCATTGATTTGGGGGTCTGTTTTTGATGTTCACGCTCCTGGTTCTTTCACTAGCCATTTGCTTTCCATTATTCCAGATGTGTCCCCTGATTAATGCAGTCCTTGATGCCACTCATTATTTTCCATTTCCTGGGCTGTGATGTGATGTGAAATTGTGGAGCTCTCTTAGGTGCTCTCTCTCTAGGTGGAACATATCATCAGTAGCAGAAAATTTGCACCTTTCATTAGCAGGTTTCATTATAGAGTACACGTTTTGCTTTAGAGACCGAAGATTCACCTCAGTGTACAGAACAAAATGTTTATCTTCCATGTTGCCGAAGGCAAAATGTTAAAGTTTGCATTGATTAAACATTAAAACAGGCTGACTGCTTACAGAGACATTCCTTGATTACAAGGCTAGAACTTTTCATGAGGAAACATTTTGTATTACATTCAAAAGGATTTCAAAATGGCATTTGGAAAAAATACACAAAAACATTTTATGCTGAAGTTTTGCTACAAGTGATGCCACTGTAATTTAAACTTTCTGGATTTTGAGTGCTGACAAACCAGCAGATAAGACATTTCCTTGCCTGTTTTTCTTCCAGCTCCACTAATTTACACTTTGCTTTTTTTTTTTTTTTAATTGTTTGTGCATGAGATATGGAAACCTATTCTGGTTGGCTACTTTCAGCTCAGAGTGAGAACTGAGTTCTCTAGTTTTCCTAGTTTTCTGCATTAGATAATTGTGATTTCTGAAGCTGTAACAGCAAGGCCTGATCTTTTCTTTATAGACCTGTGCAGCCAACTGTTGGAGGGCCTAGATTCCTCAGAGCGAAGACTGCAAATACAGTTCTATTATAAAATCAGTGTTGATAGCACTTTGAAAGAAGTTCCCTCTCTCTGTGTGCACCTGTCTGGAAAAAAAAAAAATCTATCAATCTTAGAGCAGACAGTTTTTCAAATTGCTTAACTTTCAGGGTGGTTTTCATTCATTGTAGAACAGTCTGTTTATGGGGAAAAAAAAAAGTATATCTGCAACCTTTGTAGGGCTTCTTTTGAAATGCTTTTAATTTTTCTCATTGTCTATAGGGGTAAAGGTATGAAGTTTAGGCAGGTTTTAATGTACTCTTGGAAAATGTTGTTATGGAAAAACTAAACATGACTATCAATGCAATAGATGGAGAAAAATACTCTTGGCTTAGGTACATCTTAGAAAATGACGGATCTGATCAGACGTATTCTCTCTTCCATGGCCTTCTACTGATTAGGGAGCTGTGCACACTTCCAGTTACCACACAATGAAACTGAAGAATGGATTTTGAAAACCTGTTTTCAGTATGCTTCAAGTTACATAGCTTCCATTCATTCGGGTTAGGCTTCTGGGTGCTATGACCTTACAAAAATTAGACTCTATGGACTCAGGTGTTGAATTTGTTGTAAAAATAACACATCCGACCCATAAAGAGGTTGGAGTTTAAAGTTGTTCATTGTGGTGATAAAGACATTTTTTGCCTCCAGGAACAACAGCACATTTACTATGTGGGAAGTGTAAGACTGATGAACCTTAACTATTCGTTTGCTTGTTTTTAAGTGCTTGGGTTTTGTAAATGATGTGGAAGAGAAGAGGGCTGCTGTCACTTAGCAACCCTGCCTGGTTCAGGAACAAAATGTTTTGCTGCTGGAATCTGTGCAGTGCAGCTACAAAGCATTCCTGGCTGGGTGGGAGCAGGGGTAGCTCTGTTCTGGAGACAATTGCTGCAATCAAAGTTAAGTGTTCCTGATACCTCATTTGTGAGATGTATTCATGCTGATATATTTGTGACCATTAAGATTTTTGTTGTCTATCTCATTGTTTGTCTGTTGTGACCATTAGCCAAGTAAACATTTACAAATGGTCTCAATAAAGGAAAATCATATTTTACATTGATGGTATAAAATAATTTCTACCTTAAATGATTTGTGATACTGCACTTTTCAGTATTCTAGTATCAGTCATGTACAAACCTACTGAGAGATTACATTAGCATCCCTCGAGGAAAAGAAGCCAAATGCTTCAATGTCTAAAGATTTCCTGACTTATTGCTTTTGAATGATGATGGCATTTGGTAATGTAGCTCTTAATGAATGATAGCATGATGAGTGTAATTAGAATACATCTTTCTTTTTTAAACACTGTGTTTTTGTTGAGATTAAAAATACCATCAAGCAATCATACTTCTTGAATGCAAAATGAAATTCACTCTGTTCCTCATAAACCTGCTAGTAAGTCAGCAGGTTTCCAGAAGGCGAGCTGGGGCCATGTTTTCAGCATGAGGTTGAGATTGATTTTAGTTGTTCCATGTGCCTTTGGTTGACTATACCTTTGAATATATGCAATTCTTTTGTCAGTGAGTCTTTTTAGTGGTAGTCTATGACAAGCAAAGAATTGTGCTTACAATCATGGAGATATGGTTTGAAAAATAGTTAACTAGTGTAAAACAAACAAACAAACAAAAAACACAAACAAAACACCCTAATATAAAATAAATAAATAAACAAAAACTAGTGTTGAAAAAAAAAACCACCCTCAACTGAGTGACTGCAAAAGCATTGTCTTCACTTAAAGAATGCAGTCAGCTGCAAAAGGAAGAATGTTACTTCATATTTTCCTGCAACCATACAGTAGGCAAAATATAACCCTTATTATGAATAGCAGGAAGAATGAAGATAGTCCATCACAGTCACTGGAAAGGTTTCCTGTCCTAGAAGTCACTTAGTCCTCTATGATTATTACCCCAAGGAATAAGAACGTAATCACCTCATGCTTCTCCAGTCCTAGGTTTATTGCTGTTGGGTTCAAGTTGTCCTGTGTCCACATCACAAAGAACAGCAGCATTATAGTAACACAGGAATACTTTTTCTCTACTTCGTTGCAGTATACTATGTTTAGTTACCTTTGGCTAGATCTGGCTGTGTGCTTCCAACAAATTTTAGAAGTGCCATTTGCTTTCTATTGTCATCCTGGAATCTCTCATGTTAACACGTTGATATTAATATTTGTTATTCATGTTTCTTTAGTTGAGGTAGTAGACCTCAGTCACTCAAGTCTGGAGATGTAGCTCCGGAAATAGCAATATAGCTGGAAATAACAATATCTTAGATCACTGCAAGCGCTGACTGAGAAAGCCTGGGCTTATTTTTATTCTTTTCTAATGCTGTCTTTTCATTTGATGTTTGTAATGTTGTGCCAAGCAGGTGTCATTAGGCAAAACCAAAAATGCTTACTTTTAGCTGGAAGTGTCCAAAGTGTTTAATTTGTCCAGTCCTCCCCTGCTCTGGTCAGAATCCAAAGTTGCTAATTTCCATAGCAGATTGAAAATAGATTAGTAGGTCACATGTGGTGGACTAGATCTACAGATTCTTTGCTATCTTTATGTGCTGGTAATTACAAGAGTTTGCTCAAGTTTGCTTTGCATAGTAGCTTCTTTGCAGTGTCTGTAAAGACTTGGCTTGTTGAATTTCTATTTTAGTAGTAACAAGGCCAGTTTGATGTTACCAAGTGAAAGTAAGTTAGGAAAATAAATAGCTAGGTTGAATAAAAATCAGACAGAAACCACTGTACTTCAAAAAGTACATTTGGAGCCATTACTTATCTGATCAGGTGACCATGTAATACTTCTAGTAATTTGTCATTCTATGGATTATCACAATGGAATAACTTTTCCTTTTTGGTGCTGTGTCAATGGGGTATTTTGCACAGGCATAGTACAGGTGACTTACATTGCTACTTAAATATCAAAGCAAAAGCAGGGTGGTTCATCAAGAGGCTTCAGTCAATTGCTGGTAATGTTGAACTGGCTTTTACTAATATGCTGAAGATGATGAGAGATTTCTTTCGAAATGTTACTATTAGTGAGGTAAAGAGGTTTTTAAGACAGAACTTATAGATTGTAGGAGATTCCTGCCTCCTTAAAAGATCTGCTAATGATAGTAAAATTCCAAACATTTTTCATTAAGTGGGAATCTATCTTTTGCTCTCAGCTTGTTTGCTTTGGAGTCTGATGAGGCTGTGTGAGAGGCAGACACTTTCTATCCTGTGGGATTTTTACTCTTTATTTTGATTCAGACATGAGCACAAGTACATAAGTCAACTTGGCAGTAGGGGCAATGGTTCACTGAACAGTCAGGTGAATCTTGAAAGCTGAAACTGGAAGACAAATGACAAAAACTAGATAGCATGTTCATCAGTCTTGCAGGTTGTCATGAAATGATGCTACTAGCAGCATTATCTGTAGTGAGTTTCTGCTTAGTCTTCTTCAATATGGGATAAGATCCTGTTCCTCCCATCTGATGGTCTGCTGATGTAGGAAAGATGAATTGCTAAATGTCAAACAAATCCTAACTATGCAAACCTACACAGGTGTTTTGGGGAAGAGGAATGACGTTGTGTAAGTGACCAGTAGGTCTACGTCATCTCTCTTGCTACTTTTCTGTGGATGCAAAGATGACAGGTTGCAACCAGACTGATTGGTATGGCATGGTCTGGTCCATACATAAAACTGGGGAACAGTTTGTGGAAAATAACAATGAGGTTATTTTATTTTTAACAATATTTTATTGTGCCAGGAGTTTATAGAAAAATATGTACCAGATGCCAGAATGTTGGAAAACCTGGAATAGCTGGAAGAGAATATCTGCTTCTGGAATAATGAAATCACAGAATCAGAGAATCATTGGGGTTGGAAGGGACCTCTGAATATCATCCGGTCCAACCTCCCTGCTGAGCAGGATCACCTAGAGCACATTGCGCAGGATGGCATCCAGGCGGGTTTTGGATATCTCAGAGAAGGAGACTCCACAACCTCTCTGGGCAGCCTGTTCCAGTGCTCTGTCACCCTCACAGTAAAGAAATGTTTCTCATGTTCAGCCGGATCTTCCTGTGCTTCAGTTTGTGCCCATTGCCTCTTGTCCTGCTGCTAGACACCACTGAAAAGAGACTGGCCCCATACTCTTCACACCCTCCCTTCAGATATTTATACACACTGATAAGATCCCCTCTCAGTCTTCTCCTCCCCAAGCTAAACGGGCCCAGCTCTCTTGGCCTCTCCTCATATGACAGATTCTCCAGTCCCCTAATCATCTTAGTAGCCCTCTGCTGGACTTGCTCAGAAATGTCTGTCATGTTTCTGAATTGTTTGGCGTATTCTGTTCAAAAATGGCTGATAATGCTGCTGTATTTCCTTTTGTCAGAGGCCAGCAGAAACTGTAGATGAAGAGGAAAATGCAGAAGGGGAAGATGACAGGGAAGAGGAGGAGGCATATAAGCTAAAGGAAGAATATCCAGAAATGAATGGAGAGGAAAGCAGGGAAATTGTTAAAAAAAGAAATAAAGTGGAAGAAAATGAGAAGAAATTAAATGGGAATTATAAACACAATGCAGAAGAAACAGAGAATGTTGACCAAGCAGAGGAAGAGGAACTCACCCATTTAAATTCCAAGATAAATGAGGAAAATGGTGAGGGAATTCAGCAGTTGAACAGCCAAGGTAATTTTCAGTCTAAAGAGGACATAAAAGAAAAGGAGTATTTTGACAGTCAGAACCAGGTAACTGTTTATTTTTTCAGTTTGTTTTTCTTAAGTTACTGTTCCTCATTTGCGTCAGCTTTAGGCTTCTTCTCAGCTTGTCTCTAAGTATCTCACTACTGATAAGTCTCTGAGTGTCCTTAATAGAACTGAAATATGTGGGAAAAGCTATTTCCCATCTATATAGATTTGTTATATCAGTAATTACATTATATGCCCTCCAACTGAGAAAGCAGATGTTTCTCATTGTTCGATGAAACTGCATGTCCTACTTCCTGAGTATGCTAGGCTTTGAAAAAAAGAAAAATCTTGCAATTTCCAAAAAAGCATAATCATTATATATTTTCACACTTTATTGTCCTTTAGGACAGAGGAGAAAGATGTGTTCATGAAAACACAGTGCCTTATTATTTTGATGAGTTGACTTTCACAGAAGTTGTATTTCATAAAGGGTTTTTGCCATTGCTTTGTGGAAGTTTAATGTCTTTTTCTCAGAAATCTGAAGAGACGATGTAGATGATCAATGTCTTGAAAGCAAAGGGCTTTAGTCAGCTTAAAAGCGAATATCCAGTTATTTTAGGATTGCTGGTAACATGCTGTTGGATTAGATGAAGTTATGCAGCCCAGAAAAATCAAGTGGACTACCTTGAATGTCAGAATGTGGGAAACAAAGTGCTTGATAGAAAGAATCCATCTTTTCCTAGAGCTGGATCAAGTATTAGAAGCAGAAAAACTTGCTGCATATACTCTGCATATAGACTGCTGAAAAAGCAGACTCTGCCTCTCGGGAATGGTTTCTTGCTTCCTTGCTCCTAGTCTTCTGTTTCTGTATTACAGACAAAAACATTTTTTGAGGAAGTTAAAGAGAGCGGATTAACATTATCTTTTCTTTAACCCTGAATTTATTTTGTCCTCGATATATTGATGGATATTTTTTGTTTGTTTTTAGAAAAGCTGAAGTTATTTATGGAAGGGGAGAAAGTGAGTGAACATTCACTTAAATAGATGTGTGGGTAAATAGATATTTGATGAATTGGGAGGAAAACCTCTCATTTGAGTACTTTCTCCTTTGTAAGGTATATAGTTAAAAAAAATGTTAACGTGATCACTCTCAGAAAACATTTTCTCATGTTAAGAATTCCCTGTGGAAATGTTAGTACAAAATAACAGTCTATTGAAATGAAATCAAATCTTTGTTACCTGATGAAGTTAACAATACCTCTTCTTTTTTTCTAGGTTGATTCCCATATTGAAAAAACATCCACAAATCCAAGGGTGACAATCACCAGTCCACAGGAAAATGGAAAAAAAGGACCAGAACAATAACTATGCTGCAGTTGCATAGATATAAAAAATGTAATGAGTTGAAAATGAATACAATACTTGTATCACAAACATTTTTTGTGATTGATAACTTAAAATGGGAAGATAGGTTGAGTACCCATGTATTGCATCTTGAGATGATAATGCCATATGGAATGATAGAGAAAATAAATGTTAGTAGATATTAAAAGAGCATTGAATTATTTTTACAAGATATGACTTTCTGATGGAATTTGACAGGGAAAATGTAAGACTGTTCTGTATTAATATTAGAAATGTGAACTATTCTGTGATATAAAATGGTTAGCAGTAGCAGAGTCAAACATGTATATGATATTTTCGTTCCAGAAAAAGGATAAATAAACAAGTTAAATGTCAGAACATCTTTGCAGACTTGTTTAAAAAAAGAAAAATAATTTGTGACTTTTAATGAGGACATATGTAGTTTTTCCTTTAAAATTCCACGATATACATGATTCCCAGGCATAACAGTAAGATATAAATATAATACATTCCTCAGTTAAAGGACACAAAACATGGTGTACTATAATGAGAAGTCAGTCCTAATATTACCGAATAGTGGATTTTCAGTATATTAATTTGATCATTAGGTTTTGCATTCTTAAACAGCACTTATTTGGCATTGCGAAGATGTGTTGACAGCCCACAGTACTGCAGTTTCTTCCCACTTGCAGCAACAAGTTTTGTTGGTTGTCCTGCACCGATTTACTAAACAGTGAGTTGTTGTACTGAAAAAAGAATAAGGGAGAGGTATGTAGCAGATTAGTTCATTTGTATTTCAGTCCTTGTGAAATGTAATTTCTTAATGAAAAAAATGAAGAGGCCCAGATTCAGACTGAAATTGGTATGAAATCGTTGCTATTAATGGAACTATTTTAACATTAGGATAACCCACCAGTTTTCTGTAAAACTCAGAAGCTATTGTTATATTTATGAATCCTTTACACGCCCTTAATGCATGAAAGTATATTAACATATTTTTGAGTAAGATGGTTCCTGATAGGCTGTGGCTTAATTTGCATCAGTAAATAAGGCATTGATCCACAGTATTAGTTCTCTTAATGACACCAATCCCATTACTCTTATTGTTTCTCTGTTAGCGATGATTTGTAGTTCATGAAATACAGCCCTGAGCATAATTTCATTAATTATACAAAAGAAATAGTGAGTTTCCTTATCATTAATGCTGGTAAATTATTACTATGAGAAATTAAATGTCACTTTTGTTGATTTCATGCCATTAAGACAAAAATTACATTCATGAACAAATTGAACTTGAAGCACTGTTTGAAGAATGTGTAGAACCACTTGTCATGACTGAAACTCATACAGATATCTGCACTTTTCTACTAACTAGAAATTGAGTAGTTTTTGCAACGGAGTAGAAATATGCAGAGTATTGACAATGGAAGTGAAAAAAAAAAAAAGTAACCTTAAAAACCGTAGGAACAGGGTTAGAGTGGTTTGCCCTATGGTAACTCTGAAATGTCTGTGATTTGCGTGTCCTTTGTTGAACTGTCTGTCAGAGATCTAGGGGAAAATTACATCCATGGTTCAAAATAAGCTGCTAATTTAGGCAAGCTCTTAAGCAAATATGTATGCTTCTTTTATTTGATGCAGCAACTGAGCCTATGTTCAGATGTCTTTGATTTCATTGGGATTTAAGAAGACACTTAAAAATAAGCAGAAGTAAAACCAACCAAACAACAAAGTAAAACCCCAAACAATATGAATAAAATAGCTCTAAGTGCTAATGAAGAAAATGACACATAGCAATCCTCTAGATACCTTTGTAGCTAATCCTGCAGTGGAACAATGTACGCAGTAGTATAGAAAGCCATCAAACAATGCTAAACTGGCCAGATCAGGCAGCTCTGTTTCAGAGTACCTGCCAAACTTTCTGTGCAAAGACCACCAAGGAAAATGGCTAACACTGCATATTTACTCACTTAGAGCCAAATAGCTCATGTGCTTAAAAGTAAGCATGGTCTTAAATATGCTGCTGAATCAAGACAAACAACAGTGAGCTTGTATTTACCTTACCATGAATTAGCTCTTTTCTAGAAGTTAATGGTGTACCCAAATACAGGACTCTACTTGCTGCCATTGTATCTCAGGTTAAGACTTGAACAACCTCTGAGATGTTCTTCATCCTCAGAAGTTTGAAATTAAATTGACATCCAAAAATATCTAATGGAGATACTTAATTAGGAGAATATTTACTTCAAAATGTTGTACTTAGAAACAATATTGAGAAGAAACAAGGATTTGTATAGTGACTCTCTCATTGTTTCCTATTTGTGGCTTCTGTCTGCCAATGGTTTTTATCATTACTTCCTTTTTCCCCAAAAGTTCAGTGTCTTCCATGCTTAAAGACCTACAAACATCAGTAAGAATTATTTAAATGCTTAAACTAAATTCTAGTGAACTGTGGTATGGTAATTGTCTTTCATGGGAACATGAAAGTCCCTATGAGTGCTGTTCTGCCTTTAAAATGTTTCTCCTCTGTTGTTTATCTTGTGAGAAAGACAGAATATTTTTCTTCAGAATAGCAAACTGGACTTTCTGAAAATGGAGATATAACCATTTTATCATTCCTTCTTACAGTACTGAAAACATGTATTTTTTTATCGGATTCCCTTATACAGAAAAAAATTAACTTATGCATAACAATTCTGATGTCAATATAGTAATTAAACAAGAAACATACAGGTTGTCTTGCTAATGTTTTGTGTGTGTGTGTGTGAATTTACTGTGTGATAGCTTACATCAGCTTTGCATGAGAAATATGTTATTTTGTTAAGCTTATATAATGTTATTGTATTAAGCTTCTAACATTTCTTTCCTTTTTTTAAGAATTGTTTTCTTGTTTTGATGTTATTTTTAAAAACAATTTGCTATTAAAAAGAACTAGCATACGAACACTCCTGTTTTTGTTTCATTTCAAGACCAGTTTGACATTAAGTCTATGTTTGGATGAGTGATATTATTTATAAACCTGGTGGTATTTTTAGCTGTTAGGATACTTCCATACCTAGAACTTGAATAAATAAATAAATAAATAAATAAGATTTGTTAGTTATGGTATTGCAACTGTGAAAGAAAATATGCTGACAATTTGGCTGTCATATAGTCTACAAATCTAAGAATTAATTCCTAATTTTCAGCAAAGCACTAAAGCATATACTTAAATCCCATAAGGCTGCAGTTTTCATTACATTTTATTTAATGCTTCAGTGCTCTAACATGTCAGAGCCAAAATAAAGTTAATTTCTGGAAAGAAATGGGTGAAAATAAGGAAAATGTGTTCCTCCCTCAGTCTCATCTAAAGTAAAGCTAAATAAATCTGCACACAGAAGAAAAAAATAATAAATGCAACTGTTTGGGTTTTTTGAAAATCCTGAAAAAAGGCGCATTTCTTGGGTATTTTGATTGATTATCTCAAAGGTACGTTAAAGTAGTAGATAATAAATGTAAGTACAAAATGAAGTATCTTGAGGAAGAATATATTTATTAAATGGTAACAATCAGAATGATTTAATGAGATGCAACTCAAGGACATATTGTTTTGGGTGGCTGATAGTCTTCAATCTAAATTTTAATCAAAGAAATTGCTTTAGACATGGCAATAGACATTGAAGCCATCCAATGTACTTAGATTATTCTGTATGCACATATTTGCATGCATTAACTTAAAGGAGTGTGTATGAACATGGTAACTGAGTGCATTTTTGTGTGCTCACGCATACTGCACACACAAATAATTTGCATAAACAGTAACCTAGCAGTGGGGAAAAATACTATTGATTGTAGCTGAAATTTCCTATACTTATACAAGAAAAATATCAGTAGATCTAGCAACCTTTATAAAAGGGCGATATTTTTTAACAGTGTGTACTTTGGTTCTTTGCTGAGACAGGTTTCAGAATACTTGACGCCCTGAAGTAAAATGGAAATAGCAGCCTAAAACTCCCTGGGAGCTAGGCGAGTCATAAGGAATTGGAAAGGAGCTGGAAGATTCAAGGAAGAAAATATAAATCTTTACTACAGAATGTAACACCACAACATTCAAAATTCTTTAGTACTAGGCTACTGCATAGGTAACTTCTATTTTAAGCAATGGGATACCTTTTAACAGTAGGCAGACATCCAGCAACCTGTGCAGTTACTATGAATGCTTTCAAATGTTCATGTTTTCCTTGCAGTCATCTACAGCTATTTTCCAGGCTCCAAAACCAAAACATAAACATAAGAAAGTAATTAAAAAAAAAAAAGTTCAAGTCTAAATTCCTCTCCTGAACACCCCATTCCTAACACGAGTGATTTCCAGGGGAATGGCCCTGCTCTGCTCCAGACTTCCAGGTGTGCAAAAAGCACCAGCCAGATAGTTAAACCACCTAATTCAACACATTCAGCCTCAGTGGTTATACTGGTATACTAGCCCAGTTTCTCTAGGCTGTCCAGTTTGAGACTGGAGAAAAATTGCCCTCCAGAGGATGGTACGAAATAACTGAGATCCTGGCTGAGTCACCTGTAATGGACTGTCTGGTTCAGCAAGCAGCTTAAGAATTAGCCTAAAATTAGATGTTGTTGAAGAATAAAGTCCACTTGGGATCCACTTAAAAATACTTCCCCTTCATGTCTTAATTTCAAGCAGCTGACTTTCACAGGAAAGAGAAACTTTGGTTGGTACTTGCAAGAGGCAGTCCTGCTTAAATAGCATAATGTAGCTCCCTTTGCCACAAAGTCAGGGTTTTTTTGTTTGCTTTTAAAACAAGTGTGAAATAAAGTATAGCTTGCAAAGGTTGTGTGTAAATTAAAACCTGTACTGTAAAATGGCAGAATGCTGTTATTAACAGAAAGCACACAACTATAAAGAGAGTTGTGTATTTTTCTTTGTAGTGGTACTTTTGGTTTGGGGTTTTCTCCTTCAGCCTCTTCACAAATGAACATTGGGTACATGAGGCCTACTGAAAAAAGAAGTGTGAAAAAAAAATTAGAAACTGACTGCTGGATACTTGATTGTGGCAGCTAAGGAAGGTGCCAAATACAGAGGCGGAGCCTAGCACCATGAACCTGAATGTTTCTGAAGTCAGTGGAGTGACCTGCGGGCATCACAGCTGTGGAGGCTGTAACTGAGTGAAGAGTTTCATCAAGGAGGCTGTGTGTATAAAGAGATACAGAATTAATGCAGGAGTTACAGATCAAATCAGTGCTCTTGCTGTAAATGACAAACGGTCCCTCCCCGCCCCCCCATCAGCCCCTCACCTGAATTGTGACCCTAAATCTAAAGCACTTCAAGCCTCACCATTCAGAGTAAAAAAACACTCTCTCAATGGTGGGAGAGTGTGTTGAGACTTTGAACAAAAGGTTTTATAAGAAAATTTAAAGGGAAACTGTATTTGTTAAGACTCACTGCATTGCTTTCAAATCTTGCAACGTTAGGGCCACTTCTCTCTTCTTACCCATCCTGTCTATATCAAAAACTAGAAAAAACAGTTCAGCTTTCAAATGTGAAAACATTTGAGTTTCTTTGTCCTTCAAAAACTGTTTAACTCTGCAGAATGAAAAAGCATTGCTCTGACTCCAAATCCAATGCATTATCTAGTAGAATAGATCCTGTCAAGATGTTGGAGAAAAATAAAAGCATAATTTTAAAGGATTTTACTTAAGAGGTTATTCTTACAGAAACTAGTCATTAAGACCTCCTGACTGCTCCCAACCTCCCCTTTCTCCTGTAGCTAAGCAAGACTCGCCCACGCTGTGACTATGCCTGATGCATACTGGTAGCTGGCCCAGCTGCTTACCAGATAAAATTTTGATGAGACAAACGTGGCTAGCAGGAGCAAGGGGTCAAGTTTGACGCTGGCAGCTCAGCCATCACCACTCGCTTTGTCACAGCAAGTCACAGTCAGCCTTATTTCTCTCCCTTCCAGGGAAGAAGCAGCAGCTGTATATGTTGTGGAGTAGTGGTGGCCATCTGAGCCCTCATCCTCATCTTGGTTCACCTTCCATCCCAGGTGAATTGATCAGAGGGGCTGAGGTTCCCTCTTGCTCAGTTGCAGCTGAGCTGGCTGGAGGGGAGCTGCTGTTGCTCAGCTGGAGATAATCCTGGTGGGACTCTCTGGGACACCTAGGAAATGGGTCCTATCTCTTTGATGCTTTCATGTGCTGTTGCTTTTTTCTCCTGCTCTTGAGGAAAGAAAATATATTCAGGCCTCAGCATTCACTGATATGCAGATTTTTCTGCTTGTCTCAGTAGGGAAGGACTGCTGATTTCACTTGAGAGCTGATTTAAATTTCCTCTGCCCCAGTGATGAAATGTTGGTGTTCGAGATGAGCAGTTGTAACGCGCTCCAGATACCCAGGCTGGTATCCTCACGCAGAAGTTAACCTTGTTTCCTCTCTTGCCATGGGTCATGGTTTCATTACCACACACCATCCCTCTGTTTCTCTGCTGCATTTGTTTCTTCCACTTTGGCTGTGAGAAATCATCTTTCCAAAAATAGTGCCCGTGCTCTACATTATTTGTGGGTTAGAGATTGTTGGTGCAAAGTGAGTGTCCTAGGAAAAAACTGAGCTTTGCACCTTCCCCTGCCATTCTCTTGTTACTCCCTTAGAGTTAGCAAGAAACAGGAATTAACTTGGTTAGCCAAGGTCTAGGATTTGTGCCCATTGGATAAAAGTAGTCTCTATCCATAGAGAAGGGGAAATGAGCGAAGGCTATTTCTCTTTCATGAAACACAAGGCCTAGTTCAAGGTGACCAAAGGGTTCATTGTTAAAAGTCTGCTGACCACATGGCTTATCCCAGGACAAGGAATTTAAGGTAGTGAAACCTCTTCGGTGCTTGTGGCTGGGGATTTCATCCTCAAGGACATCTCTTCCACAGCCATGCTGCTGTGGCTGTAAATAGATGCAGGGCTTAGGAAAGAAAGGTCAGGGCATGAGGCTGCTGAAGAAGGCAAGGAGAGAAAGGGCAGCAGGTGCTGAAGTCGTTATGAAAGCAGGCATGGAGAAATAATGATGCTCCAGAAAGGGTTCGCTCCATTTCACCCTTATAGCCTTAGACTGGAGGCTGTGTTTAGCTAGACATCAGCATGAAGTTGCAAGTGATTACTGGAGCAGCATATCTGGTGTACCGTTAAATTGACTGGCTTATTAGGAGCGTTTAAAAATGATCTTCCATCTTTATTTGCAAAAACCCATAAATGGTAAATAATGGAAAAAGTAGGCTTTCGAAGACCAGCTGCAAATGATTAGACAAAACAATAAAGCCAGTTACTTGCTTGCTGTTTCTTCTGTTTGCATGGCCATGAGAAATGTTTGCCTGACTTATTGTTAATATGCAGAGATTATTTTCATAACAGTCCCTCTGTAAATTATCTGAGAGCAAAACTGAGCTTTGCCCTGCTTAATGTACATCAAGTGAACTAATACAGGAAACACATGCTGTGTGGTCTGCCTTGTGTCCAGATAAGAGCTGAGGAAAATGAGGGTGTGGGTGGATTGTTTGCCCAGGCATCAGAAGGCTCCATAAGGAGCACACAGAGTCCCTAAATACTGGAAATAGGAGGATGCTACATGGGTCTCCTCATATGTGATGATGCTCCCTGGGGGCTAACTATGCTGTGGGGATGACCTGGCAAAACCCATATGCCATTTCTGTAATGATGTGTGGACATTAACCCCAAGCAGCTGGAGCAGTTTAATGCTCCCTAAAAATGCCACTAAAAACACCGCTACGAGAGCAGTGGGAGTGGTGGGATGAGGAGGGGGCAAGTTTGTGCCTCCAGAGCCCATTCAAGGAGCATCGTGTTGTCTTGCTGTCCCTGTTGGGCAGTGTGTCAGCTTAAGAGAGCTGCCTGCTGTGTAATGGCAGGATCACCAGACAGTGCTGAGTGAGCTCAAGCGCTAATTCCTTTATTTTAGCCCTTTGATAGAAGGCTACTGACAAAGTGCATCCAACTTTGGCTCTTGCAGTCTTTTGCTGTCTCCAAGGGCTTTCAGATACCTGGGGGGGCTGAGCAGCCCCCCCTCCCCGAGTGCAGGCTCTGTGTGCTGCTCTCCCCCTGCCAAGCCTCCCTCTCCTCTGGCTGCTGGTCAGGCTGCTGCTGCTGCTGCTGCTGCTGCTGCTCTCATGAAGAGCTGTTTGCTTGCACTTGTGCATAATTGCAAACCTCATACTTGGAAATGGCAGGCAGAGGCTGTAGCAGAAACTGGAGAATTGAATGTGCTTATAGGCAGCTCAGGAGGAGAGAACACTTCTGCTTCTCTGCCTTAGCTTGTGATTCACTGTGCATGGGGAACAAATGGAAAATAGAGGGGTCAAGGCAGCCTGCAGCGGGGAGGAAAGAACAGACGTGAAGAGGAGCTTTTGCAGTGTGGTAGAGGATGCAGACCTAACGACCGGGAGAGCATGTATTAATCAAAATTAAGTCACTGATTACCAGTCAGGCTGCAAAATGTGATTTCTTTCACCACAATTGCAAAGAAAATGGTGTTGGGCTAAAAGGGCTTTCATTATAATTTTAAGCCAAATAAGGCTAGAAGGGTTAGAAATAGGGTGAGCATGAAGAAACTGACAGAAACCTGTTTAGGAGGAGGTCAGTGGGTGGGGAAAAAAAGGTCTCTGCTGTTCAAGCCATGATTTATTTGCGCTAGTTAATCCAGCAATATGTCCTTTGGAAAAGTGATGGCAACCAATGTCAGGAGGTGAAGTCCAAGGCAGTCCTGGAGTGGAGTGCATGCTCTGTGATTCAGTGGACATGGGAAAAGGGAAAATATATACGGCAGGGAAAAGATATGAGCAAGGACAGACTGTCCTCAGCCTCACTGGCAAGTTCCCAGAGAGCTGGGCTGCCCTTCATTGCTCCCCACCTGGAGGAAGTATCACCAGCATTTTCTGTGGGAATAGCACAAAGCACATCACCACTGCTCTTTTGCTGGCACTTCAGTTCCTGTGCCAAAGGCTGAAGGTGCTAAAACATTACAAGGAATCAAATCTCAAAAACTTTTCTAACGTGCCTTAAACTTTCTGGTGTATGACTTCTTAACATAAACAAAATAATTTTATGCTCAGTATTTCCATAAAAGCCCTGTGTGGAACAGAAACTCTGTTGTGAAGGATTTCAGCCTTCGGAGGTGTCAAAAAATTTGTTGGAAAATCTCTCATCAACTGAAACAAGGGTTTAACAAGACGAAATGTGTGTGGCACCATTAGCTGTTACAGCGTCAGCAGCTTTGCTGCTGCTAAATCCCTGACACATTTCCTATCCCAGCAAGCTTCAGTAAGATCCTTGAGGGTTTTTCTTTTTCTTAACACCTGAGTAATGCCATGCATGACTCATCCTTTCTCACAATGTCAAAGATGTTCAGTTCTGCAGGAATGATGCACCGTGGGTCCAAACGGCTGTCGGCTGTTTCAGCTCCGTTCACTGTCAGGTCGTCTTTCCAATGGACAAAAATTTAACAACACTTGTATGTATTTATGTGTGGAGTGTGTTTAAAGGAGAACTGTATTCCCATATCGCTACTTTGGATAAACAAGCCCAACCCATGCTTTCTTTTTCAACTGGATTTTCAGCCCAACTTCCAGTACAGCGTTAACAAAATGTACATGGAGAGATGCACTCAGTAACAGCTACAGGAGCTATCATTCTAATCTCCTTCAGTGAACTTCACTGTAAAACTTAAAATGTCACATCTCCTCCATGCACAATTTTTAATTAAAAACTGCATTGAAAAGGTCAGGACAGCTTGACTCTCTGCTGCCCACATACTGATAACCCAACAGCAGTGAAAGCAAGTAGTAGTAAACAAAATTCTTCTCAGCTTGAAAAGAAACTGATAAGGACTCTCTCCACCTGGAGTAACTAACAAACAGCAGTGGCAATGGCTCTTTTCCATGTACCACTCGTAAGTAATCACTACTGCTCATCCCTGATAATGAAATTCTTGCTGGCTTTCCTTTTAAATAATACACAGCTCCTCATCTTATCACTTTCCTCCTCTTTAGCACTATTTTCATCTGCTTCTACCCTGAGATTACAATCTTATATTTAAGCACTGGGTCCAATGTGCTTTTGCACTTGTAATATATGGGTGCCAATAAACTGTCAGCGGCACCAAAACCTACTTCATAGAATGAAATGTAATTATGTGCTTGTGACAAGCTCTTAGTTGTGCATCTTTTTAGTGCTAACATTTGGAGACTGCATTTGCATTGCTTAGATAGGCAGTTTTCATTTCTTTCAGAGGAAAATTTTACTTCTGATGCTATTGTTAGCCATGGTAATTACTACAGATTCAGCTGAAACTTCCCTACACATGTATTCAGGTTTATGTATGCCATGAAAGTCTGAACTGAGTAATGGAACATGACATGTTTTATCATCAAGGACAGGAGCATAGCTGTTACAACATACCTGGCATTACCACGTCGGAACTTTTTGATTCAGCACCAAAGTGATTTCCTCATGTAGGAAAGCTGAAATGCAGGCTGCATTTGAGTTTTGACTGCCAATTTCTCCTTTCCAAGTGAAATATTAGATTTATAGAGAAACTTGTCCGACTAAAAAGAGATTTTTCACAAATGTCATGATTGGCTCACGCCTAGAATTTTATTCAATCCATTCAAAAAATAGACAGAACTATAAGGTGGCACATATTGTCAGAGAATACAAATGTCACATCCTCCTTTAAACAGTTTAATTTAAATCCATAGATTAAGACAGTGAAATAATTGCCCCAGGTGAGAAAATAATCAAGGGTCTTCGATGAAAGTGTAAGTCTTCAGAAAAGCATTTACACAAATGTATCTGGTAAGCATAACTTTTCTATCATCTATAAAAATATAAACAGCATTTCAAAATGTCTTTAGATAAGTATGTTAAAGTCATCTAACATGGCATTAACGTACTGACAGAAAACGGGGCCTGGGCATGTCAAACTGCACCTAGTAATCCATACCCAGCCAAAACTAAAACAACCTGTATGTGTTTCAAACATAATACAACATAACAGTAGAAACAATTTCAAACCAAAGATAGACAAGTATGATGTTCCTCCTTTCATATGAATTCCTTATCTTTTTTTTCTATTATTACTATGACAATGACTAAGAGAAAAGTGGCAGTTCTGCACAGGCTAGTTGTAACTCTGGAACAAGTATAATTTGCCCTTCCCAGAAAGTAACCTGACTGGGAAGTGAAGTGTGCCAGGATCAAACTAAGGGCGCTCCAATGTCATGTATGTTTTACTTGTGCATTATTACTTTGATGAGGACTGTAGCATGTGATAGGAGGACAAGTGCACATTACAAGGGCAGAACCTTGGCTCCCTGGACAGCAGAACCAGGCAGAGTAAAGAGTATTTTAAAGACAAGAAAAAACAAAACACCAACTCATCTAAACTTTAAACAGTGCAATGTAAGGTATTCCTGGTACAGCTGTCATAAATGCACCTTGTATTTTCTAGGGATGCAATCTGGTAAGCTAGACACCTAATCATCGTTGCAAGGACTTACTGGTTCAACACAGATTAAAATGTTTGAATACACTGCATATATTGGTCACAGGTCTAATCACAATTTCACTTCTCCCAGTCCTAAATTTGCACTGGAACAGCTTCCCAATCAGCTGTGAATTTGTATAGCAGAGCACTTGATGTTGTAATTGACTAGCATGTATGCCAACAACAGCTGATATTTTCCAGTAAAGTGATCTACAAGTGAGAAACAAAACCAAAGGGTCAGGTTTCAGGTAAAGGTTGGACATTTTGAACTCTGGACAAAGTGACAGGTATCTTTGATTCTCCGGGTGCTGGCGCTTTTGTGACTGGGGTTGCATGGGCTTTTACATCTGCTATTCTTTCTTTAAATCTTTGCTGGAGGTACTTTTCTTCTTTGGAGTAACTTTTAGCAAAAGCAGACATCAACAGACATGCTGACATGGCGGTCCCTCCAATGCAAAACAAGATCGCTCCTGCCAGCTTGCATATATCAAGGGACCCATTAAACTGAATGGCACGAGTATCCACCACAACAAAATCATCTTTCCCAAGAGCTTCGATTTTCGGTGGCACAAGAAAACCCACTACAAGAACCGTTAAACCGATCAGCATAAAAGCCGTCCCAGAGATGAGTCCGACCTGGAAAACAAAGAAAATTAAACAATGAATATGGCCTTCTAGTTTTCTGCCAGTAAGCGGTTCTAGAGAACATTTATCTTTTACAGTGCCTTGCAGATACTTTTTTTTGTTGTAAGCGAAGGCTGATGTTTTCCTTTTGTGTGGCTCTACTGGAACTAGAATATACAGAGGAACTATCTTTTTACAACTCATATAATTCAATATTGACATTTCTGGAAACACCAGAATACACATCTATACTTCTACATAGCACCTCACACCCAAATGGCCTGTCACAGAAAGGATCACAGTTTAACCCCAGTACTGTGTGACTGATTATTTCTTTAGCTTTAGGTGGTGCTTAGCACCAACTGTTCAGGCCCCGATGATAGTCTGTGTCATATCCACCACTTGCCATGAAGAGTTCACAGAATACTCCTAGCACAATTTCCATTAGTGCAAAATTTGATTCACACAGGATGGGCTACCATCAGAGCAGAAGGTTTGGATTAGATTACCTCCACAGCCCCCTTCCAACCTCTGGTATTCTCAGATTCTCTGAAGTTCTCTGATATGAATGGAGGTCTTACTGTTGTTCTTAATCCCCAGGTCACATGGTTCCACTGTTAACCTACCATTGCCATTTGTAATTATCTTACAGGACTATTAAGCTCTTGAATTTGGAAAACCATGCCCATAACAAGACTTTGAGGTTTCAGTGACGTGGCTCCCTGTGACAGAGAAGCTAGAGGATCCAAAAACCCCAGAACTCCCCTGGAAGCTGATGTATCTTGGTTAAAAAAAAAAAACAAAAAACTAACAAACCAAACCCACACGCTTTTGTGTTAAGACAGATAGTTACTCAGTCATCTCAGTGAAACCTGAGCAACTGAATCCCTAAGATCATTAGTTACATGTGAATATCTCGACATAGGAGTTTCTCTCTCCAGTACCCAGCAATGGGTAGTACCTTCCAGAATGTAGAGCTCCACCTGCTAGGCGATCTCTGGATCTGAAAATCATCCTCATACTCCCATATTGAAGCTGTGCAGTCCTCATAAAACTGATGCAGGTAAGACCGAACTCCATAGCGTTGGTAACCTCCCTCGGTGCTGCCCTGCGTGTGCTTGGTCCCGCAGATGTCAGCATAGGAGCTCATCCTTCCTACCTGCAACAAGAGGTTTCATGCAAAGCAGATCTAATTATTGACGTGGCAGGAGATGAAAGCTAGCTACACACGCTCCAGGTGACATGAAGAAAAACAGCCTTCGTAATGAGCCTGGTAATGCGTGCAATGACTCAGCTGAAGCAAACCCAGGGCACTGAGCATTTTGGTGCAGCACAGCCTAAAGACGCTGCATGAACACTCTCTCCCATATGCAGGGTGCCTGGTCCCCAACCTTCACACTAGCGCGCTACTGGGTTTCTGTGGAGATGGAAAAAAAGCAGATGTCAGGTAACAAAAGCCATCATCCCTTAAGGGCTCAAACTGCCTCTGAGGCAGACTCTAGTTCTATCAGTTCACTAGAGTTTGCAACCTTACAAAATTTCAAATTGCTGGACGAGTTTTTTTTTTTTAAAATGTTTTCACCTGAGCTTTTGAACTTTAAGACTATGTGCTGACGTAACATTCATAGCCGTAAGAAACGCAGGCAAAGTAGGTCCCAACCAGATCGAAACTCTACATATCCTGCACTTAAATACAGATAGTTGAAAATGAAAAAGACAGAATGGCACAACAGCACCGATGTGCTCACCTAAGAATGAAATGCAAATACTGAATTTGTGGCAAATTACTGCTCCCTTGGAGAATTCAATACCCAAGCTCCTGCTGACTTTAATGAAATAAGAATTTTGCCTGCTATGGAAACTGCTAACAAAATTCCCTGTTTTTTCCACTTCAGTGAAGTTATCCTAACTTAGAAAATTAGTATTTAACTATGCAGGTCTGAACTTGCACAGGTATGATGCTAGTGAAATCATTAAAGTAATACCAGCCCCTCAAAAACTTGAGCAATAGGTCAGTATTATTTAAGCTGAATGGCTTCTCTTTAAAGAGTTCAAAAAGTCTTAGTCCAAAGGGAAATATTAATTCATACCCAAATCTGAATGTCACAACTCAATTTATCAACTTCAAACAGCTTCAGTGGGTTCACTTGACTGCCACAGCCACTGCAATTTTACTTGGAGGGAGGGAGGGAAGGAAGGAAGGTTTGATGTGCTCATTGCAGCTAGGACCTCTGTTTTACAGCCTTGCAGTCCCTTTGCCCTTCAATAATGTCTGATCTTGCTGGGTACGAAATACCCGTTTATGCAAGGGAAAAAACAGACACTGCTGCATTTAATTTCAGCAGAAGCCAAAATGTGCCAACAGGTAATGGCAACCATTTGAGGCTCTTGGCTGGTTCTGAAATCAGCACTGATATGATGATGACCTTCTAAGTTTTTGGAATTTGGTTGCATTCTTGGCCCAGTGAGAAAGGGCTTCGCTGTTTCCTCTTCATTGTTAACCATCTTGGCTTTTATTTACTTTGTATATTTAATATGTATTTAGTTTGGGATTTCATGACCTCAACATCTTATGATTGCAAGTTTCTCTACTGCGATTCAAGGCAAAGTTTCAAGGCTCTCAGAGAAGTTATGGCAAAGATGACATTGATAAAAGAGCTTGAAAAAAACTAACCTTTTTCAATGCTCAAAATTGCTGATCCATAGCTCTTTTTGATAGAACAACAACAAAAGAGCAACATAGATATGCAGGACATTGTCATGTGCATATAATCTGAACCCTTATGGGGAAACCCTGGAAATTATTCTGCTTTTCAAGCCTGGTTGTTCTTTTACAAAGGTGGTCTTTTTGTTTCCCTTGGGAGTTTCTCCTTCTATTTATTCCTTGACCAAAAAGAAAGGAAATAGTCCTCTTGTTTCACTGCCACTATTTCTTCAATAGCTGGCTAGCTGCCATTTTCCACAGGATAAGCACTGAAGAGAGCTCTGTCTACCCACTACAGATAAAAAAACAAAAAACAAAAAAGAGAGAATAACTCAGGGTAAAAGGAGAGCATGGCAAGATCATCTATATGCAGAGTTCTACAAGTTGACAAGAGACAGCAAAGTATGTTTTGAGTGTTTCCATGAGAAATCATAGAAAACTTCACCATTCAAAGGAAAAGTAGCAAATGATATTCAGTAAAAATGAGAAGTGGCTTAACCTAGAAAAAGTGTTCTGAACTCCTAGTTAACTCCTATATACTTCCCAGACAGTAAAAAGTCATCTTAGTTGTCACGTACCCATTATCTGTGCCCATTCAAAGAACGAGGGGAATTACGTATGCCATTTGCCAAAAATCATCCTAAACTGGTGCTGAACCTAGAACCAGAAAGCACTGTACCTAATCTCAGTGTAGGACTGCACATCACAACAAAGCCACAGTGTATTTTACCATAACCGCCTCAACTGTCACACACAGACTCACGCAGCCTATATCTCAATATCACTTAGGAAGAGGTTACACCCATATACCTGAACCTGCCTTTGGTTATTGGTAAGCAAGCACTGCACCTCCCACATCACAAAGAGAAGAAAATAAAGAGATCAACCAAACCTTTGCAGAGAATCATACTTTCAGGTCCTTACTCTGATCTTTATTCTCATATCAAAGCTACCTCCTTAAATTACATGCAGCTGTTTGCCAATTTAATGTACTCAGGTGAGCATATTTAGTGTCACACAACGAGCAGAATAGGAGGCACTTTTCCTGGATGTAATTGACTTGACAAGGTCAAGGCAGGGAAGTACCAGACCCAGCTGCCACCAGGGAACAATTTTAGAAGACTTTTTTTTCCTTCCAGAATTCTGGAAAGAAGGTGCAACACCAAATTCATGAATTTGGATTTTCTTAAATTAATGTAACTGTAGTAAACTAAAGTTGCTGATTCAATGCAATGTGACAGAAACCTGTACAAATATATTTTTCTTGAATTCACTGCACTGTCTGTATGTTTACCTGTTGAGAAAGATATCGGGGGGACTGGTGTTTCTAATGATGAATTACCTGCAAGAACCCCATAACCCACAATCACTTATCTTACACAGATTCTTTTTCTGTAACAATCTAAAATGCTAATAGGTGGTTTTGGTCAGGCATACGAGCAAAATGATAAATAAGAGCTTGGGAGGTTGAATACTAGACAAAAGAAAAAGATATTTTGTCTGAAAGAGCTGTGACAACATCAAGTACTATGACCTTTTGAAATGGAAAAAAAAAAACTTGCCTAGATCTAGTCAGCATCACCAGTCCTTTTCAAGGGCTGCATAATATGAGTGCTACTGCACCTTTTCTTTACTTATCATAAATGGAAGAGTCTGAACATAATCTCCTACCTTTTGGAAAAATCTCATCCCTTAGAGAGGAGGAAAGGGAAGGCTTCCCAGCCCTATATGACTCACTGAAGCAGTCTGGTAATTTGGCCTAAGATGGTCTCTTTTCTCAGCTGCAGTGTAAACATTATGTTCTTGCTATGTACTGATGAGGCAGAGGAGCTGAAACAGTCAGAGCATGGTGGGAAAAAGCAGCTTTACATAAATGTTAGTGCCCGCATCGATTTACAGTGGGTGAATAAGTGCTGCAGTAGATATGTCCTCTCGAGTGTTGATGTCTATTTGCATGTCTCACCTTCATGGATGAGAAACTAAACGCTGAGATGTTGGGAAACTTGCTGGAAAGAAAGACTGACTGTTACTCAAATCTGCATTAAGCACGAGCCCAGAACACGCACCCAGGCTGCAGGAAGTCATTTATCCTTACAAGGTTTTCAGCGTCTAAACCCAAGATGTCTAGGAACATGCGGGATAGATGACCGCGGCTTCAGCGCACGCCACTGCGTAGCAGCAACCCATCCCCTAGCAACTTTTGTTTCCATGGCAAAAGCTGTCCTGTTTACCTTGAGCTTTACTATCCCCCACTGATCCACAGAGATGTAACCGGACTGGCGAGCAGGCAGGTAGAAAAGATGAGCATGATCCATGAAAAATTACCCGATACGTTTATCCAGCTCCTTCGGATTACTTCCCACTGAAGGGTCGGTCACGTTTTAAAAGCCGTAAGGGATGAGGAGGGCAGAGCAAATTCGGGGATGCCACTTCTGCATCCCGCACAGCCAACGCAGACCCCCGGCTCTGGGGGGGGGGTTCTGACAGAAAACCCCTCTCTCCTCTCCTGTCCCCTCCGCAGTCGCACCCCACGGCCCCCCGGATGCCCCTCCCTGCCCCATTTCACCGCGCTGACGGGGAGGCAGAGCCCTCCGGGGGGCGAGCACCGCAACGCGAACCCGGTGGCACCAGGCAGGGCCCCCCCCACAGCCCCGGCCCCAATGACAGCCTGAGGGACCCCGGCCGGCCGCGGGCTCGGAGAAAAGGCTCTGCGGGGCTCTCGGTGCCCCCCACGGCCGGCCCCGCTCCGCGCCCCGCGCCCGGCCGAGCCCACGTTTCCGCTGGGTTTACCTGTCCTCCCGCCGCGGCGGCGCTAGCTGCGGCTCGCCCGGCCCGGCCCCGTCCCCATCCCGCTCGGCGCCGCCCCGCACGGCCCCAGCGCGCAGCGCCCGCCGCGCCCTGCCTCGGCGCTGCAACGCCGCCCACGGCCGGGCCGGGCCGGGCTGGGCTGGGCCCGCAGGGACAAGGGGCCGAAGGCGGCCACCCAGTGAGCACGGAGGTCCCTGAGGCCCTGCCCGGCCTCAGCCGGGTGGCGGTGGGCAAGGCGTTGATGTCTTGGGTCTGCCCCGATAACGAGAGGTTGTGGGGTCAGCAGGAGGGGCTGCAAGGCAGGGAGTTTGGGGGAGTAAGGAACGGAGTGAGGGAAGAGTTAGAAGGCATGACAAGACGCTAGGGTGTATCCCGCAGAGAGGCAACGTGCGGTTCCCCTGGAAAATAAATACGTGGAAGGAACGCTAAGGAGTCATTTTAATATCCCACACTGAAATACATACAATAAAAATAGTGTCACTGCATGCAGGAAATACGGAAGTGCATCAAAGCAAAATGAGATAGTAAAAATGGAAGGAAAAATAAGTGGTTTTTTTTTTTTTTAATTGATTGAATTACTATAGTATCTCAGGAAAATAAAACTAATGGTAGTTTAATTAATAATAATGTCCAAGCTCCTTTAAAACAAACAAACTGCTCTTGATGACAAAAACAAACAAAAAGCAATGTTGGACAGTTCCAAACTAGGAATCTTAAGAATAGCTATGAAAAGTGCAAGTGAGGGAGTACATTCGGAAGAAAAAATGCTCATTTAGGTGGGCTTCATCCTCTTGCAAAGCTGAAGTGCCCTTTTCGTTTAATGAGCAATGACGAACATGGTTCTCCTAACCTGAGCACAGCTCCTTCCAGAGCAGTACAGTAATCAGTGAGTAGTATTAGCATACCCTAGCCCAAGGCAATTAACAAGGTATTAAACTGACAATTATTTGTGAAAAAAAATCCAGAAAATCCAGTTAAGCCATAAATGAACGAGTAACAGGACAGAATATCAGAACAGATTTTCTGTTTGTTTGTCCTGTAAGGACAGCTAACACCTATTTTTACAGGTAGTATCACTGTTAGGATTGAATGCTGCTTCAAGCTAAATCAAGTAGATGTATTCTATTAAAAAATGTAGTTAATCTATGTGAGCTGTCCTCTACTCACAAACATAGGTTTTGATTATTTACATAGTGACAAGGGAGATAATTACAAGATGAAATACATGTGTTAACTGGTACAGTTTTGTTTTCTTACACAGAAGGAATGTGCTCAGCAAACTATGACAAATTAGCATTGTAGCAATAGGGACATTTGCAGTAAAGCTAAAAACGACCCGTTAACTCCAAACTAACAAACTTTAAGATTCACCATTGTTAATCTCAGAAGTTGCTTTTAGTGCACATCTGGATGCAGCCATGGCTGGCTGGGAGGGGAAGGTGGGTTTTAGACATACAACCGTGGCTGCGTTGTGTCAATAAAGGACAATATTGTTTGCTATCGATGGACTTTGAGTTCCCTCCCTTCCTGCCTGCGCTTAGCACCAGCGGTAAACAGGTAGTGGCAGCTGTTGAAGTTGCTAGGTTCACTGCGCTCATCTCTGTTCTCAAGGACAAAGCGCACACACACCTGAGCTGGAAGATGGCTGTGTTATAGCTGGACACCACCTGAAACTAATAAATGAAGGAGGGAAAGGGGAGAAGGTATGTCTGCAGAAGGTTTTGGAGGAAGCTACAGATGTTCATTAGGAAGGGTATTAACTCAATCTGAGATTGGAACTGAGCTTGAAATATAAGTAAATGTGGTTATGAGAGATGTTGAACAGAGCAGTATAAATGTCCCATTTAGCCAATAAATTAGTAACATCAATGTAAAGATTTTTATCTTTTTTTAGAATACTAACACATGTAAGTCATACCTATGACTCATGATATGAGCTGTTGTTATAGGAAAGAATTTCCAAATCTAAGTTTTTCCTCAGTTTTCAGCTTTCGCAAAACTTAGACTATGTTTATACTGAAGATTTTAGCTGGGAGTGATGTGGAGAGCGAGCTTAATGTCTCTGTCTCTCAAACTGTAGAACTTGTTAGCTTGATTTCTTTCCCTTTTGGAGAAGGAAGCTTTCTGTAGCTTCCTCTGGTTGTGCTAAAGGTGTGTGATGGACAATAGCGAACATTCAGAGGAAAAAGTCCTGTATTGTCAAGAACTTCTGTAGGTGTTGGTTGCCATAGAATTTATAGGCTTCTCCCATGCTGAGGGATGAAGTGATCATGACAGCCAGCTTGCTGAACACAGCTTAGTTAACTTCTGGGAGCCTGTGCTGAATAGGAGGAATTACAGCTTCTGGGAAACATGCATTTCTCTTGTAGCAAAATACTGCAATTGGTATGAGGGTCATGTTCACTGAGTAGCAGATGTCTGTCCATATTTGCTTAGCAGCCTTGGCAAGCTTCCAGAGACTGTTCTTCAGTTTCATGTGCTGCAGAAAACCTTGGCCTGAATAATTCTGCAATAGTGACATTATTGGCACATTTGCCTTTCTTTTCCCAGTGTCTGGCTCACTTTCACCTGGAGAACAAGGCCCTGTAATGCTTCCACTTTCTGGAAAAACTTCAGTTAACCTGGGAAGTTTAAAATAAACTTTTGTTTTGTTTGTTTGTTTCTTTTATTTGTCTCTGTTTGTGCAAAATGATGTGATGTTAATTAAAAAAAAAAAAAAAGAAAAAAAAAAGTAAGAGGTCCAGAATAGAGGCCAAATCCTCATTCCACAGAGCTGTTTAGGGAAGGATACCTCCAAGTGTTTATGGGGAATCCAGAGCTTCAAGTCCTGGCCATATCCACCCTCAATTGGTTTCCATGTTTGGCTGCAGCATGACTGTGTGTGCAAGGAATTCCTTGACACCTCTCTCCCTCTCAGATGGCCTTCAGTAATAGATCACGGTAGCTTTATGAGACTTGTCCATGCAGAGCCACAAAGAGCAGCTCAGGTATCTAAAGGTGATCCCGCCCTTCTTCACTGTAAAGGAACAGCAGGAGAGAGGTGGGAGAGCTCCTTCCACTGCAGAAGTGGCTGATGTGGGCCATGTGGAGCAAGAGCTAATAGCTGTTGTTCTGCCCTTCTGGCTTTGCATCTCTGCAAGGGGCTGTTGCTGCTGTTTAGATGGTACCTCTAAGTGGGCAGAAATACTGGGGAAGAATGTGGCAAAAAAGGTAGAGGTCAGTTCAGGTCTGTAATGCTTATCTCCTGTTCTTTCTGCGGCCTCTCTGGCAGTTCAAAATAATGAGAAGAGGCTGTGAGGAGAAGGGTGCCAATTTTGCATCCCTTTCTGTTGTCTCTCCCATGTGACATTAAGAGCAGATGCTGCTCTTATGATGTCCTACATCCACACTATTTTCCGATAGCAGAGGACAAACCTGGAGGACAAATTTGCACAAGTACAAACTGAACACGCAGAGCTAACTTGGGAGACATGAATGCCTCTGTGAACATGTTGGGTTCTTGCCTGCCTTTCCCCTGCCTGAAAAGGGATTGGTGTCCTCTTCCAACTACTTTTGGACCAATGTCTGGTGAGACAGGCTAGTTCTGTGGGGGGTAGCCATTGCCATTCACCCTGCATACTGACTTGAATCAAGGACCCAGAGCAGCTGTCATGCACTTTTCAGTAGTAGTATGAAACTACCATTTTGATGGTCTGTGTTGATATCTGGATGTATGAAGGGCTCTTCAGAGGGTTTCCGTAGGCCTGCACTATGTTCCACTCCACCAGGTGACATCTTTTGGTTGTTCCTTTTAAATAGTACTTTTAAAACTTCTGATGTGGAGGGTAATTTACAAATTGAAGGCATGTTTTTTTTTTTTTGTTTGTTTTTTCATATTCTAGACAGATTACTGCCAGCTGCTCCATTCCCATTTTATCTGAGGTGATTTGGCTATTGATATTGCATAAAAATCTGTGCTTAGCTTCTTGCTTTTCAAATATTGCTGTATTTCCCAGAGCTTTCTTGAAAATGCTCTATCTAGCAAAAATATTCTGCCATCATCTTTTTATATGAGTTTGTCCCTGTTCCCTGAGCTGGTAACAGAAGGGGCTTTCCTGAGAATCCACACCATTTATCTAGGTGCTTTTTTTCTGTTTTACCCTGAAAATATATGGGATAGAAATTGTTAGTTCTCTTTCATTCTTGTTGTTCCTGGTGATTTTGAATATCCTGATACCAGGCAATAGTTTGGAGCTGACTAATCCAAAACATGAGTAGACAAGTGATTAAAGACTTGAAAATAACAGAGAGTTTGTATGATGGAGTGAACATTTGCCTGTGAGGGCAAAGAGGGATAAGAGCCAGGACTTAGAAGTATCTCAATGACCATCTTTACTCAAAAACTTCTTCCATTCATGATGTTTGTGTTTCCGCAGTTCAACATGAAATCTACTTGCTCTTTGACCTAGTTGTTTCCAGATAATCTTTGCAGATGCAGTGTGTTGAGGGGGTTTAGAGGCAAATAGCCTCTGAATTTAGATCCAAATGAATGTCAAAAGTGCCATTTTCCAGAAGTGTCAAGTGTTTGACAGCAAAAGTATGCAGCAGTGAGCAGTTTATTTGCAGCAGCTAGTACTACCACTAGACAGCTGTGTTGTTTTAAAATATGCTGCGTATGAAGATCAGTGACTTGGGTTAATATATAAAATTTGGTTTCTCAAGGGAAGAGTAATTCAAAGAGAAGGGCAGGTGTGGGGAAAGCTATGTAGAATCAGTTTAAGAAATTCTACCTGCTCGGTTTTCTTGAAAAGAGATGTGTAAGATGCATTCAAATACTGAACATCCCCATCAAGAGCAGACTTAGGAGAGTGCTCAGCTCCTAGTGAGACAGCTACTTAGAGGGTTGAGTTTTCAGGTGTGCTGAAGCGTGGCTGCCACGTGTGGGATTTACTGTGGTTGAACGAGTTAGGCCACATCAGATGAGTTTCTGTCTCTGCTGTGTTCCTACCTCCTGTGCATAAGAGGTAAAACGTGTGAACCAAAGCTTCTTTCAGTTACTCTTTTATATCTGTCCTTTCTGTTTGCATATGTCAGGTTTCTAATGATGCTCAGCATGTCATACTCTGCATTCTTTTGTGTTTTGGTGCCCACATAGAAATGGCAGTGTCTGAAAACTTGACCTCTACTATAAGTGTTGAGAGTCATGAGGGTAACATTACTAACCACTGTCAAAATGTCTTGGAGTCCTAGTATTTTATCTGTCTGATTGCTATTCCAGAAGTCATTATGCTGTTTCCTATCAGCTTTTGATAAAGTGCATGACATTTATAATGCAGTCATTGTAAATTGATAATGTAATTACTCTGTGGTTGGTCTCTCATATAACTTTATGCATAATCTGAATGTTAACACAGCAAAGTGATGGTACTACACAGTCTAAACAATGTTAGTGGACTTTTAAAAGGCATATTGTTATTATAAGGCCTAAGATGGGACGGATAGCATTGCAATATTGTTATTGTCCTTGTATACTGACAGTCACTGTGAGTAACTGTTAATCAGATGGGAATTGCATTGTGTGAAAGATAATGCACAAACTTCTGTGCAAAGGTACCTTATCATTCAAATAATTGTTTATTGTCTAAACCAGTGTAATCACCATAGCTGTAATACCACTACATCAAGTAGTCACTGTATTAAGTGCCAATTGTTAGTCTGTCATTGTCTATTAGTCTATGTATCTTCAGAAAACACTGCTAGATTTTAACAATGAAAGTCTCTCTCCAAACAGTTGTTTCTCTGAAAGAAGTGAGGAGGAACAGATTAACAGTCTCAGCTCTTGTAACCAGCTATATAATTACTTTAAAGAGAACACATCAAATTGCAGCCCAAAGACAGTGCCTATGCTCTTACAAGACTCTCTGGAACTTTTGACCTCTATTTATAAGAAAAAAGCCCCAAACCATCGGCTGAGGAGAGCACGCACTGATTATTTGCATGATTTATAGACGTTATGACAAAATAAACATGTCAAATGTGTCCAAGGTGTTTGAACAAAGACATGAGGGAAATGTTATTTTCTTTTTAGTCAGCTCAGTAAGAATTGTGTTCTGCCTTTGACTCTGGTGAATTTTGGAGAGCATGGGACCAGTGGGTGTACAGGCAGGAACCATCAAGAGAGCAGAATGCAAGCTGTTATTTCTGGGTTAAAAAAAACCTGACATTCTGTTGTGGCATTTTCTACCTTAATTAACCGATGATGCTCAGAAGCAAACAGGCAACAATCACAAGCAGCCCAGTTCCACTCTTGTAACATGAAAGTGGAAGGAATAATATGTGTTCTTTGATTTATAAAATAGCAAGGGTACTGTGTGAATATTGTCCTTTTGACATTACCTCCCAGTTGCCCATAGGACACTTAAAACACTGCTGCCTTTGCAAAGATGTCCCAAAGACAAATAGGTTGATGTAAATCTTCTCCTTGTGCCTATAGAGTTTTAAAAGACTTTTGATTGTAAAACCATATTTTACAGGGATTGTGGTGTTCTGCACTTGATAGAGGTAATTGAGTGTAGACCCTTTTCTAAAGTTGCTTTTTGCATTGCCACACACACACAAAGTTTTTTGTTGCTCCCCAGAGATGATTTACCTGCACTTAGCTAATAGTCTTTTCACTTAGCATAACAATCACAGATTCACAGAATGGTTGTGGTTGGAAGGGACCTTTGGAGGTTATCTTGTCCAACTCCTCTGCTCAAGCAGGGACACGTAAAGCAGGTTGCCCAGGACCATGTCCAGATGGCTTTTAAAGATCCCCAAGGAGGAAGACTCCACAGCCATACTGGACAACCTGTGCCAGTGCTCAGTTATCCTCAGAGCAAAGATGTGTTTACTGATGTTCAGATGGAACATTCTGTGTTCCAGTTTGTGTCCATTGCTTCTTGTCCTGGCACTAAGCACCACTGAAAACAGCAAGGCTCTCATCTTTGCACCTGCCCTTCATGTTTTTGTACATTGATGAGGACCCCCTGATTCGCCTCTTTAGGCTGAACAGCCCCAACTCTCTTAGCCTTTCCTCAAATGAGAGGTGCTCTGGTCCATCATCTGGGTGGCCCTTATTACTTGTATATTTAAATGCAGTAGGAAAACTGTTGTGTGAAGACTTCATGAGAAAGCAGCATATGTGTTCCCTAACAAAATCTGTTTCACATTCTCCTCCCTGCTGTTCACTTGCTTGCTATTCATAGAATGGTTTGGGTTGAAAGACACCCTGAAGGATAATCTAGTTCCAACCCCCCTGCCATGGACAGGGACACCTCCCATTAGACCAGGTTGCTCAAAGCCCCATCCAACCTGGCCTTAAATACTTCCAGGGATGGGGCATCCACAGCTCCTCTGCGCAACCTGCTCCAGTGTCTCACCACCCTCACAGTAAAGATTTTCTTCCTTATATCTAATTTAAATCTACCCTCTTTTACTTTAAAGCCATTACCCTGTTACCAAAGTATCTCAGATAAAACCCTTAATATCAATGTAATGTTAAGAAGCAGACATTCTTTATTAAGGTGTCGAATGCATGCGGGATCGTTCCACTGATCATGCATGCCAGTTCAGTGACGCAGGTAGGTTATATTAATGTTACTTGATACATATTAATTGTTTATTCTTGGAGTTATTACACATATTCATTACTTTCCCCAAAAGTATTTACATAGGCTCCTCCTGGTTGTGAATGCACCACAGCCCTGGGCAAGGGTCTCCAAAGGTCTTTAAAGACCCCTGGGGGTCACAGTCAAGTCTTTGCTGCTCCTCCTTGTCCCGTGGAGGTGTGCACAGTCTCATCTTTCTTCTCAAGATTCTCCATTGTGCTGTTTCAGGAGATAAGAATAAAGAAGCAGTCTGTTTCATGCAGGCAGTTCCATATATTCCCATTGCAAAGCTTCTGTTATTTTATGCTTAGGCAGATGCTTTAGAGTTAAGTCAGCATCACACAATTGTTCAGCTTTGAGCTCAAATATTTACAGTTATGATGAAGAGTCTGTTAGTGGTAACAACCCCTTGTCCTATCCCTACACTCCCTGACAAAGAGTCTCTCTCCAGCTTTCCTGTAGGCCCCCTTTAGGCACTGAAAGGTGGCAATAAAATCTCCCCGGAGCCTTCTCTTCTCCAGGCTGAACAACCCCAACTCCCTCAGCCTGTCAAAATAGGACAGGTGCTCCAGCCCATCGATCATACTCATGGCCCACCTCTGGACTTGCTCCAACAGGTCTGTGTCCTTCTTAGGTTGTAGGCCTCAGGGCTGAATGTAGCACTCTAGATGGTGTCTCACAAGAGCAAAGTAGAGGGGGAGAATCACCTCCCTTGACCTGTTGGCCACACTTCTTTTGACGCAGCCCAGGATATGTTTGGCTTTTTGGGCTGCAAGTGCGCATTGACACAAGTGCTCTCAATCCATTTTCCACCCAGCCTATATTTGTGCTTGGGATTGCCCCAACCCAAGTGCAGGACCTTGCTCTTGGCCTTGTTTGAACCTGATGAGGTTTGCACAGGCCCACCTCTCAAGCCTGTCCAGGTTCCTCTTGGTGGTATCCCTTCTCTCTAGCATGTTGCCCTCAACACACAACTTGGTGTCATCAGCAAACTTGCTGAGGATGCACTAAATCCCACTGTCCATGTCACCAACAAAGCTGTGAAATAATGCCAGTCCCAATACTGACCCCTGAGGAACACCACTCGTTACTGATCTCCACATGGACATTGAGATGTTGACCACAATTCTTTGAGTGTGACCATCCAGCCAATTCCTTATCCACCAAGTTGTTCAACTGTCAAATCCATGTATCTCCAATTTGGAGCTATTGTATGCCATTATATTCCAGCAACCCACAGGACTGAAAGAAGAGTAATTCCTCTGAAGTCAGAGATCAGGTAAGAGTACTTGGCAGTCCCGTGGCCCTGTATCCACCTGTTTCTGATGGTGGCCGATAGCAAGCACGCGCAAAAATTATAATAGGTAAATCATATAAGTTACTCTAGCCTCCTAGCTTCTGGAAGTTTGCACCCTAGGGCCTTCTGGACTAGAGGAAGTCATAGCCACCCTTTCATATTTAATAGCCATTAAAGAACTTTTGCTTGTGAACTTATGAATCTTATTGCTGTTTGAATCCATTTATACTTTTGGCAACTGCAGGAATAGGTTGTGGCCTTAAATCAGTGTGAAAGGGACTCACATGCCAGCTATCTCTGAAGAATGAGTTTTTAACTGGGAAGTATGTCACTTTTTATTTCTATGCCTTATAGATAATAGCATGCTCAGGACAGGTACTTGCTCTGGATATTTTTTGAAGTTAAAACTGAAAGCCAAGGCTCAGATCTTCAAATCTGCTTTGAGATCTCATTCAAACAACATTATCTTACTGATTTTGAAGGGAACTAAGCACTGAAGAACCAGTGAGATACAGTTAACTAAACAGTAAAGTTCAGTACTTATTTAAATCTGAGGATTTTAATATGTGTGGTAAAATAAAATACATTACAGGACATTAATGTCTCAAATATCTTTTGCTTAGTGATAAGATGATCATGGTGGCACTGGCATGGTTCAGTGGATACTGATAGCTTAGAACTCTAATTGGGTCACCAAATATGCCTTTTTAGTTAGCTAGTTTTAGGGGTTTTGAATCCAATCCAAATGCTCTACAGAAGTGGAAAAACTAACATCTTCTATTCATGACTGATATGCCTGGCATTCAAAGAAAAATCTTTAATTCTGTTTGCTTATGGTATCAATTTCAAGGCTGAAAGATACCATTACAGTTTTCTGTTCGATATCTTTCATAACAAAGAGCAATAATTCTGTTCTCTAAATCTTTCATCAACTTTTGGAATAATTTTTATCTATTACATAAATGAACACACAATTTTATTTTGACAGACTGTAAATCCACCGGAAAAAATGAGGTTTTGTAGGGGTGGGAAGAGGAGCTATTTTTTATTGTGTTCAGTGGAGAAAGAACTGAAAAATGGAAGGAAAAAGGAAAAATTTTGAAAAACATTTTAATAAAACACTTTATTCAAAATGGAGTATTTCAGGTCTAGTTTTGAAATGCCAAAATGGTTCTATTCTGAAAGTTAGTCCTTTGACTCTTTCATTTAATATAGTGGTTTTGTTTTGTTTAAAAAGTGGACCAGGATAGAGAGAGAAAAGGAGGTGTGACAAAGAAAAGAGAAAAAAAAAAAAAAAAGAAAGAATACTCCCAGAATGAAACAAAACCTCTCATCTAGTGCCAGTTCAAAATAAATGTTTATGGTTTGGCAACCAAACCAATCATCCCTTTGTTCCTCCAGGTCTAGCAGTGGTAATGACTTTCTTGGTTACTTATTCTAATGGTTAAATGGCTTTTCTTTTGTAGTGGTACATCTTGGTCATTATCTGTTTAATGACATTGAACTATGTCATTAGACTAGGGCTTTTGTAGGGTAGGCTTTTTCGTTGATTTGTAACACCTTCACTGCTGTAATCAACACTGGCTATTGTAGTAGAGGCAACCTCTGATAGCTAATGAATGTAATCTAAGAGAAAATAAGGTGTTGTGATAATGGAGTTCAAAGCTAATGCAAGTGCTAATGCAGACTAGAAATAAGGAACATTATTCTAACTGTAAGGTTAAGTAATTGTTTTAACAATGTGGCTAGGACTATACTAGATTCTTCCTCATTCTATTTCTTTATCAAGACTGGCTGTCTTTTTGGAAAATGCCTCAATCCAGGAAATAATAGGTTTCATTCAGAAATTGTCAGAAATCTTATAGTTTGAGTTATGCAGAAGATAACAGGAGACTTGTGTGCTTTTCAGGATTGTCTTAAAAGACAGTAATATGTCTTATTATTTATTGGGCAACGGGGTAGCCCTTTTGAAGTTGATGAGAAAATTGTCTATGATTTCAATAGAGTTCATATGTTACCACTGGCTCAGCAGTAGGTATTTCCTCAGTTTAAGTGGAATAAAATCTGAGTTTCTTTTAGTCTGAAACTTAATTGCATGAGTGGGGTTGATCAAAGTGCTTTGCTAAGATGTTTGACTTCCTTCATGGCTGTGGCAACAATGGCATTCAAATGTAATTTCAGTGCAGTTACATGGAATAATTGTCTTGTAGCACTCTGAGTCTCAGATTTCTTCAGGCTTGATGCCAGGGGCACTTTCAAATGCCTCTAGTACCTGCTGTACTGAGCCAGGTTACCCTATTTAGAATTACTACACACAGATGAAGAGCTGCAAGTTCTTCTAGGCTTTCTTTAGCAGAGAGGTTAGCTAGTTTCTTCAGATATTTTACGTTATTCAGAGGAGGTTTTTTTTTTTTTTTTTTTTAAATTAAGCTCATGCTAAATAATGAATTAGCATTTCAAAATAAGACTATTTAATTTCTTCATGATAAATCACAAAGGAAGAATTGGCTCAACAGAAAAGCCAATTAAAATCTGCTGCTGTGTTGGCTCAAGGGCCTCCTGAATGCATGATTAACACTGTTGTGCCCTTTGACTTCCAATTAATAGGTATTTATTCTATTACCCTAATTAAACACATTTTCAGGAGTACATTATGAGGTTCTCTCAGACCTGTTACCTGGGCTATAAAGGGAGGAAAAGCTTCTGTCCTGGTAAGGTCAGTACAAAGGTTGTAGAGCTGTAAAGTGATGAGTGTGAAATAATGCTACTAGTAAACATTTCTGTTTTTCTGCCCTACTCTATCCCCCTCCTCCTTTGGAGTGTGTTATAGTTAGTAAGTAGTTTCTCAAGCCTCAGCTTAAATTGCATACCACAAAATAGAAGTACAGTTAGTTTTAAAAATAAGCTTTGTCCCTGGGAGAGCCGCCTGATCTAGTTTGCATTGGAAGGAAAAAAGTTCATTCACTAGTTGTGTGTCAGCTATAATTTCATGTGCTTTTATATTGAGTGCACGCATTTGACAATGGTATCCCTTGAGAGGTAATGCTTGCATTGTAAGCTGACGATTATATACATATACTCATAGCTCTGAATAAAAAATTCTTCGGAAGTGCCAGAGGAGAGAACTGGGTCTTGCCAACATCTTTAATGATTACTGCTGTCTCCATCTGCTCCTGCTCAGTTTTCCTCTCTTGAGATTCAGTTTGTTTTGACTCTTGTTCCCCTTGTATACTAACTAAATTCATGCTGTCCTCATCTTGATATAGATAGGCCAGCAAGGAACTCACTGTTATGTGTGTCTGTTTGCTTTAGTAATGTATAGGCATTCTTCTATTATGTTGTTTTGTTTTGTTTTGTTTTGTTTTTCATGTTTCTTTGTGATCCTGATCTTGGAACTTATAAAGTAAATTAGGAAAATCTCTACTGGAATCCAAGACAAACTTGTTTTTGCAATCAGATGTTTAATTGGACCAGATATTTTATAAACTCCAGGTGTCTTCTTTCTCTAGAACATACTAGCCTTTGGTTTGCATCTCTTTTATCTGATGAGGCTTAAATGAAGTGGGTGCTGATGATTGAAAAAAGAGCACATTTTTCTTGACTTTTGGTCTGATGATTGTTCCGATTGCTTTGTTTATGAAGGTCATTTCTTTGAGGTAGCGGTTCCTTGTACCCTGTTTTTTCTTCTTGGAACATCCAGAGCCCTAGGAGGCACTGAGATAACCTAATGTACTTCCCAAGAAGGAATAGACCTTACCAACAACATATTCATATCTCATAGTAGACAATTAGCTCAATGAGTAACTCTGGATAACATACTCAGAGACTTGGGAGTGCAAAATGGAAAAAAAAAAAATACAGTGAAGTGGTCTTATTTTTTAGCCTGTTAGGTATCTTGGCACATGTTCTTCAAAAATCCATTCCATCCTTCTGCATTGCAATCATTTGTCATGTATGTTCAGCATCTGATATATTTTGAGTGAGTGACTGGAAATGATGAGAGGTGATGATGGAAATAGGGCTAAAGTGGCTTGACATTTGGTGAAGATTTCCAGACCCATGGATTTGGAGACCTGAATCAACCTATAATTTGCTAAATTATCTGGTTGTTTGCCTTTATATACTGTAGTGATTTCTCATTGCATATTAGCAACTGTACATTTTTACGGAAAGCCACAAACTATATCCTTAAGGAATAAGAAACAATATCCGATATTGAAGGCTCAGGTACTTTAGAAACGGATGGAAATTTCTGTAGATTTTCACGTTCTTGGACCAGACAATGAGTTTTAAGGAATGGAATATATCTGACAGCTTCATCAAGATTATCTGAGGTGGTGGTTATTGGAGATGGCATGATTTATGCTTAACATTATGTAGGCTTACTCTGTTCCTAAAATCATGTACTCTTCTTAGTACATAAATATTACAGAAAAATTAATAAGCTACGCTTCTGTTCAAACCTGTTGCGGTATTCTAGTGAGACACAGTAGTTTAAAAAGTATTTAGAGTGCCCTTGGAAATGAGTTTCATCTTATATTATGACTTACACAACTTTTCTGGTACTGATGTTCAAGAAGCATTTCTACAATCATTGCTTTAAGGTCTGGAAGTTATGAGAGAAAAAGGAATTTTGATCCCAGAATCTTTGTGGTTAGCTCTTATAATCATCATAGTATGTTATCATTATTATTATTTTTCATGGACATTTTATCAGGAAGGACTCCAAAAGTACTTATTTACATCCTGTTCCTCTATGGACTAAATTGATACAGCTCTGCTTGAAGTTGATAGAACAGTGATGAATTTGCTCTTCTTGAACTATGTCCATAAAGCCAGAAATTCTCTGACACGTGATTTGTACTGCAATACTTCTCATCTTACATAGAGGTTGGTGTTTTAAGGTGACTGGGTTTTATGAATACTGGTGAAGCGTAAGGTGGCAAGCTAGGGACAAGCTGTTTGACTGTTATGGGACTGTTATGTTTCACAACACTGAAATATAGCCAACAGTTAGAATAGACCTGTAGTCTAACAAAATTTGCTGCACTCATTGTTGATACTGAGCACTGTATGTAATATTAAGTATTGTGTGTCTGCAGTGCCTTTCCAAGACATCTTTGCTAGGTAAAGCTCAAAATGATCCAGAGAGATGCTTTTAGTAGAGACCTATCTAAATCTGGTTGGAGTCTAACAATATAATAAGGCAGATAGCTGCCTATTTGGTCACTGTTTGTCCCTGTTCCAACTGGATACTGCATGTCAACCATGTCAGAAAATTGGCCGAATAACTGTTGTGGAGGTCATCTCCTCAAGTGGTTAATTGGTACTGCTAGGTACTTTTCTGGATGGTGCTGATTCCAAGAAAAATACTCTGACACCAGCAGGTATTATAATGTCACTTATCTTTTGGACAGTGAGCTGGTGATGAAAGTGGGAAGCTGTTTGCCATCACTAAGTGTGTACTCTCCAACTGATCTAGATGGAGAGCTAGGACTTCCCATTTAGACTTCAATCCCACATACTACAGGATTTCCAGTCCTGGAAGAGCCCTTCCCCTCACCATCTTATCATGGTGGTTGTGTCCTGTAACCTCCTTTTTATTCTCCACAGTATTATGCCTCTCTTCTGGTGCAAAGAATCCTCTTCCTCCTACTCTTTGTGGAGAGAAAAATGCCTTTGCCAGGAACTGTGGAGCCGGACTGTAACCCTGTGGAGCTGGACTGTAGCCTGTTTCTTCAGCCTTCTGTGGGAATGTAGAAGAGTTGTAGCACTGGTATACTGCCCATTGCTAACAGATGCTCAGTTGAAAATTTCTCAAATATTTTTTATCAGGCAAAATACTGTTTTCTCTTGCTCATTGCTGGAATAGTTCAGGGATCTTTAAAGCATGGCTGACAATAGGCAGTGCTGTCTGGCTGTCTGGGCTCATCACAAGCAATATAATGTTGTGATCCGCATGACGGAAAATTCCTGATCATATTTTCTTCTTCTTGCTGTGTTCTCTTGCATAAGAAGCTATATTTGGAATCTGCCTTCCTTATCTGCTGACTCATCTGTGTCAAAAATAAAAAGAATTAGTCTTTTTTTTTTTTTTTTAAACCAAGGAGGAAACAGTTATCATTCTTACAATATGTGGACTTTCTTGAAAATGGAATCAATTGTCTCTGTAACTCAGTACTTCTATAAAGTACATGTATATCAGTAAATGAAACAGGCCAGGTCCTTCACTGTGGTCTTGGGGGTGATTTGGCTTGGCATGACTTCATCCATAGGGCTGTATGACTCTTTGTTCCCAGTTCCTCCACCATCCATGCTGCATATAAGAAACATGCTTTGTCCTGTGTTCTTGCCTGTAACCATGTCCTGACATTGTCTGGCACAGTGCTAGGTGGCATGGGCCAAAACCGCGTCAGGCAGTGTGCCAACAAGCAGTGTCATGAGATAGCCAGGACACAGGTATGAGTACTAGTTTGCTAGCGTAGATATAGTGGCAAGGGACAGTAACAAAATTCCATCATCCCTGGAGGTATTCAAAAGATGTGCTTAGAGACATGGTTTAGTGGCAGACTTACCAATGCTAAGTTAATAGTTGGACATGATGATCTTAAAAGTCTTTTCTAACCTAAATGATTCTATGATTCTGAAGATTCTGCCTGAATCCTGGAAGTTTTGGGGCTCTAAATTATCTGGCCCAGGATGCTGTGAAGTTATAATTACATTAAGAGCTAACTGGATTACTACAGAGAGGTCTTGTATTAGGCATTAACAGTTTTTTTTCTCAGGTGGTAAGGTCACAACTCAGCATTTCTCATTGCTTTCCTCTGTCTTTGGTCTCTTTTCTTGGATTCAGCCCTCTTGAATTTTCAGTACTGTGGACAAATACATTTATAAGCAGTGCTCATTTATAAATCTTAATGACATAGTGAATTTTGGATTCTTTTGAAAATATGTATGCTCTTAACTGTTTCTGCCCTGGACACACAAGGACAGTATGTATGTGTTCTGGACTCTTCTATTCATGTTTTGCTGTGTTTGGGCATTACTGCAGATCTCACCGAGGCTGACATGGGAGATCTTTTTTTTCAATTGGTTCAAGAGATATCTGGTAGCTAATTTTTGTGGTGCTCATATATCAGGAGAAATGTGTAGTCATGGTCACATAGAATCTAGTTTCAGAGCTCTGTAGCAGGTGCCCATGAACCTCAGTAAAAATACAATGGCTGAAAGTGAGCTTAATCAGGATTAAGACTGACTTCAGTACATCTGTGTGAATTGCAGTCACATTTTGGGACTGCACCAGGGCATCTGCCCTTGAATAACTCTTTGATGTTTTTACAATAGTATAATGCTAGATTTTTATTTTTATTTTTATTTTTTTTAAAGGCAGGGCTAAAGCAAATTACTTCAAATTGGTATGTGTTCATTCTGGGATGTTTAAAGAGTGAGCCAAAGCAGTTCTGGTACCATTAGTAGCTACTTTTTAAGGACTGTTACAGGATGGGTGTCACCTCAGAACAGGGAAAGGGTAAATGTGAGGCACGATTTTTAAAGTTATTGAAGAAAACTGGAGGGAAAGTAGAAAAACCTGGAAGAGAGCTAAAGGTGACTACAGACTCAACTAATCATCAATATGATGCTTTTGCATGAGGGAGATACCATTCTGGTTTCTAAACAGGACAGATGTATATAAGGTAATGTTCCTCCTGCAACAGTGGGGAATTGCTGAATTCTTGTATTTAGTTTTGAAACTTTCCAGAAAGAGTGTCAGAAGTAGTAAAACTAAGAGCTTTGAGAAATATGCCCTTTAAAGGAGGTATGAAGGAGGAATTATGTTCTGTTTCTTTTTTTTGTTTTGTTTTGTTTAAAGTAGCAACTGAAGTTGGTGCATAAGATTTCAAGAGTGCTATGGAAATGGGATTATCAGATGCCCACTAATGCTGCATAGAACAAGACATACTGTGCAGCAAGAAGAGTTTTAGTCTTGATAATAGAGACTCTTTCCTCACTGTGAAGTCAGCTGTACAGTTAAATATAGCTGTTCTTAAAATTACCATCCCAAAGAAGTTCCTTAAGATAAACCACCTCTGTCAGGTTTTATTCTATAATTAGTCCTGTCCTACATTTTATATGACTAACTCCCACAGGAACCAATGGGAGAAAAGTGTGCTTGAAAATCCCCTACGTTACACATCGAGGTGCTGATCTGTGAAAGCCCCTACATGATAGTGGGATTTAAATACCTAAAATACCCTTGAGAAATCTGAGTATGAGTCCTTCCAAGGTTTTAAAATGATGACTGAAGAGATGTGAATTTGAGCATAAATTGTTCCTATATTTTCTAAAAATGGGATTCATAAGGTGTTGAATCTCTCTCTCAAGGTGCTCTAGCCCCTTGAGATCTGTCTCCTCAGACACTTTCCTTTCTGTGACATGGTTGCCTGAACATGTCTGATATCTCAGCTTATGCTCGTATATTGGACTGAAAACTGCAGATAAGCTATGGCATGTATAAAGGTGGACATCCATTGATTCTTGCACTTAAAAGGTGCCTTCTGGAAATGTTTTCTCATGTGCTTCTTGGAATGGATGTTAGCAGATCTGGCAAGGGCACTGCAACTGCTGATCAAACTGTTGTTTTTGGAAATTCCCAAAGGAACAGTTCAGTTGGAAGAGACCTACAAAGATTGAGTCCAGCTGCCTGACCACTTCAGGGCTAACCAAAAGTTAAAGCATATTATTGAGGACATTGTTCAAATACTTCTTGAACACCGTATAGCATGGGGCATCAACCGTCTTGCTAGGAAGCCTGTTCCAGGGTTTGACCACCTGCACAGTAAATACATTTTTCCTAATGTCCAGTCTGAACCTCCTCTGGCACAGCTTTGTGCCATTCCCATGCATTCTGTCACTGGTTACCAGGGAGAAGAGTCCAGCACCTCCCTCTCCACTTTCCCTCCTCATGAAGGTGTGGAGAGCAGTGAGGCCGCCTCTCAGCCTCCTTTTCTCCAGACCAGACAACCCAAGTGTCCTCAGCCTCTCCTCATAAGACATGCCTTCCAGTCCTGTCACCAACTTTGTTGCCTTCCTCTGGATGCCTTTCAGGACCTTAACAACCTTTTTGTTTTGTAGAGCCCAGAACTGCACAAAGTATTCAAAGTGAGGCTGCAGCAGTGCTAAATATAGTGGGGGAATCATCTCTTTTGACTGTCTGGATGTGCTGTGTTTAATGCAACCCAAAATACAATTTGCCCTGTTCACTGCCAAAGCACATTGCTGGCTGATGTCGAAACTACTGTTGACCAGCACCCCCTATCCCTTTCTGCCGAGCTGCTCTCTAGCCATTCACCTCCCAGTCTGTACCTGTGTCTGGCATTCCACCCCAGGTGCAGACTGGCATTTGTTCTTGTTAAACTTTATGCCATTGCTGACTCCCAGTGCTCCAATCTATCTAGCTGCCTCTGTAAGGCCACCTGTCCCTCAAGAGAGTCAACAGCACCTCCCAGTTTACTATCATCAGAAACTTTCTAAGGATGCATTCCCCTCCTGCATCCAGATAAACCACCTGCAGTTTGCTAGGAGATGGTCAGCCTGTTCTGCTGGTTAGTAAGCTTTTAGAAACTTTGTTCCTGCAGTGAGATCATGTGTCTCTTCCCTTCTCAATTCTCTTGAGTAGATTGATACTCAAGCATGTTAATACTTAAAATTGATATTGTGACCTTTTGCTTCTTTTTTTCCCCCTCCTTTGCCTCATTAACAACTATACTCAACATCATGATTGTCCTCCTAGTACCACATACTCTTCATTTCAGTACATGTCTTGTAATTTTGTTAGAGCAAAGAAATAGCTAGCTGTGTTTGTTTAAATCCCTACCCTAGTGCGGTGTTTTTCTCTCTCTTGCTCTCATCAAGTTCAATGAGTGCTGCTCAGTTCCCTTTTGTTAAAGGTAATAACGGGCTTTCTTTATTCTGCATGCAACTTGCTCAGCAGTTCTATATAACGTTTGTCAACCATTCCTGCCACTCTGCATCAGAAGATTATGTATTTCCAGTATAGAATGAACAGTTTCCAGTTCTGCAAACAGCTTGATGTGGGGAAAGGACTTAGGAGGAATCTTAAGCTAGCAAGGAGGCTCCTCTCCCCTCTCTGCCCTCTCTTCTTCACACACATGATAAAGTTTGAACTCAATTCCTTCCTTGTACTGATTTCTTATAAGTAAATATTGTTTGGGAGTAGGATTGATTTTGAGCTCAGAAGCCTCTAGTGTAAGAAATGAAGTTGCACTAAGCTTCACTGTGTAACTAGTGAGGTGTTTGGTGCCCACTGGACCTGGAGAATGCTGGATGATGACCTGATACCACCCCATGACATTTTGCACGCTGAGTGCATGTGAAGGAGGTAGTTGTGCCTTCGGTCCTTATCCGTGAGACATCTAGAACAATGTAAGTGAAATTTGGAATCAGGCCTTGAACGAATCCACTGACAGAAGGCTGCCTTTCAAAGGTCCCTTCCAAAGCTATGCTTGCTTATCTGCTTTATATGCAATAAGCAACTGGATTTCCATTTCTCCAGTAGGTGACAGAGGAATGACAGGCATTCAAATCCATAGAAGTGGATACAAAACTACGCCTCTATTTAAATTTAAAGATTGGCACCAGAATCTGGCAGTGCATTGCTCTGATTGCTGTGATGACAACTTTAAGAGATTAGCTTTAAAAGAGAAGTGGGAACATAGTTTTCCTCAGCAAAGTAAATGAAAGGCACTGCCTTTGTGGGTGTTCTACAACTAAACTGCATTTGGAATAAGAGAGACCAAAAATCAAGTGATGGATGTTGTGATGATAGTAAATGCTACAAATACTTCAGGTCAGAATGCTGTTCCAAAGGCCATGGAAATAGTAGACAGAGCTTAGCCTGAACTGCTTTGTGTCTGGGTGTAAGCTTTCTCCTTCATACAATGATTCTGTCACTCTGTAGCATAAGCCATGCTGTCTCCTTCCCTGGCAGTTTGCAGCATTGTTCAGCTCAATTTTTAAGAAGTGTGCATGCCCTCCATTAAAGTAATTCATGCTGGTAGCTTCTTTCATGATTCATCAGTCTTACATGTACCTGATTCAGGCTCAACCTCTGACTTTCTATCAAAGGTTGCTTTTAATGTCAGAAAAAAGAAAGGTGTTAACTTGGAATTTCATGTTTCAAAAGTCAAATGGGCAGGTGCTCCTGCTGCATACACTGGAAAGAAAATTAAGAAGGTAACCAGCATTAATTATTCATGTGATAGCTGCTTCCTAATTTCAGTGTTAAATAGGCAGATTTCTGAAGTTGTAAACATACATGCAACCTAAAGCTGTGGAAAGGGCTGCAAACTCTTGCAGGCTACACACACACATAACCTGAAATTTACTTTGTTTGCATAAACTAAGGCTTAGCATTTTTTACCAGCTGGACTTTGATTCTATGTAGGTTCAGTGTTTGTCTTTATATTTATTTGTTTTAGGAGTTGTGTTCTCAACTGCATTTGAGAAGGAATATCAAGAAGGAATTTCCCATAATCACAGTCTCATTCCAAGGATGTTTGTGGTGGTTTCACCCTGATGGGCAGCTGAACTCCACCAAAACTGTTCCCTCACTCCCCCTCCTCAAAGGAAGAGGAGGAGAAAATACAATAAAAAAGGGCTCACGGGTGGGGATAAGGACAGGTAGGTTGCTCACCAGTTACCATCATGGGCAAACCAGACTCAGCATAAGGGAGATTAATATAATTTATTGCCTATTACTAACAGACTAGAGCAGTGAGAAACTAAAAGCAAACTAAAAACGCCCTTTCCCCTGACATCTACCCTCTTCTGTCTCTTTCCCCCTGAGTGGCACAGGGAAACAGGGAAATGGCGGTTTGCAGTCAGTCCATAACCCTTTGCTGTTGCAGCTCCTCTGTGGTCACTCTCCTTCCCTTCTGCAGTGTGGGGCTCCTCCCATGGGATGCCATCCTTCCCAAACTGATCCTGTGTGGGCTTCTTCAAGAACTGCTCCATGATGGTTCTGTACCACGGGGTCCATCCCCCAGGAGCAAACTGCTCCAGCACGGGTCCCCCACGGGCGGCAGCTCCCCCCAGACCCCCTGCTCCTGCGTGGGCTCCTCTCCACGGGCTGCAGCTCCGGCCCGGGGCCTGCTCCTGCGGGGGCTCTCCATGGGCCGCAGCCTCCTCCAGGCCACATCCACCTGCTCCACCGGGGGCTCCTCCACGGGCTGCAGCGTGGAGATCTGCTCCGTGTGGGACCCATGGGCTGCAGGGGGACAGCCTGCTCCACCAGGGGCCTCTCCACAGGCTGCAGGGGAACTTGTGCTCCGTGCCTGGAGCACCTCCTGCCCTCCTTCATTGACCTTGGCGTTTGTAGGATTGTTTCTCGTTACGTTTTCTCATTCTTCTCTCCCAGCTGCTGTTGCACAGCAGTATTTTCCTTTCTTAAATTTGATCTCACAGAAATGCAACCAGCACCACTGACAGGCTGAGGTTTGGCCAGCAGCAGGCCCCTTTTGGAGTTAACAGGAGCTGGCTCTTATCTGACATGGAACAGCTGCTGGACTCCTCACAAAAGCCACCACTGCAGCCCCCACACTATGAAAACCTTGCCACACAAATCCAATACAGTACTGTTTTTAGAGAAACACAGAGAGACCAGTACTTTTTATATACATATTTTGGGGGTATTTAAATAATTAGGCTAACTTTCAATTCCATTGCTAGTTTTGAGAAATATAATAATGAAGCCTTCTCCCTCAAGTACTACAATGGCATTCTCAATTTCCTTTTATTGCTAGTTTCTGTTCTTGGGAATGGTAGCATACAGAATTAATTTCAGTCTTAATGTTCCTGCTTTGTTACTTAGTGAAAATCTTTCTCATCTGCCTGGGTAGGTTTTGTTCCTCAAAATCCTAAGAGACAAGTTTCTTAGAAAAGCATGAAAGTGAGATTTTAATTATATCCTTAAAATTGTACTTGGGTATTAACCCCCTTTTAACTCCTAAAAAATATCATGTTCTTTGAGTCTTTAGGCTACATAGGCAAATTGCTGCAGTAACATCAAGCTTTGTGAAAAGGTTCAGATTCATTATGCAGAGAATAATTATTAAAGTGCTAGAAGCTACAGATATACTACTTTTTGCAGTTCACTTGATGTTACTGATTCTACAACTACTTCTGGGATGGTGATTTAGTCAATTATTAGAACTGCTAAGAACAACTGGGAGCTGATTTTGGTAAAAGTAGTAAAAAACCATGCTATACTTATAAAACTTCTCAAGCCATTTTTTTTTTTTAATCTAGTCTCTTTATTGATTAATGTGAATGGTGACAGGATAATAGAGATGCTGTATAAAAATATTTGCTGTCTTGTTTCAGTAATATAAATGCAATCTAAGGATCAAAGAAAAAGAGATAAAAATTATTCCAAGTCAAAACATCTCTGCCACTCTTTTGAAATGAAGAATCCACTTAGCAAGCAACTTAGATTTGTATATCATGCTGTCCATTGGACTATCATTAGGAAAATTCATATACCTGATATGAAAAACAAACAAAAACAAAACAACAACAAAAAAACCTGCTTGGTTGGGCATGAAGGGCAGTACAACCCTGTATAAGGATGTCTGAAAGGAAGGTGTTGGCTTAGGTGTGTGTGTGTGCATGTGTGTGGGTGTTATACTGCTGTGGTAAAAACAGTTTAAATTCATATCTTGGATTATACAGAAGACATTCCATTTTGATGACATAAAAACACATTTTGGAAGCCGAAGATAAAGCATCACAACTATCAATAGTGTTATCAATTATGATAATCAACTTCTTGTTTTGGTAGGCAATTCCGTATACAGAAATAAGAAAATACTGCCATTAGCAAACCTCCATGGTAGAAAGTTTTGTGCAAGGTTTGGTGCATCCACAGACTTATAGCTTGGAAATTGACAGGAATTTGAAAAGGAGAAGATTTGCACAGGTGATCAAGCATTCCAATAGTGGAAAACATTCTGACAAAAATATCACCTAACGGCAAGGGCTGCTAAGCGATGACCAAGGATGAACCTGATTGTTAAATAGGGGATGTGAATCTTTGTGTTCTGGGGCATAAGCTATGTTATGTTGATTGAAGGGGAGAAAAAAATTAAGCAGTTGAGTATCACATGACAGCCAGGTATGGAGTTTTTTGCACCTTTCTCTAGAGTGCATATAGATCTGGACTTGATTTCCGCATGGGTCTAGATGGACTACTTATGTGCTGCACACTGAGATTTTCTCTGTCCTTGTGTGGAACCACTTAATGGCATGCATATTTGACTTGTACATCTTCCATTGTAAGCATAGTTTGGCTGCTTTCCAAACAAGCCTGGATCTGCTACTCATTCTGATTCATCACTGTAGATTTAATCATTTGACATTCTCAGTAAAGAGACTCTTTGGGAGGCAATCAGTGCTTATCTTAAAAGAAGTCACTACAGGATTCCAGGCTATTATAATTAATTTTGGGGGATTTGATTTTTCCACTCCCCATTAAAATCTCACAGCAAAAGTTATTAAAAAAAAAATACACAAACACCACACAAACCAACCCAATCACTCCCCACCAAACCCAAAAACCATCCCCCCAAATGCTAAGAATTTTAAATATTCAGTCCGCATCTTCAAAAATTTCCGATTAATTTTTTTTTTTTAATATTTCTTTCAGCAGGAAGCAGACAGTGTGTTGTACATCTTTACTATATCCTTGATAGGGATATTCTCCATGATATCCTTGTCTGTAAATTGGAGAGATGTGGATTTTATGAATGGACCACTTGGTGGGTAAGGAATTGGCTGGATGGTAACACTCAAAGAATTGTGGTCAACATCTCAATGTCCATGTGGAGATCAGTAACGAGTGGTGTTCCTCAGGGGTCAGTATTGGGACTGGCATTATTTCACAGCTTTGTTGGTGACATGGACAGTGGGATTTAGTGCACCCTCAGCAAGTTTGCTGATGACACCAAGTTGTGTGTTGAGGGCAACATGCTAGAGAGAAGGGATACCACCAAGAGGAACCTGGACAGGCTTGAGAGGTGGGCCTGTGCAAACCTCATCAGGTTCAACAAGGCCAAGAGCAAGGTCCTGCACTTGGATTGGGACAATCCTAAGCAGAAATATAGGCTGGGTGGAAAATGGATTGAGAGCAGCCGTGAGGAAAAGGATCTGGGGATGCTGGTAGATGAGAAACTCAACGTGAGCTGTCAATGTGCACTTGCAGCCCAGAAAGCCAACTGTATCCTGGGCTGTATCAAAAGAAGTGTGACCAGCAGGTCAAGGGAGGTGATTCTCCCCCTCTACTTTGCTCTTGTGGGACACCATCTGTAGTGCTGCGTTCAGCCCTGGGGCCTACAACCTAAGAAGGACACGGACCTGTTGGAGCAAGTCCAGAGGTGGGCCATGAGTATGATCGATGGGCTGGAGCACCTGTCCTATTTTGACAGGCTGAGGGAGTTGGGGTTGTTCAGCCTGGTTGTTCAGCCTGGGGAGACCTTATTGCAGCCTTTCAGTGTCTAAAGGGGGCCTACAGTAAAGAGGGTAGGTTTGGATTAGATATAAGGAAGAAATCTTTACTCAAAGGGTGGTGAGGCACTGGAACAGGTTCCCCAGGGAATTTGTGGATGCCTCCTCCGTGGAGGCGTTCAAGGCCAGGTTGGATGGGGCTTTGAGCAAATAAGGTGTCTCTGCAAGAGGCAGAAGGGTTGGAATTAGGTGATCTTTAAGGTCTCTTGCAATCCAAAACGTTCTATGATTCTATGCTTTACCACAAGTGCATCTTTGACAGCATGGTGACTCGAGTATTATTTGATGACTAATGTGGAGCTGTCTTTTTAGTTGAATTTATGTTCCTAGTAGCTGTGAACATGTCAATAATGTGCATCCATACACTTATAAATGTAAAAAGGCCAGACAGGAGGTTTACCATTTGCACAAATTGCTCTGGCTACCACAATGTGTCAAGCATGTGCAAAAGAATAAGTGTCTTTATGCTTTTTGCTTCTGTGTCATATCTTATTATATTTGTGATAAATGTTGGCAGGTTTCCATGGTTAGGGAGCTGTTCATGGCCACTGTCTAGCCAGCTGCTATTTCTATGGATGTTACCATGAGCACTGATGGACGAAAATTCATATTGAATAGAAAACAGTCATGGAAAAAAGGCAGGAGGCAGAAAAGGAGAGACCAAGGTAATTGTGTTAGGGTTCAGGATGGTCTTGTAACTGAGGAATAGCTGTGGAACTGTATCATCATATGATACAGAAATATTCAGCATATATGCTGCAACTATGAAGGGTGGTAGGAAATAATAAGGCTCTCACCCTAAGAGCAAACCTATGGCTGTCATCTTATTAATTTAGGAGTTGTGACTCTTAAGCTCAGTGCTAGAGTAAAATAAATGTCATTCTCCCTAGACAATACAGTGTGTGTGTGTCTGTGTGTGTGTCTAATTTGCTCCTTTAGGAAGCATTTTGTTTATATACATAATCATATTTGTGTGCAGTATGGAACATGTCATCTCAGAAACACTACAACACCCAGGCAGCTTTACGGATGTGAGCAGTTTTCTTCACTGATATGAGGACAGCAAACTTGAATAAAAATATAAAAAAGTAGCATCAAACTCTTTTTGTGTTCTTTTGATCCAGGTTCTGCTGTGCAATGTTGATTCCCTGATACAACTTAGATACCACGTATTTGGGGTACATAAGGTGTAGAAACCTTATGGCCATGGGTCTTGGCCACTCCATTATGCAAAGGTGATCCTCTGCTGGCTGAATATTTTGAGAGGATCCAGGCCACTGACTAGTACTTCTGATGTGCTCATTTTCAAGGGTAGAAGCTCATGGTAGTTCTCATTCCAAACTGCCCGTGTTTTTGTAGCCAGCATCTTATGTCTTTCATTCTGCCTTCAGTTTTTCCACTTTTACATTCCTGTCTTCACCATTTCCTGACTCAAAAGCTGACTGCTTTTTTATGATGTGCCAAAGCTACTGTTAGAGTTTCCTTCTTGAGCATCTTTGTTTTGAGTTGAGTTGTTGCGAAGAGCACAAGCTATTCAGAAGAGAACACTGGAAGCACCTCCTAAAGTGAAGCTCTCACTTGAATGTAAGGAAAAGCTAAGAAGAGAGGTACAGGAACTGTCTACTGGGGGGATTTTTAAAAGTACATGTGTGTGGGAGAGAGGTGGCAGATGACAGTTCTTCATCCTCATGCCTTTTCATTCTTCAGCCACCTTCCTTCTTTTCGCTACTGATCAACCTAAATGGTGTCCTGACTTTTGTCTTCCTTCTGAGCAGCTTATATGTGTGTGAGGAAAGAGACATGTACAGGCTGCTGTTGTCTGTTATGCCTACTAGAGCCATTGTCTCATGTCTTTCAATGAGTGGCAGTTGGCCTACTGCGAAAGGTTTGATGAAAGAGTTTGGGGAAAAATGATTCCCAGTTGTCTAAAATGTAATCCCATAAGTTTCAGGGTTTTTCAAGTTCTTTCTGAATATGTCAAAAGTATTTCCCTAGATTATCAGCTTTTCTCCTTCTCTAAAAAGGGAAACAGAAATGTGAAAGTAACAAAACTAATTGTAGGTCTCTGAATCTCAAGAAAAAAAGTATGTATATAGTTTTTACATTTATTCAGTATTTCCCATCTTTAAACTAAATCTTTATCATGCCACACAAACTCCTTCCCCCCCCTGCTCTCCTCCCTAAATTATTTTTTTTTCCATGAGGTTAGTTCTAGATCTGTTCATTATGTCACTTACCTGATTCTTTGTGGTACTTTGTCTTCTATGAAAATCCCTGTAAGTTGCAATTGCATTTTATAATGATGTTTTACATCTGTCTTACAATTGTGTAACTTCGACAAGCCCCAAGGCAATGGTGAATAAGTTTCAGTAGCTTTAATAATGGTACAATGCTTCTGCTTTAAGAAATATTGTTTTAATCTGAAAGTTTAAGTTTTTAATGTTTCAGAACATTTTCCGCACCTTTCAATGTAGCATCTTTCTGGTTGTTGTTGTTGGTTTTTTTTTTTTCATCTCTTAAATCTTGATGAGAAGTAGTTGTAACATACTGTCCTTTTATTAAAATTTCTGATAACAGGAAATATTCAGTGTGGACAAGTGCAGTGTTTTCCCGATTAAGTCAATTGAGTCAGTACTACTTTTATTCCCACAGCTTTTTCTTTAATTTATTTTGAGGAACATAACTGGGGAGAAAAAAAAAGACTTGTTCTAGCTGTTAACTTTATAGTGGAATCTTACTAGACTGAAGGAGAGCATTACCCACAATATCATTCATGTTTACTTTTCTTGTCTGGGTTTTGCGAGAAATAATAAGATTTAGTGCCCTTTTTCTTATGTTGAATATATAAAAATACTTCTGACAGCCCTTTGGGTAAAGAAAGGCCTGTTTTGCTACATTTCAGTATGAAGGAAATTGGGGAAAGTGAACAACTTTGCCTTTAGAAGTGTGAAATGTCACTGTAAAAAGCTTTATAATCTCTGGTGTAAGATGGGGCAGCTGTTCTCAAGATTACTTTCAGGAGAACTGGAGACTTCTCATGTGAAATGTTTCTTTTGTTTTGCTGTGTTTTACCTTTTCTTGCTTTATTGTTTCTTGTTTTCCTGTTAGGTATGTTCATCACCTCTTGTATAACCTTGAGGTCAAGCTGCAGTGCTCATTAATCATAAAAATGTGTAGAAAGAGAAAAGAGCCTAGGCATGTCTGACTGTATGTGTAGGAGTGAAGAAGTGACATTTTTATGACTCCTTTTCAGACCAAGAAGCTTTTTATATCTGCAGCTCAGGAAGGGCTGGGGGCACTAAATCTTTACCTTCACACTGGGAACCTAGAAGATGGAGGGTGGAGGCTCAGTGCCCCGTGTGTGCAAATTCACTGGGTGTTCACAATCCATCATTCCCTACCACACTTGTTGAATCAGCTTGTTTCTCCTGTGGTAAAGGCTATGGAAAGGGTGTATGACATGGGCAAGAAAATAAAAGAAATGGAAGGGAGATAAAACACTGTAGCTGAGAGCAAATGAATGTGAAGTAGAAAGAATTAGAGCTTACGTTGGTTAGGTCACTTAGGACCACAGCAAAGGGAGGAAAACTCCCCCAGGAGAAGAGAGTCAGGCTACCTGATGTTGTTTAGTTTCTCGTTGGTTCTCTGGACACCTTTCCATTTTTTAAGGAAGTTCAGCAGAACCTCTAAAAGATAGTGACTTTGAGAGACTGACTTCTGTGCACGGGATAAAGGGAAGCATCCAACAGCTGGACGGAAGCTCAGGGTAACTGGCAGTCAAATATGTCACCTGTCTGTGAAGAACATAGGGTGGTTCCCACTGTGGCTGTGAGATCAGGAAAGAGGGTTGATAACAGCAGGTGTCCGCGATGCCTTTTGTCCTGAAGGGTTGGGTAAGGCAGAGAGTATGCTCATTGCAGATGGGTCCTTTGGATGTGGGACCCTTACAATTCCTCTGTTTTCTCTATGTTTTAGACTACAGAACTAGCTATACCACCTTTTTCACTCTTTAGCCCATGGAAGCACTCAAAATAGATATTTCACAGTTGATCTGTGGTGTATAAAGCAGCCCCAGCCTCTTGGGACTTGAGCCATGGGCATCTGAGAACTCTTCTGCTCAGCCTCACCACTTTTTGCAGTTCAGCTCTTAAGGCTGGGTGTAAGTCCTGGTGATTTACAACTCCGTATGGAAAACGATAACAGTAAACATATATTATACTGTAAATTATATCAGTTTTCTAAAGAAGTAGGCTGCATGAGGAGGGGCTGCGCTCTCTCTCCTCCAGCTCCCACGAGGGCACTTTCTTCTTTGCAAGGTGAGGCTCTGCAACTCAGAAGGAATGGATGGACTTGCTAGGATGACTTTGGAGGTGAGAATTTTTATTGTATAAGCATATTTGCTTCACGTACAGCTTCCAAAAACCTCTTTTTAATAGTAAGGGCCTCTGACATGAGGAAAAAGGAAAATGAAAGAACCTTCTTGAAGGATGTGATGTGAAGCTAATTTAGCTTCTGTTTGGCTGGCCACAGTGAGTGAGTGAGGTGTCCCATGCCCCTGGTGTCTCTCTCCCCACTTACCCAGGTCCATAGCACTTCTGTAATGTCCCTCCCTGTCACATGTGGGAATAGTGGGAACCTGTGTTTCACCCTGGTTGCTGCATGTTGGGCAGTGCCCCACAAAGCAGTTGTCCAGTCTGTACAGAGGTTCTAATTCCTGATTTCTCTACCCATGCAAAATTGCTTTGAAAACTATGCTTCTAGAACTTAACCCAGGCCACAACTGCTTTGAAGTGTTTTTTTTCTTCTTTTTTTTTTTCTTATTTGTTTCCTGTTTAATTTTTCATTTAATTACTTATTTAAATGAGGCTTAAAATGTAACAAGAAGAGGTAGGACTCACCCAAGAAGTAGTTTCCGGAACTGTCTCATTAGGGGCTTTAATTTTTTATATGTTTTTTCCTAGTTTGTTGCTATGAAGAACAAACATGTTGGAATGTTATTGAATCTTTGCTTTGTATCTGGTCAATGAAATGACTCTTGGTGTCGTGATTGCGGTAATAGTTGATTAGAGATCTATATTATGTGTGATTCCTCTTTTTCCTGTTTGGATTTATGATGGCCATAGTAGTTTTGGCCATCAATGAAATGTGGTCTGCCTCTGGGTCTATGTTTTCATCACATTCAACAGAGTGAACTGTACCTATAAAAGTTGCCATCTGTGTCTCTAGAAGGGGTGGTAAATTTGTAGAGATTTCCTCTCAGTAGTGGAAATATAAGCAAACACACTCTTTTTCTTTAACTGAATCTGTAAGAGTGATGCCATATGTTGCCCATTTTCTGGGTTAATTAGAGCATAACGGTGTTTCCTGGCTAATGAGGCAAACACTCTCCCGTAGGTTCATATGTGGAAAGGTTTCCATCTGGACGTTTTTTTTTTGTTACACAGCAGCAATAGTAGTTGCTGTATGTGACCAGTACAAGAAGCTGCATTAAGATCAACAATTATGCAGGGTGTGTGTGTATGTATATATATATATATGTATATATATATAACAGACCTAATTGAGCATTGGAAGCTTTATAAACCCAAAACCACTTAGTTGGTGGTGCATTACTGTTACTGGAATGAGATTTTTTCATGGATCTTCATGTGGATCTGTAGTTTTTGTGTCTAGGATATTCCAAACACAGATGCACCTCACAACTATCCTGATGTATAGAGACAGATTTAAGACATCTTGAATTCAGCAAGTGAGGTAAAAATTTGCAGAATTACTCACTTCCTTTCCTACCTGCTTCTCAAGTACTCTTGAGCTCCTTGGGAAGGGGCCCTTTCTTCTCACTTCATAGTCTGAGGTCAACTGCAGTGACCAGAGCTGGCATCTAAATTGTGATTGATTAATACAGTCCGGTTTGCAAAGGCCACACCACAGAAACTCTGCCTCATATCACAGTTAAGGGAGGCAGTGAGATGTGTTGCATTCTTACTGGGAGGGCCTGTGGTTTTTCTTTTTCTTTTGTTTATTACCTCCCAGCCCCTCCTTCAGTTCTGCCCAGGACAATAGTTTTGGGAAAATCATTTTGCTTTCCTTTGCCATTAAATCATCAATATTTTCTTTGTAAGAGGTCTTAGTAATATATTTTGCTTGTGCCTGTATTGTTCTACTTGTGGCCACACTTTCTGTGCTGTGGGCCAGAAGTGCTAATAGCTTGCAATCCCACAACATACTGTTTTGTGAGAATCATCTGTACCACTGTTAATAATTTCTACATCTCAGGATGTGTTTTACCAACTTCCTGGCCCTTCTAGTGCAAAGCATGCTTAGAGCTATGAAGACATGTAACTTGAAAAACAGAATATAAATACTGAAGGATTTATTTTTTGAGGCAGGTTTCCAATACACCATTATTTATTTTGATTAGTTTGCATTATTATATACTCTCTGTAGCATGCCTCTGTCCTACTTCTGGCACAGTATATGCCCAAGAAAAGTATGTCAAAGTTTACCCATTGAAGCAAAGGTTTTGGAGCCCTCATAGAAGAGGACTCACAGCTCTGTGGAAAACAGAAATGTAGGAGTGCCTGCAGAGTTAACAAATGTTGGCAAACAAGGAAACAGAGTCTGCAAGCCCAGTTTGTGGTGCCATGAGCCTGGCCTAAAAATAAATGACCACAGTGAATGCAACCCCCTCAGCGAACAAGTATGGTGGCCATGGTTCTTGGGCTGTGTCTGCACAGTGCTGTGAGGTATGGTCACCTTGGGAAGGTCACTCTGCCCGAGCATGGTGTGCTGCTGTGGCTGCGCTGTCCCGAGTAAGCTTCATACGTGAGTTGTCTAAGCGTTAGGTGACTGCTTGAGTTTTGAGAATGGAAGATGAATATTATCTCTCTGCATGTGCAAAACTTAGCTTAGTGCCAAATAACTCCACTTACAGGCTCTTGGTTATCAGCCTCCTCCTGTGACTTTAGACCAGCCTTAATCTTGCTGATTTAACTCTGTATTTTGTTCAATGCAGGTAGTTTTCCTGGCTTCATGGTCTACTTGTATGCATTATCGCTGTCACATCAAGGGATCTGTGGCACTAGCAGGCTTCTTGTGCCTTTTGAGGTGCTGGTTGGCTCAAATGCATCAAACAAAAATATGGTTGGAGGGGGAATCTGTATCCCCTTCTGCCACGAGAAATAGAAGGCAGCTTCCAAAGAGGTCTTGTCCTTCCCCGCACCCCTCAGTCACAATGAGCAGAAGACTCATAAACTAGTGAAAAATACAGTTAATTGGGGAGATTTATAGGCTTGTTAGTGGGAATTTTTCTTAATTTAAAATGTCATTGTGTTCCCTGAAGGGAGACATTACTTCTTGTTGAAGCCTTAATTGGAGTGGGCTAATTTTCAATGCTGGGACTACTAATAAAACAATCCTTCAGTCTTGACCATGAAGAGAGCCATTTAGATTTCACAAGCTGTAAAAGTGTCAGGAACACTGTTTTTTAGCTCTTTCTCCTGAGGCCAAAGAGGAGACTGAAAAGTGAACAGCAGCAATGGGAAGGTAGTTTTTTCCAGTGTTTTGCCTAAAGCCAACTTGGATTTTTTTTTCCATTCACTTAAACAGTAATGATAACATTTTCATACTGAAATTGCTTCAAATCTGTATACAGTGATAGATTGCAATGTTAATGACCACACACTGCATAAAACTGAGATCTTTCTAGAAATGAAATTGTGTGCTTGTATGCAGAATAATCACTAGAGTTATTAATTTTCCTTATTTTGAAATATCACCTAGTGCCAGTGTTTGCAACTAGGCAATGCCAATGGAAGTGCTCTATATGTGATTTTAATTTCCTGTATCCTTTTGGATGGCATAACAGAATCTTCTCCAATATTTCTTTTAATGAGCTCACCAAATCCCTTCCTCCTATTTTATATGTTTCCTTGTTCCTATTTATTGTATTAGGAAAGAGCAACATTTTCCATGCATAAAGAGATGTAGGATTCTGGAGTAGCCTCTAAGATAAAGGCATGGCTGCAACAGAGAAAAGGAATAATTATTCTCTGTTATGTAGAGATTTGTACCTGTAGACATGATGTAAAAATATCTCAAGTCCTCCTGATGCTTTATAATGGGATAATGCATAAGAAGTACTTAGGCAGCCAGCAAAGATGTTGCACAGAGCAGCCCTCCTGATAGAAAATATTAGGCTATTCTACAATGTTTGCTCTTGAGTGGTGGGACTCTTGCTGGTGAAGAGCTTCCTGGTGGCCATGTTCAGGTTCTGTAGGCTCCAGACACCAGTAGAGGTTAAAACAGCTCACCAGGGTTCCCAATATTAGGAAAATGGGAACCTAGAAGCAATCCCTCCTAATGTATTGATGAGGGGAGAACAGCAGATGTTGCCTACGTGGACTTCATTAAGGCCTTTTATATTGTCCTCCAGAAGATCCTCATTGGGAAGCTGTTGATGTGGGGTTGGATGAGTAGGCAGTGAAGTGTATCAAAAGCTGACTGAATGAATGGACCAAGACTGTGCTGATCAGTGGTGCAAAGTCTACTTGGAGGCCAGTAAGGAACAGATTACTCCAGGGGTCAATAGTGGGTCGAGTTCAGCGTCTTTGTTAATGATCTGGGTGATGGGGTAGGGTACACCTTCAGCAAGTTTGCAGATGACACAAAACTGGGGGGGAGTGGTTAATACATTAGAAAGTCATGCTGCCATCTAGAAGGACCTTGGCAGACTGGCGAAATGGACTGAAAAAAGCCTCGTGAAATTCAGCAAGGGGAAGTGCAAAGTTCTGCACTTGAGGATGGACAACTTCAGGCACCAGTACATGCTGAAGACCCCCTATCTGGAAGGCAGTTTTGCAGAAGAACAACTAGCAGTCCTGGTGGACACCAAATTGAACTTGAGTCGGTAATTTGCCCTTTCCATGAGGAAGTCTGCAAGGGTATCATGGGCTGCATTAGGTAAAGAATTGAGAGTAGGTCAAGAGAGATGATCCTTCCTCTCTACTCAGCATTGGTGAAACCACACCTGGAGAACTGTGTCCAGGTCTCAGCCTCCCAGCACAAGAGAGACATGGGCATACTGGAAAGAGACCAAAGTAGGGCCACCAAGATGATCAAGGGACTGGACCTCTCCTACGAGGAGAAGCTGAGAGAATTGGGACTGTTCAACCTGGAAAAGAGAAGGCTCAGAGTATCTTATCAATGTCTACAAATACTTGAAGGGAGGGTGCAAAGAGGACAGAGCCATGTTCTTGTCAGTGGTGCCTAGTGCCAGGACAAGAAGCAATGGGCACAAACTGAAACACACAGATTCCATCTGAACATTGGGAAACACTTCTTTGCCGTGTGGATAAATGAGCACTGACGCACGTTGCCCAGAGAGGTTGTGGAGTCTCCATCCTTGGAGATCTTCAAAAGCCATCTGGACACTGTCCTGGGCAACCTGCTCTAGGTGTCCCTGCTTTAGCAGGGGGTTGGACTAAATGAACTCCAGAGGTCACTTCCAACCTCAACCATTCTGTGATATCACCAGATGTGCAGCCTTGTGAGTCTGGTCCCTCAAATGATATACAAGAACACATATATTCCAAAGAACACTGCTAATGACAATCCTCACATTTGTTCTTTTTTTTTTCAGGAGGTGGTTATGTACATTCAGATGGCCTTGGGAAAAACAGACGGTCAGGTAGGTTCCACTTAGGTGGAATGTCTTCTTCCCCCTCTTTCAACCTTTTTGTTGTTTAACTACTACTTTTTTTTTAGAAAAACTCTATTTATTTATTTATTTATTTATTTTAGCACCTTATGAGCTCTGTCACTGAATTGGCGCTATAAATGGCTCTTTCATGAGAATGAGAAGCCATAGGGAATTGTTTCACTTTCCTTCCAGTGGAAATGAATTCTTGTTAATTGGCTAGGACTTCCTAATATGTGCACTAACCCCCTATCTGGCACAGAAGGGCAGTACTGTCTATAATTACCGCTATGTAATACTAATTAAGTAGTAAGACATGACTTTAGAAACCTCTGTGTGCACAAGAATGTCAGGTGGTGTAAGATTTTTAGTCAAGTGTAGTAGGCCAAAAAATTCACTTCCTCAGCCTTCCTGTAAGTGGAAGTGCCAGGCAGGGCTAAACATGCTCCAGTCCTGCCAGCAGCCACATGCCCAGACTGGGGGGCCACAGGGCCATGGGAACTGGGGTGGGCAAGGGACCATGAGGGATGCAAGGAAGATCTTGGTTGGGAGCAAGGCGGGGGGTGGTGGTGGTGTGAGATTTCCATGGTAACGAGGTGTCTGAGCATGGGTCATCTGTGACTACAGTGCAGAAATAACCCCTCAAGCCTTCTGTAAATAAATTTTTCTAGAGCTTGATCCTTCACTCTGGTATAGGTTCAGACTTGTGTGGTTGCTTTTGATATATATGACTCATGCTGTGAACATACAGCTTGTGGAAAAGGACAAAATATTTCACAGTTCCTTGATACTTTCCTATATTTTAGGAAATAGGTCTTTTTTCTTTTTTTTTCTTTTCTTTTTTAAATGAGCTGAAGTAATCTGACATAATGTATACGAAGGACTCTATCATAAAACAGTTACATGCTATAAAAGCTTAGAAGTCATGTCAGGATTTTGCATCAGATATGACCTGAACAGCTTTAATATGACCTTTTGTAATAGACAGGAATATTTAGGATTCCCCAAATAACAAATGTGTTCTATACAAACACAGGTTCCTGAAAGTATAATAATTTATAATATCTAGGTTTGGTTTATGAGGTCTGCCATGGGAGTTATGAAAAATCTTCAATAAGTTAGGGTTTATGAAAGCAAAGGTGGAAGCATCTTAAATGTGTTTAACATAAAAATTCTAAATTCTGGAGAGCATTCTCAAAATCAAATGCTATTTTGCATTATGTGTGATGCTTTTAAAAGGCCCAGATCCACTGCTTTGGAATTAGAAGGTCTCTTTTTGTGTGAGCTAATTTATGTTTGGAAATAAAACTAGGACAATCACCACAAAGTGATGCTGACAGTCAAGCCAGTTGGTGTGCATAAAACTAGATATCTGACCAAAAAAAAAAATATATATATATATAATAAAATCAGAGGGAAGAAAATGAAAAAAATCCTATCTAGTTCTTTTTTTTCTATTCTAAGACTTTGGTAGCTGTTAACTAACTTGTGGTGCCATTCTTTTCATGTCAAACAATTTTATTTGCTAAACTTTTCAGTGTCCTAAATAGTATGTATTAGCCTCATCCCTTTGGTTTCCCCAGAAACTGAGGCAATCAATTCAATGACAGTTTCGATGCCAGGGAAAAGCAGCAGCTTCTACAGTTATGGACAGAAGTACAAAAAACAGGTAGCCTGAAATCTGTTTGCAGAGCAGCTTTCTTTCTTTCTCTGGTCCATTCTGTTTTATTATGTCCAAGACAAATGATTAAGCACAAATCTCTTCATACTGTGCTGTGCTTGTGCATCAGTGATCCTTAATGCTGACTCTGAAGGATCCTTAGATCCACTTACCCTAGCTGTGTGGAGCTTGATATTTGAGCTTTAGAACCAGGGCCCTTTCATAATATTCATATTCTGGATTGTGTGTATGTGCATGTAAACAGATATATGAATTACATGAACAAGTTTAGTCCAGAGCAATAACTAGGAACTGACATCATCAAGGTCATGCTTGATTTGTTCAGTGGGCAGAGAAAAGGCACCTGTTTGCTACTTCTTAAATTCTTTTCCAATACAAAGGGATAATGTGCATTTTGAGTTTTCTGTCACTCACAGCTTCCTGAAGAAGGAATTCAGAAAGCCAATAGAAATGGTTAATGTCCATAAGTCATCCTGCAGTCTCTGAAGGAAGATGATTTGGCTAGGAAATATATTTCTTTCACATGTTTCTTATAAAAATATATATATATATATATTATTTTTTTTCAGGGGCTTCTTTAGAGTTCTACTGAAGCTTCAGGTCAACTTCATAAGTCCATTTCTGCCTGCAGATAGGCTTACTTCTCTTAATTTGCACTGTATTGTCAGTACCAAAATACTATCAAGGAGGGTAGTAGTGGTATAGGGGTGAGTTATTTGTAAAGCGTTAAGTTCTTTACAGGAAAATGCCTACTCCCTTCACATATATATAAATATATGTTAATGTGACAACTAGATGCACTTTGCAGCAATCACCTTATATGCTGTATTTTTTTCACTCATGAAAACATGACTGTGTCAAACACTGTCACTGAAGCATAGTTGGAACAGCTGTTTTGAAGCTCATGTTCCTTTAGATCCTTGAAAAAAAAAAATAAATCAAAGGCCTTATCTAAAGCCTCTTGAAGTGAGTGCAGAAAGTCCCTCAGGTTCCTGTGGGCACTGACCCAGGGAACATAAAAAGTCAGAAAACTATAAATACAATGTATGCTTTACTTAGTTGTGGAAACCGAAGTTGCAGAACTCAAAGAGTGTCTGTATTAGCTCTACCAGTCTCTAAGCCTGTGAGCATTGCAACCATGAATAAGATTTCTTGCAGGCTTCTGAATTCAGCATTGGGAAAAATTGGGTTGACAAGTCAGGCTTGCTCATTGTCATGAGTGCTGGTTATAGTATTTACTCCTCTGAAATAACAGAAGACTGAATGAATCACAGGCTTTTTTGGGACTCTGCTTTCCCGTGGATGCTTCATGATTTAGTTTCTATATTTGCCATGAAGGAGTTGTGAAAGAAGCTCAGACTGATGACCAAGAACTTTTATATTGCAATGTAACTGAGGCCTGGAGCTTATTTTAAATGTATCATACAGATACCCTAGCTGCCAGTACAATTTGATGGGGGCTCCTAATAAATAGCTAGGCATGAGTTAAAATGGATCTTGACCTTCAGTGCAATCCATATGCTCACCTTTTAATTGTCAACACAAAAAGAGGGTGAAAATGGGAGCAGCATAACAGCAAATGACTCATTATTTGACCAGCTGACATGAGATTGTGTGTATACCTTTAAGATAAAGACTGCAGAAATATAACTTGCAAACAAAATCATCGTGATCTATTGTTTTCCGTGCTATTAAAGATATTCTTCATGAATCAAGCAATCACAGTACTTATGGCTTTTGATAATATTAAGGACAAACCACCACATTATGGGTTTTCTGTTACTTTTGGATGCCTAGTGACCAGTGGATCCAAGCAATAATGAAATTAAAGGACCTTTATAGCAAGATAGCTGAGACTTTCAGAAATGGCTACGTGAACAGGCATGACAAGTTCAGGTATGATAGTCCCACCTCTAAAATGCTTTTGGAAAATGAGAGAAATGTTCTGTTTGAGAATTTTATGTGAACTCTCTTCCATTTTCATTATTAACGCTTAAAATTTTCTTCATTGTAGTAGCTGTGTATAATCTTTAATTTCATTTCACCTTGTAAGTGTTATATAAGTGATGGCTATGTAAAATTAAGACGTATGCATCAAATTGGTGATATCAAGTGATTTTTATTTTCCCCATTTTCAAGTGGGGAAAGAAAGAAAATTTTCCCCACAAGAAAATGAAGATAGAATAATCTTATTAGACCACTGAAGTGATATCAAGTGTGCAAGGAGCAGAAGAATTGGGGGAATATTAGCTAATCTCACATGTGAAGTCTTCACCTCATCAATTAATCTGCGAGAGTAGTTATATTTGCTTTAGATAGAGTGCTGTGTGAAAACATCATATTTCTGAGGAATACCTACAGCATCAAGAGATGTAACTGGACTCTCAGAAAGAGATCTGTTGATACAAGGTTTGATGTCTTGTTCCACTCTGCTAACCTTCGCAAGCTTCTTCCCCCCAGTCCCTCCGGAACGATGTTAAATCTCAAACACAGTGTGGCACTCCCTGTTGCAACCACCTCACTATAGATTGTGTTAACACAACATCATCCTAAGTGCTCTGAGCAGTCATCTTTATCATGAGAGGCTCTGTTAACTATCCTGTGAAATGAGCTTGTTGGAAGCAAACAGTCTGGAACAGGGAAAGAGTGAACTGCCTACTGCTGGTCCTCCTTTGACAATGCATTCAGATTGCATTCTAGTCTGGCAAGAAACATACAGTTTGTTTGTCTAAAAGCATTCACAGCCACCATTTTTAATAAAGAGTTCTGTTGGGAAAGAGATGCCATTAGCAGAGCAATGATCCTGCAAACAGTTCTCTTGTAAGGCAACTCCTGTGCTGGTCTCTAAAACATTAAAAAAAAAAAAAGGGGGGGGGGGGGAGGGGAAGAGGGGAGCAGCATCAGAAGAAAAAAACTTTTTTTTTTTTAGGAAGTTAGTACCTAAAAAAAAAATGGAGCTACTGTATTTCTGTTGAGCACAGCCTTAAATGTGCTCTGCTAGTGGGTGAATAAGCTGTCCCCAGCTACCCATGGGTAAATTTTGGGGGTAAGGTGTTACTCTGGGGGTAAGGTGTTTATTCAGGCACTGGTCTTTTGCCAGCAGCTGAAGTACTACAACCCACTCCAAGGGGGCACATCTGGAGCCAAGCAGAGGATGAGTGCTGGCAGGACTAACTTTGCTGGAATTTAGCCTTCTTCATTTGAATAATTTTTTACACTCAGTAAGCATTCACCTCTCTCACTTGCAGGAGCGGTGGATTGGCTAGAGTTGTGAAATGGTTGAAATCTGCCTTTTTTATTGTCTTTGCAATTTGTCACCTGGGGCTACCCTCTGTGTTCTGGGTAATCACTCTAAAAGTACTGGTGAAGGTTCATCTAGCTGTGTCCTCACAGCTCTGATAGTTTGTTTGTTGCTGTTTAAGAGAGAGGTTAGTAGAGCTGGCAGTTGCGAAACACCTTCTTAATGCTACAACAGAAAAGGTAAAATTGGATGATTGCCCATGTACTGCAGACTAAGTAGTCTAAAGAAAAAGCATGGTATTAGAAATTTTTTAGCCTTGAAACCTGCATACCGAATCGTAGAATGGTTTGGGTTGGAAGGGACCATAAAGATCTGTCCAGTTCCAACCTCCTCTGCCGTGGGCAGGGACACCTCCCACCAGACCAGGTTGCCCAAAGCCCCATCCAGCCTGACCTTGAACACTTCCAGGGATGGGGCATTCACAACTTCTCTGGGCAATCTGTTCCAGTGCCTCAACACCCTCCAAATAAATAATTTCTTCCTAATATCTAATCTAGATTTATCCTCTTTCAGTTTAAAGCCATTACCCCTTGTCCTGTCACTCCACTCCCTGACAAAGAGTTCCTCCCCAGCTTTTCTGTAGGCCCCCTTTAGGCACTGGAAGGTGGCAATAAGGTCTACCTGGAGCCTTCTCTTCTCCAGGCTGAACGATCCCACCTCCCTCAGCCTGTCTTTGTAGGTGCTCCACCCCTCTGATAATCCTTGTGGCTCTCCTCTGGACTTGTTCTAATATTTCCACGTCCTTCTTGTGTTGGGGGCCCCAGAGCTGAACACAGCACTCCAGGTGGGGTATCACGAGCAGAGTGGAGGGGGAGAATCTAATTTGGCACATAAAAACTGAGCAGGGAAACTTTCCTTATAAAATAGTTGCCAAAAAATATGAAATTGATGGAACATTTAAGTTGCTAATCCACTAATTAGTCATTGCAATGTTCGATTTTGGTTTCGGAACCCATGTTTTTTTTTATGGTGAGTGGTAAATTTAGCATTCAGCTTATCAGTTCCTTTTTTCATTCACCTTCAACATAGTGAAATAACATTGCCCTCTCACAGGTTGTTTGAACTTATGAAACAGCTAAAAGATCCATTTTGCAGAGCAGGTATTTTTAATTTTGGATCACTAATTACTGCAGTACATAATATGCTGATGTGAAAGCGTCAAACCATAGAAGCTGTTTGTTTATTTATTTATTTATTTATTTATTTGTTTTGAGTTTAACAGAGCTATAACCTACAACTTCCACAGGAATTTTTGCTCCCTTTCTAGAACAGGATTTCAAAAAAGATGGGTACTGACCTTTAGAAACAATCTTGGTAGTGATTAAAGAAGCACATTTCTGGGGGGTTGTCTGGGGAAGCTGTCTTACTCTTGGTCTTAGATCAAGGAAGACCACTGTAAGTTTGATGTTGCTACTGTACAGACAGCCTGAGAACACAGTGCTCCTGCTCAGACTGTGTCTGTGTTCATTCATGCTTGTGAACATCAGAGATATAGTTTGCAGAGTAACTTCTGAATGAAAAGAGGTATTTTCCAACACAGCTTCCTAACAGTCCTTTCTGAAATAAGTAGAATGGATGATGTGTCTGAGTGAGACACGGTGTGTTTTAGATGTATTGATGATGTTTTTTTACCTTTGTTTTTTATTACGAAGTATCATCAGTATTAAAATATTTTGTCCAGAAACACATGACAAATACCTAGAACACTGTTTAATCTCCCCACCCTCCCCAGGAATCCTGTATTTGTTGTGGTTGTAAAGACTGATGATTGGACAGGCTGATTAACATAAATGTTTTTAGATTAGTGGGAGGAAACTTGCTTATCGATAGTTCTTGAGTGGCTTTTCCTGCAGAAGCCAAGATGTTTCTACTTGGAAACATTTTGTGAGGGTAATACACATTTATACAAGCAAGAATTGTTAGATACTCCTCAGCAATTGCCTTTCATAGTGTTTAATTCATTCTCTAACCTCAAGTCAATATAAAAGCATTTCTCAAGAGCATTAAACCTTGTAAGCAATTGCATAAATGCATCATTTGAATAATGACATCTGCTATTTGTTTATGCATGACTGTACATCTGTAGCAATCGAAAGACAAAGGTGTCTCCTGAGGTTATCTGACAGTGCACTGCAATGAGCATGTACGAACGTGATGAATTGATTGTGCATTTCCAGTTCGTACCAGATCCAATGCCAGAGTATGAAGAATGAAGGCTTTTTTTTTTCCGGTCAGTACAGAATCATATTGTTTTTGTAACAATTGTTGGAGATCCTACAGATTATTCTGTTAGCTTTTAGCATTCTCTTACAGACAACTTTACTAGGTTTTATAGAAATGGTATAAAATTCATCCAAAAAGCTCTGATTCCAATGTGCCACAAGTTTGAGTTACAAATGACTTCCACATAGTTCTTATATGTAGTATGTCTGTTTGTGCATTTTATATCAAATTTATAGCCAGGAAAGCAACACAAGGAAGAATACAAAACAGTATCTACTATAGGGAATGGCACTCTCTTGATTCAGAGAGTGACCAAACTATCATGTTGGACAAAATTGTGTATGTCAATGAGAATCTTTCTCCACATCAAAGTTAAGTATAATAGGACTGATCTCTTTGGTTAAGTACTTTAATATCTACTCATGAAAGAAATGAGGTAATGCATAAGCTGCTATAAAATTTTGGAGTGAAATCATGACTCAAAATATAGGTGTTTCATTTACCTCATAGATACTTTCTGAGTACCTATGTTCTGTTGAGGCATAACCTTCTTTAAAGGAATAGGTGTGATAAATCATTAACTACAAAAATAAATTTTACTGTTCTGAACTTATTTTTCCATTAGTTCAAGCACCTAGTAAACACACAAAATGTATTCATGAACAAATGAGTTCTTGGAAATTTTCATGTTGCATCCAAGAGGCTTGTACTTTATTTCAGAAAGGGCCTGCAAATTGCATCTCCCCAGGCTAAAAAGAAAAGAGACCTTTTATGACTTTTTCTGTGATGCAAAAAATGTTGTTAAATCTTCTTAAAGAACATTTTTACTCAATTTCAGAATAAACAGATCTTGATCTGTCAGTATGGTGTAGTTTTTCTAAAAGCATAGGAGGATTGAAATAGAACGATTTTGTCCCAGCACACTGAAATTGGAATTCAAAGTATTATGTACTCACAAATGAGTGCTATTAAAAGAGTCATCGTGTTCTCATCAGAAGTCTTGGCTGACCTAAGCCCTTATTTCTTTACAGGCGGTAGGAATGCAGTCCACTCTTAATGTTCATCCTGTGGATTGTTGTTGTGTCTGCCGTGTAACCTAGAAATAGGTGAAATCATGTGCAGCTGAATAGCTTTTTAAAGAGCACAGCTGCACAGGAATGTAGGTAGACTATCTGGGAGTAAAGAATCTTGTCTATTAGGGCTATTAGGGGAAAAAAATCAGATGGAACATTTTTATAATAAGCCTTTCATCAGGGCTTTTATAAAGCCATAGTAAACAAGTTAAGTGTGACATATAAAATCACAGCTGATGTCAGATTGTTTGTATAGGATCCCCTAACAAATGCAAACCTCAAATGCCTGTGGATGCTTTAAAAACTAACAAATCCTCCTGAAAGTGTTGCTGCTATGTAGAGTTACCTTCTCTCTACAGTAATATTTAAACCCATTGCACTTAAGTAGTGAGGCAAATAGAGACATCCAAGTAGATTTTCTAATCGCCTGGATAGGATGTATGATATTAAGAATTCAGATATTCAAAGGAAGAGCAGTACTTGGTGGGAGTGACACTGCCTGTGGGATAGGTAGCAAAATAGAAATCTGCTGTGGATATATATTTCAGGACTAATTAAAGGTTAATTCATGCTAAGGTAGGTGACAGTTTATTTCTGGATCTTAAAGCTGCGTAATTTCTGACTTAGGTCTGAGAGTGCTTCCTTCTTGCCTTTTTTTTTTTTTTTTTGGTGGTGGTGTTGCTGATCCATTTTCCAGATCATGGTTATGCTAAAACAAGTCTTAATCCATTTGTTAGGCAGGATTTGATTTAGAAGTTAGATTTGGAAGATATGTAAGTTCTGATCATGTTAATGAGATTCCTTTAGCTTAATGCAGACCTACTGCATGTTACCAGCTCGTATTTCATTAGTTCTGTATATGACAGTTAGGATCCACTACCTCTGATGAAACAGACGTAGAATATTGCCTCAGCTGATCTCTATGTGAACACAACTTCAATCATCCAATGCCTGATAAAATTTCACAGTACATTGTAAAGTTTTTTTTTTTTGTTTGTCTTAGATTGCATGTTATTACCTAGTGAAATGTTCATTTCTCTTTGCTGCTTAGCACTGGCAATACTTCAAGACTTTAAGCTAGGAAACTGTTTCAGTTATTTTTGGGAGCGTTTTAGGTTCTTTGTAAAGGAAGACATAAAATTGATAAATTCATTATAGCATATCTTTTCCTATCAGAACTACTGGAATAGTATCCAGAAAACAGGATATTTCTGCCAGCACACATTTTGAACTAAGAAACTGTCAGGACACAGGAAAAGAGTGGAAGATGATACCTAATTTTTAAAAATATAAGACTTTCCCCTAGGCACTAGTAATAATATCTTCATGATTTATATTTTTCTTCAGCATTTAAGTTTCCCTTTCCCTTCTCTACTTCCATGTTTTCTGAACATGCTACTTTCATCAGAAATTTGTCATATACAAGTAGCTTTTTTTAATGTGTTTTTACTGCTCAGATTTCCAAAAGTGATTCATTTTATTGTCCAGACCCCCAGCTCTTTCCCTGGTCTCAGAGGACTTGGATGTTTTTAGTTAGTTAGTTAGTTTGTTTTTTATTTCATTAAGCACTATGTTCAGATGACTCAGGGAATGAAGAGAATCTTGCAATATTGCTCAGTAAAAAAGGAGCTGGATGTTCTACTTCATTTTGAATAATTAATTAGCAGTAATTTTATGAGGACTAGTTTCCATAAACAGACTTCAGGATTTTCATATCTGTCTTTTAGGGTGGTATCTTTTTAAGCATATCCAGTGCTCTAATGTCTATTAGCTGTACCCAAGTGTTCTTTCTTTAGTCCCAGCCCAGTCTACAAGGATTATTGCATTAATGAAAGTGCAATCATTTCTGATTGCTAGCTGTATAGAATTAATAAGATATTGCCATACCCATTCTGTAAATGGCAGCATGGATATAGCAGTTCAGATGATCACATTGTGTGGGAGAGCTTGGATGAGTAGATAACACTAAACAGATATATCTTGGATAAAAGTAGGTTTCTATGTGTTTAGCTCAGGAAGTCATGATTTCTGTGTTAGTTGTCTGAATTTTGGAGGTCAGATTACTACTGTTCTTTAGATGGAACAGGTTAATCTGTTTCCTCTCAAATGGAAGATGTATAACTTTTCTAAACAATTTTTCCTTGTGAGGGAATTTTTCCACAGTTTTCACCTTTATGAGTTCTTGGGGGAGTGGTGTGGAATCTTTTGGGCTTGGATACTGTATTCTGTTGTTGTTGTTGTTGTAAGTTTGCCATGGAAACTGTTAACTGTTCAAACAAAATTTCATGGAAGAAGTTCAGATACAGTACGTTGTTTCCTCTTCTTTTTTTTTTTTTTTTTTAAGCTTGTCTAGCTCTAATTATTAGATATGAAAGGGAAATGAGGAAAATGGGATACTGGAGTCTGTGAACTGCTTTTTAGAGGTTGTTTTCTGTGCATGGGGTTTCCAGTGCCCTGTTCAGAGGGAACTGGTTTCTTTGTTGTTTGTTTCAATAGGCATTAGGATTAGGTCAGCTCCAGAGTTTATACTGGTCTCAGGGCAATTCCTACTGAAATTAATGATGTTAGTTGGTAGAGAGCTGGTGTTCCCTTCCTGTTCCACAGCTTTCTTCTGATCTGAAGAGAGGTTGAGAGCAACCCAGCCTCTCCTATGTGGATGGGGAACCGTTCCAACTCCGTGCTCAAAGGGCAGTAGAAAGGGGTATTTGGACACCAGGAAAATCCAAATTCTGCAGAACAAGACATGATAGTGCAAGATCATCTTTGGTACCTAATTTTTACTTTATTAGGAATAATCCATTTGTTAGGCCTCCATTTGTTATCAGGTCTTATATGTAGTGTTCTGAGAAGACCACAAGCTGAAAAATTGGCTGTGGAACTGAAGGGCAGGTGTGGGTGTGTTTTCTGTTTTGTTTTGACAATGTCAGTTTTACACTCATAATTCCTGATTAGAAGTATGCATACCCAGAATAATATGATAAACTGCAAATTATGGGACAAGTAGATGACTGTTCTTCTGGTAGCAACTCTCCTCAGGACAAGTTACAATATGTGTATGCATAGTATTATTTTCCTGCAGACAGGCCCATAACCTGACTGATATAGTAGTCTGTAGATCTGAAATTGTCAGATCTAGTGTCCTTTTAGGCTGGCTATACACTAGAAGTGTGCTAGTAGAGTGCTATTAACTTCTCATAAGACTGAATCAGTAAAAATCTGTTTTGCATGTAAAACTTCTACTGCTACCCAAATAAAAGCATCTATTTGGGCTACTTTGTCCCAGTTTTTTGATAAATTATTTCTAGCTCTATGTGTACTCTACTTCTTGTCATAAAAACCTTGTATTTAGAGAAGGCATGAAATACAAAGTAACTCAATTTTGTTCTAATGAGAGTCACGAGGTGTGACAAGGTGTGCTTATGTCTTATGGCCTAGGACCTGCTAGTAATGATGTAATTTCCTCTTCCCTCCAAAAAGATGCAAGTGAGATTTGTTAACTCTTACGTACAGTATGGGGGCTAGAGTCCCTCTTCAATATAAATAGCAGAGTTATGATACAATTTACCTCATAAAATGAGAAAGGAACTCCATTTTAGCTACATAGTGCCACGATTTGCAGTTTTAGCACATCCTGCAAGCGTCCCAGAAGCACTACTATTGACTTCACCTCTTGCACAGGGAACCTGCCTGTGTTATTGGAACAATTGCGTTTCCTTTCCTCACCTGCATAATATGTGCAGAAGAAGTTGTGAATTGATCTGTGTTGAACTAGAAGAGGAACTTTTTCATGAAAATCTGGAAGAAAAAAAAAAACACCTCATGTTTTCCTTAATTTGTTTGTTTTCTCACTGTCTCTGTCTGAGTGGAATAAAGGCTCTAGCTGCAGGAAGAATTGGGGATTTCTAGGCATGTTATACCAGCTGAGCTCATGATGCTGTTTTAATAGTCTATCTGAGATGACTTAGCCAGCTCAGACTGTGTAAAATCATCAATTATTTATTTCTAAGTTTTGTGCAGTGCCAGTCTATGGAGATCATTAAATCTGGATGAAAAATTACTGTGGAAAGGTGGTGCTTTGGCTCTCTTGCAACATCATTAAAAATATTCAAGTAGAGACTGTAAACAAAGATGTTTCCCCTAGAGCAATTGCAATCTGAACATTTAAGGGACGATTCCTCATTTCATATTCTGTGCTTGTTCTCTCCCTCTCAAGCTTACCTAGCCAAACTGCCATGCTTCCTGTCGCAGTTGAAAAGAGCTAAGTTCATACTAATCTAAAATTGTGTCTTGGTTTCCTTAATGATTCTTCCCTACTGTTGCACAAAATCATGTTACTTGGCTATGACTCACTGGATTGCTGTTCACATGTCATTTTGCAACTAGAAACGAAATAAGATCAAAGGGAGCTCTCTTTCTTCCATCCTCTGCTCTAGATACTGTTATGATCTTCATTTTTAAAGAGAGAGTGATTTGTGGGATTTTATTTATTTATTTATTTATTTATTCTGATAGTGATTTTGCAGTTACAGCCACGATATGTTTGAGGCAACATATGTAGAGGTACTACCCATTAATACCCATTTATTAGCTAATTGATGCAGTTAGTAAAAAACAATACTCATTTTCTGGGTACAAGAGGTCCTTCCACAAAGTCCACAAAATCTTGCATTTTTTTTTTCTTGTTTTGGTACCTTCACAACTTCACATCCAAAGAAGATCTTGTGATCTCACTAACCTTTCAGAGACAACCAATTGGTTATAGTAGCTGCAGAGTTTACTTTTGACAAGAAAATTGATGCAAACCTGGTTCCTCTGAAGTGAGATTCATATATGTAGAAACTGTATAATAATTCTCTTTATGTTCTTTGTCTCTAGTTCTTTTTCTAGATATTTTAACTTTTAACAGAAAATCTCTCATGTAAAATAGGGGAAGTTTAACCCCACTCAGATAAAATGAGGAGCCATAAGAGTTCAACTGTTCAAGTGACTATACCAAGTCTGTATCAGATTATTACAGCTAGGTCTTCATAAATATACCCTCGTGTCTGCCATAGGATTGTCTTTTTGGATTATTTCTTGTTTATAGTCTGCCATCTATCAATGAGATTTTTATTATGGTAGGTAAAAATACAGAAGAACATGAAAATGATTCTCACAGAGTTTCAGGATGTCTGTAAGGCTAAACTTCAGTAATATTATCCTGTGCAACAAAAGGCAGATTAAAAAAAAAATATATATATATATCAAAATCTGAGAACTACCTATTTTTGTACTGCATCCAAGATGGACACTTATTACTTCTTACACTGGTAACTCAAACATTAGACAGTCTTTTCTTAGTTTTGGAACTAAACTCAGTTCCCATTACATAGCATTAAAATGATACTTTGCATATGCTGCCTGTGGGTGTTTGTAGAAAAGAAGCTGTCTAGAGGATTTTATAGTACCCTGAGACTTGGAGGTGTCTAAATAGTGGTTTGTGACTGATGGATTTCAAGTATGACGATATCTGAACTGTAAATTGCTCAAAGGCAATAGCATTACCCATTTCACATTTACTCTACTCCTGAAGGGAAAAGGCTCCACTCTCTCCAGGAACTTCACAGTGCCAGTCAGGCTTTGCTAGGGAAGCTGCTCTGTATTGTGCTGGGTGAGTGAAGGTTGTAAGGGATTTCAGCCTTACTTCTGTGTTTTGACATGAGGTGCTTGACTTTCCAAATTTAATGTTGAGTCAGTGCTGGGAGGATTTTTCACGTAGAATAAATCTCCCAGTTTCCTTCCCAGTCCCCTTTAATTTATGCAGGTGAACTAAAAGCAATTCACATTTGGGAGAAGCTGAAAAACAGTCATCAAAACTGATGTTCCCCAAACAAAGAGAATTACTTGGGAAAATTAGGACAAATTGTTGATGAGAGCAAGAAGAGCTATTTAATTTCAAAGTATGTGCTTTTTCTCCAAGCCCATGCAGTGACAAAAGCTCATCAAAATGTGCATAATCAAATACTTCCAATGAATCATCAAATGCAATGTAATGTTGTCACAAAAAATTGTTCATGGAACACTCACTGAAAACATTCTGCCTGCTGACTTCCACTGCTAGGCATATCTTTAGACAGAAGCATGAAGTGGAGTTGTGGAAAATGGAATTCCACCTAGTGGGAAATTAGCTTTCCCTCTTTTAAATCTACTAAATTGTGGCTGGCTACAATAAAGAAGGCTCTGCTGTCGAAGAGACCGATTCTTTCACTCTGCATCACTGACCATCCAGAAAGGTTGGAGCAAAATCCCAGAATGGGATCTTAATCAGATCTCACTGTAGGGACAAGCTGACTTTTAAAACTTTTGCACTGATATAAGCTTGATGTCTCATGCTTATGATACAGACATGTAAGTTGTTGCTGAAAAGCCATATGAAGATCACTTATCGGCAAACCATATAGTAAAGCATTACTGCATTGATTTGTAAACAACTATCTGTTATTACTTGCAATAATACTCATAAAATCATGTTTAAGATCAGCCAGTATTCTTTCTGTGGTATTTTACAATGTGTGCAGTTTCTAGCACTCACCAGTTAAGTCACCTTTTGCTTGATTATAACTCAGACTCACTCTATTGCATGATTCCTGATTTTTCTTTTACAAGAAGCACAAAACCCCAATCCTTTCTTTTTCTCTGCAGGTGCTTTACTCTAATAATGCTGACTGTTCCCACTCCAGAGTCTTTCCAGTCTGTTGCTACAGAGCACCTCTGTGGAGGCAGTTGCTTTGTGCTTGTGCACGCCGGTGCTCTCACTCCCTTTCATTTCATCAGTTCATGGGTGTTTTTTGCATGGTTGTGACAGGGCAGCTTGCTCCATTAATGAACTGTTTGTTAGCCTGGCTTAGAAACTCAGTGTTCACATTCCATCTGGAGAAAAGAGCAGAGAAACTGTCTCTTCAGGGGGATGAGATGACTGGTTGAAGTGATAGGGTCTCCTAGAGACCCCAAGGGGGAGGGCTGATCAGGTACCAATCAGTATGTTGGTGGACCGAGCAATAATGAGGGTGGCTTTGAAGGCTGACTTGTCTTGGGAGTCATTTGCACTGCTGGTGTTTGAATGAGTATGCAATATGTAACCTCGCCAGAAGACTAAATTGAAGGAGCACTGAGGAAGAAGCCAGAAGGGAGGAAATTTGATGATGACCAGTTGGGCCAGTATATGCAAAAATGACATGTTTCACATGGCTTTGCTACTCAAATTCCTCATCTTGTTTTCTTTTGGCCTTTTGTATTCCTGCATTACAAGCACAAAACACTTGGCTGTGCTTTCCAATGTTGTCAAGCCTTTCACAGTATTACATATTTACAGGATGTAGTTCCACCAGTGCTGTGGTATGACACCAATGCAAAGTTGTGAAAGGAGAATAGGAAGCAGCCTAAGGACTTTTTTTCATTCTTATCCATGTACAGCTGCTTTGTACCTAGAGTAAATAAGAGTACCAATGAGGATATTTCTAGCTGAAGCCCAGTCTGGAAGCTGTTAATCCTGGTTTGGTTTTGACACATGCATTTTTTTTGGCATGGTGGACTTAGTACACTAGAAATATATTTTTGTTTTGTTTTGTTTTCCTCTCTCACACTAAGAAGATCAGTCAACAAGTGATACTCCACTCAGAGGGATGGTGAAGATAAGTTGCACCTTTATAAATTGGTCATGTTTTACAAATGTAAAAGAACACCTATGTGGTCAAAAAAAACCTGAAAATGACCCCCAAATCTTTCTGAAATCTGGGCCATGTGGATAAATTTGGATACACTTTAAAAATCCATTTTAAGCCATGCCTGGGTAAAATGGCTGTGCCACCAAAGAGTGGCCAGACCTCCCCAAGTGTGTGCCCCCTCTGTCCTCCAGCTTGCCTGAGCCTTCCTGTCTGAGTGTGCTGGTGGTGGATGTGTTAGAGGAACTAGCCGGGCAGCCTGGAGCCCTGGAGTGGTTGTGTTTTATCTTCTCTGTGTTGCCTCTTGCTCCAGCTGCTTCAGTGTTTTGAAAGGTCAGGTTTAATGAGCTGTAAGGGGAGGAGATTCAGACAAATCTTGAGAATCTGTTTTAGTTTGTTGAAGTGCTGAAGGTAGCTGAAAGGCCTTTTTCTTCTTTCCTCAAACCTAGAGTAAGCATTACTTTATTGCATTACATTGCCTTTAAAACACAGCATATGTAAATGCCTTTCAGCTGTATACAAAGGAAAATGGTTAACAAGGATTGCATCTTTCCACCAACTTGAAATGAGAATTAGGCTTTAAACTAAAATATGGTTTTCCTTCATTCAAAGTGTATATCAAAACAAACAAAAACCCAGGCACAAAACAGTCAATTTCCCATTATAATCATCTTAGGAATTATCTGCTTTCCTGAGGCTTACAAGCTCAAAGTGAAATACATTCAATTATGCCAAGTATATATATATATATTTTTTTTCATGTAATATTCAAAAGTAGATTAACTGCCCTCAGAAAATCCTAATAGGAAAAAAAACTTTCACCTTTCACTTTCTCTCTCCTTCACCACACTCTATTATTTCTTTTTGCTTATTTCTTTGAAGTGCTGAGATTTTTTTGGCCTTAGTATACCAAATCCATAGAGAAGTGAGAAAAACTATTCCATGTGTCTATACAGAATTATTCTCATCTCCCCCCCTTTCCCCCCTCCCCTAGATTGACTTCTGTTGTTCCAGCTAGTGCTTTTCTCTCTCTTGTACAGTTTAAATGGAATTAATTGTTTCTTGACCTGTGCCTCCAAATCCTGTTCCTAGGACTTTTTTTTTTTCTTTTTTTTTTAAGTTGTTTGGGGAGATAGTGTAGTATGCCTTCACTTCTGCTAGTGATGGTCAAAGCTGAAGATGCCTCCTGCAGTCTGAATGTCACTGTAGTGACCTTCATTTGTTTTTCCTCTGCTTACATTTTTTTTTTCTTCCCGTTACTGCTATTGCTTTTTCAACCTACTGGCCTTTTTTGGTACTGCTTCAGTCAACAATTTCTGATAACCTGTGTGAGCCTGTCTTTTCTGCTGTTTCAGACGCTTAATATTCTGTAGCTTAAACAAAAAGCTGCAAACCTCTATCTTAATGTACTTAAGAGGTTCAAAATCAGTGTAAAATACTTAGAAATCTAAAAAAAATAAAGGACGTAGAGAATGGAGCTGTATGATGTGTTGAAGTCAGCATGTGCATGCTGGCAAGTTGCTGTTTTTTGTCTCTGACCAGTTGTTGCCTTGTAAGGGGTTATAACTAATATAAACACTCTTGCTTCTCATTCTGAATGACTGTATTACTCCACATTTTCTTTGTGTGGTCTGCTTGTAAGAGCCTAAAATGTGTGAACACAGAAATTGTGTTAAAGTTTCAGGTTATGTTGTTTGTTGTTTCTGATAATGACCGATGCTTTAGTGGAACTAAATGCAGCCTCTTTTTTATTTTATTTTATTTTTTTTTCAGAAGTTGATTTATGCCCCAAATATTATGCACCTTTCAATTCTTTTTTTTTTTTTTCTCCTCTTCTTTTTCCATTATGCATTCCTACTAGTTATATAAACATCTAATCCTTCTTTGAAATCTTCTAGCTCTGGGCCTCAGTGAAGTATGTTAGCACTAGTTTTCATAGCCAAATTGCACAATCATTTCCCATCTTGAACAGATCAGAGGTGCAGAATTGTTATATTTCAGCAAGCTATGCTTAGTGCTTGCCTGAATCCCATGAGCTACTATGCCAGTTTTTTAATATTTCATGTCTCTGTCAATATTTAGTAAGCCATATTCATTTTTATCCCTTATGTTTTTTTTCTCCGAATGTGTAATTTTCAAGTGTTAAACTTCATGCTCTGAAGAGAAATTGCGTTGGAACAACTTCAGTTGCAAGGGTTAAACAATGTGTTTCTAGCTGATTGCCAAGCTATGCATAAGAAGTTGCACTTACCTTTAGCTTACTATGTAGACTCTCAATGTCTCAATCTATCTGTCTATACCCAGGTAACACAAACACTTTTAATGTCTGTTACTTTGGAAGAAGAGCTGTTATCTTGGTTATCTGAGAAATGTATGTATTATAGTAGTCTCATAGATTTGACTTTTCCTCAAGGAAAAAATAGTACACAAAAATACATGGGTCCCCAGTTGATAGCTCTGGGGTTGAATCCTAACAAATAATGCTGAATTGAATGTATCTGAGTTTGCGAAATGACCTAGGCATTCTCCAGCAGTCCTATGTAGACATGTAATTAAGAACATTAGAATTAAGAACAAAAGAATTAAGGTGCTGCGTAGAGCTTAGGAGAGTTGCATTGGCTACTTTAAGAGTTGATGATATTTCAAAGGGAGAATCATTGAAGAAAGTACCCACAACAGTGTATTAATATGCAGCTAAAAAATAGGAAGTGAAAAGAGAGAGGGAGGGACACATGCCCCCCTTTTTATGTCTACTCGTTATTGCAGTAACCTTTGCTATGGCTATGTTCTTTGCTTCGTAATAAAGAAGTATGCCAGAATTAAATGTAATATTTCCATATTGAACATAGCTGGTCATAGCTACTGTTTTCAGCTAAAGTACTTGTAGGTATGTTTTGTAATAGAGGGACTGTCTTCCCTTCTTTGTACAGTTAAAAAAAAAAAAAAGCAAAATTCACAATGGATATCTGTAAAGTTTCTAATCTATATTTATTTAAGGATTAGACAACATTGCAATTTACTCTGAGGATTTCAGAATGTTAACTTCAAGATACGGTTTTCAAATAAATGTTTACAGATAAATCTGATTGTTTTATATTATGCCATTGGGGGTAACAAGGTTGTCCATGCCTCTTAGTTTCTGTACTAGTGCCATCTGGTGACTAAATGTTATTATGGATCCCTTCTGCAGCCTGAAGTATCCGGGATGGCTTTGACTAATGACTCAGAATGTGAGGATCAGGAGAAATTCCTCATGAAGCCTCCTTGGATTTTTTGCAGAGGGATCAAACCTAAAATACACTTATGGTAAAAGCAATTCTCTGACTTCTAAGAGGGGATATGTGTCTATTGTGATTTAATTCTAATGATGGAACAATTAGCTGAAGCACTGAACTACTACAGTTTATAATCTGTCAGAGCTGAAAAAGATAATTTTGACTGAGGCAACAATACCATTTTGGAATCAGTGGACATCACCTTGAATTTAAGCTTGTAACTTTCTGGCAGCTGATTTAAAGAGTGGGCTCCTTGTTATATATTTGCAGCGTGTTTTTGCTGTAGAAGACAATAACCCTGTAAGTCCTTCAAACTATTTGAGTGAAGATGTGAACCTACAGTCATCTTTTCAGAGTCTTCTTGGCTTTGGCTTTTTGCCTTAGTCACTGAGTTTGTGAGCTGTAATTTAGAAGCCAAAACTATGCAGAGAAAGCAGATGAAGGTAATTCCTGACTGTGTTTTATTTGAAATGAACTGTATTATCAATAAAGTTCGTATTTTGGAAATTCGTATTTAAAAACTACTTGGAGCACCAATGTATAGAAACTTGAGTCTAGAATTCCAAGGAGTTTTGTTACAGTGCAACACTATGAAACTATTTACTGAAGGAGCTGCATTGTGAAAACCCTGGTCTTGACTGGGAATTAACTGACATTCAACATTACTGGAAAATACCCTCTAAGATCATAAGTTTTCTTTATTTTTATGCATATATTTCTGAATAAAAAATACTTCTCTATATATTATTTAAAGAATACCATTCCTTAAAGACCTGCTGGCCTGGTTTGGAAAAGATAAAGAAGTAAAAATGCTTGTAGGTGATCAGCGAACTTCCTCTCATCTCATGATGACCCTTCCAAAATGGAGAAGAGCAAGCTTAAAAAGGCTACTGAAGGTCAGTGATCTAAAAAGCTAGAGAATCTATCTTTCTACAACAACCACAGCAGGAGATGATGCACAGAGCAAGGAGAGAAACTGCTGGAAGCAGAGTTTGGGAGCAGTACAGTCTGGTGAGAGGCTGGGATCCCATTGACTATATCCATATCTCTGTATGTCTTTCCCCAGAGAAGACAGAGCCAGGCTGGGCAAACGGCCAGTTCTGCTCAAGCAACTGATCTCGGTATCTTTCCAGGTCAGCCACAGAGAGGCAAAGAAGGGGTTAGAGTGTGGGAGAGAAAGGGTCTTGCTCCTGTAGAGGTACCCACCCCTGACAGCTGTACTCATCACACCCACCCTCTCAGGCTGGCATCAACAGTCATGGCTCCCACTCTTCATGTCACTCACGATGGGCAGAAACAGTCCTGGGGCTTGTTTTTTGTCCTTCCTTTGCTTTTTCACTTGGGCAATGACTCTGCGACAAGAGCAGGCTGCTTCCAGCGTAGAGGAGATGTTGTGGAAGGAAGCATGCTCAGAAGCACTGTCCTTAAGGCAAGTCAGCTTTAGGTAAACAAGGTTAATGAAGCGAAGAAAGACACACACATACACTCATGCTCCTCAACCTTTTCCACATTTGGACTGTGGAGGTTTAAAATTAAATGGCTTAATTAAGTGCTAGGGTGTTAGGCAGAAGTTGGGCTGTTTGAATTCTAACCTTTGTGTGTCCAAGTCTGTTGTCTTTCAAATAATAGGAATTTCTTGTCTGATGGGTAAGATTTGGAGACACTATACTGTGGTACTATGATGCAACAGGTACTGATAGTACCTGTGATATTTTTGATTCCTTGATGCCTTAATTGACAATGCTATACGTATTCCTCCCATGTCTTATTTGGCATGGGCTGCCTCTCATGTTTTGTGGAGTATTTTTGACCCAAAACTCATTTAAAGCCAAAAGACCTTTATCGGATGAAGTCATAGGTAGGTTTCAGTAAAATGTATAACTGGATAAAATCCTCTAGAGGTACTCAATCTGTTTGCCTTTCTGGCTGGATAACTAAATCTGTAAATTAGGAAGTCTACAGGCAAATAAGAAGTTTCAGCTTAAATTCAGAAAAAAAGTTGCTTGAAAAAACCCTACTTTGTCAGTGTGAAAAGTACAGTTTTATGATGATTAACTCTTAGATCTACTTGAGAGCAATTTTAAGAGGCAGAATGTGGGCAGGTACCAATTACCTGTCACAATTAGTGTGCATCTTATTGTACATATTTAAGAAATTAATGACAGTGGGTGGTTAGAACTGTCTCATTACTACTAATTAATATGATAAGTCTTTAGTAGGCCATTGGCAAAATAAGAATACCAATTAAATGTGATGTCGATAGAGAGTCATTAATTATAAGAGAACAGATATACATGAAGTCCAGTAACAATAGTGGGAAACAATCTGTGCTTTTTTCAGAGACATTTCAATGCATTTCCTACTTGAAAAGCAAGTGTATATTTTATCTTAAATGTTTATTAAATGGAAATCATGCCTAAAAAGTGCATTCAGCTGTTCTTGAATGCTAGAATATGAAGTTTTCTGGCTGCTTGATAACTTTCTAATCCTGCTTCCTGTTTTTGCACCTTTTTAATGTTTTCACCAGTAGCATGGTGTGCCTGTACATGTTAAGAAGGTTTAGTTAATATAAATTCAGGGTAATGTTTCTCAAAGTATCTTGATTTGTGATCTCTTTCTAGTATTCATCTCTTCCTCTTTCTCTATACTATTCAGAGTGGAAGGAACAATCCTGTCCCTTCACATGGACTTCTGGGGAAGTATGTCTACAGATTTTTTAACAAAGTCCAAATACGACTAAATTACTATGGAGATATAAAAGCTGAGAATGAATCCAAGAATGTCAGGAAGAAATATCTTGAATGATCTGTCAATGTTGGATCTGTGATTAGTCTTGAAAAGTTAAAAGTTAAAATCAGGTCAAACTGAAATCTAATTTTTTTATATTTCCTTTCCTAAGCTGTAGTTAAAAGGAAGAAATTTGTTTAGTTAAAAGTGAGTTACTTTAAAGCAAATTCACAATTGTTAATCCTTATGTTTTAATTGGAAAGACTAAGATTCAAACCCTTCTTTGCTTCATTCAAATGTGGGATTTGTATCCAGGTTTCCTACTTTGCAAGTGAGTGTCAGGCGTATGATTGCCTAGGTCAGTCTGGTCCTTTGAGAAGCAGTAACTGAATATTCATTGGATACAAAGATTATGCCACATGTCCTAACCTGCATGCCACTCACAACACAGCTGCTCAGGATAGAAGGGACCTCTGGGGGTTTCGAGCTCAGCTCCCTGCTCAAAGCAGGGCCAGACATGGGGTCAGATCTGACTTTATCCAGTTGAGTCATGAAAACCTCCAAGGACGGAGACTGCACAACATCTCTGAGCATCCTATCTCACTTTTTGACTGTTTCCATGGGGAAAAGTTTTATTGTTATATCCAGTCTGAATCGCTTGAATCAATTTGTATCCTCTGCATCTTGTCCTTCCACAGCTCAGTACAGAAGAGTCTGGCTCCATCTTCTTGATAAGCTGCTCAGAGATATTGACAGGCAGCTCTCAGGTCATCTTGAAGCCATCTCTTTCAGGCTGAACATGCCCTGGTCTCTCAGCCTACCTTCACAGGGCCAGTGCTCCAGTCCCTGAACATCCTGTTTGCCATCTGCTGAACTCGTTCCAGTTTGTCAGTGTCTTTTTTTTTTTTTTTTTTTCTGTGCCTGTCTATGTGCAGTTACTATTACTAAGTGGAGCAGATTCAGCAGATATCTCTAAAGACTTGAGCATTTTCAGTGAGAGTGCCTCTTCAGAGCCATGGAGTTTTCAGAAGAGTTTTCAGCTTGTTGTCTCCAGTGCCCAAGCTCAATGTCTCACTGCTGGATGGAGACTTAATGATTTTGTGAATGAACCTCAAGTCACGCAGCTTTTATGTGATGAACTTTTTCTTTCTTTCTCTCTTTCCCTCTTTCAAAATAAGGCCAAATATATTAGCTCAGTATGTCATAGAACATCAATGTTGCCAAGAATAAAATTTATGGTAAGTTTTCCAAACAAGCAAACAAAAAATTGGCCAATCTATAGGGCATTTTGCTTTACTGCTCTCTTCACTACAGCTTTGCTTTACTGCTCTCTTTACTACAACTTTCTGCTCTACTGTTCTCTAGGATGGAGACTTTGACATAAAATGTGAGTTTTCAGCTCTTTCTGAGCGTTACTTTGTGTAAATTATGCAAGGTAAGCTTCCTCTGCAAGTATGGAGTCTTCAAAGAAACAAAAAAAATCATCAAGAAAGTCCAAAATTAAACCTAAAAGATGAAACTAATCTTCAGCTCTAGTGTTGTTCCAGGACTGGAAGCAAAAGCTGTGTTTCTGTTGAGGAATGTGGAAAATGTCTCCTTTCCAATTATCTAATTTTTCCCCAAAAAGTCATGATTTCTTTGACTTCGGTTTTGCTGTAATGTTCATAACTTTAATCATTTTTTCAAGGTGAGAGAGTGTACTGGAGAAAGGAAGGGTTTGCAGGTATTGCAAAGGTGCCAGATGGTAGGGTTGTGGAAGGCTTTCTCTGCTGTAGCTGCTAGTCCATTCAGCTATACATGAGTAAAAAGAAGAAACAAAGATGGGAAAATGGCTATTTGGGCAGCAGACTTGCTCCACCAGCTCATGTGGATCTCTTCCAGCCAAGTGTAGTCCCGGCCAGGTGCCTGCTTGTTTTGAGCTAAAAGTTGCTTGGGAAGAAATCATTGGCCCCCTATTGCACCCAAAGTGGCACCACAAGAAAACAAAGCATCAGATGCAAAGAAGCTTAGAGCTTTAGTGGTGCTGGGGAAAAGACTGGCCATTGTATTTGCTCTCATTATCCTAGGGCAGCACAGGCAGCGTGCATGAATTAAGTGAATCACTTCAGGGAGATGTTTTTGTAGGTTTGTAGACTGGTGAGAAGGGACCTGCCAAGTGTGTGTGGTGAAGGTGGAGAAGCAGATGTCTGTGCTGGCCTTCATTTGTTATTTAGGTGGGCCTTAGGGAGCACAGCAATGTTGGTGAAGGCGGGGGAGCAGCAGGAAGAGCCTTGGGCAAGGTGTCCTGGACAATGATGTGGCTATCTGCTGTTGGTGATGGTGGTTTCCATGGAGGATGGTTTTCCTGGCTTTGGGTGATAGTGTGAGACTCAGCAGCTATGGAGGTGATGTGCCACAGTGCATTGTCACCAGCTCTTGCTGGAGTAACTGCCCCTCAGCAGAGGCCGCTGTCAAGAGGCAGCTCCCAAGGAAGGATGCAGCCATGCAGTGTTGGGGATGCAGACATGCCCAGGGCCTTTTACTGAGGCTGTGGCAGAGGAATATGATGCCCTTGGCTACAGGAGGTGTGTGTTGTTTAAGGATCTGTGTCACTGTGTTAAGGAGGTCAATGTGAAGGAGGTCAGCTGAAGCACAGCACAATGAAAGATGAAAATGCAGTGGGCGGGATCTTCAGAGATCCTGCAGAGATGAGTCTGACCTCCCACTCCTCAGAGGGGAGGCAGCCAGGAACTGGTTGGTTGTGGAGCAAATAGGGACTCCTCTGATGGGGAAGGCTGGAAGATCGAGACTTTGGCACTGGGAAAATTTACTCTTCTTTACCTCTGGATCTGCAACTGCAGGGTAGCTTCAGTGCCTTGGTAGCTAATGAGTAACACAAAATCTATGCCTGAGGAAACATCACAGTCAGCTGAACCTGAGCCAGGTACCAGCACCAGGAGGATGCATTGCCAGTAGATTGAGGAAGTGATTTTCCCACTCCACTCAGCACTTGTTAGACCAAATCTAGTGTCCCATTTTCCTAATCCACTGCAAATATAAGATGTTGATATGGAGGAGCAAGTTCAGCAGAGGTACTTCAAGATGGCAGGGTGCTGGAGCACTTGTCCTGTAAGTTAAGGCTGAAGGGCTAGACCCTGTTCAGCTCAGAAAAGAGACAGCTTTAAGATGACCTAACAGCAGCCTGCTAGTAGCTGTGCAGAGTTTATGAAGAGGATGGAGCCAGACACTTCTGTAGTGAGTCATGGGAGGGCAAGAGACAGGAGGCATAAACTGACTAGAGAACTCGTAATCACTCTTCCAATCTTAATTTTACTGTGATCCTACTTCTGTGATCATAATGAGCTTCTCCCCATTTCCCAAGGGCCCATCCTTGACCTACTATTAACTTTTAACTGTGTGTTTTGTGCTGATGTACAAAAGGTGATGGTGGCTCTCACAGTCTAATAACTATCACTTTGGACGGAAAGTACAGAAATACTGAAGCAGAAGCAGAAGGGGGAATTATGAAATTACAGGGAAAAGATGTGTAAACTCTGTAGGATTTTTGAAGGTGTATAGAGTTTTTGAAAACTGTCCAACAAGTGAAGTGAAATGTTTCTTTCTGAGAAATTTATACTACTAAAAAACCCCCTCAGTCTCTGAGCGTTATTACATGTAATTCTAATACTTGAGACTGCACTATTAATATTTTGCTGGATGCAAATATTATGACATTAGAGAAATAACTGAAAAACTGCAAGTAATGTTTCCTGGTGGAGGGGGAGAGAAGAGGCTGCCTGCAAAGCTGTGTTCCTGCTGGCCTTCCCGATTTTATGAGGATGTTATTTTGTGTAATTGGGAGAATCTTTTTTTTTTTCATCATTTTATTTACCTTCAAAAGCATTTCAATTATATAGAGAGTTTTAAACTTAAGCTCAAAAGTTTGATTTTTTTTTTCACAGCTTTTATATCTCTGAACTGTCATGTCATATAGGAGCAATCTGCTCTATATCATTTCATTGGATGGCTTTATAGAATACTTACCTTATGTCACGAATATACAATGATAACTCTTCCCAGTGTTCCTCAATTCATCCTTCTTCCTTTCCCTTCTCTAAGCTCAATGCACTTTCCAGTACTACTAGTCACTTCAGGAGACAACAATACACTTCTGAAAGGACATTTCTGTCTCAAGGTTGTCAAATGCAGCCTTGATGCCAATATAAGATGTTTCAGGGGAGTATTTTGGACTGGCGGCATAATTAATGTTTTATTGAATAATGTCTAATGGATCAGAGCAAATACCCAGTTTGGCATATATAATTTTTCAATGTTCTAGTTAGTGATAGACTAATGATATAAAGCCGCAAAGAGCATTTTGACATGCTGTATATTTACACTGTTCTGTAACCTCCTGGTCTCATTCTATTTACCATGCAAACAGGCTTTCTTTCAGCAATTTCCAATACTTGACTTGAACACACCAATTCTCCCTAGAAAGGTAACATTTCCACTCCCATTTCTCATTGCTTAAATGTTAAAGGCAGTTTGATACTTGAATATGACTTGGGAGTTTTGACTTACAGGATGATGTAGTAGAATTTTTCACATGCATTTTTCCAGAACAATTAGCACAATGCTTTTTATAAAGTTTTTGTACTAAAACTTAAAATATTAATATAAATACAGGTTGTATTAATTCACTACTTTGTAGAATGTTTCAGGGGTAAATGTCTGCATGGCCCTGATGGGATGCACCGACAAGTGCTAAGGGAGCTGGCAGATGTGATTGCAAGGCCAGTCTCTATAATCTTTGCAGGAAGCATTTCTTCACTGTGTGAGTGATGGAGCACTGGCACAGGTTGCCTGGAGAGGTTGTGGAGTCTCCATCCCTGGAGATCTTCAAGAATAGTCAGGACATGGTCCTGGGCAACCTGCTCTCAGTGGCCCTGCATGAGCAGGGGTGTTGAACCAAATGAGCTTCAGAAGTCCTTTCCAATCTTAACCATTCAGTGACTGTGTGATTATAATAGGTTGATATTGTGACCTTTATTTTGGGTCACAATAAATGGGAATGGGTAAACTGAGACACAAATGTGATTTGACTAAAGTCTAGTCTCAGGACAGGGAACAGAACTGTAGTTTTTTGAGTCCTAAGTCAGTGCTGTGTGCATGAGTTCCTCTGCCTATGAAAATAAACAACATTAAGTGAAAAGCTTAATTGTCATCTTTGAGATACTTCATGGTTTTGTAATTCATTAAAAAAAAAAAAAAAGACCTGGGTTTTGACCTCTGGCAGCAGGACAGACCTCACTACTTCTTTTTTCAGTTTACCAGGTAGATGATTTTTTTTTTTTTTTTCAAAATGAAAATGTTAGCATGCTTCGGCTGCTACTCTAGGGGTTGCTTTTAAATGCTTATGTCCTTTTAGATCAACTGCAGGTGTTGAGTTGTAACAATGAGGTATAAGCAATAGTATCTGAAATGCTGAGGTCGTAACTGTGGGTTTCAGATACCTGTAGATGGGAAGGGTCTGTGTCTGTGCTGTAGTCAAATCATTTGTAGAAAGCACTACAGTGGCTTGCTGAATGCAATGGTGAAATTATAAGGGGAGGGTTTTGAATATTGCCTTACAAATAGATATGATTAATCATTCTGTAAGCTATATGAAGATAGGGACATGTGGAGTATGAAACACGTCTTGGTGGAGTATGAAACATGCTGGCTGCTTCTTGGCTTGTGTCTTTCTAGACCATAGTATATTGATTTTTATAGCTCTTTTTTAAACTTTCATTTGGGAACAGAATGCCAAATGCAGTTACAGAGACCTGCAAATTATCTGGGCTTGTATTAGTTTATTACCAAGGGGAAGAGGGTAGTTAGTTGTTCCCAGACTTCAAATACCAGACTTACTCAGGAAAGTGGAAGAGTGAATGTGATGATTAAGTCAGAATGGAAGCAGTTTCCCTGAATTTGAAAGGAGACATGCAAAACCAGTCTTTTACCAGTCCACATGTACCAACCACACTTGTAGCGTGGCTATCTGGTTTGTATGTACCTTTCCCTGGTCAGAAAAGCTTTTACTAAAGCAAAAAGAGAGGGTAGGTAGGTGACAGCTGAACTTGTACTCTTACATTTTTTGGGACCTTCAGCATTATAGAGCTGGTTGAAACCATCAGGATTTATTTTCTGGAGAAGAAGTGGGGGAGCACTTTAAGAAAATGGTTTCTTAGCTGGAAAGCTGAACATGTGGGATACATGCCTAGATAGGTTAGAGGACATACTTTACACCACTGGTGGAGAAGTGAGAGGAGCATGCCATTGCTTAGTGATATTGCAGAGTAGGAACACCTCTTCTTTCCTGCCCCTGGAGACAGAAGGGGGTCAGCTCCTCCTGGCAGCTGTCAAACTTGAGATCTTGGACAGCGATGATGAGGTATCTGATTTGGAAGCTGGTGCTCCTAGAGGAAATAAACAAAACAAAACAAACAAACAACAAAAAAAAGCAAGAAACCAACCAAACAAGAAAACTGTTTGCACATTGATATTCTTCATAACTCCATCCCAACTCACTACATGATGTTCAGATTTGAAACATTTTGTGTGTGTTTTTCTCCTTCTGTGTAGTTTTAGTAGATTCTCAGGATGGAGTAATAGGGTAGTTACTTTAAGTAGAATTGTACTTAGATGTTTTCTACTCAGAGTGGAAGGTCTGCCTGTTGTATGAATGCTATCACTGCTGGTAAAGAGGCTATTTCATGCTGTATGAAAACTATCAGGACAGTATCAGTGCCACCAAATTACTCTAGGAAATTCTGCGCTTATCACTCTGCTCCATATGGGCATGTAAGTTACATCTCCCTGCATTTTCCCTGGCTTTCAGCTTTCACTTTATCTATTGGAGCTGCAAAGACTGTGGACTCAGCAGTGGTAAGGGCTGGTGACTCCTTCCCATTGGCTGGAGCACCAGGATTTTCCCCCCACAGCTTTAGAAAATAAAACAACATATGTGTGTGTGTATACAGTCTACACTCATGATTTCTACTGCTGGCAGACCCAGTGACAGCTTTTAACGCTTGAACCCATGTCAGACCATCTGTGTGCACAACCTCCGTGTCTGTTGAGAGCCCCTCCTAGATGGATCCTTTTTTCTAAGCTGCCTTCATTGGAAGTAAGGAGTTTAAGCATCAGTTAAGTGAATTTAAAGTCAGTTTTTTCTAGCACTACAGATTTTCCAAAATTTACTAATTAAATGCTTGCTGCTGTATACTGCTCCACCAATGGATTACTTCTCTAATATTTGCTTACATAAATCTTTGTACTGTTTTGTTGCATGAAATTCGAAGATGATTTTTGATTATTCTTGTGGTCTGCATTACTTTCTCCTCTTTCAGAAGGCTTTTCTCTGGCTGTAGGCTGAGTTCTTACAAGTTGCTACTGTTCAGTCTAACTGAAGCTTTCAGTGTTTTGATACTTAAAAAAGGCAAGCCTATGCTAAATGTCTAGCTAACTCCTCCAGATGCATCATGGTTTCCGTCTCATAATACAATCCAGAAGACTTTAATCTATTTAGCTACAGCACTGATGGCCAGCAAAAGATATCTCTGGTGTGCCTTTGATTTTCAATCGTTGCTTCCCTGTGTCGTGTTACTACTCTTGCTGAATTGCAGTGCTGAGACTGTAAATGTTTTTGACCCTTGCATCCTATTCTTTTATGATTGTATGAAGCTGCTTATGTACAATACACAAGTGGAACAAAACAAATCTTGGACTTGTTTGCAACACATTTGTCCTTAAATAAATGATTTAAAGGTAGTCTTCCAGGCCATCAAGGAAAGGATTTTCTCTAGATACACATCACATCTGTCCAATCCGTGCCTGACCCTTCTGCCCTTGAGGGCTGGGGGAGCCTCACAGACATGGCGTGCTGTGTGACACAGGGCTTTGACAGGTGGGTCTGATGTGGTTTCTTTACTTGCTTTGTATTTGCCCACTGGGTCAAATAAGGGGGATTGCGAGGCAGCCTGCTCTATGCTTAGTTCTGCGGATGTTATCAGAGACTGTGACTAAGTCTTTGAAGGGAGACCATGAGATTTTTTCTTCTTCCCTTGTATGTAGTATGACCTCTTTAACTTGTAACCCTTCTAGTTTTGGCAGCTTTTTCTTCTCTAAAATGAAGGTCTCCTGATTTTTTTTATTTTTTTTTTCTCCTCCCTTCAGCAACCATAAATAAATAAATAAATAGATAGATCCTGAAAATATAAAAAGTTGTTGGCTAATATTATCTTCTAGTGGAGATTTATTAAATGGTCTAAAGTGGTATAGTGTTTTACTTAATTTTTACAACTAATTGAATTAATTTTCATATCTACAGCTAAACATTTAACTTCTGGAAAAAAAATAAAAAAAAATCCCTAGTGTTCTGTCTTTTATAAGTGTGATTTCTTCTAAAGATATGTCCTCTTGCTGCTGCCATTTTAATTTGGCTGATTAAGTGATATCATTAACCGAGAGTAAATATGGGTTATTTACATTAATGTTAGCAATGAAAAATCAGTTTCTGAACAGTTTTAGGATAGCTAGTGAGTTTGATTGCAGAGATGTTTGTGCTGTTATTGGCTAAGACTTGAAAGCTAAAAGTGCCTCAACTTTAGCTTGCACATGTATTGCTAGCTGGGAATTGCTGGATACCTCATGTCACAAAGAAACTGAATCTGCTACAGCTCATTTTTGGCAGAGCTGTATGCCAAGTATTGGAATAAAATTGAAGGGTAAGCTAAAAGGCAGCTAATATTCTGCATAATATTAGCTAGTTAGTGTTATCAGATCCTTCTGTCTTTATTTGTGGTTTGTTCTTTTGGCAGCTCTTTTAAACCTACCCTACTTGTAATGTTCTGTGAAGGGTAAAAGCTCCTATATGCTGGGCTCAACACTGCTTGGCAATTATTCACTGAGTAACTCTTGTAATAGGGCCCCAGGTTAAAAAAAAGTACTTAAACATTATTCATTTACTTGAGTATTTTCCAAAATAAAAACGCTCCTCATTCTCCTCTGAACTGAGAATATAATCTTTGGTTTGTGCATGAGCAATCGGCACTTCATCAGTGCGTTCCTTCTGAGTGGTGTGTTGGATGCACATGGTGTGTCCCGCAGGCTGGAGGAACAAGTGACCTGGTGACTGTCTCCAGTCACTCCACCCTCTAATCTCACAAATATTCTTTGGTGCAAACATGAATGATTGCAGACATGGTAGGTTGGCCCTCAGCTTGCCATTGGGAATTCACTAAGGCAAAATTCGTTTCAGCAGTGACTGAATTGCTCAACTGATCCTGCTGAGTTGGAGCGGGAGAGGCAGAGGTGTTAAATGTATATGCTGACAACACTGAATTGCAAACTGTGTATAACATTTTATTGGATTCACACGGGTGCTGAATCCAATGCTTGACAACATTAAAATGCTCTACTACTGAAAGGCAGCTGCTCTTAAGACAGCTGCAAAAATCAGCCAAATTAACCTTTTCTTAGGGAGTAAGACTTGCAAATGTGGACAGGTTCACTAGGAATACAGAGGAATGCATTACGATCGATGGCACTTAACAGATGTGCTGTATTTTTCATTGTGTATCCTAGGTCTTGGTGGCTTACTGACAAGACAGAGAACTACTAGAGTGAGTGTGTCATTGCCAGCTGTTTTTAGGAAATCTTAGCAAATACATACATACATTCAAATCCACTATATATCTATATCATCTGCATCTGTTGCTGCCCGCTTTTCATCATGGTCTCAGAAAAGTAAAATGAGATCTGGGAATAGGGCAAAGTAGCTTCAGTCTTTTAATCAGTGCAGATTATTCACACACATTTCTTTCTCCTTTTAATATTGTCATCAATAAGTACTACAGTTGGCTTGACTCTCCTAGCTTTACTTTGTGCATAGTGTTTCTAGACTGCAAATAATTAACAGGCAAAGAACACGTTCTACACACACACACAATTAACCTTTGTCTGGGGTTAATTAAAACTGGTGACTGAAGTACTATATAGTATAGAATTACATTATTCTATTTATAGTAATAGCTTTGACTTCTATGCCCATAAGAGGGCAGCAATTATTATACCTTTGCATAAATGGTAATGATTTTTACCTGAGTACTTATAAAAATGGAACAGTAGAAATTGCAATAGCTCTGTGCTTAATTTTTTTTTAATCTTACAATGTTTGGACAAGATAACAGGAGAGTTCTGATTGAGTGGGTTCCTACCTCTAGTAAGACACCCACAGACACCCTATTCCTCCTCATAAGCAGTATTTCTTGCACAGTATGTCTGGTATGCCTGATACATTCAGATGTACCAAAGGAAAAAATGATTAGTTGGTAATCTTGGAAAAAATAAGCTATTATTAAAAACAAAACAAAACAAAAAAACACATAAACAAAAAAACTGTGAAATGACTGATTGAAGGTAGACAGAAACATGATCTGCCTGCAGAATAGAAATTAAAGAGCAGGTAACCTTTCCAAATGGAATTATGTTCCATGGTCTGGTATATAGCACCCAAGTTAGACGGATTTTTATTTTATTTTTTTCAAACTCCTTTGTAAGTTATATGGCAAAACATTTGCCAAATACCTAGAGAGGCATGACAGAAGATAATGACTTTGACAGTAGGGCCTCAGTATAGACCAAAAAGCATGGAAGATCAGAGCTGGAAGGGATTCTGTGTCAGCAGAACTAGTTGGTATTTCGCTGGTGGTCTCTTTGTTTATGATGCATATGCACATGCTTAAAAAATTAAAGGGCAGAATCTAATTTCAGGCAAGCTGCTTTACCACTACCTTTTTTTTTTCTTTTTTTATTCTTTTTTTTTTTTTTTTCTTTCTACTGAATGCATGGGGAGGAGGAGAGTTGGAGGGAAGTCTGCAGGCATTCAGGAGGAGGCTTGTTTGGCTTACCCTCCTGTGAAGGACATCGGTGTGTACTAAACTGTGTCTTGAAGTACTGCAGTCTTCTGATGGCTTTCACTGAGGACTCTGTGTTTTTGAGCAATCCAAAACACAGCTTTCTATTATTTGAAGTATTACAGAAAACTGTTTAAAACATACTGCTATACCCAGAAAATGTTGTTCTACCAGGGCATGAAGTCCTTTATTGGCTTTCTATTTGAAAGCAGTTTAAAGCATTTCTATTTACTAAGGATATCCACAACATGCTTCATTTTTAAAAGAATCTGTTCCTGTAACAGGAATTCCACTATACACTGTCTATGTAATTCTTTATTTGAAAGGTGGAAAGCTCACAAGGGCTACCATGGCACGAAAGTCAGTCTTTCCTTTGTTTGTTAGTAGTGTGCTCTTTCTTCAGGTGCTTCTGCTTCAAGTGGATCTGCTTTCTCATGGCTGCCTTCCACATCTTTGTTCCAAAAAGCTGTTTCACTCATGTACTATGGCTAGAACCCAGCAGGCAAGCTATGACGCCCAAGTTTTCATGATTAAATGTTATCAGATCAGTAGAAATGCATGGTGAGGGTGGGAACTAAATTTTCAATTGTTCATTATTCACCAGTTTTTGAAAAATGTTTAAAATCCACCATGTGCTGTTGCACTGGGGACCCAACTACTCCAGAGGCCAAAGCTGAAAAACCATCTGCTTGAATTTGTGCCTAAATCTGAGAGAAGCAGTTTTGTTCTCATGCCTCACTGAACTTCTTGTTACTTTCCTTTCTTGTAATCTCATTTTTCCTTATATTTTGCTGCTGTTATTCTACAGTTATCCCTTCTATTCTTTCCTGTTGTCTTATGTCTCTTCCTTACTCAGCCACCTTTAGTACTAGGGAGAAACTATGTGTTGTTTGGGTGTATTTGAGCACAGGAGCACTGTTTCATATGAACTTCCATACAGTGATATGCATGTGCAGAACCTACATTAATGGGCTTATGCAAGAGCTCTTTCTTTCTAGGTACCATTCATCACAGGCTTGGTTCCCAGCTTTTGTTGCCAATGCTTCCACTTTCAGTGCCAGTGTTACTGCTGGTGGCACTTGTCCATTCATTTCTGATGAACTGAAAATTTAATTAACCTTCCATTTGCTTTAAAAAAAATGCCACAATCCACCTTCATTGTAGCAGTGTGGAGTTCCTTAATCATGGTCAGAGATGATGACGTGCACAGGCTAATGGAGCCGATGAAGTAAAATAACTGAGGTAACACAGAATCACAGAATGATAGAGTTTCCTGACTTGGAAGAGACCTGCAGCCTTCATCTTCCTCTCCCTCTCTCTCTCTCTCTCTCTCCCTCCCTCTCTCTCTCTCTCTCTCCCCCTCTCTCTCTCTCTCTCTCTCTAAACTAAACTAAACTCTCTGGAACTAAAAAGATTACTGTTCATGTTGCTTTAACAAGATGAAGTAAAATACATGAGTCTTCCCTTTTCATGTGTCCTACTGGTATTATTCTTTTCTTTCCATATGGAGTGAAAACAGAGATCTGAAAAGCAATTAAATCTTTAAAAATATGTCAGAAATGTCAATTTCTTTTTATTCTGTATGTTTCTCTGCTACTCAGTTCACCTATATTTTTCTCTTTAAATTGCTGGAATACACAAAACATTGCTCCTCTAGAACACTTTAGTGGTTGTATAAATTTGTGAACAAGGTTGAGAGAAATCCATTACACTACCTGTTTACTTGCAAATGTTCCATTTGAGGGGATGAGAAAAGCCCCAAATGACATCTGATACGTAAAAACAAGTGGCTATTCCCATAGTTATGTTTCTAACCTCCATCATCAGAAATATATATTTTTTCCTACCTTTCTCAAGAAGTTTTAATCACAGAATGGTTAAGGTTGGAAGGGACCTCTGGAGATCATCTGGTTCAACGCCCCTGCTCAAGCAGGGCCACTGAGAGCAGGTTGCCCAGACCATGTCCAGACGGTTTTTGAAGATCTCCAGGGATGGAGACTCCACAACCTCTCCAGGCAACCTGTGCCAGTGCTCCATCACCCACACAATGAAGAAGTGCTTCCTGATGTTTAGACAGAACCTCTTGTGTTCCAGTTTGTGCCCATTGCCTCTCATTCTGTCACTGGGCACCACTGAAAAGAGCCTGGTTCTGTCCTCTTTGCACCCTCCTTTCAGGTATCTATACACATTGATAAGATCTCCTGAACCTTGCCTTCTACAGATTGAACAGTCCTGACTCTCTCCTGCGAGGAGAGGTGCTTCAGTCCCTTCATCATCTTGGTAGCCCTACTTTTAAACCTTTCCAGTAGCTCCATGTCTCTCTTGCACTGAGGACACCAGAACAGGGCACAGTTCTCCGGGTGTGGCCTCACCAACTCTGACTAGAGGGGAAGGATCACCAGACTTGACCTGCTGGCAATACTTTGCCTAATGCAGCCAAGAATACTGTTAGCCTTCTCAGCAGCAAGGGCAAATTGCTGACTCAAGTTCAACTTGGTGTGCACCAGGACTCCTGTTCTGCAGAGTTGCTTTCCAGTTGAGTGTCCTCCAACCTGTACTAGTACCTGGCTTTGTTTCTGTCCAGGTGCAGGACTCTGCATGTCTTGCTGAACTTCATGGGATTTTTGTCAGACTCTCTCCAGCCTGTCAAGGTCCCTCTGGATGGCTGCATGGCCCTCTGGTGAGTCAGCCAGTCACCCCAGTTTCACGACATCTGCGAGTTTACAGAGTATGCACCTAACCCATCATCCAGAGTGTTTGCTACAGCTCTTATAAGATTGCTTTTAGCTAGAGAAGCACCTTCCCCATGTCCCACAATATTTTGCTCAGATGGATGAGACACACACTTTTTGCTTCTCTTCTAGCAGTTATGTTCACAGCGGTGGCTGTGATGAGTTTTTTAGCTTCAAGCAGGTACACTCAAACCAAAGTAGAAGTCCATGTTAGCCACCAGGTTGTGATTGTCACTGAAAAGAGTCTTACTAAGCTTTTGCTTCTCTTTCACCCTATAAACCCGTTCTCTCACACCTGCTGACACTTCCCTGCCTCCTCAGAAGTGTCTGCTCTTGCTGCTAGTTAATGAGGACAAATTTTGAATCACAAGCTGTTGTGTGGCACTGCATGTGCAGTGTGCCAACCCTGTTGATGGCTAATGATTAGAGTTTGTTTTGTTTTGTTAGACCTTATTATAGTTCTATGTAAGGCTGAGAGCATGCAGCAGCTTGCTGATGCTGAAAAGGAGGCCTCACTTTTTCCAGCTATGAAATTTACTCTCGTCCTTTCTGCAGCAGCTCTGATGCTCACTGGAAACTTGCTGAGCTATTTCAATTCACTGAAATAGCAGAAAAATACTCCTCTTCCTCCAAGTCACTTTTATTAAAACAATGTTTTTATTGGGGAGAGGGGAGAAGATGGGCAGTGCTGTTTCACTCTATCTTTGGCACCTACAGAATGTGAATTTTTTAAAGTTAAACACAATAGAAAAGTGTATGCAGGATAGCATAGCAAAGGAAAGCTTAGTTATTTATGTTATGAAGCCAGTTTTCCAAGTGTTAGGGTACTTAAGGTAGGTTAGTCTAATTTTTTTATTTTATTTTCTAAATATGCATATGTATCATTTCTCCTTATACATATGCAGAGATAAGATACTTGGTCACATATTATGTATTCTGTAGGCCTTCCGTCTCATTCAGTGTGTGGGATAGACTAGACCAGTGAGCTGTCCCATACAGCAACTGTATTCCAAAAGGAAGGCTATCACTGAGAGCATACATACGTAGTCTGTTGAGACCTCCCCACCCCTCAATCTTATGTTGCTTGCTTGCTGGCTAAGTTTGCTGGAAAAGCATGCATACCTTTATCATGTCATTTACCAAATAAAAGCTACTAAGAGCATTGTTCTACTGACTGCTCATTACAATATAGTATACTGTTAATAGAGAGGAGAATCCTTCTTAAAGGAAAAAATACTTTTCTTATAGTGTATAATAAACACTTTTAGAGAATTCTTAACCGTAAACCCAGTTCAAAACTTGTATGGAGAAAAAGTATGTTATATTTGAACAGACTGACGGTATATTCAGTGCAAGTGTGGACACATGGAAAATGTTACTCATTCTCCTTACTTACACGTATCCTATGCGTCAATAAATTAATTGTATGTTGGAAATAATCAAAAACAGACTTGACTGTCAAGTGATAAAGACATTTTACAGACATATTGCATTACCTCTTCTCCTTAAGAGCATTTTGATATGAAAGTGATATATGTAAATATTTCAAAATTAATGACTCAGGGTTCAGATGGCTCTGCTGTTGTTTTTCATGTAATATTTCAACTTCAACAACGAGTGAATTCATTGGTGGTGTTGTGGTGTATTTCAGGCTTTGTTTTTCAGCTATTCTTTTTTTGTTATTTTGGCTTCTAGGTGTCTGCCTTCAGAAAATGACGCAATGCAATATTTCTGTTTTAGTTCCTTTCACCCTGCTCCCATAGGCCCTTTTGCTGGCAGTGACAGTATAAGCCAGAGAGATCCCTTCACATCTGTCTGCCCTGGCTCTCTGCCCTGAGGGTCTGGTAATCCTCTATTTTCTGTGGATATTTCCAGCTTGAGACCTGCATTAGGCTGTATGTTACACTGGTGCCTAGAGTAGCTATTGATTCTGCTGGGGTGGACCTTTAAACTTGAGGTTGTTATGTCCCCTGGGTTGGGAAGAAAGATGAGAGACAGGTCCTCGCTCCCTTCCTAACTCTGAGTTGCTGGTGTTTCCCAGTCAATGCCGGGCTGCTGTTGGCCCTGTCCTTCCTATATCCCAGGCAGCAGAAGATGAAAAGGACTAGGACAGGCCTGGAGCTCCCAAAAGCCCATCTGTGCTTTCCCCTCCCCAGCCTCCTAACAAAGTGCTGTCACTGTGCCTGGAACACCATCAATGCCGCAATCTGCTGTTTTAATTGAGTCAGAAATGGCATGTAAAAAATCATCAGTTGCTGATTCAAAACCATAGGGAAGCACTGCAGGGTTTATTACTTACTTTTGCCAAGCAGAAGCTCTTGGTGCCAGAGACTCTGTGGGCTCCTTGCCTGTCTCTTGCAATGCTTCCATGGATGTTGCATGCTGCTATTAGAACTGGGCAGCAGGTGGTGAATTAAAGCATTCAGCTACCAAGAAGTAAAAGCTTTTTTTTTTTTTTTTTTTTCTTCTTTTTTTTCTCCTACTGTTTTGTGGCTGGTAAGGAAAGAAGATGCAGCAGGTGCTACAGCCAATACTGCTGCCCTGGGGGCTCTTGTCCTTCGTCTGTTACTGCCATTACTGTCTCTCTTGATGTTGTTGCCTTGTTCCTGCTGTTTTTACAGCAGAATCCTGTGCTTTGCTAGCAAATCATCGAACATGTTTTTGGGGGTGGAGAGCTGACAGTGTTTTGGAGCTGACTGAAAAGCAAGAAGGGTGGTAGTAGCCTTCTCCTCTTTTCTTCTTCTTCTTCTTGTTTTCTCCCCCATATGTCTTCTCTGGTTGTTTTTATTTCCACTAGACTGTCTCACACTGTCCCCAGCCAAATTCATGTTCTGCTAAGATTTATCCCTCCAGACAAAATAATGCAATTGGAAAGGATTCCTTGTAATTTTGCTTTCCATCTGAAATAATTTGTGAATAACAGTATCAACAGTGATGTTAATTTAATTAATTCTGATATTTTCACTTCTCTTTTAATGCATGTTTCTGAAATGTTCTTCTGATGTCCTAAGCAGACTCGCCCTCTCCTTATCTTCCTCTTTTTTGTTTAAGCTGATGGTTACATTTCTGAATTCCTTCCTATCAGAGTATCTCCAGTCAAGTAGGAAGGCTTTTTTTTTTTTTTTTTTTTTAACAGCTGTCCAATTATTTTGTCTGGTTGCAGCTGTAATTATATTCTGTGGTTACAGTTACAAGCAAGTGTAATTAGATTTCCAGTTTCATGGTATAAGTTCATCACCACAGAAATGAGGAAATACTTCTTATGTGTAGGATGTTGGGATGTTGATTAAAGTAGTATTTTATTATATTTAAATGTGGTGATTCCTGTCCTGTTGTTATAGCTGGTGTGTGTATTTATCTTACTGAGTCAGATGCTGTGTATGCTTGTGGTGGCATATTCGCCAGCACTCCTCTGGAACCTGTTTAATTGCTAATGATCATCTTGGATTGGGATTTTAGGCTTTGCATGAACTGATGTCTTTCTAACATCATCTTCCACAGGAAATTACCTCTGATTAGTAGTTGATTTAACTCCATGGAAATAAAAAAATATCTGGAGAGCTGGAGTAGAAGGGTGGAAAATCACAGGAACTGACATTTCCTTTGTACTGTGTAAGTATAACTTTCCCCTTGTGTGAAGGAAGTCTGGACTTGACAGCCTTGCAGACCTCAAGAGCATAATGCAGAATTAAATCAAACCCTCCAATAATCCACATTAGAGGTTCTGAGATTGCTCTGGTTTTGAATACCAAAACACCAGTCATATTCAGATGAAGGATTCAGCACTTTCTGTCTTTGAAAAGAACTCAAACAAATTTGGTCAAGGTTTTAAAACCAAAAAGTAATAACTTTAAGTGATATTTATTTATTCTAAAGATCCATTGTAAATGGCACAATTTTACAAAAGTTGTGCCGTTGCACAACTCAGCCTTTGCTTTGTTTCTAATGCTGTGCTAAATTAAACTGAAATTAAGATATCCCTTGAAATATCAAGGAAACTCTTCTGGTCTTACTCTAATGGAAAGTGACAGAACATCTCTGAGCACTTTGACTTAACAACAAGGAAGCCAGGAAAGAGGTCCTGTATGGTTTATTGCAGATTTTATATGTTTTACTGATTGATATTTTCAGACTCTTGTGATGAGGTAAAAGGATCCCTGAGAAGGATAAGAATCAGCTTATCTGGTGAGATGAAATTCTACATTTTTTCCCATTGTTTTTACCAAAGTAATCATCCTCTGCATGTTATGTAATGGCAAAATGAGGAACCTGAAGCGCTTGTTGTTTGGGCTTCGAGCAGGGGATTGCGAAGGGTTTCCTACCGTTGCAATGATGTGCTTTCTCACCTACTCCCATTACGAGTTTTTGGAGCTTTGTCGTGATGATAGTGGTGAAGTTCGAACAACAAATTGTATGCATGCAAGATTTGTAAAGCCCTAGAGCATAACTGGCCATATTGTTAATTTTAGGAATACATAGTGGTCACTTGATATAAACATACTTCCAGTCAAGAGTGTCACAGAATCACAGAATCACAAAATTGTCTAGGTTGGAAGAGACCTCCAAGATCACCGAGTCCAACCTCTGACCTAACACTAACAAGTCCTTCACTAAACCATATCACTAAGCTCAACATCTAAACACCTTTTAAAGACCTCCAGGGATGGTGACTCAACCACTTCCCTGGGCAGCCCATTCCAATGCCTAACAACCCTTTCAGTAAAGAAGTTCTTCCTAGCATCCAACCTAAACCTCCCCTGGTGCAACTTTAGCCCATTCCCTCTTATCCTGTCACCAGGCACGTGGGAGAATAGACCAATCCCCACCTCACTGCAGCCTCCATTAATGTACCTATAGAGAGCGATAAGGTTGCCCCTGAGCCTCCTCTTCTCCAGGCTAAACAACCCCAGCTCCCTCAGCCACTCCTCGTAAGACTTGTTCTCCAGACCCCTCACCAGCTTCGTTGTCCTTCTCTGGACTCTCTCGAGCACCTCCATGTCCTTCTTATAGCAAGGGGCCCAAAACTGAACACAGTACTCGAGGTGTGGCCTCACCAGAGCTGAGTACAGGGGGACAATCACTTCCCTAGACCTGCTGGCCACACTGCTTCTTATACAAGCCAGGATGCTGTTGGCCTTCTTGGCCACCTGAGCACACTGCTGGCTCATATTCAGCCGACTACCAACCAATACTCCCAGGTCCTTCTCGGCCAGGCAGCTTTCCAGCCACTCATCTCCCAGCCTGTAGTGCTGCTTGGGGTTGTTATGCCCCAGATGCAGGACCCGGCACTTGGCCTTGTTGAACTTCATACAGTTGACCTCAGCCCATCGGTCCAGCCTATCCAGATCCTCCTGCAGAGCCTTCCTACCCTCAAGCAGATCGACACACGCACCTAACTTGGTGTCATCTGCAAACTTACTGAGGGTGCACTCGATCCCCTCATCCAGATCATCAATAAAGATATTAAAGAGGACTGGCCCCAATACTGAGCTCTGGGGGATGCCACTAGTGACCGGCCTCCAACTGGATTTGGCTCCATTCACCACAACTCTTTGGGCCCGGCTATCCAGCCAGTTTTTAACCCAAAGAAGCGTATGCCAGTCCAAGCCACGAGCAGCCAGTTTCTTGAGGAGAATACTGTGGGAAACGATCAATGAAAGTAAAATTCTTTTGGACCCAAATGTAATCTGTCACACCCAGAGAAAACAAAAAACAAAAAGTCATTGTGAAAGTCCCTGTGGATTTATGGCTGTATACCTGGATGTGCCTCAGTATTGCTTCCTTTCTTTATAAACTTGTAGATGTCAATGTGTAGGAAAGATGGCAAGAACCATTCCTCATCTCTTGTGCCCCATCATGCCCTGGCCAGCTTTTCTTTAGCAGGTTTCAGAGAGTTCAGAGAGTGAGTGTGAACAAAAAGTGAACAAAAACTGGCCTCTGATTAGCGAAGACATGGACAATTTTTTTATATTATTTTTTTTTTTCATGAGCTCTGCTCTTCAGCTGATGAGTTACACCTGTAGTCCCCAGCAGGTAAGTGAAAACATCGATCCTCGGCTTCCCTCCTGACATTTGCACTGTGCAGGTTGTGGGTTGCTGCTCGGATGGAGATTTCTTACTACAGATACAAGCTTTGCAGAGGTCTCCATGAGGAAGCTCCTCCTGTGTGCAGAGTACTATCCAGAGGGTGAAACTTTCTGCAGGAGGGAATGAAGAACTGATTTTTTTTATCCTGGGCTGCTATTGTGGTGTTTTTACCCAACTGGGCAGCTGAACTCTACCACAACCGTTCTCACTCCCCCTCTGCAAAGGAAAAGGGAGAGAAAATACAATAGAAAGTGTTCAAGGGTTGAGATAGCATTGGGGAGGTCATCCACCAATGATCATCATGGGTAAAACAGACTCTGTTTAAGGAGATTAGTATAATTTATTACCTATCACTAGTGGGCTAGAACAGTGAGAAACTAAAAGCAAACTAAAAAATACCTCCCTCCCCATCCACTCAAGGATACTTCTGGGAAGTCTTTGTCATAGTTAGCACCATAAGTATATTCAGTTACAAGCTATACATTTATATGCTACCTGGCAAAAATGATTAATGTGTTGAGCAGTAAAGCAAGACCTAGAAACAAAGTGTTGTTCATTCTTTTTTTGTTGTTTTTGTTGTTTCCCTGCTGTATTTCTTTTCTTTTTTTTTTTTAATTATTTTTGCTGATCTTGCTTTGAAAAGACAGAAGAACAGGCATTCTTGTAACTGGGATAAACAATTAGTGAGATTACAGGCTGCTCGAGGTAACTAGCATCATTCAATGTGCAAAGGAAATTCTGCCGTGAAAATGCAGGAGGACTTCCTCTCTGTCTCCTCAGGAGGGATGCTGCCAACCCTGTACAAAGCACTGGGAATGCTCATGTCCCCAGATGTTCCCAGAGGATGGCTGCTGTGCTGTATATGGCTATCAAGATCCATGTCAGCCCTGCATGATCTGTTTTATTGTACAGAGGTATACAGTTATGGCGTATGAGCATGTGTTCTTTTGCTTTCTTTGGGTTTAGCAATTCCATCATGGTACATTTACTCTGTGTCTGCTTTGTGGCATGTGGCTTTCACATCCATGCTTTTTAAACAGCAGGCAGTAATGGTAGCCTTGCTCTTGCAAGCCTGGAGAGGCAGCTTCATTTCTGTATGGACTGTGGGGCTTTCTCAGGCTTATGTTTATGTATGATTTAGTATTCCAGCTCATGTCATCCCATGCTATCAGTAACACGGGAAATGGTGTTTGTGGGTGACAGTGTGAATATGTATCAGTCACATTTGCTGTCCCTAATAAAAGAAAGATCATGTTGTGTGGACTGATGTGCCTGTGCTTGGATGAGAGAGATTAGCATGCATTACTCTCTGAAGGTGGTAGCAGCTGAGCACATATAATATACTATTTTACCAAAAACGTGCTGCTTAAGCACTAAACAAAACACAGAAATCCCAGATTGTCTTTTCCATTCACATTTTGTCCCTTCTCAGGGTCTCTCTCGTGTTCACACAGATTGGCATGAGAACTTCTTTCATTGCTGGTCTTCACAGCAGAGAGACTAAGCTGGAAGCCAGTTCCAAACATCCTGCCTTCAGGTGGAAAGGATTCTCTCTGGTGTTTTGCTTGGCCATGATGTTATAGTTCACATGTCAGGATGTGTTCAGGCATCCTCCCTCAGTTACAGCTCTGACAGCTGAAGAGAACATCCACGTGTGCCTGCAGTGCTTGTCAGTGCCCCCAGTTGAAGACAATCACTGCGAGGTTTATCAGCAGCCATCTGTGTTGCTATTCTCTTCTTTACTTCTGCTGGAATGAAAATTCTTTATGGCTAATCTGGCTCATCTGAACAGGATCAAGTGAGAAGGTTCTGGCATGGCAGGTATGAGGAGGAATGGCAAACAGCATGATCTGGGGCAGTCCCTCCTGGCTAGTGGCAGGCTGTGTCGAGGACACCTTTGGCTTCCTACAAGTCTTCTCATCTCCAGTGGTGTCACACCACCACTGGTTTCATTTCTGGCATAGCCCCTGGTACAGAGGGTCCTTGGCTTTAACTTCTCATTGGGATAAGTGGAGCAGTGCAATCACATGTTTTGAGAAGCGAGACATCCCAGCACAACATCAATATATACAAGCGCTTTCTAAAGGAGCTCCCAGTGCAAGAAACATTAGCAATGCTACCGGTAAAAGCTAAGCTCAAGTGAATTTATTCAGGATAATCCCATAGCGCCACTGCACCTCCATAGAGATCTGCTTTATTTTGATCCTTTTACTACTTTGATCCTATCACCTTGCAGCAACAGTTGTTTTTTTCCTGTTCTCTGTCACCATATCCCTGATCATTGCCTATTGCAGTATGAGAGGTTTTGCCAATATATTAATTACACTGGTTTCACAAAATCTGCATTTTTTTAAAATACACATTGTTTTTTAACCTGGTCGAATGTGTCAAGTATTACCTGTAAATATATGTATATATGTATACATATATATATATTTTTTTTTCTCACGAGGCCATAATTTAATTTTACTTAAGACCACTTTGGAATTCTGTAGAACTTCTGTAGTAAATATTCAGTATTTAGTCCTGATTCTTCCTAATGTCGCTTTATGCAAAAACAATAAACTAGAGTCAGCGCTATTTTAAAGAAATTCAACTACAGAGGAAAAGTGAAACAAAGTTTTTTGTAATTGCTTTATCAGATGTAAATCATTTAAAAAATATTTTAGCAATATAGGCTAGACATCAGGAAGAGGTTCTTCACCGAAAGGGTGGTTGCACACTGGAACAGGCTCCCCAGTGAAGTAGTCACTGCACCAAGCCTGTCTGAATTTAAAAAGGGATTGGACTGTGCACTTGGTCACATGGTCTAAACTTTTGGGCAGACCTGTGCAGTGCCAGGAGTTGGACTTGATGATCCTTATGGGTCCCTTCCAACTCGGGATATTCTATGGTTCTATGATTCTAATATCTTTAGTAGATAGGATTATCATAAGAAAAATAGATCCTGGAGAAGTAACATTTGATTGATACTACACACTTACATTTTAATGTGCTAGTATATCTGAATTTAAGAGCACAATGAATTGTAAAGAATAGATTGTTTTTCAGTTTGTTGGTGGTTCTGAAAAAAAAAACAAAAACAACACAAAAAGCATTTCAAAAACAAGCATTTTAATCTCACTGATTTTTTTTAGTTTTACTTTTTCCAGGTCAATCAATGGTTTTGATCTTGCATGAATTCATGGATTTTGGTTTCCTTCTATATAGTTTTTTTTAAAAAAAAAGTAAGCTGTTTGATGTGAAGAAACACATATTTTTGACTACTTTAATATTTTTGTACTTCTTTCGTACAGAGGATTGAATGAAATGTTTGAGCTGTTCAAGTTGTTCTGTTAAAACGTATTGTCTGCTCACTTGCTTCTGTGAAGGAAGAAAGTGAAGTCAAAGTAAAAGTGGTTTAGTGGTGCTTTGGAGCAAGCATTAAGTCCTCCTGTGGCTGTGTTAAAAACAGAGAAAACAACAACAGTTGTTAGTATTTCCTGTATGAAGACCACTAATAACTGCCATCTTAGAATACATGGAAAGAATCAAAGTGAGGTAAGAGGGAAAAAGATGACTTGGGAAAAAAAAAGTGAAGGGTAGTAAGAAGGCCAGAGGAGAATCCTCTCACTAGAGCGGAGATCACTAGTGTGGTCCTATTTTGAGGTCCTCTCAATGCCTAGGAGGTTGAGAGTTTGGGAATGGCTCTTAAAAAGATGTGTGACATCAGCCTTTCATCAGTGAGTGGAACTGCAATAATCATGTCTGTATGTGCAATAAATCAGCTTTTCAATATTTCAGTACTATAAAAAATGCTCAGTTTTCCTGGCTTAAAAAAACCTTTACTTTGTAGATATTCTGATTTTTGGACGGACTGCCCAGGTTAACTGTTCCAGGGCTAGGAATGCCATCTGTGTACTTGAGTCAAACGTACTTTAGAGCTAGAGAGGTACACAATGTAATGTTAGTAACATTTATTTACCAGAGTAAACCTTTTGAAAACAGACTTTCTGTAACTTGTAAGACGTAAAATGCATTCCTGTGTGGCATGGTGTGAAGGACATGATGACAATTACTTTGTGTGACCTGCCTGCTTTGTTCATGACTGTACCACTTGTACCTTATTAAGAGACAGTGATACATCTTGTTCCACATGACCCATTAATTACATTTTTGGAGTTCAGCACTCTGTTACATGCGCCAGCTTGAACACAAACAGCTGTTTGACTCTTCCATGCAGCCTACTGTAGAAGCAAAAATAGTCATATTTAACCACAAATCAGTAGAATTCATATAAACAAAAAATGTGGAATTTGGTTGAAACTTAAAGAACTCTTTAATCAGTCTTAATTTCACTTAATTCATCCATTTGGATAGATAGAAACTTCAGCTGTACTTTTCATTGCATCCCTCCATGTCATTTCAGCTGTTCAAGGACTTCTGACAAGAGTGGAAAGTCAGCTTCCAGAATGTCTGTCCAATAGAAGAGAAGAAATTTTTGGCTTTATGATGGTCCTGTCCCAAAAGGGTGCTAATATTGCATCTGGAAACCTGCATATACCTTTATACACATTCACTTCTTTATATTATTTTAAAAAATATACTTAGGTTTATTTATCCCTGTTAAAAATGAAACTTTTTTTTTCAACAATTTCAAATAGGTGGATTAGAAATATGTGTGTATTTCATAGTACATAATCTCATTGTCAAATGGAAAGTTAAGAAAGTCTTAGGATATGCCAACATTCCCAATAATACAAAATTTCTTCAGGGGGCCCATGCTTTTAGGGGAAGCCGGGGCTGAGGGAGTGGGGGGGGGGGGGGGGGGGGGTTTACTGATTCTAAGGCAATCATGTGCAACTGTTTCAGGAAAGGGGAAGAAGCCATCCCATTGAGTTTCTTTCACTGTCCTTTCCTTAAACGTACCTGCAGTTACTTAATCACTGTTATGTATTGTTTTAAAACAAGATGTAATTCCCATACTGAAGACTGTTTTTTCTCAACTATATTCTATGACATTTAATTTTAAAACAATTTGGGTATAATTATTACAGATGTTTAAAGTATATGCCTTGTAAAATTGAGAACAGATACAAGAAAATGAAGTTAAGTGCTGCTATTGCATTTTCCATTTGGTTGAAACTTTGCTGTGTGCGTTACTCCTGTGGGAGCACACTAAATGGAGTGGAATTTTCATTTCATTTGTTATGACAGACAGCTGGTTCCTTAGATACTTCTCAGTCTACAATACACTTTGTTTCACCAGTCAGAGCTACTGCATTGATAGGAATGGTGTATTTCATTTGAACTGCAGAATAGAAAAGTCATACTTGAGGTCAAAATCACCACTGATGAAATGTGAAATGATTCTTCTCTCAAAATCCATTGTCAATAACAAATCTTTTTTTTTTTTTTTTTTAATTGAGCATGATTTTAACCAAAGGCTCAAATGACTTAATGCCCTGAAGTTGAGGAATTCTACTGCCCATCTTCTGCAGAGATGGCCTGAATTCCAAAGATGATTCTATCTAGTAGGGTGTGTGTTTGTCTGTCCTCCTCAGTCAACTACTAGAAAAATCACCAAATTGTATGGTTGCAGATGGATTTTAAATTTCCATTTTTAAGTAAATGAGTATCCTGTTTCATTTGGAAGAAATGCTGGTAGTTACAGAATTTATTACATTTATTCTTTTGAAGTGGTGCATATCCTTTATGAAATGATTTCCCACTCTAACTACCTTTATGTGCTGTAATAGCTCAGATGAAGAGCTATTGTACAGATGCTGTACCACTGTATGAACAGAGCACATCCTGGAGACAATATTATCATTCTGTACTAATGGAGAAGTTCTTAAAAATAAAATGGGAAACATTTATGAAAGGTTATTTGTAACCATCCTTTTAACTGAACAGAGGAATTTTTCTTTTGTGGATTGGCTCCAAAGATCTTGTAAAAGGAACTCATTTTGCACAAAATTTAAGCCTTGATTAATGCTTTTAACCCAGTGGAACTTTATGGTATTCAGTGCAGTTATCTGAATTTATATTGCAATAATAGGGATGTCTTCTTCAGAAATCTCTTTCTGTTCTATAGGATGTGGATAGTTCCCTCCTTGTTAAATTCTTAAGGATTTCTCCTTAAGGTGTTGGGAAAGTTGGAGGGAGAGGACATTAGTAACTTTATTTCACACTCGTGGTATTAAGGGACGATGCTCTGGATGATATCAAAGAAATATGTTCTGCATGTCTTCTCTGTCTCAGGAAAGGATAGCTCACTCTCTGCCTGACTGGGAAACTGACCTGTCAGATACCTGATTGGGTCATAAATAAGAAAGAGCTGACAGGCCTGGGTAGGCAGATAAACTGGTCCTATTAATGTTGTTTTGGTTACCTTGAAATATAGATATTTTATTTCCAGTCTGTATACAAAGTCACTGGATGCAATGTGAAAATAATTTAGCTGATGTGTCTTTGGGTTACCGACACATTAAACATATCATTAGTGGTCTGAATTTAGTTTTTCATGACACAGATAGGAATTCTGAGAATGTGCATGGGAAGTGTCGTGGCTCACCTTGACATATTGCATCAAACTGGCAAGACACTGCAGTATAGTTTGTTGCAATATGCTTTTCCCATTCAGTTTTGGTTCTGACCAGTCTGACATCTTCTGTGTGAGACATATTCCTGTCTGCGGTGTCCTTGAGATGGGGAACTTTTGTTGATGAAGTGAAAGCAGGTGTATTCAGGGAAGACTCCTGTGATTTGGAAACTCCCAGAACAGTGGTATCTTATTGCTTCATGTGGCACATAGAAAGTACTAAGTAACTTCAGTAACTTCAATCAGGAAACAGAAGTTAAGCATTTGGTTGAACTGAGTGGCCTTTCAAATAGTAGCCTGCCTTTGGAAAGTATTGTTTATTGGATAGAAACATGTGGGAGAGAATGGAAGAAATGGTCTGGAGGGCTGGTTGAATCTCAGTGACTTCTTGGTAGCACTGCTGAATTAATAACCCCTTGCAAAAGTGGCAATTCTTATTGCAGAGAGTGGTATTATTCTGGGTTGTGACAGAGATGGGTGATGATAGTATGAATCCACTGACTACTGATGACTGACCCACTGACACTGATGGTGTGATCCACTGGATCCTCCCTGCTGTCTGATTTTTGATCAGTTAAATGATGAAGATTTGAGTTGATTGAAGTCAGTGAGTGTGAGAGAGCCTATGGTGCAACTTAAAGATGCCTCTTTATCCCAGCAATCCAGAAAGGCTGTCAAGTGTGAAATGGTGGAGAAAATTTGTGCTAGGGCCAGACAGAGAAAACAGGGAGTGGGAATTGTGATGGAGCAGGAGGTCAAGGTAATAGCAACTGGAGGGCAATAACAGCAAGAAATTGATATGACTATACAGAAGGAGGAGAAATGGGGCATTTCCTTGTGGAAGCCAGGCATTAATTTCTTTCCCCTGCTCTTCTTTTCTCCTAATGTATTGGAAAGGATCCTTCATGAGCATTTCTTTGTGTTCTGCTGGCCATTAACAAGCTGTGTGTGTGGTACACAGTGGGAACAGGGGAGAGAAAGAGATGTGCTTAAAATGACATTTATTTTGGGCCATTAGCACCAGCAAGTGAAGAAGCTAAAGGAAGATCAGATAGCAGAATTACTGTGGATCATGTGTTGCAATAACTATTGAAGATTGTGGGCATGTTTCTTTTGTGAATCTACAAATTAACATGTCCCACACTGAGAAATAACACTTGAAATGAAGGATGTTATTGAGCGTTGAAGCATTGCTTAATATCAGTTCCTTGGGCAAGATGACTTTTAAGAGGGACTTCTGAAGACTGAACCCAGACTCTTTCTACCATAAACATCTTCAAGTGCTCTATTGCAAGGATTAATCACAGTGTGATAACACGCTGTGAATGTAAACCTTTGAAATCATTCAAAAATAAAACCATTTGTTCTGATGTGAGAACCAAGAAAAAAGCTAACAAGAATAGTACAACCTTTAGAAATCATGGCCTACCAGGAAAATTATAAAGATGTGGGGTTTGTTAGCTTGATAGCTAATAGTTCCTTAGTTGTTTCTGTTATAGTCTGTCCAACATACAGAGAAGTATATTAAGATGCAATGCTTAACCTTTTTCTCCACCTACAAGAGTCTGGGGCAGGGAGAAATTAGCTTAGTTTTTATTTTTCTAAAAAAACTGTACATTTTGATTTAGTTCTGATAGTAGGTAAATATCTACCTGTTAATATAGTGAGACAATGGAAAAAGATACTTGGGGAGTGTCTGGAGGATGCTTCACTACAAAAAATTCAGGTTCAGGTCAGAAAGATTTTCTCTGTGAATAGGGGGGTGGCGTGAGTCATGCATGAGAGCTTTTCCATTTCTCTGAGACTTTATTTGCTATTTTTTGTACTGGCTGAATCAGCTGTGTTGTACTTACTTGGCAGCTGTGGCTTTTACCTTCCATAACACTTTCTTGAAGGTGGAAAGAGCTGTGTAGGAAGTCTTTTAGAAAAGGCATATGATTAAATGAATTCAAACCATAAAACCTGAATAACCAACCAGATATTCAAGTTCAAATTTCTCCATCTGAACTGCCATTTGGTAGTACACTACTACCAGGGAAAACCTTATTTTCTGGTGACATTTTTCTCCCTAAGTCAAGTAAAAAAAAAAACAGGTTCTGCATAGCATTCTTTCTATCTTTTTCTTTTTTTTTTTTTTTTTCTCCACCAAAATTCACCTGAAATTTGGGTTGTTTTCTTCATTGTTAGGGATTATCTCTGTAACTAATTAATTGAGTTATCTGATTTGTTTGTTTGCCAGATGGTGAAAAAGAGGTAGATTGTGTGCGTAAACTCATCCATTAAAAACTGAATAAAAAGATGAGAGAGGACACTATCTGAGCTCTCAAGAAGAAGAGAATGTGAAAAATGTCGGTTGACTGTTAATTTTAAAAGGTGAGTGCTTTGTGCATTCCCAGCAGCTAAAGCTTGATATTGAGTTGCATCTAATGTGCCCTTGGCAAGGTTTGCTTGCAAAGATTACCACTTTGTACCAGATGCTCAGCACTTCCAGTGTTACACAGAACTCTGGAGCATGAATTAGGGTGTCTGGGAGCAAGTGTTGATATGTGTACTGCTGGCAGTGGAAGAAGAGGTACAGAGGGTAACGGGGCAAGCAGATCCATATAAAGGCTTCAGATAACTCAGCAGTGTTTAGATAAAAACTAAACAGGGAAATTTGCCAACTCTCTAGAAGCAAAATAACATTTCAAAGAGACAGGCTATCTGCTGCTGGGTTACAGCCTGACGTGAGTAAATTGCAAGCTGAGATAAATATGCCTAGAACTAACAAAAAGAGATGTAAAACATGCACAAGATATGATTAACCATCAGGGACAATTCATGCCAGTCCTAACTGTGTAAGCACCGCACCAGTGAGAGGATCATGCTGCTTTTGCAGTCAGTCTGGATAAGGGGAGCAAAACATGAGCGAATGTTTGGTGGTATGGAGGCAATTTAGCCTCCATATATGTTAAAAACATAAAGGTTTCATATGAGGATAGCAATAAGGCAGTATTTATCCAGGAAAAGAAAAATGGCTTTTGTCCAGTTTATTGATCATAACAGCAAGAGAAAGTAACTTATGCCTTGATTCAAAATGCCTGTGTCCTGACAGGGAGATCTTAAACATGTGAACATTTAGAGCAGCACATGGTGCTTGCTCTGTTCACATAAAATACAGCAATTTAAGGTAGTGAGTATCATTTAGCATAAGTATCTGGGAAAAGATTTGGACTGAAGTAAGGATTTCCACAGGTTTGTTATCAAAAGCAAAGGGACTCACAAAACATCCTGCAGAAAAATAGGAGTCTCTTTGCTATGATCATACATGTATGAAAAAGATCATGGACCACTCTACTTTTCTCTGCAGTCGAGGTAGAAGAAAAATCTGGAGTTCTGTCGTTACAAAAAGGTGTTGAAAAAAATTGGTGGAGCAGAAAAGGTGTCAACTGTGTTTTTAAGGGAAGTTAAACAAATGTTCAGCCTGAAACACATTTTCACCTAGACAGGATGCAGGTAGACTGAGTGATCCACGGCCAGTTGCAGTGTTTGATCTAAACAAATAAGCCCTGAGATTCGTATCAGTACAAAAACAACTACAACCACCACCAAAAAACAACAAACAACAACAACAAAAAACACAACAAAAACAACCAACCAAACAAACCTGCCAAGACAACAGTGGTGGGAGCAGGTCTTGCACAGGTGCAGGAAGATAATTTAATTCCATTGCTCTGGAAAAGCCTTTAGCTTACCACCCCTTAAAATACCCGAATGTATATATCCATTATACATCCCAAATGTAAATATCCATCAAACAAGAACTTCAGTTGCTAGGAATATTGAGATGAAATAATTTTCTTTTCTGGGAATACCAGCAGATAATAGATGGCAGGTCAAATCCAAGGTGAGGATCAAAGGCAATGGATTGCAAGTTGAAGTTGAAAGACTGCAGAAATCATATGACTTCAAGAAAATGGAGCAGAATAAATGGAGGGGTGCAGATTGCCAAGTTGCTTCTGAAAGCATTATGTACAAGTTCAAATGTTTGGCAAATAAATCTCTGTCTAGAAAATCTGATTACTCTCTAACATTGTTTGTAGAGAATGAAAGGAATCTGAAATAATGTAGATATAATGCCTTCTATTGGATATCAGTTTGCTTCTGCCAATCAAAGGGAAGGCTTGCTAGACTTCTTCTCATACTGTGCTCAGATACTTCAGTCTCTTCTCAGACCCACTTGTTTTGGAGACAGCAGCGTGGGGATGTTTTTTGTAGTGGATGAAGTAGTTAGAGATGAATAAAAACAAACGTGATAATTAGTGTAGGAAGATTGTATTAAATTACTTCTCCGTTAATTTATCGCAAAATGGAGTATTTTAGTCTTTTGCCACCCAAAGACCTACAAATCTCAGGTTAGATATTACTTTTGGTGCAGTCACTTGTCTTTTGCTAACACTCCATGGTTTTTAAAAGTACTGCCTGTGGCAAACATTAAGAACTGAAACTTCTCTTTTACTAGGAGAATAGTATCTTGGCAGAAGTGGGTAAAAAACACCTGGTTTTCTAAGGCTGAATGGATTTTCAGAGTTTTGGAGCCACTCCAGTATTGATATGGTTAACCATCAGTGAAGTAGCAATCACTTTATTTTATACAGGTGCAGATCAGATACATGTACTTGCTTCTCAGTGGCTGATATAGGGGGCTGTCAGCTTTGACAGAACTCATTTTAAATTATCCAAGATGCCAGTGACTGAGTGCCTTGCCATGTTTATCCTATGCTTTAAATGTCTGGCATTTCACAAATTTCCTTCACTCTAGTTCATGAGCTGAAACTGAAATAGCAGGATAAGTGAAATACAAATATAGCTTCTTGGCCTTTTCACTACATTTACATTTAGTGCTGGAAACAAACAAAAAACCCCACAAATGAATAGGGACTGGTACAACTCTTTTGCTTTGTCACATGGTTGTCCTGAGTCATGTTAGCAGTCATGGGAGTATGTAGGTGCTCTTGTAACCTGTCTTAATGTTCTATTCCTGAAATAAGAATTGCCATATGTTGTCTCTCCTTTAAATATCAACCATTCATAAATGTGAGGCATATTTTTCTCACCTTATTGCTCACAAAATCCAGTGCTGGCTGAGATGATGTTCATATCTAGCCCATTAGAGAACTGTTGTCTTTATCTTAGGCAAAATTTTGCAGCACAAGAGCACATTGCAAAAGGGTTCATTTTACTTGCTAGGGCAGGATAGTGACTATTTTTTTCAGTGTTCTGTGCTCTGTGTAGTACTACTTTATATCTAGGGGAGCTTGTCCATAAAGAATCTCTAGCAGTAATTTAACCACAACCAGTCAAGCCGTGAGTGTACATTTTCTACTTTGCAACACCAGCTCCTGCTTTCTCTTCTGTAAAATGGTGTCACAAACATTAGAGATGCTGAATCTCTGGATGAGCCCTTCCATGGTCTCTGATGTAATGGAGGAATTCTCAGGAAAGTAAGGATCTCTAAGGGCAACCCTGTAGAAAACAAATTTAACTGTAGCTGCCAAAATCTGGGATTGTTTTTTTGAAAAAGGGTATGGGATTCAGGTTATAAAGACAAAACTTCAGTTTGTTCTGTCCCTGTAATTGTAGCTAGGTATCAGGGCAGTGCCTGTGTGCACAGCTGTGCTTAAGTCAGTAACACCCTGGGTGGTCCAGGAATTACCTGGACCTTGTCTTCTGTATAGATGACATAATGACTGTTTTGAGACCATGAATTGATTTGGAACTCAAAGATTGACTGAACTCCTAGACATCTTCACAGCAAAATATTTGACTAGTATTTGGTGCAAGGGGTTACCATGTGGAAACTTCAGACTGCCCTGAAGATTGGCCCTATGCAGCTTTTCCTGTGCTTAGACCAGTTCTTTTTCTTAGGTACCGTGTGTGATTAACATGCAGACTGGAGAAGCTGGCTGTCCCAGGGACACCCAGGTGGTTCCTGCTGCAAAACTGACCAAATTGTACATAGATAGATGCTTGTAAATGATTAGTAGAAACTGTTGTGGAGTACAATTTTTTGTTTGTATTTTAGTTGGTTAGGGGATGTTTTTCACAAAGTTTAAGATAACCAATAGCAATGGATCAGTTGTGCACTGGAGAAGTCACATAGGAACATGAGCCAGCTGGGTAGAAGGAATCTGCAGAACAGCAGTTTGTAGTGTCTCACCTGATCCAGTTGAGGACATCACTGCATGGACTCTTGCAACAGACTCCCATCATCATCTGTACAGTGATCAACCAGTCCCTTTGACAGAGTTAATTCCCCATGTGTAGGTAACTCTTTGTCAAGATCCTAGTAGTAAACTAAATGTTTATTTGATTTTTTTTTATTTTATTCTTTATCATTATTTATTTATTTATTTTTAACAAGCACTCTTTGAATTTCTTAGCAACTGTTTATTTTTGAGTCTCCTTAAATTTCTCAACTTCAGATCAAAACCACAGCTTTTTTTTTTTTCTTTTTTCTTTTCTTCTTTGTCTTGAATCTTGAAGTCTTAAAGGATATTTGATTGATATTTGTGATTGTCCCCCTCTACTCTGCGCTGGTGCGGCCTCACCTCGAGTACTGTGTGCAGTTCTGGGCACCACAGTATAAAAAGGACATGAAACTGTTGGAGAGTGTACAGAGGAGGGCTACGAAGATGGTGAAAGGCCTGGAGGGGAAGACGTACGAGGAACGGCTGAGGTCACTGGGCCTGTTCAGCCTGGAGAAGAGGAGGCTGAGGGGAGACCTCATCACAGTCTACAACTTCCTCGTAAGGGGGTGTCGAGAGGCAGGAGACCTTTTCTCCATTAACACCAGTGACAGGACCCGCGGGAACGGGGTTAAGCTGAGGCAGGGGAAATTTAGGCTTGACATCAGGAGGGGGTTCTTCACAGAGAGGGTGGTTGCACACTGGAACAGGCTCCCCAGGGAAGTGGTCACTGCACCGAGCCTGTCTGAATTTAAGAAGAGATTGGACTGTGCACTTAGTCACATGGTCTGAACTTTTGGGTAGACCTGTGCGGTATCAAGAGTTGGACTTGATGATCCTTCAGGGTCCCTTCCAACTCAGGATATTCTATGATTCTATGATTCTATGATTCTATTATTAGTTTAGGTTACAGAGTTACAGAGAGATTGCTCTGAAATATCTTAAAGGAGAAAATAACTTTTCCCAAGCTTCCAAGTAGTAGTGAATTATTTTAAACTCCAGGGAGTAAGTATATAAGTAGCAGTGTTGAACATTTGTAGATACAGACTCAGGCAAGAGAAGTACTCATACCTAAATGGAGCCACACTTTTTGCTGCTTTTTAATACAAATGCATAAGTATTCAGATATACCTGTGGCTTAGTGAAAAGCATGCAAGATAAGCATATACTTGGTGAATTGAGTTATTGTTTGCTGTTGAGAAGATAGATATGACTGATTAGAGATAAAAGTAGAATTCCCATATCTCCAATGAATTTCGAATCTATATTCTAAGTTATGGATTTTACTGATTTCAGAAAGCACTCATATATTGCAATAACATATATATTTTTTCAATTACTATATTCATCCCTGCCCACTTCTATTATCTTCTACCTCTTCCTTGTGATCTCAGGGATTCACAAAAAGACAGATAAATCATTTTAACTAAAAGTATTGCATTGAAGTGGGTGCTGTTTAGTGTACATTCTTATTTTGGTTTAAATCTGTCCCAGATAATGCCATTTAAAATTTCAGCTACTAAACACTAATTATTTCTAATAGTTCTAAACATGACAGAATTAGTCATTACAGTAGAGCTTGGCAAAGTTATTATAAGCAAAGTTATTATAAGCAAAGTTATTATAAGCAACAATGTAGGAAGTTAGTCATCCAAGTTTTAGATAATGAAAGTCTGGAGCACTTACAATCCCACACTGCTACTCTTCCAGTGAGATTCACTGTTCTTGCAGCAAAAAAAAAGGACCTTTATGTTTCTGCTTTTACTAACCTGAGGTGAATTCATGGGGACAGGAGGAGAGACTTTCAGAAAAGTCTTAGGTAGTGTTTTAATTTTCAAGGCTATAAACTCCTCCAGCCTACAGTGTCTTCATCTAGAGTGGGCAAGGATTCTCTGTAGGAGCAGATGGTAAGTGCAAGGTTTGTCTGGAGACCGTAAAGCCTACTTCTTAGTCTTTCCTTCAAATAGTCATTTATTTAGATACTTTCAGTACCATTCAGACAATAATACTCGTCTCCAAATTGTATACTTATCCCATTCCATCAACCAGACTCTTGGTAACAAAGGCAATTGAAATAAATTGCAAACAGATTAAGGTATTTGTAGAATGTTTTTCTATGTGAAATGTTTGTAGACAGACTTACAGTTGCTCAGCAACTCTAAAACAGATGTGCAATAGAATGTAGAATGTGTAGGGATATCGTATCATTTTGTTTGTTTTTGTTGTTATACCATAACAAATCACTGTTTATAGTTTCAGCTTACCTACACACACAGTTCTATCAGGTATTTTTTTCTCCTTAATAGAAAGAATTGAACTTTTGAATTAGGGAGAGACTGAATCAAAACATCACAAACCAAACAGCATCGTAGACATTTCTGTATAAGAAATGGATATGTTGTTTCATTTCTGAATTTGCTGGGTAGGTGTGTTGTTAACAAAGGGACATGCTTGTTTTCAAACAGAACAATTCTTTTATAGGAAAACATTGCCATCACAGAAATAAAATAATTCACAAGAAATATTAGTGTTGTAGCTACATCAGTGTTGGTAGCTATCCAAGACACACATACATACACACACACAAATCCTTTCTTGTCTTTCAAAAATGTCATCTTACCAAAGAACACAGAAACACCAACAACATCTATTCTTGGCATCCTTTCATTCTGAGGTTGGGATGAAAAACCTACTGCAAGCATTAACTTTTTCACTGGAAGGGGTTTCCTTTCTCTGACCAGTTCTGCTGAACGATGTATTGGTGGTATTGCTCATTCTTTACACATTGCTCAGTCTTCAGACTACGCAGGCACTGACTCAAGGATGAACAAATTTGTCAAGCTATTTTTTCACATGGGATACATGACTTACAACTTTTCAAATGTGGGATTTTTTGTTGTGTTAGTTTTTCTTTTTTCTTTTCTTTTTTTTTTTTTTTTTTTGTATAATTCCTCAGAGATTTGCATCCTGTAGTATAGTAGTATAAAACTGTCAGCATTCAGTAGAATTGTCTAACTGTATAAAAGGCAAGGACAAAGAAAGATAAATGCTGTAATTTTTGCATACAGTTGTGCCTCTTCAAAAATCTTTTCCATCCCTGTAAAGTGGAATCTCAAAACTCCTTTTTTTTTTTTTTTTTTTTTTAAAGCTGTCTACAAATTGCTTATAAATAGGAGGGGGAAAAGGATTTCAAGAGGGAAAAATGGGATAGTTGTTTAGACCAAATGTCTACCTAGGCCAGTATTCTGTTTCTAGTAGGAATTAATTTCTAGTAGGAATTAATGTTGGTTGCCATAGTGTCTATGAACCAGACCAGTATATAATAATAACTCATTGGTATATTCTCCCAGCCCTGATGTGGCTCAACTTGCAGATTTACTTCTATTCTTTAGGTACTCTACTAGCTCTGCTCTGATATCTGGAGAAGAAACACATCTCCAAGCCCACTAATGCTGTTTGCCATAGTCCACTGGGACTTGAGGTTCAATATTTCTTTTTCTTTCAGTTTAAGTTAATTTTTCTGCTAATCTGTTTTCAAGTATATTTGTTTTCTTTACTCCCTAAGAATTTGTCTTACAAATACTTTACAGTCCCTGGAGATGTATTTTGTGTGAAATAGTGTGACTCATTTTACACTTTTAATATAGTCTTCCTTATTATATGATCTCAAATGTCTTTCTTACTGAGATACTCATTCAGAATAGGCAGTCAATGAGTATGAGATTGTGTGTATAAAAGAGAGAAACTGTGATTTGTCTTGGTATTTGCGACAGGTCATGTAGGAAATAAGATGGAAGGCCTGAAGAGAATGAGTGAAACAAGACGCTTATTTCTCATGCTTACTCTTGAAGTTAGTAAGGCAGATGGTCATGAGTGGGCTAACACAGCAATCTGGTGAAGGCTCAGAGGAGATCTTCTAGGTGATTAGTGATAGTTCATACATTAAAACAAAGAATTCAAAATAAATGTGCCCTTAAATATAACAGTGGTTGTTGATGGATTCACAGTGTTCCCTCTATGGTACCATCTTAGATGCTGAAATGTGTATTGAGTCTCCAGTATGATTGTATGTTAACCTTGTAATGCATTCATTTATTGTCTGCAGCCAGGGGCAAAACATTCCCCTAGACTTTATATTCATTATATTATGCCAGTCCTAGTTATTTATTTATTCATTTAAAAACCATTAATGTTTGCAAAGTGCTTGGAAGATGACAAATGCTGAGTGAAGTGCTATGAACTGAAAGCTGAGAGGCAAGGAGAAGTGCTGTTCAAGGTGTGTATATGCTGAGCACTAGTTCAGGTGACAGGAATCCTACTTAACTGTCCAATAGTATGGCTTAGTGATGTAAGTATTAGTTTAATCATTAAATATCAAATTACCTTTCCATGTTTTTGCATCCTGTGAAGTTGGGAGCCCAAAACCTTTTAAGTCGATCAGTGAAAGACTGATGCTAAACGTTCTTTCAGAAAAGGGTAAGTATGCTAACTCCTGAACTGTAAAGTTGGCAAGTCCAAACAATTGGTTATTTCAGAACATCCTGTTTCCCAGAGCCAACCTCAGTCCTGCTGCTTTCAACACAATGTGCCATTATACCCCAAGAATTATATAAAGCCTAAAGGGTGCTGTTATACAGGAGGTCGTAAGTCACATCTTATCTAGGATGAAATTTGTTGAAGATAGGGAAACATATTTCATGCTCATAAACCTTAAGAACATTTACCTATCAGATTATGCTGAACCATCTTATTTTGGGGCTTTGTCCACAGATCGGCTAGTCCAGGGGAGGGGATGTGCATACTTTGTTGTTGCTGGTAACTTTATGTGGTTTGTTGAGTTTTGATGTCAACTGGAAACACTGGAATATGTGCTTTGTGTTTTGGCTTTATATGTTGTCTAGCAAAACACATTGGTTACCACATAAGGCTAGATTTTACATGGTAATCTGAATCTTCCAATTATATTGACTGTAGAGGCTGCTGCTGCCATATATTCCCCATGCTTGTTTTCCATGTACCACCTCTCCATCTAATTTGTCAGCTTGGTGGCTATACTTAGTCCTGCCTAACCCCACTGCAATTTGTATAAACCAGGTTAGCAGAAATTTACAGTTTGAAAGTTTCATAAACATGACTTATTTGACTGAAACAAGCAGCTCAAACAGATAATCTGAATGGAATAACCTTTTATGCGTGGGATTTGTAAATGTTGGCCCCAGGACAGCCAGTGACAGCATAGACTTGCTGTTTTATGGTCCTTGCTCTAACAGGCGTCAGTGGAAGCATCTTCCTCTGTAGAGGCAGCCCTAGGTTGCTGCAGTACTTCACAAAGTGCAGACATGGAGACGCAAGTTCTCCAGTAGTTGAAAAAGAGGAGCTTGACATCAGTAGATTTCCTTCTTCTACATGTCTGAAGCTGACTTCAGGTTTAATTTGGCACTAGTTCATTTCTTTCCCTCATCATGACTATTGTGTTTGAGGTTCCTTACTCTTCTTTTTCTTTTTCTTTTTCTTTTTCTTTTTCTTTTTCTTTTTCTTTTTCTTTTTCTTTTTCTTTTTCTTTTTCTTTTTCTTTTTCTTTTTCTTTTTCTTTTTCTTTTTCTTTTTCTTTTTCTTTTTCTTTTTCTTTTTCTTTTTCTTTTTCTTTTTCTTTTTCTTTTTCTTTTTCTTTTTCTTTTTCTTTTTCTTTTTCTTTTTCTTTTTCTTTTTCTTTTTCTTTCTTTTTCTTTTTCTTTTTCTTTTTCTTTTTCTTTTTCTTTTTCTTTTTTTCTTTTTCTTTTTCTTTTTCTTTTTCTTTTTCTTTTTCTTTTTCTTTTTCTTTTTCTTTTTCTTTTGCTTTTGCTTTTGCTTTTGCTTTTGCTTTTGCTTTTGCTTTTGCTTTTGCTTTTGCTTTTGCTTTTGCTTTTTCTTTCTTTTGCTTTTTCTTTTTCTTTTTCTTTCTTTTGCTTTTGCTTTTGCTTTTTTGCTTTTGCTTTTGCTTTTGCTTCCTTCCTTTCTTTCTTTCTTTCTTTCTTTCTTTCTTTCTTTCTTTCTTTCTTTCTTTCTTTCTTTCTTTCTTTCTTTCTTTCTCTTTCTTTCTTTCTTTCTTTCTTTCTTTCTTTCTTTCTTTCTTTCTTTCTTTCTTTCTTTCTTTCTTTCTTTCTTTCTTTCTTTCTTTCTTTCTTTCTTTCTTTCTTTCTTTCTTTCTTTCTTTCTTTCTTTCTTTCTTTCTTTCTTTCTTTCTTTCTTTCTTTCTTTCTTTCTTTCTTTCTTTCTTTCTTTCTTTCTTTCTTTCTTTCTTTCTTTTTTCCATAAGTAAAAGAAGGTAAGATGAAGCTATTCTTTCTTGCTTATTTACTTGCAACAGACAATGCATGCAAAAGTGGAAGGGTTTTTGATCTTTTTAATGAGACTTACTTTTTTCTTCCTTGTTCACTTTGACACCAAAAGTTTTGAAGGCAGTAGTACAGCTGTTGAAATGTATCACCATGGTAATGGCTTTTTCTACTTACCTGATGCAACAGTTGCTTTTCCCTTATTACTTTTCAGAAAGGATTTTGGTAAATAACAATTATAAACTCATTAGTCTCATTATTCTAAATGGAATAGATAAATTGATATTACTTCTGACAAAGATGCATGTAGTAAATGACAGATAGATGGAACTTAGGAGAGGTTTTGGTTGAGATATTTCATAGTAATCAAGCTACTCAAGAAAATAATTTACTCATTCTTATTGATGGGAAATTGGAAGTTTCCATTCTACTAATCTATTATGTAGTACACTTAGACATGTTGATTGTGAGATTGTTGCTTTGAGTGTTTTGTCTAAGCATCTGTGGTTACATTGTTGCAGTAATGAGCTTAATGACAATCATCAAAAGAGATGACCCTTTCTGGGCCAGACAGAGTGGTTTAACTGTCTGGGTCTTTTAACTCTTGCAAAATTGGCAGAAAGACACGTGCAACTATCGGTAATAAAAAGGTTGTGCAAGAAATAGGGGAAAAATGGTTCTCTACGGAATATGAATTTGTCTTTTCTTGAACTTTGTGGAATTTAATGACTTTGAATAGGTACACAGGAGATTCTGCTCATATTTTGATGATTATTCATCCTTTTAAAACATACTGTGACAATACCTATGAAAAGTGTGAAGTCCTGTTTATTCATAGAGTTAGATGCACAGTAAACACGATAAAGAATTCTAGCCAGTGGGGACAGTTATTAACATGGAGGGAAAACATTTAGTGAAGACAAGTTTAGGAGACGGGCAGCAGTAGATTTAACTGAGAAGGTTCCCATTACAGTTGTCACGTGAATATAAATTCAGGAATAGAAAAGGAATATTATCTCACATATTGTGGACATTCCTCTGTAGGTCCTGTATAAAGATCTATCAACCTTGTCTATAATGTTGAGTCTTTCGGTTGATAAGTCAGTTGATTTAAAATTGAACTATCTATATATAGGCTTTGCACAGATCTAACACTCAACCTTCAGAATGGAAATAGGTTTTCTTGAATTCATATACAGACCTGGAGTTTATGGCTTTAGAGAGCTATATAGTTCAACATATTTAAAAAGATTGCCGTTAAGTTAGTGGGATTTTGTTACTGAAAATGGTTTATTTTGGGGATGAAGGACATGAAACTGAGACCAAGTTCCATATTTACACTGTGACAAGATCTCTGATCTATTAACTTTCTTTCATGAGTGCATACAGAGGTAGGTGTCTTCCTTATGTTCTAGTTCCTGCATTTGGACTTTTGGTATGATATGAAAGGTGAAATCTAGGACTTGTGCAGCATCTGAGAAGTAGAAGGATTTTCTTTTTCAGACTTTTATTCCAGGAAATCTACAAACCTGGTGTTTTGTCCCACAAGTTACAGTCTGAGAGACATCCAGCCAGCTCCCAGCCAGACTCTGTCCACTCACACTGGAAAATTGTATAGACAATACTTAGGCAGCTCTTTTGCTTCCTTTGGTGAGGACTGTTAGTGCAGGATTAAGGCTGTGTGATGCTTGATGATGTGTCTGCAAAGTGGTTGAAAAGTGGAAAGTGTAGATAGATTTTGTAAATTGGGGAAAATTGATTGTATCCAAACCAAAGGACTGGCTTTTTTTTTCCTGGTGGATTGCTGTGTCCTGAAGGACAGCAAGACTTCAGGTTTCTATTTTCCTTATAACACAATGTAACACTTGTGGACTCTACTAAGTGTTGGAGAGAACTTAAACAAGTAGATTGTATGATTCATAAATAAGTTGATAAAATAAGGAATTGCCCAGTAAGAAGTTTGAGTTTTGTGTGAGACAGATGGTGGTGGATACAGAAAGTTACAATTTGTTCATGGGGTATGTTGGTGACGATGTGGATCACCCACAGCTCTGTTTTCTCTCTGTTATCTTCATTTAATGACTGGTAGACAAAACCATGTTCTACAGGGTACAACCACCTCAGTGAATGTCCGAGATAAATGTGCTGAAAATGCCCATATTCCTAGTTTTGTTAGGTAGAGACTGATATTTAATACCTGAAAATTGTCATGGCCAGCAAAAGCTGGAAACATTTCCTGACCCTGTAAAGGTGGGACACTGTATTATATGTCCATTTCCAGCCCCACTGTCTTGGGTGGAGTTAGAAATATCAAAAAATTAATGCTAAATAAATAGGTAGAGTAATGAGGGCTTTGAATATTCTACCTGCCCTGAAGGCTTAGGCCCACTTACCCCTCCAGAGTATTTCAAGTTCTTAGCTTTTTAGATATGTTTTAATCAGATTTGGGGCTGGTTTTCATAGCTCAGTGATTGCTTTAGAAAGGGCTAATGGCCATTTCTCCCCCACCCTGCAGTGAAACAGCATGTACTGCCAGGTGATGCTGAGCTGTTGCAACATCCTGACTTCAGGTGACTGTTCCTATGAGAAAACCCAGCCCTGGAGACTGTAAGTCTCTTGAACATGAGCTCATGAAGTCAGAACAGTTTGCAATCTTGTCCTCTTGGATGAAAAACTCATAAGCTTGTGGATCGCTGCCAGCTTCAGCCATGTCAGGCATGGGTAACCCCTGGCTGGGTGACTGCTGGGGTCACCTGCTCAGGTCTGCTGGGACCAGCTGTGGCGGGGGTCCTCGGGGAGCCTGGGAGAAGAGCCAATTAAGCCATTTAAGTGGACACAGGACAAGGAGCAGCGAGTAGGGTGGGTGACCTTCATGGGGAGACGAGCCAGGGGAGGATGGAGGTAGTGGGCTGACCTCAGGGAGCGCTGACCTCTGCAGCCAGCACCTGTTAAGCGAGTGTGTGAGATTCAGCCCCTCTGCACAGAGGGCAAGGTGGAAGCTGTGTGCCTATCTCCAGAAGCAGATACTGAGGTTTAAAACTCTAATGGCTGAATAACAGGGTCAAGTTCATGCTGAGCTAGGGATTTCTGATCCAGGAAATCTACAGAGAAGAAGACAGCGTAAAGTAAAGCAGCAGGCACAACTTAGCTGAGATTTATTAACACATACCGCTAAAGGCATGGGCCCAAACACATGCTAATTTTTCTTAATTTGGTGGATAGGTTTTGCACTTCTTATTGTTGTTCTTGTTTGCTTGTTTTTTTTTTTTTCCTTTCTCTTTTTTCTTTTTTTTCCTTTCTTTTTCTTTCTCTTTTTCTTTTTTTCCCCTTCCCCTATTCCTATTCCCTGTCTCCCTGTCTCCCCGTCTCCTTGTCTCCCTGTCCCTCTCCTTCCTTCCTTCCTTCCTTCCTTCCTTCCTTCCTTCCTTCCTTCCTTCCTTCCTTCCTTCCTTCCTTCCTTCCTTCCTTCCTTCCTTCCTTCCTTCCTTCCTTCCTTCCTTCCTTCCTTCCTTCCTTCCTTCCTTCCTTCCTTCCTTCCTTCCTTCCTTCCTTCCTTCCCTCCTTCCAAAAAAATAATAATAATAAAAAAATTAGTGATGCCATTATGTGAATAAGATCCCTTTACCATGGTATAAATAAACAACAAACTTTTCCTTAATTTTGGCTGTTGCTGACCTTATCTGAATATACATGCTTATTCAAGAGGATTATTTTTACTCTAGTCCTTCTCTCTTCAGAAACAGCAATGTTTGCTATGTAACTGCTAGTTTAAATGCATAGTTTCTTGACCTGAAACATGTTTTTCGATCTTTTACAAAAATGATGGGAAGTTCCCTAGTGCCTTAATGGATTCGGGAAACTCAGATGAGTGACTTCAAACTGTAACTTAGATTTTGGTCATTTGTCCCTAAACAGATTACTGAATAACGTTAAATGCTCTTGGAAAAAAAAAATGAATCTGCTTTAATATAGAGGGAGACTAGATTTCTTTGTGTGAGAAACTGGGAATTTCTGGGCAATGGGGAAAAAACTCTAAACAAAAATTTGGAAAACCAAGGAAAACAAAGAAAATCTTGACAAAGAAAAATTTTGCATTCAAAATAAAATGTTCTCAGACTTTCAGATTTTAGCTATTTGTTTTCAAATTTGTTTTTGTATTCAAATTAGCTATTTGTTTTAGCCATTTTTGTACAGCTCTGTTTAGATGGCTCACACACACACAAAACAAAACAGGACTTTTCAAACGTGGAAGTTACAGAGAGTCCATTTGCCTATGCATGAATTACATTCAGCTAATGAACAATCAGTGTGCTTTGCAGGATGCTTGGAGTCACCATATCCTTGATCTGAGAAAGCCGTGACTGACACTGAAGGGCAGGGTGACAGCAGGTCTTTAAAATCCAGCTTCCCGAGTCCCCTTTGCTGCCCCTATCTGCTCTGGGTTAGGAGAAAGGCCCTGTTATTCAGGCCCCCACAACTCACATTCCCGCTGGCAGTGGGAATGCCACTTGATGGCAGCATTTTCCCGTGCAACTGTGTAGAGGCAGGGGAGATGATCATTAAGGGAAAAACTGGTTAAAAAAAACAAGTGGGGAAGAAGGAAGAAACCATATTGGAGGTTACCACTTTGAAGACCAGCATGTATCTTCACTTCAGTGTAACTTATGCAAATCTTTGTAGTATTGCTGCTCTTAAATCCCTTGCAGGTAGGATATGCAAATTGAAATGAGAAAATCAAAAGCAGGGTCTGACTTTATTTTTTTTCCAATGCTTTTCTAATTAGGGGATCTGTTCCAAAGTTGGGAGCAGGCTCGCGTCTTTAAGAAGATGTGCAGTGTTTGTGGGTTTTATCCATTCTCTTTTTTTTTTTTTTTTTACCACTGTAACACATAATTTTTCAGTCCTTTTGGCTTCTGCCTCAGAAAGCACCTACCAACCATTGACATACTTGCCTTGAGATTTGCTTATGCACTCACATGCATAAACTTTAATGCAAGCAATATTACTCAGTTCCAACAGCTTATTGGGATTACCTTGTGGATGACATGCTGTCTTTTCCACTCTTGGCAAATACAAAGGTACAAAGGACCTTTTTTTTTTTTTTTTTTTTTTTTTCCCTGCCTTTTTTTCTCTGCACTTTGGGAACAAACACCTCCAACATGTTCTGTTTTCAGTGTTCCCTCAGATATATTGCAGGTATCAAGCTTACCAAAACATTGGCAAAAATAGGTTCTCATAAATTATGCAGTGTGATATTTCACTGCATTTATGGAGAAAAAGATATGTAACCTACTGCTGTCAGCTGATGATTCGAACTGATTAGATAAGATGTACGTATTAAATAAGAACCAATTATATATATATAAATGCATAATGAAAAAACTGTGGATCATCTATGCTGACCCAGATGGAGACTCAGGAGGAGTTAGCAAAGTCTTATGTTTTGGAGGTGTTCTTTTTATTATTATTATTTTCTCTGCAGCTTCCTGTAGTTAGGAAGATGTAATTTAATTTGGTCTAGCCCAGCGGGGGTGGGGAGGGGGCAACATTCAGTCAGATCAGCTCTGCTGGCTGCAACATGAGGTGGAAATGGCTGTGAATAATCAGGGATATATATTTCAGAATGTGATCTTCTCTAGCTTAGACTCTCTTGCTTCTCTTTAGAGTGCTGGAGCTTATGACCTGTTTTGGTATTACAGAAAAACAAAAACAAAACTTAAAATCTTTTAATGGTAGTTGTTTTGCTTTTTTTCTTGTTTTGTCTCCCCTCTCTCACAGGCCTCACCATGGCCTTCTGATGTTTGAAAATATTTGGTGTTAGGCAACGTGGGTTGATTTGAAAAAGGTTAGTGGTTTAGAGCAACAGCACTGTTTAGTTCTTCAAGGGTAATTTAGTTCTTCAAGGATTGGAGAGGGGAGATAAAATTTACCTCCTTGTAATTTTTTTTTTAATAATTTCTTCTCTGTTCCTATAAGCTAGATATGCCTAATCAGAAAGGCATGATACCACAAGTGTACACAGTTGATAGGTGTCTGCCTAACATCCACTCCTTCATCTCAGAAATACTGTTTAATGAACCCCTACCCTGATTTTTAAGCGAGTTCTGCACATACTGCTGGTTTCCAGATTATACTATCATGTCTGGTATGGAGATCATTGCTAGCATTATTGCTAAGCATTCAAGACTTTAAAATTACCTGTCTCAAGCTCCTTTCATCCTTATCCTTTCATCCTCTGACATATATTTGGTCTCATTTCTTTTTTGCTCTCCTTTGCCTTCCCTCCAAAGATACGTATGTTGAACTGACCCAAAGTTGTTCCCCTCCTGACCTTAGCTGAGAATCACAAATAACAGAGAGGGCTGCAAATGTCTGCAACAGGGTGCCTCTTACTTGATCATTAGGCTGGAAAGAGAAATAAGTAATATAATGGTGCAGGTACTTGCTTTAAAAAGAAGGAGACTGCAATGCATTTTGGGTCTTTAAAGGTAAAAAGCAGCCCAGAATTCTTTTTTTTTTTTTTAAATGTCACTTGCAAAAAAAGAAGCCTTTGAATGATGTGTCTGTTTTGTTGTTCAACAATATAAAGAGCTGTGTGGCACTGTCAGTTGCCATCAATTCTTTAAGCACTGCTAGCCAAATAAATGCCATGTAGAAGGGTTCTTGTATGCTACCATAGGCACTGGCAATTGCAGGGTTTGACTTGCCTTCCTAGGTATCAAGCAGCATTTCTGAGGAAAGAAAGAGGAAATCTGCCAAATCTTGGCCATTGATGCAGCTTATGTCCTCAGCTGTTTTACCCTTAGAACATAGTGGGCTGGTAGAGTGAAAATTAATGGTGTTTTGGCTGGTCCATTTATATAACTATGGTTTGTGGTGAAAATAAAACACCGAAGTAGCTGTAAGAAATGTAAAACTGTGGAGTTAAAAGCACCTGTTGTCTGTGTAGTGGAGGTCATTCTATGCAGGAAAAAAAAAAAGATATTAATGCATTTTTCTGTGTTTAAAAAGATTGCTGTTAGTATCTAGTGGTCAAAATTAAAAACTAGCATACAGGACAATTTTTAAAGAAAATTAAATTATACCTTATATAGATGAATAGCTCATCATTCCTATCAACCACAATACCTTATAAAGCAGGTAAACATGCACATGGTTGGTTAGACTCCTACCTCTCTCCTTCTCATTGCTTGCAATGCCATGCAGAGAAATTTTAAGCTTGAAAGCAAGCCACCTTCAGAAAAGCAAACAAACAACAAACTTTGATTATAGTAACTTCAGATCTCTGAGATAGCTAATGCTTTTACCCTGAAAGAACAGTCAGCACATACAGTCAATACTGTCTAGACATTGTACATTAAGTGGAAGTGTGATATGATTAGCATTTTTGAAGTGGACTCCTCTGCTGTTTGAGTGACCTGTTTTCCACCCAGTGATTTAGACAATGACCCTGGCATGTGAGGGACAGACATCATCAGACTGCTCAGTCTCATCAGACTGCTCTCTGCTTGTTAGGATTAGAATTGTCCTGCCTAACATCATATTCATAGACAGCAAGTAATGAATTCACCTTTAATTGTTGGTATACAGGTGTCTGGAGAAGGAGAAAACTAGGTCCACGCCCAAAGCAAGTGAGAAGTCCTGAGTGGTCTGAATACTTCTACTGGTAAAGTCTGGGCAGGGTTAGATTTATGGCGCTGGGCTCTGTGTAATTGTGACCCTGGTTTATTATCCAGGTAATCATGCACGTGATGAAATTCCCTGTTATAAGGCAGTGCGGGGTAACTCCCTTGCTTTTTCCAAATGAATTATCAGCCAAGGTATGGGTGTGAAGGTATGTAGCCAAAGACTGTTTGCAGAGGAGTTGTAGGCTCTTTGAATGTTATGAATGGAAGGGACTGCTTCCTTTGCTTGTCTGTGGCACATGGATCTTTGCTAGATCACTTGCACTGATCTCCGTGTTTTGTTTTTCTTAATTGTGTGCAAGATGGAGGCAGAAGCAGCAAGTATTCTTAAATGGTAGAAAAATGTAAAGGAAAAACTTAACAAGTACTACCATGATTATACTGCTCACTTGGCTCTGCTTTTTACATGTACATGTTTCATTGTCTAAGCCTAAGCATATATACCTTTTAAAGGTTTTCTAGAGCAGAGATCCTAGTTATTGGTCTTGGACATATCTCCACTCCTGTTTCAATAGATAGTTATACTAGCAGACTTCCTAACATACAGACACCGTAATCACAAGTTGCATCATTGCAGACAAGAAATAGAGAGCCTGAACAGGAAGACAATGTCACAGAATTTACAGCTTGCTTCCTCTCACCTCCACTGCCTTAAAAAAAATGATTTTTATGGGGCCTGACTTGTGACTTTGACCGAGCAAAGTAAATGACAGTGGAGTGGGGAGGAGCTTTTCCCGTGTCCCTGGTGTCCAGGCATACTTGTCTGCCAAGGACACTTGCTGCTTTCCCCTTGCAGCCACCTTGAGCCCAGCTCCACTGCCGGGCAGCTCCCAGAAGCATTCACAGTGTGCAGGGAGGAGATGCTATAAAAGCAATGCCTTGTATTTCTGTTCTTATTGCTAGGTGGTGCTCTCTTTGCATTTAGCGTATGCTTGCTAGCCTTTTCGAAAGCACGAACTAGGAGTATAAGGACTGAAGTGACAGTGGACCTCTGCACTTGTGTGCAAAAGCAGAAGTCTGCAGTTCCTTTACAGCACAGCTGTAGTCTGTGCCTGAGAATAAATCAGCAAATACCCAGATGTAGTAACAGACACCAATTTTGTGACCGACTTTCAACCTCTGTTTGCAACCTTGACAAAACCCTGTAATGGTGATTTTTCCTAGCTATCTTACTCCTCTTGTGAACTGTGAAGAGAGGGGGTTGGAACTTGCTGAAAAAAAAGGTTTTTTTTTGAGGGGATTGTGGCTGTGGCCAGGTTCTGGGAAGCAGCTACTAATGTAGGCTACTCCATGTACCACTGCCTATGTGCAGAGATGCAGCAACCAGCTATCATGCAGCTCTCCAGAGGCAGTCTTAACTTATATGATCTTTAAACCTCATTTGGACTCATAAAACTGCAATAGCTGTCGGTGACTAGTGAGAGATAAATTACATGTTTATCCAGTGCTGTCCTTTATAACAATTATGCTTTAACAGCAGGAGGAAAGGGAATAGTTAAAAGTAGGTTTAATCCAAAAAAGATGGTTAATTTCCTCTGACTACAGCACTTGCCAGTAGCTCTGGTCTTCCCTCAGCCTCCTTCCCTCCCTTCCTCATTTTCCCCTCACCCCATCCTTTAGCAAAGTTACCTTCACAGTCATGGCCTGCTCATGGCAAGGATTAATGGGTTATTGAAATCTGTGCACCTTACGGGAGTGCGGCATATATTCTTACGAGTTTCATTGCAATGCACCACTGTATATCATTTCATTAAACTGCACATGCCATGGTTATTTGCTGTTATTCCCCAGACCTCTATATGCAGTTTTATTAGTCTCAAATGCCAATAAAATAAAATAATAAAATAAAATAAAATAAAGTCTATATACATGCAGAGGGTCAAGAGAGACTATATGCTGCCTACAACAACAAATTTATTGTCTCAATTATGTGTGAGTGGGGGAAGGGAGCAGTTTTTTCACTGTATTTTAATTAACTGTGTTTCACTGCATGGTAGTAAAGATAATAACCGCAACATTAGTGCAACTACTACGCTATCAAATGCTTGTCACAGCCTAATATGCTCCAACAATATAGCTTCACAATAGAAACATGCACAACAAAAGAGCAGCTTGTTTTATTAATTTACAAAGGCTCCGAGGTTTTGGAAGGCCAGTATGTATTTCTGGGAGACTGATTAAAATAGAAAGAAGTATATATGGTAGAGAATAATATTTTTACTGGTGTGGGATTCATTTAACAAAAGTGTTCCTTCAGGAAAACAGAACCAAGATGCTAATGTTATACCTCATTTATTGCCAGCATATTCAGTGACATTTCATAATGTACATCTGTCAGCCAGAGATATAAATGGATGAGGTGAACCATGCAATTTACCCTCAGGAAGTTCCATTAGAGCCCCCAAAGTATAATATTTATGAGGTCAGAATCAATTAATCAGATAGCTGTATTTGCTTTTCAGCTCAGCATGCTCTTCTACACCAAGCTGTTGCATTGAGAGAGACTTTCCTATTTGGTGAGAAGAGTCAGTTTGTATGTATTGCATGAACTCTGTTTTCTAAATGAATTGCTATCCTCACAGAGCTTATTCTCAGTAAAAATACAAGCTATAAGTTAAGGCAATACAAAATAAATATCAAAATATATAGCAGAGTAGAAGACTTCCATATCTCCTCCTTATTGCTACAGCCTAGCCCCATGGAAATCTGTTGAAAAAGAGAAAACAACATGGGAGAAAATGGTGCACCTCAACCAAAGTTCCAGTAAATGGAAAATCTTGTAGGGAAGGGAGAAAAAAGTGGTTAATTTTAAAAAGTTGAAAGTTAGTAATGAAATCAAAGGACCACAACTTAAGAAGAAAATCCATAGTACAGTTTGAGATGTTAGCAAAATGATTTTCCTTTGCAAACATGTCCTGGATGCTTGGTACTTTAATTCTCTTGTGCTCTGTTTGATTTATTGGATGGTTGCATATTTGAGAGCGCATAGGGTATAATTTTTAATTTTTGTTTTAAATCGGGGTAGTTTCCTGGTATATTTTCAGCCTGACAGACCTCTTCTCATCCTCTGACCACAGGTGGAGAAGAAGGTTCTTGATTCTGCCATGCAGTGTGCTCAGGCTGGGCTCCTGTGAAGGGACAGGTCATGGTGTTTGAGATGTATACTCTCAGTTCTTAAGTAGTGGAGAGTGTTTCTTGTGAAGGGATTTTCAAAATCTTAACTGTAATTTAGATTTGGGAAGGTTTCAGTCTGCATACCAAATGAATATCGATCATACTGCAATACTGCAATGTCTTTTTTTTTTTTTTTCTATTTAGACAACAGATGCAAAAGATTTTGTTGTGAAATCTGTGTCAGTATGATTGCCCTGTCTTAACTGATGCCAAGATGTGATCCAGCATTTCTTAGTTTATTTGAAAAGGAGTTTACTTAAGATGGTTCAAAAATTACCTGTTATCTAATACCATGATCTTTCTCTTCCTATAAAATTTCTTGAGGATGACAGAAAAAGCAGGAGGGTTGTATCTGAAATTAGTGATAGAATATTCCTAGCAAAGCATTACCTAGGAAAAAATATCAGAACAATGTTTTACTCAAAGTCTTCACCTCTCTGCATAAAATTCTTAACTAGTGTATTTTGTATATAGAACTTCCTATTTGATTACCAGGAGATGAACCTTTCACACTTCTTCAGGATTGGTCTTTTGCTCTTGATTTTTTTTTTTTCCCAACCAAAATTTGTCAGAAAATACAAAAATACAAAAAAATACATCTTAAACCAATACATCCCAGGAAGGGAGTTCCAGAACAATGATCCTGTTTACTGAACACATCTGCACAATCCTCCCAGGAAGGAGGATTAAGATCCCCATGTATCACTTAGCCCTGTGTTTGTACATCCTCATTTCAGAAAAGATGACTCAACATATGTTGGAAAGACCAGAGTAGACTAGGAGAATCTAGGAGTATCTAAGAGTAAAGGAGAAAAATAACAGAACCATCAATCAGAACAAGGAGGGGTGAAAAGGAAAATGGTTAGGTTGTGTAGTCCCATGCAAGGTGCCCTGACTTGTCACAGCAATAGCAGTTGAATTCACTGGTCTTGCTGCAGCTGATGGCTACATGGCCAGTTTCAGCACACCTCACCAAATGCTTGCTGGCCAAGTGAAGAAGCAAGAAAAAAAAGTGTAGACTTACAACAGATTTTGTAGATGATTGTGGGAGAAAGTTATCAGCTGTAGAAGATATCAGCGGTCTAATTTACCAGGGATATAGAAAAGCAAGTTCAATTACTTGTTTTATAAAAGTCAGTGCAGATGACTTTAATGCTGCTTCTTACATTCCCAAGTAAACATCTCAAATATCCCCTAGAGAATTGTTCCTTTCTTTCTGTGGCATTGTTTTGCTCCTGTGGGTCAGAATGAAACAGGTGACAAAACCTCGAAGGAGAAATCTGCCTGTCCATGTGGCAGCAAAAAGCAGAACTAGGTGTTAAGGCATTCTCCACTGCAGAAAACATGACTCTTTATCAGACAGCTAGCTTATCAGCAAATGCAGCATTTTCTGAAGCATTTTGTGCAGTCTTATTTGTGTATGTTTATTCTCATTACCTAGTTGTATCAAGACACCATGAACATCAGTGAATTTCTGTCTCTTTGCTTTGACTTTATCTTTGGGCCAGTTAATATTATTGATGGGGTATCATTGACCAGCTGAATTCATGGAATTTTTCTGCTTTACGATTCAACTACTGAGGCCTTGTAGACAGAAGGTAAGCAGTTTTTGAACAAGGATGAATACCCTTGTTTGCATATGAATAAGTATTTGTACAGCCTTGTTCCCTCCACCTATGCAAATACAAACTCATACATGTGAATGGATGTGGAAAAATGAACAAACAAACAAAACATAATAAAAACGAGGGGCTGAATATATGGAATTGTTTATATTCCACTATTTGTCCTGCTCTCTTCTCTTCTGCTAGATTAGGGCTTAAAAAATTGCCCACAGCAAATGGTAGAGCATTTTTGGAATAAGGCTTTATGACATGAACAGCAAGTAGAAAGAAGGAAGGAAGTAAATTGTTCAGCTGCATGGAGGAAATGCTGTGTAGTTGGTTTTCAGCCAAGACTCCAAGTCTCCCATTATAAGGCAACTTGGACAACAAAAATCATTGATTTTAGAAGACACTGAGGAAGTAATCGCTTTCTTGTCAGCAGGGTTATTAGAGGGTATGTTATGGTAGAAGGTAAGGCAGGTTACTCTCTGCACTCTTGTCTTGAAATCAGTGGGGTACATTTCTTATTTGTACAGGTAATGTATCTCTGCAACCAGCTAGGACTATCTCATCCACCTGTCTATTGGTACACTCTCTGCTATACACGACCCTGCACCATGTATCTGGGAACTGCCTGGTATACTGCAAACTGGCCGGTACTCAGGCTATAGGGTCTTTGATAGCATGTTTTTATCAGTAACTGTTCTTCCAAAGTTGAACAAAAGAAACAGAATTATGAATTAGCAAAGGATTAAGAGACACTACAGGTAACTTCATCTGATACTTGCACAATACTTTGTGGCAAGATCTGAAACAAGTGAGGTAAGGTGTTGCCTCTTGATTTAGTACAAGATCCTTCATCTCCCAGTGGACCACTTCCTGGAGGCTCTTGAGTGATTTATATATGCTCACCTAGATTTTATGCACATTAGTTCTGGAAGCATTTCCTTTTTCTTCTCTAGGTCTGCCTTTTAGGAGTCTACTTTTGAAATTTTCTCTCTTTTAACTTTTCATATTAGCATGTACAGCAAATAATTACTAAGACACCACTGTGGGATTCCACCCAGTAAATGAAGATAATACTGTCTCTGTTTAGATCTATTCCCCTTTACAATATCATAATCCCCAGTTTTCAGTTGCTACACTCTCTGACTGAAGATCACATCTCCTTTATTCTTGTATCCCATGACCTCTTTTAAGATTTTGAGATACTGGTTAGCTGTTTGCATTACAGCAAAGGCTGACACAGACACCTTCTCAAACGTCCTCCAAAATTCCTCTTACGTACTGCAAGTAGTTCTTGGTGGCTCCTGCAGAGCTGCTCAAGATGTATCTTTAACTAATATTTGGCTTATAAATGGCAAAGTGGACAGGCAAAAATAAAACCTCTCTAAAGGAGGAGGAAGATAGGAAAATCTGATCATGACCCGTTCTTTAGACAAGATGCTAGAAAAGTTAAATGATTGTATTTAACTTGATTGAGAAAATTTGTAAAAGAAAATCTTAACAAGACTTTGGAAGTTAGGAGTTAGGTCAGAAGAACATTTCTGATCTTTATTTATTTATTTATTTATTTATTTCTGGTCTTCATCAGGGAGAGCAGTGTTAGAAGGTTTGTGAAGGTAAGAAAAGAAAGAAGAAAACAATTAAGTAATTTGAAATGAACATATTTTTGGCCATCTGGGAGAAGTGATGATATCACAGAAAAAAGGATCTGAAGATTGAAAATCAAATAATACATGGCAGCAAGCTGAAAGAGGAGTCAGGGATTTGTTAAGAACAATCAAGCAAAAACAGGGTAACTAGATACTACATGCTGAGGAGGTTGCTGAACAAAACTGATATTACTTAAAGGTTCTTTTAAATGAAAGTAAGAAAAAGAAACTTCCTACATCTAAGGCACTGTACAGGGAAAATTAGAGAGCAGTACAGGGAAAATACTACAATGCATAAATATCCCAAGGTAATTATCTCTGACAATTTTGAGCGGAAGGTAATTTATCTGACTGTTCAAAAATTGAAGGCATTAATACTGTCAGGGAGGACACTAACTCAATCGTAAAGCTACTGAGGGTGTTCTAGAGACTCTAGAAGAAAATTATAAAAGGAGAAGAACATATGTTCTGTCCAACTTGATGAACGAGGGAGAAGGTGCCCATGGGTCTAACATTCTTCAAGTGTTTCTGTAGAGAAGAAGAAAGCCAGCAGAAAGCCATCCATTTCATCGACTCTACAAAAGAGAAGTGAGACTGCAGAAAATTGGAATGAAAGATTCAGAAAACCAACTTTGTATAAGATTAAGATTGTGCTGAGAACTGGCAGAAGGTAGCTGGAGAACAGTACTGCACTAGCATAGAAACGTGGCTTTTGTATTGGAGCCAATGCAAAACTGATATAGAGTAAGCTGAGTCTACATAGACAGTCTGCAAAAGGCTGTAGGGATAAATTACCTTTACTGTTCTAAAATAATCCAGAAAGCCAAATACAATGGAAGTTCTGTGGAAGTTGTGCAGAAAGTCTGTATCTGTTTTCAGCAAAACACATATGTCTTAGTGAAGTCTGTCGGAAATATACTGTAATGGTACTAGCATGTGATATTAAAATGAAGTAAGTGTGTCCCCCTTGTACTGATTTATTTAAATTAGGATGTAAATAGAACTATGCAGTATGGAGGTAAGTTCAGATTATCCTGTAGTTTGAATTTATTTCATGTGCTTTAAAAATTTAAGAAGAGAATGACCTTATCCAAATTAGCTTAATTCTCTGTGTGATAGTTCCATGAATGAAAAAGTCTATCCTTTAACCACTATTAACTTATTTTTTTTAAAAAGAATAGACTATATATGAGAATTTTGTTTGTCAGGACTCAGAGCAGGGTCAGGGACAATGACCTGATTTATTACTGCTCTTCTAGTTGGAGATAATTGGAAAGATCTTCCTTGCAGTGTAATGAAGGATTTTATAAAGACAGCTTAAAGCCCATCAAAAAGTGCCATTATTTGATAGCTAGCTGAATGCATTTATATCCTGTAAATAAAACTGTTGGTTAAGCAGTCAGCTAGGTTTTCCAAGTACTGTTATCACCAACCACTTTTCCTATAAATTAAGCTGTTTTCAATAAAAATTCTTATTCCAAGATTGTCTCTCCTTTTGCTTTTTGATGTTTATACTAGCAGAAACTCCACTGAAATCTAAAGAGTCACTGTATTTAATCTGATAAAGCTAGGAGAATAGAATTAGGCTTGGTCTTTTGATGTGTGTAATCACCTGGGTCCTGAACAAATTCTGCTGTTGTGTAATACATCAAAATTTGTCCAGGCAGATAAAATGGGGGAAGAAAGATATAATAGATCTAATTTTTCCAATCCAAGTATTCAAATGCAGAGTAGCCTTGCTGGACTGTGTTTGTGTATCAGAGCTGTAGTTGAATAATCCAGAGGGTTGGTGTGTTTTCCCTTTTGCCCAGTGTTTTAAAAGAGAAGTTTACATGAATGCAATGATGCCTTAATGAAAGAAAAAGAAAGAGTTTATTATTTGTGCAAAAGGGTGGGGGGAAGCTTCACTGCAAGTTTTTTTGTTGTTGGTGATGTTTTTTTTAGCACCTGTTTGAGTTCTGCTGCAACAGTAAGCACATGATATTTGTATAACTTTCCTGATTGAATATTGCAGCCAATAAGTATCTACTGTTAATGGCTACTAAACGTTTTTTTTTTTTTGTGTGTGATGTAAAATAATTTGCAAAATAAAGATCTCTTGAGACTTGTCATATACTATCCACTAACTTGACTCATTCTTGGTGCCTGTGTTCTTTGCTTGGTGTAATTTCTCTCACATTTTACTGTATCTTTAATCACTTTCTAAATAAACTTAAAATGTCCTGTACCAGCGACTTCCCCTTAAACTTAACTTGTAATGTATATTTCCATATGCTTTTTATATGTATCTATTCTTTCACAAATGGAAATATTTCCATTGGATTTGTAGTAAGAGCATTTTCTAATACTATATTAATAGTTAGGTTTTTGAGTAGACAAGCTTAAATTTATTAAGTCTCTAGGTGTGAATTTTGCCAAGCTGAGTCTCAAAAGGTAGATTTAAACTGTTTAGAGATCACTGCTACATCTTTAAGCTACATAAGGTTTGTAGTCCTAGTTTCCAGACTATGAATGGGACCTGGTTTTCCCTCCTTTTACTTATGCTGGTGTATGCCTTACATACAGTGATAGCTCCCCTGACTTTTAGAGTGATTATACGCAGAACAAAGAGGGGTTTGGAAAGTATGAAGCCAGTAGGATCAGACCCTTGGTGATTTGCTTTTTGTGCTGCCTCTAAGCCCGGGAGGCTTCACCTACCTCTCAAGCTCTAGAGCCTAGGATGCTGCAGTATCCTCCAGTTAAACTGAAAGTAGGTAGAATGGAGAACAGGTCCTCTTGTGGGTGTTCCAGTGGTACCCCTATCACAAGCTAATGCAAATAACTTTGTCATCTCCATACTTTGCCAGAGCAGCACATTGAACGAGGAGTGGGGTAACACAGAAGCCAGGAGGCAATAGTACTAGGAAGCATTTCCTGCAAGTGTTTTAATCTGGGCCATGTGCTGCATCCCAGCGAGAAGAGTGAATTGCCTGATGGTGCACATCTCACCGTTTTATCCTCCTTACCTGCATGACAAGAAGTCTTTGCAGCTCCTTGCTTTTCTGATGATAGACTCCTTTGATGTGATTTAGCCCATTTCAGGGAGTGGGATGTGTGAGGGGTGCATATGTGTGAACTAGGTCTTAGTGAATTGTGTCATAGAGGCATGTGTGTGCAGTGCCTTTGCACCTTGAATAGCAGCTTATCTTTGAGTCAAAATGCTAGGGCCTTGCTTGTTAATGTATAATTTTTGACACCTAGGTACAATCATTTGCAAATATCAATATTGCAATAGCTATTCAGAGTCTAGTTTCAGAAGCTTTGTCTGGAGAAATCTTTTCCCTCTGAGATGCTCTGTGATTTTAAGAGAAAAGATATCTCTAATGGCACTATGTCCCAGGGAATTCTGGGGATCTGTTCTGGGCAGGCAACGAAGAAAACATTTCTGTTCAGACTTCAATCTTGCTGCTCCTGCTAAAACGTAGATAAAACCTTGTGTGAAGGCTGAGGCGTGATACCTGGTACAGTGGATTATACAGCAAACAGGCCAATCTTTTTTCATGCAGGAATTAGCCCTGCTGCTGCTGCTGCTATAGAAACAGTTTTTAAAATCATGGTCAAGACCTGCAGCCCCTTAGAAAAGTTTTCCAGGTGCTGGGGTAGGCCAAGCAGCTGCTTCTCCCCATATCCCATGGCAGCTGGGGCTGGCTGCTGTCACCAGTACTTCAGTGAATGCTTCAGGCTGATTATGAAATGACCCATCTCTCACTTGCCACCCTCCTGTTTTATGACCATTGGGTTAGAACAGAACAGAACAGAACAGGACAGAACAGAACAGCTAGAAGGGACCTCCAAAGATCATCTGGTCCAACTGCCTGACCACTTAGGGGCTAACCAAAAGTTAAAGTATATTAATGAGGGCATTGTCCAAACACCTCTTGAACAGCGTATGGCATCAACCATATGGGCCATCAGCCACCTCGCTAGGAAGCCTGTTCCAGGGTTTGACCACCCACACAGTAATGAAAATTTTCCCAATGTCCAGTCTAAATCTTCTGCTGGTGCAGCTTTGTGCCATTCCCACCTGTCTTATCACTGGTGACCAGAAAGAAGAGATCAGCGCCTCCCTCTCCATTTCCGCTCCTCAGGAAGGTGTAGAGAGTAATGAGGTCATCTCTCAGCCTCTTTTCTTCAGATCTGTCAACCCAGATGTCCTCAGCCTCTCCTCCCAGGACATGCCTTCCAGACATTTTACCAGCTTTATCACCCTCCTTTGGGTGCTTTCAGGGACTTTAACATCCTTTTTATTTTGTGGAGCCCAGAAATGCACACAATATTCAAGATGAGGCTGCACCAATGCTAAATACAGTGGGAGAATTACCTCTTTTGATTGGCTGGCTATACTGTGTTTAATGCACCCCAAAATGCAGTTTGCCCCTTGGCTGTCAGGGCACACTGCTGACTCTGTTGAGCCGATTGTCAATAGGACCCCCAGATCCCTTTCTACAGGGCTGCTCTCTAGCCATTCACAGTCTGTACCTGTGTCTGGCAGTAGTCCATCCCAGGTGCAGAACCTCAGGGTCAAATTTACCTTTGTTGAATTTCATGCCACTGCTGATGGCCCGGTGCTCCAATCTATCTAGAACTCTCTGCAAGTCCTCTTGTCCCTACAGGGAGTTAACAACACCTCCCAGTTTAGTGTCATTGGCAAACTTGTTGAAGATGCATTTCACTCCTGCATCCAGAACATTGATAAAAATGTTGAACAGAACTGGCCCTGGAGCTGAGTCCTGAAGAACATTGCTAGTGACCATCCACCAGCCAGATGCGGCTCCATTCACTATAATACTTTGAGCACAACCATTCAGCCTGTTCACCACCCAGCACAGTATGAACCTGTTTATCTCACAGTTGGACAATTTGTCCAGAAGGATGTGTGAGGGACAGTATCAAAGGCCACAGGAAAAAAAAAAAATCAGAAAAATTGCATCCACCACCTTCCCTTCATTCACTAAATGGGTGACCTTATCATAGAAGGAGATCAAATTACTAAGGCAGGACTTTCCCTTAATGAAACCATGTTGACTATGCCAGATAATAGCTTTGTTCTTTACATGCCTTTCAATATCCCCCAGGACAATCTTCTCCACAACTTTTCCAGGGACCAAGGTTAGACTGACAGGTCCGTAGTCTCCTGTGTCTTCTCTCATGCCCTTTTTGTAGGTGGGTATTACATTGGCTAGCTTTCAGTGAGCAGTGAGCTCCCTGTTACTGCTCCCCCAGTCATGGTCCTCCAACTCTGAGTTGCAGTCAGACCAAGATCCGTTGTTACTGTTAAATACCGAGGGAAAAAAAAATCTGCCTTTTTCTGAATTCGGTTGAATTGGACAGGTTCTCTTTTCTAAGATGTTCAGAAGGAAAGACCTATAAACCTGCTGAATTTTCATTATGCCTTTCTGTGGTTATTTGAGGAATTGTAACGTTTAAAGTATATGTTGCAAATTGCACAAGTGGTCTTCAGCCATTCGGACGTACACATGAAGGCTTGTTTGTGCAATTGCTAAACCAGAGGTTCCTGGCTCTTGTTTGCATTGCAGTACAATCTGCTGTAATGCAAGCAAGATATTAATCACCAACAAGGCAGAGCTGAAGTGTTTCAGGCACTCACCTAGACCATCCCTAGCTAACCAGTTCATAAAACTCTCCAGTGATGGGGATTCCATGTGTTAGAAAGGAGTTTATCATCAGGTCCTTCCAGTTTTACCTTCTGTCTTTTGGCATATCTATGAAATTTTCCATGTTAGTATTTCTTGCAGATGTTGGTTTTTTTCAGTCTCTTGCAGGGGTATCTGATCTGTTTATGATCAAAGTAGAACAAACTCTAGCATCCATCTTTTATACAGTGGGAGCAACTCTGTGTACATACTGTACAGAGATCAAGATTAGAGAACTCCATCTCTAAAGGGGAGAAAAAGGAAAGAAACAGAATAAAGTAACCTCACATTTCTTTTTAATTTCCTTGAAATGCAGTGTCAGAAATGCTAATAGTGGTCTCAGTGTATATAGCTGCCTTGAAAAAATAAGAAAAATGAAACTGTGTTATTTCTAATTTTTATTGTGCCATTGGAGTTGGATGATGAGTATTTCAAAGTGTGCTCTGTCGAAGCTTTTCTCACAAACAATGATATTTGCTGTGAATCTTTTAAACTTCAAATGATAGAAGTATTTAGTAAATTAAATCATTTCAAAGAATTAGACTTTCAGTACAGATGCTTTTTTTTTTTTTTTCCCTGCCTTATTTCCCTTGAATCTTATGATTGCATCTCTCTCCTGTACCTGCTGCACATTAATAATCTTCCTCTGCTTTCATCACACTCCAGTAGCTTTGGTTTGTTTTGCTTCTAATCCTTTTGGTTTTCTTTACTTAAATCAGGAATGGAAGCTTCAGTGACAAGGTAATACAGTAAGTAATAATAATATGTAATGATGCATTCATTCTCCTTTTTCCCCGCCTTGCACCCGCACTACTATAATGAGTATTAATGTCTGACATTCACATGAGAGCAAATGTAATCAAAGAGCACATGCATAAAAAAAAAGAGAAGGGACTTCATATTTTGCTGAGCTTTCACATTGCTGAAATGATACATGCTGGGCTCTGTGTATATACTTAAGGAATGAGATAGGAGCCTATAGATTTAAGGGCTGCGAGGTGATGCCCATAGTCTCTACAGTCTGACCTCCCATGTAGCTGAGACTAAATTGACATTCTTGCACTTGCCCTGAGAAGGTGGTAACTGGGAGCATATGTTGTGTTTTTCAGAGCATTCTTTTCTTGATTCCCATCCTGGAGAGGCCAGCTGTACTCACCACCAGTGCATTTCCAGCATGCAAACCAGGTGAAACACTGGAACAAACCAGGAACAAACACTGCAGTAGGAGAGGTAAACACCAGCTAAGGTCAGGTTTGTTTTGGTGCCAGAATAATAACTCCTTTCAGTCCTTCTTGCAAGTTCTCTGATGATTCTAGTGAGTGGGATGATTTTTCCAGGCATTAAGTTGAGGTAATTAATTATTTCTCAGATAGGGATGGCCCCTTCCAAGTGTATCATATACTAGCAATGTTGCTACTTGGAGCAACAAGAACTGCCCCTGCTCCTTCCTCCTCCACTTCTTTTTTGTGATAGGAGGAGGCAGACCTTAGCTCTTTATTTTTGCAGCAGTCAAAAAATTTTCATTTTACATGTGTTGCTGAACAGCAGTGAACCAACGCTGGCAATACTTGTATTCCATATGTGCACCCCAGTTCATGGCTGAAAATGAGAAAAGGCAATTTAGGGAGGTGGAAACTAAGGGGAAATCCTTTTTCTCCCCCTGTTTGTATAAAAGGATATTGAGGACTGAAATGTGTTCAAGCCAGCTGAGGCACCTACTCAAAAAACTGCTAACCCTTTGATAGGTATATCTTGCTGTACTCCAGGATGTTCTTTGCAGCTTTAGCAAGAGCTATTCACTTGTAGCAGGAAAGAAGGAAGAAAGGTCTTCTTCCTAGAGACAATCCTAGAAATATTATTTATAAATATTGATTACTGCTACTGTACTTGTTCCTGTGGTACCTAGAAGCATTCCAACCCCACTGAAATCAGTGTAAAAGATGCTAGTGATTTGAGTGGGACTTAGACTGGACTATGTGCATGCTGATCTCACCTAGCTGATAACACACATGATTTAGGTACCCAGCATTTGTTTCGGGTATCTAAAATTATGGTTAGGTGGAACATTTTCAGTTTTGGAGCTTCAGTAGAGAGTGGAGTTGATTTGTAAATAGCAGAATATTATAACCATGGCTTCACAGTTCTCTGATGGTGTTTTGTAAGAAATTTGTGACCAACATGAAATTTACTTATTCCTGTTGTTTTTCTGTTTGATTGCAGTATTCTGTCCCTGAATGTGTTGCGCACACTTGTTTGGACAGGTATATGTGTTTTAACCTGTAGATACATTTAGCTTGTTTTACATGGACAGCCTCCTGGGTGGTTAAAATCAACTGCTAGTGTAAATTATATTTGAGATTTTTGAATGGATTTTAAGAACATTTTATTGAGAGGTGTTTTTTTTTTTTTCACTTAAGATATAGGGTGTATATCACATTGTCAGAGTGACTCAAGAGACCAAACGTTATCTATGAGTTCATTTTTTGACTCTCTTGAAAGTGGCCTCTTGTCTACAGATTAAGTACTGATTTAAAAAGCTTGTTTCTACAATGAAAATATATCCCTTAAGATGTAATGTGAGGGGAGAGAATAACAAAGGTCATTGGTCTTTTAAGACAGGTGAAGTAAAAGAGATGTCTCCTGTGACACTGTGTAGATGAAATAATTGTGTGAATTTTTCAGCATTAAATAATGAATGATATGGTCTCAATCTCTCATGTGGCAGTTTCTTTTCTTTTTTTTTTTTTTCCTCTTTAAAGCTTGTATGTACTTAGTGGATTGGCTTACAACAGTTTCTAGATAACAAATGGACCTGGGCTACAAAGAAAACTCACTGGAGTATCAGGTTTCTTTTTTTTTAGTACAGTGAAAGCAGGTGTAAACCTGAGCAGGCAATGGGATTAAATATATATATTTTTTTTAATTATGAAGATTTTCTCTCAAGTATATCACAACAAAAATTACAAAATTAAAAACAAAGCAAATGAAAACATTGCCTTTTTTTTTTTCTTTTCTTTTTTTTTCTGTTCTTTACTTTTTTTTTTTTCCTTATTGTGTTTGGGCTCAAAGACTTCAGTTTTCAAGGCTGTGAACAGGAATGTTTCAGGAACACTAAATGAAATTGAAATTCAAACATAAGCTCAGAAAAAAAGAAATTAAATGTTAAAATTTCAGAAGATGAATAAACACATTTGATCAGATTGTCCTATACTGCTGAGTGATTTACACCTTCCTGCATTCAGAAATCCAGTCAGAGATATATGGCATTTGACTAACCACTGTACATACAGAGAACCACGACCTGTCAGTCATCAGTGCTGTGTTCAGAAGTGTGTGATGGTTTGTACCTTCAGGGCTGCACATAGAAATAGGAAAAAGCAAGTGGGTATGATGGGCACCATCTACAGGCAGCAGTCCACAGTATTCTATCAATGCACTTTGAAAGTCTGATGCTGCGTTGTTTGTAAATGCAGCCTTTTGTTCTCTCAGATTTAAAGACATGTTTGGGCAAATAAAACATCTAATTTGAGTGATCTAATTGCTGCCTCTAAAATGCTCTTTGCACATTACACTGTTTAATTACTTCAGTCTAGTGGTTGTCTAGCAATGTCTCAATCTCTTATATCTATGAGAATTAAGGGAAAAAGGGACTTCATTTAGGCATCTTTCAACAGTTGTATGAAGCCATAAATGGAATACCAATGTTTGTCTATTTTAACATTTTTCATAACTGTCACAACAGCAAAAAATAAGCAAAAAAAGTCAGAGGATTTTTTCTGTAAAGTTTTATGGTGCTTGGTGGCAGTAATATGTAGTCTGAGAGAGCAGTTCATAAAATAGATGGTAACAAAATAGAAAAAAAGCATAGTCTCTTAATTACTTCAAAACTTCTCTAAACATGAAAGGAAATTTTGTGTGAGCATAAAGGGAAGAATATATAAATTAACCTCACTGTACACTTTGCTCTACTTCCTTCAAATTGTGAGAGGACAACTTGTATTAAATTTATATGTAGCCCCATGTAACTCAAAACTCTCAGTAACCCTGCTGCAGTAATACAGATTCTGTACAAGGTACTTTAAATAATAATAATACAAAAAGCTTGCTGTCTTTTCAGGACATCACAACCATATGTGTGTGCAATTTGTTGTTCTCTAGGTAAAGAGAAAAAGCTCTAAGAAAAGAGCTGGAATGGGAATAGAGATGCTATGTAAAGCTGTGTATCTGTCTTTTTAAATCAAAGACTACTTAACCATGTGTGGAAAAATAGAGACCATTACCGTGGTATTTTTCTTTTGCCAATATCTCAGTTGGTTATGAACTTTGGAAGTTCATTTATTACTTTGATCCTTTCCAATATCAGTTGTTTGCACTCATGGGAACGCAGGGCATAATGCAATGTCATAGAGCCTGCTAGGTTTAACGGGAGGAGGAATACTGATTCTTCAGAGAATGCTTTTTTGAAGAATACTATCTCACATAGGCCATGCAGCTACAAAGCTTGACATGCTTGGAGTGCCCCATTGCTGTCTTCTATTTAATGAGATCACCACCCTGGTAGATACGGAGAGAACCAAAAGGAAATATTTCTTTCTTTACACTGAGTTGGACCTTGAAGTCTCCCATATGTTTTGGGGATCTGTACAACTGCATTCTGCTGCTGCTTGGCAACTTTGGATATGAAATTACAAATTCTGGAGGAACAATGTTATAAATATTTTTAAGAGTGCTTTGAGTGCTTTGCAGCCTGTGCTTTATTTTCAAAGAACTGTGTGTTTAATGGAAAGGTCTGACCTTTCTCTAGGTTCTCAAATCTTGACTCCTTTCCTCCCCTCCCTTCCAAAACCTCATTTTTTCACAGCTGAAACTTTAGTCTATACTATAAATCATATTCCGTGTTTGTTTCTGAGGGATCTTTCCTGCATTTCTTGTCTTACAAGACAAGAAGTAGCAAAACTATATACACACTGAAGTGTATTCCCTGAAGCATCTCTAAAATGTTTATGCCAATGGCAAAGATCTTGTTTGACATTTTAACACAATGGAGTTGAATGCAAGAGCTGCAGGCAACTGCCACACATGCTGCTGACATTCAGTTGCCTGCACTAGTTGGAGGAGGATAAAACTCCCACTGCACTTGGTCTCTGCTCCTAAGTTGGCAAACATGAAGCTCCTGTCTTGGTTAGACGCTGCTGTTAAACTTAGACTGCTTCTTCTTTACATCACTTGGACTGCACCTTAAGTAGCAATCACAGAGGCACTCCTTAAGTCCATGCCAGGCTGCAGGGCACCTGTTCATTGTGCAAATATGACAAAATATGTTTATTTAGCTCATTCATGAAAACGTTTCCATTCACTGATCTATTCTGTTTAAAAAATTGATCAGTTTGGTGGGAACATGTAGTAAAACAAGATAAATTCAATAACCACATTGAGTAATAGAACTTTGCTTGGATTTCTTAAGTAGCCAAAATCATATTCTTTAATTAAACATTGAGTTTGTGATATGTGGGATGGTGGCTTAGGACTTTTTCAGTCTCATAGACTTCTTAGAATTTGTTCTGAATTTAATTTAAACAATATTATTTGTTGCTTAAACAATATTATTTGTTGCTCAGTATAAAGACAGAAAGCTATACATGAACTGGGGTAAATAGAATAAGTTTTCAAGGTGCTGACTCTGAAATTGCATAACCAATGTATTCAGTTGTGTGACTGCCATTAAAAAAATCATATTTCAATCATTGTGCTCTATTAAATGGATAAGGCCAATACTCCTGAAAAGCTGACACACTGATTTAGTGTAGAAGTTTATATCTAATTCTTCTCTGATTTAGGGTTTCATGGACTGCATCTTGTACTGTTGAAATCTGTTACATATTTTTTTCTTGGCATCATTACAAGTAGGACCCAGGTTTTCCTTGGCTAAATTATTAAACATAGACATTAGTCATGCATAATGTAGGTTTTTCTGTGGAAAAAGAAACCTGTTACAAATAATTGGGTATTTCATACAGTATTCCAAATAAATGAGTCCAAAACTGAAATGTGTATAAAACTTTTACTTTTGACAATTTAAAATTACACTCTCTGTATGCATTTTAAAATGTGGGAAAGCAAACAAGCAAACAAACAAACAAAAACATAGAAACATAGAATCATAGAATGGTTTGGGTTGGAAGGGACCATAAAGATCATCTAGTTCCACTAGTTCCAACCCCCCCCCCCCCCCCCCCCCCCCGTGTCCTGGTTTCAGCTAGGATAGAGTTAATTTTCCTACTAGTAGCTGGTAGGGTGCTATGTTTTGGATTTAGGATGAGAATAATGTTGATAACACACTGATGTTTTAATTGTTGCAGAGCAGTGCTTATGCTAAGCAAATGATTTTCAGCTTCTCATTCTGTCCTGACAGCGGGCAGGCTAGGGGTGCAGCAGGAGCTGGGAGGGGACAGAACCAGGACAGTTGACCTGAACTGGCCAAAGGGATATTCCATACCATCTGGCGTCATGCTGAACAATATATAGGGGTGGCTGGCCGGGGTGGGGGGGCGGCTGCTTGGGGATAGTCTGGGCTTCAGTCAGCGGGTGGTGAGCAACTGCATTGTACATCACTTGTTTTGTACACATTATTATTAGTAGTACTATTATCATTATTATCATTATTATTATTTTATGTCCTAATAAACTGTCTCTTGATTCTCTCCCACATTCCAGAGAGGGAAGGGGGAGGGTGAGCGAACGGCTGTGTGGTGCTTAGCTGCTGGCTGGGTTAAACCACAACACCCCGCCATGGACAGGGACACCTCCCACCAGACCATGTTGCTAAAAGCCCCATCCAGCTTTAAATGTTTCCAGGGAGGGGGCACAATAATTTCACTTGGCAACTTGTTCTAGTAACTCACCATCCTCATAGTAAAGAACTTCTTCCTAAGATCTAACCTAAACCTCTTTCAGTTTAAAGCCATTACCCTTTGTCCTATCACTACATTCCCAGATAAAGAGTCCCTCTCTGGCTTTCCTGCAGGCCACCTTTAGGTACTGTAAGGCTGCTATAAGGTGTCCCCAGAGCCTTTTCTTCTCCAGGCTGAACAACCACAACTCCCTCAGCCTGTCATCATAGGAGAGGTGCTCCAGCCCTCTGATCATCCTCATGGCGCTCCTCTGGACTTGCTATAACAGGTCCATGTCCTTCTTATTTCAGGGGCCCCAGAACTGAATGCAGTACTCCAGATGAGGTCTTGTGAGAGTGGAGTACAGAGGGAGAATCACCTCCCTTGACTTGTTGGCCATGCTTCTTTTGATGCAGCCCAGGATACGGTTGGCTTTCTGGGCTGCAAGCACACATTGCTGCCTCATGTTGAGCTTCTCATCCACCAACAACCCCAGGTCCTTCTCCTCAGGGCTGCTCTTAATCCATTTTCCACCCAGCCTGTATTTGTGCTTTGGATTACCCCAGCCTGGTGCAGGACCTTGCACTTGGCCTTGCTGAACTTCATGAGGTTCACACAGGCCCACCACTCAAACCTGTTAAGTTCCCTCCGGAGGGCATCCCTTCCCTCTAATGTGTCAACAGCACCATGCAGCTTACCAAACCCTGAGGAACACCACTCATCACTGGTCTCCACCTGGACATTGAGAAATTGACCACAACTCTGTGAGTGCAAACATCTAGTCAATTCTTTATTTACTGACTGGTCTATCCATCCAACCCATGTCTCTCCAATTTAAAGACAAGGATGTCATGCAGGACAGTGTGAAATGCTTTGAACAAGTCCAGGTAGATAGTTCTCACCTTACTGAGTTTGTCATTGTGGCTCCCTAATCTGCCAGTTTTACTGGTGTGAGCTAGTTACTGGAGGCTAGAGACTACACTGGAAATATACTGTTGGTGTTGTACGTTGTATGTAAGCAGAAAATCAGCAGTCACCAGATTTGCTTAATTCTGGATTTTTTTTACTGAATCTATTGTATTTAACCATACATAACAGGCTGCTTGAAACAGAAGATCACAACTGAAAATGCATTGGATATTTGTTTTGGGTCCTTTAACAATTCACCTAATAAATCTTAATCAACATCATAGTTACACTGTTTAGAAATATTCTTATTATCAGTCCAGAATATTCATAAGGATAGCCTGAGAGATTTAACAACAGGTGAGGAGGTGAAGGAGTGGTTCATTGAGTTTCAACTTTGAAATTAGCCTAAAAGAAAATGGTTTGTTACTTACAAATACACACATCTACTGAAGTTTCTGAATTGAATCACAGTTGATATTTAGAATCGAAATACTCATGTGGGGACTCAGGAGTGTATTGGACTGTAAAAAAAAAAAATATATATCAAGGGAAAGAAAGAACCATTTATAACATAAAATTAGAAGGAATTGTTTTTTAGACCAATAAAGATAATGAATTTTACAGTCTCAAAACTAATAACAGAGAAATAAATCCCAGTTGACATCAATCATTTTTTTTTCCTTTCATATTATCAACCCCATTTCATTTTTTTCATTAAATACTATATATTTTAAATCTTTTTTTTTTTTTTTAATGTGGAGGATAAACATGGAGAAAAGTGGGAAGAAATGTCAAGAGGACAACAGACTATTACTACATCATTGTAAAATGTTTCCCATAATTATTCGATAATTATTTTAAATTTCTTTCTTTCAGAACATATAGGTATTCATAATTTCTATATGCCATGGGCAAATTCACTGTTCTTTTTAATTGTATGCATTGTAGTAAGTACCTATAAAAGTATGTTTATTTATTTATTTTCCCCCAGACTTTGATTCCGGAACCCAAAGTTTCTTCTGTATCTGTATCAACATTTGGAGTCTGTTCATTTGATAATGTCTGACTCTCTGGATAATTCATAAGCAAGGACTCTAGGAATAAAAGTTCCTTAGAGATGATATATTAACATTGCAGCTGTTGTCAGTTTGCAACATTTTAATTTTGTACCCATTTTAGAGATATCAATCAATACTTAGACCTTGAGCATGCAGCATTACAATTTCTTGCATATTTCTCAGTTAAAAATAATTTTTAAAAATGTTCATAGTCTAAACATACCTACTACATGCTAATGAATCTGTACATCTTATGATTTTCTTCTGAGATTCATTTTAATAATTTACCACTATTACTTTTATTTGAGAGGAAAAACTCATCAGAACTTTATTTATTTATTTATTTTTGTCTTTAAAGTTGCTGGAAATCTTTCTTCTCTGAGAGTGGGAGGCAATCATTTTAGAGCTTGATTGAGATTTCTAGAAAATTGAAGCAAGTAGATAGTAACAGAAACTTATGAAAAATAATACACTTCTAGAGAATATCCTGATGTCTTGCAACGTGACCTACTTCTAAGTCATTTTGTGTATCTGGGACATAGTTTTGAAGGGACAGAATTGAATCCTGCAAGTGAGAAATGTCCATCATCTCCCTAATGAATGGGAAAATGAGAAAGGAACATTTTCCACCCAGCCCATTCTGAAGGAGGTTTCAAGGGACCATAGAATGATTTGGGTTGGAAGGGCCTTAAAGATCATCTAATTCCAACCCCCCTGCCATGGGCAGGGACACCTCCCATCAAATCAGGCTGCTCAGGGCCTCATCCAACCAAGCCTTGAACACCTCCAGGAATGGGGCATCCACAGCTTCTCTGGGCAACCTGTGCCAGGGCCTCACCACCCTCATAGTAATGAATTTCCTCCAAACATCTAATTTAAATCTCCCCTCTTTTAGTTTAAAAACATTCCTGCTTGTTCTGTTATTGTCTGCCTAAGCAAAAAGTTGCTCTCCATGTTTTTATAAGTCCCCTTTAAGTATTGAAAAGCTGCAACAAGGTTACCCTGTAGCTTTCTCTTCTTCAGGCTGAACAGCCCCACCTCTCTCAACCTTTCTTCATAGGAGAGCTGCTCCAGCCCCTTGATCATCTTTGTGGCCCTCCTCTGGACTCGTTCTAACATCTTCACATCCTTCTTGTGCTGGGAGCTGTAGACCTCGATGCAGCACTCCAGGTGGGGCTTCACAAGGGCAGAGCAGAGGGGAACAATCACCTCCTTTGACCTGCTGGCCTCTCCTCTGTTGATGTAGCCTAGGATGCAGTTGGCCTTCTGAGTTCCTTCTGAGTTTTGTTGGTCATTCAACCCTTGAGGAGCCTGCCTGTTCCCAGACTGTATACATGGTTCCTTTTGCAGTTGCTGTAGTATCTGGTAATATTGCTCCTCTAATTGTCATCTTGACTTTCACTTAATAAAATGAGAGAACAAAATGATTTTGAATGAGAGCCAAGGTCACCTGTATTTTCTGGTGGCTGAGACTGGATTTGATGCAGCTGGTTTGGATCACAGCTGGTCTACACAACAGAGCTGAAGAAGGGATTCAACCTTGCTATCTTTAGCCATCCACAGATTAGCTGAGTCTGGTGTTTCTATATTAAGTTCAGAGACAGAGATGCACTTCTAGTCCCGTGCTAAGATAAGAGGAATGAATCACCTTTTAGCATGCCAACTTGATGTACAGTCAGCCTTGACAAGTGATACTAGGTGTTTAGCTTCTAATGAATTAAGTTATGTAGAATGATTCCTGTCTTTACAGATGCTTGTGAAGAAGGCTGCGTCTCTAGAAGTACATAGCAAAGTCAGCTGGACAGTTTCATTTGATTTTCTTTTATTCTGCTTGCAACTGCTTGCATTTGAGGGGAACAGGAACAGCATCAGAAAGTACAAGTAAATATTGGCATATGTTCACCATCAGGTGACTTAAATGTGTGCCCCTCTGCCCCCCATTTCTTAAGGCTTGGTACATAAACAGAAAGAGCAGAGTAGTAGTTCTAAAAGTTAACAATTAGCCAATTATAAATGCTTGGCCGATGAGTGATGGTTGGTGTTTCACCAGTCAGATGACCTTCTTGTGGCAGTGGTGAAACAGGTGTTTTGAGCCAGTCATTAATATCTAATAGAACCTTCAAATAAACTCATCTATCACAGGTATTAATGTTTGGGCAGCAGTTGCCCGGCTGTGCTTAGATTGTGACTTGCACCACCTTGCACAGACAAGGCCAGAAAAAAGTTTCCCTGTGGCTGTTAATATCCTACTGCAGGTGAAAAGACATCTTCTGACAAAGTGAAGGTGGGAGGTGAGGTAAGTGTGCTGTGTTAGCTAATATAAATTCACGCTGTGCAAATATCCCTGTGGACGCCAAAGCAGGACTGGTGTTTGAGGAGGATTCCAGGTGGTCTCTTGGTGATGGAGGATGAGAGGGATGATCATCTGACCAGGTATAAAGGGTTTAGCAGATCAAATGCTTTGCTTCTGTCAAACAAAACCCAAAAAAGGGCTTTTAATTAACAGACTGCTTAATGAAGAAGCACAGAGAACAGAAATGTTAGCATTGAACCTCTGTCCCCCTGTGAGAGGTTTTGAATCTCTGTGTGTTCTTGCTTTATCTTTGCAGAACAGACACAGTTCTTTCATAGGAAAAACTCTGGAGATGAACACTGACTACATTAAAATATCATCTAACAAGCATGGGTTTTAAAATGGGATTTTAACAGAGTATTGCCCAAGCAGGCCATGAACAGTAAGCAGACACATAATGCAAAAGGAAACCATCTTACTTAAATGAAATGGGTTTCATTAGTCAACTTTTAAACACACTAGTTATGGATAGACTTAAATTATGTGTAGCATTTATAAGCTTGTTTTTCTACTGGTCCGTCTAGCTTTTTCTGCTATGGATTCATACTTAACGTAATGTTTTCAGAATCACTCTAGGTTTAGATGCATGCATTTTTTTGAAAGGTTGGAATGATAGATAATCTTTTAATTTAAAGAGTAGTATGTCTTGTTGGAATTAAAAATTAAATATAAAAATAAAATGATCATGGAAGCTGCTATAAGTGGCATCAAAGTGAATAAACCTGGGTTTTCAGTCAAATGTGAATTCATTTAAATAGTCTGCATCTCAGTGATCCTACTGTTTGCACTTCTGTTATGTTTTTGTTTCTGCTTTTTACCTTTTTAATATTTATGAGGATTTTTATTTTATTTTATTTTTATTTTTTATGAAAAACAGTCTGATGGAGGCCTTAAATTATGTTTGCTACAGTTCCCGTATCTCTGAGAAAACGATGATACATCTGTTTCTTCTGAGGGTGCTCAGTAGATGAATGAACTGGAATGTGTGATCTATACAGAAGACAGACAGCACATAATTGGATACACATTGTATCACGGTACATAGCAACAGATACGTGGACCTCTAGATGGTAATGTCCATATACAGCAACCTCTACTGTATCTGCAGTAGCTGCAAGAGCAAATTTCACCTGTGTTGCACTAATTTCCAAACCTTTGCCTATGCTTTTTTTTTTTTTTTTCCTGTGGTGTTCCATAGACCCTGCACACTCAATTTTTGGAAGTATCTGTCCAACCCTGTACATATTGCTAGGTATCTGTAAAGGGTGAGAATCAGGGGAAGGAAGAGAATCATTACATTACGTTACAGATATATACACATTTATATCACAGTCAGAGCACTGACTGTAAAAAGACAAATGTACTTATAGATTTCTGATGATGAAACATCATCAGAAGTTTCCCTGCACTTAAGATTTAAGGGAAATCTGAAAGTGCACTTCAGAATTATCCATCAGCAGTCCTCCCATATATTAATTTGTCCATTTTCCTTCTGTCTGGGTTTTCTGTTTCTAGATTTATATATTTACTTTTCAGATTTGAATATTACTTTTATCTTTTTCTCACTTATATATTTACAAGAAAGGAGTAGGTCTAGATCTCTGAAACAAATCCAACCTGGAAGTCTTCCGGTCAGATCAGAGTCAGCAAAGGTATTCCCAGAATTCAAATCTATATTTAGCTTCAGGTGACAAAAACTTCTTCAGAACAAAATTCCCAAGAGTTTAAAACATATGCTAATACATTTGTACTAATTTGAATATCAAGCCATATTTCTGTATTTGGGCTGAGATTCTTAAACCAGTACTGTGGCTTGGGGATTATAGTTAGTTGAAGAAAAAGTATTAGCTACTGTTATGTAGGCTGCAGAGAATTTTTAAATCTAGAGGAAAAACCTTTATTAGAAATAGCAGCAAGGAACAAAAGAGGGAGAGGCGGGGTGGGGCTTTAGGAAAAAGTCGCATCATCCTGCCCATATATTGTGTTGACTTCTTAAGCTTTTCATACTTTCCCTGCTCTGCTGCTCACTCATACCCATATGGGAGAGATGCTCAGATGGAACCTAACTGAAACTATCAGTTTTGATTTACTGCTTTCACCAGATGCCTGACAGCTAAGAATCTGATTCAGGCTGCCTTTTCCTGAAGGTACCCGTGTGTGACTCTAAGTTCTGTGGACTTTGGCGAAGATCAGACCTGGACCTGCTGAAATAGGCTAGAAAGTGGAGGTCCTAATTCTTACCTTGTACTGGTGCAAGCAAAACCTAACTCCACTGAGATAGGAGAATTAAGCCTTTACTGAAACTGCAAATGAAATGAGAACCAATGGTAGGTGTTTAGTAATAATCTATATATAGTAATAATCTATATAATGGATAATTCAAACTATGACAATGGATATTAACGGGTGAATTCTAATCATATGCATTAGAAAAATAACAAAATATTTTTTTTTTATGATAAATGCTCAAAGAAGCTCAATGAGCTAACAGTTGCTTGCATGTCAGCTTAGATAACAAGATCTGTTACTGAAAGTGTAAACACTGTCTGTCTGCGAATACAGTGCTGTTTGTATGACTGAAACACCAGAGGGGACAAATTTGGTTTTAAGGAATTGGCAATAATATTGGCAATACATTCAACCATTAATGTTCAAAAATTCCTGAAATTGGCCTAAAAATGGGACTTGACAAATAATCTTGGTATCCTTGCATTTGCCTTCTAAGCTATTAGATTTGGGTCAAATATTGTTTTCAGTTGTATAATCCCAGGACTCTAGTCCTTGTGGCTTGAAAAATACCTGTTATTTTCTGCCTCACAATGCAACTGTAAGAGCTGGCAATAACCTAAAATTGACACTGAGTCTTAGAAAGATAGAATCCAATTTTATATTTCTTCAGAGAAGCTGTTATTCAAATCAATAGGACATCAGTGAAGCAGATGATTAAAAAGGGAAAAAAAAATCTTTTGATAGCTGAAACTAAAACAAATGCTTAGAAACACAGATATAAGAAGAGTCTTGGTTAGCTTTCAGCTGCAGTCTCTCTCCTGCCTAATCCAGTAACTACTAATTCATTAGGATGACCCCTGAGAGGGTTAGTCTGCATGAGCCTGTACGAAGGCCAGAAGTGGCTCTTGGTTTCATGTTGCTGCCAGTCAACAAAGGTGGAGTGATTGCAACCAAGCTGGTTTCCACGGCAGCCCTGGTGCCATCCTGGCATTAAATAGTTTGGGCTCATCTTTGTCCTCACAGAGGCTGCACAATGTAAACGTTACTCTAGGTTGAAAAGCCTGATGCTTGGACCTCCATAGAATATGGCAGACTTGATGGTTATGAGGCACAAAGTCTCTCTCCTCACCTGCTCCCTGCTCTCTTACCCTGACTCTGCTGAGAACTGCTATTTCCTGTCTCCTCTTGTCCCTCACTTTCCTTGCACCTCTGTCCTCTTCTTCTACCTTTTTTGTAGAAGAATTTTGTTTTTATCTGAAGTTGATAAGTAGCTGACTAATCTGCTTTATTTATTTATTTATTTATTTATTCTTTCCTTCCCCTTCTGTTTTACGGCTAACAGTGTAGTGAAGGTCAAGCGGAAAATATTTTGATCAAGTGACTGGTCTATTAATTGCAATGCAAGTTTAAGCCTCATGTAAGGCTGGCTGCATGCAGTTACAAAAATTCAATGTGCTGAGAACCTTACACTGAGAGGTAGATGTCTGAAAAAATGTAAATTTTTTCTGTCTTCTGCAGCACTGTGTAAATTATGTATAGTAGCACAATGTTATTCCTGGCAAGATATTCCTGTCAAGATATTGCTCCTTGTAAATCATTGTAGAAGGTGAGAAACAGATGCTTGTGTTGCTAAGACAGGCTGCTCAGGTCCCACTGAAGAAAAAGTTGTTCTGAAACATCTTGGCACATTTGGGAAGTTTCAGGTTGCTTTGTACCTTGTGTGGTAGAGGCATAGTATTTTGGTTGTGGTGCACCCTTGCTTAAGATCGCCAGCTTTCTCAATTCATCCTAATCAGAACCTGGTGCTGGGGTCTGTGCTACAGCTTTGCCTTTGACATACCTCTGGCAAGGATTCCTGGCTTGCACGGGTTCCTTCCATTCACTGTTGTCCTCTGGAGGAGGAGGTGTTTGTAGAAACAAGCCCTCCTTCACTTCCATCCATCCTTTACCTAGACATCAGCACTGCAAAATCCATAAACAGAATGTTGCCTGCTGATTTCAAACCTGCAATACACAGAAGACCATCAGGTCTCCATGACACAAGATGTTTGAGCTACAGGTGATTAACTCTGCTGCATTGATTTTTACATGGGATTTAGGGAGAGGCACAGGCTGCCCTGTATATATGGGCTATATCCAGAGCAGTGAGAGTGATGGTGCAGAATAGCAGTGGGTGCTGTGCCTGTGCTTTGATGACTTTTCTTAAATAATAATAAAAAATCCATTTTAAGGAAAAAAAGCAATCTCTGTAGGGCTCTGCCAATGGTCTTATGGGGCTGGGTGTATGCTGTCATAATTCTTCTCATTGCAGCTCTTTCCAGATCTTCCCTGGAGCTATTTTAGTAATTACCTGTTTTGGGTGCCTATGATATTCATAACATGAAAGCACATTCCTTTCACTACAAAAGAGCTTCTCCACCTCCTGGTGGGCTGAAACACAGGGTCCAAGTGACTCAACCACTGTCACAAGGTTGGTCATCCAAAAACAATTGATTTCTAAATGTGCCTGAACTTTGGGTGACCTGAAATATAGCAGCAAGTATTACAAGCTGGGACATCTGGTGGACAATAAAACTTTTCTTAATTTGTTTTTACATGAAGCAGCTGTACTTGAGCAGATGACCAGGGGCTGCGCAATCAAAGTGTGAATAGCTGAATTAGCAAATTATATTAGTCTTCTTAGGCATTTATTTGAATGCTGCATGCTCCTTTTAAATTTTGCTTTATTAACATCTACAAAAAACACAGCAGTGTTGGCATTATGGTTATTAGTGACTTATTTGCTTCATTAAAATTTACAGCACGTTTTACATTCACCATCTGGGGCAGCTTCTCCCATGTTTATGGTTAAAATGTAACTTAAAACCAGGCCTAATAGTCTAAAATAAAATATTTCATAGATAAAACTCTTTTGTTGGGTGCCAGTTCCCTTTTTTTCCTGTAGTGTCCTTGTGCACAAACAGTATGCTAATTTGCTTAGTCACTGTAGTACAACTTAGTGCTAGGACACAGACAAATATTTCTGCTTTCAATACGAGATGTTGTTGTAAGGAAAGGTCGATTGTGCTATTACTTGGAAAACCACAGCTTATGGAGAATGGCGAGAGGGAATTAGAGGATCTTCAGACCAAAGGACCTTCTGGGTCGCTGAGTCTAAACCCCTGCTATTGCAAGTAACTACCCTGGATAATCTTTCCAAAGGGATGGAGCAAGAATAAGCAGTGCAAGAGAAATGTGAACATGTTGAAAGGCATCGCATACGATCACAGCTCTGAACCCAAGCTGATGTGCCTCTGCAGTTTCTGGATTTGAATTGCCTTGCTGCTAATCATGTCAGTGTGGGCAGAGTAGATCACATATGTCTTCACTTAACAGCATACACATTGCTTTTAATTCTTCATCCCTTTTCCTGCTTTTCTTTACTGGAGGATGGGAAACCCACTTTCTTTTTCTTCAGCGGGAATTTGGAGAAGTTGTGTGCTGAGAGGGCAGAGTGAAGGGAGGAGGAGAGGAACATGTATTGTACTTGTACTGAGAACATGTGCCTTCCCCACCATTTGGAGTCCGAAAGAAAAGTCAGTTCAAAACAGTATTTTTCTTGATGTTGCCTATTGGGATGCTAAACATTGAAAATTCATTCACTATTTTTTTCCTTATATTTTTTTTTAAATTTCCCAAAGGAAACCTTAATTCTCCACAAGGTCAAATTAAAAACAAACAACAAACAAACAAACAAAAAAACTAAAAATGTTTGAGTGTTAGGCAGCTCTGTGAGTGCCCAGGTCTTCCTCAGGTCACTGCCTGAAAGTAAATCTCCTGTGTGGGACATCCAGCCAAACATGTTTGTGTATCCCAGGATTTTACAGGCTTACATGTGCATTTGCAACTTCTCCCTTACCTCACTTGGATTTTAGGTATGTATCTCCTGTGATAGAGGAGTGGCAATAACCTGGGTATTATTGGAAATCTATTCCCTTTTATGTGTGTGATTTCATACTGATATCTCTTCATGACAAATATTTGCAGATCCTTGAGATTTCAGCATCATGTTAGAACTGCAGATAAATGAATAGACATTAGAAAGGGCTACCCTTGATGTTTCAATTCTTCCTTGGCTTCAACATGAAGTACATCCCACTTCTCTTATTTAAAGCGGTTGATGTGGCTGATGGATGTGTATTTTTTTATCTTTATCTTTTTTTTTTTTTCTTGCAGCTCAGAATCAAGTATTTTCAATTGATGGTTTACAGGGGAAGCTGGCTATAATTACTTCAGAAGAGAGAAAATTATGAATATGAAAGACTAATAATAACCTGATCAATTCCTTAAATTCTTCTCTTTGAGGAAGATTTCCTATCTTGCCACCCTTGAAAATTCACATACTGGTAAATTATGAATAAACAAGAAAGAATGTGCGGAACATATGTAATATTAATTGTGCTGCCTAAATTCAAATGGGGAGTAATATGGAAACCTACAGTCTTTCTGCTCGTTTTTAGCATATAAAGCTGAAATTGTGCTTGGCCATTTGTAAGTGTAAAACTGAGGGAATAGATGTTTTACAATTCTTTAATCACAATTCTGTATTACAGAAATAAGATATACACTGATATACACTGCTGTTCTAAACAGTATAATGCTTACCTGTTCTGCTTTATAATTTCCAAATTCAATCTTTGCACAAATTTTGAGGAGTAGGACAGGAGCGGGGAGAGGTGAAGAGGAATGACTATATGGAAGAAAATCAAACTAGACCTGACCCCTTCTCCTCTAGATTTAGTGTAGAATAGGAGCCAGGACGTTTCAAGTTCCTTCTGTGTCTGCTAGGGTTGTGATCTTGGACAAATCATTTTGCTGCTCAACCTTTCTCCTGTCTTCCACTCCTTTGTGTGTTTCATTTATTTGGATTGCAAATTCTCTGGTGAAGATATGTTGCATATATATATATATAATTTTTTTTTCAGAATTTTGTATGCATACAGAGGAAAGTTTTGCCATGTGTCAAAGGTGGACGCTGGGTATACTGCTCTCCTCTTTTATATACATAATAAGAACATACTAGCATCTTATTCCTGCCATGATCTGTTGGCACAATCCTTCAGTTATATCTGTTTTATTCCTTTTGAAAGTCCTAATGTGTTTCTTTAATACCAGACTTTAAGAACTCTCTTCATCTGATATATTACTTTATTTTCTTTGCTGAACGTTCCAGAGCTGTTCTGCCATTAAACAAGTTAAGAAAGGAGTGATGAACTTCTACTGTATTCCCAATACTGAAGAGCCCTACAAGAAGCCACTTTTTTTTTTTTTTTTTAACAGAAGAAAACAAGCCAACCCCCAGTGCTTAGAGAACCTTATTCTTTTGGAAGAACATACTTCTTTCAGCAATTTTTAGTGACATTTAGAATTCAAACATAAAAGCACCGAGGCAGAGGTCTTTGTGACTGTATAAAAGAAGATCTTGAGAGAAAGGTCGCTTAGTTTTCAGAAGTTCAGAGGACTACAGAAAGCTGAGTGGGGTCAAAGATGAAATTCTGGTTCAAGTCAAGCCAATGGGAATTTTGCAACAATGTTTGCAACAAATCAAAATCATTGTCTTTGAGTTAGATTTTTTTCTTGAAACAATATTAGACATACTCCCAGAATGAATCATCTGGTGCTTGAAGAAAACATTTACCTATTAGAGTGTCTTTTTTCTCTGTCCTCTCCTCATTTTACAACCTGCATGTCTATTTCTGCAGGACAGTGTTTTCTCAGTGCTTTTAAAGAAAAATGTGAATTCCTTAAATGAAGAGTTAAGACATACAAGTATATTTTTTTTCCTCTTACATTTCTGGGAGGATTATACACTCCCTCCTGAGATCTCTAAGTGATTAAGAGAAGAAGGGCACTTTTAGCCAATATCTTATGCATGACCAATGGTTCCATAACTAATGGTGACCTGGAGACCATTGCTACTTTTGACTTTTCCTCAACTGATAGCTTTTTTTTTTTTTTTTCCCCTTCTCTTCCACATTTAAGCCTTTGCTGTAGGGCATTTGAGATTGGATGGAGAAAAATAAATTGTGAGGTTCTTTGCCATTATTGTAAAATTAAATCTTGGAGATCTTTATGGGGTCTACCAGCAACTGTTAATGAGGCTTTATTAACCTTGGACAATATAGCATGAAATATTATGGTACCAAAAAATGTAATGCCAGGGCCAAGCTGCCTAATAAATGGCATGATAGAGGGACCATATGCCTAGAGGGTTATGACATAGAACCTTTCCCGTCTAAGTCACTATTTTAAATTCACCATGGGTTGGCAGTGACTGAAGGCTGTTATTATCTAATGGCTTTTAAATAGGCTATGTGAAATAAAATGGAGGTCTCGGTTCATTTCCTTAGGGAAGGAGGTCCATGTCCCATCTGACAGTAATTGTCATCTGAGTTCAAGACTCAGCACAAGATCTGTGCTTTGAATGGACATGGTCACTGAATGGCTCTTTCACCTCACACCTTGTACCCTTGCTCAGGTCTTTAGAGTGCTGTGATGGGGCGTTGTTAGAGTTAATACTGTGGGCTCTCATAGAGGCTCATTCTCTGGATAAGCAAAAAGCTTTGTTTCAGACCATTACCAATAATACCCTCTAAGGACTTCTTTCCATACCCTGCTCAGATAAATTAATACTATATTTAATAGTACTCTTGGTACAAATAAATGAGATAACTTACGGGAACAGGTATAGCTATGGTGAATATAATGAAGAATGAGGTCCTTTGTAATTATTAAATTCAGTTATAAGGAATAATTATTTGTTATAAAGTCTTGCTTGATAGTGAGGAAGAAGATAGGCAGTTTTAAGTCTGTTTCCAATTTTTTAGTAGATTCTCATCATCTAGTTTAATTAAATGACATGTTATTAGTTTTTAATAACCTAGGAAAATGAAATCACAATTGTATAAACCATTGACTAATGATTTCTTCAACAATCCCCCCTACTCCCCACCCCTACCAAGAAAATTAAATATATAAATCTACAAGAAAACTAGTTTAATTTTTAAAAAAGGAAACAAACAGCAAGGTAGGTGAATGAAATATATACTCAGGCAAACAGAAATGAAATGAAAATATTAAAAAAAAAAAAAAAGTATCTGTCCAAATACTGTGATTTCTTCTTTTCAAGTATGTCTGCCTTTGTAATTAATTTTTTTTTTTCCATTTAGTCTGTCAGCAAAAGGAAGAATAAGGAGAAGGAGAAGGATTGGAATTTCTAACTTCTTCCTCTTGAAGCAAAGTAATCAGTAGCAGGTTGAAGATTTTAGTTTGGGAGAAAAAAAATAATCTGAAATTTAATTCAGAATGTAGACGCAAAAGGTAGATTTAAAATTTTTCCAGTTTTGCCTTTGGAGCCTTCTTTTTACTTGCTTAAAATGAATAATTCATTTGAAATGTCATGCAGAAGGAACTTATAGATCATTTGTACCATTAAACCAAATCAAACAAAACCAAAAACAACTGAACAAAAACAAAACAAAAAACCACCACCAACACAACCACTACCACCAAAGAAAACATCAGCAACAAACCAAAAGAAAAAGGGAGAGTGGCAGGGGGGAGACAGAGAAACAGACACTTTTTTTTTTTTTTAATGTATTCCACTCGGGGAACTGGAAATAAAATAGCCCCATAAGGTGCCATGATACCAAACCCTTCTGTTGGTGCTGGGCTATAACATTACTTTCATGACATGATTTTTCCTGTGCTCTTGTTCTTCTGCAGGTCTTGGGTTATAATGTGTGAAGTGAGCCTAAAAGGCAGCAAGTCCTGTCTAGCTTCAGAGTCAGTTGCATTCTAGAGTGTGAATACTGTCAGTCAATTTCAAAATAGGGCAGCAGACAATTCCCAGACAAAAAAATCAACCAACCAACCCCTTCAGATCAAAATGAAAATCCCCCCAAATCCTCCTAAATGTCTGGCCTTTCTTACTTGGATAGGACTTTAACTGCATTTTTTTTGCTTTCATTTTCAACCTCAGCCCCTGCCACCCCCCTGAAATTAAGACTAAAGACTTGAACAGGACACATCAGCTGGGACTTAATTAGAGGAGTTTGGACTGGGAGATGACAGTCTCAATACTATTATGTTTCTGTGCCTCAGCCTTTGCTTCTGTTTCTGCTATGAATATAATTAATACATTGCACCTACTCTTAATAGTGGCAGTAACTCTAGCACAGAGACATTATTGCTTCATGGCCCAAGGAGAACATTCATGCATTTCTGGGCTTAGTGTCATCCATCACATAGATTGGCCTTGTCTCTGTGAAGGGGCATTATACAGTCAGTTAAGGCAGTTGTTATCATATGTCTTGTGGGAAAGCGATCATTTTCCAGAAATACGTTAGATGCATGGGATCTTTTTTTTTTTCAGTGCTCCACTGCTCTTTCTCTCTCCCAGCTTATTAACCAGTGTACCATTAAGATATTCCCAGTTTCTACAGAGGCCACAGGAAATCTCTTTTTATGTCTCATAGGCTACATTTTCTTCTTCTGGGACACAGAAGACAGAATATTTGCTTCCTCATGTGGAGCAGCAGCAGATGCAGAGCACCTGCCCAGCCACAGTAAAGAGCAAAGTGGCAAGATCTGGAATACTAATAAAAGAGCAGTCTCTGGGCCCCACTTCAATCTCCTTGGCAGTAAATTAGCCATTGGGTTCTGAGCCTAATTCCCTGATTTGTCACTTACCAGGTGTGCAGAGAGTGTGTCGCTGTAACCTGCCCTGATTTCCCCTGCTTCAGCAGCAGTAGTCGGACTCATGATAGAGATGTTCCTGCAAGGAAGCCCCAAAGCGAGGGACTGATGACCATGCTGGCATGGTTGTGTAAGTGGTTTTGTGTCTGGTTTTGTTTGTTTGTTTGTTTTTGGTTTTGTAACTTTCAGGCAAAAAGGTGAAAGTCTCTAGCCTAGGAAAGCTTTGTAATGACAACTAAGATCAGGAGCAAATGTTGCTGGTGCGAGGAGGCCTGGCAGAAGACTAGAAATTTTCATTGTCAGATTGTTAGTTTCTGAGGTAACTAAGGCAAATTCCTACTGTGCAGAGGGTGGCTTGTTGAGCCAGAGAGAGAGCATTAGTTACTTTAGCTTTAAGGACTATGGTTAGTGTAGAAAGAGATGGGGTGTGGAGAAACAATGGGTGGGTACTCAGACAGCACATATCTGCCATCAGTGGAGATGGCAGATTAAGAAGAGAAATGGAAGAAACTCTCTTCCATTAACTTGATCTTCATCTTTCCCCCTTCTCTACTGCTCCCAGTGTGTAAATGCTCAAAGACAGAGCAGGAGTACCTTGCAACCAGGGATTTTTCTCTCTGAAAGATGGTACAGCTGTGGATAAGCACCTTCTTCCCAGTTATCCTCACCGCCTGGGTATGTATGATGGTGACAGAAAGACATATGCACATGCATGCACAAGTAAAAGCAGTGGCTGTGTTTCTGTTCCACCTCAATAAAGAGAGCATTGCTGACTCATAGTCTTAAATGTGAGTTCAGAAATTGTCAGAGAATTCAGAGAATTACAGCATTTGTATGCAAAATTGTGAGAACGTTATGGACATATGGCTATTTAACTGCCAAGATACCTTGGTGATAAGTCCTATACATGTTCCTAGAAAGAAGATGATTGAAATTTATAGGCAAACTGAGATATTACTTCTCCCAGCCTCAAACAGGACAACCTTAAAATACTTTCCAATGTATTTCTTCTGTGCTCTTGAGCCAATAACTAGCCCTGAAAATACCTAGCATTTTTAGTAGAAATATAGAAACACATTTAAAAAAAAAAAAAAATAAGTCATGTTTCTCTTGCTGAACAACTGAATCATTTTTCTTCTCTTAGAGATTTATTCTTCTGTAGCTCCTGAAATAACTGGAAAGTAGAAACAGCCTTTGAACTCTCTTGTATACTAAGGTAATGTTATACTATTCTGTTCATTATTTCTGGCATTTTCTAGTAGAGTCACATAAAAATATGGCCTTTACTGCCCATCAGAGCAGCACGGATCAACGTCTACCATGCATATGCTGCATATGCTACTTCTGATAGCAACAGAGCAATTAGCTTTCTCTTGAAGCAACACAGTACAGCACCAACTTATGTTGCTGTTGCTCTCAGTTAATTGGAACATACAAAACCTGAATTTTATTCTTGAGCTGCATTTTTTTCTTCTTTCTCAAACTCAAGGCATGATGAAGAACCCCAAGATGGTGTTTTCAAGGCTAATAGATAAGAAACCAAAGTTGTTTCCTCCACGTTTCTTTGAACTAGAAATAAGCTGTGGTTTCTAAAGGTCCATACCACGTCTGACTTACTTAAAGGTGTACAAGCCAAGGAGATGACAATTCCCCAGAGAAACCAAATTTAGGACTCAGATGCCCTCAGAAACTTTTACTTACCAGTCTCTAGAAGCTATTATGTTTGACTGAAGCGAGGGAGTATTTATCTTTGTCCGTGTTTATTCCCTTCACCGCACACACGTAAGTCAGGGTAAAAACTCATTGCAGTGTTCTGATATTTAAATGTGTATGTCAAATGTTTGCATTTTTAATTCCTTTATTTTTTTTAATTGCTTGATTTTCTCATGATGATCTATATTTATGTTTAGTAGTCAGAATTTATATATTCTACATTGTCTATTCTCTGAACGATCTTAAAGAATACTGGGACTAAGGTAACCTGGAAAATAGATTTTGAGATGAAAGGGAAAAAATGAACTGTAAATCAGTCTTCTGTGATCTCTGGTCAAAACAGAGTCTTGCTGAGTGACTTTAAAGAACAACTGGGCAAGGCAGGGACCTTGAGAAATAAGCTTTCAGAGACAGTCCAGCTGCAATGTCTCTTCTACTTCATTAATAATTTTTCTAGAGTATTTATTTGCGTGTTTTTCCTGATATAATCACACAATTGCTTTCAGCGTCTTATTAGGTCTGTCTCAAAGCAGATTGTCAAAAAATGGCTAAATAATTACCTTTCACGTCCAGCAATATTTGGTTGAAAATACATGCTGTTTGTGCTTTAGCATAGCCCAGGAAAGCTCAAGAGTTGTTCTCAGCTGAAGCACAGTATTTCAGAGGTCTTGTCAGGACTGCTCTCTTTGATAAACGTCATTGCAACCAGGTTTTTATAGGGGCTACTTCAGGACCATATTCAAGTACTCGCATGTTAGGATTGCTTCTGTAGTACTGATGACCTGAAATTGCCTCCATTGTTATCAAGCCAGGCTTTTACTTTGGATGAAAATATCTAAATCATAAATCACCATGAATTTAAATTGGAATGACCATAAAGGTAGTTGCCACTTTCTATTCATAAACTATAATCCTCCTAGGTATTATTCTGTTTATAATGCAGGACTGGGACTCCCAAATTTTGGTGCATTGACAGGTGTTTAACATATACACACTGAATTTCTAGCTTTTTCTCCTGCAGCTTGTGTTGTGCAGGAAGGGCATATTTGCACCAGAATTTGTTGAATCAAATACACTCAGTCTGCTTAATTATCTATTAAATGGAAAAAACACTGCCTTTTGTAAGCTGGCTTCTCTGTTCCATTTCTGTTTAAATCAAGCATCAGTTTAGATTAATGAAATTAGCAGGCACACTGCACATTCTACAGACTCACTGGTCATTGTGAAACCTTTTCAGATTCCAAATATATGTAATATTCATGCACTGCAGTGGTAACATTACTCATCAGTATGTACAGTATGACTATATGATTACTATAAAATCAAACTTATTTTGAAGAGTTTGGCCATAATGTATTCAGTTAAACTTTTTATCTCCTTGGTACTGATGGTAAATTAAGCAGATACCCATTTGGGCATTCTTTGTGCCGATAGAGCAATTTATTGCAATGTGTAAGAAGGTGTAGTCATTAGTTAACAAGATTTTAAAATCATGTTACTGTTTTATTGTTCAGCTCTTCACCTTGGAAGAAGGACAGGTTTTGTGCTAAATGAAAATGGAAGTACTGCATCAGTTCTGATTAAACAGTACCTGCACATGAGACAAAACTGTAATGTCAGGCAGAACAGTTTCAACATAGCAAGAGGAGAGCTGTTAGAAAACCTACAGATTAAATACAGGTAGAAACATAGCCAGCAATATGGAAGGATCCACTGAGACCTATAGAGTCTGTGTGCTGCCACTGTAGAAAAGAATGGATCTCTGAGATTTCATTGTAATTTGGACATCTTTCCTTATCAACTGCTTCACCAAAAGGGTGGATGTACAGCTCCCTCTGCAGCCCAGAATCTTTACTTCTGGAAGCATTGGGGTCACAAGAAAGGATGCTTTTAGCTTTTGATGACTTTGTCATTGGAAGAGATGTTTTGCATCCAAGTCCTTCTTGCCAGTCGGGACTTCTTCTTGTCTGTAATGAACTTGGGATTGAAATCATTGCCGTCAGTGCATTAACGATTCCGATCTCTCTCTCTCTCTTTTTTTTTTTCTTTTTTTTTTTTTCCTTCATTTCGTTAAGTGTCTCAAGTCAAAGCTGGCTTTCTGCCTAGTGCTTATTGGAGCCCTTCCCAGACCACCTCATGTTTTTCCTAGAGGATTATATTTGTTAATTTGAAAAATACATATAAAAATAACTTATGTTTCTCCCCTAACCCCTGTCTTCCTTTAAAACATTGTACCCTCTGGCCATCCATTGATTTTTAAGGGTCTGCATGCTAACTTAAATAGCACAGAGAGGATCCCCTTGTTTTTGCTTTCTGTTGAAATGATAGGGTGTTTCTTTTGCTTCTGTGTACTTTGAGCTGAATTCCATTCCTTTAATTTGTGTTAGCTTTCTCTCATTTTTGAAGTTCGTTTGTTTTGATTTATATTTTTTTCTAGGAGAAGAGGGTCTCAGAAGGTGGAGGTCATAGAATTTGGGCATTTAGAATTTGGGAATTCAGTCCCTGGTTTGGCTGTACAGAAGATCCAAAGGAGAAGCTTGTGGATGGAAAATGGAAAGTGGTACTTTGATTGCTCTGTTATGCAACCCACCATCAAGCAACCCACCATATTCCTGAACTTGCATTTATAGCAAAATTGTATTGAGTATGTATTCTTGGATTGTAAAGATTTGCCGGTGCAGGTTAACAGACGTATAAACTTAGAGTACATTAGATAAACCATATTACCGCTCTGCAACGTCACATATTTAAAATAAAAGGGGCCCGATTTAATTTTTCTTAATTCATTTCTGCAGCAAATTCAACTAAAGCAAATTCAGGTCACATTTGTTCTGGGCTTTTAATGTGGTTCAACTAATTCACTTGAAAGGATAATTCAGATGAATCTTCCCAGCTGTTCCATGTGGACAAGTCATGATGCATAGCACCATGCTGTCGAGTTATCTTCCCTCAGGAGGTTGAACCATATAGTTATGATAATGAACAACAAGTGACTGTGTATGGAAAAAAATTATGAGTTAATCAACAGCAGTAGGAGCATTGGTTGCAAATCAGAATCAGATGAGTCAGGAGAAGAGTTATGGGGTATGAACAACCATATTGCTGGGCAAATCTCCCATGCTATGGCCTTTCTCACAACCTAGGAAGTCCTTCAAAAGGACCCTTGACTTGTGGCTCAGCTAAGAGAAAGAGCTAAGAAAGTAAGGATTTGGTGGCAGATGCTGGAATCTTTATTGTGATCAGAGAAATTACTTTGTGTGGGAAAAGTAAATAAAATTCAGAGGTTGATCCTGAATCTCTTTATGGGGTTAGCATCGTGTTCGGGGAAGAAAATAATCTGCAGAGTTTTTAATTGAGTGCTTCAGACATCTCTGCTCCCTTTCATCCTACCGGATTGGGGTGTGAAGAAAACCTCAGGAGCATGGCTTTTTTGAAACACATAAAAGTACTTTTTTGTGCTTCAGCTAAAGGTGATGAGAATAAATATCCAAATTTTGGATTAAATTTCGTGTATTATATTTTGATGTTCATTATAAGAAGAAATGGAAAGTGCATATCTGCACTGAAGTTTTGGTTCAATTCTGATCTTGTCAGTTTCCTAAAGTACTGTTTTACTAATGAGTACAATTTCTCCAGATTTAGAGATGGTTAACTCTGCTCTGGAGTGGGACCCAATTAAGCACAAGTGGGCACTTTTAGAAGAGGTAGCTGCCATTTTGTGAGAAGCTACAAATATAGCCTATCAGAGAAGAATGATATTCAGAATGTTGGTCTTCTTATATTTCTGCTAAGTTTTCCCCTAATCTGACAGTTGAGATACCCTAAAAGGAAAAGAGGAAGGTTTACATTGGTTTAGTATCAGAGAAACAGCAGGAGATATACTTGCAGTTAATCTTAGAGAGATGAATGATCAAGATATTTTGTCTTGTATGCTTTGTTTATTCTAAATTAACCCTTGCACAGTAATCTGTATGATGGATGAAATAAAGGATTTTATTTATTTACTTATTTATGCTTCTGTGTAAGTAATGCACAAAATAGGTGTTTCTTTTTGAGCTTATTCTGTTCTCAAAAAGGACAAACAATATAGGATTAGAAGGGTTGTCAAACCTGTTATAACTGCATCATTGTAAGCTGCCTGCTGGGGAGAGCCGGGGGTGTGGAAGATATATCCGATTGTGGGATATTTTGTTATAGATCAGCAGAAGGCCATTTCTTGCAGTAGAGGTCCAATTACCTAATCCTGTTTGCTGGATTGAAAGGGCTTTTAGTTTGCACAGGTTTTCTGGGTGAGTGTAAGTGTCTACTTCCTAACAACTCATGGCAATAAACAAAATGGAAGAGCAAGATTTAAGCTGTCTTTTAAATACCATGTAGCTGTAGATACATCTTAGTAGCTGGATAATAAAGGAGTATGCTTTCCCTTGGAGCCATATGTAACAATGTAAGAACACAAGACAAAGCTACCTGCATGTGTAATGCCAAAAATACCAGTTTAGAGTCCCCAGGCTTTAGGTCTGTAGTTCTATGACAACTACAAAGAAATTCCTTCCCTCTGTATCTACATTTTTCCTCTCCTTGTGCTCTGTGTGGATGGGTTCTTATACATGCACAGAACAATGTGATGCTATTCCTTACAGTTAGGACATATAAATCAAAGTTAATTGCCCTTCTTGAAGAAGGCAAATTATTTTCAGTAAGGAATCCACACAAAGAAGCAGTTACACAGATCATCCTCTGTAACTTAAACAGCCAAAAGAGCAAGAGAGAAATGAAATAATGTATGGAGGAGATAGAATGCCCCCTTCTTTGATGTTAACACATTTTTCTTTTTCAAAACAACAGGAATTTATGCAGAGGAAAAAACCTCAAGAACTAGGCTAATACTATTAATCACATTCCCACCCTCTGCTTTTTACATTTTTTTAATTATTATTTATTTATTTGTTTTTCATACAAAAAATATCATTTTTCTCTCCTTTCCATCAGAGTAAAGAGTTGCATTTTTTTTTTTCTTTTCTAGAGCCTGGTTATGGTGAATTGAAACAGTCTTAATAAGAGTGGCAGCCAAAACAAAGAGCATTTACAAAGGATAATTATTGCTTAGGTTATGAATATCAACTTTCTATTGACGTGTAAAAATTGCACCTCACAGAGATATTATAAGCATTGTCATTTACAATGAAGCATGACAGAACAGATTTTACTTTCAGCTGCCTGTAGAATCAAATCATATGAGCCATTCATTCTTTACAGAGAAACTTGAAATAGTAAGTTCGAAGGGTGCAGATTTCTATTCAGAATTAGCGTTATTCCCCTTCCTGATGTGTATTACAACACTAGCTTGGCAAACTAGAATATAGGAACCAGAGGTGGGAAATGTAAAGTTCTCTGGGTGCTGTAAGAACTTCCAATTCCCCATGCAATTTTTATCTGTCGGCCTTATTTCATTAAAAATATCCCTGCTAGGTAAGTGGGTTGGAAACTTCCAAAATACTTCCTCCAAAAAGGGATTGAGATCTTAGATCTGAAATAGCATTTGTATTTTGAATGACAGCAGCAGTGGCAATCTCAAAGTCCTAAGGGATCAAGAGAATAAAGTTACATACATAGCCTTTTGCTTCAGTCAGAAATAATGAAAATATAATTCATATACTACATCTTGTCCATATGGCATTCTGATATTCCTTTTGTATCAAAAGTAAAAAACAATACATTTCTCCTGACCTAGGTTACAGAAGTCCTTCTGTTACTGCTTACATAAATACCAAGCTCATTCCATCTATATAGGTGTTCATTAAGACTGTTATTAAGAAAAAATGCTGAATGTTGTCATCTGTAGCAACTGTACATAAAGTTTGTCATAAAGATTTATTACCTATCTTTGTCTAAGGCATTATTCTCTGTGTGCTGTGGTCCATAAGGCATTATAACATTGACTATGATGTCAAGAAAAAATCTCGCAGAAAATTTATAGGCTTGTATATGACCACAAGTTAAAATTAGAGAAAGTAATAATTGAACATTCAAAGCAGGGCCTAATTTTGATTTGAAATGAGACGCAAAATGACAGTATTTCTTAAAATTGTCTGTTTTTTCCTTTCCAAAAACTTACATGATCCTTCAAATGAAAGTTAAGAAATACTAGGTTTAGTCCACTTGTATTATTTACTTGCATTTACTTCTCCTAGTACAGCATATCTTAACATTTCACAATCTTAAAATTTAATCCGAAAGGTGAGGAAGTGACCTTTGGAAATGAGAATCTGATGCACAGTAAAGAAGGATTGCTTATCTGCTACCACATAAATCTTCACCAGAAAGCAACAAAGCCAGGTCTCTAGTCCAATTCTCCACCTGCTAGACAATTGCTCTGTATCATTTTGGAGAAGAGAAAGTTGGTCTGGTGTTTGGCTATCTTCTAATTATACGGAAGACCCAAATTTAATGTAGTCAAGTTCTACATACCTCCTAATTTCTTAAAGAAGAGAGACTATGGGGATGGCTGAAGTACTCCTTACCCCATCAAGGACTAGCATAGATGCTCTACAAGTCTAAACAGAAACTATACTGAAACACGGTAAGCTTCTGCCATCTTCCAGTACATCTCTTCTTAACACTTACTGTAAAAATGGTGTGCTCTTCAGAGATTTTATCAAAACATGCTACCATAGGGCTTGATTCTTTAGTTGAGTAAAACAGCTCTTTCTGGATGTTTCTTTCAGAAATGATGGGATCTGCTATAGAGTATTAATATTTATTCCCCATTTCTTTCCTTTACCTTTGTTCTGCATGATACACCAGAAGGAAACGTACAGGCCAAATGAAATGAGTAAAGGAGAAGAGAATGGTAGAAAGCAGAACAAAGACACAAAAGCTAAGCCAGGAATACAGTAGATGCAAAGAAGTTATAAAAGTGCACATAAGCTGTTATGGACAATATTTTAGTGACAAATCCAGTATTAACAAGTAATATTTCCATTTCCTAGCCCACTTTAGTCCTGAACGTGAATGCAGAAGTAAATAAGAAAGAAGAAAGTATCTTCTTGCTCTGGGAGCAGATTGACATCAAAAGTCTAGAAGCTACTTCTCGGGCTTCTCTCAACAGGATGGAGTTCAAAGGGCAGCAGTACACTTAACATTAAAGGAAACAATCCATTGGATTGTTGATCACACTTTCAGGTGACAAGCACTTTCATCTGACATTTATTTTGATGATGTTTTCACAGCTGGCTTTTTGAAACCTTGCAGACCTGGAAAAGGACATGTAGAAGGTTGTGTCTTATTTATTTATTTTCCAGAGGTGCTGGTCTTTTTATCCATTATTCAGAATTCAATCCTGCCAGCCTTTGGGCAGCTTTGGGGTCTTTAGATGTCCAAAGGACAGAAAAAAACAAAACAAAACAAACAAACAAACAAACCAAACCAAACCAAACCAAAAAAAAAAACCAAATAACAACAACAACAAAAAAGAATATTCTTGCTGTCTGTGTTTGTGGTCCTGACTTTTAGGTTTTGGATATTTTTCTTAATTAGGATGTACCTTTGCCATCTCAATAGTATTTCAGCTCAACAGCTATCTGTAAAATTTTACCTGTGACAACTGGGGGACTCCAACTAAGTCTGTGTGCAAAAGTGAGCAAGACTATTCTCCCTGCAATGGGCACATGCCATGGGAGTTACTCATATCCTGAGGGTGGAGGATATTGGGATCATAGAATCATAGAATATATAAGGAGAAGGGACCCTCAAGGATCAGTGAGTCCAACTCCTGGGTCCCCAAAGGATCATCCCCCCCCCAAAAAAAAATCAGATCATGTGTCTGATAGCATTGTCCAAACACTTCTTGAACTCTGGCAGGCTCAGTGCCATGAGCACTTACTTCCCTGGGGAGCCTATTCCACTGCCTGACCACCCTCTTGGTGAAAAACCTTTTCCTGATATTTAGCCTGAACCTCCCCTGTTGCAGCTTCATGTTGGTCCCTTGGGTCCTGTCGCTGGTCACCAGACAGAAGATTTCAGTGCTTGCCCCTCTGCTTCCTCCTCATAAGGAAGTTGTAGACTGTGATGAGGTCTCCCCTCAGTCTCCTTTTCTCCAAGCTGAACAATCCAAGTGGCCTCATATGTTTTCCCCTCCAGATTCTTTACCATCTTTGTTGCCCTCCTTTGGACACTCTCTAACAGTTTTGTATCTTTCTCATACTGTGGTGCCCAAAACTTCACACAGTACTCAAGGAGAGACCGCACCAGCACAGAGTAGAGTGGGACAATCATTTCCCTTGACCGGCCAGCAGTGCCATTCTTGATGCACCCAAGGATATGGTTGGCCCTCCTGGCTGCCAAGGCACACTGCTGGCTCATATTCAGCTTGCTGTCAATTGAAACCCCCAGATCAGTTTCTGAGGAGCTGCTATCCAGCGTCTTGTCCTCCAGTCTGGATGTATAACCAGGGTTGCCCCTTCACAGGTGCAGAATCTGGCACTTGCTCTTGTTAAACTTCATATTGTTGGTGATTGCCCAGCTCTCTAATTTGTCCAGATCTCTCTGCAAGGCCTCACTACCCTCAACAGCTCCACCCAATTAGTTATTGTCCACAGACTTGCTCAAAAAATCTTCAAGTCCTTCATCCAAATTGTTTATGGAAACATTGAAAGAGGACTGGTCCTAAAATGGAGCCTTGGGGAACCCCGCTAGTGTCAGGTTGCCAGCCTGATGTAACCCCATTTACAAGAACCCTCAGGCCTGACCCATCTGCCAATTTTTCACCCATCTTATTATGCTTTTATTTAATTGTATTTTATCATGGGATCCCCAAGATAGGCTATTTCTTTCTTGGTGTAGTCTTTTATAGTGATGAGGACTGGCCTGGAAGATCAACAGGGTAGAATTTTACTTTTCCTCCTAAATGCTTTTTTTTTTTTTTTTTTTCAACTCTGTTTCATGGATTAAATATTCTTCTAATATGTTTGAGTGGATCCAAAAGCTGTGATCTGAATTTCTGTAAGGGCTGCCAAATGTTTTATTGTATTCTATATGTCACACTCATATATCACACTCATATATATTTCATATTTTCTGTACTTTATTAGCCATAATTTCACAGTTTGCCATTTTAGCTGTGGAACAAAGAGGATCTGCTTTATTTCCTGGATAATTTATTTCTCTTTTCCTCTTCATCACGTGTATTCTTCTGTAAATGTGGCCTTCTACCTTTGCCTTCTACCTGTCCAAATCTTTAGGGAACAATCACTGATCTGTGAAGTTCTTGCAGTGAATATGTTCCTCCAGTTTGTATTTCCATTAAAACTTTTTAACCGATATATGCTAGGCTGTGTCAGTTCCACATTTTGCTTTCTTTAGGATGTTTACTGTCTTTGTATTCTTCTGATTATTTTGTAAGAAAAAATAAATCAATTTCTTTCTAATGAAACAGCATGTTATAGGGAATTGTTTTTGATATCATTGTGTTGTTCTTTCTTAGCACAATTTATCATTGAGGGAATAGATAGTTACTGAGTTACTGAAAGTCTTAAGCATGTGAATAACAACATAAATTACCTGCTTGAAAAACATCAGCGAGACAAGACGATTAGAGGGAGTAAAAGTGTCTGCTTTGATAAATTAAGGTTGAACTATTTCAGAAAAGAATTGGTTGTCTAATTCTGTTCCCAGCTGCATGTATAAATCTAGAGTGCATCAGTAACGTCAGTGGTATGAATCTACATTTCCACTGCGCACTAAGAATGCCATTGGTCACAGCAGGATTAAGTACAGCAGCACTGAACCCATGGGAGATGTCCTGTCTATCACTCTGTAATTTTGGTGTTTGATTGGTTGACATTAGAAATTTTGAAGCTCTGAACACAGATTTTTTCCTACTAAGCCTGGTATTTTTGAAGGTAGAAGAAATTAGGTCAAGTCAAAGGAAACATTTCAATGCTGGAAATAATGCTTGTGAATTACCGTATGATCTCCCCTGTTACTCTTTAACTGTAGGTCAACAGATTTTTTCTAGTTGAAAAGTGATATGCTGGAGTTTTTGGAGAATATGCAAATATTAAAATGATTAAAGCACTGAAAATCTGAGTAGCAAATTTCAGTTCTTTATGTTGGGAAGGTTTTAACTATGAGAACTTTTTCTCCATGTTGGTTACAAGAATGGTTGCTGTACATACAAAAATCAATGCAAATTAAAATTAAAGCTACCATTATAAGAATATCAAATACTTTAGCCAGTAGGTGTAACACTGTTTTTCTCCTCTTTCAATTATTAGTTAAGAAGATGTTCACTGCTGTCTTCCCACATATTTTCTTTACATTATCTGATATAAAAAGTATCTCATACACTTTGTGTTAGGGGGCTGTATTATCCTGGCCTCTCAAATGAATTTCCTTTCTGGTAAGGTACTTACTGTGGCCATGGCCATGTTGTACCCATAATCTATCCTCTTTGCTTTTTCCAAGCCACGTGAAATGGCCAGAACACAACATGGAAATGGCCCTAAAAACCCATACATAGAATTTTGAAAGTAATTGTAAATAATGGAAACGTAATTCTTGAGGTTTGGGGTTGGACTTAAAGAAAATTCAGATCCGAAAAAGATCGGGACACTTCTGCTGTCTGGCAGTTTGGATCATGATACCTGCCTAGTTTCTACTACATCAGCCTTATTAAACAGACAGTTTAGCTCACAGGTGATCTAGAGCTTCAACAGCTCTGTCTGTGGGTGCACTTTAGATGATTCAGGACCTGCTGCCATGGAGAAACTAGACATTTGGGGAGGTACAGGAGCCAGCTCTGAATGTGCTAGCCTAGCTACCTAATACAATCCAGCGTGTTTATCCTGTGAACTTGTTCTTCCAGAAAGCTGCAGGGAGCTTCTCTTAGTACTTGACACTTTATTAAAAACCTACTCAAGTATGATTGTGCTGTTAATGGTCTGTTTTAAGCGGGGGTTGAGCTTGATATGAGCGTCAAAGTGCAGATATTAGATCTTGTGTGGAGGAACTGGTGGCACAACCCAGATGTGCCGGTGAAAAAGACACTCTTCAAAACAAATCCCAAGATCCCATTATAGTATGTTTTTTTCTATCCTCTCTGACTAGCTCATAGTTCTTGCCCATATTGCCAATCATGAAATTTAGCCTGCTAGTACATAGTCCCATTCGCAAGGTCTATGATGAAGCAGTAATGATGCTGAATTATCTTAATGGTGGTGGTTAAAAAGAAAGGGAATGTAAATGCAAATTACTTAAGCAGCTTGATCAAAGCTGAAATATACTTTAAAATAATTTTAAACTTCTCATGCACATGTAAATTGAACACCTTTGACTTGGATTTTGTGTTCCTTTATTGATTTCTTTTCCAGTGTTGAACATTAAACTTCAGTTCTGTGTTTATGTTCAACACTGAAAAAGAAATCAATAAAAAAAACAAAAAATCAAATCTAAATTAAGCTGCATCTCCAGCAAATTATGAACATGCGGAAATATTGAATTACTCACAACCTGTTACATATGGATCTACCTTCTGATTGCAGTCAAGTTTGTTGTATTTTACTTTATGGAAGGAGGGCAGTTTTGAAGGAGAGATAATTACACTATAATTACTTCTAGGAAGTCATTGGAATATATAAAAATGTGCAACATGGAAAAATGTTGCCCTGAAAGTCATTAACCTTGGTGTTTTACAATGACAATGAATGGGTGAATTAATATTTTTCTTTATCCCAAAACTGTATTGAGAGAGGAAATCAGTATGTTAAAGCTTACACCTTACACATTTATTTCTGAGTCAACGATAGCCTTAGATTTGTAATAATCCATCTTAATCCATAAAGCTTAATCCATAGTCTACTTAAAATTTCATTGTTTTGGGTGGCCTGTGGACGGGGCACATTGTTACTTTTTTTTTTTTTTTTTTTTTTATGCATTACTTCTGTCAAAGGAATTGACTTGTTTGGAGCAATCTTAAGAGACTTTCTTAAGAGCTTTCTCAAGAGACTTAACTGGAGCCTCTCCTGCTCAGTGCTGCTTTCAACCAGTTTTGCCTGATTTGAAAGTAATGAAGATTTATTTATTTATTTATTTATTTAGTATTTATTTTAACTTATACTTTAAAAATCACGTCTCTAAAACACACTAGGCACTTTGAATCTGAAGTCACAAGGGCAGCTAGCAACAAGAAATGTAAGTAAATCAAAATCCTCATTTTGCTGTATCATATTAGCTCCACTGCCCAACATCCTTCCCCCTTTGATTCATTTTTGAGTAATTACTTCAAACCAAAACTTTGTGACAATGAAACAAAAACTTGAAATTTTAGCTTCTGTTGCTTTCATGGGAATGTCAAATACCTTCATTGCATTGTAGTCTTGTGTTGCAAAACACACCTGTGAATAAGATATGAGAGATGTTTTTTTTTGAAACAAAGGCCATCCAAAACTGAGCAAAGTAGATACTTTCAAATCTGCATCAAATGCTCCTGAGAGGAGAAAATGAGATGCTGAGGAGCAGCCTGTGCTAAACTTTGTTCATGTCATGTAGAGCTCTGCTTTCTTTAATAGCTCATTTGCTGTTTCAGGAGAAATATAAGAAGAAATGGGCTTTAACACAGCAAATGAGTTTCTTCTCTTCCAGGGCTTGCTGTGTAGTGTAGCACTGTGTGTGATTTGAACTGGTCACTTTTTGAACAACCTGTTTGAAGCTTATTGAAAAAGTGTTTCAAAGCTGGTTTGAAAAAACAAACAAGCAAACAAAATCTAGTCTTTCTCCTCTCTTTTTCTCAGAGAATGTACACACAATAAGCCCTCACTAGGTTGAGCTTCCTTAAAAAAAGACTGTGTCGGTCAAAAAGATTTAAGACAATTATGAAAAGTTTTCCTTTAACTGACAGATTTTTCAGACAACTTACTGTTTAATGTAAAATCTAGACGTTATGAAGGTCTTTTTATCAGAATTTGAAAAGTTGGTTTCTTCAAAGCTGACAAACATAATACTGCTTTGCAATCAAGTAGTTTTTTGGGCCGGATCCAAATCCTCCTTTAACTTCAGTAATGAAAGAATAATTCTGTGTTTGTTTTTGTTTTGTTTTGTTTAGTTTTAACCCTGTGGACTGTCTTCAGCTTGTAAATTTTCTCAAGCAAAACAAGCTTCAGTGTTATAAAAGAGCATGGAAAAGATGGGCAAATGTACCCTATACCCTCCTACCAGAAAATCTGTGGGTGGAAGACAGAACCTAAGGAGCTATGGTAAACTTACTTTCCAGGTTTCTGATTCTTATTCTCTTCACTGGAATGGCTTTTGGGAAAAAAACTATAGGTTTCAAATTAGAACCTCAGATAAAAAGATCTAACAGTTTTTTGGGTATCTGAAACACAAATCCTCAAAACCCAGCTGCCTCTGCAGTTGTGGTGACACATGAAATTTGTAAGTGTCTCTATTTTATGTTAGTTATTTTGTTTGTATTAAAGTAAGCCTTGGCCTATTGAAGTAAGCTTAGGGCTACTCCTGTTATGCCCATAAATGTGTTGACTAAATACCCCCATTTGGTGGGAGGGAGATATTACTTTCTTTGTCTTTCTCATACTGATGGTTGTGGCATGTTGCTTCATTATGAGAACTATGCATTGCACCCCCCCCCCCAGGACTGAGAGGGAGCCCTACATTCTAGCTGTGCCAGGCTAGTGTATATTCAGTAAACTAAAATTGCTCTTTTTGTGGAAGAAAAGATAGATGTGAGTGGAAGAACAGTTTGTGGAGCCCAAGTGAGAGAAGGTGACTAAGCTGTGCAGAGGAACTGCAATTAAACTTACTGTGCAGGAAGCCTGACCACTTATCCTTCATCCAAGTACAGGTCCCTAAAAGTTTATTGCTATGACATGAGCACCTTCAGGAGCACAGACAAGCCTTAGTCTCTAAATACTTTGAATTGTTCTGAGCCATGGTTATTGGGAAGTGTGAACTGCCTAATGAGGTCTCTGCCTTCTAGGAGGTCAGTTTGTTATCTTATCTTTATCTTCCTTATCAAATATTTTCCTTGAGGTTTCCTTGTTGGTTGAGAGGAGTCCATTTTGTCCACCTGGGCAACGGAAAATATGTCTAAGGCAGGAGCTGCTGCAGGGCTGGAGTGTCTGTTCCTGTGGAGCCAGACAACTCTCTCAAAGTCAGTGTGAAAGGTTTGATGGGCTCCTCAGATAGAAGAGGTTACTTTGTTGTGCCTGTTTCATTCCTCTTTGTTCTTCTACAGAATTGCAAAGAACAATGCAAAATAATATTCTTTCAGTGGGATTTTTTTTAGTGTGTGAGCTTTTACATTTTATTGTACTTGTGAAAGTTTTTATATCTCAGTGGGTGATAACTTTCTGTTCTGAAACTTACTTTTAGGATACAGGGTGTGTAAACTTGCCTCAAAATTCATTCTTGTGTTTCAAGTAGACTCTTATCTATGGCCTATAAAACAGAGGCAGATTGAGCACAGATCATGTTTGAATATGTAAATATATTATACTATAAACATTTTATATTTAACTAATATGTATATATATAGGTAAACTGACCAGCTTGGCAATAAGAGGAGAATGTGGCCTATGGTGACATTTTTAATAACAGTCCTTATCACAATAAAAACTGATGTCCATGTCCACATCTGAAGTGGATCTCCTGAGGTGGTTTTTGCCTAGATCAGGTTGCCGTCTTTCATTTAATCTCACCCTCCTTTCTTAGGGAGGAGTTTTTAATCTCCTGCTGAGTAAATGCTAAGGGTCTGATGTAATTAAGGAAGTTTTATGCCTAATGTGTGATGGATAAACAAGGTTGCTGAGTGCAGCAGCTAACTTGGGAATGTTTAGTTTTGCTTCTCTGTTTTCGGTTTTCACTCCAGGAGGTAATATTAAAATCAATGCCACAGTAGATGAAGGTAGCTTAGAAAGCAAATCAAATGGTTATCTTTTGTTTACAGTCCTTCATAACCCCCTTTTTGAACTGTGTGAAGTGAAGTAGTGAAAGAAGTGAAGCATTTCCCCAGAACTATAATGTGGAGAAAACCTTATGTTTTGGCTCTTATTTTTGGCTCTTATTTTTTTTCCTGTCATCTTACTTTTCACTGTTGTTGTTATTATTATTATTTATTTATTTATTTATTTTATTTATGCACCATCTGCTTTAAGAGTATTAGAGCAACTGTTGGTGACTGAAATTTGTCTGAAGTTTTGACTTGCAACATTTCAGTGTTAAATGCATCATAAGGATAAATATTGTATTCACTGAAAAATCTGTTTCTGAATGGTAAGGTCACCTAGCTTCAACAGATCACCTGCTTGCTTTCTTTGAATTTTTTTCCCTCCTTCTTCTTTGTATACCATAAAGACATACAAGCAAGAAATGTCAGTCATATCCCATCGATGCAGTAACTGCTATGAAGTTTATTTTCATAGGAAGGTTGTCAAAAAATATATTATAAATTTTACTATCTAAGGACTTTGAGTGATCTAGCTGAAGGTCAGTTGTTATATAAAATACAATAAGCAAAGGTAAACTGTTTTAATATTAGCCTAGCTGCTGCAATTAACTGTTATTTCTAAAAAAGACAAAAATTTCACTAAGTTTTATGTAGCACAATTAAGATATTGTGCTGAACACAGGAATGTTGGAAGGCATCTATTACATATTTTGACTACAGAATTTTCAGATATGTGGATATAAAATCAAGGTTAGTAGGCTACTATGGTAGGCAGGTGGAATTATAAGGTCTGGCAACTGGCATGATGAGAGATGACAACCCTTTAATAACAATGAGTATTATAGAGTTAGAAAAGTCATTTTGGTGAGAATGCTATTATTTAGAAACAACTCTAATCCTTTACTAGAGACTATATCTCTGTAACAATATTGCTAATATGTATGGCTACTTTAATCCTTTCCTCAAAGTGCTTTGTAAATAGTGGTTGTATAATTCCCGTGACAGTCCTGTGGGGCTGGTGTTTCTTAATCCAGTTTTACAGATGGCAGTGATGAAACGTTACAAAAAAAAATAAAAAAATAAAAAATTTGTGTTTTTGGACCCCCCAAAATGGGATCCATTTTTGCTCCAATGTGAGAATGGAGCTGAATTTCTGAGAGAGAAATTACCATGTTTCAAGTGAAGGAATAAAACTGGTCAAGCTAGTTTTTGAATGAGAAAACTTTTAATTGAAAATAAAAGCCTTAATTTTTATTTTTTTATAGTATCTGCCCTATTTTTTAAATACATATTAAAATTGAAAATGTGTGGCTTGTAATTTGCTGGAGATTTGGGTTTGGGTAAATTTCTACATATTTGTAGGTATTGCATCTCCCTTTCCTTCTTCCCCTCTCTGTCTCCCTTTGTTTCTTTCCTCCCATAGATAAAACAATTTCATGAAAAATAGGTCTTTAAAAACTATAGAAATCAGAGCTCTGTTAAGATTTCTGATTATTATTATAAGACTTTTGTGTCTCATAAAGGATGATACTGTTCATTCACAGCAGTGAACTACTTATTTCTGAGAAAAGTAAAATAGTTTTAGGTCATGCTGCTGCTTTACACATAGCAATAATGAAGATTGCTCTAGTATTCGTTGTTCCCATTGCTATGCACCACCACAGCTGATACTCAGAAATTATATGGGTGCTCATCTATAACTTTTCTCAATTCTTATTAGTCCCAGTTGCTTCTCAATGGCTCTTCAGCACATACAAATAAGCACTTAGGTTTTTGCAAAATGAGGGTCTTAATATGTAACTGCATATGATAGTCTTGCACTGGCCTCCTGAAGAAAAATAAATCATTCATAAGCACAGAGCTCATTAATATTTTGAGTCCTTTCACCCTGGTTCGGTCACTATCACTAATTTGTTATGACTGCGGGAACATTTCAGAGGTCTATGTATTTTTATTTTGTCTGAATGACTCCATGGGATCCTGGTTATTTTATATTACCTTGACTGTCACAAACAGAATCAGACACACATAAAATTATGTAAATGTAAATGTCAATAAAATAAATTATTCTAGTTTTGCAGATGTTCTTCATCTGGATTGAATTTGATTGTAGATACTTGTCTCCATGCATAATGATCCAGAGCTAAAGGATGAAAGTGTTCTTGGAGCAAAGAAAACACATTCTGAATCTTTACTGTAAATTATACACTATACAAAATCAGTCCAAATTGTTCAAACCCTTGGACAATTACAATGTTATTCTACTCACCATGCTGAGTACTGTGTAATTATCATGGTTAGCAGCATTTTGCTTGCTCTCAGCCCTGAAAGGAGATGCAAGCTTTACTGAACAAAAATAAATGCAGATGTGTGGCCTTATTTTGTTTTCTGACTCAGCAACTGAAAATACCCATAAAATATGAAGGATTTTTTCTACTTATTTAGTTGATATAGCATTAACAAAAACACCACTATTGATCAAATATGCACTGTGCTATACATAATGGATAGTGTGGTTACTTGGATGATTAAGGAATTTGCTAGGTTGCAAACCCAAGCTTCATTTGTTTAAAAAAGAAAATATCAGTGAAATTATTTCCAAAGCAGTAAGATCCACTTATTAATAACCTCTCCTCTCCTCTCGTCTCCTCTCTTCCTCTCCTCTCCTCTCCTCTCCTCTCCTCTCCTCTCCTCTCCTCTCCTCTCCTCTCCTCTCCTCTCCTCTCCTCTCCTCTCCTCTCCTCTCCTCTCCTCTCCTCTCCTCTCCTCTCCTCTCCTCTCCTCTCCTCTCCTCTCCTCTCCTCTCCTCTCCTCTCCTCTCCTCTCCTCTCCTCTCCTCTCCTCTCCTCTCCTCTCCTCTCCCTCTCCTCTCCTCTCCTCTCTTTTCCTTCCCTCATTTTTTTCATTAGAGGAACTTTCAAGTTTATGGTCTCACCTTTCTCCTACTAAGCCATTGATAGATTTGTTTGTACAGTTAATCATGCACGAAACATACTTCACCTGTAAGTCCATTTGTTTTGTAGAGTTCGTTTGCCAGTTCTCTTCATAGACATGATCTGTCTTCCTGACTAAAAGCTTTCCAAACAAATTAACTTCCAAGAACTTGTTTAGCTTATGAGCCCAACTTCTGAACCTCAAAAACTTTGATGTAAGTGCTGAAAGGCTTTAATCTAAAAGCAAAACACTTCAAATTTTGGATGCTTAAAAAACACCCAAAACCCTACCTTCTATTTGACATCAAAATTTGGAGCAAATGGCACAAGAAATTAGTAACTGAAGATTTCTTTGGCTTGAAAAGTTAGAGAACATTAGTGGGATTCCAGCTGGCATCAAGCAATTTTGACCAGAAAATAATATTCATATATTATTTATGGTTTTATGTAAGTTCTGTCTAATAAAATTTAACTACACATATTATGCCCACAAACATGCAATCAGACTATTAAGGAACAGTCTATCATTCCACCTGGATGCCCTGTTTGTTATTATAAAATCTTTCTGTCCTCAGAGAGGAGTGATCTCTAGGATGGGAAATCATCAGTGACTTGGAGCTCAGATATAAATCTGAGAAGCAATATGGTTTGTGAGACAGCCCAGGTTAGCCAAACTATGCAGGTGTATCTGGACCTTTCTGAATGTGTTACTGGCCATGGTGTCCTACCATGTCTAGACTTGAAGAAAACTAAGGCACTGTTCACTGTACTTACACCATTGTCTGAAGCATGGCAGCCAAAGGAGGTAGATAATCTTTACATTTTGCATCGTACAACATGTGTATTGAAGCAGTATGTGCAAATTCAATGTGTGCTCTGAAACTGCTTTGTAATATAGGCTGATCATCAGATATGTAAGGATAATAGTGAAACTAGTGGTTCTCAGTATTTAGATTTCTGTGATACCTCTTGAAAGTGTTTTCTTCTGGTTAGTGCATTTAAAGCTTTGCATTTGCTATAGCACAGATGTGCTTACCTTCTTTGCCAACTTGTCTATGTCTATGTATTTCAGTAGCTCCTGGTACCAGCTCCACAGTTGAAAGCCTTTTATTATTATTATTATTATTATTATTATTATTATTAATTTCCATTGTAGCCTTATTATTAATGCTCAGACCAAGTTCTTAATTCCGTGTCTTTTTAATGTTATATGTAAATTGGATTAGACCATTCAGTTGTATAGCTTTGCTGTGTGAGTTGGATTAATTTGGGTAGCTCTTCCATGTGTCAGAGCTATCGAGAGTCAAATTGGGCCTTACAGGTCACCTTTTTATCATGGTGTGATTTGAGAGGGTTAGGAACACTTTTGTAAGTGTTTCATAAGCAAGTTTTGTGCATTTTGTAACTCCTAAACAACACTTAAATGCATTTACTATAAAGAGCCTTGAAATCTAAAGATTCTTGGTGCTTAATTGCAGTTCTGAAAACCCAGCTTTTCCTACCTTTGATAAATCCTTGTTCAAAGCCAATAAATAAAGCTCACTTTAATTCCATATCCTGTACTGTTCTATTCCTTTCTGCTTTTTTAATTTTTATTTTAATTTTTATTTTTAACTCGGCATTTTTCTTCAGCTTAAAATTCTTCATTTCCTTTTATGGTATCATTGTCTGTAACTGCCAAAAAGACCACATTACCAGGTGGTTTACTCACTAATGCATTTTGTTTGAGTGAAATTTCAGTCTCAAAAAGAACAAATGTATTTTCCAGAGGGGAAAAAATGTATTAATTGGTACCTTAGTGATATATTCACTGTATCCCATTTTCAACTTTGATTTGCTTAGAATGGAGCACTCCAACTTCTAAATTATTATTATTATTATTATTATTTTTAAAAAAGGGCTAATGTTCCTGTGTATATGTATATTTTAGAAAGAAATGGACTGAACACACACCACCACCACACACATTGAGTGTCTGTTGTATAGGATGTTTACTTCAGAGTGCTGCAATTAATCACACAGAAATGAAAAATTAACCTATCAAGTGCATGCTAATAATGAACACTTTTCAGAGCTGGACAGAAAAAAAATGTCTTTAGCAAGAAGCTTTATTGTGAGTATTTATAGGTTCTGTGAACAAAATCAGTCATAAATGCCACAGTTTAATACCCATCAAACCCATTCAAACTAAGCACTTTTTATTTATTTATTTATTTATTTATTTATTTATTTATTTATTTATTTATTTATTTTTTCTTGGCAAGGGCCTTCAACTGTAACTTGGAAATAAGGCAATGCCATAGGATTTTTGTGGGGGAAGCCAGCCCCATATAAAACCATGAGGAGATTAGATGGGAGCCATCGCTCCTGTGAGGACCATAGAGTAGACAAACTCAGGAGGTAATGCTTGCAAAACATCTCCTGTTTGCTAGTTGGGGATATTTTTTTATCTATGAGTGACAAGGGTCCCGGACTCACCGTCCCTTTTATGGTCAGGGCTCAGCTGGCAGACTCATTGTGGGTAGTGCTTCTCCCCCACTTTTGGCAAAAATTACTCATTCAATGCAAAGAGGGAGAGGTGGAGAAAGTCTTGCACACACAGGGGAGATTTACCCTGGGCTCTTAGTACCTGCTGAGCACAACAACAGTCCACAGTTGCACCTTGTGCTGCAGGGATAGTACACAACATCTTGGCTGAGCTTGGAGGATGTCCACCTTTTTCAGGTCACAGTAGTGCTGCTGTGGAGTATAAAATGTAGCAGAATGCCCTGACATGTAGGACATAAAATTGTAATCTCTGTTGCATATATTGTTTTCTCTAGATGTGTAACCAGTTAGTTGCTCTCACTATGGATGTGGAAAAGTCCTGTGTAAACTTTAGCTGAGTCTAAGCATCCATAGTTGTGTAATAATGGAGGTGGGTGCAGAACTGACCACGTTCCACAGATACAGAGCTTTTAATTTCTTCTGATTTGGCAGCTTTTTTCCATCTCCAAGTCAGAAATTTGAAACGGGGCAACTGGCACGTTTTTCTACTTTTCTGCCAAAAAAAACACTGTTGGTATTAAGTGGAGTTGTGTTCACCAGGCTTCAGTGAAATCTGGCACTGATTTGCTGCCCCCAAAACTCACTGTTAGTGTTAGTTGCTTTAGCCAGTTTTAACAACCTTGTCCAAACTCTGTCTTTCGAGATTTTCCCAGAACTTTGTACAAAGACTCTTGTGCTGCTGAGCAAGGATATTTTCTGAGCTAGCTATGTCTGAGCAAACTTACAGCATTCAGGACCAGAAATGCCAAACTGGTAAAGCTGCTTGTGCTTTGGCAACAATAAAATACACACAGCCAAGTTTTGAAGTCCTTTCCCCAGCTAGCAGGTTCCTTCTCAAGAAGTCTACCTGGAGTAAAATGAGCTCCTTGAGTAATATGGTTCTAAATCCTGAAATTTGATCAAAGTAATATATTTCTAAATCCTGAAATCTGATCTAAGCCACTCTGAGGTTTTTCTATCTACTTAAAAATAGATTTTGTACTGAAACATTGAAAAGCTGACCTTTGAAGATCTGTTATTGCTAAGTAAATATTATTAATGAATAAGTAGTTCCTCAAAGACTTGTCAGTGCTTATGCCTCGTACTTTTATCAATCTTCTGTATATTTGTTTTTCTTTCCTTCCTCTTGTAAAAAGGAAATGGTTCCCTTCCCTGAACTGCGGATAAGAGAAGAGCTCTGAGGAGTCACATTAGTAAACTTGCACCCTGTATTGAATGAACAAGAACTTCCTTGTGGCCCACAGTTTTCCCCAGATTATTTTTTATTTGCTTTCCACAGTACTATCTGGTGAATAAACGTTACTGTTCCCCACTTCCCATCCCTCACAGCTCACTGCAGGTGACCAGTCAGTCTGTTGGTGCCAAATTAATGACAGAAAACAGATTTTATTGTCCATGTCAGCTGTGAGTGATGGGGCTTTCTGCTAATTCCCATGAAAGCTTGCTAATCTGCCAACTGAAATACTACATTTACAATCCAGACTGCCCACTGAGAGCAGATTTCTTTTATTATTTTTTCATTATTTTTTAATTTATTATTATTTTTTTAAAGAACAAAATAAACCACACACAAAATCTTTTTATTGAATGTGGGTGGGTGTGTAGGTAGGGGAAGAGCCATTTTCCTAAATTCTATATCATTGAAACCACTTCTTTACTTCTAGTGGAAATGTGAAAACTCTAGGTCATCTGTCAGCCTTCCTTCTCATGGGCACACAGCAGTCTCTACTTTCTCTTTGCCATCTCCAAAAAGAGCAAATTTAAAACATGGGGAGGTTTTTTTTTTGTTTGTTTGTTTTTTGTGAGTGGCTGTGCAAGAGCTACTCAAATGCTGGTTTTAACAAAGTTAGAATTAAGTGATACATTCTTGGCATAAAAATATTAAAAAATAGGATTAAAAATGACCAAACCATTGACTTCAGTGAAGCTCCTATTACTTATCTTGATATAATTTTTTACTTATCTCTGACAAAATTATGGATACCTGTGTATTTACAGGGATACCTTTAAGAATATTATCCTCTTTCAGGTGTGAATATTTGAATGATAAAAATAAATACTGGCTTACTCCAAATGCAATTCAAAAGTTAAAGGAAGCATTCTTTGTATATATTCTTCTTATTTCATACCATCTCTGTCTTCTTTGGGGTTTTGGCTTAACTTAAGGCAAAGCAAAAATCTTTCCTATTGTCCCCAGCAGGTATTGGAGAGGATCCCAGGGAAATAGTGTAGCAGAATTTCTATCTATCTATCTATCTATCTATCTATCTATCTATCTATCTATCAATCAGTCATCTATCTATCTATCCAACCATCCATCTATCCATCAATCTATCTATCTATATTCCCCTGAACCTTGTTGGGAAGCAAAAATCTTGCACAACCTGTAACACAAAAATACAAAGATTACTGACAGTGGAGTTTATTTTTTTCTCACAGGAATGGTTCCAGCCACTAAGCTATAATAGATTCAAGCTTGAAGCAAACCTGTTCTTTCCCCTTCTCATGTGCGGAGAAATAGGTACGATACTTGAAGGAGAGCTTTTGTGTATGTATATACGCCCACATAACTGTATTAGCAGCAGACTATTCAGGCATGCCTTTTATAGACAGCTTTGGACAAAGAGACAGTTCTGGCAAAAAGGCAAAAGAATCATGTTTTGTGGAAATCTGTTTCATAAGGAAAAAAAAAATTAAATAAAACATGGCTGGTCATTAAGGAGCCTGGCAGATACTCCAGCCATGGACTGGACAATGCTGCTCATTATTTTTTGTGCTTCACATAAATATCTAAGCAGCCTTGAGAAAATCAGAAGTACATGCTATTTAATCTCTTTGCTACTGTTTGTTTGTTTGTTTTGTTTGTTTGTTTGTTTTTCTGCCCTGTGGGCTGGAAAAATCTTTCTCTGACAAAGTCATTTGGGATGAGTGCTGCAAGTTTTGTCTCCTGACCAACTCCAGCTTACTGTGCCCTATTCAATGACTATCTGACCCTGTGTAATGGTCTTAAAGGTAGCATGCAACAAAATCAAACAAAAGCAAATAGATTCCCTTTGTCTCTTGGCAGGGCTATCAGTGCTGGAGGTAGCAAGCTGCCTGCTTTATCTGTGATAGAAAACAGACTTTAAGCTGCCCAAACAGCCTGTTCCTGACATCCTCCTGTGCAGACCTCTGCTTCCAGGGCTGAGGAAGAGCCTGGCACTTTTGTTTGCATTAGGATATGCTCTTGAGAGGGTGGCAGTACTTGCAGTCGCTATATGGCCCAGATTTCCCTTATGGAGATCAGGAGTAGGCCCTGTTTGGTTGATTTTTGTGCATCCATTTGTAGTCCAGGAAGGTCAAGAAGGTGAATGTGAATTGCCTGGAAGGGGAAGGTAGATATCAGAGTGAAGGATGGCTGCTTGCAGTGGAAAATCAGAACAGGCAAGTGTTGGGTGTGGAGCAGGGGTGGGAGTCTGGATCCTGGAAAGGGCAGATATGTTCAGCAGAAGGCTTAAAAAGCCACCATCAGAATTAAAAAGGTTCTTCTAACAAGCCAAATCATTTCATCAGGTTAATATATGCAATAAATATATTTTCTATGTAATTAAGTCAAAGCACATTATTGATAAATTGCTCTGTTAATGGCCAAAGCTTTTGTAGAATGCTTATGTATTTAACAAGTTAGAGATAATTAGCTTATAGAGATATACATGTACAGATAATTAGATATTAATCATTTAAAGCGTGAACAGTAATTTAGGAAGCCTCTTAATTGTCATGCAACTTTGTAAGCTATCATTTTAACTGCCAATGACATTCACTTACATTTCTCAGCACCTCACTGCATCTTTTTCTGTTAAAATAACTATAGGGGAAATAGTTCATAAATGCCAGACGATGATCCTTTTATCTTTAGGTTTTGGCTTACTGATCCCAACCCAACTCAGCAGTGAGTAAAATTTGTTGCTACAGAACAATACTGGCAGAAGAACAAATGGATCCCATGAATAAATTTAGGTTGATAATTAGAAGAAATTTTCTAACCATCGGGAATAACAATCAGAATACAGAGGGTTGTTTAACAGTCTTCAGATGAACAGTGGAATGAGATCGTTGACGTTTTTTGAAGATGAAGCTTGATAAACTTCTGCATGGGATTGTTTGGGATGAATGTCTACAACAACAGGGGGCTGAAATAAAAAAAAAATCATGATGTTGTATGCAGTCCTTTGTGCAATTTAAGGGAAAGCGATGTCAGTCCATAAGGATGAACGTCTGTGTTATGGAATGAGAACGACGAATGCAGAGGCCAAGAACAGGATAGATATGGATCACTTCTCCTCACTAAGCAGAAATGCCCACTTCAGGCCTGCTTTATTGCATATAGGAAGAAATTTCCACTGACATCAATGCAAAGAGGAAACATTTCTTAACTGAGAATTGGCTTCTAATATCTTTGGAGATTATTTTATTGAGTTCATTCTAATACTTGGACTGTTGTCTCCTAGATGCATATGACAACTGGATTAACATTACCAGAGCAAGCAGAAGTCTGTGTTGTCATTTCAGCTTACACTGGAAGAAAATATGTATTACCTAAGATAATGGCCCCTAGCACTTTTTCCCAAAGTCAATACTTCTGTGTCGATGGAAGCTGTCAAAGACCGTTTTGATACAGAACTGTTAGGGCAGGGATGCCTCATCTGTGTCTTCTGCTCTAAAGACTTTTAAAACCAAAAAAAGATAAATACCATGTGCTGGACTGGTGACAGACTGGAGGGCTATACTGAATTTAATGGAGTTGTGATAATCAACATTTGCTGGTGGTCCACCCACGATTTTGCTGCATGAATCCTCTCTCAAAATTAATTTAAAAAGCAGACAGAAAAAAATCAGGGAGACTTGGTCCACCAGCTGCTGACCATTTCACTGAATACAACTTTTGGCTCAGGAACTCTTAACCTGTGAAATTTAGAGTACAGGCTGGCAATAAGATACTTAGCAGTCATGCCTATTGTAAAGCTGAATCTTTTAATTATTTAACAAGCTTGATATTTGATTCAGATAATTATTAGATCATTAAATGTGCTTAAAATATTGTGGCATTGTTGGTAATATTAAAAATGTCATAGAAATGAAAGTTGTAAAATCCTACTGAATAATGCAATTTCCTGACCTCTTGGTCCATATCATGGTCCATTACTTTTAATGGAGAATGTCAAAAGCTTGTAGTAGGTGAAATTGGTTTTGTTCCTTCTCCCCCTAACTGATGCTTGAAGCCCCTCAGGTGGTAGAAAATGGATTATGTAGTATTTGCTCATGCTCTAGGCTATTTACTTATGTTGCCTATTATGTGTTTATGTTTTCTCATGGTTTTTAGAACCCTGAATCTATGTTGCCTTTTCAAGTAAAATAGAATATTTAAAATAATCTGTTAATTTTAAGGGAATACTTCTTATAAAGAAAGGTCTTCATATGAAGGGGAACCACAGTGTAGGATTGGGTGTTTTTCCTTACATGCAGCATAAACTTGGAAGGGCACAACCTGAGAGCAATCATCTGTTTTCTCAGGGTTAATGGCTTTCAGCTGTATATCTGTCTGCTGGATAATGACTGAGCTGGTACATCAGCCAGTCTTTTCCACTGTAAAACATGTTCAGTTAATGACATTAACACATTGGAAGTTGGAATGAGCCTCCCCACTTGAGTTATTCAAGCATGATACACCCAACTAGAGTGAAGTTAAATAAGAAGCTATGACAGAAGATGAGATTTCAAGGAAGATGATAGCATGTTCCGAAAGTGCAGTATCAAAAGCACTTCATTTTTGACATCATTTGTGCTCATTGTTTAATAATTCCCATCCTGAGTAATTATTTTCTAAAGGGAAAACTGGTTTTCAGATTTTCAATCCTAAGGTTTTGATCTTTAGTGTATTTGTACTACTGAGTTATGTCAAATAAATAATAAACAGTAGAAAGACTGGAGTACTCTTTCTAAAATTGCTGAGAGCAAAATTGAAAAAATACTTCAGCAACATGTAAAATTTGCATGTTCCTCTCTCACTCATGGGATTAAGATATTTATGTCACAGAGACACTTCAAGAAAATGTTCTGGTGTTTCTGCAGCAGGGATCAATGTCTGGACATGTGGATAAAAATAAATTCCTTCACTATACCACAAGATATACTGTTTTATTAAATTGCTTTTTTTTTCAGTGAAAAGACTTGGAAAAATGCATTTTTAACAACTGGCAGTAACAAACAAAGAAATAGCCTCTAACAATACAAGGATTAATTTGAAGACTTATTGGTTCACTTTGGTTTTGATTTTTGACATTATTATTACAGGATGAAGTTCTCTGCCTCCATGTGCCTTGCCGTTCATTGTTTCTAACTTGCATGGTGGAGGCTGATTGTATGGTGAAACTTGAAAATGGTTATTACACATGTGATGGATTTCCATTTCCATTGGCTAGCTTTTGCTAGACTCCTTTTGTTTTGCAGTCGAAGGCTTCTGTCCACATCTGTCAGTCCCTGAGGTAGGCAGAGGTATTCCAGATAATGTGTGCAATGACATTAAGTGTGCAAAAATGGGAGTGAGAATTCAAGAGGTCCCACGTGAAAGTTCATCAAATGCCCAGAACTGCATTCCAGAAATGACAAAAGCTATCAGTCTTCTGGATGCAGACTCTTTTGATTTGGTGACAGTAATAATTCTACCCCTAACTCTTTGGTAATGTATTAGCATTAACTGTAATTTTTGCCTTTAAACAAGCTCTGCAGTACAGCATGACGGTTCCTACCCTGTAATTGTAGGATCCTCATTAATCAAAAAGAATATTATGACATTATGAGCTCACAAGAAAGACAATTCATGACTGACAAAATAAAGGCCTAAATTATGCTGCTTTGATGATTAGAGGTGCAAAATTGCCTTTTTTTTTTTTTTCCTTGTGAAAATAGGATTTAGCAGCTGTAAGAAAAAGCTCTGCATAATGAAAGCAGGGAGTGTTCAGAAGCAAGCAACAACAGCTTTATCTATAAGAGACTTTTATTTAAAAAAAAAATAATAATCAAAGCTGTTTTGGTAGTGTTTTTTATTGATAAACCTGAATTTAAGTCAGGATCCCGAAGGAGAAAAATATATGTGAGAAACATGTTACTGTAGCAGTGTGTTTAGTAGTTTGCTGCTGTTACCCTTCAAAAGTGCAGAAATGCAAATATGGTTTTGGCCAGCTTCCAAAATGTGTTTTGACATATATAAGATGATTAATACTCAAACACGTCTCATAAATTGAATACAGTTATATATATTCTCCTTTGTTCATAAGGAGCCAGAGATTCTGGATGATAAATGAAGGCGAGAAGAAAAAATGATTGAGTCAAGTTTTTTCTACCACAGGCTTGTAGGCAAAACCATTGGTTTAAGTGAATCCAGTCCAGTATTGTCTGTGCATAAGCACCACAAGTGACAAACTGGGAACTCTCTGGAAGACCCAACATTCCCAACGGACCAAGGACAGAAGGGGTGCTGAGTAGGCAGCGCATTCCCAGAGGAGACCCTTGTGTGACTCCTCAAGTTTTGATGTGCTGTGACTAACAGGGAAATTAATAAAAACAGTGTTTTCTCCCCGGGGATTCCTTCCTCCAGAACAGACTGTTTGCAGCACTTACAATCCAAGTAACCAATAACTTAAACGAGTGTTGTGTCTCTGGGAGAGTCCCCAGAAATGCCTCCTGAGCTGGGCTCCTGTGCAGGAGTTAAGTGACTCAGGTGATTCAGGCACTCCTTTCTATACGTAGGTATTCAAATATGTTTTTAAGGGTAGCCCTGACTACTAAAACAGTCAATTTCTTCTGTGTGTGTTAGAAATTTCTCCCCTCTCTTCTCTGAAAAAAAAAAAAAAAATCTAGTTGAGGAAATGAGGAAAAATATTCTCTCTGTACGTTACCTCAAAACCCATCTTTTCTCAAGACAAAATTTTTGGCAATTAGCCCCCAGGTTCATTGTTTTCTTTACTTGACACTGGGAAGTGTAGGGTGATCAAAATCAGTTGTTAAGTGTAATTGAAGAAGAAAGTAATAATCTTTGTTAAAATTAATATTTAATATTAAAATTAAGGGCTGGAACAACTCACCTCTGAAGAGAGGCTCGGGGAGTTGGGGTTGTTCAGCCTGGAGAAGAAAAGGCTCCAGGGAGACCTTATTGCAGCCTTCCAGTACCTTAAGAGGGCCTACAGGAGAGTAGAGTAAAAAGTAGCACAGGGAGTGCAGTGATAGGACAAAGGGGACTGGCTTTAAACTAAAAAAGGGTATGTTTAGATTAGATATGCAGAAGAAATTCTTTACTCAGAGGGTGGTGAGGCACTGGAACAGGTTGCCCAGAGAAGCTGTGGATGCCCCATCCCTGGAGGTGTTCAAGGCCAGGTTGGATGGGGTTTTGAGCAACTTGGTCTACTGGGAGGTGTCCTTGCCCATGGCAGGGGGTTGGAGCGTTGTGATCTTTAAGGTCCCTTCCAACCCAAAGCATTCTATGATTTTATGATCTTAAATCCTGTCAGGTGTCTTTTTAGATACCATTAAGAAATAACCTCATTTTTTTTAATACTATTTTTTTATTTTTTATTTTTTTTAATGTATATATGTGTGTATATATATATATATACACAGCATTTATTTATGTCTCAGATTCTTGTAGTTGTTTCTTGTGTTGTTGCTGTCTTCAGGACTAGACCATGGGTAGTGAACTTATGTCTCAGCTATTTTTCTAGTTTAAACATTAGTTCCTTCTTTTGAGAGGACTTGAAAGTCCCATATCATTCAGGCTGTGGGACTTCTGTGCTTATTCCAATGACCACATACAGATAGTATTCGAACCACATGGTCCCTACAGTACAAAAGTACGTAGAATGGATAAATCCGTCTGAGAGGTTAAAAAGTGAAACTATATCTGTTCAAATCTCAGTCCCTGATCTTTTTTATTTTTTATTTTTTGTTATATTGGACCTATCTCAGCAGTATCCAAGCGAGAATTTTGTGACAGTTTGTCAGTGTTGCTTTCTCCAGTTCTTCTCTTTAGAGGCAACTGCCACATATGCTTGCACTTATCTAGGTGCCAGAGAAACATATGACACAAAGATGGCCATCCAGGTCCTCTTCACCTTGAAGAATCCCATGGCAAAGTCCTTTTATTCAAAGTTTTACTCATAATAATGGATCCAATGTAAAATAATAGGAGTTATCAGAATACACAGATTGATCTCTGCCAATGAGCTGCTATTTTCAAGTTCTAATAGAAATGAAAAAACAAAGAATCTAAAGAAAAATAAAAACCCTCTGTAGAGTCTTACAGTGGAAGAAAATGACTGTTGATGTGGCCAGATATTTCCTCTAGAGAAGAATGCTATCTGCTTCAAACTGGGGAAACATATGAGAGGATCTGTTTCCCTAAATCTGCAAAGTTGGAAATGTCACTAACATAGCCCAAGTGGAGATATACAGATTGATGCAGTGGTGTTTTTTGTGTTTTTGTTTTGTTTTATTTTGTTTTCTTCCTCTGTTGGCATATTGGTCTTCTGTGATCTTTTTTTGCTGGATTATGTGCTGCTCAATAAAGTTTTACTGATGTCAGAGAGAAATTCACAGAAGTGTTGAAATCACAAAAAGGGCATAAGAATTTGAACAGGAACTATTCATATCGGGTGGTGGCAGTTGCAGCTGTACAGATGTCTGTCCTTCTGTTCCAAATGTTGACATTCAAGCTATATCAATACACTTTGATTTTTTTTTTATTTTTATTTTTTAAGGATTGAATCACTTCCTAATAATGTTTTAATAATATGGTTATAAAATTTTATAAATATATTGTGAAATGTAATGCTAATTTATTGAATGACATTGTGTAAAGTAAGTATAATAATAACCGTATGACTAAAATAATAGTAGTGTAAAAAAAAAATACAGAAAGACAGCCCAACTGTTTTTACTATCAGCTGGACTAGTTTTCTTCTTCTAGGTCTTATCAACTGCAAAGAGAAACTAATGAAAACCTCTGGAGATTTACTGGTTGCAGGGGAGAAATTAATTCCATTGTACACTGCAGAATGAAATCTGTTTAATCTGTTTTAACTTCTGGCTGCTGAACAGCCAGAAGGCTGCTTGGATGGGTTGATGATTTCAATGATTTCAATCTATGTATGTAGAACAGGTAATATTCTTGGTTTTATTAAATGTGTCTGCTGTTCGGTAGACTTCTTCTCACTTGCCCAAAACTTAAAGTGGTTTTATGAAAACCACTATGCTAGTAGCTATGTATCTGATAGGAAAGAGCATAATCTAATGATGATTTATAATGATGTGAATACAGTAATACTAATGGAGCTAATTACTTGCCAATAGCCATTATTAAAGGATTAGAATATTAGTCTCCATAATCAGTCACCATGTTTGAGGACAGCATCTGACTCTTCAAATTGCTTCCAAGGAAATGCACTGACATAGAAACCCAGGTTTATACAAACTGATTGAAATTCTCATCACGTATATATACTTTTTGAAACCTAATAGGCCGTGTTTTTTGTTCTTATTGTTACTTAGATGTTCAGGCTTATATGTATCTCCAGAGGTATTCATTTAACCATGATCTATTAGACCTCCCATCTCTTTCTCACTTTTGTCTTCCTTCTCACAGTTCTTCCTAGTTCCCTCTCACAGAAAGCTCAAGTTTCATTTTGTTTTATGACACAAATCCCAATTACAGATAATCCTATTAAAAGCTCTAGTTACTTGAAAACATGTTCATTGGCAAGAACCTTAAAATGTAGATATTCCTGTGAGGAATCTGTGATTTGTGAAGCCTTTGCAGAGATTTTTGCTTTATTCGTTGGTATATCATAAAAAATAAAAACCTAAACAGGTAGCCTTTTGGATTATTCCACCAGCAAAGGAGAAGTTAAAAAAGAAGTTATTTTTTAAGCACAGTTCTTGGAAATATTTTTCCCCTCGTGTTCATTTTTCCCTTCCCTTCCCTTCCCTTCCCTTCCCTTCCCTTCCCTTCCCTTCCCTTCCCTTCCCTTCCCTTCCCTTCCCTTCCCTTCCCTTCCCTTCCCTTCCCTTCCCTTCCCTTCCCTTCCCTTCCCTTCCCTTCCCTTCCCTTCCCTTCCCTTCCCTTCCCTTCCCTTCCCTTCCCTTCCCTTCCCTTCCCTTCCCTTCCCTTCCCTTCCCTTCCCTTCCCTTCCCTTCCCTTCCCTTCCCTTCCCTTCCCTTCCCTTCCCTTCCCTTCCCCTTCCCTTCCCTTCCCTTCCCCTTCCCCTTCCCCTTCCCCCTTCCCCTTCCCCCTTCCCCTTCCCCCTTCCCCTTCCCCTTCCCCTTCCCCTTCCCCCTTCCCCTTCCCCTTCCCCTTCCCCTTCCCCTTCCCCTTCCCCTTCCCTTTCCTTCCCATTGCATTTTAATTTTATTTATTTGTTTTTTTTTTTCTCTTTCCTTCTTTTGTGTCCAATGAAGGGCAATAACTGGCAATGAAAACTGGGCAGATGGGTTGAGCTTGCCATCCTGTTCATCATACTAAAGCAACAGAGAATTATTCAAACTCTGCTACTTTCAGCACTAAGATAGGCTCCTTTATTTTCATAATGGAACTAAAATAACCTGGCAGTCTGACTGAGTTAGTTCACAAACCCAGTTTCTTTCATTGTATATTTTATCTTTTCACTGCATTGTTATAGACAAGGTCATCAGTTAAGGGGCAGAAACAGCACTGAATTTAACACAAAATACTGCAATAAAAGTCTTGCTTGTGGAGACCTGCCTTGGAAGTGCTCTGTGACAATCACAGCCTTTTAGCCACATAATTACTGCTCCAAAAGCTTCACCATTGCAATAAAAATTTATGTTGTCCCTCTATTGTAAATGCATATTTTTTGCCATGGTAAATGTATGAAATTTCATAATGGAGATGACACTTCATTATGCAATAAGAGATTTGATAGTATCATGTCTTGCTGAAATAGAAAATTGGGTTGCATTATCATATTATAATAACAGTATTTGGGAATTTATATAAGGAACTCTTGTTCATACAAGAGTGGCTGTTATTCATAATTAGTATGACATCAGCTGGAATGACCATTTAAATGATTGAGCATAAATAATTTTAGCATTTTTTATTTGCCCCTTTCTCTTATGTGACCTGAGTAGCGGTATGCATTCCAGAAATAAAGGATTTAATAGATCTATCCTTCTACTGCAGTTTTGAAAAGGAGTAAGGTAAAATATTTTTCAACTTTTCAATAATTAGTGTTTACTTCTAGTTTGCCCATCTTAAAGCACATCACATTTACTGATGTAGTTATATCTAAAAAGTAAGATTTAAATCAAACTGCTCCCAAATAATCTTTCTTTCTTTCCTTCCATATTTTGAGTGTACAGTGTTTTAAATTAGAGGGATTTTGTTATCCCCTATTCCCCATTTAGTTATTCAATTCCATTTGGGGACAATGATATGTAGAAAAAAATCTTAATGACATCTGATTTTGGTGGTAGTGATAAAAATATGGTCAGTTTGAAGTTCAGAAAATCATAAAATTGCCACCTCTAGTTTGTTTTGCACTCCTCGGAGCATTAAGCTCTTTAGCACAAATCTAATTTCGCACCAAACAGCTCAAGGCAGTTAGTGCTCAGTTTGGTTCCAGAGAATTAAGCACACTGTTATAAATTGTGATAGTCAGTGTGACTCTGTAGATAAACCCATTTTCCAATACATGTATACCAAGCATGAAAAAATTAGAGGCTGTTGTTTTACAAGGGGGATTACTATGGAAATTAAGGTGAAATTAAAGGAACATTTATTTCAAGGCTAATTAATAACAATTAATAAGAGAGAAAATATTTGTAAAGCTCAGTAAGTGAAGGATAAATTGAAAGAGTTCATAGGTGAAGAATATTCAGTGTAACCCACATGAAGCATCAGTCTCACCATGGCTAAGTAAGAGACTACCTCTTTGAGTCTAAATCTCTCATGTCACAGTGATGTGGATTGAGATGGATTTTCTAGGCCACCTAATCTGCCACTATCTAGAGTTAGGAAAGAGGATGTGGTGGTTGCAACCACAGTGTATTAATCAATGTATTAATCTGGACAAAAGAGGGTAAATGAGCTGAGAAACTCAGTTCTGCAATAGGTAGTATGAAAAAAAAAAGTATCAAAGATTCTGAAATCTGTCTTAAAACGTACAGGGTGTATGGGGAGAAAGATAAGAATTTCAGTTTTCTAAATTCAGAGCCAGGAGGAGACCTCTATAGCAATAACATGAAAATCGAAACAGAAGTTTTGTATCCACACTGCATACTCTGTGACCTTTATGTGAAAAAATATATATATATATATATATATAGTTGGGGCAATTTGGTATTATATAATAACAAATTAGTGTATGCATTACATAGTACACAAAAAATGTGGAGATTACACTGGCATAGAAGGATTAATATTTTCAAAGCTACATTTCAGAAGGGCTCTTACTCCTACTGTTTAACATGAAAGTGCTCTTTTACATTTCTGAGTTCTCTGCCTGGCAAGAATAAGCAGAGGAAGTTTGGCTGTTGGACCCAGGAGTTTCCAAAAGTCTAATGATTGTTCATGGCTAGGATTCGCTTTTAAAAGGTTACCTATGGAATGTCTCTAGTAATCTCTAGTGAAAAAAGTTTTAAGACATTCTGTAACATACCTTCTTCCTTTGAATTACAGCTAGATGTCTCTGGATTTGCTGAAGCTGTGTTTTCTTTTTTCCCAAAGAAATGTGTGTTTCACAGCAATAGGATCCAGGTTAAGAGTATATGTCCTATCTGAGGGAGGAGAAGTATTCCTAACCTTAATAGGTTTGGAGATTGCCTTATAGAGTGCTGGTATCTGCCTCCATTGGCCTTGGGCTCAAACAGTATCAGAGCTACAAAGTGCTAGACATTGTAGGAGATAGTCTTCTGATGAAGAACTGGAGGTCCTAAACCAGGAGGGATGACTTCCCTGGTTTGACATCACATTCCAGTGACGGACCTGGTAACAGCTTTGTGTTGTGACTCCTGTTTTAGGGCACAAATTCACTGTGCTGTGCTTGCGGTTATGCAGTGAACCTCTCTGTGTTGCTTTTGGCCTTTGGTGGTTTAAGGTGGTTTTCAGCAAATCCTGTTTGACTGGGTAAAATTCACTGGTATGCTGAAAGGCCACTTTAGACTCAGAGACCATCCAAGTCTCACTATTTGACTGCAGAAGTAGGATGAGTGTATGTTGGATGCTTTGCTTTGCAAAAGAGGGAGTTTTGCAAATCCTGTGGATCAGGCTAAATTCTTTGAATGCACCATTGTTCCTTAATTGTTCTCTGAGTTGTTTCCTTCTCTGTTCTCCTCTTCCTTAGTTAATGTGCCATGCTTAATGCAACTTTGTAGTGTTTATTAACCTTACCAGGCAAGGAAGTCAGAGTTCTGTTTTGTACTGTACATTGAAAGTTTCTAATGAATCCAGTAAGTTTCAGCTTGTGCTATACTTGCTTAACGCAGCTGAATGGCTAGTATCCACAACAATAAGTAGCACTGCTAGCACAGTTCATTAGTCCTTTGACTCCAGCCTCAATCTCCTTCCCAGACAGATGGGCACTGTGCATATAGTATTGCACCACATTGAATAGTCAGATACCTCTGTTTGAGGTGTGTTAAATGGAAGCTCAGTGAATTAGATCTTTGAACTTTATTTCACAGAATCACAGAATTGTCTAGGCTGGAAGAGACCTCCAAGATCATCTAGTCCAACCTCAATTTCAATTTGTACAGGAGTTTTCAATGGAAATTTCTAGATTTTTCATCAGAAGTCATGTGTCACAGAGAGGAGTGCAAGAGAAAGTCAAGATTTCGATGGGCATGTAACGCGAGAAGCTTAGGGTTCTTGTTTCTTAATGCTTTTCTCCTCGCTTTCTTCAAGAAGTTATTCTCATAGGTAGATAGTTCATAGCAGGGAGTCTCTGTGTTGTACTGGAATATACAATGTCAAATGTCAAAGAAAATACACACAAATTCCATTTTGAAGCCAACCCAGGACTTCATCTGAAATATTTACCTTACAGATTGTCATTGTTGGTGCCTTTATTTTTCTCTTCAGTCTTGCCCTTTAGTTGGAATAAAGAAACTGGATGAAGGCTGAGTTTTGCTCTTTGCTAATGTATTATCCATGAAGCTAGGGAAGTGGTGATTCTCACACTAAAAAGAAACATTTTTATTTTCTTGGTGATATAAGTTATTTTTGAGGATAATTCTGTTTAAATATCAGTGTATAATCCATTCCTCTACTGTACAACAGCAATAAAACAAACAAGCAACAACAACAGAAAAGCACAGACAATTGTGCCACACTGTCTGTTCTCAGAATATGCTGCTTTATGGTCAGAATGGAACAGTCTAGTTTCTGCTCGTATCCCTGAACTTCTGTTCTTTTACCAGTCAGGCACCTCTTCTCTCTTGAAACTTAATGAAACTTAGTGATGAAACTTAGGTGGTATTTATGCATTATTAACATCACCCCAATTATTGGGGTGAGCAGATTATCCTATGTGCTGCACACCTTTAGAGTGAAGTGTTCAAAAACTCAGTTCCCAATTTCTGAAAACCTAACCAGTAAAAATAAGGCTTGGGATATGAGGTGAAATTTCCAGAAGGTGCATGGAATGGCAGCCAGACATAGAAGTTGAAGTGGGCAGACTGGCGTTGCACCAGGGAGGAACTGTGCTGGGGTGGGGGATAGACATTTTTGGGGTGGAAGCCAGCTAAGGCAAGATATAGTCAATGGAAAGCATTTGAGTCTGAAGGGAATGCTACTGCCTCCAGCATATCAGAGAAGTAGATTAAGACTACTCTTCACCAGGGAAGTTATGATTTATAAATGCTAAAAACTGTTGTCCCCACTGCGTATTTCAGAACATTTTTTTCAAACTGAGTTTCCTGCTGGTAGTGCTAGGTGCTTACAGGTAAACCATGTTTGCATTTTGCTATTTGCAATGAACAGCTGCAAAGACTTATCTTTATATGCCCAGTTACCTGACTGAATCATAGCTTTGTTTCTGCAAAGAACTGTGGGCATTTCTATGCCAGAGGACATTTCTTTTAAATGTTATATTGTGGATGAAAGAAAATATAAAAAGAGAGAGTTCAAAATATGGAGTCTATAGTCTTATAGTGTTATAGTTAGAAGACAGACTTTGTATATTTCTTTCTGGAATGCAGGGGCCTGCTGAAGTGTACTTGTATGGGGTGGAAAGTGAGAAGAGGGAAGAGGGAGTATTTTGGGGCACTGGTATTCTCTAAATACACACAGCTCTCTGTCCAAAATACAACAATCGGGTTAGAACACGATCATCTCTTTGACCTTTCCATTCGAAAGATCAGGCATGACAGAACCACAATAATAAAGGCTTTTGGAAACTCTCTTGAATTGCAAGCTTTTATTAGCCATACTTAGGTCTAAGTAGTTTAAACCTCCCCCAGGGACCACTGCTTTATTTCACATGATCAAGCATGCTTTGTGTTCGCCTCCAAACCATTATTATTATTTTTTTTTATGAAGATATTATCAAGCAGAACTGTGTAATATACTGCATGTTTCTTTACAGTAGATAACATTAACAGGCCACGGTGCTAACAACTTCTCTTAACAGCCCCCTCCCCTATTGACTCTCTTTTTCTAGCAGGTATATTTATCATTTCTACCACTCTGACATTTCAAGCTCTGCTTCCCAGGACTGGCTTGTTTCTCTTCTCTCGGTAGATTAGTTTGCATTCTTCAGGATTAAAAAGGTTTAGAAAGCAATGGGGAGTTGGCAGGAAGAGCATGAGTTGTTTAGAAATGTCAAAAAGTGTCAAACCAACAGCCATGTGGGGGACAGCAGCACTTTTCAATCAGTCTGCACCAGAAATAGCATCCCTAAGAAAGGGGCCTGAGTGTGCCACAGAGATGGTAATAAAACTTTCTTGTATACTGAGCTGAGAAGGAAGAGAGATTTTCTCACTCCTTGAGGCAACCAAGGCCCAATAAATCAATCAGCAGAGCTTAAAATATAATAAATAGCCAACCTTGCTAAAATAGCTCCATAGGGGTGTCTAGAGGGCAGGACAAATGTAGCAGAGTAAGAAGATCCTTAGGGGCATGGTTCTTTCTTTTCCTTTGGTTTATTCTTTTCACTGTCCCACCTTTCTTTTTTCCTCTGCTGCTTTAGGCTCTCTTCCTTTCAGAAAACATGCAAAACTTGCATATGATGTTATAAACTCTAATACTTCCCTCCCATGGCAAAGATTAACAGCAGTACTATTGCTTCATGTGGCACAGCAAACAGCAAGAGCATCTTGAGAAGCCTCAGAGTCAATCTCTTTGTACTTTGGCTTCAGGTGTAACCTCTTCACAGTAGTAAATTAAGTCCCCAGCATCTCTTGTGTGATGTGTTAGTTGTGTGTCTTTTATAGGTAACAAACTGTGGATGGAATAGCTTGTGGTCATGCATCCTGTCTGTGGCAGCACTGGAAATGAGGGTCAGGTCTGACTTGCCAATCTGTGTTTTTAAACCCTGGGCACCTGCTCACTGTGGTTTCTCTGTGTGACATTTTGCACTGCAGATCCTCATCTCCTTGGCATCCTTGACTTGGTGTTATACAGTAAGACAGGACTCATCTAGCTTGTTGTGTATCTATCATCTCTTTTAGCCTGAATATAACCTGGAGGGAAAGGGAAAGAAGGAAAGAAATTTAGTGAAGGAGCAGTGAGGTTCCCTGGAAAGCCAAATACATCTGCTTTTCCTTTTCCACCAAGGCTTAACCAGATCCTTTCCTTTGCCAGACTTGATTCCTCACAACTTGTATGTACATCATAGAACCTGAGCTGGAAGGGACCCACAAGGATCACTGAGTCTGCACAGGACCACCCAAATGAGAGCATTGTCCAAACACTTCTTGAACTCCAGCAGGCTTGGTGCCATGACCACTTCCCTGGGGAGCCTGTTTTAGTGCCCAATCACTGTCTCAGTGAAGAACCTTTTCCTAATAGGCAGCCTGAACCTTCCCTGATGCAGATTTATGCCATTCCTTTGGATCCTATCCGTGGTCACCAGAAAAATGAGATCAGCAAGGCCACTTCTTTCTGACTGTCTCATCTGTCTACCAAGAATCCTTTACATACTCAAGCACTCCATTTGTTCACTTTTTACCTAGTGATAGGAAGGGTGATTCAACCCATTTATTGAAAACAAGCACCAAGTCTTGTTTGTATTTCATCTGTAATTTGGAGTCACTTTTTGGGGGGGAATCTGGCAGAACAGCCTCAAATTTTTATTCTGAAAGCTGTCTCTGTTTGTTTTTATATATATATATATATATATATATATAAAACAAAATCTCAACTCGGTCCAGGTTTTAGAAGTTGTTTTATTCACCTCTGGGTGAGCGCCATCTGTACTTAGAATATAATTATATAATTTTTGGCCTGATAAGGGTTTGCAAATAATTTGCTTCAAGTGTTTAGCATCTGTAGTTTGTTATTTAGGGGCAGTGGTGATTTCTCACCTGTGTTGGACAGAATAGGGACTGTTGCTTGATTGGCTGATTTATGGGAAGCTGGAGTAATAGCCTGTACATTTTTGTTATATTGCCTTAAGAAAAAGCTGATAACTGTCTGTGAAAATGTCATGATTTGCAGACACTTTCCTTGGATAGAAGATAGTCAGCTAAACATAGTGCTCACAGATATTTTTCTACAAGGTCATAGCAACACTGCCTTCAATCCCCAACTTACAAAACACAGTCCCAAGTCCTGCAAAGATCTACACATCTGTTTAATCTTGCCATCGAGTTCAAGTGTACTGGGCTAAGGGCATAAAACTAAATCTTTATAAGCTGTTGCAGGATCAGAGCACGAGTGAATCCATGTATTTAAAAAAAATTTTGGCATTGTATGAACACTTGTATTCCCAGACCCCTGATGAGCCTAAGAATAAAGGAATGAAACAGAAAAAGAATATTTTCTTAGAAGGCCCATCATCCCACTGCAAAACAAAAATCATACCTCTCTAAAACAATAATTTTTGTGTGGTTCAGACCTACGAGCAATCAAGTCAGTCTGTGGGAATCCATAAAGCAAGAACTGAAGTAAAGACTGCTAAATGGTTTAACTTTGATCCAGGTCACAGAAAGTCTTGTAAGAGTTGGCATTTTAAGTCTCCAAAATAATGAGCCATGGTTAATAACTGGGAAATCACATTAAGATCTTTCTTTTTCCATCAATTCTTAGATATTTTTAGCAAACTAGATTTTATTGTATCATCTTAAGGTTTTCAACATGTGTAGGAAAATACACCAAACGTCTGCATCACAAGATAACTGTGTCTACTTCTCCCTGTGGAGGCACTGTTTTGATGTGCCAGGGGAGGGAGTGAAGCAGAACTCCCTAGCAAGCACTTCAGATGTCTATGCCTCTCACTTGCCTCTGTATCTTTAATTTGATAGCTTTAAATCTAATGCCCTTCCTAACTTAACACACTGTGCTGCTGCTTTGTTTCCTCCCTTTTCCTCATGTATATTATTCAGACTTCATGCAAACCCCTCCTGTCTAGCCCTGTAGTGTAATGTGAGTCCAGGAGGTAGCTTGGAGAAATTGAGATGGGCCGTGAGGAGATAGAGTAAATGGCATAGCTTCAAAAGATGACAGACTCCTTGTTGTGTGATACAACATGGAGCCCCTCAAAGACTGCTCTCTTTGTCCTGGGAGAGATGTCACTCTGTCCAGTGCTGGGATAAAATGTATTGCATAGTTTTTATTTATTTATTTATTTATTTTTCTAAGCAGTGGTGGTAGATCTATGACCTCTCTATATATCATTGTCTCAAGTTTGCTTTTACTTCCTGCCTCGTGCAGAGTGATCTAAATCTTCAGGAACTGGCTGTAGATGGGAAAGCAAGCTGCCTTGTGGGTGGGAAGGCTTCCTTTCTCCCATGAAAGAGTTTGGTAGAGAGAAGCTACATTTCAGGCTTTGTCAGACTGCAGACTGTACTTCCAGGTGTTGAATTCTGCTGCGATGATTCATACTCAGTGTATAAATTATTTTTATATTCGTTATTTGATCACTAGTATAACCTGGACCAATGGCTTCATGTATAGCAACATGCGTACATATTGTACATTCAGAATCACAGAATCATCTAGGTTGGAAGAGACCTCCAAGATCACCTAGTCCAACCTCTGACCTAACACTAACAAGTCCTCCACTAAACCATATCACTAAGATCTACATCTAAACGTCTTTTAAAGACCTCCAGGGATGGTGACTCAACCACTTCCCTGGGCAGCCTATTCCAATGCCTAACAACCCTTTCAATAAAGAAGTTCTTCTGAAGCGATAATGTTCAGGCATTAGTAGGTTACATTCCAGGCTTTCTGAACCATCCTAGAAATTGCTTTCCTACAGGCTGTAATCTGGCTCTACTGCAGTTCTCCTAATGGGAATGAAACAATAAACCATGTGGGACAGCTGAGCGTTAAAACCGCCTGCCTGCTTTCCGACTGGCACCGTGCTCCAGAGCTCCTCGTGGCAGCTAGGAAAGGCAAACACGAGGGTAAACTCTTCTCCCACGCCGCGGTCAGACTCAGACCAGGACTGGGAGCATCCTTGGCGTTTCATGGTGTGGCCGGCAGCCCTGCAGGTGAGGGGCTCCGGGGCTGAGCCAGCCCCTTCCCCGCACTGGCAGGCGCGAGTCTGTGTCCCGGGGCAGAGGCACCTCGCTAGATGGCAGCAACGCCCCAGTTTTGTGAAGTAGCCTCTGGGCATCCTTCCCCTCCCCCAGATTGCTCATGTCTAGAGCAGCGAGGTTAAAAAAAAAAAAATCCTTCTGCTGTGCATGTCTTGAACAGAAGAGCTGTGATAAGCTGCATTCTGCAGAGCTTCATCATATCTGTGTGCAGTGACTGTATATACACATGTATGTATTTATGCACGTGTGGATGCTAACAGACATACATGTATGTATATGTTTATGTCTACGTTTTTCTGATAGTTAGGAAGCAGACGGCTAATACCGAAAATGACTCCCTCAGAGTCATAAGAAAGGGAGAGTGAGAGCTAGGACTGGCCCACATTTTGCCAAAGCCACCCTTTCAGATGGCAGGCCTCCTCAATGCCACCCCCCAGCAGTAGCCCTTGTGGTAGCAGGAGGTGGGGCAGAGTCCTTAGTCACCGGGTTTTGCATTGCAGAACGGGAATGGCCAAGTCTTTCCTCCCTCCCCCACAAAACATAACACTCCAGGAACCAGCCCTCCAGGGATCGGCTGCAGTGTCTGCTCTGGTGATGGCACTTTGTGGTAAGAACGTGTGATAAAGTGAGATAACTGCTTATTTGGAAAATGCTAAAGTTTGATGGTGATTTTCCTTTCCTATTAAAAGAAAAAAAAAGAGAGAGACCCCACACATACACCTCCCTCATCCAGCCAGTTTCCCGGAGTGGTTCACAGCGTGCCACAACCACAAGCAATTTCTGCTGTCATAGGATGGTTCAGGTAGCTTATAAATATTCTGCCATGCATTTCATTAAGCCCAGAATTATACATCACTTCAAAGTGAGAGAATGTCACATTTTCTGCCAGCTGGTAGACATGTCCTCATTCCTGCTGTGGTCACTTGCATATGGTGATGCCTTAAACCTTCAACAGATAGGCAGTGTGAGAAACACAGAGGTTTACAAGTAAAATGTCCTTGGGTTTGCTTGGCAATGGGACTCATCCTCGTGGGGCAGTGCAAGGGCTGAAGGGTGAGCTTGGCAGGAAAGAAAGCCAGAAAAATAATTTATCTTAATGAATCATTGGCTCTCTAATGCATTATAGATAAAAAATATATAACTTGGGACAGGGATTTTGAAAAATAACTTCAGCCATTGGGGTTGCATGCACACTACTTATGTGTGTCTGTAAGTCTACTGAGTTTGGATGAGAGCAATAGAATTTTTGAAAAAATCTGCACTGGCAATTTGAAATTAGAGACTTTCAGTAATCATATTTGGTACTTGTGTTTTAAGCTATTTGAAGCTAAGAAGAAGAGCTATAGGGCTAGGCCAGTGAATTATTTTATTTTATTTTATTTTATTTTATTTTATTTTATTTTATTTTATTTTATTTTATTTTATTTTATTTTATTTTATTATTTTATTTTATTTTATTTTATTATTTTATTTTATCTTATTTTTCGTAGATGTAGCTTATCTCCACGTTGTCTGTCCTGCTTGTTTGAAGGATGAGAGAAACAAGGGGCAATAGCCTGAGGAATACTGTTTGCAACATGCAGCAGTCATATGGATGTCAACAAAAGGAGAATTTGTGGAAGCTTTTTATTGAAGTGTGGTCTCTTGGAGAACAAAGGTCCCATGGGACACTCACGCTGAGGGGTCCCTCATCTGTGTGAGGCTGAGGAAGCTGCACTGAGGAGCTGTGGTACTCCCTCGCTGCTCTCAGGCCACTGCCCATACTGACCTGCTTGATTAGATGCAATGTCCAGCAGCTGTTTCAGGCACTCATGTTTCCCTGGGATCCCTTAGGGCCCCAAACAAATGATTTTGTATTTGGCTGGGACAAATTCTTTGGGAAAAAAAGCACAAACTACTCCTGTCTTTTGATCTGGTAGCTACAGTAGGGAAACTGCACTTTTATTTGGCTGGGTACAGACACAGAGAATCATATAGCCCTTTTTCATACTGTGAGTGTATTGTATATATGGTTTGTTTATATGAATATGTGTGAGGAATTCTGGCAAACACGTCTGAACTCAAATTCCTCTATTAGGCTGTTCAGGTGAACATGTTTTGTGGTCTCAGATGACTAGATGACAAGTGACTAGATGACAAGTGGCTAGATACTCACTTGAATGGGTGCTCATTTAGAGGCCAGAGCTAAAGTGTTTCATAAAATAAAATGTACTATACATACTGCTTTCAGTCCATGGAGAGTCCAGTTCTGTCTTTACTGTAAGTGTAACTTGTAGTGAAACAGCAATTATATTATAGATAAAACAGTGCCTGGATTTCTGTCATTGCATTTTAGCTGAGGTGAAAAAGGTCAAGATACTGAAATGTAGATTTTAATTTTTGAAACATCAATTCCAAAATTGTTATAGTTTGTGAGATGTCTGTGCTAATGTGTGGTTTAAAAATACTGTAATATTAGTTGTTGCTCTGTTAAAATTCCTCTTTGACCAACATTTCCCTTTGTCTGATATATTTGCAGATTCTCTACTGTGTATGATAGAGCTATTCTGATAGTGAGATTGAATGTGTGTAATTTTTTGGTGTAAACAGGTTGTATGAGAATTTGTTTAAAACATGTTCCTTGAATACTTAGTTTAGGTTAGGAAAAAATCCTGTCTCTAATATGGTGCTCCAGAAGGTCAGTGTTGTTACACATGATGCAAAGTAAAATGGTTCTATCCAAGGCAGTAAGTAGTTTAAGAACTATATGGATAATTATGTCAGGTTTTATCATGATTTCATGGGTTAGTGTCTACCTAATGTCCTGGTTACTACAGATACACTTGTATCATGAAATGAAGACTTCTTTTCAGAGCCAGAAAAGTAAATTAATAGACTTGCTCTTATCTAGGGACCATGTCTTTTGAGGATGGGTTAAACACTTGCAAAAATTCCCACAAACGGAAAAACTACAGATCACTTAAACTTGGGACCATCTTCTTCCCCACCCAGAAGTAGCTCTTGGTTAGCCAGCATTGACCTGAGAGTTACTAGAAATTTATGGGTTATCTACTGCCCTTTACACAATCCACATGGCCTTCTAGCAGCTAAGACAGTGGTTCATGTCATGGTTACACAAAACAGTCCATGAGGTATAAGAATGAGAGATTACTCACAATTTCACATGGTCAAGAGGCTGGGACGCGTTATTTGTTGATAGGTGCTGGAAAAAGCAGATAATTCTCCCCTGACAACTTGTGTGGGTGATATGAATGTGGTACAGAATCCTGGAAATTTTCCCAAAACTTCTTGTTTATAGGTTGTAACAACATGGGTATTCCTATAGTCCTGGACTGTGTCTCTGTCACTTGTCCTTTGCGAGAAGGCACTGGTTAGTGTCTCAGTGGAATGACTTTCCATGTCTTGGCCCTTGATACTTTTACCCTTCTTTGCAGGTTGGTCAGAAAAACATCCCAGCTGCTAAAGTACTCCAAATTTGCCTTGGTTCCTAGGCATCAAAGGGATTTCTCTGTAACACTGAGTTATTAAAATTTTGTTTGTTTATTTCTGTGTCTTATGTTTTCAGTGTCACTTGAAATCTTCCTCAAAAATTGAAATAGCGTTTAAAAATATAACCACAAGTGTGTCAGGTGCATCAAAGAAGTAAGTTCCTGATTACAAAATTGGAAGCAAAGGTATGAGAAAACCATTAAGAGCAGGAAGAAGACTCATAGATTGCCTGACGTGAGTCTTCTGTTCCTGCTGAACTTGAGGACTCCTCTGGGGCATCTCTCAGCTGCAGAAGGGCACCACAGCACTGCTGATCCCTACAGGGCTGCCTGTTAGAACAACTCTGATCCAAATGCAATCACTCAGAATGCACAGATGGTACTAACTTGAAAACTAAAAGCCAAGATCCCCTAGAATGAGGTTGTTCAGCTTTAAGAACTTGTTGGAGCTTCATTTTCTTTAAGATGGCCTACTTTCCTCTTTCTCTGTGTTCTCCAGCCCCATGAAGGAGTCTGCTCTGAATATATGCCAAGTATGTCTCTCTTTTATTCTCTTGCATTCTATAGGAGTGGAATTAAAGGCAATTTCAGAAAATATAATATGTTCTGTCCTTTGTGATACTGAGCTGCTGAAGGAAAATGCTCTTCCCTAGTCCCTGCCTGGAGCCATCAGGTAGTTTTAAGTGCAGGAATGGTGTTCATTTCTCAGGGTAGGAGAGGAACGGCTTTGGCCCAATGCCTGCTAACCTTGCAAAGATTAGACTCAGAGATGAACTTGTTGTTACAAGCTCACAGGAAGCCATAGACAGTTTGAAGGAAAAAACCAACCAAACAAACACCAAAACAAAACAAACAAACAAACAAAAAACAAACCCAACCAACCAACCAACAAAAAAAAAAAAGGAAGACCCCAAAGTCCCAGTACACCATCACACTTAAATATAAACAATCAAAATCAAGCATTAAAACAGAAGGGCAACATTCATTCAGAAAGAACTGAATGCCAGAAGAGAGTGAAATGAGGTGTGAATAAAAGATGTCTACAACAAAATAGTCCAACTAGTAAGGACAAATTTGATAGTCTTTAGGTCATGGAAAAAGGAGGAAAGAACATGGATATTTTCATGGTAGATGTCTCCTGTATATCTGTAATAAAGTAAGGGAATTTCCATCACACTGGAAGGATCAGATAGATAAGGATTTAACCTTGCAAAACTATTCAATATCCAACTGTCAACAGAGATTTTTAACTACCTGTTGGGGATGGGCTGCAGCTGGACAATAGGAATTGTCTAAAATGTTATTGGACCATGTTGGGATAAAATTTTTTGTATGGATGGAGAGCAAAGGAATTAATGGGGAGAGCTACAAAGTCTTGCAGAAAATGTGAAGGAGAAAGGCAACAATTAGGAAAGGATACAGTTCATGGTTAAAGAAAATCAATTTCAAGAAAGCAGACTTCAATAAGTTCAGGAGTTTGATTTATGTTAGATGTTGGGAAAATTATTTAATACTGGAGATTGTTAAATAAAGAGGTAACAGTGCCAAGGACCGTGGAGTGTTCATTGCTGGGAGAGCTGAGTGCAGTGCAAAGATGCATTAGGGGGCTAGTAATCCTGCAGAGGCAGAGGTTTCCCACTTTTAGTACCTCCTATGCCTATTTTTAATGATCTAATGATAAAGCGATGGTTATTGAGTTTAGTGGGTGAGTCACATCCCTGCTTATGCCTAATTGCCTATAATAGTATTCCATATTCCTATGTATGTAGCTAACTGCTTTGTAAAGCACTTGAATCATCAGATTACATGAAAAATGCCATTAGCATGCAAGTTGCTCCTTCATAATAAACAGCATTAAAAAAAAAAAAGTAGTAAAGTTGCCAATGTTTTTTCTGATATCCCTAACTTATTTTTTTTTTCCCATTGCACTCACCAACTGTTGTTTTTCAGATTGAATTTGATGAAGAGACATGTCATTATTAAAATATATATTTAAGTAAGGGATACATTCATATTAAAGCAGTTGTAGAAAAAATGCATAGCATATTAAGAGAGCACCATAAAAAGTGGCCTGGAATAGTATGGAAATACCTGACAAATGTGAACCTGCCAACATGGAAGGACACTTTTAATGCATTATTTATAGATATTTCTTTACCACCACAAGTCACTGAGAGCAAGGTCACTCAGTGGACTTCTGGGCAATGGGTCAAGTTTTGAGAGGCAATATTGATAACAGCAGCTGACAGTTTCTTGGATACAGCTGGTATTTTTCTAAGCAGAAGCATTTTCTAACTTCTAATGAACAATGGAAATCTGTTTGCTGTGAAACTGCTCTTGTCTGTCTCGGTTACAACTCATTAATCGTGGTCAGTTCCAGGCTTGGTGTAACTGCCCTGCCTTTTCCCTGCATCTTTTTGGAAATCAGCCAAGTAAATACATCTAATGAATACAACAATGTGCCCTAGGCATTTTTATTTATTTATTAAGTTCATCAGACCCCGGTTTTCCTCTTTTCTAGTTCCCTGACAGTCATATTTTCTAATATTTTGAAGCCCCAAAGCTGAACACTTTCAGTGTGCTGGGATGAACAGTAACAAAATGTAAGCTGTGACTAAAGAAAACATAAACTGTGTCCATGATTTGCAGCACACTGATTTCTCAGATTGGTTTTAAAGGTTTCCTCTCCTCTGTCTAATCTGTTCTCCCTATTGATTGTCATGATCTGTGCGCCTGTGTGCTTTTTTTTTTTAATTGCTATTTATTTATTTGTTTTACTACTATTTAACATAACCTTCTCAGGGGCAGATGGGTAGAAAAGCCATTTGATCTCCTTAGCTAGATTGCATTCTTATGAGATGTATCTTGGATTGCTAAGTAATGTGTGCTGTGAGATTTTTTCCTCAAAATGCTTTTGTCTGACAAGATCTCCTGACCATGCAGAAGCTTTCCTCAGTCTTCTTGCTTGGAGGTTCTGACTTCTTTCTAACCTACAACTGTTTCTTCAACGATCTATTCTTAGTGTTTGGGTAGTACATCAGCTTACAGTCCAAAACAGATAGTAAACTGCTGATGGAAGGCTTGATCAATAATTTATAAAATTCCATTTTTATTGATCATTCCTTTTGTATATTTCTCTTACCGTAACATTTTCTGTAGCAGTAAACTAACCAAGTTTTATGTTCATCTTGCATTGGATAACTCACTTTCCTATTCGAAACAATCCATCAGCTTTTGTTAATATAAATAATGATTTTCATAGAGAAAATAAGAGCAAAAAAGGTGACTTCTTTTAAGAAGAGGCTTAAAGCACAAGGGTATTGTTAATTTCTGAATGACTGGACTGCATTATACACTCAGCATCTAATTTTAAGAAAGAAAAAAAAATCTTGAGAATAAATTACCACTTGCTGTATTTCTTTGAGAAGAGACTTTGGAAGGACTTCATTCAAAGTAATAATCCTTAAGAGTAATCAGAGAGAGGTGAAAATTGATGGATTCTCTCTGTACTTGCTTTAATCACTGGGGAAAAAAATACAAGATTATACAAAGGAAGCTGAAGTCTGGGCACTGCATCTGCCAGAGCTACTGGGTTTCCATTAGCTGCCAGACATTGTGACATATTTTGCTCCTAGTAATAATAGTGTAAATTATTCTTACTGAAATTGAGGGAGTTGCACTGAAATTAATCTGGCATAATCTAGTACAGACTTCCTCTCCTTCCTTTTCTGAAGCAATTTTGTGCACATAATGTATATACAATAATTAATTTAAACTAACATGAAATAGCCCATTTATGCTTGAAAGGATTTGGGATTAGAAGACTTCTAGTCCAATTTTCAGGATGATTTCTGTTTTTATGGCAAAACCACTTACAAAAATAAGCTAGGACAGCATCAAAAAAACAAGGAACTCCACCAATAGGAAGTAGAGTCAGTTGTTTTTCGTAAAAGTATGCCACATGAGTTTTTTATTATTTTAATTGAATTATTTCCCCATGTTGGTTAGAAGTAATCTTTGGTGCTCCTTGATGGCTCTAGGAGGCAAAAAACGCCATGTCTATAGTCTGAAGGTAGTGGTGTGTGTTGCGCCACTCATCAATCAATGATTTTATATTGCTGCAGATGAGATCAATATTTGCCAGCTGTGTACTGTCCCTTCTATTCCAATATTTACATTGGTTTTGATGGCTAGTGACTACATGCCTGCCTACAGAAGAGAGAGGGTTCTCTGTTCGCTAGGGCAACGGGGACCTGGGCTAGGCTGACAAGAGCAAAACACTGATCAAGCTAGTTCCACTGGGCTTCATAGGGAATTTATCCATTCTGGCTCCATTTGCTGTGCTTCCTCCAGAGCTGAGCTGGTCTGGAAGCAGCTCATCCATGCATGTGTGCCAGTCCGACCCAGTGGAACTGCAAAGTGATGATCCAGCAGGGGTGAGCAGGAGTTAACTGCAGGTCATCACTCTGGTCAATATGCAATCAGGCCCAACACAGGAGGATGGAGTGAGTATTAACCACCTGGTTAATTTGGGCTATGGAGATGGTGAAAGGTCTAGAGGGCAAGACATATGAGGAGTGGCTGAGGTCCCTTGGTTTGTTCGGCCCAGAGCAGAGCAGGCTGAGGGGAGGCCTCATGGCGGCCTGCAGCTCCCTCACGAGGGGGGTGGAGGGGCAGGCGCTGAGCTCTGCTCTCTGGGGACAGCGACAGGACTTGAGGGAACGTCATGGAGCTGGGACAGGGGAGGGTCAGGCTGGGTGTTAGGAAAAGGTTCTTCACCAAGAGGGTGGTCGGGCACTGGGACAGGCTCCCCAGGGCAGTGGTCATGGCACCGAACCTGTTGTAGGTCAAGAGGCATTTGGACAATGCTCTCAGACACATGGTCTGATTTTGGGGTGGTCCCATGTGGAGAAAGGAGTTGGACTCTACAAGCCTCTTCCCACTCAGGCTCTTCTATGATTTTATAAACTGATATTTTAATAATTCCAGACAGAACTTGTCACCCCTGTGCTTTCTAGCTTTTACATGCTCAGAAACAAAGTTTTAGCTTATGTACTTGAAAGAATTTGAAGGGAAAAAATTTGAGGGGGGAATGAATAGTGTCAGGGGACTAGTAATGAACAACCCGTGATGTGTCATTCTCTGTCAGTTCTGAACATGGCAGCAAATTAAAATCATGAGAGGACAGCTGTTTAAATAGCCAAGAGGAAACAAATAGCTGGCTGGTGTTGGCTGGGGCTGGCACCACAGCAGGGTTGTCCCTGGGGCTGCCCCTGTCTGCAGCAGGCAGTGGGTGTTGCCTTCCAGGGCTGCCACGTCAAACAGCTGCCAGCAGTGCCAAATGCACCAATGAAACAGAAAATCTTGGTTTATTTCAGTAATTTGCTGAGTTCAGGGTCATGTGCTAAAGAGCAAAATGTCAGGTCCAGGAACTGTTTAGCAAAATTTATTTTAAGTGACAGGTGACAGGTAATGATGAGTACCATCAAGCAGCTCACAGCTACATTATCACCTGTTTCCTGCCAGCACTGACTCTACCTGTGGTCTCTTAGACTAACACTGGCTTTCCTCACACACCTGTGTTGGGAGATTGCATCATCTGATACCAAGAATAGTGCCTGCAGTATTTCCTTCCTACGTTACATAGAAATCAAGAATGTGCTAAATGGATGACACCTACATTTCTCTTTCTGTAATGCGGACAAGTCATTTCCATTCTAAAAGTCTGAGGCTTGAAAGCTTACGGACAAAGAATAGGTGAACATTATCAGCTGCTAGTTTATAACACCAGGCAGGAACACATCCCTTTGCTTGCTGTTTAAATTAACCTTGCCCAATTTAATTCTTGCTTTTAATTTTGCTCCAATGTTAGTATGAAGTACTTTAATGTAATTTGGAAGACCTGGTGATCAGTCAGGATTGTGTAGTGAATTTGCTAATTTTCTTGAATAGAAGTGTCAACTGTTCCTTCACTGTCTGCAAGGTGATGCTGTCTTCATGATCCTGCTCATCGAGAGAAAGGTATATCAGCTAACCATTGCAAGGGGAAAACAATCAGGATAATTTTCAGCTTGTCTAGTTTTAACTGATTTTATACAGTTTGCTGTGTATAATTACTTTTTAATAATCATTTTAAACTACATCATATAAACAAATAAATACAGGTTCTCTGTACTAAGCCCTGAAATTTGGATGAATATATGCAAGCTGGAACTAAAAGGTTTATTTTCCTAACTGTCAAAAGTTGTGCTCAGCTGTATGTCACTGTGGGGAAGAAAAAAATAGCTTTAACTGCTTTTATGCCTCTCTCATTCCAGGGCCAGCTGGGAACAATGCTGGTCCCTGGCCTTGTTGTAGTAACCTCTGAGCTCTCATTTACGCCTTGTTACCTATGACTCACAGGAGGCTGATGTCCTGGAGAGGGCTGTATTACCAAGGTGTAGACTCTCTCTGGCTACTCTTTCTTCCCCTTGGTTATTGAGGGTAAGCAGAAACTCTTGTGACAGAGACTAAATTGAAGATTTTATGTTACTAGGAGCCATGCATGTGCAAGGTGAGGTGTTCTCCAGCTGGGCTAACTCCTTTGTGCTCGGGGGTGTAGCTCAGAGCCACTGAAATAGAGCAGGGAGGGCAAAGTTAACAATTTGCAGCACCATTGTCTGCATTAACTGAAGACAAAGTTCTAGCAGGAACTAGGCTTTGAAAATTTTTTTTTTTTAAATCTATCTCCCTTCCACCATGTTTGTTTCATGGTACTTCAAATACTCTTGCCACACCAACATACGTCAGAGAAATGAAAATCATAAAAGTTAGAAAAAGAAAGTGCTGCTAAGTCTAGGCTGAATGTTGAATCAGAAAACAGCTTTTTTTTTTTTTTTGTGTCTAGATTTTAATATTGCATCACCGGACCACCTATAATTAAAGCACATGACTCATTCCCATGCTAAGGCAGATTTATTCTTGCTGTACCATACATTCTGGTGTGCTTTGTCCTGTCTATATGCAAATACATTGAATGATGATATTTCCATCTATGCCCTCCAGAGATTATTATGTAGGCTGATCCATTGTATTGTCAATGCATATTTTTTCCTAATAAATGATTTTGCTTGAAGTTTATTTTACTTAACTTTTTTATTGTATTTGTCTCAAGATCTTTTCCTCTCTTTGTGATCATTCTTGGACATTTTATCATGTATATTTGCTGTAACAGGAAAGAGATCATTTGAGAGTGGATTTCCTATAATAACAGAGTGGAAATATATTTCCTATGGTTGTGGCAGAACAGCTAATGGCCAATCAACCCATAAAATATGCTCTACTCACTACTCACATTCTACCCACTACATTTATTTTTAAAACTGTCGACACTTTTCCCATTAACCATGTTGCTCTTATAGTTCTTATAAATCTTGGGAATCCTGAATGAAGACATGCCAGCTACAATACAAACTCAGGACAAGATGAAGGGCTTGTCCCCTACTTCTGGGCAGATCTCACATATGAATTGTAAGGCAGGTGGAGAATGATGAGATCAGTCCAGAGGCCAGGGACTATACTCCAGTTAAAAGCAGCTGAAGCTTTGTGCTTTAATTATGACGCTAAAAAATAAGTTTAAGCCAGCTAAAGAGTGGATGTTTGAACAATGGCCAACATGACTGGCAGGACAGTTGTAAAATCAGGAGTTTCTCAAAGTGAAAGTAAGTGGTCAATGTTGCATGTGACAAAGGAAGGGCAGTAATGAAGAGTATATAGCATGGATACCTATGGTCAAAGCAACTTCAGAGACTGTAGCATTCTGGACAGATCTCACCTATGCAAGATTACGTTTTTCAAGGACCGTGAGGGAGCTAGATGTGTGGAGTTTCACCTCTGCACTTGCATGGGAGGATCCTTATCTTACTAAGTGTAGAAAAAAATCCAGATGTAAGCACTGGTGCTTAGACTGCATGATTGTTTCAAGGCTGAACAGGCTGTAATCAAAAGTGACACCCCACTGCATGTGCCTCCCACTTCCATTAGTTTTCATATAGCAGTGCTGGGTTGGGGTGCTGACCCAGTTCTGACCTCATCCAGGAAAACTGAGTTGCATTTTTTGGTGGCAGTTACTGCTTCAGCTGGCTTAAAATGACTGAAACTGCTAGCTTGGACTGATCTCTGAAGGTGATACCCATGCTACCAGCCTGAGTGACAAGCAGAATAATGGTGGTGTCTACAGAGATTGAGAAACCAAGTGGGGGAGGAGGCATCACAGCTCTGTTTTAACCACCGTGAACTTCAGCTGACAGCTAGACACCCATGAGGAGATGTCAGAGAGACAGGTCCAGATTTTTGCCTGTAAAGGAGGAGACAAGTCTGGAGCAAAGAGGCTTATGGGTCATCATGATAGAGAGAAGAGATAAGTTTGGATTGGTGGATAAAATTACTTGCATTTTTTTTCCTGCTTTTGTCAGATTTTTTTCCAATATGTTACTTGATATATTTCTGTTAGAGAAATGTTTCACACTAAGCATATTGCAGCAGACTGATCTTCATCAAGATCATGATGTGATGTCCTGTATCTGGAGAGCTAAACTGTACTGGCCCCTCCTCAGAGTTTGGGGTATTGTAAATTCATGCTCCCTTTGCTCTTTTTCATGCTTCTACTCTGTGTTTCTATACTTGGGAATATTTCTCTCCTAAGAGTTTAGCTGATCATTTTCCAGGGTGAATTTTTTAATTTCTCCAGGGGCTCTGAATTATTGCTTACTATTCTTGCAGTGATATATGCAGTGCTTCTCCTTTTGTGAGAGTAAAATGAGATTTGTATAACCTCATGATATGTATACCTTATAGTACAACCCTCATGAGGCGACCACATAGGCTTAATGAACATAGACAATAAGATGCTCTTTTTCATTAATAATGACCACCGGAGTCTTTCAGATTATATAATATATTGTTTAGCCTGTCTGGTATTTTTTAATCTCTGATTCCTTCCCATATAGCTTGTGACATACTAAGTGTTTGGTTTCTATTCCCTTCATTGTAACCAATCTTAAAGGTTTTGTTTTAAAGTTATAAGGAGTCAATGACATGTTTTAAACCATGCTGTCAGTATTGTAGAGTGAATTAAACGTCTTACAAGTAATTTAAAATGCATATACAGGACACGAGTTATACTGACAAGCATCACAGACCACTGCAAACATAGACCGTATACTGTATTATAAAAGTTAGCCTATTTTATCAGTGGCTTAGACATGCTCTCAGAAACATAGTTAATAAAATGAGTAGCCTTTATCATTGAATTAAAGTAATTTTACTGGTTGGTGACAAGTTATAACTATTTAAAAAACTTTCAGAATAAATGACACTATTTGTGGATATACAATGAACAATCTAGTGGGATATTAGTAAAATGCTATGCATTTGAAAGGGTATTTTGTAATTTCATTTAAAAATTGTATTTCCATTATGAAATTTCCAACATCCTTAAAATAGTATTCAGAATAAAAATTGCCTTGACATTTTAGATTGATTTGAGCATGTTTGAATATGTTACAAGCAAATTTAGGAACAGTGTATATGTTTTCAAACACTTCAATACAATATGAAAAATTCAAAATTATATCATGCGGTAGGTGAAAAATATTGAATAAATTATTCCAAATTTTCCCCCAAAAGTGGTCAATGGGGTAAACTGATATATTTTAATCCACCAGAATAAAATAGTTTTATTTTATGGAATAAAATCTTTTGAAGTGTTAGAGAATAAAATACTCCCTGGAATAAATAGTGGAAGAAGAAGATTTATTTTGTTTAATACTCTGGAAGACTGATTAGGAAATGCATGAGTTGAAAGCCTTCTTCCTGTTCAATCCATGGGAACACTGGGGGGGCAGGGGGCGGGGGGGCGGGGGGGGGAGGGTTGTGAAAGTAAGAGAACCCTTTCAGCTTAATTACAAAAAGTTTCCATTTTGATTAAGTCCATTTTCCTGTCAAGACCATTTTGCTAAGAGGAACTGTAACTAATGTTGCAAAAATTTGATAGTGTCCCTACCTGGATATTAGGTTAATTCTCTGCTATTTATTAATAGATGGAATTGCAAACTGATAAATCAGTTCCCTTCCCCTTCCCCTTCCCTTGTCATAGAATCACAGAATGATTTGAGTTGGAAGGGTCCTTGAAGATTAGTTCCAACCCCTGTCCCAGGGACACCTCCCACTAGACCAGGTTGCTCAAAGCCCCAGTCAACCTGGCCTTGAACAATTCGAGGATGGGGCATCCACAACTTCTCTGGGCAACCTGTAACAGTGCCTTACCACTCTCAGAGTAAAGAATTTCTTCCTTATAGCTGATCAAAATCTACCGTCTTGTAGTTTAAAGCCATTACTCCTTGTCTTATCACTACTAAACCTAAAATGACGGGGTTTGATTTAATTGTGGTTTATTTCAACTGATAAAAAAGAATGTTCCAATTAGAACAGGACTGTTTTGTTATGTGGTGAAGGGGTTGTCCCAGTCACAGGAGTGCAGAGGCACATTTGGGAGGGGGCCGGGGGGTGGCTAGATCACCACTTGCCCCAGCCCTTGGGGCAGACTGAGCCTCCAAATATTAGGTACGCCCAGAGGTTCCCAGTGCACACCGCAGTGTAATGGTGCACGACCTGCAGCGCCCAGTTACTGCCAGCTCCTCACGCCTGTGTATTTGGGCACCACACTGCTAAAATGCCCCAGGAGCAGTCAGAAATTGGATCTTTGGGTGTATAACGTTTTTGGCTAATGCAACTGAATCTGAGGCAAAAGGCAAGATGAGCAGGAGGCTGGAGCATAATAGTTTGCCTGCCCACTCCTGACCCTGTCTGCTGACAGCTCGGTTAATCTGTCCCTGTGTGTATTTTACAATCCAAATTACTTAGACTAAGTACTCCTATATTTGGAAGGATCCTCACCTCCTGCAGTGTATCTTATCAGGCATAGCAGAGAAGTGACTTTGTACCACCCTGCGTATGTAAACGTAAATTTTATATGCAGAAAATGATGATAATACCTTAGAACTGACCTTGGGAAATGATTCTTTTTATTTTGTTTTGTTCTGCTTTTTCTTTCCCTCTCTTTAAAATTCCGTACAGGTTCTGAGAGACAAAGGCAGCTCTCTGCTTTTAATTACTTTAAGTATCTTGTAAGTAGCTGGAACAGCTTTTTATGCAACCTGATTTGAATATATTCCAGGCTGCAGATAGACACCTATTTTAAAGGCACAGCATGCTCATCGTGGCTTTCTGCCAATCAAACAGTTGTCACTTGCTAGACAGTCCTAAACAACTTCTGCTCCTTCCTCAATTTTCTGTCTGTCTGACTGATGGAAACTGCAAGGCTTCTCCCCTTCCCCCTCCCCTTTCTTTCCCCCTCAACCAATGTCACCACATGGCAGGAGGATTCAGCTACTGCTGCTAAGAACAAGGCACTGTTTGTGCTGCTGGCCTCAGGGCTTGGCTCCTGAAACAGAGCAGAGCAGATTATCAGTGTAATTCCCCAGGAATTCCCCCACTTGCCACAGGTCCTTGGGATGGATATGGAGGTGAAGAAGATTTAGTTAGTTTTATTTTGCTTTTTAAACTTTTGAAGGTCTCTAAAAACTGACAAAAATGAAGTTCAACTCTGTTTTTTCTTAACTTTGGGCAGCCAGATTATGTATAGATTGTGTGAGTATTGTGGTCTGTCCCTGTAACAATAACACTCTGAAACCTAATCTGAAGCAAAGATAACATGATAAGTGCATGGAAATATTTATTTTTCTGTTTTAGCTCCATGGCACAGTTATGGGGCAACTTTGCTGCTGTATTGGGTCAGCAGTGAAGCACGCAATGTAGCTCAGCAACCCTACAGAAGACTCAGCTCAACCTCAACATCTTTTAATCCATCTGCTCCCTTACCTCTTGCTGAATTCCTTGCTTGCTTGCTGGGCTATAGGCACCACACATCTTGAAGAAAATCTCAGAAATGTTCTCTCTGGACTACTGGAGATATTCTAACTTCTCATTCCTGATATTGAGACTGTTACCTTTTGGATCCTTTATGGCTTCATGTACATTTCAAAGAAGTTTATTTTGCCAGTGACTTTGTTTTAACACAGTCAGTTTGGCCACTGGCCACATGGGGCAAAAGCACATAGTGGTATCAATCCTGTACTTTATGGTTCATTATTATTTATGGTTTCTAGAAATTTTCCATTTAAGTTTTCAGGCAAGCTTTGCACAGTCAGCCTTGCTAAACTTTTGACCCTGTGATGAAGAAATAAAGTATTTTAACTCAAGAAAGTAGAACACTGAGCTCCTCCTCTGAAACATTACTTCTGATGGTTAGGATTCTTAATTTTTTCCTTAATACTTTCTAATTATTTTTGTTATTGTTGTTGTTTTTGTTTGCTCAATTGTTTGTTTGTTTCCCCCATTTGGAAAATGTGGGAAATTTCCCCTTGGAAATGCAAGTTATTATTGATTACCAGTTATTACTGATGATGTCTTCCATAAATAACCATAGACTTTGCTTTGGGTACAAGACACTTTTTTTTTTTTTTTTTTGGTCTCTTGATTCTTGCTTTGCTTGGCTTAAGTGAGATGCAACACTCCTACTAACTGATAAGGAGAAAAAGAAGGGAAAAGAAAGGTTTCCCTCCATGTCTCTTCTCTTTGCTGTACATTTTCTTTCTCACTGAGCATTTTTGAACAGTTCAAGCTGTTGAAAGAGACTGGCCATGCCACGAAGCACTGTTTCTTGTTTACTGTTGCCAGTTTTAGCAATTGCCTATGTCTTTTCCTAGGATTTTCTTTGACGGATGCAATGGTTTTAATTTAAGTATCTCCAATGTTAACTGACTGACTGCCAACAACTCTTTTTACTTCTCTCTGTATATGCTGTCCTATGCCCTGAATTGAGTTTCTTTATACTATGGTCCTTGGGCAATTATAGAAATTAAGAATCTGAAAATGTCCTTTGAGGTTGTTCTGCACATTTCCTTGTCAATGTGGATATAGGATATTCTATAGTGTTTCCTATATTTTCTCTGTGGTATCAACTATATTGTTTAGTATTTCCATTTCTTTAGTTTTTCTGTATCCCTTCCTCTAAGTCCCAAACACTAAGGTAGTGCACCTTTCAACCTTTTTCATTGGTCTACTACTGTTAGTAAAATACAAACCACCAATAAAAACCTACTGCACCTCTTTGACTTTTTCTCTTGTGAAGACACCCCATGATTTTTTCCTTAATCCATTTTAGGACAGCATGTATCTGACTACAGAAATTCACTCTGTGCTTTATGTTTATGCAATTCAAAGATGTGTAAATATCTATTTGTCCTTCTAGCTTTGTCAAATGTTTGTCCTCAGCTTTTTCAATTTTGTCTTTGCAAAGCAAGTTTTCCAGGCCTTATGTCATTTTATATTGGGGTAATTGTTTTTTTTTGATTTTTTTTTTTTAGGCTTTTTTCTTTTTTTTTTTCTCAGAAGTTGCAGTCTGTCAGTATTAGAGCTGATTGGGAATTTTTGAATAAAAAGCTTCTTTTTTTTTTTTTTAATTGAAAAAATGATTTTTGTAAAATTGGAGTCAGTTCTCTTGGGGAAGGTATTTGCTTCGCTCTTCCCCCCAGCCAGCCAGTAGCCCCTCACTTGGTTGAAATGCTGTGTTGAAAGTCACAGAACAGTGGAAGATCCTGGGAGATATAAATTGGCCAAGGCTTCCTTCTTCAGATAAAGAAAAGCAAGCTTTATGTATAGTGTCAGGTCAGGAAGAAAGGGACAAATATCAAACTAAGATGAATTTGAGTGGTATTGGTTGCTTTTCCCAAAGGCAGTGTTACAGAGTAATTGTGATCCAGGCAGCTGTAGGTGTTCTGTAGTTTCAAACTCAGAAATGTGAACGGCTTCTCTCTGCTGCAGGTCAGCAGCAGGTTTAGTCATTACTATTATTACTGATTTCCCAGAGAGATGCGCTTAATTAAGCTGGCTGCTACCATCACATGAATTTTAAGGCAAACTGCTAATGTGGGCTGTTTATTTCATGCACAATTGAACACACTGCCAATGCTGCCTATAATAATACAAAAATGTTGTTATGATTATTAAGAGTGTGTGCTAAAAGACTGAAGACATTTTGTCACTTGGCATCCGTAAGGTTTAAAATATGTTGGCTGGGGTTTAGCTTTAATAAGGCCTTAAAAAAAATAAAAATGAATCATTGTTACTAGATTTTCTCACCACTCCTAGCAGAGCAACTGGGCAATTGTTTTAGCTGGCTCTAGCACCCGTCTCCAGGCACTCTGTTTTCTGTATTTCTCTGCTTTTGACTGTATTGAGTTGACATATATATTTACTGCAATACATAGTAAGCTGGGGCAAATCAGAGGAAGAAGAAAGCTGGTGGATGGAAAAATCAAAGCCTTAGGATTAGCAATAACAAATTCTCAATTATACTGCACTGTGTTTCTTCAGAAATCCCTTTGCATACACAAGGCTCCTTGTGTGAGCTCATTATCTGCTGGTTTGTAGAAATGTATTTCACCATTGCTCAGCCAACACTGATGTATTATTTATTATTCATCTGATACTAGAACAGGCTTTAAGCTGTGTAATGCTTTCTTTACCATTTCATTGTTTATTTGTTTTAATGAAAATCCATGAGCCAGAGTCTGAAGGCAGACCTGCTTGGCAGGAAAGGCTCAACCCGCCCTCTATCCTCCTGCCCCTCTCCTTCCCCCCTAAAAAAAACCCGTAAACACTTCATACTTTCAATGTGCTAAATTTTTAACTGGAAATTATTTAAATTACAGTATTATTTATTCTGCTTTTCCTGATATTCATGTAGAAAGATATTGGAGCACTTACCACTTTGCAAAAACAACCGCTTTTTAATGTCTTGGTGGTAACACAAAACTAGGCATTATGAAAATTTTAGTGTATCACTGTTCGGATTCACTTCAGAAAGTATATGTATACAATCACAGCTAGAATTGTTAATGAATTATCAATTTTGAAACAAAGTATTATCTCTGAAAGCAATGCTTCTGAGCAGGGCTCAAAAAAGAGCCAATTGACTATGTTCCTGTATGTGTTTGGATCTATGAGAGCCAGTTTGAGCCTTAGAAACCAAAGCAGGGAATACCATAAAGTTAAAGCTAGTTCTCTAACTCATTCTAGTGAGACCTAGAATGGCATTTTTTAGTCCCATTCTATATTCATCCAGTAAAAAAAATGTAGGAAGAGTTGAACATCTAGATCACCTATTTCCCCATGGTATACCTAAGAAAATCTAACCTATTACCTTCGTACAGGAAAAGAGAAGAAGCAACAACTAAGAAAAGACCAGAATGGGAAGAAGATATAGGTACTCCAAAAGACCAGAATGGGAAGAAGATTCTTCAGAAAGAAAGGTCCATAATTAATGAAGTATAGTGTGGTACAAAGCTAAAGCAAAGGTATGATACCATAAAACAAAACAATACAATGCAATAAAAAACAACAACTACAAAAAACACCACCACAGGACTGTGGCAGTTAAGCAGTTAAACTAAAGGAAGGAGAAAGGATCAGGCCACCCAAGTGGCCCCTTTCTATGAACACAGTCCTTGAATCCATCTTTTGGTGCCAGCTGGGCCAGACTGTACCTCTCCACCCAGACCCAGGCAGAGCCAAGCAGGTTTCCTACATAAGAGATTGTGCACCATGAGCAGCAGCATAGCCAGGTAAAATTGGACTCCTTTCCATCTGGGGCTCTCATGGAAAATTGAATGACCACTTTCATTTTCCTGTTCTTGTGCAGTTTGACTGACTGGGCTCACAGTTGGGACCGACGAGATTATTTCTGTGTAAGCAGCTGAAGTATCCAAGCTTGGCCTATATTCAGCTCCAATTGTTTAAAATCAAATATTGAGAGAAATCAGCAGGAGAATGGAAAAATCATGCTGTATAAGTTAGAATATGTTCCCCCTCTGTGAAGTAAAGGCTAATGATAATAGGCTTGCACATTGGTAAAAACAATAGGGTTTATTTACAGTGTGTTAAGTTTCTGTTTTTGTAACGCTAAAGTGTATACAGGCGTGTAAGTGTGGTGAAATTACATGAGCCAGGCCAGTCCTTGATAGGCATGAGAATTGTGCCAAAATGCTTCAATATGACAACTGGAAAATGTAAAGGACAAGACTGAACTTAGAGAGAAATAAACAATGGGTGAAGCTGCACTGAGTGTGTGCTCTGTGAAACAAAAGCAGCTTGTGTGGGAACTCCCATGTAAATATTCATATTAGGTCAAATTCCACGCACTTTGTTATAGCAAAAAAAAAAAAAAAACATATCCCATTAAGGATGTAAATGAAAGGTAATGAATGGTAAATGAAAAGTAATAATAATGATAATTAATTATAAAGCGTGCTGAGGCTGACTACGTATTCTTAGGACAACCTTCTTTGTGTCTGTATTTCTACTAGCCAGTAAACTGCCCAGAGAGGTTGTGGAGATCTTCAAAAGCCATCTAGACATGGTCCTGGGCAACCTGTTCTAGGTGTCCGTGCTCGAGCAGGGGAGTTGAGCCAGATGGCCTCCAGAGGTCCTGCCCTAACTCAACCATTCTGTAATTCTGTGATTTTGTGAAACCAGATTAGGGATTGTTCCCTGGCCCTGAGGCCAGAGCAGAGCATGACTTAAACCCAGGGAGCTAAACATTTTTTACTAAAATAGGCCGGCTGGCTCTGGGGCACCTGTTGGGACTGATCCTGAAGCCCTGAGCCACCACCAAGCATGGGTCTGGATGACTGGTCTTGACTGTGCCCATGCTGCCAGTTTTGTAGTATGGACAACGGCACATAAGGGCTTGTGGTTCTGGCATCGTCCCTTGCTTCTGGAGCTGTAGCTCCCATCTTTTGCCACCTGGCCAGAGGGAGAAGCTTTAGGTAATCTTGGACCATGCTGACCATTTTATTTGAATGTGTATTGTCTGGTATGCACTGAAGCCAAACCAGCATCTCCTGTACAGAACTTCAACAAAGCACTTATGTATTCTTTTCCAAAAGGATCATTGGGTCTTTTCAAATACTATTCTCTCAACAAGAAGAATGGAAAGACTGCAAAAGACTGCAGTACAGGAGACAATATGAAGTCACCACTACAGCTTACTGAAAATGATTTTTGAGGAAATATTAGGTTATTGAGGAAAAAGTGCTGGTTGTCATCCCCCTGCAAAACAAACAAACACTCACAAACAAAACAAAACAAAAAAAGGCTAATTTTTCTTGGGTCTTTGTACCCAAGGGGAAGTATACTGAGTTAGACTCTGACCCTTGCTATGAACTCCTCAGTTGTTTGTTCCTTTTTTTTTTTTTTTCTCAGTGATTCTATGATACAAAATGCATAAGTAAATTCCTCATCTGGGACCAGAAATCCTTAAACTGGAGTCTGTATTGATAGCTAGTTTACAAAGTCAGGCTGTGCCTTTCTTAGCCTTGGTCTCTCACTTCCCCATAAAGATGAAGCTTCAATGAGAAATGGAAACAGTCTGATCTTAGCTCAGCCTTGTCTGCCTCTTGGGATGTGGGAGAAATGACATTGTTTCCTCAGGCTAAGGGGAGCCTCAAAACAGTTTCCAGATCTCTGCATGAATGCTGTACTTATGAAATTATTTCACAAAGGTGGAGAGCGGCAGAAGTATACTCATCATGAGGGGCAGTAGGATTGAAAAGTCTGAGTGAATTAATGAGAAATCCAAATCAAGACATCCTGGGCTCTGAAGTGGCATTTGTGAGTCTCTGCTCAGCTGCTGAAGGAGCTCTGTGGTCAAAGCAGAGAAATCGATTGCTTTTAGGTACTGCCAAGGCTGAGGAGATGTCTGAGAGCAGCTACTCAAAATTTCTCTCCAAGGCTAAGGCTCCTAGTTCTTTTCTTCACGTCAAATTCAGGAGAACAATCAATCTCCCAATTTTTATTTTATTTATTTTTCCTTGTTATATTCTGTCCTCCAAAAAGAATTGTTCCTAACACCTGAAAAACAATGTGTTTTTTTTGTTGTTGTTGTTGTGTGGTTTTTTTTTCCAATAACTTGAGGAAAATAAAGACACCTAAATGTGTCCTGCAGGTATATTGGAGGTATTCCCAAGGTTCATCATGGCCACGAATACAGCAAATTGCCAGCACAGAATACCTTAGGTGAAATTGTCACTCTGTTTATCATTTTATAATGCGTGACAGGACTGCTGTTGCACCAAACCCTGCAAATTTTTCTTTGCAACCCCTGAAGGTCTCTGCAGTGCAGTCATTGCAGCACGTAACCCAATGGTATCTTCCTCCGGGTGCAGGAGGGCACAGCCCTGACATGCACTGGGATACCTTGCTGTCTGACTGGCTTAGGAAGCCTTTCCCCAGGGTATGAGATGTTGTTTTGTCTGTGAGACATGCTTCTCCTCCTAGAAGCAAGTGCCTACAGCCAAGCATCTTGTCTCCTCAGCAGCCAGGCAGGAGAGGTGGAAAGCATGACATCTGCAGGACCACCTGGTCACGTGATCTCTCTCTAAAGCTCACAAGTCCAGCAAACTGAAAAGAAGGCACTGGGCTGTTAAACAGGCACCAGGGTGGGCATTCAACTTCATGATCAGTGATTACTGTGTAGGTGCATACCTGGCGTAACTGTGTAAGTCCTGACCGCCACCCCCAGATCCAAGCCTCCCTCTAGCCACTGGTTTGGTCCAGTGGGCAGATCACTGGCCTAGGACCCATGAGGTGTGAGCAGACCTTGACTGTGCCATGACACCCAGCACCTTGAAGCAGGAGGCTGGGCTGCTTTGTAGAGCTATTTCCCCTCCTAGCCACCTGGGTCAGTTTGGGCTGCAGCCTCTTTCAGTGTCATCCACCCAACGTGGGTGAGGCCAGCCTTGGCCACTGACACTGAATATTAGTGTAAAAGAAAATGTTGAAAATGACCCTAATTTTATATATGACCAACAAACGTTGATAAATAGGCCTTATGAAAACAGATATATTTAAAAGGTTTCTGCAGATTTTTGAAAGAGTCAGTATATTTCAAGAGAAATGGGGACAAATTGTTTAATGTGTTTTTTATCCACAGTTTAAATGGAGGTTTCAGAAAAATGAAAGGGACACCTTTAAATGAGTGCTAGCCATTTTCTACAGATCTCTGGATATGTCTGCTTTGGAAAATAGTAATAATTATTTTTCTATGATTTCTTTCTCAAGTGGTTTTGTTATTTAAACAGATGCTTTCATTTGTAGAATGGAAACCTTTTTTATTTTCAATAAAATGCCAGGCTTTAGTGAAGAGAAAATGCAAATCTAAAATCACTCATCTTCTCTTTCTTGCAGACACAAAAATCTTTTGTTCCTAAACAGAAATTATGCGTGGGAGAAAAAAATCCCAACCCCATGACTTGAAAGAAAATATAGCAATACTTATCAAGCTCTCTCTCTCTTTCCTCTAGTATTTAGAAGGTTCAATTATATTTTCTTGTTGGCATTACAGTTCTTAATTATGCAGTTGTCTGTTTATTTTGAATAACTGAAAGACTGTGCCAGAAAAAGGAGCAGAGAGGGGAAACAGAGAGAGGGAGAGAGAAGGAAAAGATAGAATCTCATTACCTTTTGCAAACTGCTAATCATTGTAAATGGCCACAGAGGCCAGAGGAGATTGCAGAAAATTACTATCAAGCATGAAGGAATAAAAATACCCTAGACTATATTACAAAATAAATAAATAAATAAATAGAATCTTCTTGGTACTAAAGCAACTAGACTGGAAAGAGTAATGGAAATGAAGCACAGTAAGGGGTCCCGGCAAGTTCTGTAAACAAATAAATAAATAAATTGAGGTAGGAAATAGAGAAAGATAGATTTTACCATTTTGTGCTGGATATGTAGGCAGAACCCATCTCGATATCAGAGAGTGCTCTTAATCTTTTATTAGCAGGGCTCTGTGAAGCCTTGTTATTACTTGTTTTTACTGTCACCTTCTCGTCTCTTTGCTGCCTTCTTTTGCTGGCTGTGAGCTGAAGTGGGGAGAGCAGCTCTGCTTTCCAAACAAAAGAGTGATGGGTGTCTCTGCTGAGTCAAAAGGGTGGAAGGCACACACACAGCCTTCTTGGAGAGGGCTGTAGCGATTTCCAACTCTGGTTTTAACCTCTGGTTCAAACTACTAGCCTACAGCCATGCTCTCGAGGATGGATCGATGTCAGGGATAACAAAAGAGGCTTGGGCGGATGCAGATAGAAAGCTCCGGGCACTGGAACTAATATCAAGGTAGCAGCCTTTGCAGGCCCTGCTTCATGAATTCTTTACAGTGCTGGCTCTGGTGGTCCCCAAGCCTCTTAGGGTTTTTATTACTTACTTGGAAACCCAGGCTAAAACAGTGAAGCTACCAGATGAATTCTGTGCTAAATATTAGCACTGTAGCTAAGGAAGCCTTCCCTCTCAGAAATTACCTCTATCAGTATTAAAGAAGTCTTTGGATGGGAGTATTGCTCCTAGAGTTCAAAAGAGAGACCTGCTGAATCAGAAGACTGTAATTTAACATCTTATATTTCATAAGAAGAAAAAAAAAAAAAAAGAACTACCTCTGCAAAGCAAAAGAAAAACGAACTTCATTTTGCTAAAGAACAATTTAGAAAAAGAGGGTCAGATTGCTGAAAAAAAATGTGTCCTGTGGTTGGGGATTCTTTTCCTGGCTGTGTTTTTGTCTTTTTGTACTTAGAGTTAACATGCTCAGTAATTTCTTTTGTTTGGATTCTGTTCTTGAAAAGGCTAAACTGATATAAAATCATGCAAACAATTCCTGATGTCCTTAAATACACAGAATAAATGTTTATATTAAAAAATCTGAAAATATACATTAACATTTTAGGTTAATGTTCAGCTAAGTTTCCAAAAGGAGTTCCTACAGTTTCACATCCAAACTCTTGTATGTACAGATTTTTTTTGTGCATACAAAAACTAGAAATACCCAGGCACTTAGGTGCAGTAGCAGGAGATTTTTCTTTTTTCTTTTCCTTTTTTCTTTTTTCTTTTTTCTTTTTTCTTTTTTCTTTTTTCTTTTTTCTTTTTTCTTTTTTCTTTTTTCTTTTTTCTTTTTTCTTTTTTCTTTTTTCTTTTTTCTTTTTTCTTTTTTTCTTTTCTTTTTCTTTTTTCTTTTTTCTTTTTTCTTTTTTTTCTTTTTTCTTTTTTCTTTTTTCTTTTTTCTTTTTTCTTTTTTCTTTTTCCTTTTTTCTTTTTTCTTTTTTTTTTCTTTTTTCTTTTTTCTTTTTTCTTTTTCTTTTTTCTTTTCTCTTTTTTCTTTTTCTTTTTCTGTTTTCTGTTTTTTGTTTTCTGTTTTCTTTTTCTTTTTTCTTTTTTTGTTTTTCCTTTCTTTTTTCTTCTTTCTTTTTTCTTTCTTCTTTCTTTTTTCTTTTTTTTCTTTCTTTTTTTTCTTTTCTCTTTTTTCTTTTCTCTTTTTTTTCTTTTTTCTTTTTTTTTTGTTTATGTTCTGAATTTATTTGATCAGTTTTCTTTTTTAAGAAATTTCTTTAGTCAAAACCAGTGTTACCTGTTTTGACACAAAATTTCAGCCACACTAACATATAACATGGACTCGGCTTACTTAAGGCATCAGTGGGTTACATAAGAATTTTTGCTCAGACTCTCTTTAGTGTTTGTACTATCCTCATGATGGTGTCAAACCATGTAGATTCTGGATAATTCTCTGTCCTCAATAATGGATGTGCAAAACATGATGTCAAAAAGCCAAGTTTCTTTATTTACTTCCTCCTTTCATCCAATGGAAGCACCCTTAATACTGCAGCCTCTCATGGTGGCTGGGACTGGTGTAAGGAGCCTGGGATAGATGTGTGAATGCTACCTTGTGGGTAGATGTGATAATCTTCTGGGCTGTCCTTTTGAATTTCTTTTCCCTATATTCTGTGCAGTGCTGAGCACTTCCCACTGGTGCTGGTGTCACACTGAATCTAGCCGTGTTCAGCTGCTCATCACAATGAAGCTTCTTCAGTGAGAACATAAAAAAAGGATGCTTACTGATGACACATACGAGGCTCATGCTTTCCATGGCAAGCTAAAGTTAACACACCTGATATATGTATTTTATGTTATCGTTTTATGCAATACAATCTGCTGACTTATGTTTTAGCAGCTACATGTTCCTGGAAGCAGGACCCATTTCCAACACCAGCGTCAGGATCTTGACCAATTTTCTTGTGAGAACTAAATTCTCTTGTGAGGCCATTGCGGCCAGTGAGAAATGCATTGTGTGAACAATTTATTCTATATCAGCTGGTTTAGCATAATGCTAGTTATTATTTTGAAGGGTCTTGGGAAAGGGTGAAGAGATTTACATGGAAAACTTATTAATAAAGAGTAAGGGAAGAAAAAAAATTAAAATTTGTTCTAATTCTCAAGTTTCTGCTTATGGGAAAAAAGCATATGGTGTAGAGAGATGGACAAGTGAGTTTATGTTACTTTTGATATCGGAGGCCAGTGGTTCATTCATTATTCCTTTAGGAGACAGGTGATATATTCTTATAATGGGAAGAAATTGAAAGTGAGAGGTTTCTGGGGAAAGCCTTGTTTATCAAGCTGGGTTCTGCACTTTCCTTTGGGAACTGTTGGATCTGCGTTGCCATTGTGGGACTTGGGATAAGTGCTTCCGTATACATTGACTTAATGAAAACCAGAAGAGATTCAGTCCTCAAGTGATGGTCAGCTTTAGGTCAAGTTTAACAAATGCCAGATCTGACACTTTCATTTGGCTGATTTGGCTCTTTCTTAACCCAAATCTACTAGTTGTTCTGCTTAACAGAACATCAGAAAGCTCCTTGGACCCAGATCAATAGCATACTTAGCTGACCCTGTAGTGCATTTTCTAACCTGCATCTCTTATATTTCCTTTTGCTTTTACTTTCTCATCCTGTTGTTCCTATTACATTCTGTGGTTCATTTCAGAAATGTGTCTGAAATGGAGCACAATTTACCAGTCCCCAAAAGAGTAAGGAAATGGAAAAAGTGCTACCCCATTGCAATTTTCTAGTTGTTCAACACCGATTGCAGTTCTGTGGCCTGACATCCTCTTTCCTGTGAAAAATGGAAAAAAAAATTAGAATGTTTGTAGGTGTCACCAAGCCATCACAAAGGTACAATCTGCTGCTTCTTCTGACTCCTGCAATCTCTTCCTTCCTTCCTTCCTTCCTTCCTTCCTTCCTTCCTTCCTCCCTCCCTCCCTCCCTCCCTCCCTCCCTCCCTCCCTCCCTCCCTCCCTCCCTTCTTTTTCTCTTTGTGGCTGACTTAACAGCTGTTAGTTTCTTGTTTTTTGTTGGTGTGGATTCACTTTTACATCTTGAAATGCCTCCTGCTTCTGTTCTCATGTACCCTGTACACAGGTTGTTACGTGCTAAGCACAGCGCACCAACCAATGTGACATGGCAAAAGTCAGCAAGTAGATCTAGGCAAAATACCCTGCTCTTCTTACCAGAAGAATGTCAAGTAACTACAGCCCCACTGACAATGATGTGCAGGTTGTTTTCCAGTGTGCTGGAGTTTTCTTAAAGCAGCGCTATGACTTTGTTTTGGAGAGGTAAGACCCATGTCCTATGCAGTTGACCATCTCAGAGTCACCACGCATATTTAAATGGTGATATATTAAGATGCAGATGATAACATGAGCACTGAATAGTTCAAATTTAGTTTTTATTTTAATCATCACACAGCTCATTACAGATCACCCTGGATACGGCTGATGTTTTCCATGAACTAGTTATTTAACAGTAATCTTTCTTTATTTTACATATCTCAACTTTCAAGACATTTTTCTAAAAATCTGTTTCCCAAGAGAAGTCCTGCTGAAGAGATGTGCAGCCTTGCCAAAGATCTGCTTTATGTAAATCTCAAACTAACAAATCAGCCTCAATATTTCAGATCTGATACCTACTTACCTTAAAAATATAAAAATAAAAAAAAAGTTGGCCTTCAGGAAGTTTACATTCTGACATGGTGCAGAGTACTACAAAGTAGTGTGACTTTCCCTTAACCCTTCCAAAAAGTCACTCTTTTCCTTCCAGATTGGAAGCTTTCCACCAGTAGTAGTAATGTGGGCTGAGTATGTTTGTGTTAGACCATGCAAGAGTAGAATAGAAATATTATGATAGCAGAAGCAGAGTGGTGTGTTTCTTGGCACAGATACCCAGAGATATATTTAAAGAGCTTAGGCTCAGATGCCTGTTCTATATTTTGGGAGACAGTGCCCACAACGTGTATATAGGGGTGACCTGTCACAGTGCTGTCAGGTTGCTTGCAGCGGTATCACTAGATACAGCGTGATAGCACAAGATACAGCGAGGCTTGGTTGTGCTGAGCCAGTGAAGCACCGAGGTTTGCACACAATTAAGTTACTGTGCTCTCTGTGCTGATGCCTTATGACATCTCTTCCACACAGGAATTTATAACTGAACTTGCATCACCAACTGGAAAACTAAGTCTTTTTCATTATATCTCTCTCCAAGAAGGTCCCCTGAATGCACCCTAGTCTGAGCCTTATGCCTTCCTTGTTACTTCCCCCTTTAATTTCTTACCCAGCCACATTTGTAGACAGTGCTAGTCTTGACAAGACTGAGTAAACTTGGCTCTCTGCATTGTGAAGGTCAGTTCCTTTGGTTGTTTGGAGAAACTGAGCAATGCCCAAGCTCTCCCACTCTTTCTGGAACATAAAGAAAGGGAAACCATGGTCAGTGATCAAACTTTTTTCTGCCAAATTGCAGTTCAGATCAGCACCGTTAGTTTGCCAGGAGGTTCACACATGCCTTGCTGGGAAAAGAAAAGGCAAAATATGAACTTGTTCAATTTCCAAGACTCTTTGAGAATCCATTGAATAAGCTGTAAGAACTCCAGTAAATCCTAATTGCTGTTTCATCTAATTATTCTGATAAACAATGGAGAATGCAAAGTCCAATGGCAACAAAAGATATGGACATATCCCAGAAAGATGAAGTGAAACATGGATAAAATAATGTAGTCATTAAACAATATAACATTAACCTACTATATTTAGATATTTTTTTTTTCAGCAGCTAGCCAGAGACAAAATGTGTTCTTGATAGACCAAATCCAAGGCTTAAAAATGAGATGGACTTTACAGAAAAGGTTTTGTTCAAGTGAGATTAGGAAGGTTAGATGTTGTTGTCATTGTTGTTTTGTTCTCCCTAATGGTGTTTTAGGTAACTAGCATCTAGACTACTCTTTGGAAAACAGCTTATGAAAATAGCTGAACTGGTGATTAGAGAGTTCACATACGTCAGTCAAACTCTACTGAACCTTCATCCTGACAGCTTCACTAGAGAAATGAACTACTGGCACTTCTATAAAAAGATAAAGCCATTTTCTTTGAGTGTTGATATTACCTGTTAGTATTCTGCTCCGAATTAAAAACAATTTACATCAGCCCAGATTTCAGTAGTGCCGTCTTTCTAAGAGTGTTTCTTCCATGCAAAGTGTTTATTTTTAAACACTGATTTTAAGTCAGTCTTGAGATTTTGTGGTGTGTCAAGGTGACTTTTAAGATTATGTGTTGGTTTCTCAGGGAGCTGCATAATGCCCAGTGGAGTTATACCAATAGTTTGTAAAGCAAGTTTTGTATGAAGAATGATTGTACCTATGCAACCCCAGGTGTGATGTGTGCTGCAGTATGATGTGACTCAGAAAAGTGGAGCATTACAGATTTTCTTCCCCCACTTTGGTCTTCTTCGCCTGTTTGCTTTATGCCTCTTTTGTACTATAGGACTTTATTCCTATTCTCTTTCATTTGGCTTCACTAGTCTGGCAATCAGACAGAGAATATCAGAGCCAATCTAAATCAAGAAGGCCAGATTGGAGATATAGAGTAAAACTAGTCTGGGACCAAAACAGGGTAGAGGGCAAAGGGAACCCAGCTTTTCTGAGCTTGATGAAAAACACAATTTGGAAGCTTCTGTCCTTTTGCACCTAAGTGATGAGACAAAATCTTCCGGGGGGAAATTAAATTATAATACCAGGTTTTTGTTTTTGTAATCTGTAATATTTTGATATATGTCTTCTTCCTGTTATGGTAAAACAGAATGATTATTGCTCCTTTATGAAATTCAGACTTACAATCCCAGGTATGTTTATGGCCCAAATGAAGCAGGTTGGTATGTAATGCCATATTATACTGTAAGCATAGCAGAAAAAAATATGATACAAGACTGATACTATCTCCATCAGCATAGTAGAAGTGTCGGTGAGCAATGATGTTCTGAAATAAGGGTGAGTATTCTTCTTTGGAAACACAGTGCAGCAGCAAGGTCTGTACTGAAAAGTGAATAGCGCATCAAAGACATGGATCAGTCTCACAATAAAAGTTGTGCTCATATAAATTTGTGTGAGATGAGTGACTCAAGCTTGTTGGATTTTCTGTTTTTTATTTGAAACTTTTCCTTTACTTTTGTACTCAAGAAATCCCAGGGGGTGTTCAGGAATACAGGTGTACAATATACCATTGAGACACAGTGTACGAAATGTTCATTTATAATTTCTTTCCATAATCTGGCATGATAAAAAGAAATCACATTTATGTGTGACAATCTTGTCTTGATCCATCGTTTACCACACAATCACATCTGAACAGAACCAAAATTTGCAAAGGACCCTTCAATACTCCTAAAGGAGAGTTACAGAGATGGCAGAACATGTAAGGGAAGTCACTGATATTCTTTTAGAAAAATATCATTTTAGCTACCATGTCACGGTTCTCAATGGCTACAACTCACCCTCTACATGGGGTATAGCAGGGTAAACTAATATTCATCTGTTAGTTACATCTCATTTATAGATTCAAACAGGTTCCAAATTAGCTATAAGCTAAATATGTGCTTGCCCTTTCCTGTTTGTGAAACACACTACACATTTAATTAAACGTGTCCTATGGTTTTACAATGATAGAAATTTTACCATAGATGGATAGTTAGATAAATGAATTGATTTAGAAACAGTTATGGAATAGATCTGGATTTAGCAAACAGATATTTTGAAGGCAGATAATGCCCCACGTTCATTAAAACAAAGAAAATTTAAATTATTTTGAACATTAGAAGCAAGCCAGGTGTTCAGACAGTACCCATAAAAAGCCAAATCACATAATAATTCAGTAGGGTAGGTCTTAAACCCAGCTATGATAGATGTACTCTGGGGACAAAGAGACAACTTCCAGCCCTTATAAATTGTTAAACATCAGTAAGATTAGCAAAATTAGGCAAACAAAAATAATATGAGCCATTTCTTTTCCTTCCATTTGATAAAAAAGCAATAAAAACCTAGGAAATTAACCTCAGTTTCATAGCTACTGATGAACTGTTGTTTTTTATTAAATGTTCTTCTAATTTCTTTCTGCTCAGTTAATCATTTAAACTAGATACAGCTGGTAATAGAGTTTAGCCAGTTCATGAAAAGATAATCTGATAATGTACACTTCACCATGTCAGTTTAGCTCAAATACGTGTCTACCCAATATGATAGTGACCTTCCATGCTGTATTTCTGCCTGGGTATAATTTAGAACTAGAATAGTATCATAGACTCATCTCTGAGCATATCCAAAGACTGATTTCTCTGAATTCACCCAGTACAATCCCCTTTGACAATCTACAAGTTTATCAGTAGAGCTACACATTGGTGAGATTTGCCCATATCAGTTTATCTTTTTTTTTTTTTTATGCATGCCAAAAGAAATACCTTTCTGAAGCATCGTTTTCATAGATAAGGTTAATACTAATTTAATTCCCTTTAACAGTAATCTAAATTAAATGTCTTCAAATAAATGAAGAATAAAAGAGGCTTGTTATGAAATCCAGTCACATTCCTGCTGATTCAGCTGTACAGTTTTATCAAATGATGGGTAGTTAGCAGTATTGCTTTTGTTTTGTCCATACTGTTAGTCTGGGGAGAAAGTCACTTTCCTTAACTTGGCTGAATTATTGGAGCAACCAGCAAATGTTTGAACTAAAATACCCAGTATCCACAATATGGATATCTGGATATGTCTATGTAGATGTAGCTGTAGATCTATATAACTATAGATATATATCTAGCTATAGAGATATACCTGTAAATATCTATATCAGTCTAAGTATCTCTCTCTATATAGATATGGATATCCAGTTCTCTCTATATTCTCCCACCAGGCTAGATATCCAGATATCTGTTTATATCTGTATCAGTATCTAGATTGATGTTGATACCTAGACTATCTAACTATATCTAGATATCTTTATCTATCTATCTATCTATTTATAGACAGGTATTAGATATCTATATAAATCTAGATAGCTATATGTCTAGGTCAAGATCTAGATATTTGGACTTCTGCATCTGTATCTAAATTCTGTCTTTGTAGATATAGCTACAACTACTCAGATATCTCACACCATCTGTCTGTCTTTCAGAAAGTGGTACCTCTCTCCATCATGGAGGAGTGGGTGGTGTCAGGAAGCTCCTTAGGTACTGATAATCTGTAGAAGTGTGGCAGGAAATGGATTTCTTTGGTTCTCTCTGAATCTGGATTCAGAGCCATGGCTTTGTTCATTGGACCAGGAGAAGGATCAGGATCTCCAACAACTTCACTTAGAAAATAAAATAATTAATGATGTGAAAAGGCTTAAATTTACTGCTTTCTGATCCCTTGCTTGTCATCAGTTACTGCGATGACTTTCAATAAGGAAGGTAAGTCAGGTGAAAGTCAGATCCCTTTCCCAGGAAATCCAGTTCCTAGGAAACAAGAGTCCCCAGTGGCGGGATGCCCAGTGTGCTGTGGAGCTTCCAGTGAATATGATATGGGCTAACCAAGAGATCAATCAACTTTAGAAAGCAAACAAGCGAAGTGGAAACAATTATCTTGAAGCAGTGTTTTAAGTGTGGTATGTTTCATGAAAGGGGCACAAAGCTGAAGGTAAAAATGAAGATCAGGAGTCCATGCTCTCATTCAAATCTTATCTCAGCCTCTGACTGAGCACTTTTCATTGCAGTTTCTCTTTCTCTCTCTCTTTCCCTCTCAGCAGCTTATCCCAGTAATTAGCACGAAGCCTATGGGACTGCAGACACTATTTGTTGGATTCTGAATAACAGCTGATAACTGTAATGTGCCAGTCTAATAATCATATGAGATCTACTTCAGGGACTTTTAAATAGCATCTCAGGACTGTGCAGCATCAGGTTATTAAACCTGAACAAAACAAAACAAAACAAAAAAAACCACAACTGATTGAGTCAGACTATAGAAAGTAGATATTTTTCCATTCTTCATGCATGCACATAGAACCATCGTCCACACTAACCGGAGTTGTGCATGTAGATATGACTTCAGAAGTGACTGCTTGCTGTATGGCTCTGTTAAGTTATTTATAATGCTGGAAAATGGAAATCCTTGAAACTTTCACTGACAGACTATAGTTTTCACTCTCCTTAAACCAAATGCCTCAAAGCAGTGAATTATTTATTTAGTATGGATTTGTCAAAGAAATGGTGGGCTTCAGAACATTGAAGGGACAGAGTTGCCATGTAGAAACAGAATAATGTTTAAAGAATTATTGGTGCAAAACAACCCTAAAGCATATCTAGCCTAATATACACATCTGGCTTAGCAAATGTACACACAGATACAATTATAATGAGTTCTGCACATTTTCCAGATATACACTCTCTCCTCCCTCCCTTCTCTAACTTGCTTGAGTGGCCTCTTCTCAGTGTTGAAAAATACCCGATCAATGTAACCCTAACTCTGGCTTTCTAGCTGAAACCCTCAGGCCTCAGACAGCAGCTTCCCTGTCTCTTCTGAATACAGTTTCATCTTGTCATTACAGAACTGCAGTGCTTTTCTCTTATTGTTCTTGTCCTCCAGTGTTGTGAAGAATAATGGTAAAAATGCCAGATGCTTCTGATGGGAATGCAAACAGTCCTTTGAGCCTGCTCTCTTCCAAGTTTTAATGGCTCCAACCCATAAATAACATATATAAAATAGATAGTATTTTTTATTGAAAGTTGCTCCATTGCAAGACACATCTGTCAGGCTGCAACTAGGGCAGGCTGTCATGGACAGCCACGTACAAAATAAGACATTTAGAAAGCCTATAAGGCAGAGAGCCCAGTCCCTCAGCCACAGGAAGCAATCCTGCACTTACACTCAAAGAAAAAAACACAACTTTGTTATCTCATTCTGTGTGCTGAAGTAATAGTATTTTAGATCCCCTGCTCACAGCCTTCCCCTGGAAAATGATGTTACTCAATAGAGCTGATAAAGAGAGAAAACAATACAAAGTTTTATTGTATTTTTATGATTTTTTGTTTTGTTGTTGTTGTTGTTTTTTGTCACTGAGCAGTTAAAGTAGGCTCCTTCTGAACCCCAACTGGCTGCTCTGTGTTCACATTCCTCTCCCACAATCCAAGTGACTTGGCTTTCCTTTCTAGTCCTTACCTCTTGAATTTATTAGGTCTGCTTTCTTTGAAAATCACTGTGGTTTGGTGTTGCTGAGCCACCAAAAATAGCATTGCCTGACTGGATGACCTTCAGTGGAGCTCACTGGCTGGTTACCAAGATAGAGCCTATTACCTTCCATGACTTGCATTGTGTGGGAAGTCAGAAACACTTTAAATTTTGAACTAGTCATAATGATGACTCAATTATTACTGTTTGGAGCAAAAAGTCGGTTTTGCAAGGCCATTCCTAAGGAGAAAAATTAAATTGTTTATTCTGTGAGTTCATTTGCATCCATTCCATATTCAGCTCAACTAAACATTTATTTTCATAGGTATATCATCAAATGAATGTTATTTTGAGTTCCCCTTTTGTCCAGCAAAATGTGGATTTCATAAAGAGACTGAAGAATAAACATTTTGAGATAAGTATCATTTGGATATTTTTGAGTCAAAATGAGCAAAAACCTTTGAAGGCATTTTGTGGGGCCCAGCTGTATTTTCTAATTGTTCACATGAAAGATTGTGTATGTGGGAGTTTTATGTTAAGAGTATTTACCGCATTAGATGACATTTAATATATTAAGTAACTGTATGTGATCCATGAAGTATTACTTAAAATATTCATATCTCTTTGGTAACCTCTTTTGTTGGTCAGTGCAAAATATTTTTCAACAAACTAATGTTTTCCTTAAGAATTTATCTAGCATTCTGCAGACATGGTACATGACATTTGTTAGTAAAAGAAGATACACATACTTGTAAGGCAAAATCTGGACAATCTGAGAAACGAGAAGTAAGAAAGTCTCCATTTCAGCCAATGTAAGTGTTGTGGTTTAACCCAGCAGTCAGCTAGGCACCACACAGCTGTTCACTCCCTTCCCCTCAATGGGATGTGGGAGAGAGCCAAAAAAGGTAAAAACGACTGTAATTTCAAGTTAAGATAACAACAGTTTAATAAGAAAGGAAAAAATAAAAATAAAAGCAAGGAAAATATTAAAAAAAATATGATGCACAATGCAATTGCTCACCATCAGCCAACCTATGCTCTGTCAGTGCCTGAGCAACGACAACCTTCTCAGCCAGCTCCCCTAGCTTTTATTGCTGAGCATGACACCATAGGGTATGGACTATCCCTTTGGTCAGTTTGGGCAACTGTCCTTGTTGTGTCCCCTCCCAGCTTCTTGTGCACCCCCAGCCTCCTTGTTGGCAGGGCAGCATGAAAAACTGGAAAGTCCTTGGCTCTGTGTAAGTACTGCTCTGCAACAACTAAAACATCAGTGTGTTGTCAGTATTATTTTCATCCTAAATCCAAAACACAGCACTATACCAGCTACTATGAAGAAAATTAACTCCATCCCGGCCAAAACCAGGACAGTTTCCATTCCCAATTCTATACCGTTTATGTCATATTCAGGTCCTATTCTTTCCAATACATCCTGTTTAATCACCACCACCCTTCCTGTCCTTTGATACATACACACAGCTGTAATTACCTTCCCTCTAAAATGTCCACTGAGTTCCTTTAGTCCATGATTTCAGGCTCCATCTATCATAATAGTTCTTCAGGACAGGAGCAACTGTGGGTGGTGTCGGAAAGTTGTATACTAAAGCCAGCTTTGGTTCCACCATCATTGCACTTGCCTGGGTCCTTACAAGATTAGTTCTTCATTAGTTTGTGTGACTCTTACTGTAATACCATTGACATGATATCTAACAGCCGTAGCAGTGATGGCATACAGCATCATATAACAATTGGCATCATGCAATTCAAATCTTGGGCTGTTCTCACTCAAAATCAAATCCCCTTGAAGTACACAGCAAAATTCCTCATCCTTCTACATTACCCACCAAGTACACACAGGTCATTGAGCAAAAGGAATCCCATGGATAGGTTTGCCTTTTCCTGAAGCAGGAATAACCCCCTACTGTCTTTCTCAGACAGTTTTTCACATGCACTACAGGGGCTTTATCTTCTTCTACAACACAACAGGGTTTTGACTGGGCAGGACCAGCTCGATTGGCAGATCCTCTAGTGTTAACTAACCAAGATGATTTTACTAGATTTCTGCTCAATGCTTGAATGTCCCAGCTCTCCATGTACTTTTTTTAACAGTCCATTGTATCATATGATTTTTCCAGAGGCTGGTGCATGATAGGGGATGTGATATACCCAGCCAAAATCAGGACGGTAAGCAGGGCAGTACAATCCTCTAACACTAACTGGAAATGAGCTCTATCCATTTGTTTAATGAAGACTCAAGAAAAAGAAAAAGGAAAAAAAAAAAAAGAAAAAAGATTAAAAGTAACTAATTAATTTTAAAACCCTATAATTAAAAGTATGATGACAGAGATCTAATTTGGGAGGGCAGTAATCGATACATAAGAAGACCAACTAGAGTGCAGTCAAAGATAGGATCAAAAACTACTGGAGATATGAAAACTCCTGGGATTATCTCCAACGGAGTTTGGATAATGCTTTGTGGTACTGAAATTAGTGATGCTGTTTTGTTTGTCTGTGACTTAGAAAAGATTAGTGTGTTGTTATCAACAAATTAGGCTTTCAATAATAAATTAGGCTTTGGAATAATTAATTCCATGCTTGACCATAATGTTCTTTCCCTTTGGGGCAGAGGAAGAAGAGGGCAAAAAAAATTCTGTAGTAGGCATGGGCTACTGAAAAATTACCCTGGAAGATATCCTTCTCCAACAAAATTTACGCATTTAAAGCTGAATATATATGATGGATCGAGGTTAAGTGAATGTGGTATAAATATTTATATTACACATTCATATTATAAATTTTTTATATAGTACACAGGCAAAATGTTCTGATAAGGATTTTTTTTTGTTGTTATAAGGTACCGTGACAGACCTAAAAAGTACATTTTTTTCTAGCTTAAATATTATATGTCAATCAAATGCAAACAATGCATGCTGCAATTTTTGTAGTTTACATCACAGAATCACAGAATCACAGAATTGAAGGGGTTGGAAGGGACCTTGAAAGATCATCGGGTCCAACCCCCCTGCCAAAGCAGGTTCCTTAGAGCAGGCTGCCCAGGTAGGCATCCAGACGGGCCTTGAACGTCTCCAGAGAAGGAGACTCCACAACCTCCCTGGGCAGCCTGTTCCAGTGCTCTGTCACCCTCACCGTGAAGAAGTTCTTTCGCATGTTGGTGCAGAACTTCCTGTGCTCTATCTTGTGGCCATTACCCCTTGTCCTATCCCCACAAACCACCAAACTCCCACCCACCAGAGGTTGGCCAAATCCCTCTGTCTCCTACACCTCAGGTATTTATACACATTGATGAGATCCCCTCTCAGTCTTCTTTTCTCAAGGCTAAACAGACCCAGGTCTCTCAGCCTTTCTTCACAGTGAAGATACTCCAGGCCCTGTATCATCTTTGTGGCCCTCTGCTGGACTCTTTCCAGGAGATCCCTGTCTTTTTTGTACCGCGGAGCCCAGAACTGAACACAGTACTCCAGGTGAGGCCTGACCAGGGCAGAGTAGAGGGGGAGGATCACCTCCCTTGACCTGCTGGCCACGCTGCTTTTAATGCACGCCAGGATCCCATTGGCCCTCTTGGCCATGAGGGCACACTGCTGGCTCATGGTCTACCTGTCGTCCACCAGGACCCCCAGGTCCTTCTCCTCAGAGCTCCACTCCAGCAGGTCATCCCCCAGCCTGTACTGATACGTCCGGTTTTTCCTTCCCAGGTGCAGGACTCTACACTTGCTCTTATTAAACCTCATTTGGTTTCTTGCTGCCCATCTCTCCAGCCGGTCCAGGTCTCACTGAATGGCAGCACAGCCTTCTGGCATGTCAACCACTCCTCCCAGCTTTGTGTCATCAGCGTACTTGCTGAGGGCAGACACTATTCCCTCATCAAGGTCGTCGATGAAGATGTTGAACAAGACCGGACCCAGCACTGACCCCTGGGGAACGCTGCTAGTCACAGGGCTTATTTTAGGGTTGATGTGAAACTATACCTGGAAAAGGTAGCAAACCTTTTAATTCTGAGCTGAATATTCTACCTGAGTAATGATTACTTATAGCCACTCTCAACAGAGCTTCATTTTTAAAGTCTGGGGCTCTACAGCTAAATTATATCCCCAGGTTATTTTAAGTATCACCAGTTAAATTAATCAACTATTGATGACCATGATTTTGGGCCTGAAAATACGGTGGAGAAACTTCGGCAAAGAGAGAAGCAGATTGCATATGAATGGTGAAATTCATCATAATGTCACCGAATACCTGGGGATTGGAGTTCAAGCTAATTTATTACAGCACTGTTTTTTTTTTTTTTGTTTTTACTGGACACTGATAGGGCTTAGGCTAAAGTAGTCTCATCATACTCTCCAGTCAAGCAGTGGGAGTGCCTACTTCATAAGCACTTTTTTTATAGGTTTTGTATTGCTGCTAAGGTAACACATGGCTTTTTTTTTTTTTTTTAAGCTGTCAGCTCTATTGGTGTATACCTCACAGCATCCAGAGCTGTGAGACTACAGCAGAAGCCGCATCAGAGAGATGTCCTGTGAATTTCAGCAGTGGGAAAAGTCTATCAGCTTATAGGATAATATAAACTGAATCACAATTAGAGAGCCCTAGTCTTGAGGCTGATGGTGAGCTGCAGTTAGAAATGCTAGATTTTCAACAACAATAAATGAGGATTTTTTTATTTTTTTTCAGCAGCAAAATACCAAAAAGTCACAAAATTGGAAGCAAATAAAAGAGAGGGGCAGAACTACAGAGACACATAACTACTTTCTAGTCAGCTAAACTGGGTAATCCAGTAGTAGATGTCAAAGATGGGGGAAAGAGATCCATCCTTCAGGCTAGGAGTCATGGTTTAACCTCTTAGTTGCCCCCTTCTCCATGCTTGTTTAAGTCATCGGCTCTAGAGTTGATGTGAGCAAAGAGGTCAATAAGGGTGGCTGATGTCAATGGACCAGACTATGAGCTGAGGAGCCAACTCATAATGCCTCCAATACCCCAACCACAGCAGAAAATTGGATGAAAAGATGTAATTCCTTGAACTGTTTCTGTTTTGTGTGTTACTGCTTGCTGGCCTACACTTCATGGCATGAACTCTCTACCCCTTGCTGCTTGCAAGGCTGTGAGCTTATTAGTAGGGCTGCCACCAGGAGCTGATGCTGAGCCTGAAGGATGTATCCAGTGTGAGAGGCTGAAGTCTATGCACTAGTGCAATGGGAGAGTATGCAGCACCAGGCTGGCCTAGAGGATTGCTCAGGACAGGACCACACACTGACTCCTTTGATTCCTACACCACCTCCACTGTTTAAAAATACTGTCTCTTGTATAGATTTTGACTGAGCTACTGCCCCCATAACTTTCCCTTTCTTTCCTGGGATGATTTACATGGAGGTTAATACACACCTGTATGCTACCGTCCCTCTAGTGCAAGAGGAGGAGATTACAAAATAACCAAAGGCACTGAGGATGCCTCTCACTCTTGCTTTATTCCTGCTCGTTTATAGGGGTAGGTCTCCTCAGCATATCTCTGGCTCCAGCCTAAGCCTTGGCTTTGGGTATATGGAAGGGAGGCTTGTTGCTGGGCACGCAGGGGCAGGGAGCAGGCAGCTGGCCAGAGCCAACTGCCAGGAATGGGATACCATGGGACAAGTAGTGACTGAGTGGGATGTGACTTCAAGTCTCCCATAGTAACAGAGCATGGTGGGAGTCAGCAGATGTAGGTATTCACATACAGGCTGATTTTTCCTTGGGGGCAGTGAATTAGTATGGAGTGAGAGTGACCATTTTTGGCTTATGAACTAAACTAAGAAATTTGAAAAATGTCACAGGAGGAACAGGAATGGAAGACATATTTCCATATTTCCATGACTGTTTTCTGAGAAAATTAAGGGAATAAACCCCCAAGAGTACCATAGATTTTGGTTCCTCATACCTGAAAATTATTATTATTTTTTTTTTAAATACAGAGCCACGGCCATGGAAGGTAATGGGAGCTAAGCAAGAAAGAGATGTGTCTCCTCTGCACCTCTGTACCTCTGTGTGTGACTCCAGAGGGCAGGCCCAGCTGGTGACGGGCGATCCATTTGCTTTTGCACCACAAAGCCTGCTCAACATCAGGCAGGAGCAAAACTCTTCTGTGTGACTTTGTGATACTGCCATCACACAGAGCTCCTTTCTATTAGAGTCTGCAATTACTGTTTTTCTTTCTGATTAAAGTATGCTCTTGGGAATACAGACTATTTGTGCTGTGCTCTTAATAACCTTTCTACTGCATTGGGGGGTGGGGATGAAATGTCAAGACTGATAAATACAGTGAAGTTAACCCCCAAAAGACAGACTGGGATACTGCATCATTATTTTCACCAGCTAGGGTAGAGAGGCCAAGCTGTTAGAGTATCGATTCACATAACTTCACTATAACCTATGTAAACATATGTGTGTGAATGTTTGTCCAATGTTAGATCTATTTCTTTGGAATTTTAGAATATCCCATTTCTTTTACCTTACTCAGGTGCATTTATAAGAGCTCGAAACTATAAGGTTTTTTCTTAATGCTTAGATTTGTTCCTAGTGCTTTTGAAAGTATAATATTTTTTTTAGAAATTAATGATTTTTTTACAGCACTTTGATTTTGAAATGAACCTAGAGGGTAGATTACTTCTAATAACAGAGAAATATTTTATTGAAGTATTATAATTCGGTATTTTTACTGCTTTTCTGTGTGAAAAATTGTAAAGATAAAAAATATGGAAGACAAATTGGCAGGTGAAGGAAAAGCAATGAAGCTGGAAAGAAAAATAATAGAACTGTGTTAAGGTTGCAATAGAAAAAAAAAAAGTCTACCTCTTATGAATATATAGGGGGGTGTACGAGACTACACCAGGTTAGAATTGTGATTGAATTGATGAGTTCATTTTATGTTGATAATTCTATTTTTAATGCAAAGCTATAATGCTCCTGAGGTTTATTTTGTTTTTGTTTTCTTTGCCTAGCAATGAAATTAAGCAGATGTGATAGCTTATTGGAGCTGACCTCCCTTTGTCTTATCTGTTCAGCATTTTAAAGTCACTTTCAGTGTGAGCCACAGTGTCAGGAAATTTGCAGGATTTATCATCTCCCTGATATGAATAAAAAGCTGAGAACAAGTTTTATGGAGATTAAACATCATTGTTTAATGCAACAGTCTGGTTCAAAAGTCTTCAGGAAAAACTACTAACTGGTAAGTTGGATCACTATAGTATACTCTGTAAGAAAAAGAGTAAAAATGCTGAAAACATGGTCTTTCAGGAAAGTGCATTCTTTCAAGGGACATTCTGGCTCAGTAACCTGCTAAAGCTCTTGGAGGGTGTCGGTGAACATGTCAATAAACACATGGATAAAGTGGGACAATTTGGGAATATAATTTGGAGCTCCCAAAAGCTGTTGGTATATTTGGAACAACCAGAGATTATTATAAAAACTAAGTTGCCATGAGTTTGGAGGAGAGGGTCATTTACAGAGTGAAAACATAAAATGACAGAAAGCAAACAGCAAGTGTTAAAGGTGATTGTTCTGGATGGAGATGAGCCAGCAGTTTGTCCCACTGGAATCAGTGCTAAAATATTTTTTTTTTATTTTTTTTTTTAACTTTTATTCAGCATCTTCATTGATGATATGGTGGTGGGAGTATGCAGTGGATCTTCAGGCTAACATTAATGCTGGTGCTAAGCTTTCTGACAGTTAAATATCTTGCTAATGGCAAGGAACTTCAGAAGGACCTCATGAAACTAAGTGTGTGGGTAAAAAAAGTGGCAAAGGAATACCAATGCAGATAAACATGAAAGAATGCATTTGGGAATAAAATGATTTAAACACACCTACAACATGATGTTAGATATAGAACTGGCAGTTAGAGCATAGGAAAGAGTTCTCATTTGTCACTGACTATGAAATCCTCAGCTCAGCTTGCAGCAGCAGCCAAACGAACAGCAACAACAAAACTGTTGGGCACTGTTGAAAGAATTATGTAAAAGCTCAGCGGGCACACATCTTAAACGCAGCATATAAAGATCTTCACACTTCAAGAACAATCTAGTGGAACTGGAGTGGAGGAAGGGTAATGGAATGTTCAAGGGGATGGAGCAGCTATTTTACCAGGAGACACTAAAAAGTTTGGAACTATTCCACTTTGGGACTAATCCATCTGAATAAAACGCTGTGTTAGGGCAGATGTAATCAAAGTCTGTGAAACTGTAAATGCCAGTGGATAAAGCAAATACAGAACCACTATTTGCCACACTCCACAACAACAGGACTTGAGAACAGTCAAAGCTAGGATTTTGGTTTAAAACAGATGAAAGAAAGGGTGTCCTTACACAGAGAGGGTTGTAAACTTTTGCAGCCTGTTGCCATTTGAAGTTGTGGAGGCAGACAGTATAACCAGGTTCAGGAATGAATTAGAGAAATTAGTGGCCAGCAGATCTATACCAACATCCTAAGTGGAGTAGTCATGAATGTGTCCTGGAGCAGCCTTAAAAAAAACTTTCTAGATTCTTAGGGAGTGTGAGAACAGACCACAGAAAGTGGCCTGGATCACAAGTTTTTCCTATTTGCACTGTCCTTTTGACACTTTTGGACGTCATTAGCTTTACTCAGCAGGGCATTTGTATGTACTTAGAAAAAGAATTAACAAGACACAATTATGATGCAGAGAAGTTTCATTTTTACCCTGCTCTTCTTCTGGACAAATGATACACATTTTTAATGTCAGGACTGGCAATGCTTTTAGAAAAATTAACTTCATAATGTTGTGTTTTCTCGAGAAATAATACTTCCATGTTCTTTCTGTCAGCAAAACTCTTCCCAGATGTTCTTGTGAGATTTATGCTATCCTAAACCACATAAAGTTATATTTGGAAAAATAAGATTCTCCTGGTTTTGAATGCAATCCAAAATCAGAACCTGAGGAGATTCAAAGCTTGAACTTTTCCTTTAACCTCTCATTTCAGGGATAAGAGGTGTTCAGATTTAAGGTTATGATTCAGACTAGTTTCCACCAAACTGCTTCCAGTTATTCCTAAAACTGTATTGCACATAGTTAAACACACACACACAGAAAAGCCCTCATTTGAAACAGAATTTACTTTTTTTTCTTTTTTTTTTTTTCCATTAGAAGAAAGAGAAGCAATATGCAACCAAATAGACTGATGACATAGCAACCACAACATCACCTAAGGTTTATAACACTATCCCAGCATTTCAGAGGTTTTCTCTTGCTCCTGTTCATGCTTGCAGCAAAACTCCCAAGAAGAGAACTGGGTCTTGAATTTTTGGTAAAGTTGAGGCAATGGGAAAACAGATGTGAAGGAGGATACTGAGGTGACATTTGTTCAGAAGCTCATCACAGGGCATGGGAAAAGCACAAACACATTCATTTAGAAATGTAGGAAATGGGAATAGAAAGGTTGGCATGAGAGCGTTACTAGGTCCTAAAAGATGAATTTAAAGCAAGGGTGTCATAGGGAGAAGGAAGCTGCTGGATGAAGGTGAAGAGAGGTGTTGAAACCAACAAGGTAGGAGAAAGAGCTACAGCTTCACCATGACGAATAGGAAATTGTTCTCTGAAGGAATGGCTCTAAGATCTTTTAAGCTGAAAGTGTTAACAACATGCATCAAGGCAGAGCCTCAGCACAAGCATCAAATGAAAGATGTCCTACAGATATTCAAGAATTCAGGATTCAACAGCAGGCCAATAGTAATGATTTCTACAGTGATCAAGAAAGGTGATGTAAAGAAGGCTGAAGGGGAAATCAGGAGTTTTTTTGCATTACTGCTGAATCTGAACTGTTGTTGCATATCCACAAGGAAATATCAAAGACACCAATTGAGACTTAGGCTAGCAGATTTCAGTTATTTCCTGTCTAAGTATCTGTTCCTATTTGCCAAACTAAATTATGCTAATTTAACTTTGTAGACAGTGTTTTGTATAGCTTCTTAAATCCTCGTCTTCCTATCACACTTTCAACTCTTAGCTGAGGTACTCTTCACAGTACTGGCTCTTCAGAGGGTTCTCAAAACCTTCACAGCTGAAGGTGTTGAGGGTGCAACTCAAAAAAACAGGTGTTAATAGTTTCCAGACAATTTTTAAAGTACAACAGAGTTCCTTAATAATGCAAGTGTTTAATGTACACTGAAAATATTGTCAACTGAAACACTGTAAATTGTATTTTGAATACCCTTAATAAGTTTTAAACAAAACTTATAAGAATTTCCATTTGTGTTCCTCATACAATCTCTCCCACTCTGTTTTTGTTATACATCTGAACATAAGGTTTTGAGCACTTTTTATTGCATGCACAAAGGCACTCCCTTCTCATCTTATTCCCAAGACTGTCCTTAAAATTTATAGCATGACCACAATATGTGTGTGCAAATGTCATCTATACTCAGAGTTTAGGAAGACTGTCCCTGTTGCAGCATTTCCTGTCTGCTTTTTGGCTTTCAGAAGCCTGTCAGAAACTGTGGGGTTTCTGACTATTCTCCCTGAAGTTCCTGTTTGAACTGAAACTGATAAAGGTCTGAGACTTGGCCCTGCCAGTAGACATATCTTTTAGTTCTTCGTCAGTCAGGCTCAGGGCTGTCCTTAACTTCCATATTTATAACGAATTTCTCAGACAGAAACTGTGGATGACCCATCAGATGGCTTTCCCACAATGGAAAGTTTTTCAAAGCTTTGGAAACAGTTACCAAACAGCTGAGCATATTTAGTAAGTGCCATATGCTATGTCTACACATTTCTGTGTAATCTGTCTGAATTGCTCTGTCTCACAGTCTTCAAAAGTTTGTAGACCAAACTAGATTCCATGTACTCTTCTCTGGCCTGTTTCTCTTTTTTTCTGACCCAAAATGAGAAAATACTACAATACAGGATATGTGACTTTTCCTCCAACTTGTAAGGCATCTGCATCTGTCCTTCCCTCAGGCAGATACATGCCCACTGCTCTTCCAACACCACGAGTGTTTATGGATCTGAAGAATCATTTTAGTAAAGAAGGTTAGAAAAAGATTTTCCTTTTCATTCACAGGTGGAATGTCTTTCCTTGAATAAGAAATAAGCTGTCTGTTCATGTTCTCCAGAGTTTTTGGCCTCTCATTTTAGGTAAGCAAAACTTAGACTGTCTCAGTGTGTGAAAAAAATGTAAGATTGCATTACACCACTGTTTTTTTTTGGTGTTATAATCTTATGTGACCCAGGACATCTTATATGACTGTCATCTTATATGGTCTGGAATGTATGACTTATGTATGAATTATTAATATTCAGTCCTTTCTTATTCAATATAGAGCATAGTGAAAGAAAGTGTATAAAAATATCTTCCTTTTGATTTCTAGCCATACCTTGTCATTGGAATAAACCTGCAGATACAATATTTTGGAAGCATACTCGTAGTCTGAAATTTGTTCAGATTTGAGAGAGGCAGTCCTTGCACCTATAAAATCAGAACATTCAGCAAATGTGTTGTTTTAGCAGATTGACCCTGGTCTCTTAAGTCCAATTTCTTTCTCAGGAGTAAGATTTTTCTCATCAAATCTGTCCTTCTAGTAATCAACCTAAGCCAAGCACTTTTGCAAACCCTGAATTTGCTTATTAAAGTAACACAAAGAATTAAGCTTAAAGGGGATCTCCACATATGAATAACGTAGAAAAATACATTTGAACTCACTTAAACCATTGTCTCAACAGGGACTGTTGCAGATAAGTATTTTATTCACACAGGGATGGGGGATGCTGGAAAAGGCAGATGTATTCAAGAATTTATCTTCATGGGCAACTATGATAGAGCACAATTATAACCCCTTGATCACTATGTGTAAGAGTGTATAGATAGCAGTCAGATAAATGCGGGTAGAATAGCTAGAACTTGGCTTAGAATATTTTAAAATATCATGATAAAATATAAACAAATAAAAGTGTCTCTATTCTTCAGGTCTTGAATCTCTGATTAACAATTCGCTGTAGTTCTTCTTCCCTCAGATCCTTGTTGATCTGAGGGGAAAAAGAAAAAGAGGCCTGTTGTGAATATGGTTCTAAAAGCACATAACCTTGAAGTGACAGGATGAAGTTGTCCTTTCCCCAGCCTCTGGGATTCTGCAGCAAGGATGGATGGTGCAGGATGTGTAACAGCAGGAGGCAGTGGATCACAGGGCATGATGAGGTTTCCTCTGCTCTTCATCTGTTTTATCCCATTCTTCCCTTTGCTTCCCCAAAGCAGAATACAACTGGCAATCAACACTCAGGTAAAGATCAGTAATGAGAACCTCTCAGATTAAGTTTTGTATCTTCTAATAAAACCTGCAGTGATGGCTCAGGAAGACTTTGACTTTTCTATTAAAGCTCCCTCAATACTTCAGTTTATTTCTTTGCTTCCCATCATTGATGGCTGCTGTTTATCATTTGTTTAGGTCTTTCATCCATTCTGCCAAAGAGTCACACAACCACATCCATTTACATTAACAGTTGTCAGACAACTGAAGTTTGCTTGTATAAGTGATAAAGAATCCTGTCCCATATTGTCCCCCCTCCTCCCCTACTCCTTCATCCTCTGTTTTTGGAAATTGTGGTGAGCTTGGGAGTTTATAGATCAATGGCTGGTAAACAGTTAGTTTGAGTAAATGCGCGGGATGAGCATCCAAAGACAGAGAGGCTGTGCAAGCTCATGGACAGCTATTTGGAAAACATCAGTCAGCATTGCCAGGAAGGAAGTTGAGGCACAAGTCATGTGACAGTCTGATACCAAATGGCTGTCTGAACCTTAGGCTTGTCATAATAAGTGTTTACAAATTTTGACTTAACAACAGAAGCTAGGGACATTTTTTTTTCCAGCAGTCTTGCCTAATAGTGTGTCAGAGCTGAAAGGCTACAGAAGGCTGTGAGCCCACAAAACCTTAAAACAGAGTTATCTGAGATTTTGTTGAATGATCTGAGCACTTGGACATTAGTAGTTTTTCAGTTGAAAGGACAAGCAACTGTTCATATGAAGTTACACTCACCCATGCAGCTACCTTCCTATTTAATTGGTCAGAGATGCAGTCTGCTTGGGTCTCTATAAACTGGACAGGCATATGATTCTGTCAGACAAACCTACCTTGACACTTTGGCCTGAAGATTGTCAGCAAAGTGTCATAAGCACACACTGTAAGGTTAGCATGGGCCAGAGGACTGTACAAGAGTACTACATTCAACATCAAGAAATTGGCAGCAGAAAAATGTTTCCAGGTCTAGAAATGTTAAATGCAAAGCAGTGTCCCCAGTATCAGTTATGTCCCCAATATCCTGTGCTTTATAGTATCAGATTTCTGCATTTTTCCCAAGAGCTTGGGGTTTTATACAATCTGAGTGGGAGATGGTTTTGAAAGTCCAACACACTTTGCCCCCTATTTATCTTTCATGCTTTGCATGACAAACCCTCTCTCACCTGCACTGTGAAAAAAACATGTTCTGTGTGTGCACAAAGCACACGTTAACAGAGCTTATCAAGAACGGGCTGAAGTCCATTCCAATGGGCTGGAAATTAATGCTTCAGAAAGTCAAGAGGTCCACAGATACTTTGCATTTTCACTGCTTAGCCTTGCTGTTCCAGTCTCTGCACTGACCATCTGTAGGGTGGAATTTACACTCACATAGTAAAAGCTCACACATAACCAACACCCTTTTTCAAAGACTTAAGTTGAACACAGGTGGCACGTAGGCCTCCCAGTGAGTCTGTGAGCTGTGGATACTTTAGTTCATAACCAATAAGGCAGTTTTGGTCTTGACAGTTGCCTCAGCCACTGCATGACTTTGCTTCCTTCTTCAGCATTTTAAAAAGATGAAATTTGTCAGTGCACTGGGAGAGAGCCTGGTGCTTTTTACTTTAAGAGATGAGGGAGTTCTGCCATTGGAAGCATCATACATATTGGTGGACTTCTGAGAAGATGTTTAATCAGTCTCCAATAACTATCATCCTATCCTGTTAAGGGTGAATTGGGTATGATTAGCTCTGGGGACTAAAAAGGAAAAGTATATGCTTCTTGTTGCCTGTCCTGACCAGGAATGGCAGCTATAGTTAGTTATCCAAAACTCTGCATGATATTAAGCAAAGTTGAAATTGATCGGAAGCAAAATTATTCACACCTCCTTTATTGTAGGCCCGATGATGCATTTAATGTTGGATTTGAAAATGTTACCAGTCCTTGGGCTTCTGGACTGAGACATCTATATCTTCCCTGGAGTATGACAAAGAGTCTGCCTGCTGAGTTGGGAAATCTGTACACAGCTGAAGAAAGGTAAGTGATGCGGTTATTTTCCTATGTGGAAAAAATACCTTTTTTTTTTTTTTTATAATACTAAAATGGCTTGTGATATTTGCTGTTCTTTAGAATAAGACTGCTATACCTTAAAATCAAAGCATTGCAGCATATTTTATCAACTTGCCTATATTCTGAATCTATGAAATTTTATTTTCTCTTGTTCTTATTCAATTTATGATTTATTTTTCTCTCAGTATAAATCAGTTTCTATTCTGTGGATTCATGGCAGGTATTCCATCTTGTTTTTCAATATGCTATGTCTAGAATAAATATCTAGTCAGTCATGGGCATATAAAATATTAATCATACATGTTTGAAGGTATGTTGCTATAGCAATTCCTTTAGTGCAAGGAAAAATCAGAATATAGCAGGCCAGGGATATGAGAACAGTAGGAATTACAAAGCTATAATGGCACTATTAACACATTACTGCATTGTAATGATATTATTTCCTAACTATTCTAGTCCCAAGCTGGCTAATTTTCAAGATAGAATTCTTCAGCAGGGATTTCATAAATGAATCCAACACAAAAGACAACTGCAATATGAAGAAGACATTAAGCAATCTGAAGAAAATATTTTTAAAAAGGGGAAGTACACAAACATGTAAAATATCTTCTGTTCACAATTTGCCATATCCCTTCTCTTCCCTGTTCCAGTGTGAACCAGGCCAAGGGGCCAAACATGACAGGGCTGACCTGAAGAGAACAGAAGGATGCTGCTTAAAAGAAATGCTGTGAGTTCAGCATGTAAAGCTACAGAACAGACAAGCTGGGAGAGCCAGAAGGAGAAATGTATGGCAATAAAATTTCATCTTGTATTACAAATCTAACTGGAAAATTTTTAAACCAAACCAGAAAAGAAATTGTCTCTGAGAGGACTGTAGCTATCTGGAGGAGGAAGGAGGCCATAAGTTACAGTGCAGTTCATGGATGAAGAAAGAATGCAATGGTAAAGTAATTGATTGGGAATACGGAATGAAGCATAGTGTGAATGAGGAGCTGGTTGGACATGCATTTAGCTTGCATTCAGGCTGCTAACCCTCTGGGTGTACTAGTATTCTCTTCACTGAAGGAAGGTGGGGCAATTTAAAGTAATCCTATATTTAGCATTTAACTCTTTTTGTTTGATCCTTTATTAACGTCAATGTTTACACAGTATTGTAAAGCAACCTGAGTTGCCTGCAACCAATCTCCCTTTGCTATGCTCCCTTTTTTAAAGTCCTAAAGCATAACTGCCTTAATATCACTGTGTTTTGACACATTCTTTAAAGAAAATAAAGCACGAATCCCATAAACAAATAAAAAATGCAGTAGACTTTTGGATTTGTTGCAGTGATCTAGTGTCTGAATGAATAAGAAAAAAAACATTTATTTCTAAATTGATGAGATCAATAAAGATTATATGGAACTAGCTATGCATCATGCACATCCTTTCTCTTTAATTAAAGACAAACATGAGCCTTCAAGAAAAAGAAGCAGCAGTTCAAATATATATTAATTTTAGTAATAAGCAGTCGGTACAGAGATGGATCATTTTCTTGCTATTTTGTTGTAGTGCATAGTGACAGTAAAAGTAAGAAAACCAAAACAGGAAAATTTTTACTTGTTAAAGAAAAATAAATCAAAAAGAGATCATATTTTTGAAGGTGTTTTACAAGGTGGATAAAATTTTCAAAAGGAGGGGGGAAGGAAACAGATTAAAAAAAAAAAGAGAGTTTAAAAGGTCATTTCCTATTTCAGTCTCCTTGGGAAACGTGTGAATAGAAGCTAAACAGACTGCTTAATTTAAACTGTGATGGAAAGAGGTAAATTGGGAAAATATAAATACCTAGACTTTTAGAAATGAACAGTCGCATTTCACCACCATAACCATCTGGAAAGCTGCAACTTGCAGCACCCAGATTTCACATTCTATTTACCTAAGAGCCAAAAGCTAAATACTTGAAAAATTCGTTAGAGCTATCAGCAGCATCTAATATTTGAATAGCACAAGATTAAGCTGAACTGCAGACCAAAACTTTGTGTCACTCTATAGTGCCAAACTCATGACAAGAAACTGTGGTACCAACAATGTATGGCCTTTCTGTAAAGGGAACCCTCTCAGCATCCAGAAGGTATCAGTTATAAGCTATGTAAGCGCCAAGCATAATTGCTAATAAAATGGTTGATATTAAAAATTGGAATTTTGAATGCAGTCCTGGCTTGGTGAAATGTCTGCGATCAGGGTCCGCAACATTCAGGAAGTGAGTGTGCACAACATATGTGTGTTCACATAAGAACGATTTGGGTGGCTGCATTATGGGTCTCATTACTGCTGCATATATATGTACATATGAATACAGAGTAGTGTCTATGAGCACCACCTACACATATAAATATACACAGTCATTAGATGTGAGCTGAGCTTTTCTAATGGTATTTTCCTAACTACTTTATCCAAAACTTTTGAAAATATTAATATTTTCCAAAGTTTAAAATAGTAGGTTCTAGGATTAATTTTTTATGGAAAGCAGAACCTGCACAAGAGGCTATTCCTTCTAGGCAATTACCCCTTTCTCTCAAAGTCAGTCCCAAATGTCTTGAGAATGTATCTTTTCCATTTTTATTAGAGGGCCATTTCCATTCATCAGGAAACTGATTTTCACTGATCTTCTGCATTCGCCGTTACGTCAGGTTTCTACCACTGTATCTAATCATTTCAAAGTAATACACAGACACAAACAGAACACACCCTCAAAATGCAAAACACTGAGGAAGGTGTCTAGCCAAAGCTGCATGCTGTTGCTCTACTGGACTTATATTTTCCCATTGAGCCATATTGGACCATTATAGAACAGCTATCTATTTACATTAACCCGTTAAAATCTCCACTCTGTAGGAACCCTCTGGAATTAACTGTGTTACTATGACAGAAAAATCTGATCCCATTGAAAGCTATGGGATTTTTGCCACTGGCTTCACTAAAGCCAGGATTTTTCACCTTACATATTTGTTCAAGCTAGAACTGAACTCCCAATATACCTACCTGCTCCTGCCCCTCTGCCACCTCTGTGCATGCTCAGAAGCGTTTCTGCAGTGTCACATGGAGTGGATGCTGTTTACTTACTTCTATTCCTAGCTTGTCTGAGTGTGCTAAGTGAGAGATGTGCCAGCCTGCCTCATCACAAATGGCCTTTTAATGAACTAGTCAAGGATTTAAATTATCCAAGAACCTGGGAAAAGCATTGTAAATTTAAGACCCTTTTAGGCAATTAAAACCTGACATGGTGCCATTGAAAACAGGCCAGGGAAAAAGTGATTCCACCTCTTGAGAATCACCACTTACAGGGAGAGATAATGGCATTTCAAGCACTCCGGGTACTGCAGGCTTCAGAGGGTGCTTGGATGTCAGCTTCACGAATTGATTCTGGCTGTGTAGCAGTTCAAGTTAATCCTCCAGGCATAGGGGAATGTTTGGTCACTGAACAAACTGGATTGCTGTGTCTTGGGACAGTGCCATTTCAAAATGTTAGGGAGGAGAGGAGCAAGAAGGAGGAAGACTTCTATGGCTGAAGAGGTTTGTTTCAGTACAGCAAATAGTTTTATTTCTGCTTTTTTTTTTAATCTTTTTATTTTTTATTTTTTAAGATGTAGTTACATTTGCTTCTATTTTAAGCAAATCAAATTGAATATCTTAAAATTAAATATATGGAGTGCTTGCAAGCTAGCAAGTAATCTGCCAATCAGAATTTGCTAAGTACCCTATTAGTAAAGTACTTTAAAAAAAAAAAAAGTGTTTGCTGACCTGCTGTTCTCTGCAGCAATGGAAGATTTCAACAGCCTTTCCATGTACCTCTTTTGTGGTGCTGAGAGTCTGAAGCATTAAATAACTGCATACATCTTATTCAAAAACTACTTGTAAGGCCCTGAAAAAATACCTTTGCAAGAATTCCCTGCTAGTTATAAAAAGTCTTTTTAAAGTAAACAGATAACCAACCAAAAATATATCTTTCACAAGCTCAACTTGCTTCTGCTCTCCAGACAAACACAAGGCTGTAGCTACTGTGCAAGCTGGAAACCCGGGGCTGGTAGTATAGATGCGGGGCTCATATTGGATATCCATCATCCACTGCATGCAGCCACCTGTATGTGGCAGGTTCTTGGTTCAGGACTGTCACAGGCAGTGTTTCTTTGTATGAGCTCTTCCTGTGCAGACCAAGGTAAAGGCTGTCCTTGTCTCATGGTGGTTACAGTCTCTGCATCCTTACAACGGAGATTATAATTCAGTATGTCTTTTGGTTGACCCCTCGCCGTCTGTTACTAATGTTCTCAGTTCTTATAAGCCTAAACAAAGCATATGCTGGGAGAATTCTCTCCTTTACTGAGTTGCTTGCTTTGCACATGATCTGGCAGCAGAGGTTGAACTGGCTGGACAGCAAAATCTTCCAGGCAGTTCAGGAGTGAAGCGCTGGAGATGACTGCACAGTTTCTTGGAGCAGAGGATGAGAGGAGCTGCAAAATGCTGGCACTGGCTACGTGAGTGCTCACGAGGCTATTTTGTGAAAGCTCACAAGGGAAAGTTCAGAAGGGGGTCCTGTTTTTCATCAGACCAGCTGCTGGTGAGTAGGAGACCTAGCAATCTATTTGCCTTATCCCTTACAACTAAACTTGCATGTGTACTTAAGACTGGTTAGTGGAAAAACATGAAGCCCTGTGTCCTAACCAGTGCAGCAGCCTTTAGGGAGGGAGAACAGCTCTGCTTTGGAGTGATCTGGAGGAGCAACACCCAGCTGTCTGGTGTCATGAGTCTCATGAAGTGCTACCATCTTCCTTCACAGCCACCATCTAACACTGCACAGGGAAGCAGGTTTTTCTTGTTTTTGTATAACTGCAGTATTGTTTTTGAGATAAATGCAGTATTCAGAGACAAATGGACACCATTGAAAACTGAATTCTTCACATCAATATTTTTCACACAAGTTCTGTTATTTGCAGCACATTCACAGACAGATATAAGATGGTGGAAGAGGCAAGAGGCATGAAGTTAGCTTGTGAAATGGTTCAGATGGAGGCTGGGGAGAGATGGTGACACTGGAGCAGGCCTGAAACTGGGGGTTTGATGTGAGTCACAGCAACTATTCAAATGGAGAATTGTCTCCAGGTGATTAGAAAAATACTTGTTTTTAACTGACTCACTGACTCTCTCTCTCTCTCTCTCTCACACACACACTGTGTTAAATCCATTTTTACACAGCAATCCTCATGCATGATAGTACTTTTGTGTACTAAATGACCTTTGAGACTCAAAATGAGCAGTCTCACATAAAATAATGAAACCGGTTTAAATCATTAGTTAGTCTTGATGTTTTCTTGCGTTTGGGTCAAAAGTGTAAACTCACCTCACTGTTTCTGAAGCTTTTCCTACAGAATGCTAGAAAATTAAAGTTTTAAAAAAGCAATTATTAAAAGCACTTTACATGCCATCTCTGAGCCTCGAGCTTTAAGAAATATCAATATCACAGAAATAGTAAACAGAGAGATGTGAAGGCCTCTAGATATACAGCTTGATATTGATTTCTGCACTACATAATTTTATTTAATAAATTTTCTATTAAACTTTCCATTCTCTTCTGTAGAAAGGAATATATTTAATATTCCTTCCATGCACTGAAGCACTTATAAATCTAGGAAGCGTAATTGTGTATTACACCCAGGTGTTATGTCATTTTTGCCATGGGAACAGAAATGGAGGATGTGAAACTGGTCCAATTAGCTGCATATTGCCTTTATATATTTTCACCAAAGCCACAAAAGAACACTTCTGGCCTCCAGTGCAACTTTGACTAAAGGCCCCTATTCCCACAAGTCATATGTCCACTTTTTAAGCTTATATATACTTGTGGCCCTATATTTTGGCATTTATAAATGTGAAGGATATTTCTGATTTCTTCCAGATTGTGTTTCATTCCAGATCTGAAAATCCACATTCTAACAGTTTGAATGCTAAATAATTAAAATATAGTAATGGATTTAAAACAGGAATACTGAACTCCGTTTTTAACTATGATATTAGAAATAAACTGGCTCCTATAGGAAAATTCCTCAGAGTGTCTGTTTCCATTACCATTTTTATTCCCATGTAATGTTTCTAGGCAAGGTTCACTTGAGACCCACTTATTCCAAATAGCGATGATAAGGTTTTATGAATCTGAAAGCTAGTCAGTCTGAACTGAGTTAAATTTGCAGTGATGCCAGCACTCCGTCTCTGAATGTTAGCTCATGGGGAACAATGAACTTATCTCATTGCACTTCGAAATTAAATAATTAAAAACAATCCTTCCCTTCTCTTCCCCCCTTCTACCCCCACTGCCTCCCCCCCCCCCCCCCATTTCTTTACGGTTAATAATTATAATAACATACTCAGATGCAGGCAGTGTTATTATCTGATAATGCCTGAAATTTGAAATGGGCCTATTAGCCACCCGAGGCGAAATATAATTGCCCAGTTTCTGTGCACTATCAGATGGCAGATGATGTTGCTGAATGTTATTACTTAAGTATTTCAATTTTTCATATGGTAGAGAAATTAAATTTCAACTGTATACTGCAGAAAAACATTCTGGATTGAAGGGTGCTACTATCTGTGAAAGGTTGCAATGCTGGAACTGTTGCCCCCATAGCCTTTGGTGGAATTGGTGCTTTGACAGTAAAGCTAAAGCTGAAGGATATTGTTGCTGAGAACTTTAACATGTGGTATACATTTTAGTATGCATTTGCACTTCCAAATAGGAATTACCACATGTCAGGTTTCCCAAGCAGGTGAGTCCTGAAACCATTTCATTGCTGGACTATTTATTTATTGCAATACAGTAGTTACACACCTCTAGCATTAGTCACTGTGAGTGAAATCCCTTGTGGATTGATGGAAGCCAAGGACAAAAGTCCCATTGATTTTGCTGGAACAAGGACTCCACTGTGTCTGTGCTCCAAAATATACACAGACTCTCACAAGAGGAAGAAAGGATTCACTTCTTTTCACTCACTGCTACTGATAAAAAAAAAAAAAACGCATATGTTGACTCATAACTAAATCCTGACATTGCAAACATCAGCCACATAACCTTCAGAGAGGAGAAGCCTTAGCTGTTGTGTACTAAAGGCTGTCTGGGTGCTTGATTTTAGTAACTGGGAATACTTTTTTTTTCCAGCTTTTTTGGCTTCTTCAGGAAAAAAATCTATTTTGCCTGTCTTCTTCATGCTATGTGTTTCATTAGATTCTCAGATACTGTTATTTATTTATTTTGTTTGTTTTGTTTTATTTGTTTGTTTATTTCTCTGAACAAGTTTGAATGGATTTGCTTTAATACTCTGGAGACCTCAGAAGAAGGAGAACCATCTTCTGGCCCCCTAGCAGGGAGGTGCTGTGGGGCTATGGGAATAAAAATATAGCAAGACTGACTTTGTTATTAAGGCCTGATGGTGTGACAGAATGACAGTATCACTTGCAAAGAAAAAAAAAAAAAAAAAAAAGAGGTGCAGCTTGAACAACTTCAGTTACGCTGAAACGTTTGGAACTCCCTCCCAGTGGAACAACTCTAATAATGCTGGCTGGGTGGAAGAGATATGGGGACTTAGTAAATCAGCTTCACCTACAAGGAGAAACCATGCTTTAAAATAATCAGAACGTACTGGTACATCTTTGTGCTGCTGCCTAAGGTAGGCACGAAATAGTAGTTCCACTCTGTTGTTACAATGTTACGGTTTTGTAGCACAGCTGAGAGTTAAGCTCTTTAGAGAGCTAACTTTTTAAGCATGCTCAGGCTTTTAACTAAGGTTATGGTCAGTTTGTCCATATAAAGCTTCCACATTCGATGATTCCCTCTGTAACGTCCCAGTTACACAGCACTCATTTACAGGTGAAGGGCCAAGTGTTGACTGGGGTTTAATCTCCTGCAAAATTAACTATGCCAGTTTGTTCCCCTGGGCTCTTGAAACTCTATGGGTGGCCCTCAGTTCTCTATGAGCTCATTTACCTGACTTCAGATCCTCTGCCTTTCTCTTTCCTTGAAAGAAAAAAAAAAAAAAAAAGCTTTTAAAATTGATTTCACTTGGAGAGACTCATATTATAAATACTTCATTTTCACATTAAAATGCTAAATACTAATTGAGAAAAAATACTTTATTTTAAAAAAGAAAATATAAATATAAATTCAATTTCTTCCCCCTTTCCTAGAATCTTTGGTGATCTGTTCCTTATCCAGATGGGTGCATTAATTACTCTTACTTATGAGTCCATGAATCAAGGGTTTGAGTAAGCCAGTGATCTTCAGCACCACTTAGGAAAGAAAGCCCTATGCTGACATAAAATTGTGTTAGGTGTACTCACAGAGCTGCAGGACTTGGCAAGTGTAGCTGTATTTCATGAGAGCTCAGTGAGAGCTAGGTATCCTATAGGCTTCTCTAGGCTTTGTAAGTGCCACTGGCAGTGGTAGTGATATTGATTGCAAAGAACTTAGCAAAGTACTGATGATGGTCAAAGATAACTTTGAAACGAAGAAGAACATACCACCACTGCTTTTTTTTTAAAACAAACAAACAAACAAACAAACAAAGAAAACAAAAAAAAAACAATTAGTGATATGATGAAGTGATGATTAGGACCTCCTGAGAACAGAAATTCAAAAGCAGCCTGTGGAGCAATAGGTCTGAATTGCGGAGTGGGGAGAACAAGCTATAGCTCCCTGCCTTTTCCCTGTGGTAATGTCTGATGTACAGGGCCCTTGGTTCATACAGAACAGCAATGGAGGGAAGCAGCAGATGGTGACATTGCTGGTTCAACAAGCTACGAGGTATTCATCTTGCTGGTGGAGTGTGTATACTTATGAACATAAGACTGTGACTTAAATACCTTTTGCTAATGATTTCTCAAATAGTATCTATCATTCAGCTGCAAGAAAATGAGGTATTTGCTTTCTAACACAGGGGGAAAATGACAGTACTGCATCACTGCATGAAGAAATTATACTCAGAAATTCATTTAAAATGGGGCAAACTTGCATTTGGGAGGATGGATGTATGATGTGAAGGAGGACAGAACCCCACAGTATTTTGTTGCTTTTTAGTGTTAATGGATTTGAGTTAAAATCCATTTGAATTAGGCAGGACAAGAGGAATTCTGGATCTGAACCAATTTTCCAGGTTTAGAGAAATGTAATGTCTCTAGCAGGTCATAAGTATTTACATTCTTTTCCTTCTTCTTTGTGATTTTTCTTTCATATTTATTCATATTTCTTTCATATATTTCATATCTTGAACAGCTAATATGAAGTCTTGATGCTTTTGGTCTATACGGACACCCCGTATGCTAAGAGAATAAGTATAGCCATCTCCATTCTTGTAATGTAAACATAAAGAAGTCAACCCCAAATACAGGATACACAGGGGAGAAGCAGATTTATTTGCCCTTCAGCTCACTGGGAATCTGCATAACGCCAGGAAAAATCCATCTGAGACCCTAATTCTTCTCTCAGGGCATCAATAGAAATATGAAGAACTTCACTAGAAAGCAATTCTTTCAGCAACTGCAGGCAGGGGTACAGCCTGGATACTGGGTATGACAGGTCTGCAAAACTCACACATCCTGCTAGCCTCTTTCTGCTGGACCTTGCTGCTAGTCTATGTAAAATTGAGGAGACTGGTACTTCTGAGAGTTGGGTTCACCTCATCTCAAGAGGAGAGCTTTAAAAATGGAAGAGTGGACCAACTTACAAGTTGTGAACAGATAAACAGTAACTCAAATTCCTTTTTAATATTCGTCTTCACTTGTTTTGGAGAGGGGTTTAACAAGATTACTCAACAATTCTGTCTGAACACAGCATAATCAACTGTGCTTTGGCAAAGTTGTTGCCAAGCTACTCAGAAGCCCTTCACAACACATCAAGCTCCCAGAATGGTGTAGCTTGCTGTTGGCAAGGCTGTTTGATAGTCCACAGAATTTGGTGCCAGAACTGGAAAACAACAAAATAAACTGTAAGCTATAAAGCAAAAGAGAAAAAAATAAGAAAAGAAAAATTATGCTCTTTGCAATTGAGTCAGCTTGTTGAGGGACATAAAAATCTAATAAATTGCTTTTGCATAACAATCAGTTGTCACATTGGGCTCTAATTGAGCAGCCAGATGGAGCCTTGTAGCTGTAGACAGTAGTAGTAGTATTCCTGGGACACACAAAGCCACATGAGGCGATGAACATTAGGATCGTCTTTCTATTAAGATGTAAGGAGAGCTCCACTTAACAGGCAAAAACAGATTTCCCAAACCAAACATATTCAACTCAATGTGCTTCTCTTCTATACATGGCAGATAGAAACCTTTCTTTTAATGGATACTTTCTGGGCTTGTAGGTATTATCATGTACTCGGAAGCTGGTGCATGGGTGGTTTCCAAATGCCCAAATGACATGCAGGGTCTACAGGAACTTAATTTCCTTTCTAATATTTTTGCATGCGCTCCATAAGCATGGCACTTCTAAAAGGACACTGACGAGACGCTTTTCATAAACACTTTGTTCCTTAATGTTTATAAAAGCTCCTTGGGGAAACTGAAACTGAAATCCATTTCTTCAGTGATTTTTTTTTTCCTCCATCTGGATACTTTGATTTATTTGGCTGTGGGCTTTTTATTAACAGCAGTAATATGTAATAATAAGAAACTGAGAGTATTTAACAACTTATCCCTAAAGGTAACGTAGCTCTGGGTAGAGTACTGGGCACAAAGTATTACTGTAATTTTAACCCAAATAGGCAAATTCCATTTTGTGCCTGAAAAGTTTGGCAGCATTCTATCAAAGAGACAATTGAATCAAATATAGTCAAGATATAGTCAATAACACTGACCAACCAAAACTCTTTGGCCTATATATAAACTGTGTCTCTTTTCCTGTCTGTGCTCTCTAGGATCTTCTTGGTCCAAAAAGGTCATTGCCTTTGGAAAGTGAATAGAACCCCAACAGAGCCATACCAGTGCCTGTTTTAGGGCCAATTTTCCTGAATGTTTTCACAAATGACTTTGGTGCAGGACTCTAAGGTATAGTAAGCAAATTTGCAGACAATACAAAATTAGAAGGAGCTGTTGACTCTCAAGAGTGGAGAGGTCTTGCAGAGAGGTCTTGACAAATTTGACAGCTGGGCAACCATCAACAATATAAAATTCAACAAGAATAAGTGACAGATTCTGCACCTGGGATGGAGAAACCCTGGATATACATACAGCCTGGGGGATGAGAGGCTGGAGAGCAGCCTCATGGAAAGGGATCTGGGGGTTCTGGTTGATGGCCAGTTGAATGAGAGTCAATATCGTGCTCTGGCAGCCAGGAGGGCCAATGGTATCCTGGGGTTCAACAGGCACAGTGTCACTAGTGGGTGAAGGAAGGGATTGCCCTTCTCTACTCTGTGCTGAGGTGGCATCACCTTGAGTACTGCATACAATTTTATGTACCACAATATAAGAAAGACATAAAACTATTATAGTGTCCAAAGAAGGGCTACAAAGATGATGAAGGATCTAGAGGGGAAGAGTTATCTAGACTTCAGAAGTCTAGAGGAGCAGCGGAGATACCTTGGTTTGTTCAGCCCAGAGCAGAGCAGGCTGAGGGGAAGCCTCATGGCAGCCTGCAGCTCCCTCATGAGTGGGAGCAGAAGGGCAGGCGCTGATCTCTTCTTCTCTGGTGATCTAAGAGAGCGGGATGAAGCTGCATTGGGGTTCAGGCTGGATATCAGGAAAAGGTTCTTCACTGAGAAGATGGTCAGGCACTGGAACAGGCTGCCCAGGGCAGTGGTCACAGCACCGAGCCTGCCAGAGTTCAAGAAGCATTTGGACAATACTCTCAGAAAAGTGATTTGACTCTTCAGCAGTCCTGCGTACAGCCAGGATTTGGACTCAATGATCCTTCCAACTCAGGATATTCTATGATTCTATTTTTATTTAAATATGTGCTTGTTGACAGGTGGGCAATTAAGAAACATTTTTGACTCAGGGATTTGGGTAAGAAACTGAACTTGCTGATTCTGTGCCTACCTTCTAATAAGAATTAAAGCAATGATAATCACTTCTCTAAGATTTGATAAACTCTCTGTTCAGCAGAGGAGAACTGCTAAGGATAGCTTAACTGCTGCACTGCACGATTTTAACACAACGCCTATTAAGACATGGTGTTCAGTTGTGACTGTGGAAATTGTACATCTGCCATGGGCAGCCACCCTTCCATTGCAGCCCTGGTCTGTGGTGCTGTGTGTTGAGCCTGCCATATCCACCTCTCATAGATAGACATCAACCTCTGCTTCATTTCAGTGAATTCTTGGGCTATAGGTAAGATCTTCTGTCTTCATTGTCAACATTTTTTTTGCAGTCTCCATCTCTGGTAGTCTTTGAATGGCATTTTTTTGCTGCTTTTCTCTTACCTTCACAGTTTGCTCTCATTTCTTCTCCCTTTTGTCTTTTTCTATTCTAACTCCTAGTATCATGGTTGGGCAGACTACTTATTAACAGCTGTCATATTCTTTCCCGTCCTCCTACTTCTAGTAGCTGAAAATCTCAGTGACAAACCTGCCCATTTCAGTCTGTGCTTGCAAGGATATGCTCTGAAGACTACACAACAGCTAGTAAGCGTGAGTTGTTTTCCTTGAACTAAGACAATATTTGATAATTAAAGACCAAGCTGAAGTTCTTGTAAAAAAAAAAAAAAAAAAAGTTTGTTATCAGAAGTCACCTTCATTTCTCTTCTTGGAAATTTCTCTACTTTCCCTTTCGGTGTAATTTAAACAGATATAATTTGTCCAGTCTGTCTTTGACACTAAGACTTCCTACTAAGACAATGATAAAAAGGATTAATTGGAATTGTTTTCTATTTTATATACATTATTATACTGAAGTAACATATATATTAATATTTTGTAATAATTCTAACAAAGTTAGATTAAAACAATGCATTGATAATAGCAAGTAATGCCTAGTACATTTTCAATTAATAGCCTGTCTGAAAATGGATTCATTGTCAAAGAGATGGAACCTAGTTATTATCTAGTCATTTCTTAATGATTGAGTTAAACTGAATGAGTCTGCTTTGTTCCTGTGAAAAACTGTCAAAAAAAAAAAAAAAGATTTTTTTTGGCCACATCACAAGCAAGGACATTCAATCTTGTATATACCTGCAAGAAGACTGTCCCCCTTTCAGGTATTCTTTCCCTGTATGCATTTCTGAAACATTTGAAAAAGTCTCTTTTCCTCTACCATGAATAAGCATGTGTTGTCACTAGTGCCAGAAGCATGCTAATTATTTGTCATTTGTTCTTTTTTTCTCCTTACCACCACTTTCCAAATGCGAGAATCTAGAGTTTGGACAAAGAGCATGCAGAGATTATGAGAGAAAAAAATTACTTTCTTTCAGAGTGTTGCTGAATCTTTTAATTAATACCATATTTTTTCAAATATTTACTTTCTTCTTCTGAGCAGGGACAGCCCTTCAAAGTAAAAATGCTGGTCCATTGCTATTATGTTGTCATGTTAAAAAATAAATAAATTTAATTTTAACAACTGCTTGGCTTTTCCCCTTGCGATTATAGTTTTGTTATGGCTTTTAATCTCACCTTTTACTGTGCTTTTTATTGTTGAGATTATGAATCTGAGATTTTCAAATTCACAGATGAGAATGTGTAAGCCTTTGGCAATGATCTGTATGAGAAATTTTGAATGCTACAGATAAACAGTTAAACTTGAAATTTCTGGGAAACAATCTGTATATGAAACTTTTTGAGATTTATCATTAGTGCCTCCAGCCATCATCCAGGCATACAATGAGCTCAGAGTTTGCCTCATGTTTGTGACCCACTGCTGGAAGTGAGTTTGTTTTCTTGCTAAGACAGTGGGCAAAGGCAGTAATGAGTGATCTTTTTGCAATAGATTGAGATGCCTTGGTCTCAACTGTCACTGAAGGCTATTAGGTGGCAAGTTCTCAAGTGTTGTCTTCCTCTTCGAAGTTGCTCTGAGGTCAGCACTTTGGTGTCTGTATATGAGTACACACTAATGGGAACATCTGCTAATATGTTGTCTTGCATTGACTATATCCAGCTGAGACTGTTAAACTGGGGTCGTCTTTTTCATCCTACACATACCAGCTTGAAATGTTAGACCACAAGTAACTAGTCTACTGCTGTGCATAAAGTCTTCCTAAAGTGAAGCCCCTGTAAAACATCTAATCTCCCCCTACCATGGGAGGCTGCAGAGATATCTGGAAGTACTTCCCTGGCTCCTGCTGGCCATACAAGAAGACAGGGTCTGTGATGTACCTGCTCTCCGCGCAGTCCCTTTATCATACCTTCAGAGCCTTTTGCAAGATAAGTAGCAACTGGTCCTAACAAAACTTGTTTCCGGAGGAGTCTGAAGTCATGTGTCAGGAGTATGTGCTTGTTCCATGCTCCCATGTGTCAAAACACAATTTCAGCCTTGGAGAATCAGGATTCACTAATCGTTCATTTTAAAAATTTTAGTTATAAACATATTTATAACATTTGTCACATCAGTTAAAACCACGCACACGCACACACACACAAAAAACAAACAAAAAAAATTGAAAGTGCCTCAGTTTTTGTTGCTACCTTCAATTATAGAATGTAATAATAATAAACATTGTTAATATGTCCCAAATCTTAGAACCTAACCAGCCTATCTCAGCCTTGCAGTAACCTATGGTAATCTCCCCTCTCCATACTCACTACTGGCAGATGGAAAACCCAGGGAAAAATAGCAGTGAAAAAAGCTCCTCAGGCAATGGTGAAAGATACATCCATATGACTGTCTTGAGCTGGAATTTTTCCATTGACATGGTTTTACCCAGGGAAATACACAATTTTGCAAAAAAATATAATAATAATAATAAAAAAAAAAATCTCATGGCAAAATTTTTATTTTGCACTTCCTCCTTTCCTGGCTGGCAGTCATGAAGAGCAGAAATGAAATTCTGCCTTTGAACTAAGGAAGGAAGCTGTATATGTGGCCACCCAGCTGTTGATCTGTATCTGTCAGATTTAATACGTTTTGCTACTCAGTAGTGGAAGTGGCAAACCTGAAACATCAAAATAATATACATGTCCAGATTACATTGTAGATTTCTTGCCAGATGTCTGATAACAATCTCCCCAATCCATTCCATCCATTCCATGTTCCTGTCACTGAAGACCACAAACTGCGTCTTAACCACACATCTCACCAATACCTGAAAATGGAAATTGTATGTGCCTTTGTGTGGCCTTTCTCATCTTCATCATTTTCTGCCTCCACAGAGCTGTTTTTTTTTTTAATTAGGTTATCTTAAAAAAAAAAAAAGCTGCTATAAAATGTAGAATTAAATTAAAAGAAAAAAGATTGGCAGTTTTACTGTTGGAAGAATGACTTCAGGGCATGGGTTTACCTGAAATTCTTCTCCTGAGTATTTTCTAGAAACCCATTTCTAGTGAAAAAAAGCCACAACATTGATCTTTTGATGTGTGCAGCTCAATGCTTTTTTTTTTTTTTTTTAAGAGTTCTTTATATGCTGTCTTTTACTTGGTCTAGAGTCTAGGTTTTAGGATCTAGAGGTATTTCATGAGCTGAAATAAAGCATTCACATCCAAATCACTTTGGTTGTAACATCATCTTAAAATTTCTTTATCAGTCATGTAACTTTCCCAGTTCTTTTTAATTTTCTCACCTAAATGATATATATTGCAAGAAATACAGATTCCTGTCAGAAAATAAATAAATAAAAAAAAGAAAAATAATAGTTACAGGTGAGTGAGTATTCCTGGTTTATTCCTCATATGAAATTAATGTAGTGAAACACATAAATATATACAAAGCAGTAAAAATTAAAAAAAAATAAAAAATTGTGATTCAAATTCTATTGTCAGTCAAGTTGTTGTATACCCAGAGTAATTCTACAGATTGCTGCAAAGCGGCATTATTACTTTTGATTTATTCCAGTATAATTAAGAAAACATATGTCATCAACTCTAATGGAAGCTACTATCAGAAAATTTAAACTGGAGAAATATGGCTTAAGGTAGTTTCTAACTGAATGAATTGTAATATGATTTGGTATCAATAGGAGAAGAGATTTATTGCTAGTATACTTTCATTGTTACCTAACTTTGTATTCTAGATATCAAGATATCCTTTTGGAGCTGGCTGGAGCTGGCTCTGATCTGACATGCGGCTGCTGCTGGGCTCTGCTCACAGAGGCCACCCCTGGAGCACGCTTGCTACCAAACCCTCACCAGGTTCTGCATCTGGGACGAGCAATGACAGATGCAAATACAGACTGGGAGATGAGTGGCTGGAGAGCAGCTCAGCAGAAAGGGATCTGGGGATCTGGGATCTCTGACTTGAGATGACCAGCAATGTGTTCTAGCAGCCAAGAGGGCAAACCATATTTTGGGGTGCATTAAGCACAGCATAGCCAGACAATCAAAAGAAGTGATTCTCCATTTTTATTTTATTTATTTATTTTAGCATTGGTGTGGCCTCACCTTGAATATCGTGTACATTTCTGGGCTCCACAAAACAAAAAGGAATCTAAGGTCCTTGAAAGCATCCAGAGGAGGGCAACAAAGCTGGTAAAATGTCTTGAAAGCATATCCTATGAGGAGAGGCTGAGGGCACTTGGATTGTCTGGTCTGGAAAAAAAAAAAGACAGTGAGAGGTGGCCTCACTGCTCTCTACACCTTCCTGAGGAGGGGAAATGGAGAAGGAGGTGCCGGACTCTTCTCCCTGTTAACCAGTGACAGAGCACACGGGAACAACACAATGTTGCACTAGTGGAGATTCAGATTGGACATTAGGAAAATATTGTTTACTATCTTAGTTAGATGTTAACTAACTAACTGTTGATTAGCCCTGAAGTTGTCAGGCAGTTGGACTCAATGATCTCTGAAAATCCCTTCCAACTGAATTATTCTAAATAGATTTCTTGATGTGCTTTTGTTTTGTGAATTATGATTCCTTATGTCATCGCTGTTTGCCATGTTTCAAGTCACACTTTCAAAATCACCAAATCACAGAATCATCTAGGTTGGAAGAGAACTCCAAGATCATCTAGTCCAACCTATGACCTAACACTAACAAGTCCTTCACTAAACCATATCACTAAGCTCTACATCTAAACGTCTTTTAAAGACCTCCAGGGATGGTGACTCAACCACTTCCCTGGGCAGCCCATTCCAAAACCTAACAACCCTGTCAGTAAAGAAGTTTTACCTAATATCCAACCTAAACCTCCCCTGAACCTATCCCTTATTTTGCTAACAAACTTGCAGAGTATTACTGCAGACTTGCTAGACTCATAGAAGTAGACATCTTTTTGTCATTCATTCCTCATTACGTGTTTGAGTCAGTCAGGCCTTATTCTGAATTATTTCAAACACACTCTCATACTTGCTGAATAATTATTAAATGCTCTGGCCTACAATAGAAAACTTTAGATGGCAGTATAAGCATGGCTTGGTGTGAGATTTTTGGGGTAGTCCCTGGATCTGCACTGTTGCTGATTCTTGCTAAGTATGAAGTGGCTGCCTGCACTTCAGTCTTAGAAACCAAATTAAATGTCACTGGCCACTTAGTCAAGCACCATGTATCTGCTACAAAATCTAGTGATAAACTCGCCAGAAAAGGCTATACTTCCGTATTCAATTTATTTTTGTATGAGGAATAGGGAATAAATGTCAAATTCACAGAGAGAGACTGCTGTTTCCCTACAGAAATAATTAGATAGACCTTTCTTGACTTCTGGACTACAGAGTAAAATGCTTCTTCTACGTAACAGTGCCCTTTGTGCTGTTTTCAAGAGTCAGTGACTGATGTCTCCTCTTGCTAAGGCACACTTCCCTCTGTGATTAAATATTTATCACAGTGAGAGGCCAGCAGAAGGACTAAGTGCCTCCAATTAACTATAGTGGAGGTTCATAAGGGACTACAGGACACATATAAATATTTTAAAAGATCAGGTCAGAGCAATGTCCATACCATGCCATTTCCCTGTAGATCGGGGTGCATTATTTGTTGGTAAGCAGGTGCATGTCTCCTTACCAAAAATTCCACTTCATTTGCTGTGCCTTAGTTATAAATCAGGTGGTAAATTACCACATTAATCATGCATATGAAGAGCTCCGCTTTGCCTGATGATTATGAAGGACAAGCAAAACATAATTAAAAGTGCTGCAATCTGTTTTGTTTTTCCTGGGTATTGTTATTTTTTCCAGAGTTCACACACAGGATGGAAATTTCATATTTAATTTTCTGGACCAAGAGGTGTCTCAATTTATGAGGATCTTAGCCATATGAGGGCCCCCTGTGATTTCTTTCATCAAGAAACAAAAGACAGGATGTCTTGCCCTAGGTCTGCTACCAAGAACGGGAGGTAGGTAGAGTGGAGCCAGTAATATTCTCCTGAGCTGGCTGCTGATCTAGGGCATGAGATGGTGCTTTGGGAAGGCTGGTATTGTAGAAATGATTGGTCATTGACAGGGCTTTGGAGCTCAGGGTCACTCGCAGTTTTCTGACTTCTCCAGTGTGAAGAACATCTCTAGTTCGGGATCTAAATCCCACAGCTATGGAAATCTTCTGGTCTGTCCGTGCCCCGGGGAGAGCGTCTGCAGACTCCAGGCCTTGCACTTGTTTTTGGTAGTAGACTGAGCTGTGAAGAAAAGAAGCACTGACTCTTGCAACACTCTTGGAGAATCAGAAATAATTTGTTTTATACTGAAATGTGGCAATGTAAATAAATACTGTTGTGGAGGTGATCAGGGAACTAGGCTTCCTGAGACCCCATGCGCATAAAGGAGGAGGGAGCCAACTGCTGTGGGCTTCCAAGAGAGTGGGTGGAGCAGCCCACACCTGTCAGGCTAAGAAAGTGCTGTTTATGCTTGTGGGACCTTTCTTCATGAACTTGCTTTGCAGTTAGGTGCTGAAAGATATTTTAGTGTTGGTTATTTCTGGTGGGCAACAACCTCCCTCACCCATTTAAGATTTTTTTTTTTTCCTGAAAAAATGGTGGGACATCTTTTTTTTCAGGCTAAATACAGAGGAATTTGAGGGACTGTGAATGCTCTGAAGCTTAATGAAAAGTTTGGGCTTCACTGTTTGGATGGTAAGAAGAGGTCACTACCATTTCTTATATTTAGCATAGAGAGGACAATTTTAAGGGTGGGTTTTCCTGAAGCAGAGGAGGTAGCCTAGCACAGGAGCTTTTGTAGAGCATCCTTTGCAAACTGTCCTCCTCAGGACAGGTTTTTTGTTTGTTTGTTTGTTTGTTTGTTTTTTGTTTGTTTGTTTTAGTTGGAAAGGTATATTAAAGAAAAGCTTTTTTTTTTTTTCTGGAAATAATGTTGATGGAAAATTTTCCAGATATACTTAGACAAGAAAAAAAAAATAGAGAGAGGAACAGGAATAAAGAAAGAAGAGGGAAATAGTGTCAGGGAGCCTGGATTTAAGGGTTAGGGTAAGAGGGTTTGGTTACGGAAATGAAGCAGAATGTGATTTTAAGGGTCATTATGTTCCTTGGAAATTGTAATGTGTCTATAGGAGGGAAGTTTCTCCAGTCAACATACCCTGTTTTCAGCTGTGATTGAATCCTACCTGCCTCATGTGCTACAAATACCTTCCTTAAATATAAATCAGAAAGGAGAAGGAGCTGCAAAGCAACAAATTATATCCTTCAAAAATTCAGAAGAATTAACATAGTAATTAGTCTTAGAAAAGAGAGTGCACAGGCTTTTACAGCTTTGATTTTACAGAGAAGAATGAAAGAAAATGCTTGTTCTTGCTGATGAAACTCAGAAGATACAGAAGCCAAATCCTTTAGCAAATTAGATAAGTTGCCAGAAATATGTAGTATTCCCTTAGGTCTTACCTGGGTCTTTTCATCTGGAGATGTCAAAGAAGTTTCAAGAACTGCTTTCATGTTGACATCTGGGGCACTGTTTCTTAAAATTACTTTGTAGAAATATTTTGGCACACAACATCACACAAGTTAGATCTTGTAAAACTAGAGGTGTTGTTTAAATTAGAGGAATAGTAACATTCACCATAAATAACAATAGTCTGAAAAGTGGAACTGTATATGACCATAACTATTCACAAGCTTAGGATAAATTCTGAAAATTCTTTTCTCACAAAAGCTTTGTGAGCTTATAATGATACTCTGGGGAAAATATTAGCTGAGCAAACAGGTGCAGAAAATATCAGTTATTGCATTGAACAGTTTGAAAATGTGAAACAAATTCACAGGATGAAAATCTACTTCCTAATGAGAAGAGGTACAAGTGAAATGGCCACATGACTCAAGTGAGGATAAAGGCAAAGCAGAGTGTTAACAGAATATTTAATTCCCAAAACTTCAAACCCAAGTACCTAATGCAAACAACTCAGAATGGAATAGGTACATATGACATGGTATAAGGTACTGTGAGAATCTTGTCCACGTACAGTATGCTTAAGCTGTTTTTGTTTTTGTTTTTTGTTTTTGTTTCTGATTCATGAAAATAATTTAAGAACTGTTCACATCTTGTGAACATGTTAGATAAAAGGTTGTGTAACTACACTGCTGCCTGCATTAATTGTTGCATGAAGTGTGATGGAGTCAAAGAAATTATGTATACAAACTGAAGAAATAATAAACCTTGCATTTAATTTTTATCTGTCAGAGTTTTGAATGTGTTTCAAAGTAACCATAGAGCATGTCATTCATAAGAGAAGTCTAGGACAAGCACAGTGACTGTGCTGTGGAATGACAATTATAGTAGGGTTCAACTTGTAACAACATTAAGAATTATTTATTTATTTATTTATTTATTTTTTCCCCGCATGAATCACAGATTCTTAGGCTGAAAGGCTGAGAGGAGGTACTCTGAGTAATATAACCTCTGAGGTATATATACCCTCTGAGGTATATATACTCTGAGTAATATACCCTGACCTACCACTAGGTTTATTTGTATTTTATTTGGACATGACAAAAGCATGAGGGGCTGTATTGAATTTAGACTGAGTTTTGCAAAGAACAATGAGAGATGTAAAATTACAAAAAGAAAATAATGGCGTTACACATCTTACTTTTGTATTCTGAATGTTAGAAAGGTATGTTTTCAATGACTGGGAGAATTACTGAAGGGTACATAAAGAGCTGTACTGTTTCCACAGAGGTCCAAAGAAAAGTGGTGGTTGTGGTAGTAGGAAATGTGGATCAGCTTATAATGATTGCACCTTCTGGTGTCAGGTTCAGAACAGAGCTGGATGGTAAAATTAGTAAGGAAGGTGAGGTATATAAATGTACAGGATGGTCCAGAGGTACTACCTATATTACTTCTAGTTTATGTGAGAGGAACAGATTTTTGTCCTTTTTTTTTTTTTTTTTTTTTCATAATAGTATATCTTAATGGACAAACCTTGCAGTTTCTTCAGAAATAGTGAACCTTTCATCTCAGTGAGGTTATTGTCTTAACAAAATTTAAAACTGGTATTTTACGTGGATTGTAGCATTATACAACTAAAAAGCAGAATTTTTGGAAGCAATGTAGCCTCAGCCACAGTTCCTGTGGGATAATACTTCAGGATTTTGTCGATTTCTTTTGGTCAGGAGTGCTGGACTAAATACATCTTCAACCCCTGAAATAGGTTGTTATCCTCGCTAACCCTCACAGTGGCTACTGGAGACACCTGAACATCAGTTCTGAGCAGACGCAGGTAGCCTGAGTATGGGCTGCATGGAGTTACGTGATATATATAGCATAGTATATATGGCATAGCAAATGCCAACCTGTCACAAGCCTTAAGGAAAAGGGAATGAGTGAAATCACAAATGTCCATTTGTGGTTGACATTGTGATTGACTAAACAGCTCAGGAACACAAGGGACAATGGACATAAACTGGAATGGATGTAAGAAAAAGACTGGTTGTAAGGAAAATCTTTCATACGCATGAGGGCAGCCAAATAGTGAAGCAGAGGCACAGAAGTATCATGCAGTCTATGCACATGGAGGTTTTCAAGAGCGAGCCATCAGCAGCTTGGTCTGTTCCCATGGCTGGCCCTGCTTTAAGAAGGGTGTGGGACTTGTCGACCTTCTAGGATTCCTTCCCACTCCAGTTATACAACAATGCTGAAAGTGGATATTTATGGGGAAGCAAGTTCATGGATGTTGCTCAGAAAAAAAAAAAGAAAAAAAAATTGGGGGGGGAGAAGGGGAGGAGAAAAAAAGAAAAAAACAAAAGTAAAAGAAGGCTCTCATTTAATTTTGCAGTGCTCTAGAAACTAGCAAGATTGTGGTGTGGAAAATGCAGACGAATAATAGTACAACTGTGTTTCATTGTATATGAAAAACAACCAAAAGAAGGTAAGTAGTTCCCTAAGCAAGAGATCCAAGAAAACCAAAGAGGTATGTATAAAAAATATATTTTCTGAACTTGCATTGGTTATAATTTCACTAATTCAGTCAGAGTGAACTAATATTGTGAAAAAGTCACCTTGGTCAAGTGGAATAATTAAATGGAAACATTTCTAAAAAGAATAAAATACTTGTTAAAGGATATGACAATCCTAAAGAAAATAAGCAGCTGGTAGTAGACTGAAGTGTGAGCAGGTACTCTGAAGAAAAAATAAATTAAATGCAATACTTTAGTTCAGTTTCAGTAAAGAGATCAACCTCAGTGTCTGGGTTGAACTTATGGTCACTTTGTTCTGTAATATTCAAGAAATGCTAAATCACCCAAGAATCTGAACCCTGTTCTTATAATAACACTAAAAGAAGGAAATTTTAGCTAACGTTTTTTAAAATCTGGGAACTCTTTTGAACTTATTTGTTTTGCTATAACAGACACAGTTTTCATAAAATGGAAATTTTCCATAGTCATATGAGAAGATGGCACAAAATTTGTTCTCTAGATTAAATTTGAGGGGCGTCCTAGAAGCCATATGGGCACAGGTTATTGTTATACCTGTTGTCGGGATGAGAGCCCAACTGTTGAGGAGAGTGAGGACCTGGAGACAAAGACTGGAGTTCCTTGAGTTTTGCAGCACTGATGGAGAACACAAATCTGTGCTGAACGTACACCCATCCTTTCCAAAAGTTCTTATGCTGTTAAGTGAAATGGGAAAAGTCTGCCAATGTCAAAATATTGTGACTCAGTTGGCAATGTCAACCTAAATTTTGACATTTCTGAGGCATTTCTATGAAACTGAAGCCTTCATGAATCACTGGAAAGTGGATTTTTCATCTTAATTCTGCATATAAACAAACATTGAAATGTTTGAATTATCCATGGCATGAAAGCTAATTTTTGTCATCTATATTCTATAATCAGTTTAGACACTGAATTGGTTTTAATGACTTACATAACTTCCTATGAGATATTTGTAATTTATCACTTGTTTCTTGAGCATGGTGAAATGGATAAATTTCTCTAATCTTAGGTTGACCTACTATGATCTTGTCTAAGACAAGTTCCACTTGCTTTCTTTCCTCCAGATAAGCATATTAGACCTTGCTTAGTAAGAGCTGTGAAGCACCATTGTGTATTAAGATCAGCGTTTATTTATTTATTTTATTTATTTATTTTTATAGTGGACTTTGATTTATACAACATTAGAAGAAGCACAGTATACAGCAGTGATTAGGATCCTCGAGCTCCCAGTTGACAGTTTGTTGTCCTAGATGATAATCTGCTGTGTGGAACAGGATCTTCTTCCAGTTACCAAAAGTGTGATGATTTACTTTTTGTACAGAAGCATTCCATTGACTTACCAGTAATTGCTTGTGTCGTGAGATCCTCCAATAAGCCTACCAACAGGTCTGTGTCTGCTTTACCTCCTGTTAAGGCAAATGCATTTAGGTACCTATTTGGAGCCCAATAAAAAAAATGAGTTTCTATTTATTGTTCTTGGTTTCAGTCCCTACCCTAAAGTCATTCTTTTCCTTGCAGGCAGACCAGTCCTGCTTTCAGGACAGGGGAGGAAACATGAAATGATCTGATTTTGATAAGCATGTTCCTACCTATCAGGCTTTGCTCTTTTCATTATTAGCATTAAAATCTCAGGGCAGAGCATATTTTGAAACATTTCCTTTATTAAGTGGAATACATCTCCTTAGACACCTGGCCAGCAATTTCTATGAGGTAGTGTATTCCCAGGCACAGTTAAGGTTCCTTTACATATATAACAGCATTTAGAGACAGTCTTTCTGAGAAATCCAAGTCAAATTTTAAAGTCATCTGATACTGGAGAGTTGGTATGTAAAGTCAGTGAACTCTGGAAAGTTAATCAGAGGGTCTTGCTGTGAATAATGGCAAGCCTCAACATGATCAATAGCTATGTTTGGGGAAAAAAAAAAAAAAAAGAAAAAGAAAAAAGAAAAAAGGGACCACACAGCTGATGTTAAAATAAGCACTTTTAATTTCCTTGTATCCATTGAGTTTTAAGGAACAATGTGCACTTATTAACAGATTGGATCTTAGATTTCATGCTGCATGTAGAAGTAACAGCTGATCTTCAGAGTGGATCTCAGAAAATAAATATGGAATAGGAACATTATTCAAAGGGCTTATGATTTTCATCTCTTTTGTCTCCTGTAGTGGTAGAATATAGATTGTTCTCTATCTTTCCATAGGTGTTATAAACAAAGTATTCAGTTACTCTGCTCTGATCTTCTAAGGAACATTAAAGGTCAGCAGAAAATCCACACCTGTTTTCAGTAGGCCACTCTGGATCTTGCTTCCACTGTTAATATCAGAAGCAAGTGTTTGAAACTATTCTAATGTGGTTCAAGTGTAAAAGAAAAGCATAAAATAAGAATTAGAGCTAGAGGAAGACTTTGATAAATGTTTCTTTCTTTGTAGAATGGTGGTTTTTTGTGTTTTTTCTTTTTGTTTTTTTTTTTTTTTTTACATTTTAACCTGCTCTTGAAATGAACATATAAACTTTAATGAGAAAAACTATGTTATGGCATGAAGGAAAGAGAAAATAGATCTTGAGAGAAAAATGCGAAAACCTTCTGGGCCTTTTGCAGCATGGGAAAAAATGAAACAGTCTCATCTATTTGCAGAATGGCTCTAAGATGGGGAAGAGCTATGGCTTTATCAGCAAGACTATGCCCAAAGTGATGACTAGGAATGCAGTGAGCTGTGCAGGATTTATTTATTTATTTATTTATTTATTTATTTATTTATTTATTTATTTATTCTGTATAGGATAGGTACTAATGGTAGAAGTCCGAAAGACATAGGATAACTGACCAAAGTCAGGCTAATTTGCAAAGATCAATGGTCTGACAGCACTCATCTATCATCTTGAACATGTGTGCATAGTAATCAATGGTCATCCATCTCTTTCCTGTAGATCGATTAATCTTTTAAATGTTGTAGGCTCACTACCCTAGTAAAGTACTTTTCATAATATCTGCACAAGCTTTTCTTTTTATATAAAACAAAAAGATAAAATGATCTAAAATGTATATGATGTGATTCTCTGAAGCCTAAACTGCTTGAGGTGTGAAGACAACTGACAGTAATTTTCTCCTCACATTTTGAGGCGAGTATGTTTTAAATGTTTTTACCTGCAGTGATTTTAAATTTGGTTAAATAGCAAAATTTTAGAACTGGGGTTTTGGTTCATGAAGCTGAAAAACTTAATCTTGTTGGATGGCATAAATAAACAACATTGTCAGACTGACAGAGATTGGTGCAGTATGGAACTCACAGTTAGATCTATATCTTACTAGGGAAGGAACATTATGTGCAATCTGGATATGAAATAGGAAAGAGAGCTATGTTTTTACGTGCACCTCTGAACATTTAACTTGGCAATAAAAATGCCCATCCTCCTGGTAATGTTGCATCTCCGTCTTGATCAGATGGACCTAATCAATTATCTTTCAAGAAAGACCTTCAGCTAGGTAGAATAAATGGCCACCTGACACTTTATAAACTATCTCGATAAAAAAAGAATAAGAATTGTCCTTGGAATATCCCCCAGCGTGCAAACTGCTTAGAGAAAAGCAATATCTTGCTGATAACACAACCTATGCATCTTTAATTAAAAAGGCTTTTAAGCAGGAAAATAAGTAAAAATATTTAGATAAATTTTCTTACATAAGGCAAAAAATACCACTTTAGTGTATTTGTTTTATGCATTGCATAAGAAATACACCAAAAGCTGTGTTATCAGCAGGAAATTCTAAAATTGGCTCACTAATTAACTCTCATTAATAATAGTCTCATTTTGATTATTTTCTCTGACACACCTTGCTCTGTTCCAGTGCAGCATATTTTTATGAGAACAACATATTCCTCCTGACCTCCAGTTTCATAAGTACTTACTGTAGAGTGAGTGAAGATAGATGGAGTAAGATATACTATGGGCATAACAGAAGAATTGAAGTCATATGACTTAGTGGTTTACATGTGTCTAGTATTCTTACAGTAATATATTACTAAATTATTATATATTCATTTTGTTGAATTCTTCAAGAGGAAAATACAGACACCTTAGTGAAGGCAGAAGTTAAGTCACGAAATGATGTAGCAGACTGGAAGCAAAGAACTCCATATTGAAAATATGTGAACAGATATTTCTTGTAGAATATTCTTTTCAGAAGATCTTTTACTGATGAAGAAGGAAGAACTGGATCTTCCTTGAATGTATACTGCAATTTCTTCAGTACTTAAACACAGTTGTGTCCCAGAGTGATTAGCATGGTTACAAAATGTAGACAATTTGCTGATGGTCTTCATCTAACAAATTCAAATCAAATCACTTTCCTGAACTAAACTCCTCACATAACTGAGAAGTTAATGCATAACACACAGAAAAATTAAAATATATATATATATATCTCCACTGCCAAAACTGGTATCTTGCTTAGTATTTCACTGGAAGACTGGCAAAACAAAGAACCCAAATGTTTCAAGTCTTGGTTCTGTTCCATAATAATTTTCACAGAAGATAAGTGTCACTATAAAACTGCCATTCAAGTTAAGTGGAGTTTGCATTTCATTTTGACTCTGAGGTGTCGATGTGCTGATTAGTTTTCTGATACAGCTTGGTTGTCAACATTTAAAACATTTCTTGGAAGTAAAAAAGATCATTTTGAACAGAAGGCATTCTGTTATACCTATATTTATACATATTTCCCTGCACCCTCAAAACCCAATTTTAAAGTGGCTTATTGGAAGAGCTGTCACCATCACCTTGGAAACTGGTCCATTGACAGCATGTATCAATCAGTCGTCTCACAACTATATAGCTGCCTTCCTTTTAAAAAAAAAAAAATTTTGAATAGTGTCATGCTTTCCCTGAAAAGGCAAAAACAAACTAAATTTGTCAAGAACATTTTGGAGAGTGGCAGCTCTCATCAAGCATAATAACTGACTGAATTTTTATTTATTTATTTTTTAATTATGAGTGTTGTAGGTCATAAACTTAAAATCAGGATGCTTCATGGCAGGGAGAAATTCCAGTCTGTGCTCCATAGGCTGTTTGTATTTTGTATGAAACAATCTTTTATGGTTAATCTACCCACCTGATATCTACTTGTCCTCAAAACGAGGCCATTTTACTGTAACCTTTCTTGCTGGGTGTGAGGGTGGAGAACATTTTTTCAAGAAGAGCTCATAGCTTTAACATGCTCTTGGGAGATACGTAGCTCAGAATCCCTTTAGGCTGAGGAATACAGTGAATGTAGCACTTCTGCGTTTCTGGAATCTGATCTATTTATGTAAAAAAGGTCAAGCCCTGTCCTATGGTAGCTGTGCTTTCAAAGGGGGAAAAAGCAAGCTGTTTCATTTTTGGAAGGGAAGGGCAGAAGATCCGTCTTCAGAGAGAGGAGTTTATCTTCTTTTGCACTATGTAGGGCAGGTGGGGCCTGGAAAATCATGGGGTTGAAGACATGTACTTGTTCACATCACTCCTGTTGCACTGGATACCTACTTCTATAACGCCCAAGGGGAGATCCCTAAGTACCTGTCTCAGCTTTACAATTTATGGTCCTGGACTTTGATCCTTCAAGCTGATCAATTCCCTGCCTGTCATTGCAGACTAAACCCTGTTTTGCAACTGGTCTTTAATCAGTCAATACTTATGAATACAAAAAACCTGATCTCAGATAGGACTTGCAAGTACAGGCTACAAGTTTTTTTGCTTCTGGATAAGAAAAATGAAGATATTTTCCTATGTTAGAAAGATGGCAAGAAGAAAAATGAATAAACACACCATCCTTCTTGCTAAAGTATCCATATATTTTCTATGAAAATTGTATTGAATGAAAGTGCTTACAGGTCTATCATGAGCAAAGTGCATATTTGGCATATCTTTCAAGGGATACCATCAGCAAAATTTATTTCTGATTTTCTTATTGCTTGTTTTTGTAAGCATCACACAAAATACCTTGCAGAAAGAGGATTAAAGGGAATAAATGTGTTTATCTTTTTTAATTTGCTTTCCTGGAAGAGTTTTGTGTATAGTCAGATTCTATTTCCCTGTGAAGTCAATTACTCTCTCCTTTTTTGTGCTGGTCTTTTACAAAGCAGTGGGGGACAGAGGGGTATTTTAAAATGTGATTGTAAACCCAGAGAAATTGGCAAGAGGACTCAGCAGCAAGAAAAGTGACTTCCATAGCTACTTTTAACACTTTGTTATAGAATAGGCCGGTTTTCAACTTCATGATGTCTGTGGGCAGGTCCTAGCCCAAGGCAGCTCTCTGTGATGTCCCTGAAGACTCTGTCTTCATTTCCCATGCAGCTCCTTTAAAAGAAGATTGTACCTATGTAGGAATATTTTCATGACACCAAATAGAGGTGCTATTAACTGCTGGGCACAATCTATTTCCAGGGACTGACAGCCTCTCTTCTGGGCCACATGATTCTAGTGGCTTTCTTGGCATTAGTCTGGAAAAGAGGAGTCTCAGGGGTGACCTTATCGCACTCTACAGGTACCTTAAAGGAGGCTATAGCGAGGTGGGGATTGGTCTATTCTCCCACGTGCCTGGTGACAGGATGAGGGGGAAGGGGCTAAAGTTACGCCAGGGGAGGTTTAGGTTGGATATTAGGAAGAACTTCTTTACCGAAAGGGTTGTTAGGTTTTGGAATGGGCTGCCCAGGGAAGTGGTTGAGTCACCATCCCTGGAGGCCTTTAAGAGACGTTTAGATGTAGCCCTTAGTGATATGGTTTAGTGGAGGACTTGTTAGTGTTAGGTCATAGGTTGGACTAGATGATCTTGGAGTTCTCTTCCAACCTAGATGATTCTGTGATTTTTTTTTAATTTATTCTGTGAAAATTCCCTTCAATCTCCTTCAGATAATGTGAGCTGCAAAGGTATCAGTGAACTAAGACAAATTCCCTGTGCTCCAGGATACAGTTCCCACAGTCCTCCTGATAAAGGTGTCATTCTCAAGGAAGTGGTTAAAACTCCTATGGATTCAACCAACTATGCTATGATTTGGGATGACTGGACAAATGGGATCAGAGTCAGAAGTCACTTGTGTGGCATTGTGCTAAGGGGTCAAGTTCCTTCTCCATAGTTCAAAAAGTCTGTGATATGAACTTTTCCACTCAAAATCAGGAATCCCAGACCACTGACCTTGTGATTTAGTGAGAGTGCAGCCCTGAGCCAGGGTCTTCCAGTTGCCTTAATTGAGGTGACACGGAGGAATCCTCTAAGGGTGGTAGAGGGGAAGGATCTAGTCCTCTCTGTCTGGAAGAGACAGGCAAGACACATTTGTCTTGAGATCCTAATAGATGGAGAAGTTCACAACCACCCTCCCTTTTCTCCCTAATCTGCAGGGCCATGTCCTTTAAAGCCTCATTGGGCCATGCAGCAGAACAAGAACTTGCAGATAGCAAGTTTCCTCTGACTCCAAATCAGACAGTCCCTCTGGATACAGTACTCCTTTAAGAGTTTTACTAAATCTGCACGTGAGCTCAATCTGCCCATAGAAGAATTTCCATTTGTGCAGATGGTATCATTTGGCAGATCATTCTGATGCTGGCAGCATCGTAGGGGTCATATTTGTGCACAGATGGACTGTTCTTCGTCTGTTTCTTTATTGTAGTATACCCAAATAGGTTTTCCCACAATAGTACATATTCACATTACATCTCCATTCATTCCTTGTCAGACAACTTATTTAGTGAGAGCACCAAAAAAATTCTCCCTCTTTCTCTTTGTTCACATACCAAATCCTCTTTTATCTGTATCTTTGTTTTGGGGATACAGAGCAAGGACTAAGCAGAGCTATTGAGGATCTCAGTATTTCTGAATCATGAAAAACTGGTGGCATAGAAGTTATCACTGAGATAATATTCAGAGTACTTCTCTGACCCCTCCCCTGTTCAGGGGTGTTCTCATGTACAGTCTATCATAGAAAGATTATTATTTATTTTTAATGGGAAATATTTTTTTCAAATTGCACGTTTGTCACAGCTCTCTTATAAACCAAGAGCACTTACCACCACTATGTGAATGGACATTGGGAAGAATTGCAGAGGCTAGGGAATCAATAATTCAAAACTGGAGATTTTTGACCCAGAGCAACTACAGTAGTAATGACCAAGAGCTGTTATCATTTGACAGCTGCACAGAGAATTATGTTAAATGTACTCATTATTTAGTGGTAAGATATTCACATTGTTTGAAGCTTCTGTTGTCACACTCGTAATCTTAGTGTGGAGGCGATGAACTGTAGAGATATCATCAGAAATTGCCCTGCCACTACTGGTTTACAACATAGCAAAAGGACATTTGGGAAAACTTGAACTGCTTCTTTTTTGCATTACACAAACCCTTGCTTTGTTGATAGAAAACTTTATACTTTCATGCCTTATTTATTTATTTTTTTAAATGACAGATCTGTCTTGTGATGAAACTGAGATTTTCTCATTTTTTCAAGTTGATAGTAACTTTGTCATTTTCCTCCTCCTTTGCTAACCTAACCAATGTGGTCCGAACTTCTCTACTCAGGTGTCAGGTACTAAGTATATCTTGCACATGTAGTGCAAATATAGGTATTGCTGTATACAGCTGTGAAAGAAGTTTACAGTATGTGTAAATGATGCCAAAACAGCTAGGGAGGTTGGAGAGTCAATTTCTTGATGTTTCTCCCCCTCAAAACAGTACTTCTTGAAAGGAAACTGGTTATTTGCAATGTGAACACTACTGAAGAGGCACAAAACTGTATCTAAATGAAAAACACTCCTGCCTATTTAAAGATTTCTTTTTAACCTTTTGACTGCTTAGAGAATAAAGGATTTGAACTGGGGAACAGATGAAATATTTTGAATCGAATTAGGAAGAAAGTGTGACTGAAATTCCAGCACCAACTGTTAAGTAACTTCTTGGCTGTGCTGGGTAAGAGGGAGAGTAAAATTGCTGACTCCAGCTAAATAAAGGTTACTTGGGAAATATAAAAAAAATAATTCCGAACTTTAATTTCATATCCATCTGGTAAGTCTTCGTAATCAGTCCCTAATTATCTACTTGCTAATGCATTTCTGGTTACTCTGACACCTTACAAATTTTTCTGTGCATAGATTTCTTGCCCAAGGCTATGGAAAATTATACATGCTGCTATATATGCTTGGATACAGCTGGTTTCTGTATTGGAGTGATATTTTTTTTTCCATCACAGTTACTAAACGTATCTACACAAATAGCTACACTGAACTTGACTTTTTCAGTAGGAGTCCGGAGCTTAAAAAATAGTTTCAATATGAATGTTTCTAACAGAATAACTGCTACAGGGAGAAAAATATTGTGGAGAAGGGGGTACAGGATGCAATTATATAATGAATTCCGTAGTGTGTTATCATACAATGACATACTGATGGAGAGATATAGACCAAAAGATAAAATATTTCTTGTGTTGGAGGTTTTGGCTTGTTTTGAGGGCATTTTAGTCTTTTCTTGTTGAACAGGGGACAAATCTTTCCTCCTGATCTTGAAAACCATACTATAGGCTGTTTCACTTGCTGGAAGATTTGTCCTTTCCTTAGCTCTGACTGATGCAAAGGGGCATTCACTTTGGTCAGTTTACTTGCTCTTTATAGGTTAACAGTTGGACTTGATGATTTTGGAGGTCTTTTTGAACTGAAGTGATTCTATGTATATTTAGGTTTCTCCAAATTAGTCTCTAACAGATGAACTACTTTACTGAAATATTAAAAGGTTTCATCAGTTCGTGAAGCTACACAGGAGAGGAGTTCTCTAAAGACATTCACTACACAGTTGTACAGATTCAAGTCAACAAGCCAGCTGACACCAAGGCTTCTCACAATTTCCCATTATAAAAATATGTTATAGAATTAACATAATACTTCAATGTATGTAGCGTACTGGCATAATAAAATAATAGCATACTAATATATTCTACTGCCAATCAGAAAGTAACAAGAACTCAAGTTATGGATATCCTTTTCTCTCAAGGTAAGCAGTAGCCATGCTGAAGCTGATGGATGAAGCTCATCATGGATGAGAACAAACACAGGTTCATGATGTTCTCCATCACAAGAATTATGACGATCAGTTAAAATAAATTCTAAAAAACAATTGTTTGTATGCCTTGGTTTACAATGCTCAATATTGACCAAAGACAATGTGAACATTTTTATTCCACTTTGGAAACAGGAAATTTTTATGATAATCTAATTTTAACCGAAAGCATAATACACCCTAGCCAATTGTAGAGATACAGCAGAATACAGAGGAGAACATAAATAAATGGATCAATTCCTGCACATTTATGAAGAAGCACTTCATATTGTGAGACATGCAGAAGGACTGAGGCAATGTAAAGGCTGTGTCCATACCAGCTAATTGTTCTCCGGCTTTGTTATGTATCCTGATTAGAGAGATACACACCTACTTTGTATTATTTTAATGACAATGGGAATAGTTCTATAGATATGCATATTTTATCTGGTACTCAGCCAAAGCTCTGACTTCATTTTACCAAAGTCCATAGAAAAGATATTTGGGGTAAATGAGAAAAATTAAATCAAATGGCAAGTAAAGGTAGAAGCCTGTTTCAGAGGTGAAGGAAAAAAAAAAGGAGGGGGGGGAGGCTCCCATTTGATGAGTTGACCTCTCAAAAATATTTGAATACAACAAGATTAAATGATATAAATGTGAGTCTAGGTTGGATAATAAAGTATTGCAGACCTAATTCTAAATCTGAGGATGACAGGGGCTGTGTGCAAGGAGCCTGTGGAGACATGGTAAAAAGGTTGTCTGTCTTTGGACGTATATACCAGCCCATTGTAAAAAAAGTGAGGTAGCCTGAGTAACGGAAAAGAAATGTTGCTGACAATCACTGTCAAGGAATCACTTTGTGCACAGGGAGGTACCCAGGAATTTGACATTTCCCATAGGATCACCACCTGCTTTGTCCACAATTGTCAGCCTGGGCAGTGTGCTCAGGAGGCCTCAAGAACAATAATCTGTGTAGTCTAAAAACACCCTGAAAACAGCTTCACAAGTGGACATTCATGATATTAATTCAGAGAACTAGATACACCATAGTGGTTGTATCTTGTCCATTGTCCAGTATCTTGTCCATACTGATAATATTGCATTTAAGGGGAGAGGTATGGGCTCTGAAGCACGATGAAAGAGAAACCTCCCTTTTTACCATTGCAGTGTGAGAGAAAAGCCAGCCAAAGCAAGCAGAAGAGTTCTTTTTGATTGATGCAGTCTTTGAGGGAACAGTTTTCATCATGACGGGGACTGACGTTGCATATAGCACGTGCTTTTGAGGTCCCCAAGGACTTGTGAAGCAGGCATGGGCAGGCACCTTGTTCCAGGAAATACAGAGGTTTCCACAGTCATGCAAAAGTAGTCAGTCTTGTGCTTAATTTTTGCATATATGTGCTACTTAGCAAATGGTCCCCAAAAGAATTACAAATGTAATACAAGCTGACTTTATACATACTAAGGTAAAGTCAAGTCAAAGTAAGTGAGAAGTAGACCGGTGCTTTTTTTATGCTACGGATGTCTGAGGTTTTCTAATAAACACCCAAGACAAGAATTGTAATCAGTAGTGGATATTTGTTTCCTGAAGAGGTGGGGGAGAAGAGAAAAAAAAATTCAAAGATAAGGGCAAGTAGCATTATAATGGTGAGATTTGTCAGAATTTCCATTATTATAGTCTGTTTACAGGTTGTAAATATTCCCTTGGGGCTGAGACTGAACATTCAAGGTCATACACAGGAAATGGTATTTATCTTTGCTAAATTAAAACATTGATTCAACAGTTTTTTTTTTTTTTAAATGTAATCACAAGAAAAACCTCTGGAGCACAAGGAGTTCAGATATTTTTGACTTTTTTTTTTTCTCATCCACATTTTCTTTCTGCTTAATAAACATGGCATATACTGAATATTTCAAAGCCTTGACCTGTTACTCTGCCATTAGTAGTAAAGATATATTGAAAAGCCTTTCACCTATGAATGTACCTTTTCTTGATGCTATTTGCTGTTATTCTGCTTGTCAAGCTCTCTAGTATTTGGTGATCACTTGATCATTTAAGGCGTAGAGGACAGGGTCAGACTAAAAGTGTCAGGGAGACCCTCACAATGAGTCATGTGGTTCAGAACGGAGTCCCTTTTGTTGTCCAAGCTCCAAAGAGTGTAGATAGGACTGGATGCTATCTCAATCCCAAACTTCACGGTTTATGCCTAAAGGACTATAATGCATAATCAGTCCTTTATATCACTTAGCTCAGATTACAAGATTTCATCCTGCTTAGCAAATTACTTGCAAATTTTCAACAATCTAGATGTTAGTCACTTACTGCATATCTGTTGCAGGTAAGAAATCTCTTGACCTTAATGAGCAGCTATCAGAGATGTTCCTGCTCAAGGGAAAGATTCTGGCACGCAGTCTACTGCAGTGCAGGAGAGCTAATGGGCTCTGGGCTGATACCTATTTATGGAGTAAGATAATTGACTACTAGTCATATTTGCATACCATCCATATTTGGTTGTTGCATGCTCTGTTAGCCCTTGGATCTATTTCTGCTAAATCCACCTTGAACCTGGTTCAGCTACCATGCCCAGACACATTCATCATGGTCGCCACTGATGGTTATCACCCAAGGAAGGTTACTGGTGAATGGTCAGGTCAGGGGATGCCAGAGGGAGTACACTGCCCCACTATGCAAATAGAGTAATTATTTGGTTCACATTAGCATTTCTTTCCCTACACAACAATAAATATATCCTTAAAATTCTGTCTATGTTTTTGAAGGTAAAGTAGCAATTAAAATACACTTAAAGGCTCCTTATTTGCATGCAAATTGTCAGGATGAAGGGGAATGTGAGGATATGCAAAATAATAAGCAATTTTCAATTACATACATGTGTTTGTTATTAGTATAAATGTCTTCCAACATTTTTTGACTTCAGATAGCATGTCCTTCTTCTTGTGACCGGAATATAATTTCTGATTTAGATTGCTAAGCAGTAGAGAATTTTACAGTCTCAAGTATTTGTTCCCTCTAATTCCAAGTTAAGCGTGAAAGAATTCATCTGTACAGGGCCAGACAAATTGTCTGTGAATAATTTTCTGTTAAATAGCATTCTGGCAAAGAGTTCCTCATTTCCTGGAGTATTTTAACTGGTGTTTACTGGAGCTGATTGAATAGTGTTCATTTACTGTATTGACATACATTGCTGATATGACTGTATATATAATTCAATTAACTATCTCTGTAACATTAGACCAGATCTAGTTCTTGCTCAGAATAACAGACCTGGTGTGAATTCATTTATCGAGGAGCTGTCCGTGGTTTGACAAAACACTTTTTCCTTCACTTATTCTGATCAGAATAGACATTAAGTTTTTATTCAAAACAGGTTGATATGGGATTTGTCTCTCTTTCCACCACACAGTAAGAAAAAGGATCCTCTTTTTTTTTTTTTTTTATTGTTATTTTAAATATTGTTCTGGGTAAATTCTAGAGCTTTATTCTTTGAACTAGGTACAGGAACATTAGTGCTTGACTCAACTCTTCCTCTTCATTGGAAAAAATTTCATTAGTTTCACTGAAGTTATGTCCTTTCTTACCAATTGACTGAATGGCACCTATATTGCTTCTGGAATGTCTGATTAAATTGTATATATGCATTTTTTCTCCAAACTGTATTAAAAAAAAAAATATGGTGATTTATGGTGTAATTTAAACATAGCCTGCCTTCTTTCTTAAGTACCTGCTTTCTCAATGCTCATTATACTAGTGTTTTGCTTACATTATTCCAGAAAAGTCTGCATATACATGTTAATGAAGGAAAATATTGCCTACCCTGACCACTGTCCAAAGGGTGCAAAAACGTATATTGCAGACCAAATGGATAAGGTGGCTGTGCCACTCAGCATTTCAGCAATATGCAATTTTGCACAAGAAGACATTTTCTTGAATAAATTGTCACCAGTAACTTATTGTGGAATCGGAAGTTTGGAAACAGAAGACAGAATATCCTGCCAGAAACTGATAAATTAGGCCATGAATCAGAGGGCCATCAGGATCCCAGACACAGATGATTAAGAACAATGCATCAAGTCGATTTCAAAGGCAAAGACTAGACTTAAAGCAGGAGGCTGTGATATGATACTTGCTTTACACTGATGTCATAAATACGTGTGGTCGAAATGCTATCTCACACAAATTTGTTTGAAGAGTGGTCATTTTTCACTGTACGCACCAAAATGGCATTAGGACAAGAATGAGACAAATGACTGAGAGTAAAATGGAATTTGAAGAGTCTGGGAAATTATTTTAAAATATTTTATATGTTATATTCTGCTCTCACATTTGACTGTGGCTTAAGGAAGGTGGATTAATGAGGATTTTAGAATAGGATAGGGGAGGAGAGGATAAGACAGGATAGGATGAATAGAGTAGCGTAGCGTAGCGTAGCGTAGCATAGCATAGCGTAGCGTAGCGTAGCGTAGCGTAGTGTAGCGTAGTGTAGCATAGCATAGCATAGCATAGAATAGAATAGTTTGGTTGGAAGGGACCTTCAGAGATCATCTATTCTGACTGCTAGGCTAAACTTCACTTCATGACTAACCAAAAGTTAAAACATATTATTGAAGAAATTGTCCAAATGCCTCTTGAACTCTGACAGGCATGGGACATCAACCACCTTACCAGGAAGCCCATTCCAGTGTTTGACCACCCTCATGATAACAAATATTTCCCTATTGTCCAGTCTGAATCTCCACTGGTGCAGCTTTGTGCCTTTCCTGTCATTGGTTACCAGGGAAAAGAATCTGGCACCTTTCTCCCCATTTTCCCTCTTCAGGAAAGTGTAGAGAGCAATGAGGTCGTCTCTCAGCCTCTTTTTCTCCAGACCAGACAATCCAAGTTTTCTCAGCCTCTCCTCATAGAATATGCCTTCCAGACCTTTTACCAGCTTTGTTACCCTCCTCTAGATGCTTTCAAGGACCTTAATGTCCTTTTTATTTTGTAAAGCTCAGAACTGCACAAAATATTCAAGATGAGGCCACACCAACACTAAATACAGTGGGAGAATCACCTCTTTCAACTAGCTGGTTTTTCTGTGTTTAATGCATCCCAAGATGTGGTTTTCTCTCTCATCTGCCAGGGCACACTGCTGGCTCATGTCAAGTCTGTTGTCAATGGGCACCTCTGGGTACAGGTGCAGATCCTTTTCTGTTGAGCTGCACTCTAGCCACTCATCTCTCAGTCTGTACCTGTGCCCAGCATTATTCCATCCCATGTGCAGAACCTGGCATTTACCTTTGTTGAACTTCATGCCATTGATGATTGCCCAATGATCAAATGGACCTAGATCCCTCTGGAAGGCTCTTTTCCCTCCGGGGAGTCAACAGCACCTCCCAGTTTAGTGTCATGAGTCTCCCATGAGGATGAGGGCAACCAATCCCAAGATTTCCCCAGTTACCTAGAATATACCTCATCTCTGCCATTGTACTGGGTGGATGGTTGACAGTGAACACCCATGGCAACATCTGATTCACTATTCGTCTCCTTAATCCAGAGAGCCCAGAGGCTCTCTTCTGCATCATCCCTAATGGCAATGGCTGTACAGTCTAATCTCTCCCTTATGTACAGTGCTACACATCTGCTTACTGGTAATTATGCTTGAAAACTTACTGGAAACATCCCTGATCTGAGAACCAGGGAGGCAGTAAACACTGTGAAGAGGGTCTGGTCTGCAGATGGGAGCCTCCATTCCCTTCAGGAGGGAGCCACCTATAACTCTAACTTGCCACTGTTTCTTCACAGTGCTGGTCTTGATGCTGTGCTTGCTACAAGACCTAGGTTGATCTGACCTTGGAGGGACAACTTGCACAGATGCCTCTGCTTCCCTCTTTTCACATCCTTTGTCTGCCACACCCAGAGCCTTTTACCTATTCAGTAATGGAAAATTAGTATCTCTTGAAGACAGTTCAAAGGTGCCATCTTCCCACTGGATCATTGTTAAGCATTGCCTACAAGATTTCTTTACGCTGCAGAGCTGTGGCTTCTCCTGCCTTCAGCAGCTCGTTGATTTCTAACATGATGTTATTTCTTCTGCTGTGGCTGTAAGTGAAAAAAAAAATTAAATGCCCTTAAAGTTTCATTTGTTGTTGTTACAATGACATACTTTTTATTGCTGTAAATGCTTTTTACTTAGTATATGTTCACATTCACTTGAAAGTGACTGCTGACCTACTTGCATTTTCATTAAAACATCTATCTTTTATATGGCTTATACAAAACAACCTGGTTTAAAATTAACTGTGATTTGAGTTGTAAGCCCCTCAGGATAGTTATATCTCTGGCATACTTGCCAGTAAGGTGACTTCGGCTGGAGGTGGAGAGGATGAGGTATTCAAACTGCCAGATACAAGCATCCAATTTATATGTCTTAGTTAGGAATTTAATCATCTTTGTGCTCATGGTAGAATCACTAGTGAGTGAGAAAGTGTCCTTAAATGGTACTTTTGTTCCTTAAAGTTAAGAATCTGCTGAGTTAATATCTAGAGGAGACTATTTTGCTGCAGTGGTTGCCTATGGAGACTAGCCAACTAACACAGGCATGGAAGGTGATTCTTGAATTCAGGAAATGCTATCCTCCCTTTGTGACAACTGTAAAAATCTATCATAGTGCAAAGGCAAAAGGCAAGGGCCCATTAAAGCAGGTACCAGACTTTGGTAACTAAGCTATAACATCATAAATACGAAATACATGGTCTAAAGACTACTCAAGTGTTACTAGAATTTTAAATGGAAAGCCAAAGCAAAGTTAGTATAACTTCTTGTTCTTTTATAATGAAGTAGTTATAGGGACTTCACCTTGAAATTTCTGCTATTATTTCTGTTAAGCTGTAATACATACCTAAAAATTATCACAATGGAAGAGTGAAGATATATGCAAATGAGATATTAAAGAACAGGGAAAATTTGCTTCAAAATAACATGGCATAATCAGTGTCATGCAATAAATATTAATTTAAATTATGCTAGACTTTCAGGTTTTTGTTTCAAGTCAAAACAAATTTCGAACAAAATTGAATGAAATCGTTCTGAGAAAAAGGCCATACTATTATTTCATCACCCTACTTTGTTGATACACCATAAAGTACTACCTGATCTTCCATATCACTGAAAACATTCAGTTAGTATCTTGATATTTTAGTAATATCTAATATTTCAAATTATTGACTATGTTAATGAAAATCAGCCCCTTTTGATTAAAAATAGTTCATGCTAAGTCATATTACATATTTTCAAGGAAATTATTTACAAAAGTAATTAATATATCTAAAAATCTTTTAGTGAGCTGTGAATGTAGATCTTTTTTCATTCCTTCAGCTTTTCTCCCCTTTTAAGAATGAAACAGCCATGTTTATTTTATTTTATTTTATTAATTTAATTTAATTTAATTATTATTTATTTTATTTTATTTTATTTTATTTTATTTTATTTTATTTTATTTTATTTTATTTTATTTTATTTTATTTTATTTTATTTTATTTTATTTATTTTATTTCTTTATTTATTTTTCTACAACAGTTCCTTCTTTGTCTGTTTGCACGGACACAATGCACAGACCTCTCAGCTTAGATCCACAATAGAAGGAAATGCAACAATTTAGTAGCAAACTTCCAAAGAGACACTACAGGAATTCAAGGTGAAATTAAATGCTCCAGGAAAATCTACTTCAAAGCTCTCATTGAATTTCTCTAGGGCCAAGATTTCCCCTTTTGCTTGGATATTTCCTTGGTCTGGTCAACTTTGAAATGAAGCTGAGTTTGTAAAGCTCTTATCCTCTTATCATTTCTAATAGAGGGTAATTGTTCTATTTTAAAAAGATTCATGGGTTCAGTTAATAACATGCTAAAGTCTAGCGTCTTGTCCAGGGGTAGTCACAAATAGTTATTCGTGTGAATGCAACTTCACATGATTTGTAGCTATATCAAACCTTGTTGCATAAATGTGACCAGTCACAAATTTTGGTCTCTCTTGGAACCTGTGGAAAATCTACTGTCCACAGTATTTTTTGTCAAGGAGTTCGGATGGTCTGGTACGTGCTGTGTGAACAACCACATTATATCATTTGTTTCAAACTTGGCTCTCCCTAGCTTTGTATGAAGTCCTCTTGTTTCTATTGGAAGAGTGGATGAACAGTTAGTCCCTGTAAACACTCTGCCTGCCAGTCATGATTTCATAGATCTCTGTAAACTTAAGTTGTCTTCCGCAGTATGAAGAGTCCTGAATTGGTTATTCTTCATATAGACACCATGAATTATTTTTGTTTATATTCATGGTCCTTCGTTGAATGTTTACCAGTTCTTTTACCGGACTTTTGAGAAGAGCAGGGCAGAAAGGATCTTCTCTATTTCTTCTTTATCTTAATAATGCTAAATATATTTTTATTTTATTTTATTTATTTATTTATTTTTTACCAATGTTAAGCATAGGGGTGATGTTTCTGTAGAACCACCTATTATAATTCCAAAACCTCACTTCTGAGTAGTAACAATCAGCTTGGAACCCATTGTGAAATATATAAATTTTGTACATTTTTCCATGCACAGCTCTTTCTCTCTATATTATTTTTTTCCTACCATTTTATCTCCACCTTCTCCACCTTCACAACAGATCATCATATCTACTACCTAGGAGAACTTAGTACCATCAGCTTACTGCATCATGTCCTTGCTGACCCCATTTCCTTATGGGTCTCTTATGAGTAAAATGAACAGCACTGGTTCCTCTGGGTTCTCTGTGAATCTCAAGATTGACCTCCCAGTACAATGACAAATGATGTCAGAAAGTAATAGCTTCTTGTTTTACATTTTTAACCACTCACTTCTTCATGCAAGAAGCTCCCATCTTATGACATAGCTACATAAGTAAATACAGAAAGAAGGTTTGTGCATAAGGTAATCACTTCAGGAGAGCTGCAGAACATCTGTGCCCTGCTCAGGGTTAACTGACAAGATAGAGGTTGCTACTCCTGAAATCATAGGAGCCCTTGTTCCAAAGGTCAATAATATCTTAATAATTGATATACTAGTTACTCTTTTTGTCAGTATGCTGAAAAATTTAAATGATAACACTCAGAATAATATATTATTTGTCTCTTGACAGTATTTAGAAATTATAATAACACTGAGTGAAAGACGTTGGACTGGATCTTGGAGGATAAGAAATATTCATTTTTCTTCATATTTTAACAATTTGCAGGTTCATAACATCAACTTTATACCTGCTTTTGAATGCATTGTTTTTTGATGATTAAACAGAGGAGAAATGCACAGAAATTACCATCCTCCCCACCTAATGGAATAGTCTTCCAAATCAAGTAGTGTTGTGCATAATGTTAAGTAACTGGAGTGTTAGATTACTCTTTGATTTTCTTTAGCAATTAAAAACTGGGTTGCAATCATACATACACAAAGAGCATCTTCTGTATACTTGTCCCTTCCACCAAATTCACGCAGTTTTAGCGAGAAATTGTTGGTGGTGAAAATCACTTCTGTGCCAAAGAACTCAATGTTGACCCTATGAGTTCAAAGATCCTCCAGATCTTTTGATGTATTTAATAAGAAATGTATGTATGACTGAGTAACAGCACAACAAAAAAATTACAATCAAATTCTCTCCAGCAACAACATTTTTATTTTGTGTTGTTTGTTTTGTGTTTGTTTTGTTTTTCCCATTATGCATACACAGGCAACGGAACCTAGTGAGTACGTCTGCAAAACTGCTAATGCTGAATATTTGAGACAGGGGTCTCCTGCTATATATGTTAACATTCAGAATACCCTATGACCAGAATGGTGATTCTCCTATAAATAAAAATAAAAATAATAAAAATAAAATAAAAATAAAAATAAAAATAAAAATAAAAATAAAAATAAAAATAAAAATAAAAATAAAAATAAAAATAAAAATAAAAATAAAAATAAAAATAAAAATAAATAAACCAAACAGCTTTTGATTAGGTATTATTAGGCAATGTCAAAGCACACATTTATACTGAAACAAAAAAGTGTGTTTGCAACAGCCCATCTGGGCTACCTTGTCTTCATGGTTGTGTTGGGATTGTCTCACTCACACCTCCCTATGGAAGAGAAGGTCCCTATGGATCAGAGAGACAGTTTCTTCTCCTTCCAACATCTTAATGAAAAAACAGAGTCAGCCACTTCTGCAGATGATTCTCAGATAAACAGGCTGTCTTCAGCAACTCATAATGAAACATTTCTGGCAAAAATAGGGGTTCTATTTTAAAGATATTAACATATTTTTCCATCCTGCTGGCAGATATCAATTATTTTGAGAAAGTACTGAGGATATTCTGCAGGTATCTTAATGCAGGGGACTCATTATTTCATATGATTATATGTGTGTAGAAGCAACTCTCTCAGGGCAAGGGTTTGGATCAAGTAAACTTGAAGAAGGAAATTTTATAAGCAGTAAAATCTGAAGAGATTTGAGATGATCTTTATTGCTTTTCTGCCTGTTCTTTTTCCTCCCCCTCCCCATTACTAATAAATTCAAATCTCAGAAGAGGGAGTTTAAGTTTTACTACAATAAGAGCTATGTTTCTGAGTAGGTCAGAGAGGATACCTGTTTATATTATTTATTAAAAAAAAAAAAAAGCCTCAGGAGATGAGTAACTCATTTGTCAGCTGATGTATGCTGTTACAGTTCCAGAAAGGAGCTGTAATGTCAGCTGTGTACTTGGCCCACTGACTTACAAAGGGTTTGAAAGTCTTACATGGGAAAAAAAAAACAAGCAGTCAATAGAGGAAAGAATAGTACTGTAACACAATTAATTATTTAAGCGTTAAAAAAAAAAAAAGCAGGAAAGAGTTGGCAAACAAAAGTAATTGCGTACTGTTGTAAGGACAATCTCCACCGTTGCCCTTTAATCCTTATGAGCTTTTTCAGAATAGGCCTGTAACAGCATGGGTATAATATGATCTGTTATGCAGGTATCTGAATGTAAGTCCTCACTTGCCAACCTGATGCTGACCATGAAACTATGGAATAGTAAAAACACAAGCCTGGCAGAAAATATTTTGGGTTTTGGCGTGTGGAATTGTGTAAGTGGCCCCTGGTGTCCCATGTGAGGAAAGTTCAGCTCTTCCCAGTTGATCCAAATTAAGAGGGTAGGGAAGCATCTGGAAGCAATGAAGGAAGTGGAAACAGCAGAAATCAGTGGGTGGTCCCGTGGAAGGCCTTAGGGAGTGCTGGAGTGCTAGAAGTGTTTTGCCTCCTGGTTGAGACTAAGGAGCAGAGCTGAGGGACTCACCGGCTGACTTTCCTGAACAAGGATGAAAATTTGGTTGAAAGAAAAGGCTGAAGGCCAGGCCTCATCTCTCTAAGTGAGATCTAGTGAACAAATGGAAGTGTAGGCAGTAAATATGTAGGAGTGGTGGTGGAGCGTGTGGCAGGGAAAAGTTGCTGCTGGTAGAAGGGGCTCTGTGTGCTCTTCCTTAACGGGCTGTGTGCTATATGGCCCTGGGTAAGAGTCCTGCAGCTGAAAGGGTGTCAGAGCATTTGAACTAGTTCCAGTATGTCCCATACTACTGCAGGAGAACAGGTTGATCCTGAGAGGTATTTTGTTTGTGGTGGTCTTTAGGCTTTTAATGTAACAATAGCTCCCAGGTGGCAGAGTTGTATTTTTTGTTGTTTTTGTTGTTTGTTTTCTAGTTTGTATTATGTGAGGGCAGGTGTGAAGTGGATGCTTTGTTGGTTTTCATGAGATAAATGTCTGTTATGTGGTTGTAAAGGGTTGAGTGTTTTGACTGAGTGGTCTTTTCCAGTACTATATCTCATTTGGGATTCTGAAGGGTTATACATAAATTACGTATATGTATGCAGTACATCTTTTGTGATACTGAAAAAAAAAAAAAGAGATAAAAATCCCAATAAACTATTAATAGACATAGGAATCCTTCCTTGGAAAGGATAGGTGGATCTAAAAATGATACTTAGCTAGCATATGGGGAAGTTATACATGATAGTTTTAAGGAAACCTTAGCAAATCTTAGGGCCCAGATGTGGGTCTTCTCCTGAAAGAAACAGATCTGGTTACCTGGGGCAATGAGAAGTCTGATACACTGAATGCCTTTGCCTCAGCCTTTACCAGCAAGGCTGGCCTTCAGGATCCCAAGGTCCCAAAGGCAAGGGTGAATGTCCAGGGTAAGGAAGCTGCTACAGCTGTCCACTTTTTGTGGAAGAAGGTCAGGCCAGGGAATACGTGAGCAAACTAGATATTCACAAGTCCGTGGGCCCTGATGGATGCACAGATGAGATTGCAAGGCCACTCTCTAGAACCTTTGTTCAAACATGGCAACTGGGAGAGGTGTCCAAAGACTGGAAGAAACTAAATGTTGCCCCTATTTTCAAAAAGGGCAAGAAGGAGGATCTGAGGAACTACAGGCCAGTCAGACTCACCTCCCCTGGGAAGGTGATGGAACATTTAATCTTGAAAACCATTTCAAGGAACACGAAGGAGAATAAAATCATCAGTAGTAGTCAGCATGGGTTCACCAAGGGGAAGTCATGCCTGACCAACCTGATAAGCTTCTATGATGAAATGACCAGCCTAGTGGATGAGGGGGGAGCAATAGATATTGTCTTTCTAGACTTCAGTAAGGCCTTTGACACTGTTTCCCAGAAGATCCTCATAGAAAAGTTGTTGAAGTATGGTCTGAGTGAGCAGGCTGTGCAGTAGATCAAGAACTGGCTGAATGGCTGGGCCCAGGTGGAAGTGGTGAGTGGTACAAAGTCTAGCTGGAAGCCAGTAACAAGTGGACTACACCTGGGGTCAATACTGGGTCAGGTCCTGTTCAACATCTTCATGAACGACCTGAATGATGGGGTAGATGCACACTCAGTAAATTCATAGATGACATGAATCTGGGGGAGTGGCTGACTCACCAGAGGGCCATGCAGCTGTCAGAAGGGACCTAGACAGGTTGGAGAGGTGGGCTGACAAAAATCTCATAACGTTCAAGAAGAAGAAGTGCAGAGTCCTGCACCTGTGGAGGAACAACTTAAGGCAACAGTACATGTTGGAGGCCACCCAGCCGGAAAGCAGTTCTGCAGAACACGACCTAGGAGTCCTGGTGGACACCAAGTTGAACATAAGTCAGCAATAACAGCAAGGGCAACAAAGGCTAATGACATTCTTGGCTGCATTAGGCAACGTATTACCAGCAGGTTGAGGCAGTTGATCCTTCCCTTCTACTCAGCATTGGTGAGGCTGCACCTGAAGTGCTGTGTCCTGTTCTGGGGCCCCCAGTAAAAGAGAGACATGGACATACTGCAAAAAGTCCAAAGTAGGGCCACCAAGATGATGAAGGGACTGGAGCACCTGTCTGCTTATGAGAGGCTGAGAGATTTGTGACTGTTCAGCCTAGAGAACAGGAGGCTCAGGGGTGATCTTATCTATGTCTACAAATACCTGAAGGGAATGTGCAATGAAGACAGAGCCATGCTGTTTCCAGTGGTTCCCAATGCCACAAATGCCAGGACAAGAGGCATAACTGGAGCATAGAAGGCTCTGTCTGAACATCAGGAAGCATTTCTTCACTGTGCCAGTTACAGCACACAGGTGCAGGTTGCCCAGAGAAGTTATGAACTCTCCCTCCTTGGAGATCTTCAAAAGCTATCTGTACATGGTCCTGGGCAACCTGTCTTAGCTGTCCTTGTTTGAGCATGGGGGTTGGACCAGATGACCTTCAATGGTCCCTTTCAATCTTGATGATTGTGTGATTCTGCAGTTTCAGGACACTTGCCAATTTTACAGTGAAAGCAGTTCCTGTGGCTTCTGTTTTGAATGAGGTATATCGTCTCAGCAAGTTTTCCAGTGTTGTCCTCTCATTTACCTTGTTATTTATATTTACCTAATGACAAGAAGCAAAACAAACAAACAAACGTGTCCCATATTCCTCTACTGCTAGGTACTCGATTACTTGCCCTAAACATGCACAGTGTAAACATAGATAATAATTAATATGATTTGTTTTCCATCTCTATCTGCTGAATCTGAAGAACCAAGAGCACTCAGCATCATAGGCAGCTGTCAGAAGCTGCCAAAAGTCTTCTGTAGACTTTACTGCAAAGTGGGAATATGTATTGGCCTCGAAAAGTGAGATCAGCTCTTTTAGCTGGTCTCTACCTTCAACTGTTTAAAAGTAAATAAATCAACAACAACAAAAAAAAAGACATAAAGCAAGTACTATAAGAAATAAGTAGAGGAAACAAAACTCCAAGTATGTTCTAGCTACCTAAAAGAAAATAAGTTACACAGTAAGCATGTTTGTTTTATGTTGCTAATATTTTCCCAATGACCTTTGCCCACCATGGTCCACTATTACCTGCATTTATGTTAACACATGTTCAGAGCCTGTAGATAAACCTACTAATGCCAGCAGTGCTCTGCAAATATCATTGGATACAGATGTGGCATCAGTTTGGAGGGTCAGGGACTAACATTGGCAAGAGAAAGATTCTGTATTGCAGGGAAATGAAGAGGAAAAAGGTGAAAGGTCAAAATTTCCAGCAGATTTCATAATTTCTTTTGAAACCTAGTCTAATGAAATGAGGAAATTATGTTGACCTTTCGTTTGTAGCGGAGGAGAGACAGGCTGAAGGGAAAAAAATCTTATTGAACTTAGTAGAAATTCCCAGAGTACATTAGGCTGTCCTCTGGCAGAAGGGAAGAGCAATGAATGGTTTAATTTGATATTTATTGTCAAAAGCCTAAGGAGGTTGAATGTAGGTAAATCCTGTCTAGCACTTGAGCACAAATTTTAGCCCTTATTCCTACCAGGCGTGTAAGATGTGAATAACAGCTTATTGGCTGTTCACTCACTGTCGAAGGATGGTTAGCAAGATGTCGGTCACTCAACAGCTTGCTGAGCAGGTTTGCCATCCTCTTCACACAACACAATACTACAAAGAAGCTCTGCAACTCTTCTATCATCAATCTGTTTTATTGTATATATTGCATCAGTGCTTGGGTACTAACAGGTAGAGTTGCTGAGTTACAATAACACTTGAGTGAGCAGCTTGAAAGGTGACAGAGTGTGTTTTTGTTGGTTTTGTTTTCATTGATCTATCATCTCCTTGGACTGCTGTCTCGCAACATTACAAGCCTGAATTGTCTCATACTTCTCAAGCATGTTAGCTGAGGAATTCAAGCTGTCCTTTACTGCAGCATTTTCTTGCTGTGATTTTGCCTGCACTGTTTAACTATATGATTTGGAAATGCCCGCTTTTAATAGTCACAGAATGCAAATAAATAATACACATGAAAGTATGTGTAACTGTGACAAAGTGTTTAATATTCTTCAGCCTGCTGCTGAGAGACAAGCCAGTCAAAATATATCAAAACCAAAAACAGCACTGGCAAGATTAAACAGCAGTGGATTTGCACATACAATAAAACTGCTACGTTGAATTTAATCCATGTGTAATTGGGAATAGATAAGTCTGGAATTAAATGACTGCACAGAATCTGCCTTCCAGAATGAAGAAGGGAGGGAGGGAGCATCCCAGAGGAGGGAGGTAAAGAGGCTCTGCTGCTGAAATAAGGAGTACTTCTGTGCTATTTCGTTGTGAGAGACATTAAAAAGGTGATCTGATGTTGATGAGCTGCATGTACAGTAAATGGCTTGTCTCTTCAAGAACTTCAAGATATAAGCTGGTTGTTTTCCTCCCTTGGCTACTGGAGGCACAGTTACAATTGGGCTGGGTGTGAAGAAGTGTTGCTGATGTTTTTTGGCTATTGTTATCTGGTTGAAATACAGTAAAACTGAACAGTAAGGATAAAATAGGAGCTACTTTATTCCTCTGCCCTTTTTCACTCGTCTGTTTTTTCCCTTATAAAGCAAAGAAATATGGGTGATCCAAACTCCTCCCTTCCCACTTCAACATTGTAGCATCTCAGCCAGTCCCTATCTTTGTTGGCTTTAGCTCTGTTCCCTGCTTACAGCTCGGCAAAGAAATGCAGTGTTTGCCTTGCTATCAGCTTCCTTTCCAAAGGATGGTATTTGTTAGGTTTGGATTTTGCTTTCATGAAGTGCCAGAACATATAGCATTCCATGTTTTAAACACATGAAAAGAGATTTCCAACATATTTTAAGATTTTCTTCATTCTGTGGGATGCTATTTCTCTTGCGTAGTTTCTCCCTCATAAGAGTATTTAATTCTCTTTTAACAATTCCTATTTTTGGCTGCCTCTCTTCATGGCCTCTTGTTAATATCCCCATCACTGTCAGCTTTTGACTCAGTGTCTTGTCTCTTCCAAAGCTACATCTGCTGAACTTCCCTTCTCTTTCCCTGCTCTGTGGCTTGTGCACTTGTCCTCTCCCTGTGTTCCTCTGTAGTCCTATATATATGGTCCTCATTCTGTCTCTATACTTTCTCTTCTGTAAATAACCACACAGTTACCACCAGCACACAGCAGCTCAAGACAGACATTAAATGAATGTACAGCCAATCTTTCCCACTTTTACTTAATAGACCCAGTAGGCTTGTAAGGATATTCTTAGGCAGTAATGGAAAGATTTAACAAATTCTTTAATATGTTTAACTCAAATCCAGACAGCACACCCTAATTTTCAACCATTATAGAAGCTAGAGGATCAAAGGGCCAACATTTACTCAATTAGCATGATCCACCTTTATTTAAGAATCAGGTTCTGCATGATTTACATGACTCCACAGCACGTGTCTGGAGTTGGGAAGACTGCACCAACTTTCAGCAGCCAACAAAAGACACAGGAAAATTTGTGGTAATTCATTTATTGGAAGAGCAGGGGCCAGGCTTCCTTTCCATCCCCTGGCTGTAACAGGTTCACCTAGCCTGGTGCAGGTAAGCATGCTGCCACCCTAAATGCAGAAGTGTATGTGCACAGTGCAGGAATTCTCAGTAGCTTAATGCACTTCCCTGTGTGATGCTAATCAATATCAAATCTGACGTAAGGACTCTGAAAACACACTTGTAGGCATTATTGAGATGACCACCCAAAACAGCAATTCTGATAGCACCTAGTCAGCTGCTGCTATGTCGTGTAGGTACTCCAGATTTTATTTCAATTTGCTTTATGAAGGCTTCCCTGAAGCGTGATGTTGCATCTCTCCAGACTAGAACAAAGTGGTTGTCCTCATGCCGTGACCCCATAAGGACGTAGATTAAAAGTGGTTTCTCTGCCCATATCTCTGTGTGTGTGTATCTCCCCATATCTGGTAAGATATGTCCCTGCCCATGCAGTGACAGAACCAACCTTCTTGCAAATGTACTTGGGGCCACCACTTGCTTTCAAACTGTGGTCAATAGCAGTCCAGACTGACCCTTGGTTTTTTCTTTACTAGCAGAGCTGATGCGAAGATTTCAGGACAGTAATGCTCGACTGGGTGCTCTCCTGACTCCTCAGCACATTTGCCTCTCAAGCTGGACAAATTTGTTGCAAGGACCATGCAAAGTAATTGAAGTTCCATTAGAAAAAATAAATAAATAAAATGCTGAAACTGTAAGGCAGGGTTTTTTAAAGCTACTCTACTGTCTTGTGGTCAATGTATTTACTAACCTTCTGGGTATGAGAACTACCCAAATCATTTTGCAAACAGGTTGTGCTTTGTAACAGCTAAAATGAACTGTAAACCAAAGCTTCTGTTTCTGGCATTTTATAACTCTTGCTTTATTATTGTTATTATTTCAGATCTGTATAATTTGTACATCTTAGTTTGAGTGATGCTGGCTGTATGTTTTTGCCACAGGACTCAAATGAGAAGCTTAATAAATGAATATGGGGTTTACATGATTCAATTTGTTTCTTGTCTCAGCGTTGTTAACCCTCCCTGCCTTTCAGTCTGAACTTCTTCCTCAGTTTTTTTATAACCATTAGTATTGCATACATCCCTCACTGAGTGTCCCTGACATAGCATGATGGTAATTCAGCTGCTGGCAATTACATGGACACGGTGGGCCAAGGAAAGGTTTGAGCAAAGATCACTTAAAAAAATAAATAAATACAAATAAAAGATAATTGCAAATGCACGAGCCCTGTGAAACAAAATGAGTCAGCTTTCCGCATGGGACTGTCTCCCCCTAATGCTTGTGCCAGGTAGTGTAATAGCGTGGTTTATACATTTCTCATAGTCTCCAGATTGGTGAAGGGCAATGGGGGATTATTGGTCCTGTGGTCTCTGGTTTGATTTTTGCAATGACCATGATATCTATTTATGCAATGTGGTTCATTGCTCAACATTAAATTCTCTGTTGGCATTTGTGTCCTAGGCATTGCTATTTAATTTGCCCCTTTTTCTTTGTGCTTCTCCCAAGGATGACAAAAACAATGTTATAGCCTGCTATTGTCCTAAGAGATAGGATAATTTTAATTCTTACCCATGCTCTGAACTGGGCAAAGGACAAATTACAAACTGATGTATGCATGTAGAAGAAATTTACTTCATGGATTATTATTATCTAGATGCTTACAATATACAAAGGCAACTATTTTAGGAAAATAAGTGTTTCTGTGACTTCTAGTCAGTTCAGTTTTGGCTTTTAGTGGATTTTTCCCACTAAATATCTGATATGTCTGATATACCTAGATATATCTGATTTGGAAAGACCATGTACTTCTGGGTGGGTTTATTTTATTTGTTTGTTTGTTTGTTTTCTTTGACAGAATGCACTTCTCTAATGATGTAACCTGTAAAAGGTAGGTTACCAAACTAGATAGACTAATGGACTGATCCATCTCAATAGCTCCAATATTTGATTGCTTAGAGGGTTTTGTTTGTTTTTTTTTTTTTTTGTTTCCATTATTGCAATTCTAGTATTGTAAACAGTATTTAGTTGTCCCTGATCAATCTTTCCTTGCCTGCCAGCATAAATTAGAATTTATAGGAAGTAAATTGTTTGAACTATTGCAAAGCTTTCTCTGCTTCCCTGGGTGAAGGATTCCTAGTAAGTCCACCCAACATTGGAGACAGCTGTCAAGTTCTAGGTCTAAAGCTCAATTCCCTCTCCAGCTCCTTTGTGAAACAGTCCTAAAAATAGTATTCATAGGGAAAAAAAATGTGTTGATCTGACTGTAGGAAACTCTATCTAGTCATATTTACTTATTTATTTGGTTACTAAAATCAGTCGTTCTGATTCTTTAACTTATTTTCCAGGAAGAGGTGAATGCATTGGCAGAGATCTATAGACCTATCCAGTGGTCTTAGAATGGGTTGAGACTTTATTGGCAAAGGAGGGCTAGGAACAGTGCAAAGGTGTTTAACATGTGGTCCGTACAATTCGTGCTGGACCAGGATGAGCTAGCTTTTTTTTTTGCCCTTTTTTTTTTTTTTTAATATTTAAACATCTAAAGGTGCACGCACAAACCTAATAAAGTATTTCAAGAGCACAAGAACTGTTGGCCTTTACCTACATCTTTAAATCCTCCAATGAGGTGAATCAATTGCTTCTTTCCTAAAAGTAATTTCAGAAAATTAACTATAGCTTTCTGCAATGAAGGATCCAGTGAATCAAGGATGAGAAGCTTGTGTGTGTGTATTGCCTCCCTCATTCCCACCCTTGCACCATTTTGAAAGGGGAGAGATCTTTTTTTTTTTCACTTTCTAAATTCCAAAATAGAAAATACAACAGTTTAGTGTCCACACTTCTGCAATATAATGCACTACAACTAATAAGGCATTGTATTAATAAGACAATGTAAATCAATGCAATTTTTCTGCTTCCTGTTGATGGGTGCATCAGTCTTATTGGTTTTGTCAGCTAAACTCTGCCACTGACTTGTGGGTGGAAGGTATTAAATTCATGGTGCCAAAAAAGATTTGTTTACTGTCCATATGGATATGGCTTATACGATGCTTCTGCAAGTAAATGCAAATGTACTTTTAATTTTTCTCTGTAATGTGCATTCATAAATGAAGACTTTTAAAACACTTGTCTGTATGGTTTGGAATTATCACATAACAGTAATTACCATGGATGATTGGAAACGTTGAGGAAAAACCTCTTTAGCATATTCCAGACTTCACATACGCATACACATCTAAGACGGTGAGTTGTGTAGTGCATTTTAATCATATCGTGGTGGTGTCTTTCTATAATGCAAACTATTTCCACTGAAGTCTGAAATAATTCTGGCATGACCCAGAGTCAACATGATAATATATTCTTGGTATCCTTTACATACTGATAACAGTTCAGCTGCTCTAAAGGGTTTTGTCAAGTTATGTTCATTTTCTATAGGTGTTAATATATCTGGTAATTACAGTTCAAATTGTTACTCTTAAACTAGAGCTGAATCTGGGTCAGTGAAAACTCTAAATTGAGCAATTTCACCAACTGTTGCAGAATGCTGTAGCAAACCTTTGAACTAAGCTGTGCTTCGGAGTGTTGAGAGATGCAATTTATTAAGAGTCAGGCAGGCTGTAACTATTTGTCTTCCTCCTGGGAAAAGATGGAAGTATGTTTCGTTGATATTACTATAACTTTAAATGCTGGAGTAGGACGATGGCAGGCTTAAAGGATTGGTTTGTCTCCTGTTTACTTACCCTTGTCTATCGAGTCAAATCCTTACCAAGATTTTTCTTGGCCTGCTTTCATGTGGTTTAGCACAAACTCAGTTTTCCTGATTTAAAGTTTTCATAATTTAAAGACATGTAAAGCAGCAGTTCTGTGTTGGGACAGATGCGCCTCTGACTCCACTGTAAAGAAACACCAGTAGTCACATTGGGTGTTCTCACACAAATAAATCAGATTGTTTTAGTCTGTGTTGCTAGTTTGAAACAGAGCAGTGTTTGGTTAGAGAGCCAGTGCCTGGATAAGCTCTTGCAGGAACACTCTTTTGTTTTTGACATTTCAGTTTTGGATCTATAAAAAGATGCACTTGAGTCCCAGAGGCCACTTTTCAGTTTGGAGATATGAGTTGGATAATGAGGTCTCCACAGAAGGGCAGAATGAGAGCTATGCTTTTTATTATTATTATTATTTATTATTATTATTATTTCTTCTTCACATGGACAATATATATTCTGTTTGTTTGTTTTCAGAGCTTCACAGTACCAATACGCAGAATGGCTATAATGCATGCTTATCTAGTGCACACAGTCTTCCTTTAAACTTTTGTTTCATTAAATGTTGCTTGTAATCCATTTCTGTAATCATATTTAATATGTAGCACATAAGAATGATAAATACACCTTCCTGTGGCAATCTGTGAAAGGGATTACACTGAAGACTGCCAACAGTGCTGCTTTATAGAAACTTTTTGCTATGACAGCTACTTTCATTCAGATGAAAAGATGGGCAATTGAATGCCTTCCAGTTTCATTATCAGTGGCCTGAGAGAAAGACAAATGCTACCCGAAGATCAGCCTTTTAAGGCTGAAGGCTGTTTCTTGAGGCCCTGAATACAAACCAAGTGGAAGAAAGAATGATTTCATTATCCCTTTGTATGTGGGAGGAGAAAGGAGCAGTCAGCATGTGTGAGAGGAGCAATAAGGGGAGGGTGAAGGGAGGGGAGAGAGTGTGTCTGTCAATGCCTAAGACTAAGTTGCATGGCAGCAGTTACAGCAGTTTTGATCTTAGCAAGTAGTAATTGCTGCTGGCAGGTAGAGTTGTAGGAAAGAGTCTGGTGAATGCTGTTGTTGAAGCTGAAGTGCAGCTGTTATCCTTGCTAATTGAAGCATCTCTCCTCAATACCCTGGACTACAATGTACACTGTAAAAACGGTGAATGTATCTAGGAAACCAAGTACAGAAATAAAACACAACCTTGCCACAAATAATACCACAACTTTTAAAAAAGCACACAGCAAGATTTTGGGTGGGGTAGTGGCTGGAAAGATGATTGGAAGTGGAAGCAAATGGGCTATTTCCTGCTGTCTGCTTTCCTGTTCTGCATGTATTCAGGACTTTACATTAACAGATGAGACAGCAGGAAAGGCATTCCTGATTGCACCGCTGATTTCTCCTAATAAAAGCAACCCACAGAACCCTGAAAAATTCTGGGGTCAAGGAGGGGCAAGAGCAATCTGCTTCACTTGCTCACATGTGTTTTGGCACAGACATTTTGGTCAGCATTAACTTTGGTGTCAATGGTATGGGAGTTCCCATGACAAACATGCTCATCTTTAACCCTGAGCAACAGGGTTAATACCAACCCTTCAGAGTTAATTAAGAGGTAATTGCATGGGCCTCAATCTTTGCTTAACTCAGTTACATTAGATGGAAGGGCACTAGAGATTAATCTGGCCTAGTGCCTCATCAAATTCATTAATTTCATTAAATGCAAAAGAACTTTAAGTGTGAGGTTCCAGCTGTGACCCTTTTGCCCTAAAGCAAGGTCTAGAAGCACAGAGTAAGTCCTTAAATACATATCATAAGGCTGTACACACCAGTATGTTAGCTGAGTTAAAGAAAATCACTACCATTCTCACTCAGTGACTACAGAAACTCTTGAAAACTGCTGAACCGTACCGTGGTAAGGACCCAGTCCAACAAAGGGATCAGGACTTAAACTCCTGATGATTTCAGTGGGAATGACAAATGCTTGCTCTCCCTCTCTGAATCAGGCCCTTTACTATTCACAGAAGAGTGTATGTGCATGGGGTAATATGTCATGCAACATACTCTGCTTAGCCTTAATTACAGTTATGACTGAGAGGGTGCCAAAATGTTTTGTCATTATTCTGTAGATTAATGAAATTGTACTAATGAGATTTGACTCTTAATATCTGCTGTAACAGTAAATTTAGAGCTAGACAAAGAATTTATACACCTTAAATTGTTCAGGACTGAAAGTATGGATAGAGTGACCCTGTGTCAGTTTCTGTAGAGAAGTAAATACCTGGCTGAGGATAACAAGAGAGCTCAGTCAGGATGCAGATTATGAGATTTTCACATTACTTGCTTTGTTTAGTTCCACCTTGGCATTACCCAACACCTGCACATACCATAAAATACTCTAGTTTCTTTGACTTTCTCAGTAACTGCCTTCCAAACCACAGAATCTGGGTGCGCTTTAGCTACAGTATATACTCTGTGTGAAAGCTGACTCAACTTCTGATGCGGTATACTGTACCAGGCAGCTCTCAAGTGATGCTGCTGCAATTTATCACCATAAACTGTTTCATATTGGAACAAACAATACTCATGAGGCAGTCTGGATTCAAATTAATTCAAAAGCACCATAACTGAAAAGTGAGCAGTCTCTTTGTGTTTTTTTTTTTTTTTTAACAAGATTTTATGATATGACTAGACTACAAATAGCTCTATTCATGATAAACTGGCAACTTTGCAAATTGTATATGCTAAAAGCTATTTGTTGTACAAGCTGTTCTGGAGAAAAATCTGAAATGAAATCTTCTCTGTCAGGGGGATGTGAGGCAACTATTGCATGGGTGCTGCTGTGGGTGTCCTGTTTCAGGAGCCCCATGGCTATGGGGGCAGTGGACGAGGGAGGCAGGGGAAACATCTGGTCCAAAAGCCTTTAATTGCTCAAAGTCAGTCCCTGCAGAGTGTTGTAGGAGAAGAGAGCTGCTCCACTTGGAGACAGTTTACTAGTCTGGTGAGAAAACATTTAAGGCTGAAGGAAAACTAAGAAATAGAATCATTTTTTTTGATCAAATATTTGCATCTGATTATGCAAAGTTGCCACAATATGCCTTCCCTTTGAAGGCGTAGCAATATCATCTTCCAAAATGCCCTAGAAAAAACTCCACTTTAAAGTCCATTAAGACGGCTGCTATTGTTTTTTGGAGATATGCTGTGTTATCAGCATGATCTCAGGGCATGGTTATAGCTAGGTGTCTTTTCTAAGGATGACTGAGCAACTGAAAGAGATCTAATTTTTTTGTTGCTTTTGTTCACATCAGTAAATACCTCAACAAATGTCACTCCAGTCTTCAAAAAGGGCAAGAAGGAGGACCCGGGTAACTATAGACCGGTCAGCCTCACCTCCATCCCTGGTAAGGTGATGGAACAACTTGTCCTTGGCATTGTCTCTAGGCATATTAAGGATAAAAGGGTCATTCAGGGCAGTCAACATGGCTTCACCAAGGGGAAGTCATGCTTGACCAACCTGATAGACTTTTATGAGGGTATAATCAGGTGGATAGATGATGGAAAGGCAGTGGATGTGGTGTATCTTGATTTCAGTAAAGCCTTTGACACCATCTCCCACAGCATCCTTGCAGCTAAACTGAGGAAATGTGGTCTGGATGATTGGGTAGTGAGATGGACTGTGAACTGGCTGAAGGGAAGAACCCAGAGGATTGTGGTTAATAGGATGGAGTCGAGTTGGAGTCCTATATCTAGCGGGGTCCCTCAAGTGTCAGTCCTGGGACCAGTGTTGTTCAGTATTTTCTTTGATGACTTGGATGAGGGGGTAGAGTGCACTGTCAGCAAGTTTGCTGATGACACTAAACTGGGAGGAGTGACTAACATGCCAGAAGGCTATGCTGCCATCCAGTGGGACCTAGACAGTCTGGAGAGTTCGGCGGGGAGAAACGTAATGAAATATAATGATGGAGAGTGTAGAGTCCTGCATCTGGGCAAGAATAACCCCAGACACCAGTATAAGTTGGGGATTGGCCGGCTGGAGAGCAGTGAAGGAGAGAGGGACCTGGGGGTCCTGTTGGACAGCCAGATGACCATGAGCCATCACTGTGCCTTGTGGCCAAGAAGGCCAATGTCATCCTCGGGTGTAACAGAAGGGGAATGGTTCGTAGGTCGAGAGAGGTTCTCCTCCCCCTCTACTCTGCCCTGGTGAGACCACATCTGGAATATTGCATCCAGTTCTGGGCCCCTCAGTTCAAGAAGGACAGGGAACTTCTTGAGAGAGTCCAGTGCAGAGCCACGAGGATGATAAGGAAGTGGGGCATCTCCCTTTCGAGGAAAGGCTGAAGGAGCTGGGTCCCTTTCGCTTAGAGAAGAGGAGACTGAGGGGTGACCTTATTAATATTTATAAGTATGTAAAGGGTGAGTGTCAGGAGGACGGAGCCAGGCTCTTCTCAGTGACATCTAATGATAGGACAAGGGGCAATGAGTGCAAGCTGGAACATAGGAGGTTCTGCTTAAATATGAGACAATTTTATCTTATTTTTATGGTGAGGGTGACAGAGCACCGGAACAGGCTGCCCAGGGTGGTTGTGCAGTCTCCTTCTCCAGAGACTTTCAAAACCTGCCTGGACTCCTTCCTGTGTGACACGATCTATGTGTTCCTGCTCCGGCAGGGGGATTGGACTAGATGATCTTTCAAGGTCCCTTCCAATCCCCAACATTCTGTGATTCTGTGATTCTGTGTGAAATGTAGCTGATCAATATAATCGGTGGTATGGCATGGAACAGATTGTTAATGTACCTCCCCTGCAGGCATTACTGGAATATTATTAAATCTGTATTTGGACATGCATATTTCTTGAATATTTGCATAGAGAACTCAAACACTTTATAACATATCTGACCGTGACACAAAATGCTTTCCCAGTGAGAGAGGGAACCTAAATTATCCTTCAAGAATAACTTCTGTAAGACATATAGGGATATCTACTGTGACTTGTAAATAAAGCTTTAGTAGTACCTACAGGATTATCCCCAGAGCCAAGGAAAGGAATTATCTTTTATCTCTACTGGAAATGAATTATTTTTTATCATTCTAATTCCTACCTCCAAGTAAAGTTATGCCTCGTACAAAACCGGTACCATTTACTCTGGGCCCTTCTTTTCAAGTTAGTTGTACTTTAATAATAATAGTAATTTTAAGAACATTAGAGATTAAAAGCTTTCTTCAGAGCAGTTAGGAGCTCTTGAAAGGTCTTGAAAATTCGGATCTGAATATACAGTTTTGTTTATTTTTTTTTTTGTTTGAAATTTCTGTTTTCTATCTACAAAATAACAGGATGTAAGCAAAAATCAGAAAGTAGCTGGAGTCCATCAGGGGTTAAGCACCTGAAGGTGAAGCCTCAAAGTTTCTCAGCTGCCAGCAGAATCCCTAATTACCTAAATCAGGAGGCAGATTGTGTCAACAAAGGTTTGAGGAACATTAAATTCATCTTCTGATTAACCTTTGAAGTTGGTTGCTCTTGATGGGCATAAACATTACTCAGGGCTGAGGCCTGCAGGAGTACATAAAATGGGCAGTTTGGTGTGAGGAGCTCAGTGTAACGGCATATTCCATATGCTTGTTATTGCAGCAGATAAGATGTAAGATGCCAAGATGGTGTTGGTCTTGTTTTCAAACACTGATCTGGAGAAATTGGTATTGCTGCCATCTCTATCTGGTAGATCAGTGCGTGTGTCCAGGATGTAGAATCTGGAGAGTTGGTACCGACAGAACAGGGGTTCAAATCTGTCTCGCATAAGAAATGGCCTAATTATTGGGACCAACAGTTCACTGAAATGGAGGGACTTTTTGCCCCTGCCATTATGTTCTCCTGTGCACAAAAGCTTTGAGGCCTTCTGAGTTCCTACTCAGATTACTAAAAGATCCAAGGCTTAATGAACTCTTTCACTCAAAGATTGATTCCTGTAAGGAAACCAGCTTCTGGGCAGAGGAACTGAAGTGCGTGTATCTCCCTCCAAGCAAGGCAGTTGTGCTTTCTCTGGCACTGTGTCTCTCTGCACTAGAGAACCTTGAAATGCTCTGTGGGGCATCTTCAGCAGCACAGAAGCCACATGTGGCTGCCAGCAGTGGGAGGTGTGATTGCTTTCCCTCTGTGGACAGGAAATGATACCTGTGTTTTCCCCTGAAAGAGGAAAGCAATCCACTTTGGTTTTCTTTTAAGGTATACTCCATCTAAGAGAGCAGGACTCAGGCAATGGTACCCAAGTGCAAAGAGACACATTAAGGGAATCCCTGAAGAGGCAAGGTGGAGTGCAGAGGAGTTTGAGTTCCTAGCGGTGTGAGGAGAGCTGGAGGTGTAGGATAACTGGCATTTGGACAAGTGGGCAATTGGACAGTGGGCAAGTGCACAGAGCTACAGTATCCCAAGTGGTACCTTTTCAATCTGTGTTGTAAGCAGCTGAGAGGATGTGAATGGGTGGTAATGGATCAATTTCAGAGGAACAGAAGGATGTGGGCCCTGCCCAGATATTTCATGTTCAGCATGAAGCTTGGTTGGATGCGTTTGGAAATTTCAATCTAAATTTGTACTTACTGTATGGATTACAATAAAGAAAAAAAGGGTATTCATTAAAGACTGAAATTGAAACAACTTAGCTGGAACTGAGTTCAATCCCTCAACTTGTTTTATTAGTATATGTTGTGCACTTCATCTGCATATAGTATGAATGTAGTTATGATATCTTTGTTAGTCTAACTCCCGAGAACAAAAAAGTGCTTAGACATTAGCTGGCTATCTTCCTGATTTTCAAAGCCAAATGTCTAATTAGAGCACTTCTGTTTCTTACATTTATTTTCAGTTCTAGAGAGTGAAAGGCAAGAAATCTCAGCACAGCTGTGGCTCTTTTATAAACTTCAGCTTATTAGAGCTTTTGGGTCAAACTCTCAGGTGGTGTAGCTACATGGACTTACATTTCTGCTGGTATAACTTCAGATATTTATATAATTCTCTGTACATCTGTCCACATGTGTGTTCCTATATATATACCAAACCCTTAGCTGATATATCACTGTATATAAATCACTGTAGCTCTTTTGGCTTCTGTGGAGCTATACTGATTTCTTACCAGCTGGGTATCCGGTCCACAGCATCTGGTTTTCCTTTTCCCTCTCTTAATAGCACTGATGAATCAGAATTCCATAAGGAGGATAATACTAAACATAATTAGACAGGATATGCTCAAGAAGAAAATTTAATTTGAAGAGGTTTGAACAGAATTTTTATTGGCCTCAGGTGGGATGCTGGGACTTTATCTTAATGAATCCTTTCTACAGATTCATTTCAAAAACTGCATTATGCTATTATGTGATGGAGTATGCTCTAACAGTGCACTACACATATGTTTATTCATTTGGATTTTAAAGTTCTTCTACAGATCGGTATAATTATTCTGGGCTGCAAAAATGAAACGTAAAGACATAAGCTAAAATTTTAAATATCTACATGCAGAAGTTTATTTAATCTTTGGCATGTATATATGTTTAGGGAAGCCCTGTTAGTAAATCAAATATGGGAATGTGGATTGGAGCTATTCTCGGAACTGACTTGCTGGTTAAGCCATAAGCCTTTTTGTTTGTTTGTTTTTGATCGTGTCCCTCAGTTACTTGCAATTAAAATACTAATATTTTATTAAAATACAGCATTTTGTACTGCACCCAGAAGCACCCAGAAGGGGGAGCACCCAGAAGGGGGAGAAGAATTAGTGGTGCTGCTGGATCTGTTTCTCTTCTACTATAATTGTATTCAAAATGATGGAGCCTTAACAAGGAAGCATTGGAGCTGTCGTACAGAAGCGAGCCACAAGCTTCCTCTGTCCTGGCACTACAAAATGAGATTTACAAAGTGATAAAGTCATATGGGAATGCAATATCTTCAATGACCCTGGTATCTGCTTGCTGACTAATTACTTCTAGTTTAGGGGTTGTTGTCCTTGCTCTTTATTATTATTATTATAGTTTCTATGTTAACAATTCTTGAATAAAATTGCGAATCCATGTTCTCTTCTTTATGTGCAGAACACATCCAATCTGGCTGATGATTGAGATCTTGACAAATCTAGCATTACAGTGAAAAACTACTTTGCATCCATTATGTATTCAGAATATGCAATCATACATCAAAATATAACAATACAAAAAATTTAGTGAAGCTTGCAGAGCCCCGCTGAACACTGCAAGCGAGCAAAGCACATACCTACACTGCTGCTCCTGGATTTACAGTTTGTAAAATAAGTAAGAAGTATGCTGTATTTGAGAAATTAATTTTTAGTAGGTCTTCTGAGGAAGATTCACGAAAGGATGTGAAGTTCCAGCAGGTGATTGCTGCTAGCCCATCATCAGGCATCAAGGTTCTGACATGGGAATTAGTCACTTTTCTGCAACATGTTTTATAACAGCTTGGAGCACATTTTTCCATGCATCAGGTGATGAATGAGCACATCACATACTCTGACTCTGTGTTCTCTTTAATCTAATTACCAACTCTCTTTCTAGCTCAGGTCCAACTGCAGTGCAATCTGATCATGACAATGAGAGAGGTTCTGTGCCTGTATGGATGGATCTAGTGTTATTAGACAGCAAAAAGTAAAAATAAATAAATAAATAAATCACCCAATTGCTTCGTTTTGCAAGGTAAAAATTCTAATGCCCGTTTGCATCCTTTTCTAAGTGCTTTTCACCTTTGGTGATATGGAAATGTTCACATTTTAAAATGAAGGGAGGAATGAAAATCTAAACTTGGTCTCCATTTGAATGGAAAGAGGAGGAAGAGCATTGCACCTGGAATTAGTGATTAGCTCCTTCTCTCAAGGCCTTTTCCCATCATTATGAGCACTTCCTAAAGTGAGCATATGTCTGGCTTTGGTGACGCAAAGTCAGTGCTAGCCTGAATATCCTACTTTCTTTGTGCTTTTATTATCCTCCAGGACAGTAATGGAAGGAATTTGTTTCAATTAAAACCAAAACTCTTACATGTGCTGTGGCAATAAGAATAATCCATATTCTTACCATTAGATATCATACTTGCCACACACAGATGACAAAGATACTGGCCCTGAAACCAGTTTCAGAATCCTTAATATGTCAAGCAACAGAAATGTCTTGTGTCTGCATTGCATCTCTTACTGAAAAGCATCTACCTAGAAGCTGGAAAGCTTACTGAATTGTACAAAGGTGTAAGTAAATTCTAGTCAGGAAATTGACTTCTCATGAGGATGAAAAACTTCTGCACATCATTCTCTCTCTCTCTCTTGCGTTTTGTTTTTTTTTTTTTTTTTTCCCCTCTCCTATTATTGTACCAAATGGTTATGGTGTTTACTGTTTAGCATGGAGAGCAGGGTCTATTTTTTGGCTGTGACTCCAGGCACTATGCTGTGGATATTTGCAGCCTTGAACTGCAGGTATATAATATGAGTTTAAGTAACTGTGTCTTGGGGAAGGTGGTTTCTGGAATAATCAATTTAGGACTGTGACTTTCCTGTGATTATAAAGGGGAAAGGAGCTAGGAACTTGGGAACAATTTATGCCCCCAAACTCGGTTGTACTCATTTTCATTTATGCTTTCATCTGTCTTGTTCTTTCTGTAAGAAAATAGAAAGTTTAGTGTAAATGGCACCTTCTTTTCTTTCTTTTCATACCCCAATCAATGTTCCTTTTTAATGAACAGATATTTCCCAGTAAAGGAAATCCGTCTCAGATTGCAAGCATCTCCAGCAGCAGCTTTTCATGCCAAACTGAGGAAACATACTGTGTTAATCCCTAAGGCTAACTGACCGAGCATTAAAGGAGTTAAACAGCATATTTAGGCAATAGATTTTAATCAGAAGTCATGGATTAAAATAGACTCTATTCTCTGTACAGCTTCTGTCTACAGTACTCCAGACTTTCTTGGTTTCAATAAGTCATATTGGCAAGGGAACTGTAAACAAATGTTAGAAACATAAATAAGGTAGCATCTTACAGAAAGTAGAGATGTCTGTAAATTGTTCCTAATTGGAACAGAACTCTTCTACAAAGGTTTGTTCCCTTCCCACTTTCTAATTAGAGAGTTACATTTGGTTAATGGCACTCTTTTCACCTGGGTAGCATGAGTTGTGTTTAGGAAAGCAGGTACAAACCCTGCAAAGTCTAGTTAGTCCTAACAGAGGACCAGTGTAGACTTAACCACATGGCAGGACTAAGATGATTTTGTCTTACTGTATTTGTCGTGACTGTTTAAGATGCATTATTTGTATTTCCTTTTCTTTCAAGTTCTTTTTTTGTTGTTGTTGTTGACAAAGCATAAAGGATTTATCAGTATGTTTCCATTTAGTGCCCTGAACTACTAAAAACAAACAAACAAACAACAACAAAACACTTTTCCATGCCTCTTAGAAGACACTGGTCTGGTTAGATTATTAAAACAGAAATTGCTTAAAAAAGTCTTTACTAATGTTATTTGTTGTAATTATGTCCTGAAATAGGATTCTAAATGGGACTCATGCATGTTTTTTGTTTTGTTTTGCTTTGTTTTGTTTGTTTGTTTGTTTCATTTCTTGCTTAGGAGGAACAGGTCATCTCTCCTAATGCTCTTATTTATAGACATCAGTATGATTTACTTTCTTTGGAAAAAAAAAATACACATCTGATAATATACTGTAAACTTAGTTTCATAGGAGATAACTTACTTTTTTGTTGTTTAAGTAATAAGAGACACAAAACCCCAAACGGAATAGGTGGTTATGATATTTTCCTTAGAAAACGGCTGTCCACAGTTGAGAAATTCATTGCAATCCACTGGTTTTGGTTAAAATTTTTATTTGGAAGGCTATATTTTTTTTTAGTTGCTATATCAGAGTAACTTACTACAATAGTGTCCTTTTGTAGCTTTCAGCTCAGGCGGCTAAGACTAAAAGAGATATACTATTTCCAGGCTATGTCTGTCAGACTTGAATTCTTCACAAGGAAAAGCCTTGTTCACCAAGGTGACTAGCCATATCTCTCTGGTGTATATGATAGAAACGCTGAAAAACTTTGGATATACATTTAAACAGAAATGGCATACTTTTTATGATCAAGTTGCAGGAGGGAGACATTTTTTACTCAGCCCAGATTTTCTCTCAAAAGACAATATTTACTGGCCAATCTGAAAAATGATGAAATCTACTCAAATATAGAAGGAACGAAAGGCAGCTTTCATAAGAATAATTATTTGGAATTGATTTATTGGGGAAGCAAACCTACATGGTTGCAATGACTCTTTAAAAATCTTGTTTTGCATGGAATCAAGATAAGAACATGAAGGAAATATCACACCAGGAAACTTCTGCACTTAATTAGATGTATTCAGTTTAAGGATGGATCCAGCTAATTCTCCCTTTCGTGTGTGCTTTTGCAGGGTGTATTGGGGGGCAATTGAGTTATTTCATTTATCTTTCTAAAGTTTGAATTAGCTACTACAGATTGTCAGCTACCAGCAAATGAGCAGATTGTTTAAAACATTGTTGAAAAGTTGGGTTCAATCCTGTTGCATCTGGTATGCAGATGGGATGCTACTTCTTGTTCAAATAGATAGAAGAAGCAATTAAGTCCCTTTTTGGAGTAAGATACCTGAAACAATAGGAAGCACCATCTAAAACACAAGCTCAGTTGGATGCTGAGTAATGTTGATAACAGAGTTTCATAAAAGGTTTAATGCAAGCAAAGAGTTTTTTCTTGGTTTTGGAATTACCTGTGTATGAACAAAGATGTGACCAGAAACAGAGATGGTGGCAGAGAGGACAGCAAAAAATGTTTTTGCCCGCTGTGGAGAGAAAGTAAGAGAACATAAGCTACATTTAAAAGAATCTTTAATAATGTTTTTAAACTGATTCATGTTTCAATCAGAAAAAGGTAGAATTTGGTACATTTTCTTTACAAAAACAGGCCCTATGCCACACCATTTAAAAACACAACAACAAGAAATGCACTAAAGAATATTCCCCCCATCTTCTTACTTATCACCTCCAAAATTAATATGGTGTTTATAGCATTTCTCCTCCTAATGGAAGCCTGTAAAAGTACAAACACTTTGTGTGAATGATCAAATGAAACATTTCTCCCTCATATTTATGTGCTATGGGAGTTGAGCACACAAGATGAAGCGAAGGTCCTGAGGGAAGGAGCTCAGAGGGAGCTTTTGCTCAGAAAGGAGTAAAGATGTGACAGCAGACTTTGCCTTCCTGCCTGGCAGAGTAGTAGCCCCATGGACTGTCATTAGTGCAGAATGATTGCCAGTGATGTCTTCTGTCTACGAAGAACTAACTGGCACCCAAAGGTCTGACCTGTTTTCTAATTTGAGGCACCCAGTCTCCTCAGACATGCAGAACATGGTATGTTTGTGTCTCCATTAGTGAATACTACTACTTCAACACTTGCAATTAGTTTCATGGTAGTTCCATGGTTGTTTTTTTTGTTTGTTTGTTGTTTTTTTTTTTAGTTTCCTAACTGCTGCTGACTACCTTTGGAAGTAGGATATTAGTCCCAGTAGAATAGACATGTGATGACAGTGCAAGAGGATATGAAATCCTCTTGGAAAACAATTGTTTTTAAATGATAAAATGGTTCTCCTCAAGAATGTGTTACTGGCATATGAAGTAACAAACATACTCTTGGAGTTTATGTAATGTGACATTTTTTTATTTTAAAATAACCCTTTGCATGTGGCCCAGAACTTCTTCCGCAGTAAAACAGATGGAATAGTTTTCATCTTGCCTTTTCTTTCTTTTTTCTCCAGAGGCTCCAGACACCACCAACCATTCTCACCAACTGTTTTCTGCCAATGGAGAAATTCTTGCAAACATGCCCTGCCTCCTTTTTTTTTTTTTTTTTTTTTTTTTTTTTTTTTCCTAACATGGAAGTAAAGTAAGATTTCTCCCCAAAGGCTCCACCTACCAGTCTTGGAACAATAGCTCCATTTAATGGAAGCCTAGAAGGTTTGGTGGCTGAGACATTAATACCCATCCTCCAAATCTCAAGCACTTGACAATGTCAGCGGAACTAATTAAAGGTCAAGTAGATGCAAACAGTGCACCTTGTAATAAAATATTATTATTTTGTTATTCTTAATAGTATGATTTTTTTTGAGTGATAAACCATCCTTTTGAAGATGGCAGTATTGCAGAATTTCACAATGTTTCTGCAAAATGTATTAAAATATTTAACACCTACAAAAGTCGTATACAAATGCAAAGGAATTGGATGGAAGGAGCAGCTAAATCATCTTCAGCCTACAAATAGTTTGGGGGGACTTAAGACTGTGTGATGAAATCAGAAAGTTCTCTCAGCTCTGTTTGGTTTCTTACACTGCCACAGATGTGTCCCATACCCCAGATCATGAGATATTTTTGGACCTCAGTTTCCCATCTGTAAAATGGAATTAGCATTGCTTCCTTAACATGTAAAAAATATTATGAGAATAACCATATGAATAATAACCCCATCCCACAAGAGCTATGGGCAGGAAATGATAAATCCCTGGGATCCTAAAGTCTCCAGACATAAAGAAAAAAAAGAGGGGGGGGGGGGGGGGAATTTAATAGATTTTTGATCTATTAATGCAGCTTCCCAGGGTATCAGTGCAAGGGGGATAAGTATATAGAGGGCAAAGCAAATATAAATGCAAATCATTAGAAAAAAGATACCTCAGAACTCTAGTTCTCAAACCCCAAGTCATCCAGTTTTCTGAAGCCTTATCATGTATGATAATTTGTGGTAGTGATCTTATTGCAGTTGGCATTATTAAAAGATAGAAAATATTAGATAAATAATAAATATTATTTATTAGACCAGACAATATAGGTGAAAAGTCCATCAGTCTAATAGGCATATAGTATGCAGTTAAAATACATAAATCTAAATCCTTACATACACAGGTGGATAAGTAATAGTTGCAGAAAAAAATGGTTTAGGTCAAACAAAAAAGGAATTTTTGAATGGCTTTGAGTGAAATGAAAAATATAACTTTAGGTCAATTTAAATGCTTCTTGGGTTGAAACAAAATGTTTCTTTCAGCTTTTAGTAACCTTTTGCTTAATCATATTTCTTAAAATGAATTATCATTTTAAAATGAAAAATCAAGGTTTCTACAAATATGTCATGTTTTTGGCACAAAATATTTTGCTTAAAATGTCGAAGAGAAATGTAACAGCTTAATAGATGTTACCTTTCTCTTGTTATCCCAGAATTGACACATTTTTAAGTAAGATTTGCTGTCTTCATCAAAACTCCATTTAACAAATTTTATATTCAAACCACCTCCTCTCACAGCCACATTCACAGGAGAGTTGAAACTGCTTAGCACTCCAGACTGTTGAAAAATGCATTTTTTTTTTTAAAAAAAAGATACTGCCATGCCTTTGGGTTTCTGTATTTGTATATATTGAGTTTGCATCATACTCTTGTATATATGTTGGTGTACTTACTCCAGTTATTGTTGATCTTATGTTACACTGCTAATATTTACCTACTTTTGGATACTGTGCTGAAAATTCCTGTAGGAAAAATATTTATCATTAACAAACTTAATGCAGTCTGTGTTTTGTTCTGATATTTTCCAACCTAAAACCTTGATGTCATAGGTTTCAAGATGAATAAGAGGAAAAGAGACAAATGGACCTAAGGGGGGAAAAAAAAAAATCATGTTCAGAATCAATTCCATTGATTAATATTCCACTGCAAAAATGAAGAGGGAATAAGCTGAAGTCAGAGGGAACCTTGAACTTCTTTAATCCAACAAGTTGATATTTACTTGCTGAAACATTCCTTGTTTTAAATATAAATCATAGCAAGATCCTATAGCAAGTACTCCCAGTGTCTCATATCTTGTGGTAGATTTCTTGGGGCCAGTCAAATGCAATATGCTTCCAAATGACTCCCTTTTATCCAGCAGCAAGTCTGAGATTTGTTTAAAATGCTACTGAAATTCAGAGAACAGAGCAAACTTAGGCATTAGAGTCAAGTATGAACTTGGTATACTGTACTTTCCATGAACCTGTACAGCAACAACTGCTAAATCTTTTGTAAATACCAATAAATAAAGCCTGGGGCTATGAAGACTGACTTCACCCAGCTGCTGGGTCCCAGGCTCTGACATGTGCTGCTTTCCAGGCTGTTTTGAGGTAAGCCATCTCCTTGGCAACCTGCTTTCACAATCTCTTTTGCTCTCTTTTTCTCACCTTGCATATAACATAGCAGCTGAGCATCACTGTCCTGTTTAACTGTGTTTGGTAGAATGCTTTTAGCATGCAAGTTTATGAGTAAGAAATTAAAAGAAAATTAATGCCAAATTAAAAGAAAAAAATGAGGTCAATAACTGTACTCAGCTCTTAACACTTACAATTACCCTATCAAAGGGTTTGATTTAAGGGAATGGAGGAATATGAAATAAGTATTTCAGAGGAGCATGAAATACTCATATCAGTCATTGATTTTCATTACTTCTAATGGTGGTTCCCTTTGCCAACACCAGCCGCATTCTCATATGCCACATTCCATTGATTTGCATAACAGACCACTACATTACTCTTGTGTGACATTCATTTCAGAGAAGCATTACCAAAAAACAGTTTGATTATACCATGCTATGACTGCTGTAGGTCTAGCTACTATAGGCCATAAATCCTTGGGATCTCTCTCTCTCTCTCTCAGAGTTGCAGATTCTAGAAACAGGAAAAGATGTAAACGTTGTCCTTTGTAGGCTGGGGAAGTTTGTGTCCCATGTAGGGCTGGATTAATATTGCAAGCCTCTCTCTCTCTCTTTTTTTTTTTTTTTTAAACCAGCTATGCAGTGTTAAAAAAAGAAAAATGGATTTAGCAGTGTCTGTAAGCTTTTATTACTTTTTTCCCCTGCAATTTATGAAAAAAAAAATCTAGCAGAAATGTTTGATAAAACCACTAGCTGTGAAATAGTGTTTCAGAATACTTGTAGGATGAGAGCTACTTGGCAAGAATCCTTAACTATGGTGGGCCAGTCATACCTTATGACCTTTTTGACCTGTCAGAAGAGTCCAAATCTCAGCAACAATTTAAAAGAAAAGTGTAGATGAATGACTTTGAATAACAAATAAATTGTTCATAAATGGATTGCAAATAAATGTATGTAGGAAATGGTCTATGTGATAGTTGCACTGACTGCTTTTATTCCCCTTTATTTTCGGAGGTAGACTTTCTCTCCTTTCTTTAGCTTGTGGTTTTATTTTGTATTTGTGGCTCTTACACTATAAACTGTCACTTAAGTTGTGACAGACCTTAAGTAGTTTTAGAACAAAACTTCAGAATACACAGGAAATGTAATAAAGGAGGTGCAAAATAACCTGATCTGCTGGGAATATACATTAAGACTTTAAAAGACAATTTATCTGTTGTCAAAGAAAACAACCAGTAAGTTGTCTCGTCTATTCATTGCACTTAAACTATCCCTTGCTATTAGAAGTGAGGGGCACATTCCTAGGAAACCAGTCGTGTTAGGCAGGGAAACTCAACTAGCTGTAGAGAAGGAAAAATTCCCATCCCTCTTGATTTTCTCCATCAGATAGTATGTGACAAAGTAGCTTGACTATGTCAGCAAACTAACCATTTAACGAAATGTGTGTTGTGTTCTTTACATTAATACTTTCCATCCAGTAAATGTTTTCTTTTGTTTTAACTCTCATGGAGTCCTAAGTTGTGCTGACTTTATAATTACCTGAAGAGAATTCATGAAAAAGGCAAGCCTTTATCATTGCTTTATACTTTTTAGCTGTCATCCACTTAAGAGCATCATTTAGAACTACTAGGAAGAGGACCAGAGGTTTGGTGGTTCAATGCCTCTCATCCAAAGCAAGACTAGCTTTGCACTCTCTTTGAATGATGTACACTGGTATCAGGTGGGCACACCACAGTGCTACATGAGTGCTGGCTAGATGACTCTCTGGTTAAAGATGAGTTTCATTAAGAATTCTAGATCACACTGTTTTAGTAGCCTTTATTAGTTATGAAAAATCCTGGTGGCCACTTACATTATCCCACTTGATGTTATACACAAGAAGTACCTTTTGGGTTAAATAAATAAAAACAAATTAAGAATGTGTGCAAGGAAAAACAGTAACAAACATGAAAGTGATGAAAAGAGAAAATGAGTAATTGTTCTTTAATATCGTCATAACATAATTCTAGGTTATTGGATATCCAAGCTTTTCTAGTCTGAGACATGACATTTCTTTGACTTAAACTTCTCAGTTTTGATCTCAGCACTGTTCATCTCCTCTAACTTAAATAAAGACTGATTGTCTGAATTATATCTTATTAGAAAAAGAGGAGACATAAGTTAGAGATGTTTCGGTGGAGTGATAAGGGCCATTATGACAAAGATAATGCAGTCATCAAATACATGTCTCATGTCAAAATAGAGAAATAGCTCAACTTTGGAGAGCACTTCTTCCCACTCACTCCCACACTCACATTCATGCTGTGAAATGAAATGCTTGGAAATACTGGTCTTAATACAGAGAAGCAGCAAGAGGCATGATAAAAAACTAAACACCCACCGAAGCAAAAAGGGAATAGAAGATTTGTCCCACTGTGGAAGTAAAATGCAGAGGCTGGTTTTCTTCTGCAATGTCTTGAAAAATGGCAGATTTTTTTTCTTCCTTCCTTCCTTCCTTCCTTCCTTCCTTCCTTCCTTCCTTCCTTCCTTCCTTCCTTCCTTCCTTCCTTCCTTCCTTCCTTCCTTCCTTCCTTCCTTCCTTCCTTCCATTCTTTCTTTCATTCTTTCATTCTTTCATTCTTTCATTCTTTCATTCATTTTCTTTTAATGTAAAACTAGTAGTATGACAAGCAGCCAACTTTTAGTCTAGTTTAGGCTTGTGCTCAGGATTGCATTTTAGTGAATGGGCAATTATCAGTACATATAAAATAAGCTGCTCTTTACAGTAAGGGTAGATAAACATCTTTATTGAAAAGACTCATGAATGTGTCTTTGTCTTGAACTATTTGCTTAATTCCACTGATATGACCTTATACATAAGGTTTCCGTGAGATTGATGCAATTTAAGTGTGCCTCACTGAGTAAGGACAGATTTTCAGGTGAGATTATCATTGATTTCCTTTTAAGGTGTGTACCCTCAAATACTGAATTACAAAAAGAATTCTGGTTGGCTGTTTTTTGAATATGGATTTTTTCCCCTCTTAGAAAAGTAGTAAAACATTTCCCACAATCACATCTACGCTTCTTTACAGCACCTTCTAGATGCCATACTTCAGAAAGCAAAGCCATCTTACAGTTCAATATTGAACAAAGTGGCTTTGTTCTGTCCAGGGATAACTCTTAACCTTGACATATACATGCTGTGTACACTTTAATAATGGGATTCTGTGTAAGAATATAAGCTTTAAAAAGGTTGTGGTTTTGTTATTGTTGTTGTTGTTTTTGTTGTTGTTTTTTTATTATTTTGTGTTTTTTTTTGTGTGTTTGTTGTTGTTGTTTGTTTTTTTTTGTTTTGTTTTCCTTTAAATTATAGATCTGAGGTCAACTTGAAATTACCAAATTACCTTATGTGAAATCTGTGGACTTGCAGATAACTACTTGTCAACAAAAATTTGTACCTCATTTGGATTTTTTCTGTCACATTGCAATGCTCCCCTTCCCCCCCACATACACTAATTATATGACCAAAGAGCTGAAGAATCATACAAGCTGTAACTTCATTCTGCTAACTACAACAGCTGGAAGAGGATACTTCAATTTTTAAAAGCTCCTATAGATTTATATAGACAAGAAAGGAAGAGCCATTGACTGTCAGTTCTGACAGCTGTCAAAACTTATAGCAGCAGATTTACAGAAATCATATTTGTATCCAAAATGAAGCAAACATTTCATTTGTTTCAGTGTTTTCACCCAAAGTAAAACTCCTGATATGTAATATATCTATGTAAATGTAGAGATATTTAAACTGCATGTAGCATAGAAGAGCTGCTTTCTTTCTCAGAAGCTCAAACCAATTAGGAAGCATAAGAGAGGTTTGGGAAGGGTAGGATGGTTTCATGTTTCTAACAGCTTCTCTGGAACTTAAGCACCAGCTAGAAGTGACACTCCCATGCTGCTCTTTTGACCTGCAGTATTCCTCTGCCTCACTCCAAGCGGGCAGATGTGCTAATTGTTGCTGTCTGATTTTGTCCTCCTTCTAGACAAGTCTGAGAGGTGCAGGGCTTCTGGGGAGCAGCTAGTTACTCTCCAGACTTGCTAAGATGTTGCATTGGGTCACAACAAAGGGGTTTGAGTGGAAGGACACAGCCAATTGTTTCCAAACTCAGGGTAGCTAATTCTGGTTTGATGAGTTTTGTTCCCATTCAGAAACAAACCAAAGCATAATGATTTAAACCTCTTCTCTAAACAGTTCTTACAGTAACACAGGAAACTTCTGTTGTGCTAAGGATCCAGTCCCCAGACTGGCTGCATGGAGGCTTCCACTGTAAGACAACACTTCCACACTTCCATGAGCTCAACTCTAGGAAACTACTTGGATGTTGGACCAAAACTATGGTGTTTCAAGAGTATTGGTCAGGAGGCACAACTGAGACCAGCATACAACCACAAGTGTTTAATATCATCTCCTAAAGCCATTATTTTGGGATCCAGTCAAAGCTGAGTAGTTGATTCAGTATAAGGAAGTTCACAGTGTGTGTGCAGATATGCATTCATGGATGGGGGACATAGTCATGTTCTCTCAATGAACATGGCTGACACCTTACAGGTCTGGTGATCTGACCACACTGCTTGGCAAATAGAGACCTGTCACTGACCTCTGCACTTTTTTACCAGAAACTCTTAGGGTTTCATAGGATGTCAAGAATGTAGACAAAATTCAGGACTGTGGAAAATGGATCACTATTTCCTTTTAAACTGATGCATCTGTGCACTTCATTCCACTTTACGCCACTATAAGTAAAGATGAAATGTGACTCAAATAATAACGAGTGTATGTTAGGGCACTTTGGTGCCTCTTCTACTGGCATTTCCTTGAAATAGAGTAATCCAGATAGTGTTCACTGATTGCTTTCTGTTTTTGTAAAGGACTTAGTCTCCCAAGAAATATCAGCAATCGGGATAGCTAGATTGCTGTCTAGAGCCTTTTCCTTCTTGAAGAGTGACTACAGTTTCAAACCACTGTCAAGAAACTGTAAAGCTAGCACCCAACAGCTGACAAAAGTCTTTGAATAATTAGATCTCAAACACAAACAAAGCAGGGTGTTTTTCTTCACGGATACACCACTACTTTGACATTTTCTCCTCAGTTAAAGTGAATAAAAGTTTACATTTCAGCGATCCAAGTGAAATATAAAAATCAATCCAAACTAAACTGTTAGGATTAGTCTGAAGTTTAAAACCACAGCCATGCCTTCACTTCAGAAAGGACTCTGCAGATGCTCTGGTGCCTGAGTCAAGTGGCAGACCAGAAAGTTGACAGTGGCTACAGCTGCCCTGGGGACTCAGTCTGCAAGCATGTAGCAGGCCAATGCAGAGAGCAGAGGAGTGAGAAATCTCTTGCAAACCACCCCTGCCTTCTTACATCTTCACATTCAAAATGCACCTTCAGAAAGAGATGCTATGATTTCAGGAAAATTAAGGGATTCAACATGGAAAAGTGGCTCAGCAAGGTGATGATGGAACCAGATGTGATGGTGGAATCAGAAAACCTTTGTTGCTTGGGGTATAAGCAAGAGAAGATAGTAAAGCAGGGAAGCTATCTGCAGCTTCAGTGAGGAGCTTGAGATATATATGGAGGGACGCTTTGCTCTTTAACTTAAATGGTTTTAAAAGAGGAAGAGAAACTGCAGACCAGATAACATCACGTGGAAATTTTTATTCTACTTGAATAAGGTTTTACAATATTTATTAGATGCTGGAATAAAGGATTTTATAATGGAAGATGCTGAGAAATATTATTAATGATCTGGGGTCCCAGTTTGTTGTTTTGACCAAATTGGTGCCTACTCTCAGATGTTCTCAATCTATGTGTAACATGAAGGCTTTTTTTTTCACTTCCTGTCCTATTGTCTTCTTTTCCAGACAGCTTGATGAGAATTTCAGTTAATTCCTCCCACAGCTCACATCCTAGGAGAGCTGAGTGTATGCCAGGTGTCTTCAAACAGCAGCATGAGGGCAACACACAGCTGGGCAACTGAGAGATACACTTACGATCTGCAGCCCTACAACCCCTGGGAAAACTGCTCACTGTGTTGGGCAATGGTCATGCTGTGGCCAAAGCTGCTCCCAAATCACCAGTATAACACAGCACTTGCAGCTCTGGAAGTTTTCCTCTCAACAGCATCACCCCCCTGTGCACTGCACACTTCTAGCTTCTTCAGGACATAAACTAGTGAAAAGTTGCTAGGTATACTGAGGTCCTTTTCTGAACAACACGTCTGGTTGAAAACAGACAAAAGAGAAGAAAATACTTTTCTTCTTCAGCAAACGAATGACAGAGTGTACTCTGTGCATATATTTATTTACACATTCTGTCTCCCACTCCCAATTTCCTCAGGCCAAGTGAGATGATGACTCAGGATAACAAGTCAGCAGAATCTATTTGCTGTTCCTGCCTGGATTGATTTTGGCTAACCTAGCTGAATGCTTTGGGTGAGCGCATGCAATTCCTACATTGCATTACACTGCCTACACTGAGAATGGCTCTGACATTGCTTTTTTCTTCCTCCCTTTTCTGTGAGCATTAAGGAAGTACTTTCTCTCTCCTTCTTTTCCAGACTGGTCTTTAAAAGGGGCAAAGAGCTCCTGGAGCTGTTTCCCCTGGTCCCGAAGAGGGTCATGATTAGAGGTGGCCTTCCTGGCCTGTGAAAAGAGAAGTAGGAAGCAGATTAAGAGGAAATGGTGGGCTTAGTGAGTCTTCAGTGAAGGAGACGGGAGAACTCAGTGTCTGCGGGCTGCTTTGAAAGAAAAAAAGAAAAAAAATGTAGATAAATAATTCTTTACACTGTCAATAGTTTGAGGAAAAAAATAGTTTGCTGGAGTGCCTAGAAAGGTAAAATGAATCAATCCTAAGTTTTCTTACCCATAAAATACAATGTTGTGGGGTAATAGTGCTGTAGTTATTTTATATTCTGAAGTTTCACGAGGTTTCCATCAAATAGAGTGCATAAAGTTCCAGGATTTTTCTGTTTTGGTGTATGTGTGTGTACGTGTGTTCTTTTTATTTGTTTACAAAAATAAATTGTGTGCCTGAGAAAAATTGTCCATTTTCTACATTGAAAGCAGTGTTCAGTGAGTAAAAAATCATGCTAATTACAGGAGTTTTTATAAATTAGTGTGTGGTGTTTTGTTGTTGCTTGTTTGTTTTTAAGGTTGGGTTTTTCTTGTGTGGCAACTACACCTAGAAGGAATATCAATAAAACATGAATATCGTGTAATATAATGATTATGGAAAATGCTAAAATACTAGGAGGAATTGTTCTGATTTACTTTTCTATACACACTTCTGAAAAGTGTCTCTATTCTTCCCATCTCTCTCTCTCTCTCTCTCTCCAGTCTAATTATGATCTTCTGGAGCTTCATTTATTCAACCAATGACCCCCCAAAAAACCAAAACAACAACAACAAAAAAGAGTCATTATAGCCAATATTGATACTATGTCATGTCTGGCAAAAGCCAAAATTAAACAGCAAGTCATTTATCCCTTGGTGGCATGAGGATATCAGGTTCAGATAGATTTAATTTATCAATAGGGTCAGGCTGCAATGAATATAAAATCAAATTATACTGAAACAGATGTTGAAGTCCAAGAGAAGAAGGTGTAGATTGATTGGAGAAAGGCAGACCATCAAAGGGGCCTTTGTCCGGGTTTGACTGGGTGAAGCAGCTGACAAGTGGCCATCAGATGCCGCAGCCAGGCAGCTGCATGACGGGACTTTGACAGCTGACTTCATTAGAGCCCCTAGGACATGCACGGGGATGAATTTTTCCTTTAATTGAGCTGGGTGAGGAAATGGCTCCAAGAGGACCGGAGAGAGTGAAAAGGGCTGAAATGAACCTAGATGCCCCACAGGTGAATTTCACTCTCTTATGTTAATGTATACGTTCTATTTGTATTTATGATATGTGAAAATTTATCACCAATCTTAAAAGCTTTCAAATGTAAAAAACCTTATGCCAAAATACATACAAAATAGAGAAGTCATCAGGAACAATGCTGCCTGAGTATGGCAGAAGGTAAAAATGTGCATCAATCTGGAAGTCCCACAGCCAATGACTCTATGAATTCCCTTCCCCACCATTTTGGGAAGAAATCTTGCTTTTCTGTTTGCATCAACATAATTTCCTGTTAACAGATAAGATAAAGTCTATAAAGCAAATTCTGAGGTTTGTGTGCAGTTTTGCTGTTTACAGCCTCATTGATATTTTCTCTTGGTGTATCACAGCAGAAACCTTTCTCAGAGCATTCACTATAGAATCATAGAATCATAGAATGGCTCCGGTTGGAAGGAACCTTAAAGATCATCCAGTTCCAACCTACCCACTAGATCAGGTTGCCCAGGGCCCCACCCAACCAGGCCTTGAACACCTCCAGGGACGGGGCATCCACAGCCTCTCTGGGCAACCTGTGCCAGTGCCTCACCACCCTCTGCATGAAGAATTTCCTCCTAACCTCTAATCTAAATCTTCCCTCTTTTAGTTTAAAACCATTCCCCTTTTTTCTGACATTATCTGTCTGAGCAAAAAGTTGCTCTCCATCTTTTTTTATAAGCCTCCTTTAAGTACTGAAAATCTGCAATATTCTATTTTTGTAGATTATCAAGTCAAAGTGTTAATACAAACTCTTAATCTCCCTCACGTGGCTTTACATCTCACATTGCCAGGAGCCTGTAGGGGGCAGGGGAAAATCCTTCATGCTGTCCTCAGGCAAAATGCTGACAGAAGGCTGGGCTTCCATGGAAGGAGACAGGAGCTGGTTTGGAATACAGACTGCATATTTGAAGTGTTCATATCAAAGTAACCTTTTGCGATTCTCAAGCTAATTAATATGAAATACAAAAAGGACTACGGTGCAAACCTGTGACTAGTTATCTGAGTCTTCTAGTGTCGGTGACACTTAGATACGCATATCAAATGGAGAATAGACTCCTTTATGTTCTCTCAAAGCACAAGTATGTGACCAAAGAAATAACATGCAATGGGGCTGTCCTTAAGCAACAGCCTTAACCTCATGCTTCTCTCCCCCATCACCAGTATCTCCAAAGCGCTAAACAAATGTCAAATACAGTTGAAGTGGAACATATACATGCATCTCATTTGGAGACAGGGTAATTACTGGAAAAAAATGCCAGATTTTAAATGTGCTTGTTCAAAAGTTATCTTGATTTACACATATTTGAGCAATACAATAGTGAGTTTTACAAATGATTAGCACTGAACAATGGTTGCCATATTTTAGGTTGTGAGACATTAGTGACCAGTTTTAGTAATACGATGCATAGAAGCACTGACTGTGAGATATCTCAGTCCAGGAAGTCTGTCTGTTGATGTACTGTCTAAACAGCTCTTAACTTGGTTACCAACCCTACAATCTATTGCTGTTCATATAATGTATAATAATAGCAAAATGGTCCAAAACCTGCTTTAAGATCAGGTGTTGTTAAAAAGTACATATCTGCTTTGTATAGCACATTTACAGTGTAAAAAATCAATTCATCCACTAATGCTTTTGAGATTGGTCTGGTCACTTCCTGGAGCTTTCTGTCTTCCAGTCAAGCAATTTGCTCCTGCTGCCTGGGGTAAGTAAACTAGTTCCCAAATTCATTACCTTCCCAGCATGCTTCAGCAGTCTTTTCTGCAGGGCTGTACAAGGCTTTCATTCAAAGGAATGAGCACCCCGAATTAGACCAAGCGATTTTCTTTCCCTTAAGACACAAAAAGGTAGGCAGCCAGTGCCCATGGAAACTCTGCAGGAGCTGGATGACTCCAAAGTGTCCCTTTTTATTTTATAAGCTGCTCAAAAAGAAACTGGGGAGGGGAGGAGGAGCCATGGAGAATGCCATAACTTTATGCTTACAGAGGTTGTTTTTCTCTCCATGGTGGGGTCTTGACTCCCAGAGAGCTGCTCATGGGTTAAGAGCCTATTTGACAGAGAAAGTGGATGTGATCCTGTATTACTTTTCTAGTGTCATTTCTAGCTTTACGCTACAAGAGAAGGCACTGAAAAATATTCTCTATGCCGAAACTCGTTATCTGAAGAGCTCTCCCTGGTACGCTGGCCACGCATTGAAGAAATTATTGACTAAATTTTAGCCAGAGACCAGGAGTAACCTTCAGAAACCACAGGCCAGGCAAATTTGTTTCAGTTCTTGTTTCTGTGATGATTAAGTAGAGTTTCCTCCATGAGACTACTGAAGTCCAAACTTTATATAAATTGTTTCATGATCTGGTTAGCCTGGTGCCAGTCATGCTTCCCCATGTGAAGCATGTTTATAGCTGGAATAAACACCTGGAGGATGAGAAAGGCGGAGGGTATATCTACAATCTGTTTTGACGCCTGGAAAACAGGTATTATTATGTATAAAGAAAATTATATCTAGTCAGATTTCTCCTATGCTTTTTACTTTCTTTTTCCTCTTATTCACAGACACACTGAGTCTCAACACAGACCCATCTGAGAAAGATTTGGGGAATATGTCTTCTCTTTGGCTTCTTACAGCAGGAGACCTCCCTGCCTTGCGGCATGTATAAAAGAATCGTGAATAAAACTGAAAGGGAACTCCACAGGACAGCTAAAACTGACAACGCCTAGGTTTGCCAAGAGCTTTTTGAGCAGGGGTAAACATTTCTCCTTAACATACCCATGAGCATTTCTTTAATCTATACCATGGGGGAATTTCAATCAGCCAGCATAGCTGTGCCTTTCAGAGCTGCTGGTTTTTGGTATGTGAAGAGGGAGCCCTTGTGGCTGTGCCAACGCAGCCTCTCTCTTGGTGGGGTCTACCCCTTCTCTGCAGACACAGGAGGCTTCATGCACAGCCATCCTCCTCTCACGGGAAATTTGCTGCTATAGGTAGCATGCTAGTGACTTGGATATAATTCAAGTGGAATCCTAGAAGAGGAGTGGCAATAATCTTTCCACGTGTTTTCCCAAAGAGAGACACATCTGGTGCAAGCTACATCTGATGGATTATTCTGTCTCTGCAGTAATTGTTGATATTTCCTTTTTCTTCTATTTTTTCCCATCCCTTCATGAAGTCTTTTCCTCCTAATCTGCAAATCATGTACCATTATTATTACTATTATTATTATTATTATTATTTTAGCAATATTTTCACTTTTGATTGCTACAATTTTATGCATGAGACCCAGAGGCAATGAGATAAGGAACACTTTTTTTGAAGAAAATAGTTTTATTGTGTTTCATATTTTCACTTCTGGCAAACAAATACAAGAACTGACATGAGGTGATGGGCAAAATCCCAGTACCATCTCCTTCTAGCACTAATGCATTAAATTCATAATACATTAAGAAGAAGTATTTTGCTATGATTCAGCATAGGTTCCACCAAGAAAGCAGTCAGACCTGATGACTGCTCCAACAGGTGGAAAATTATTTGTCTTTACGGACCCACTCAATAATTACTATCAAAAACCTTTTTGTCCTCCTTTTTGTACTGTTTTGCAGACTTTTTAATGAGATCTATACATTTTTTTGTGTACAAGCAATTTAGTAAGATTTTATTATTATTATTATACAGATGTTTTTAGATAGAAATATGATGCACCTTAAAAGAGCTTATATTTAGCTAACCTGTACCCAGGTTGGTGTGAGTGTTGAGACAGCCAATTCATTGATTAATAGAGTCACTGTTAAAACCTAATATAATAAACATTTGCTCAATTTTGTCTGATTTAGTAATCCTTTGTAATGGCATACAGAAAGTCAATATTCTCTGAGAAATGACATAACTACAACAGATTCATAATGTAGATACATGCAGTAAATTCACAGCAAAATCATTTAGTTTGTTGTATTTTGTCTGGTGGAATGTACCAAAAACTACATAAAGAAAATCAAAGATGGTAAACTAAGATTACAGATCTTCTGGTCTGAGTTTACACTGCAATGCTAACAAGCAGGTGGTTGCCATTTAAACAATGCAAAACCCCTGAGCCTGAGTCTGCTCTCCCTTTTGCTAGTGTGGATGCCAATGACAGGAAATAGTTACTTTTTTGTTAGCCCAGTATCTTTGAGAAGAAACTCAAGCTGCCTATCTCCAAAATAAAAGATTGAGGAAATTGGATTCTAATTGCATTTTGAAAGTAGATATAGGATCCAGCAAATGATATCAGTGAGGCAAATTAATTCCTAGTGTAATTACATTGACGTCAGTGGAGTTAATCCAGGGATAAATTTGGCCCGATGTCTTCAAGCATTGTTTGCACAGGAGAATTTGAAAAAAACAACAAAGCCCCTGCACTGAATCAAAAACCACCGTGTGTGCTGGAGTTCCTTCTATTCTAAAGGACAAAAATAAAAGAGGGCGGGCCAAACTATCATGATTTTTGTATTTGAGAGTGAAAGTATGGAGTTAACACATTCTTTGTTTACTGAGCTGTTACATTCAAGTGTATTTATACTTCCTTCCTTCCTTCCTTCCTTCCTTCCTTCCTTCCTTCCTTCCTTCCTTCCTTCCTTCCTTTCCTTCCTTCCTTTCTTTCTCTCTCTTTCTCTTTCTCTCTTTCTCTCTCTCTGTCTTTTTCCCTCTCTTTCTCTCTTTCGCTCTCTCTCTCTCTCTCTTTCTCTCTTTCTCTCTTTCTCTCTCTCTCTTTCTCTCTCTCTTTCTCTTTCCTTTTTTTTTTTTTTTTAATACATAGCTCTTAAAAGCCTGTGATAAAGGGCAATTTTGTTTTCTTGAGGGAAATCCTGTAAGTTTTGCCCAATAAAACCAGTGACAGAGTTGGATGCAGAAGACAAAAATTGCCACGCCCTTAGTCCAGATTTCTACTTTCCTCTCATGGAATAATTGCTGGAGGTGACTTATTGAGACTAAAGGTATGTCCACATCTTAAGATAAGGTTCAGCGTTCAGGAAACTTCCAGGGTGAGATGTGGCAGATATGCAAGGAATCTGTTCCATGATAGTCCCCTTGACAACATAACTTGCAACCTTAGATATTGGCAGCACCAGGGGAGCTTGGTGTGATGACTGTAAGAGAAATAGCATGGACAGTGGAGCAGAGTGAAGACACTGTGGTCGGGCTCTGTGTTATCTCTGCAAGGATGGGGAACTTGATGGTACTATGGAACTGATAGAATACATGGCCAGCCCTGAGCCAAACTGGTAACAAAATCATGTCCCCTGGGTGAACTCTGCTCATTATAATCTCATTATAATGCCAAAACACACCTCTGTCCCAAAGGCTACCTGCCTCCAAGGTGCGACCATGCCTTGCTGAGCATGCGCTCTGAATTTCTTTAAGGCTATACCTTTAAAGCAAAAGTGAGAAAATTTTATACCAACAATAACAAAGGAACATATGACTAGAGTTACTCAAACTCCACCTAAAAATAAGAAAATAGTATAAAAATGGCTCAAGAGAGGAAGAATGTTAGGGAAGATACCATGGCAGACAAGTCAGGCTGACTTCTGGGATCAGTTGACAGGCTGAACCTCTCTTCCCCCCCATACAGACACCTATTGGGTGAGACTCAAACTCTTGGTTATACCGAGTGCTTTCCCGGGAAACCTAACATTCTCTATAGAGTTGTTTAATAAGTTAGCACATGTGTAGTTGGTTGTGTTTGTCATAATTCTGGTATTTGCACATGCTGTGCAGACAGTGTATTTATCACCGGCAATCCAAAAGAACCAGTACTTCTGTTGCTTCAATAAACTACACCAGTATTAATCTACTAGACTGAAGGTGTATTGTGCTATTTGTATGTCCATGATCATGGTAATTCAATATATTGAATATGACCAGACTTACAGTGCTGAACTGGGCATCACTCAGAACCTAAGGCCAGCTGCCCCCAGCCCCTCTGATAGCTGAGGACAAGCTGGAACACAAGCGGGTTTAGGTCCTGCCAAACTTCTTTACCCTTTAATGTAACACCTCTCTGCATTAACTGATTGAAGAATATACTGCCTAAAAATACTAATCAGAGAGTTTCAAAAAGTGGCTGACAGGTCTCAGTGGTTACACTTGCATTATATATCAAGCATGAGCTTGGACCCTATTGAACCAATATCACCAACCACACTGATATGAAGGCAATTTCTGGAGCAAGCCAGTGGTAAAAAACTGCCCCTACCCTTCACTTTAGAGACGGCCCAGGTGCCTTCATCTGTTTGTCCAGCTGCTTCCATGTTTTCCCACTGCCTTTTCAGTAAAGCCCTGTGGCTTTTGTTGAGTGGACCATGTGTCATGAAGGCTTTCCTTGTTGCTGTCTGCAAAGGCAGTGTGAGTTTGTGAGGTTGTGCAGCTTTATTAGAGGCAATTTAGAAGCTCAAGGACAGTACCAAGCTTTAAACTTCTCAGCCTAGCCAGTTCAGGTACAACAGAGAAATGTTTTACATTTGCAAGTTTAACTTTGTCAAGACTGTGTGCTCTAGTACAGTTTACAAAGGTACTGCATATTCTAGCTGGCTCTTGGGTAGCAATTTCAGAAAAAAAGAACTTCCTTAAATGGAGCAAATCTTTAGTTACTCACTACAGTTTTATTACCCATATATAATTACTGTGATAATATAAGCCTGCTGTGTAAACAGCATGCCACCTCTACGTGTAGCCAGTGATTTATATGTCTCATCATCCACTGAAGATAAAGCAGGGAATAGTTCAGCCAAAAAGATAGCCAGCTGACCTATTAGCTAGTAAAACACATCTTTTCTTTGGTTGATGTGCTGTTTGGCTCAAAAGGAAGAATAGATATACTGATAAAAAAAAGTCTATCACATAAATTTCTTCAAGTTGGTATAAGTGAATGCAATGCCAGAGCTGGCAGTTCCTAAATTAAATTCACCTTTCAGTGATAGAGTCAGTAGATTAGTGACTAGACCTTCAACTTCTGAGTTCTAAGTTAAGCGATTGTAGTCATACAAAAAGAGGTTTGGAAGGCTTTCTTTTCACTTGCTAATTTATCCTTGTGAAGTATAAGGAGTTTTGTTTGGTGTCTTTCCAGCGAGGTATGTGTCCTAATGTGCTAAACATTTATTAGGGAGTAGAATTTTTATATCAAAGTTGGAAGGCAGGCGGTTAAAGTAAAAACCTTGCAGGCTTTCCATGCTAATATATCAACAATGGGATCTTTATGTTTTGCCTGTTCAAAATTCCTTAAAAGTTTTCTTCAGCAAACTGCAGCACCTGCAGTAACCAGAGGCAGCTCTCTCGCTCACTTTCCTCATCTATAGCCAAGGTTCTTAAGGTGCTGAATGCCCTGTTTCCATCACCCTCACTTGGTTTCTAGGCTCGCTGCTCTCAGATAAATTAACAGGTATTTGACAGGCACACTGACATAACAAAATATATGTCCTGTGTATAAAATCAGAAAAATGAAAAAAAGTGTGTGCTTTAGCCTTACTGAAATACAAATGTCAGCTGAGCTTTGGAGGGCAAAGGGCTTTTTGGTGCTGAACTCTTTTTGAGATACAGTGTGTTGCAATCTCCCAATAGGTTTATAATTTATAAACCCATTTTATAATATATGGGGAGAATATATTACTATGTAATAAACTCACAGGCATAGGACAATGTAAACGGGTAAAATGTTGTGCATAGATCACAGACTGAGCATGTTAACACATAGTTAACAGTCACCCATGTCTATTTAACTTGAATGGCAAAATGATGCAAGTGAGGCAGTAAAGCATGGAGTATCTATGTAAGTACAGTCACAGGGGCTGCCTCTTTTAGCTGACTCCTGCTTGAGTATATGAAAAGCAATTAGCTTGTTAAGATGCTGCTCCTACTGCTACCATAGAGCACACAAATCCTTTCCATTCATGTAAACTTGCTAATCAGTTTTTTGTTATGACTAGCAAAGGGAAGGGAAAGGGAAGGGAAAGGGAAGGGAAGGGGAAGGGGCAGAGGAAGGGGCAGGGGCAGGGGGAAGGGGCAGAGGCAGGAGCAGGGGCAGGGGCGGGAAGGGAAGGGGCGGGAGGGGAAGGGAAGGGGAAGGGAGGGGAGGGGAAGGGGAAGGGGAAGGGGAAGGGGAAGGGGAAGGGGAAGGGGAAGGGGAAGGGGAAGGGGAAGGGGAAGGGGAAGGGGAAGGGGAAGGGGAAGGGGAAGGCCAGGCCAGGCCAGGCAAGGCCAGGCAAGGCAAGGAAAAAAGGCAGCTGAGTCTTGCCGTGGGTATCTACAGGGGAGGAGGGGTCTCAGTAAAAGACTCATCAGTTTCAGCTTAGTTCAGTAGACATCTGTGCAGCAGAGGACCTCGTGATGATCCTGGCAGCAGCTCTTTTCATTTGGGTTTGGCTTTTTGTGATGAATGCTTTTTGTACTGAGATCCCGTACCAGCCTGTCTCAGCACTTTCTGAGCCAGAGCTTTTTCTTTTCGTAAGCTCAAGGGATTTTTTTTTTTTTTTTACAGGCCACTGGGTCTGACTGGAGCTGTACTCAGAATTACAGAAACCAGCAACCACCTGTCACCAGGACATTGTGCATGGAAGCGGGGGAGGGAGGGTTGGCTGGGGGATTGGGGCATGGGGAGATGGAGAGAGCCAGCTGATTGTAGGGGGATTTCTGAGAAGCAGGACTCTTGTCTTATCCACTTGTGAACACGGAAAATGATAACAGTGGTTGCAAGCTTTGGAGGGATGGGGAAAAAGGAAATAGAGAAACCGGAAAGGATAGAATTAGGAAAGAGAGATCCTTTACATAAATGTCTGAAAATACATCTTTTCAGATTCCTTTACCACTGGAGGATTTTTTCTACATGTGATCCTCTTTTAGCTCAGACAGAATCTACATGCACTGGAGTGTTTCTTGTATTAGTATAATTTGGCAACAAATTAAGAACTGTCTCTTCTCATTCAGTGAAGACTGTATTGCCTACTCCAGTACTAAGATGAGTATTAGGGAAAATATATATGTATCTATCATGTAGCCACATACATCTCCTTATTCAGTCACATCAATTGCACCTTGGACTTTATGGTGATGCAGATTCAGATATGTCCTCATACAGAGGACTTAGGGTTACTTTCTGACTTGTGGGGTGCCCCTCCGTTCTCACTCTGTTCCCTCAGACAGCATTTACGATGGCTTCTCGGTCTATCTGAAATACTACTTTGAATGGTGCAAGCAATCTTAACAAACCAGAGCTCAGTAAAAATGTCAAAACATTTCTGTGGAGACTAACTGTTTCCCAGTTATTGATGCCCCATCCCTGTGAGTGTTTAAGGCCAGGTTGGATGGGGCTTTGAGCAACCTAGTCTAGTGGTAGGTGTCCCTGCCCATGGCAGGGGGTTTGGAACTAGATCATCTTTAAGGTCCTTTTCAACCCAAGCCATTCTATGATTCCACGAAATGTATTTCTTCTGAGGAAAAAAAACAATGCATCAAGGATAAAAATTCTATTATCCCCAAGGTCTTATTGGGTAGAATAATATTCTTTTTATAAAGTAAAAAGAGCATTATGCTCCCATGACACAACAGAAGTGTGTAATAACAATAGTTAGACAAAGCCCTAAAGATTTTCCTCTGAAACAAATTTCCACTAATACTAAAGGCGGTTTTATATATCTGAAATTTAGTCATCTTAACTAATGGATGGTAATCTATTTTGGCTCTGCATACATCTAATGGAGACGGTGTTATTCCAAAGGCTAAAGCTGAGATCAGGCACCTTGGAACAGGGCAAATTGCCCTCTGGAGAAGATAATTGTTCCTTTCAGGTGTGCTGGGTTCTCTAAAAATGAGATCAAGATAGGTGTTTGACTTTGATTATTGAACTTAAGTAAAGTGAATACCAACCCAAAACCACTGCTTTTGTCCCAGTGATATTAAAAGAAAGGTATGTCAGAATATTAGACTGACATTTACTGTGTAACATCATTTTACCTTATTCTCTGTATCACGTAAAACTTGCTGATGTACTTTTCACACAGTGCTATAATGCTGAGGCTTTCTCAGAAGTTATTTCGAAGGGGCCACTGCCAGACTCAATGAGTAGAGCAGAAGGTAGGAGGCTTAGCCAGAGCAACTCTGTTACTTGCCAAAGGTATGTGTCCTAACAGTTCTCATCTTGGTCTCACTCCTGATAAATTCAGTGAGAAAGCTGAGACTTTTTGACCTTAAAATGGAGGCATTAGCAAGAATATAAAATGTGATGTGATTAATTTGCTTCTCTGAAACTCAGTAATCTTGGGAGGGGTAAAAATGAAAGGGAATTCTCTGCTTAGCAAAAAGTTCTCTTGCTCTCTGGGTCGTCCTCCTTCAGCTTTCCTTGTTTCATTCTCCATCTCAATACAATACCTTAAGAGTGTGAGACAATAGGTTACAGAAATAAATTCAGACTACAAAATACGAGTGTGCTGGAGAGTGCTCCTAAATCAGGATTGTAGCAAATCTCTCAGCTACTCACAAAGATACAGACTGATACTAATGAAGAATTGGGCCAGTCCACACTTATTTACTGTGAAAATATGTATGGTATATATAATTAATGTACACCCTTATTACTCTTTCATGAAAATATAAAAGGTATAATCCATTTTTAATAGAAAGGGTTACACGTGTCTTCACCGGTGACTTTCAGATGCAAATGACTAGTTCTTGCTTTCACCAGTGAGATGCAACTGCTGTAGTTGTTATAAGGCTGCAATACTATTTTAGTTTTTCTTCTAGCTGGATCTCCAGTAACATTATGCTCTGGTCTTGTCAGTGACCTGTCTCTGCTTTTAAATTACCGTTTTTAATTTACTACTGGTGTGACTGTGCCATAAACCGTAGATACATACATGTGTGACCTGGTTCTGTTGAACTACATTTTTCTGATGGTTTTGGAAACTCGCTTGCCTAAGAACCCAGGAGGGATGGGGATTTTAGTTTTTTTTCCTTGCAGAAACAAGAACCTAACTTTGGAAGAGGTAACATAACAAAAGGAGCACAGTATTATTAACATTTCGGGAAAACGAACACACCACTTACAGCTTACTTAATTTAGAACAACTTTTTTTTTGAGAGGTGATCTTCTCCATACCCCCAGTCTTCTTCCAATAGCTTTTTAATGCCACTGAAAGGCATTAATATGGGCTGTACTAGGCTACACACTTACTATTGGTTACCCTTGGTTTCCATTAAAATACCGGGGAAGCATTATTCAAGGTGCAAGAAAGAATTTTACTAAATTCATCTGAAATGGCCCACTGATTTTACTTAATTTTAATCATTGAAGTGTATCTTCCCAGGCATTAAGTTCTTAACAAATAATGAAATCCTTTAAACTATCCCTAAAACAAGGAGATGTTCACTTACTCAGAAATCTTAGTCACTGGTGAGTTAAAACAAGGGGAAAGGGGAGATGTAAATGAACCCGGAATAGCTGATACTGGAAGCTCCTATTCATTGCTGGCACGTGGCAGTGACTAATTTATAGAGACACTGGAGGAAAGAGACTTCATCCTTCTTAAGATATTCTTAAGGTATTCTTTAAAGTATTTGTTTCTGTTTAAAAAACAATTGGAATGATTGGAATACCTAAAGTTCCATAAATAAATTCACTGAATGATAGCAATTTCATTTGGATTATTTGCTGGTAATTAATTGTTAAAATTGTCCTCAAACTGTATGAAGAAGTGATATGACAGTCATGTAAAATTTTACCTCCTGAATGATCTTGTTAGTCTGAAGGTTTCAAACTATATTTTGAGTCTCTACTCATTTCTCAGATATTCTGAAAAACCTTTTTCATGTTGCCCCTTTCTCTTTATACATGTGTTACACCTGCCCATTTTTCAAGGATAGCTGAAATTATTTCAGCATCTTAGGGAAATATAAAATACTTTGGGTAAAGAGTAACTATTAAAATTTAAAAAGATTATCTTCCTGCCATTAAAGATGTAAACTTAGGGTAACCTATCAAATGAAGATCTTTGAACCTGTCTGAGATTCTCTTGGTCATTCTTCACTGTTAAGACTGTTAGCATGATGTAACCTTGTGAGATATGCCTCTTCTCTGACATACTGTTAGGCTCCTATGTGCCATGGTTTCCTCACAGAGCAGTATTCCAATTTTTAATCCTCGAGTTTCTGCCTGCAGTAGGAGAAGGTTTAGATAGTCTTTCAAAGACAGGTTGAAAAGTAGAATACAATCAGAAGACCATAGAGACATGTCAAAAGACCATAAAGCACATGTGAATCAGGCTTCGTGCCACTGCATTTTTGGTACAGAGAGTAACTGGTCTATGTGTAGTCTGGCTCAGGGGAATTTATGAGCAGGGCGCAGTATTTTAGCTGCACGCTATTGCAGGACTCTTCTTGCAGCAGCATTTGTTTGCCTGTTTCTACTTTTGTGAACAGTAACCAAGTGCACAATGCATGTGCATAACACAAAATGTGGTGCTGGAAACTGTGCTCTCTATTTTTTTTCTCTATTGATTTGGTACATGTACGCCTAGAGAATTCCTCTGTAGCTGAAGACATGGCTCTAGTCAAGTCAATGCAGGCTTTGAAGTAGCTGAGATTACGGACTGTAGAAATAGAGGTCTTGGCTGACATACTGAATTGTCAACATTTCTTCAAAGCTGTTCCCATTTCACGCATGAAGACTTTGCATCCTTAGAGCTCTTGTAAAGTAATGTTTATGGACACATAGTTAAATGCATAATCAAATGGCTCTTAAGAAACCCAGGAAAGAATTATTCTCACTGCTTCTTTCTGCTTCCTATTCCCATCAGCTTAGATTCATCTCCCTCCCCCTCTCGCCCTCCCTGGGGAAGCAAGCCGTAAGGTGGCTGTGCGATGTGCTCTGCATTTCAGCTGCAGCAGCACAGCGTGCTGGTTAGCCTTCAGGCCACTGAGGCCACTCGCTCCTGGCCCCCCAGCAGCTCTAGACCTTGTTGTCCACCCAGCTAGGCATTTGCTGATCCTCTCCAGTGCCACATTGGTCCTGCTCCTGTGGCACTTGCGGAGTACTCCTTCATGCTCTTGTTTCATCTTCTGCTGCTGAATGTAAATTTAAATTCTCGGGGGGGGGGGGGGGGGGGGGGGGGGGGAGAGGGGGGGGGGGGATTATCCAGGAATTCATAACAAAAACACAAGGGGAAAAAAAGAGTCTCCATTGAAGTTAATAATCAGCAGGGTCCAAATTACCTCTTATTAGCATCTATTTTACAAAAGAGGCAGGGTGTAATTTCACGATAGATTCAGATTTGGAGGGGGACTATAATCAGCCTCCTGAAGAGCTCTGCCTGAAGTACAGGGCTGCTTATTTCTTTTCCAAATTGCACCTCTCTCTTTCCCCACTCTCACACCAACCCCCCCCCCCCCCCCCCCCCCCCCCCCCCCCCCCGCCTCTTTCTTGATCTCTCTGAATAATGCAATCGCTTTGAATGGCCCAGACAGGCCTGCAGATTAGGGAGCCTGTTTGTGGTGCGGGGGGCCAGCTGAATAGGCGCAGGAGGCCCGCTCCCCAGGAGAACAAGGCTCTGGGAACTAGGCCAACTGTGAAGAGCATGTGCTGGGAGGGACTGAATAGGCGAGCAGCCGGCCAGCCCATATGTCAGGCTGTGCCACAAAGACTCCTCTGCACATCTACCATGACAAACAGGATTACTGAAGACAATTAATCTGGCACGCTTTATCAAAATCAAGCGCTGACCCCCAACCTTTCCCCCCAGCGTGCAGCAGATGCCACGCTCCAATTCAATGAAGCTCAAGTGTTCCTTTTTTCACCGCTGAAAGGCATCCAAAGCCTGAATAAGGCCCGGCATGGACTAATTGCAAACACTGTCTGATGGTGACAGTCCTAATCAAATGAGATGAGCTCACCTTTTCTGTAACTTCTAATAGGAAGGCTGGCAGCAGGCCCCTGTCAGCTGCTTGGAAGAAAGAGAAACGCGTGGGTTTGGGTGGCCACCACACCTCGCTCCCCCTGCCCGATGGAGGAAGGAAGGGTCAGCCACACGCAGGCCGTGGCTGGAGTCCCTGAGGGATGGAGGAGGGACGGCATCTCTGTATAGCTGAGCTTGCAGCCCCCTCTATGAAGGTGCAGGTTGCTGCTTGGCAGCTGCAAAAGAGGCGACAAAAGCTGAGTGCTGACGCTTGTTACCATGCTGGGGATCCATGCTGAATAAGTACCTGGGGCTGAGTCCCCAGCTGATGTCTGTGGAGGTGCAAACACCCCCTTGGCATCTGACCCAGCCTGTGGGAAGGGCCTGTCAGCTCTGCAGCGAAGGTCAGAAACTTAAACTCATTAGGACCAGTCATTTCTTCTTGTCTCCCTCCTGCTTTCTTGATTTTCTTTACATTTCAACATGTAGGAGTTTCAAAAGGCCTACCCAGTTGACATTAATAGAAAATGAAAAGTACAGTTCAATAAGAGATTGAGGGAAAGCAGGGGAAAGCTAACAGTTTTTTATCTTATTGCTTTTGTATTTACCTTGCTGCTGTTCAAACAAGTACTCAGGTACTTGCTGCTCAACCCAGTAGGCATGGGCCTTCAAGTTACAGCTTACAGCAACGTACATGTGTTTCTGTATTTGCATCCTCTTGTCATTTAGAACGGATGGAGTGAAGCATTGCAAGGCATAGATGAATGTTTCTTTTAAGTAGATGTTGTTTATTTGTTTGTTTTGAGTTTTCAAGCAAAAGTTTTATTCAGTTCAGTACCAATTTTGGAAGAATCTCCTTTATTTTATTAAATTGAGAAGTATAATAAAAGTATATTAAAATTGAGAAATATAATAAAAATACATTATAAAATATAATAAAATTAATAATAAAAATAGTGAGCTTTACAGCATAGACCACATCCTGCAGGATATTATCTTATTTTGTAAAATTTGCACAAATGAAATTATTAAAAGAGTTTATTTGGGAAATACTGAAAGAGCTTCTCATAATGTTTTAATATGATTAAATTTTGCAATCAGAGAAAAAAAAAATCTCTTCTTTCCTACCACAGACACATAAAAAATGAAGTTTAAAATATTCTGTGTAATTTAATTTTCCTCAAGTTCTTTTCTGTTCAAATGGACAGCATTTTGTCCTGGGTAGCATTTGCTGTTCCTTGTCATGTTTCCTCATAGAAAATTCATGTCTATCTATTATCTTTCTACCTACTTCCATAGCTTTCGACTGTATAACAATTTGAATAATTATATCTTTCTTCGTAACGTAAGGGAAGCAAGGGACTGATACACCCTGTCTGTAGAGAAGGCACTGAAAGACAAGGGGTTAATAACTATGTTGGTGTCTGAAAACAACTTGTTAGGGCTAGGAGCCGCCTGGGTCACAATCTGATGCTCTGCCCACAAAATCTCTGTCCCTCTGCACGTGCAATATGCAATGGGAGCTCCAGGAAAGGTTCACGCATGCGCGCTCATAGCTCAGCTCAATGTTAAGCAGTTGCAACTACTTGTTGTGAAGCCACAGTGACTTAGATTTACATTTTCCCTGAGAATCAATTCTCATCACAGTGTGTGCTAATTAAAAAAAGACCAGACTTGAAATTATAACTTTGTGGGCTGACACCTGCAAAAGGCATCAGTGTAAGAAGGGAGCTTTCAATGAGGGAGCACTCTCCTGCCTCTAGCTGGAATGGGCAAGAGGTTCTTATTAGCAGAGCATTGCTAATGATGCCCCTCAAATCTGTTAATGTTTCTTCTTCCTGTGTATCAAGAACGGGATGTTTAAATGCTAGTTACAGATGGAGGAGCAGCTGATTTTGATATTACAACATTTACACTCCAGCAACATATTCCAGCATCTGAGAAATGCACTACTAAAAGTGGATCCAAGTGGGAAATCAGAAAACAGAGCTAATATTGCTCAAGGCACCCAGCAAAACCAGCTGCAGATCATGTAGCAGCTCATTGCTGTGATTCTTTGACATCCCATAGTCCAACACCTTCCAGAAATCAAAGGCCAGGTTGTGTTTTTATTCAGAGCACTAAGGTTGATTTCTAAGAAGTCTCTTGTAATGAAGTGATATACAGAGTTAGGAGAGCTAAACTGTAGCTAATGGCTGCTGTGTCAGCAAGAAAAACCTCATGCAAGAAAGGTGACGGAATGAGCTACAAATCCTACTTCAAGAAAAAAAAAAAAAGAGAGAGAGAGAAAGAGCACAACAAATAACGCAGAAAACACAATTCACTGCAGGATAAAGCAGAGGCAGCAGAATGAAGTGACAAGATATTGATCCAAACTACCTGGAAAACAGGGAAGATGTTTGCATCTCCACGCTGCGAGGGAGGAGCTGCCTGCCAAAGGGTTTGATGCTGCCATCCAAACACGAGCCCCTCTGCACACGCTTGTGGTGTGACAGGGGGGATACATCTCTACAGCAGCCAGGGGCTGGGATCTGCACTCAGAGTGAATGCAAAGCCCTGGTGACACCTCTTGCTACAACTTACCCTGATCACCGGTAAGGCAAAGAGTGATTTATATCATGATTAGATTAGGAAAGAGAAAGGTTGTGATCCTTTTGACTGCAGCTAATTAAAATGTTTCCCTAAAAGCCAGGGGTGCTTCTTACACGATTTTTGCACTGTTTTTCGGAGCAGCGCGGTATGTCTCAATAACATACCCCATTGCTAGAAGTACCAAGACAGAAAGAGTTTAGAAAGTGGAGCTGATATAATAGCTCTGACTGGCAGACCTCATTCTTAGTGACATTGGTCTGAATTTCTTCCACTCATTAGCAGAAGAAGAAACATGCTCTTAACAGAAAGATTTGTGTCTAACAACATGTTTAAAATTTCATCTGGTTTGAGGTTGAGTATCTGTTGGTTCCTCTAAAACACACTATACGTGTAATTAAAGCATAATGCAAAAATGACTGAGTCTGATTTCCAGCCTGTGCTTGTAGGTATTGACAAAAGAAAGGGTCTCCTCTTCTCCACTGGCCCCCAAGTCAGTGTAGCATTGGATCAGAATAACAGAAGTCCCTACCTTTTCCACTCCTCATACCAGGACCTTTTTGAAGGTTAAGTAAATATGCCTCACTTCTTTTCCTCTTTCCTCTTTTTTTTTTTTTTTTGAGTTCTCTGGAGCTGCTGTCAGGTCTCCTGCCTGGTTCATACTGAATGCTTTCTTCTAGGCCTGAATATGGAGTCTAATTCAGATGTCTCATATACAGGAGTATCATTCTGTGCTGTAGTGCTGTAAAACCTTGTGTTTCAGTCACTGTGGTATGCTTCCAGTGTGGCTCACAGCAGTACCACCAATACACCAATACCAAAACACCATGAAATCTTTTTATGTCTCACTTTTGATGTTGTTAATATCTTGCTGTATAGGAAAATAAAGCCCAAGTGAATTGAAGAAAGCATAAGCTTCATCCGGTGCAAAAGTGAAAATAATTACAACATCACAGAATAATATTTATGGTAGAGGCAAGAAAGTATACAGTTGCTGGAGGAATTAAATGTGCATGTATGAATGTGTAAAGAAACTCTGGTAGAGTTCAGAGCAATGGGCTTTGTTTCACTCACACAAAATATTTTTCTTCCACAAGCAGCACTTTTCAACATGAAATGACGCTGGACTCTTGGCTTAAATATCAAAGCGACTGGCATCTACCTAAACAAAACAGATAGCTCAGGCCAGTAATCTCCAACTTCTTTTGATTTAATGACTCATAAATACAGAGGTGTAGATCCTGTCTGAGTAATTTAAGCCAACTGACGTGAGGTTTGCTTTCTTATTTGGATTTTACAAACCCCTCAGAAGCGGTTTATAGAACACTACACGTCCACAGACCAGTTTCTGGTTTAGACCATTGTCCCCAGCACATGGCTTTCAGGCAGCATGCTGTTTGTGGCACCTCTTAACGTTATTCTTGGCTGTGGCATACCAACCAGAGAGAATACAGTTCAGTATTGCTAGTATCACATTACTTGCTCAAGCGTTCTTTGTGGTTTTCTTTTTTTTTTTTTTTTTTTTTTGCCTCTAAGCTACTAATCACTAGTAGCCCCTGGTTAAGGTACTTTTCAGTGCTCAGTAGGAAACAACAGGGTTTGTAGGGTGTTTTTGGTTCAGCTGGAGTTTCAGAAAATAGAAATAGCATTGGGGTTTAATGCTGAGTTCAGTTTAACATAAAAAGCGACATTTTCTTTCTGAGGTTCTAACAATATTTTATAACCAAGGTTGCAGCAAATAATTGTGGAGCTGCAAATCAAAACACTAGGTTTAGAATATGTCAAAAATACACTGATGATTTACTGGTTGTTGTAATTCCTTTTTGTGCAGCCAAAATGATTTGCTGAAATTTACAGGAGTTTGCAAAATGTCTTAGTTGACGCAAGTCCTTATCTCTTTAATGAATACATTTCAGCCAGAAAAGTTTACTTAACTGCAAACAGTTGATTACACAACTAAGAAGAAGGATCTTCCTGTCAGCAAGGCTTAAGGCTCAGATTTGAGAATGATCTCAGGAGGGTCTTGGTGTTGCACCCAGAGATGACTTCTGGTCTACAGGAGTAGAGTGGTGAAAATTGTATTGTGCACCACTGAGCATTAGGCTGCAAACAATGAGCATGATGCTTTCTTGAAAGGGGGCCATGTGAGCCCTATTACTGCAGCAGTCACAAAGCTATTGATTTCATATCTTCTGAAGTGACTCAGTGAGCAGGACACAGGTCTTCCAGAGACAATCATGGGATTCTCAGTACAGCTTTTACTCAGTGGCATGGTTTTGAAGTGCCTGCCTCGAAGAGGATATACAAAACATTTCTGACAATAATACAGCCCATAGCTGTATTTCTGAAGCCCTAAGATCTCAACGACAATTGATGAAAACAGAATGCAATCTACACCTATGGTAATTATCTGCCTGTCAGTGTGCTCTGAAATGCCTTTGGGAGTAAATACAGAACCATTTTAAAATTCACAATAAAACTCATTCCAACTTTCTGCAGTTTGAACAATAGGAGGTTTTCCTTTTTCTTTCTTTCTTTTTTCTTTTTTTTTTCCTGCCTTTTGAATCCTTAAATTGCTACAACACCAAGTGAACATTGAGATAAACTGCTGTTCAGATAATTCACTGTCAAAAATATTGAGCATACTTTTGTCGGATGGCAGTAGTAATGGTCTTTTCAAGTGCCACTGCACGAAAGCTGAGCCTATCAAGATTTTTTGGCAGGCACTGCGTTTAACTTGTCATGTTATATATTGCAGCAACGCAGTTGAGGATCAGTATAAATCAACTTACAAGTCTGAAGGAAATGGTGGCATGTGCTTCTGCAGCCCATTAGCAGCACAAGCGTCTAACAGAAGGTGGCAGCATTTTAACATCTTTCAGTCTGCCTAAAAGGGAATGAACTCAATGTGCATGTCCAGAAAGCTGCTCTTTAAGTTCAGGCTGGATGTACACATTGTAGTCTTGAATTTATAGGTTTGATGAATATATGTGGTTATGGAGAGGCAGAAAGGTGAAGTTTTGATAACTCTTCTGTTTTGAAAAAGAGAATGTGGGAAACGGGAGAAGTAGGTACTAGACGGAAAGAAAGTAAAAAATAAATTTGAAATTTTTTCTGTCCAAAGGGTCAGAAACAGACCTCCGGCTAGACAGCAGTTCTATGGTAGCTTCATTATAAACAGTGAGGAAGAAAATATTCAATCCCTAGTGAATGATTGGGATTTGATTTCATACCAATTTCACAGAGATAACTCTCTTGCTTCCAGGCCCATCACACCCTCTATTGCCAGCTCTCATGATCACACCACAAGCTTTTTGGAATTTATTGTTTTTTCTTGAAATCCCCAGCTTTTGAAACTGAGCAACTGCCTAAGAACCCCACTTCACCTCTACCACCACCAAAAATAGTAAGTTTTAAATCCTTGTGTTTACTGGGAAAAGTCAAAAAACAGGACCAATATGCTCTCACAATGTTCAAAAACCTAAAGGCAGAGTGGGAAGAATAACAGAATTTATTAAAAACAAACAAAAAAACAAACAAACAAAAAACCTCATAAGGTTAAATTGAAGTCATATATTGGAGTGGCCTGATTGATAATGGTATATTGCTGATAGGAAGTCTGAATGCAACACTGAGACACTGAGAACCAAGGCAAGTCATGGTGTAGTCTGACAGGGGTGTAATTAAGTACCTGGCTTAGTGCATAACCATGAGCACAAAACAGTGTTGTTCACTTTGGTGAGGTTACTTGCTGATTTACAGCTCAAGTTGTTTGCCAAACTGAGCTCCTAACTTGTTTAAGAAATAATCCAATGCCCAGTGCAGTTTGATGGTAAGATTCCCAAAATCAGGACAACTATGTTCTTAAACAGCTTTTTTTTTTTTTTAACATTAAACTGTTTCAACTACCACTTGATTCACCTTTTAAGGTAGATATGGACAGCGCTAAGGAATACAATACTAACAGCCACCACAGGGATTCCACATCCTGACAGTAATTAACACCATAATGCACCAAAAAAAGATACTTTTTTTTTCCCCCCCCCAATCTTTCCATTTCAATAGGTTTGTCTAGGAAATCATTTAAAATTTGATATATGTCTCTCTGCGCTTCCAAAATGGAGTATATCTAATTTCCACTTTTGTGTATGGAAAAATAATGCTAATTTTAGTGAGACTTCCCACTGTATTCACCTTGGAAGCTTGACTGCAGTGCAATTAAAGAAGTGGGCAGATTACCAGATGGCAAGCAACCACGGGCAGAGTTAATGTAGAAGAGATATGAAACCTTGCAGCAACTGAGATTTTGAGGGTTTAGCACAGCTAACTCTGGGCACAGGCAGACAGTCACACAGTCAAAAATGGCATTCAGTAAGTTGATCCCCAGAAAGATTAAATGCGTATTTGGGAGTTCTGGTGAGCTGACAGAAGAAGTGAGAATATAGGATCATGACAACTTTTGTTTTGGATACAGCAAGAATACTGTCAGACCACAATTTTAAATTTCTTGCTGAACACTGAGTTACTGTATTTAGTAGACAGCCAAATACACACCAGGCAGGAATAGAGCTGATTTAATTTTGTTTGGCTTCTCAATGTGTCTTCCTGAAGTTCCTATATGATGCATTGTGGATTAAACAGGAAATCAGCTCAGAGAACCAGTTGACCATTTCAGCCTTGTGGAAGCATTTGTCCTTGCCTACTTCCCAGAACAATTCAAAGAATGCCTTGTTTCTGGCAAACAAAACAGAAGTGAAAATATGTGGAGAACAATTTGTGGATAGAATGATTTAGTAGGGTGACATCAATTGCTCGAATGAAAGACCTTTGAGTAAGAATCAATACAGATATTGGCACAACTAAAGACAGAAAGTTCTGATTAATTTGTATGTTCTCCTGTAGACAGTTCTCTGACTGAGTGCCTGAATTTGTTACATGAATCTATTAGCTAATCATCTGTTAGAATGATTCTCTCAAAATTAATCTAGCCTAAGTTTGACATAAATGATCTAGAATGGCAATTATAAAAATCACTTCACAAAAGAATGACCTTTAACAGAAAAAAAAGGCAAATTTAAGCTAAATTGATTCAAATGACACACAGACAATCAAGGAGGGATATCTTTCTTTCTTCTTGTTAGTGTAATAAAATGTCTGCAATGCCATAGTTCTGTCAGGCTTACAAATGCCACATTTCATATTTTTGTCAAGGGTTTTTTATTATTTTTGCTGTTACTCCATGCATAAGGAATAAAACTTCATGTATGACTTCTAATATCATCATTAAGATCTTTATTAAAGTTCATTCTATCATAGCAGATGCATTTTAATTGCCACTTCTTTTAGCTCAGCTCTGCAGCACAGTTTATATTGCTTTAGATTCAACTCCCTCTTACTAATGGCAAGCTCTGTCAGTCCACTAAAGCATAACATATGAAAAGTATCATTAAGGTCTGTGAATTAGATGGAAACAAAAATGGAACTCAGTGGAAGCAAATATATTTCATCAGGCTTTGGAAGGATGGTGGATTTTATGCTATCTGTGTGAGGCAAGGCTAATCACCTTAAGGTTAAGATATCTAGTGATCTCAGGACAGACATTTTCCCAAAAAAAGACTGTGTGAACACCTTCAGGATTTTGTCCAACATGAAAAGTAGTTACCTCAATATATGACTGACATTTCTCTCCAGATGTAGATATTGGGGACCTGGCCTGTGTTGGGATCAGTTCTCACTTCAGTTGGCTGTGGGCAGCAGTTGCTCTAGGTGCCGACACATGCTAGTTCATGGAGCAGGAAGACAAGCTACAATTTGCATTGGATGTGACAACTCTGGTTTCAAGCAGAAGTAAGTTATTTCCATGGTTAACATGGTCCTCTCTGCTTTCTGATAAGTTTGCACAATTTTTGCCAGGTATCTATGATGCCAGGGAAAATTTCTGTAGGATAAAATGCTTCAGATAATGCCCACTCAGGTGTCTAGAGTGAGTCTTAATTTTTATTTTCATTTTCCAAATACTTTGAACTTTCCTTGGGAGCTCTGAGGACTTCACTTATTTTCCTATCTTTACCACTTCTCTTGGGCAGGCTATTTGATTTTCATGGTCCAGCTCATTTTAAATGAGGTGTGACTTGGGTAGACCTTCCTGACAGAATACACAGACAACCATTTCTCAGTCACTGAAGGAAGAGCAATAAGAATTCATCCTTGTCTTTGAGCATAGGTGATTTAGCTCCCACATACTCTGTTGACATAAAATAGGAAGCTTGTTGCATGCTACTTGCATTATAATATGATTTATTTAGCTTCAATTCAAAAAACAAATATTTAAACATTATAGGCTCATGTCAAAAAATGGAGCTCCTAAGACTTGCATAGTAAGTTAGAGTGTGAAAATCTTGGTTTTTATAACCTAGAGGAGGCAAAAGCAAAGGCAACACCTTAGTGTGAACAAAGCCATCCATGTGCTAATCAAATTCATGCTCAGTGTATGAATAATGTTGCAGCAAGGACAAATATTTGGGAAAAAATTTAGTATATGTCTGAAATTTTGATTCAAATGCATGCTAAATATTGCAGTTTGTTGCTAGTCAATGCTGGGAAAAATATAGTTCTGTATGAGGAGGTACAGAAGAGAAAATACCCCTAGGGAGTGCTTCTCAAACCTGCATGATTTCTGTTTGCTTTTGTTTTAATGTATGCATTTAATGCCTACAGATTTATAATAGGATGATTGCTCTTGGATTTAAATACATAGTGGTTGTTAGAGGACCTGTGCAAAAGCGGCAGCACACGGCCTACTTAATGAGCACAGTAACATACCAAATAACTTGTTTATGGCCCTGAAGTTGAAACTTGTCATTCCGAAGGCAGTGGCAAAACAGTCTGGAGAATGTGGAAAGCAGCACTTGAAAGCAAACACTACACTGTTGCTTTGTCTTTTCTTTTTCAAGGTGTATTAAGGTGAAACTAATTGGTCATGGCTTCCAGTGTTCCTAGGTTTGGCCTATCACATGAGGAGAGATCTTGAGAGGGGCAAAAGGGTTCTAGAGCTGTTCCTTCTCCAGCTGTGCCACAGAATTTCAGAAGAGATTGTTTAAAGGCTCTTTTTGAATATCATTATAGATGGTAACTTTAACAAAGCCCATTCAAATCAATGCATTTGATAGAGACTTTCATTGCCCTTCATCTGTGGATAGAAATGTGACTGATGTCCACCAGGACAGCGTATCACCTAAACCCTCTTCTTGTTCTCCAAGTATTTATTGGTAAATCTAATTTTGAAGCTATTTTTTGCATGCCTAATGTTGTAAGTCTATTAATATTCAGCCTAATGTGTTCTGTATAAGCAAACAAATCCATTTTTCAGAAGGGCATGAGTAAATCTATAAACTGAAGATGACTTTCTAATGTGGGCAGTAAGACTATTTAAGTTTTCCCAAAAGTTTCTCTGCTACTTTGCCTGGTTTTCACACAAATGAAACTATTTTGGCAGAGCTATGATAGGAATTAGTGAGAATAAGTAAAGTATAGTCAACACGTACTTATGCCATATTCCTCTGTGGAATCAACAAGAAGTGGGAAAAGGTTTAGAGAGAAAGTAGAAAGTTTAACTTCCTTAGATAGCATGGCTTAGTATATAAAGTACAAGTACCTTCATTCTACATTCAGCTTTGTCATGTCATGTCATGTCTACATGTTGGTCCTTGCTTGGTCATGTCAAATATTTGTGCCTTAGTTCTACCTCTGCAGGTAATATAAGAATAAGCCTCTTTATTTCCATGGCAAACTACAGCTAAATAATAATGTTACCTTAAGCAAGATGAGTTTCCAATATTGTAGCCCCATCTGCATTGCAAATGTGAAATAAGACATCAGGCAGGTTTCAGGTACAAGTATAGTTTTGGTAGCTTGGGGTGTTATCTGAATGAAAATTACTAGATATGGCTGTTGGCAAATTTGCAAAGCTTTCTGACCACTGTGCCAATAGCGGTCAAGGGACATGGCCATTCTCAGCCAAACAGCAGCCCCCCGTGAAGAATACTGTAAGCTTGAGTACATTGTTTCATTTGCATACATTGAGACAACTGGCAGCTGTGCTATGGTACAGGAGGCATCAGTGCAAGCTGGAAGAAAGATGATGAAATATGGGGGACTAAGAAGCCAGCAGTTTCTTTGCAGAAGTTGGAGTCTGTCTGTAATAATACTGGTGGGATTTGCTCAATTTTATTTTTAGAAGCTCATGCTCAATTAGTTCAGTATTTTCCACAAGGATAATGTAGAACTGCATAAATCTGATGTATTTTTTTTCCTGTCTTTTGACAATGCATCCATACACTCATTATGATTTTGTAGGCGTAGCTTTTATTTCCCATATAGATGAGTGGGCTACTCACTGTTCTTTTCCCAAGTCTGTTTGCTATGTTTTTTCCAGGTAATATGTCATTATGTACGGAGAGATTATTAGCAATAACTGGGTGAAGCGGGCAGCACACATGTGGTTAAATACACAGATATTCCCCTTTCTTACCACAAAAAAAAAAAGTGTCTGTTACAAGTAAATTGTAAGGAAACACAATATATGCACATAGTATGTATATACGCTGTACATATATACACACTGTAGTACTCTATACTATCTATCTATATACTTATACATATGTCTATATTAATTCAGGCAGCTGAGCAGAGCAAGGACCCTAGAGCAGTTTCTGGCTTGAAAGCTGCCAGCTGAAATAAAAACTAAATGCAAAACATAGTGCCTCACAAAAATACCCAGGTGGGATCTAGTAGACCTCATCTAAACTCTTTGTTTATATACACTTTGTGAATGATCCTGTGAAACTCTAAGCAGCTGTACAAAAGTACCTGGTGACACACTTGGTTAACTGGTTTGTTTGTCTCATCACAGGATTTGAGTGAGCTGTAAGAGACAGTGAGGCTCTTAATTCTGCCATAGCAAAGGCACATGCAGAATGGCTCAGGATCATGTTCCAAGTTTGTCTGGATGTCATTTGAGAAGGGACGTACTGTGGGTGAATGCAACTGCTAGTATAGAGTTCCATAGTTCCAGAAAACAGTGGCTGAAGATAGCCTTGTAAACAGAAAGCAGTGGGTAAGTTGCTATTATCAACTTATAACTGGAAAAACACCAGGGCCAATATTCAGGTTAGGCACTTGGGTCAGGAAGAGTGATATGTCAGTTATTCCCTGCTTGAAAAACGCCAAAATAGCTGGAAAAGTGGGATAAATATTGGGAAGTTGTGGTCTTTTTGAGACAGAGATGCAAAGTACAACCTGCCGCCACTGCTGCCTGCTTCTGGGCTCTGGTTCTGTCTCATCTGAGTCACTTGTAGGGCTGTATATATTTCTTCTAAGTTATCTTTGTCCTTAATTTCTCAGAAGCATATTCTTATAATCTGGAAAGACTCAGTGCAAGATTTATGGATGACAGCTCCTTCACAAAAATTATGCTTTATTTACAAACAGACTGGAAATGGTTTTAAACAGACCACCTATCCCACAACAGACACATGTTGCTCAGTACTTTTTAATGGCAGCAAATCAAAATCTTAAGAATGGACATTCAAGGGGTTCCTTGTGGAAGAAATTAGCAGCTGTCAGAAAGCAGTTTATCCTTCTGAAAGCTGCGATGCAGTTTAAAATTCTGTTGCAGACATAGAAAAGAGATTTGCTGAAGGAAGACCCAAATCATCACATGAAATATCTTGCTAAACAAGGGCCTGGACTTTTAAGGACTTTGCAAACTTTTCCTTTTCTTGAGATCTTTTTCTTTTTATCAACTTTGAGAACACCTTCAGTTCCTTTCACACATGCAGATGAGTCTGAGGGAAAGGGCTGCAGGTACACTGGCCAACATCTTCCATTATGTCCTCCAGCTGAGAAAGAAAGAGAGAGAGAGCGCAACTACATGTTAAGGTTTTCATTTGCATGTTCCTTCTACACATTTTGTAAATACAACATGAAGAGCTGTAACTCCAGAGTGTCTAAAGCACAGTACACATAAATGTATTAGATGTTAAGGTGCTTCATATCAACAGCATTCATACAATGAAAACCTGCATCTACAAGGATGAAAGCTGTTAGTGTTGAGGTTTTCCTATCTGGACTTAGGAAATACGTTTTTATTAGTGTTTTGTATCTGAATGGGCTAGATCTTAGATGCTGGAAATACTAACACAAATATTAGAAATAGCGTTTCATTTTACTGGTTTCTCCAGAACAGATGCCTTAGGGCTCCATTAGTGTCCCTCTGTCTTCCTCTACTTTCCCAGTACTTTCCTGTACTTTTCAAAGCTATGTACCACTTGTTGTTTTGCCTTTGCATACTGAGCAGTGAGGCTGATCTGATGGCATGACTGGCTTTGTGGTTCTGCTGTGTTCATTCCTATCCATGTGGTCTTTCTGTGTCAGACTCTGTTCTTCATGATAGTATCCAACCCACCAAGTCAGCCGATATTGCGCAGCTCTGATTTCAGCAGAACAGGCTAAATGAGATTTCTTTTTTTTTTTTCTTTTTTCTTTTTTTTCTTCAGTTGTCTCCTTCTTCATCAACAGCAACAGAAGGCAATTCTTCTCTGTGTTTTGTTGTTGCATACCTGACAGTTGCTTTCCCCTTGATTAATTGGAGCAAAAGTCTCAAGCTACTATGGAATAAACAGTTACCATTTGTCAGCTGAGCTCTTGTAATAGGCTCTATACATACTTCACAATGACTTGAGCTAATGTATTTTACCTTGCAACATGGCAGATGAACAGCATGGGTTGGACAATTTTGTCAGGTCTGTTGACAGGCCAAAGCTCGTTAAGCTGCTATAACTGAGTTATAACTCAGTCATGTGGCAGAGCGCTAAATTCCAGTGCGAGTGTCCAGAGATATGCGGTTAGCAGTGGGTAACTGCTCAAAGAAAGGCTCTCTTTGCCTGTGTTTGGTGATGTTATAGTTCTGGCAGAGGCCTCAGAGTTTCTGATGGACACCTTGAAGCAGCAGTTCCTTTTTTTTTTTTCAGCCCAGCGTATGTGCTGCATTAGCTTGTAAAGTAAAGCCGTGATGTTCCAATTCTTCCCATAGAGTTAGCATAATAAGGGTCTTGAATTATTTTATTGTTGTTATTTTTAACCAGGTTGGGGAGGGGATGAAGGCTGACAGTAAGGAAGGAAGGTAACAAAAGTAGAAGCAGTAATCAAAGATCTGCTCAGAATTAAATAGGTTCTAGTCATGTACATACATCTGAGCTCTATTTAATGACTTGAAATACTACATAATTATACACCTGCCAATTCTTTTCTTTCTTGTTAAAGACTCACCCACTTTTTTTGTCTGCGAAAAGTTCATTTAAAGCTGTCTCTCCTGTGCAATAGGAAAAATAACAGTTCATTCAACAGTATAATAAAAATCCTAGAATGTTTTCAAATTTCCCTCTTTTGTGTGCTTTGAGATTGACAACTATATAATTAAGGATAACAAAGAGAGAAGGGATTTAACAAGATTTAGCACAACTTGTACAACTTGGAGTAGCAGGGGGAAAGAAAGTCAAGGGCAGATGCTAAATGAATCCGTGGAATTACTCATCGGAGGTGTGGAGACTTGGTCTGAAGCAGTATTTTAATAATGGAAACAATCACACAGCTGCCTGCATGAAGTGTGCTAAGGCCTGTAGACCTGTGCTGCTTGCTGAGGTCAAAAAAGTGACAGAAGAATCTATCACCCAGAGTTCTGAACCCTCATTTGTAGGACAGAAATCCCTCCTGGAATGCCAGCAGAAAGCTCCAAAGCATTTCTACTTCCAGGGGTATTTCAACAGTGTCTTCTCTGGCTTTGCTTTTCCCTATCCACAGCATGTGGATAGAACATGCATGACAGAAACATACTCTACCATGTTCAAGTATAGTGTGCTGTACACGGTGCTTGACATCCTTTCAAAGATACAGTTTCAGATAAACTCAGTGGAAACCTTATCCTGTGAACTTTGCTTTAGAGAAGTAGGTAAAATAAAGACAAGCTCTGCTTTTTCAGATAAGTTGTTAGTCTTCCTAAGACTATCCATTCTCCTCCAAATCTATTCTTCACTTTGTATCATTTTCTCTCTGTGTCTGTGCTTTATATAAAGTTTCTCAGATTTTTTTCATGTACAAAAATCTAATTTTTCTTGATAATTTTATCAAAACTTTTACACTTATGCAACTCTTTCAATCACACTGTGCATATTTCATATATATGTATCTATCATTATCATTGTTAAAGAGAGCTTGAAAAGCCCTCCTGACAAAGATATTAAACCTTTCACATCGGTGAAGAAGACAGGAAGTTTTCTGTGACACAGAACAAGATTCTCACATGTTCATTACAAATTTAGCTCGGATATTTTGAAAAGCTATACAGTATCCAAGCAGGCAATCAAACAATTCAGAGCTGTTTTCAAAAGTTCATCCAATTGTCTGAAAATAAAAAGATTATTTTTTTTTTTCTGGCAAAGAATATAAATATGTAGACAAGAGTAAAAATTTCAATTCCATATCAAAATTTCCTTCACAAGGAGGGAGGAAAAAACAAAACAAACATGTTTTCTGACCAACCTTAGTATTCACTTGCAAAGATATTCTGACTATTGTGTGCTTATTGAAATAGAAAAGTGGTGAACTCCAACAAAAATACCCTTCTTGCTTCTTTGTGGGAGCTCAGAAAGTGCTGCTTCACTATCTGAAAGTCCCGTTGAGTAAATCCATTTAGTCAAGTCCTGTCTAGACATATTTCCATTGCTTTAAATACGATTTGAGCATAACTCAGTTTCTAATGAAGTTGAAATACAATAGAAAATGGTATATCTACATCACTGTTGAAATATCTGAAGCTCTACAAGAAAGTGGAAATGCTGAGTCTTTAGTTGCATATCCATGAATATCACACAGAATAAGCAATTTTTATTTCTTATTTCATTTTCATTGTCAGGCACTGGCTTTCAAAATAATTTCTTTTAAACTTAGGTGCAAAGACGACCTACAGAGCTGCATGGTATTTTCCTTATTTCTTTCCATCCCTTAGCACTGCTGCCCTGCTAACTTTATACTATTATACCTTGCAAAGTCCTTTCTAAGTACATCAGAGTTGAACACCTATTTAATCCTATTTACAACTGCTGCTTTAAAAATTCCTCTGCATATAACAGATATGTGTGTGCTGCCAGGAAGAAAGGGCTATAGGCACAGAATCGTCATCCCACCTTGTCCGTGAGAGTTCCTGTGTGGTATGACAGCATGGCTTCTTGCCAATGCCTAGCCAATGTTATAAAGTGTGTTGCTCTCTCTCTGTCTATAGGATATTTTACTCTTGCCACTTTTGCCATCCTTCCCAGAACTTACATAATTATGGGACAGATCTGCTCCCTGGTGGTTCCCCCAGCTCTGAAGCTGCAGTTGCTTTGGTCTCATCAAAGCAGCTGTGCCCATGGTATAGCTTCATTCCTCACCTATCAAAGACACTGCACTGAGGTGGTTGGAGGAGTAGCTGGCTCCATTGGCTTTGCACCAGAAATGTTTAATCCAAGCAGGAGTGAATGGATTTGGGTTTTGCTTTTTCCACAATGATCCTGTTGCTGTGCTTGTTACATATGACTGATGTAGGCAGACGTCTCCCAGGAGGAGCTGGCTTTATCATTTAAACAATTTGGCTTCTTGACAATGACCTTCTAAAATTATCAGTATTTAACCATGCTTTATTAAGTTCATTATCCTGTAGCATCCCAGATGAAAAATAAAAATAACTTTAAAAGTGAACTAATGAATTCCTTAACATAATTAATATTTCAGTTGAGCCTAGCCAAAAATATTTCTAATGCCTAAAATTTCCATGTATCAAAAAATATAAAATAAAATACAAAGGCAAAACAATCCATGTAGCCACATCTGCCAAGCATAGAACTAATCAATTCTGTCTACAAGGAGAGCTTCAGGACATTATTTGGCCTTTGTTTGTGAAGAAATAGATATGTGGAAAATATAAGGAATTGCCTGCAGGAAGGTCTCACCTGTGGTGAATAAGTATCAGCCCCATTGCTTTTTCACCAAGACTTTGGCTGCAAAGTCTCTTAGGAACATTTGATAAAGTTGTTATGACAGACTCTTCAGCACCCTGGAAATGCTTCCTTTAGGAGAAAAAGAAGTGGTACTAGAACAAGATGTCTGCTACTTCTCTAAAGCTAAGGTCTTTGTATACTTTGAAATGCCAAATTTGCTCTAAATTAAATGCATATTACTTTATTCAGTTCCGGCTATGAATTGTAGTCCAGCTGCTTGTGTAATCCAAAATATCATTATTTTATAGTACAGTTTATTATACAGTTATATTGTTGCAAAGGAATGCATGGTTGCTGCCAGGTCTGACTGCTGGTAGTTATAACCGAGATGGTAGAATTGAGCCTCAGTTGTAACTGATCATTGATCTCAATCAAACAGCATGTCTAGACAAAATTCTCATTGACTCTTCCCATCAAAAATCTGCAGGATTCACTTCAGATCTGAACAGTTCTCTGTATCAGTCATTATAATTACAACTTTATTATCTTTGTGGAGAAGTGGGTAACTAGCTTTTCTTGGCAGAGCAAAGGAAACATAATCTGTAGCTTTACAGGCTATGAGTGCATGTATTCTCCAAAGAAAGCTCCAGGTACCAAGAGGGACTCATGAAGAATACCAGTACAAAGCTAATTATCACAGAAAAAAAAGAGACCTCAGTCTCAGTACCTCAGAGCATGTTCCTGAATGCCAGTGAACTGTCTGGTTCCTGCTGTATTTGAGCCCCTGAACAAAAACTGTGGCCCCATAAGGAAGCAGTGGCATATTTTTAGTGATTCTGCAGGGGCCAGGACAGTGTCCCACAGGCTGAATTACAGTGAGCTTGGCAACAAGATTGAATTCTGAAGAGCTTTTAATCATACTACTGTCATGCCAATAGTACTGTGATACGTAACAATAAGGAGCATGAGGTAAAACAAGTCAAGCAAAGTGTGAAAAAGGAATGCAAAAAAAACCCCACCATACTCACAAACACACAATAATCATTGTCCAAGCTCGTAAGCCAAACACTCCACATGGCAAAACAGGTTTTTTTTTTTTTTTTTGTAACTAACTTTGTCAGATTTACACTTTGTGGGCTGAAATTCTCTATGTTCAGTGGCTCCAAAAGGCTATTATTATCAATTCTTGTTGTTATTATTGTTCTAAAAACAGTAAGTTCAGGCATTTCCCAGAACAAGGCTAGGGTAAAATCTATTGTGTTGCCTGCTTTGCCCATGAGACTATTAGCAACTGTTCCTTTAACAATTATTATAGTATGGAGCAAGGTTTTGAGCTCATCTGCCTTTTCACGCCTCCACGTAAAGCCATCCTACATCTCCCAATGTCTTTAGAAATTATATAAATTGGAAATTGGATAAATTTTGTCAGTGGATAAAATCAAAACAGCCTTTTCTGAATACTTAATGCAAAATAAATCTTCTGAATTTTCCAGCCACACTAATTATAGTCCAAGGGCACTTGTGGGTGGCTGGGATCCTTCTTGTGACTGTAATGCTGGATACTGGAGTGGACAGAAGCTGGGAAGCAGAAGTGGGTGAAGGAAAGGTCCAGCAAGGAAGAACGTCTAGGATTTGGATCTGTGGGATGTACGTCTCATGGGACAAGAGATGGGAACTGAAGCCATTAGCTAAGGGACAAGTAACTGACAGGAGATGCAGAAGATCTGAGAGAGTCTTGGACTATGAAGTAGGAAAAGTACACAGAGACAAAGTGGGGAAAGGAAAGTGCAGAAAACACCATAAAGTTTCAGAGGGAGAAGAGTAGAGCTGGGAATGAAAATTATATGGTCTGAAAGGGATTGGGAAATAGTGCTGGAAAGGAAGGGGAAAAGGAAGGAAAAGCAACCTGATGAGCAAGGACCATGGGACTGAGATGCAGACGGGGGTCCTGGCCAAGTCGCAGAGGACTGGAGCAGGGATGAGAAGGCAGGGATTGGGAAAACCATTACTAAGACAATGACGGAGCAGGAGCGAGAGTGTGTGGGAGGGACAGACTCTACCAGCTGTGTAGGAATGGGTGGGAGCCAGAAGAGGGAAGGGCTGGTTGGAAGGGTCAGTGATTCTGTAACATGCTTCCCTCCACAGCCCTTAGGGGAAGCAAATGCAGCATTTTTCATTCAAGATGTAACCTTTTTCTTTTTTTTTTTTCAAATAAAAATGATACATATATATACACATATATTTGCCTCCCAGAGAATAGAATTTCTGAAGTGTTATCATCATCTGGTGCTTCACTTGCCCACCTGGCAGAAAAGCTTACATCTGGCGTTTTCAAAATTCATTTGAACCTGTCATTTACCAAATTTTGCAACCTGATATTTTTAAATGTTGCTTTTATGCATGTATATATGTGTGTGTGCATGTTCCTAGTTATAAACACATATACATGTCAGAGCATATATCAGTTCCATAGTGTTGTGCATCAGCAAAAACATACTGCTTTGTATCTATATCTTATTTGTACATAGATTTAATTTAGAATGAAGTAAGCTCCACGAAATTTTCTGGTGGAGATAATTTACAGGACATGGGATTTTTCTGTAAGGAGTGGTAAGTGTATTAATTATGATACAGATAGAGAATTTAGTTGCTTATATTGTCATTTGTTAATCATTAGTCTCCAAATACACTGAGCTATCTTGACTTGGCAATCATCAGATCTGTTATTAGACTGTGAAAATGTTCTTGCAGCTTGGGAAGTTGATGTAGTTATTTTTTTTGCAAACTGGGAGATGGATTTCTATATTTATACAGTTTTGAGAAATCAATATTTTAGCAGGAATTGGTGGTCTTTTAAAATATATGCTTATGCTACAAATAACACCAGAAAACACAAGAAAAAAGAAAAAAAAAGGCTTTCTTTAGCTATTGTGGTAAACAGATTGAAAGTGATTGTGGGAAGGGTGAGTTTTATTACTCTTTGCAAATCCAAAATCCTGATTGAAATTATCATCTAGGTTATTGCTTTCTGGATATTCCCATAGTTCTTTTACCAGGATCTTGGCCAACATAGTAGGTCAGACATTAGTTGTTCATTTTCCAGTACCATTGGCTTCAGCAAGATTTATTTTAACAGGAGCTTCACTACCATTTTCTTTCCAGCCATGGAAATATCCCCCTCCTAGTGACAACTTATCCACACTGAGCAGTGAAAAGCTGAGATTCCAAAAGGAAATTAGTTGGGCAAGAATCCACAAGACAGGTGGTGGGATGAAGCTGGGTAATGAGTTTGGACATTGCTAAACCTAAAACTGAATTGGATGATCCCGCCTCAGGAAGAGGGATGTATTTATGACATCACAGCCTGTCAGTAGCCTTTATGAACAATATGCATATTTGAAGGAGGTGTATTGCCACTCTGCAAGAACACTGTTACCAATGTTCCTTTCCTTCCCAAGCCATACTAAACACTGATAATTTTTCAGCAGTGTGTTATTTTAGTCGACTGAAATGGGGGAGTAAATATTTAAGTAAGATTTGTTGCCTCTATGTGGCTTCTGGCTATATTGCCAGGAAGTGCAGATTGTGTTTTCAGTGTGGGATTTTTTTGTTTGTTTGGTTTTTGTTTTAGACTATGCCTGTAGGAGCTGAGCTGAACTCTTTCCACATACACTAATAAAAAGCCATTAGTCACTGCATATTAGAATCACAGAATCACAGAATTGTGAATTGTGGGGTTGGAAGGGACCTCTAGAGATCTTTGGGTCTGACACCCCTGCCAAAGCAAGTTCCCTAGAGCAGGTTGCCCAGGTAAGTGTCCAGACAGGCCTTGAATGTCTCCAGAGAAGGAGACTCCATAACCTCCCTGGGCAGCCTGTCCCAGGGCTCCATCACCCTCACCATGAAGAAGTTCTTTCGCATGTTGGCACGGAACTTCCTGTGCTCCATTTTGTGGCCATTGCCCCTCGTCCTGTCCCACAAACCACTGAAAAGAGGTTGGCCAAATCCCTCTGTCTCCCACACCTCAGGTATTTATAAATATTGATAAGATCCCCCCTCAGTCTTCTTTTCTCAAGGCTGAACAGACCCAGGTCTCTCAGCCTTTCTCCATAGGGAAGATACTACAGGCCCGTATCATCTTTGTGGCCCTCTGCTGGACTCTTTCCAGGAGACCCCTGTCTTTTTTGTACTGAGGAGCCCGGAACTAGACACAGTACTCCAGGTGAGGCCTGACCAGGGCAGAGTAGAGGGGAAGGAAATAATTAGGAATGCTCTTTGAATAAAGCATATCAAAAGAAATAACTTAAAATATAATATAATGTGTAGATAGCAGTAGTGCCTCAGCTGTATTTTGCATCTTTTTCTTATTACTAATGGTTTGTGAAACTATCAGTGTTCTTACATTTATTTGAAATTATTTACAGTCAGAACAGATATCTGTGAATTGAATCATATTCTTTTTCTGAATATCTGAGCTTAAAATTCTAATTCCCTAGCTTAGTGATGACTTGATGTACAAGCTAGTTCCTGGACAGAATAAGTGCCATTCCTAGATTCAAAGCATATGGTACAAATTCTCATGTGAACAAATGCAGAACTGAATTTCTTTGACCAGTTACCAATATTTGTTTAAAAAGAATAATCTTCATGGAGTTTCTTGCCACAAAGCACATTCACTGCAACAGGGGTGTATGGCCTGGGACTGATCCATTCACCCCCTTTATGTCATCAGACTTTCTATAATATGAAAATATGAAGCAGACTGGGAGTCACTGTACTACAATAATGGTGGAAAATAAACACAAGCTAAGTGAATTCATTAGAAACATTAAACAAACATTTGCACAAAATTTTCTGCAGTATTTGCCTACCTCTTATTCAAACCACTGACACAGAAGGAAATGCTCCAAGCCAAATGGGTCTTGAAACCATTTACACCATTGTTCTTGTACTAATAACATAGTGGATTTATTACTTTCAGAGCATTTTATTGTTGTTTGTGCACTACCTGGGGCTTTTTGAATTCATTATGGTTGCCATTCTATATTCCTATCTGAGAAATGCTCATCTTCTTTTCTGGTAATCTTGCCATGTTTCCCATAATATTTCCCTGTATCCTATATTCCATACTTTGTATTAGAAATGAATGATATAATAATAAACGGTAAACCTTATTGTCATTCATTTATGTGAATAACGACTATTCTGCATTTGGAAGTGCACAAAAAATGCTAATAACCACTTGTAAAAATCAGACATTGGGTGCAGTTAGTCTTCTTTGTCAAAGAAGACATCCTCATTTGCATTTGTATCTTCCTTCTTTGCTGCCTGCACAAAGGCAAGTGCAGATGCTTTGAATACTGCAACTTGCAGCCCTAAGGGAGGGTTGGAGTGTTTTGGCACTCCAGATTTCATTGCACAGTGGGAACATTTCTCCTGTCAGAACCCCATGTAAGTAATGGTTTCTAAAGCAAGGAGGGCACCCTGGGCTCATAAAGAGTGGACAGTTGATGATTAGGACAGCATTCTTCAGCTTTGTCTGCTTTTCTAGACCATGGTGCCACCCCTTGGCCTTACTTGAGCCTGATGCCGGTAGCTTGCAGAGCAACATGGCTGAAGGAGAGGCATTTTTCCAGAAAATGCTGGGATGAGCTTAAGCCAACCTGAAAGTATTACAGGGCCAGGTACAGGCTCCTCTGTTGATGCAGTCTGGCTGACAGACCCCCAGTAGGATGCTTTGGGCCAGACCATCCATCTGTGGGACCAGAGAAGGAATAAAGAGACGTGTTTCCCTGATTCCTTTATCTAAGTGTCCAGGCACCCATAACTAAAATATCAACTAAGACACCACTTTTGAGGAACAGGGATTTTACTGAGAATATTTATTAATTTCTCTGTCTCTGTCCACCCATCTTCTTTGCCAAATCACAAAAATAAAATAAAATAAAATAAAATAAAATAAAATAAAATAAAATAAAATAAAATAAAATAAAATAAAATAAAATAAAATAAAATAAAATAAAATAAAATAATACAATACAATACAATACAATACAATCAGCAACAATTTCTCTGGAGAAATAACCTGCGGCACTTTGCTGAGAGCAGAATTGAAGGCATAGGAAAGGAACAAGGAGAGAGATCATCCTTTACTTTAGCAGGGTCTTATGCAGAGTTTCAGCTGAGATGACATAGACATGGATTTTATTTATTTATTTATTTATCTATTTATTTTTTTATTTTCCTCCAAAGAAAGTATTGAGGCATTTCTGAGACCTAGCATTTATTTTGTTTCTAGAAAACACCCAGTTAAGGAGCCACTTATTTTCTACAGACTTGCATAAAGCTTTCCATAACGGGTAGAAGTGGATATGTATCTTGGGACACATTAGACACTCATTCATTTGGATTCATTTTGTGAATAAGAAAGGAATGGTATTTGCAGGAGGGAGAATTAGAAAGAGAATGTCTTTTACATCAGAAGGAAATTACTTTTCAGACAGATTTAGTCTTGGACATCCTGCCTCTGGCCTGCAACTGCAAATAGTCTGAAACTGTGTCTTTTTACTTAGTACAGGTTCACTAACATCAATGGATATAAAATATGCATTGAAGGACAGTTTGTAATGATAGCCTAGGTATTATGTATCTCAGTAACATCCAAGTACAAGACACTTTCTTTGACTCCCACTTCAAGTGCTTATATGGAGAGGTGATAAAAGAAAAAAAAAAGTGCACTTATGAAGTTTTATCTGTAGTCTAAGTGTCTAGTGCACAGACAAGTTCGCTTAGCATAGCTGTCCTTGATTCAAAGGACAACATATTACAGAACAGCTGAGAAAGGAAGAGAGCCCTGGAGATCACCAGGTCTGACTCTGCTGCACACAGGTTGCTCAGGACTGTGTCTAGCTGAGCTTTGAATCTCCAAGGATTGAGACTCCACATGTCTAAGAGACGTCTTTCAGTGTTTGACCATCTTCACAGTAAAAAAAAAAAAAAAAAAAAAAAGAAAAGCCTTTTTCTTATATTTAATTGTAACATTTAATGTCATTATGGTTAATGGAATATTGCCTCTTGTCCTGTCACTGGAAGCACAGAATCATAGAATCATAGAATATCCCGAGTTGGAAGGGACCCATAAGGATCATCAAGTCCAACTCCTGGCACCGCACAGGTCTACCCAAAAGTTTAGACCATGTGACCAAGTGCACAGTCCAATCCCTTCTTAAATTCAGACGGGCTTGGTGCAGTGACTACTTCACTGGGGAGCCTGGTCCAGTGTGTGACCACCCTCTCGGTGAAGAACCTCTTCCCGATGTCCAGCCCAAACTTCCCGTGCCTCAGCTTAACACTGTTCCCACGGGTCTTGTCACTGGTGATAACGGAGAATAGGTCACCTACCTCTCCACTCCCCCTCGCGAGGAAGTTGTAGACTGCGATGAGGTCTCCCCTCAGCCTCCTCTTCTCCAGGCTGAACAGGCCCAGTGACCTCAGCCACTCCTCATACGTCTTCCCCTCTAGGCCCTTCACCATCTTCGTAACCCTCCTCTGGACACTCTCCAACAGTTTAATGTCCTTCACACATCATCAAACATCATCTTCTTTAGTCTACCCCTTCCCTTAGGTATTTATATATTTTGATAAAATTCCCTTTTGAACCTTCTCTTCTACAGGCTGAACAGTTTCAGCTCCCTCAGCCTCTCGTCTATGTCAGATGTCAGATGCTCCAGTTCCTTCATTATCTTTGGTTTGTTGTTGTTGTTGCTGGATCTACTCCAGTATGTCCATGTCTCTCTTGTACTGGTGAGCCCAGAACAAGACCTAGCACTCCAGGTGTGTCTCACCAGGGCTGAGGAGAGGTAAAGGATGACCTCCCTCAACCTGTTGGTGATGCAATACCTAATGCATGCTAGGATGCTTTTGATGGTGTGCATCTAAAAGCTGAGGGAAGTAATATACAAACTCATCATATTAATGCTATCTGATAGCATTTGGGGCACATCTCTGGACTATGCTAAAGTGCATATGCTAAGTTCTACACAGGGCACTTCTGTTATCTAGTGCAGTTCCATGAGAATTGTTGCTACTTTGGGCCTTAACATAGAAAAGATTAAGTTTCTGTTCCGGGGGAATATGCGTATAAGAACCTTACAGGCAGGACTGTTTGCTTTTATCAGGAAAAGCTCTGCAGAATGTGGTTTTGGGGAATGCCAGAGCACCTAGGGAGCTAAGGTGTTCGTGAGGTACTCTGTGGTAGACACTCTAGAATATGTTACAGCAGCAGGTACCTGGTGGCATCATTCACAGCAAGAGAAATCCCTGCCCATGTGTCTGCACATGGGAATAGGATGGGTAAGGCACTACTCCAGAGGGGAATTCTCCAGAAAGTTATTTTTCCAGTCACCTCTAATGAGTTTTCATCAGTGTGTGTACTACAGTAATGTTGTCTGGCAAAACCTAAGCTCTCATCAGCAGTCTCCATGACTTCAGGCCTGCATGCAGGCTGCGTGACCTCCTTAGCAAGGCACCCTGCTGCTTGTCAGGGCAAAACCCTCTGCCAAAATTCCTTCCACCAAGTCTCATACCCTATATCTGCCTCTTTTTTTTTTTTTTTTTTTTTTCCCATGTGCTCCCTATCCCAAAACCTGACTTGCATTAACAGCTGGAAGAGTTCATCTTCCAGAGTAGGATCTGTGTCTTTCCACCAGAAGTTTAATTTACTGTTCTGGCAAGCTGAGAGCACGTGCACACAAGGGCTTAGGAAGAGCAAGCAAGTTCTCCCACAGTCTGCCACAAATTAATTGATAGAGCAGTATACAGAGTAATGCATCATGATGAACCAGCAGTCAATCTGCTGAAACCCACCCTCATGTAAGACTAATCCAGCAGTAGGCCTTTGCACAAGGCCTTCTTTACATGGCCCACATAAATCCACAGTGAAAGTCTACTTACAGGTAATGCTCTCCGTTTGGTTTTGGTGACTGACATCTGGTCTGAGCACCTGGGTTGCCTGTAGCCAAATATGAGTCTTTCCTCAGCAAAATTCAACACGTTTCTGCATGCTCCCTATTCTACTTTGCCTGTGTGCTTCAGGGAGGAGATGTCATGAGTCTGTGCTGGGTTGTTCTGCCATCATTCCCAGCAGAGCAGTCCCTTCATTGATGGGGACAGTGGCGGTCAGTCATCAACTAAGTATTTCTGCCAGCCTCCTCATTACCAGATGGACAACTTTCAGCCTGAGCTAGTGTACAAGGTTAGCCTTTAACATATGCCGCTATTCCTGCAAGCAAGTAAAGAATTAAACCTGTGTTTGCAGTGTTGCAATAAAATTTTGACTAAGGGAATGGTCTAGCTTGCTCTGTGCATCTTGCTCCAAATAGTTTCTGTGTATTGATTAGCTGGGGTTGGCTCAGACCTAATCTGGATGGATTTTAAAAGCCTCTTGACAGCACATGGTCCATGAAGGAAGAGCAAAGAAATAGTGAAAGACCAACAAACTGCCTCTTTAAACAGCTTAGAGCTAGCAAGTCTTGACGATCTTCTTAAATCCTTTTTTTTTTTTTTTTTTTTTTTTTTCCCTAGAAGGACAGCCCTGGAGTCTGGGTTCATTGAAAGGTAGAAGCCACTCTAACCACAAACCTCTGAGCTGCTCTAGCCTGTGCTAGGATGACCGACCCCACCTTCCCTCCCTCCTTCATCCCCTTCCTACCCATCTGGGATAGAATAAAATTCCATTCAGGGGGGGGATTTTCAACTGTGACTTTAAACAAACCAGCATTACCAAGGATGAGGTACTGTCCCAGCATGTTTTACCTCCTGGGTCAGCTGAGTAGAACGCAGTTTACAGGATGTGGCTTGTTTAGTGATTTAAAATTGGACATCCTGTTTTCTTTGCATGGATGTCAGCCTGTGGTAGCACTTAAAAGCAGAGATTTCTCAAGGGTCCTTGGCCAAACTGTCTTCTTTCCCCTGTGCCCATGCACTTCATTGGTTTTGGTGGGACTGTGCCAAGTTACATTGGTTGAGAATCAGGCACAGTCTTTCCAGAGAGGAAAAGAGAACTGAAAATGGCAGTCCTGCTCAAATTAAGTTAAATTCAGTCTCTCTCTCTCTCTCTCTCTCACCCACTGAAATTGCATACAAGAAGTTCCTTTCATACCATCTGGTAGGGAATAAAAAACACCCAGACCCATTCATTGCCTCTGCTATGAGATTTCCCTGCTCAGGTAAGTACAACCTGCATGTTTACTCTTCTGCCACCTATGCCAGGACTGTGCCTGGCAAGCAAATATGTCTGTGGTAGTCCTGTTCTGTCACTGTTTTGTACCAGTGTCTTCACATTGTTCTTTGGTTTTGTGTGTCAGATGCTGCAGGTAGTTATCAGGTAACTTCTGTATGGCAGAAACATTGAAAAAGCCTGGGAACGCTTGGTTTACATTATCTGCGAATAACAAACTTACCACATAAGGACAAAGATCTTCAAAAAGCCTGTGAAACTGTCAAAAAAACAAGAAGCAGTTTGGGAGAGAGTGTTATATCCTGAAAATCTGCATTTGAGAGGGTGTGGAGAGACTATCTTTGCCTAGAAAACTGTTGAGCAGAATGAAAACCTCATTTGTATGCTTGAGAGGTACAGTATCATTGGATGGTATTTTGTGTGAACAAGCTGGTAGCTCATACCACCCACTGACTGTTCATGCTAGTTTGTCAATGTGATCTGTGGCTCATACAATAAAAGATAATTTAATAGGCTTGCTAAAAATCCATTACTAAATGAAATATTTAACATACTGGCAGTCACATCATGTCTGCCTTCAGTCCTGGATAAAGGTACTCAAAAACTGTAACGTAACTTTGCAGGGCTAACTCCTAGTAATATAATATATATAATACATGCCATCTATTTAATTCTTACAGAGAAGTTTTGAAAACCTATGTCACAGAACTGGTGGCTGTTTCTTTCTTTTCAGCTCACACTCACGCCCCTTCCCCTTATTTTCCCTTTTCCCCATATTTTTTTCCCTTCCCTTCCCTTTCCCTTCCCTTCCCTTCCCTTCCCTTCCCTTCCCTTCCCTTCCCTTCCCTTCCCCTTCCCTTCCCTTCCCTTCCCTTCCCTTCCCTTCCCTTCACCTTCCCTTCCCTTCCCTTCCCTTCCCTTCCCTTCCTTCCCTTCCCTTCCCTTCCCTTCCCTTCCCTTCCCTTCCTTCTCCCTTCCCTTCCTTCCCTTCCCTTCCCTTCCCTTCCCTTCCCTTCCCTTCCCTTCCCTTCCGCTTCCTTCCCTTCCCTTCCCTTCCCTTCCCTTCCCTTCCCTTCCCTCCCTTCCCTTCCCTTCCTTCCCTTCCCTTCCCTTCCCTTCCTTCCCTTCCCTTCCCTTCCCTTCCCTTCCCTTCCCTTCCCTTCCCTTCCTTCCCTTCCCTTCCCTTCCTTCCCTTCCCTTCCCTTCCCTTCCCTTCCCTTCCCTTCCCTTCCCTTCCCTTCCCTTCCCTTCCCTTCCCTTCCCTTCCCTTCCCTTCCCTTCCCTCCCCTCCCCTCCCCTCCCCTCCCCTCCCCTCCCCTCCCCCTCCCCTCCCCTCCCCTCCCCTCCCCTCTCCCCTCCCCTCCCCTCCCCTCCCCTCCCCTCCCCTCCCCTCCCCCTCCCCTCCTCCTCCTCTCCCTCCCTCCCCTCCCCTTTTCCTTTTATTTCCCTTCCCTTTCCATTTTCTTTCCCTTTTATTTCTATTTTCTTTCCCTTTCCTTTTCTTTTTATTTATTCTTCTTTTCTTTATTTTTTTTATTTTTTTTTCTTACCACTTTTGCTTTCCCACTCTAACCACATCTTCATGTTTCACTGTCTTGTGCAAAGAAGTTTCTCTTTAGCCTCTGCACAGAGCTGGCAGTGGGACAGCCGTAATGCAATGAGCTGTCTGGGGTAGAAAATGTCCGACTGCAAGGATCAAAGTTCTTCTTCAGAGACAGAAAGTCAATATTGTGTAATGTCTGAGTTCCTCGTGACCTCCACAGCAGAGAAATGGCAAGAAAGATGAGCTCGTGACTATGAGGCTAGTCTGGGGATCTGGTGACTGGTTTCAGCCTCTGCTGCAACCTACCTCCTTGAGTGTCAACAAGTCCCTTAAAGCTTGCTGGATTTTTGAACATCTATGCAGATGTGGGACTTTTCACATGGGTTTTAAGAATTCTGAAAACCTGTCAAGGAATTATCTGCCTTCTTTAGAACCAAAATACTCTTCAAGAGTTGGATGTTTTCTTCTCCTAGTGCCTCCATGCCTATTGGTAAAATAGGACTGATAGTGGTTTCTTGCCTTGTAGATGATACAAAAACTCTGTTGGTGGTGGAGCTGTACAGACAGTGCTGCACTATATGGGTGCCGTAAGGAGAGAAAATGTGCTATATTTGGATCTAGGGCACGGAGATGCTCATGAGCAGCTTATTTAAAGCCCATTCTCATGAGCCCCCTCTGAAATAAATGAATGGCGCTTGTATATGAAAATTAGTGTTATGTATATTTGTTTAAAATGAGTAGGTTCATTTTTGGTGATGAGAAAAGAATATATATTAAAATACCCAGGCACAAACACATTTTAATATTTTTCTTGGCACCAGTGGGCTCTTTTTCAGTTGATTTTGTCAGCCACATTTCCTTTCTGAACAGAGGTTACATACAACAATTGGATGAACAATTGTAGAAAACTCTCACGGGGGCATTCTTGAAGCCAAGCCTGCATGAGATCATGTTATAAGTGTGGCTTGGCTGTGCTTTTATTCAGTAGGTGATCTCATTCATTTAAAGTACTAATCATTTTAACAGTGAATAACTGCAGCTATCCAAAAGTATAGCAAAAAGTGATCTTGCAAGATTTCCTGTGAGTTTTGCACAGAAACATCCATTTCTGTGCTAGCTGATTGGACACAAACTGTGTACTGCTGGTGAGACAAAGGAATAAAGTAAGCTTAATACAAGCAAATAAGATTATTGACTACAGCAATGGTTTTACCAAGTTCATTGTGTTTTATTTAAATGTGTATTTTATAGGCTGCTTATAGATTGTTTGCTTTTGGGAAAGAGACCATGTAAACATCTGCATTTCTACAGTTTCTGTTTCACTGGGGTTCTTGCTGGGGCCCCTGGATACTATCATGGTATAAATATTAAATACAATTTAACAGATTAAATATCCTGGGACAGGTTAGCCCATGATTACCCCTGAAATGCCTACAGAGCATTTCCTCCAGTGTTCCTCAATTATGAAAAAAATCCCTGGCTGGACCAATTACTCGCAAGTTCAAGAGGCAGTACAGGCTCCTGGCTAGAAACTTACTTAGGCACAATCAGCTGAAAACTTTGAACCGTCTCTCAGAACAAAAAATAAAAATGTTTACAGCCAGAAATAACAAGGCTGGGAAGTTAAATTAGAAGCAGGGACCAAAAAAGGCTTTGCCTAATTCTGTTTTCAATCAGTGACTGCAGCAGTCATCAGGAGCAGGCACTGCTGTGGGTTTGAGAATAATGCTTTTATTTTTAGTAGACAGAAGTAGTTGGCTTGACCCAATTGCTGACAACCAGTCTCTCCTAAACACCCCACAAAGAGCCAGATTCTGAAGTCCTCGTGTGGTTTTTATCCAAGACCATACTCTCTGCAATCAAAACTTGAGCAGACACAGCCTCACTTCTTGGCCTACACCTATTGCAAACTCTTTTGGTCTCACAAAACGACCCTAGAAAAATAAATCTCTGTGCCCAGGTTTCATTTTCAAGTGTCAAACTCCTCTGCACTGTTGGCCTGATTTTTCTGAGGTGTGTTGGGAGTGGGATACAAATTAGAAGCCTCTCCACTCTTAGCTTCTTGCATCTCTTGGGCTCAAGTTTCAATGAAGTAAGAGATTGCCAGCCTTGAACTTGTACAGCAGAGACAATGTATTATATATGAGCTTGATCCTGCCAGAGGTTGAGCAGCTTAGGAATATACAAGGTCCCCTTTAGTGAAAGAAATGAAACTAGATGTTACTCAGGCCCTTGGAAGAAGAGACCATGTTATCTTCCTTTGGGCGGCCTTCCCAGTCTGGCTTTTCTGGTTCTCAGGACCAAGGTCTCCAGAAAACCACTGCAATGTAAATGTTTAAATATACAATTTTAAAAAGCAACAGGCAAGTTAACAACTGAAGCAGCCTCAGAGGAGAGAGGCTACCAACTGCATGCACACATCAATTTTAGTACAGTAGACAGAAAACCAGCAGAAGAGAAGTTGAAATTGCTGCTCTCCATCAAGAAGAGAGAATCAAGAAAAATGGTAATGGCTTTTAGGGCCATTCAGAAAATACATTATTTACATAGGGTGAAACACCAGGAAAAGTGGAGGGTCATTTAAATTTATTCCAACAAAAGTGACAAACCTAACATTTGGGGGGGGAGGGGGGGGGGAAATATTCCCTATAATTTTTATTATTTTTTTTTTAAAGGTGATATTTTTAACATACAAAACTTGTAAATACCACATTTTCATTACATTCTTTTCCAGCAGGCTCTTTATTCCAGGAAAACATTTTTTTTTTTTTTTTTTGTGTGTGTGTCTGAAGAGGATGCGTAAGATATTACTGCTATTCTTTTCTTGCAGGACCATCACTCATGCTCAGCCCAGAGTCCTGAAGGAAGATTTGATAGTTTAGATTTGATAGTTTAATTTCTGTCCCTAGTAGGATTGAGACTTCAGTAAGAGAGAAAGAGAGCAACAAACAAGGGCTGAACTTGTCTGGAACACAAACTAAATTACTGATAACTGAAAATACAGTCCTCTCCCCAAAATGGAAGGCAGATATCTGAACAAGAAAGCATAGTTAGGGAGAAACATACTATAGTGACAAAATGATGCAGGTTGTTTCTAGTGCCTGGATCTTCCCTGAGTGGCATACTGATAAGCAACTCAGACCACAATTACCTGTTTTCCATTGTGTACTTGTCCTGCAGGTAGAGAGGGGAGAAGGGTTTGAATAAAGCTGGACGCATACAACTCGGTGAGTATTCCAGCTGCTACTCTTTTAGACTGAAGGGGTTGTCCTTATTTCAGAGCCTTCCTGCTCTGTGGCTTGCAGAGAACCAGTGTTATAGTCCAGTAATATAGGGATATGCCTAACATATATCTAACATGTCATGTGCTGTCATAGGCAGAAAGGTCAGCTCAAAGAAGAGAACGGACAATTCACCTTGTGAGTCCCAGAAGTGTAGACTCTCTTCATCAGCTGTAGATTTGATGCTGTTTTTGACTGTGAGCCTTGCCTCCCCACCCCATGGCCTGGGCAATGGTATCAAATGCTGATTCTACTGAGGCGTCTCTGTCCAAATACAAGTGGCAGGATTCAGCCCTTGAGTATAGCCACAGCACTGAGAACAGATGATCTTGTGATTTAGGGCACCAGACTGGAATTTGGAAAGCTTGAGTTGATCAGCTTCTGTTTCCCAACCTTTTGTTGTTTTTGGTGGTGGTAGTGGTGGTGGTGGTTTGTTTTTTGTTTGTTTGTTTTCCTATGTTATATCATGTCATCTTGGCATGCCTCAGGTTCCCCTTTGCTTGGATGTATCCATACAGAGGCTATTTCTTACTAGGGAGACTGGCACTCTCTGGTGTCAATGAATAATATGTATCATGTGAATAATCTCTGTCATGTGGTGCTTAATGTCTCCAAGTAATTTAGTGGAAATTATTGCTTTTTTGTTTTGTTTTGTTTTGTTTTGTTTGTTTTTCTTAAATTATGACTTTTTATCAAACACAGAATGAATCAGAATTTCCAATTTTTGCTAATTGCTGTATATTCTTTTAATAATTTGCATCTAAGCTTCATTAGGTGACTCAGTGATATCTATCCTGAACAACAGTAAGGAAAACCTGAGGTTTATAAAAAAAATAGAAGAATTTTCAGGCCAACTTTAGTCTGAACCAATTTAGTTACTCTTTCTATTGGACTGAATTAGTTGATTTCAAGAATGTTATTCTCAGCTTTATCCTAGTGATATCCTTCCTTGCTGATCTGAGTGATCTTCTGCAATAACTATGTATCTGTTTTTCTGTTTTTCCTGATGCAAGGAAAAGCTTTGTGCACTCTCAGAAACAGATTTCAATATTTAAGATGCTTTTCCTGAGCACCCCACAGATTACGTTCATGGCATTTTGAATCACATCTGTATTCCTCTGACATACTTCAATGGATTTAGAAGGCTGAGTGTAATGGAACTATACTGGGCTGTAGCTAAAGGAGTTTAATAGTTGGAACAAGTATTAGGGGACCTTTTAAAGGGACGGCTATTACTGTTGGCATTATTGCAAACAATTCCAGCATGAGTTCCTATGCATGCGTCTTTTCAAAGAAATGACTAACCATCCAACGCTAGTGTTGTTTTTCTGCACTCCCCATTAATTTCTCATGCTAAATGCAAATATCAGACAGTTACTTTATCTGATTGCCACAGCAGTAGCCAGAAGAGTTTTTATTTCACTGCCACCCTCTGTAGGAATCTGACTTGCACCTATGTCTGTGATGGAAAGGGTTTGGCCCCATTCAGCAAAGCTGGCTTTTAAAATCCTAGGCAGCACATGAATATGCCATTAAATGTGGGCTCCACTGAGACAACCTCCCCCTGGATCCCAGAACTGCTGTCTGCTTAGGAGTTCAGAACTGGCACCACTGCTTCCTTGTTCAACCCCAGACCAGAAGTCTTCTGGAGGAAGAGCTGACATTTGGGGTCAGGGCTGCAGTCACAGGCAAAGAGCTCCTGTTTGGCAGCTGCTTTGGGCAGACGTGATGCTGCTCCAGTAATGTGCACATTGCATGTGCTGTATGCCTCCAAAGAACATCCCAAATAGGAGTGTGCACCATTGGACCAGGGGAGATGGAGAGGGAATGGAGATCTGCCATGTTGAAGTTTTGCTTTGGAAATGTGACCCTGACTAGGTTCTGTCACTGCCAGCCCCAGAGGATAATGCACAATGTTTACATCTCTATAATGCAAAATGAATGACATTGTTAGCATTTGGAAATTGCGTTTAGAATGTGTCGGTGAGTCAAGGGAAATAGGCAGATACAACAGAGGTATGCATGCTCTGAGTACTGCACAGTATGCTCACGTAATTCCTCTAAATGCCTTCTAAAATATTAGCGCTAAGGAAAGAAGAATAATTAAGTAAGTTATTAATAACTCAGGGAGACTCCTTGTCTCAAATGTATTTTTATCTTATAAATGTAAGGTCAAAGCTTAAGAGAGAAAAGGCTTATTAAAAATGAATGCTACAGAGAACCCCTGTCCCTTGCCAGTACTCCAATTGTGTTTGAAAGGTATTACTTATTTTCTTTAATAACAGACATTAAACATGAACATAATTAAATAAAAATCTATGGAAATACATAGAATATTAGGGCTTAACTTGAACAATTGCCATCACTTTCAATGAGCTTTCCATCATGAAAAAGGTGATTCCCATAAAACACAAACATTTGCATTTATTTATTTATTTATTTTAAGATAGAGAGCAAAATTCTGATTCCACTACTAGTAGCTTCAATTATCCAGCCAATACAGAAAAAAAGATATTTTTTTTAATAACCATGTGTCCTTTTAAGGATGTCACACAAAGCAGGGAAGCAAGGAAACAAGAACTGAATTCCTCAGACACCCGTATTTTAAATGTTTTAGCTTAAAGAATGCTATCGATGATTTTTTCAGCCTTTTAAATTTTGAATTTTGTTTATTGCTCTCTGTGGCTTTGAACTGACCTTTAGTGTCTAGAAAGTAAAATTTGATTTGTTTCTTTTTACTTTGCATTCACTAGTCCCTTTTTATCTCCCTGCTAAGATAAAACACACCTAACTCCAGGCACTTAGCTAAGGTACCAAGTTCAGTTGGTCTATTTGCCTTCTACTGCCCTATTTGACCCAGATAGGCACTTTCTGAGGATGAATTCAAACCACTTAATACTTCAGTGCCCTCTGAAAGTGTCCTGTGTCTCTGTCTTGACAACATAGGCTACCTAGGGTGATATTGTGCCTAGGCTGCACGCCTCATTTATGTGCCTAAAATTAGATAGAATTAATCTAGACCTAAGAGTCTTTATAGTTTAATTTGCTATTCCACTATGTATTGGTTGTTTGCAAGGAAGTATTTTTTATTTTTTTTTTAGAAAAGGGAGTGTATGAAATGTGCATATCTGTTTATATATAATATAACTTAAGGAGATTTCTGTGCAGAAATAGAATAGAAATAGAAAGGGCAAATTTCCCCCTGAGCCTGCCACAGCACAGCAGAATGACTAGAGGGTCTGCTGAGATCCCCCTTGATAGGCCAGCATACTGTTTATTTCCTTCAATAACATCTTTTTGCCCTATAGCATCTTCTCACCTTTATTCATTTCTTCTTTGTAAAGGGTAAAGCACTTGCCAGTTACCCAAGGTAATAAAAAAAAATTATTTTTTATTATATATATATATTTATTTCTCTAATAACAAAATTACCAAAAATCCTGTGAAAATCCAAAATTGGAGAAACTTTTTTTTTTTTTTTTTTTTTTTTTTTTAAGTAGCTTAAATTCCTGAAAGCATTCGTCTGCCAAACTTCATGCTGTGGTCTGAAATAACTTATCTAGAAAAAGTGAATTTATTTACTAATCTGTGTTCACTTCCTTGTAAAAAAAATATGGATCACCTAGACAGTTCTGCCTCTGCAGTTTTAGTGATATTGGCAGAGTTTCTTAGGAGATGTTGCTATTAATGAATCTTAGCTCTAGGAAGATTGCATCCCCTGTGGCCCTTGCTTCAGGAGAATATGAGGGAAAAATTATATCCCATTGCCTTCCACCTCCAAAGAGGAAGGTTTCATCTAGACCGAGAGGTTAGTGCACTGTGAATGCTTGAGGTTGTGCCCCTTGGCTGTTGACACGGGATCTGGTGGGGAACCCATGAACCCTCCTCACAGGTTACCTCCTGCAGTAGCCTAGTCATGGGGTGCTGATGCAAACCCTGGATTCATTTTGATATCAGAACAGGCTATAGTTGCACTGAATGTCTCAACACAGAAGCTACTGAGTCTACTAGATGTAATCAGAGAGAAGGTGAATGATGATAATATTAGTTATGATAGCAAAACTGCACACTTAAACAGCAATAAGAATGAGCTTGTAAACTAAGCAGCCCATTTATCCTGAAATTTGCAGAGGAGAAACAGCTAGTTCTTTCTGTTTGGAAATTCTTGGAGAACAGCACAATAATTTAACAGTCAGAACTCTTTTGGCACCTGTATTACTGTTTTTGGACATCTTAGATGTGTTGTACATCTGTATAGCAAATACAAAACTTCTGAATATAGGTCTACTTTTCTTGGCCACTGTAACAGAACCCTGTGAGGCGGACCCTCCAAAGAAAATCTATTGGCATATGTACATTGAAAGATAAATTCCTTAAAAGTTTACTTAACACTTTCAATGTGTTCTAATATATTATTAGAATGATGAGAACAGTCTAGAAATCTTGATAGATTAAATTAGATAGCTAAGCACTTGTTCAAAATAATAATTTATTTTATTTGTTAATGAGCAGTTAATAATTACTTCATACTGAACATAATTTCAGATGTGATTATATAGCATAGATTTCTAAATCACATATTTAGAGATGACTTGGCAATTAGCAACCTAAATATAGTTTAAATATGATAGCACTTGTTTCCTTCATGTCTGTTCACTTTGCAAGCTGAATGCTCTGTATGTCTTACTCCAGCTTGGATTATTGTACTCTATTTAAAACAGAGTGGGCCCAGCATTAAAATTTCAGATGCCAAAGATCTCAAAGGCTGAAAATTTTCATGCTCTGAAATGCAATCAACTATGCAGTTGAGATTCCTTTCTAGCTGTGCTATGTGTACTCCAGGGTGGGGTTTTTGTATACTCTGTGTTGGCCTTGCTCTGTTCCTGCTGGAGCACTATAATTTCTTTGAGAATTTTTCAGAAATCTCAACCTCAATTTACCTTAAAGTCCATCCAATGTGTTGGGGAAGTCTTCTTCTGAAACTATATAAACATCGTTCAGATTCTGTATGGGTTGAAAAATGTGGAGGTGTTCTCAAAAACCGTATATTACATTCTGTCTGGTACTTTTGTGAAGGGGAACTCTGACATAATATGTAACAGTTAATAGCAGGGTATATTCACATCTAGACAATTTTCGCAGCAATGGTTGTTAAGGTTTAAGTTGTTTGGACTATGTTCTTTTATGCTTATTATTCTCTTCTTGAGAGCAGCTCACAACATATTAGCCTCATATATTTTTGGAAAAGTTAAACCACCAGCTAGACTAGAGTACATCTGATGGGCTGGATTAGTGGGCTAAGAAAATCCCCAGCGTATTTTTGCTGCTTTCTTTGGAGCAACATAAAATGGAATTTAACCCATTGAGACATTTTTCCTGCATTTGCAGTAGCAATATTATCCTTTTAGCGAATCAATAATGAAAATATATGCTACTCATGCATGAGTTACCTCCATAGAGGCATTTGCCACATAAATCTTTACATTAAGATGTCTTAGAAATGTAGCCTGTATCAATAATTTATTCTTCACTGTATGAACCAGACCATCAAGTCATTTTATTTCAACGCACTATCACATTATCAACATTTTCCACAAAAGTTGTCTTTGTTGACAAGTGAGACTGTTACCTGGCCTCCTTGTTGTATCATTACTTATCATCGTGGCATTGATGACAGGTGTTGTTTGATCCTAGAGCAAAACAACCTTTAATTTCAGACAGAAGTACTCAGAAGGAACACTTAACGTGATGTTTCACTACATCAGATAAATTGATTGAATATATGAGTCAGTATGGGATACATAAAGGCATATCTTGTACTTTTATAGATTTAAGGAGTTCCCTAATCTACTTATTCAGGCCTGAAACTGTAGTAATTTGTTCACTGTTTATAGAGACTTTTCTCTTTATATTAAGAATATCAACTAAAAAATTTTACTTTTGTGTGTGTGTGTGTGTGATTCTGTTACAATAGGAGATAACATCTCAGCATCTTGATGTAAATTACTTACTTCTGTGTTAGTGTTTTTCATCTGAAATAGTGAAGGGGTGTGAGGGTGGGGAGCATGCAACATGCCATAACCCATGTGTTCTTCAAATGTTGTGTAAACCTTTAGCATTACCATGCCCTTGTGGTTTAAGTTAATGGCTCAAAATGGTCAAATGATTAGAAATGCGCCTATGTTTGCAATGTTACTAGGTCTGCTTCTCAGAGATCTCTTGATACCTTCCTACGTTACGTGCTAGTGTCTCAAAAATGTGATATGGTCTAATTTCCACTTCTCTCGTGGTCCCTAGGTAAAAATTCTCCATTCAATTTCTAAGTATCAGGACTTAGGTTCTCTGCAGTTTTCTAAGGAGTTGCATTGTATGACCTACATGACGTCTATTACTAAGCCTTGAGGCGTTAGGAACCACCGCCACTATGTCTGCTTTAACACTGAAAACAGGATGTTTTACAATGTTATGAACAACTCCACTGCCATTAAAGAATGTCTTTTAGCAGATATGTATGTCTTGTAGTATTGATAGATATAAAAATTGATAAAATATTGATATTGACAGGTGATGCCAATAGATATTGAACTCAGTATTGAAACCAATAGGTATGGATACCTAAAAATGCCTATTGATATGGATAGGTAATAATACATATTGATACCATTACCAGTTGATGTGAAAATCTATAGGAAGTGTTAACTATTGATGGCTATCAATATAAAAAAGTATCAATATCAGACATTGATCCTTATTGATATCAAAAATGATATCAAAACTGATAGGTATTAGACACCTACTGATGCTTATAGATATAGATAGCTATCAGTATCAATAAGTATTGCTCCCTTTTGATATTAATAAATATCAGTACATGCTGATACATATTGATAAAATAGGTGTCAGCGAAAGATGTAGATGCCTACTGATGCATATTGATATTCATAGTATTGGTATCAGTATTCATACTGATATCAATATGTTTCTTTGCACACTGATAACAATAGGTCTTGATATAAATATGTGTCAATGTCTATATCAATAGTTGTCAATAAGTATCCATACTGATTGATAGCAATGCCTGTCAATAATGATAGATAAAAAGCCTGTTGATGCTTATTGATAATGACAAGGTATCCCTGCATATTGATATTGATATGCATTGATATTGAAAGGATTTGATGCATAATGATGATTTTTGAAATGGATTAGTATTAATGCCTATCGATATCAAATGACATTGATTATGGTCATGCCAGTATTGATTATAAACGAGTATAAATTCCTATTGATATTAATTGGCATCAGGATTAACAAGTATTGATGCCTTCATTATCAAAAAGTATTGAAACCAGTAAGTATTGTAAGGCCTTTTCATATCAATCAATATACATACCTGTCTAGAGGTCTGTTAAACATAAATTATCATAGAATCATAGAACATCTTGGGCTGGAATGGACCTTTAAGATCATCCAGTTACAACCCCCCTGCCATGGGCAGGGATGCCACCCACTAGATCAGGTTGCTCAGGGCATCATCCAACCTGGTCTTGAACACACCCAGGGGATGGGGCATCCACAGCCTCTCTGGGCAACCTGTGCCAGTGCCTCACCACTCTCTGAGTGAAGAATTTCCTCCTAACATCTAATCTAAATGTTCCCTCTTTTAGTTTAAAACCATTCCCGCTTCTCCTATCATTATCTGCCCGAGCAAAAAGTTGTTCTCCATCTTTTTTATGAGCCCTCTGTAAGTACTGAAAAGCTGCAATGAGGTCTCCCCAGAGCCTTCTCTTCTGCAGGCTGAACAGTCCCAGTTCTCTCAGCCTTTCTTTATAGGAGAGGTGCTCCAGCCCTCTGATCAACTCTGGGGCCCTCCTCTGGACCCACTCTAACAACTCAACTTTTTTCTTGTGCTGGGAGCTCCAGACCTGGATATAGTACTCCAAGTGGAGCCTCACAAGGGCAGAGCAGAGAGGGACAATCACCTCCCGCGACCTCCTGTCTTCTCCTCTGCTGATGCAGCCCAGGATGCAGTTTGCCTTCGGGACTGCAAGTGTGCCCTGCTGGCTCATGTTGAGCTTTTCATCCACTAGAACAGAGAAGTCCTTCTCTGCAGGGCTGCTCTCAGTGAGTTCTTCTCCCAGTCAGTACTTGTCTGGAATTGCCCCAACCCAGGTGCAGCACCTTGCACGTTGACTTACTGAACGTCATGACTCATGGGGGCCCACTTCTCAAGCTTGTCCAGGTCCCTTTGGATGACATCCCTTCCTTATTGTCAAAAGTTTTTTAATAGATGTTGACACCAACTCTTGTCAGTAACATCAATACCTATCAATAGATAAGAATATTCATAGGTAATACTAGATATCAAGTCAGTAGGTGTTGATGCCAGTTGATATTGATATGCAGATCAACAAGATCAATGCTCATCAATATCTATATAAATGAATCTGCATCTTTTCAATAAATATCTGTATCAATAAATATTGATGTCTATCAATACAGGTTGATACTGATACCAATTTCAAGGTAAGACTATGTAGATATCAACATATATACACATCTATATTGATATGAACATATGTCTAGGTATCTATAAATGTGAAGTTACTTTGATATCACTATAGATATAAATACTGATAGATATAGTTATATATCAGTGCATATCTATGTTCATATAGAGTTCTTTATTGATATATAGATATATATAAGCCAGAGCATATAGTACTTCCTTTCAATTCTTTTAGTTAGAGTTGACACAGGGGACAGAATGAAGCAATTCTTCTTTCCAATAACCAGAATATGAGTTGCATAAAAAGCAGTGTGTGACCTCCGAGCAAGTATGAAGGATATTACTTTGCATCAGCCTTTGTGGTATTTGAATTCCTGATGGTATGTCTTGTCCTTCATGAGTGTGGGAAAATCATAGACGTTTATGTTTCTGAGAGCCATCTTGGGTTGTGGGAAGGAAAGATAAAATCAATCACAAAAAGACCAAGCCTTTTTTTTTTTTTTTTTTTTTCTGTCCTCAAGAGTACAATACAAGGGAGACTCCATTGTCAAGTCATGTATTGCTCTATATGGATGCACATGGACTCAGCCAAGATCTTTTATGATATCTTATTTGTTGTAAGTGCTTTATTTTCATAGTTTCAGGACAGAACAGGTTGTTCAAATATTTAAAAGTGAGTGATTTCTAATTTTACAAAATAAATTAATGTCTTAAGAGTACAAAATGGCCCTAAGACCTTATGGAAATCAAATAGATCTGTGAGCACATGACACTCTCACAAATATGAACTTAAAAGTAGACCTAAGGGACTTGCTGTTTTGACCTCAGTCTGGAAAAAAAAAAAAGGGGGGGGGGGGAAATAAGGGGAAATAAGGAAAAGAGTCATCTAGATTATTGTGTACATACAAAAGGCCTAATCCTTAAAATCCTTAGGCCATAAACCAGGCACACACCCAATGACGCCAATGTGTTTGGCTTACAGGGGAAACAAAGCAATGTTTTATTACATGCTAAGTGAGATTCTTTGCTTGCCCAGAATGAAGGAAAAGTGCAAACAGGTGCTGGCTCAGCAGGAATGGAAACTCAAGAATAGTAGCAGCTTTTTCTTAGGTTCATACATATCCTGGAAGACTAACTTTCTGTCATTACCTTAGTAAAGAATCATCTACTACTCAATACACCTATGGCTGAATTAGAAGCTATCTTCAGAAGTTTTTGACTGTGAAGCTGCCTAACATCATCTCCCCATTTCTGCTTTTCTGCTGTGCAAAAGCAGTCAAGAAAGCAACCCCCCTTGGTCAAGGAAGCAGGGGCCCCACTCTCCTCTGGCTCATGGGGGAAGAAAAGAGTCATTATTGACACATGCAAGTGATTTGAGAAGAGACTGTGTACCCTGATAGAATAAGACTTAGTTGTCTTGTGAACCAGGAAATGTCAGATTTTCTGAAAGGTTAATCGGAGGCTTTAGAAACACATTAAATCTAATCTTACAGTGTGAATGCTGATGACTTTATGTCAAGATCCTAGAAATAAGAAAGGGCAAGAAAAAATACTTAGGGGAAAGTAAGTTTTGACTTTGGAGACAGGAGAGTGCTTCATTGTAACATACTGCTGAATTTCTCCTTCTGTATAAAGCTGGCGATCTGCCTGGTACCATGTGCTAAAATAAGACATTTGACATTTGAACTGAAAGCAATGCTCATTTTTTTTTATACTTACTGAAGTTTAATTAAGTGAATGACCTGGTCCACTCTGGAAGTGAACAAAACTAATTTATTTCAGAGTTATCTACTCTAAATGGGCTGCATAAAACTCCAGTCACTGCAGGGACTGGCAGGGGACTGTATAATGTTTTTAATATAACCTTTCCACTTCAGTCAGAATCATCCACGCCTCTTCTGGTTGAGCTGGAGAACCATTAAAAAGGGAATTCATAAATAAACACACTTTACATGCAACCTTTCCCCCTGCTATTTTATAATCTTATAGGCATTAAGAGATGCAGAAGCACAGGACATATGGGAACAAGAAATATGAGTTTTGTTAATCAGGTTTAGGTGAATAATTTACACAGTTTTCTGCCATAGCTTTTTAAGCAATATCTTCTGATGTATATTCAGGTTTGGATTTTCCTTTTAAGTCATTAGTCTTTCATTTGTGACTTTCTTTCACTGCCTTGTTGCTTTGAGGAGATTTGCCTTTGCTAGTTAGCAGGTTTTTACAATGTGGGCACAATTGGTTAATCCTATAATAGAAACCTGCTGTGTGGAGAGTGCTATTTTTACTGTACATACTGTATCTCGTAGCATAAGCCAGTTTTAGAATGAGATACAGCTGCCATTAAATCTAGACCTCTCAAGGAGGCCTGTGAATAGCTGATCCTTATGTATGGACATGTCCTGCAGTTCTATTATCCTGGCACAGGCTCTAAGTAATGCCGATCTTTAGCAAATCGATATCCTTAGCTCTTCTTTTTCCTTCTTTTTCTTCACTCACTTGATTTGCTCTTCCTGAAAAGAAACAGAGTCTGTGTCTACACTGACCTGTGGGTGTGGATTAGCATCGCAGAATCATAGAATCATAGAATATTCTAAGCTGGAAGGGACCCACAAGGATCATCAAGTCCAAATCCTGGCTCCACACACAACCGCCCCAAGAAATCAGACCATGTGTCTGAGAGTTTGCCCAAATGTTTCTTGAACTCTGGTGGGCTCGGTGCTGTGACCACTGCCCTGGACAGCCTGTCCCAGTGCCCAACCACCCTCTCAGTGAAGAACCTTTCCCTAACCCCCAGCCTGACCCTCTCCTGTGCCAGCTCCATGCCGTTCCCTCGGGTCCTATCACTGGTCCCCAGAGAGCAGAGCTCAGCACCTGCCCCTCTACTCTCCCTTGTGAGGGAGTTGCAGGCCGCCATGAGGCCTCCGCTCAGTCTCCTCTTCTTGAGGCTGAACATACCAAGTGACTTCAGCTGTTCCTCATATGTCTTGCCTTGTAGATCATTCACCATCTTTGTAGCTCTCCTTTGGACACCCTCCAAGAGTTTTATGTGCTTCCTATACTGTGGCACCCACACCTGTATGCAGTATTTGAGGTGAGGCCACACCCCTGCTGTGTACAGTGGGACAATCCCTTCCCTCTACCAGGTAGCAATACTATGCCTGGTGCAGCCCAGGATATGGTTGGCTGTTTTGGCTGCTGGGGCACGCTGCTGGCTCATATTCAGCTTTCCGTTGACCAGAACACACAGATCCCTTCCTATGGGGCTACTCCCCAGCCTCTCCAAGATGTGCCAAACCAAGATGCTGTCTGGGACACACCTTACCTGCACATCCTTCCAGGGAAGCTAGAATGCAAAGGGAGAGAGAAGGTGCAGGGCAGAGTGGCCCATCCTGCTACTCTCCAGAGGAATTTGGGTTAAAATTAGACACTGTGACTGACAACAATGTATTAGGGTTTTCACCAATGTCTGTGCCAAAGTCTCCCCCTACACTGCCCATAGATGTGTCCTGATTCTCGTTTGTTCCTTTTCAGCAGCTCCTGGCCTGAGGGATACACTAGGAACATGCTGTGTGCACGCATGGACATGAAACACTTGGGTGGAGATGAGGGAACAACTGCGAATCAGGGGTGCTTGTTTGGAGTAAAATGCACCAGCAGATCTTTGCCAAATGAGAAGGTTTCTACTTTGCATTTTCAGAGCCTCTCAGATCTTAGCCCCTCCTCCCAGGTGGTAAGGAATCTTTCCTACTATTCTTCTCCCAAAACAATATAATTGCAATCAGATTAAACCAAACATGAGAAAACGTGTTTCTGTACTAGATTTATAAATGTCTGGTCTGTTCCCACATCAGCTTAAGGAACGTTAGGCTTTAGTCCATATGTTACTTATAAAATTAAGTAGGCAAAACCAAACAAACAAACAAAAAAAAAACAACAGTGGTCTTGAGCAAGAGCTACATTTTTTAATATATCCTGAAAATTTGCACATTTTTTACAGACTGGACATTTATATCAAAGCATAATCTCTCAGCAGCAAGAATCCAAGTAGCATTCATCTAAAAAAAAAAAAACAAAAAAAACCTGGCACATCTGTGCATTTGTCAAGTCATAAAGAGATCCTTAAGGGGGCTGTCAAAATTTCCATGAATCATCCCAACCTGCATGCACCTCAACCTGAACCCTCTGGGAGAAGGCTAAGGTGACTGCCGCTGATTTACTGAGGCAGGCAGCTCAGAGTCTCTGACAGGTTATAAGTAAATCATGGTGTCTGTGTGAGAAAAAGGATAAAGCACAGTTGTTTTCAAATGCTTGTTCATGCACCCCTTCTAAGAGATCTGCAAAAAGTAATGAATAGGGGTGTAGTCATTCCTATTGGAAACATCTTCCAGTGTTTCCAAGTATAGAAAGACTGAAAACCCATTCAGCTGTGGCAGACATAGGGGGATGTGCTCAGACCATCTATCATCAGTTCCCCCAAAAAGACCAAAAAGTTCCTATACATACACACAAAGAGGTCACATTTTATTTGAATTAAAAACTAAAAACCTGGGCAATTCAAATGAAGCAAACCCAAAGCAAGTGTCAATGGCTGAAACCTGATTATGTCTTCTAAGACTTGTCCCTGATGTTCTCCGAAGGTACTGTGCTGCATCCTTTGGTAGCTGCCTCCAGGCTTATTTGGAGGTAAGGCAGCTACCTTGCTAGCTGCAGCAAAAGTTGGCCAGCCCCTGCCCCAAGGCTGATTCAATATGCTGGATTTGATTGCCTCAATATAGGCCCACATGTGTTGCTGTAGATATGTTTTGGTGTGCATTAATATAAGGGATGTGCATTGCTGAGCCCATGGTCATCTTGCAATGCTTTGCCTGGCTGTGGGTAAAATGGGTTTTGTTGCTGCTTGCTTTTGTCAAAGTGAGCATGGCATTACACTGAAAGGAACAGAAGGGCCTGGAGGCCTGAGCTTGCTCCTCAGTTTTGCAATGTCTTCATTAACACAACAGGTATGGGGGGAGCAAGAGCTTAAACAGGGAAGCACAAGAGCTGTAAGCAAAAGCAAAAAAGCCCAGCCAAGTAGACTGTAGGAAAACAAGGATACTAATCACTCACACTTATCTTTCTTATTAGAGCTGTGCTTGAGCCATGAAGCTCACATATCCAGTCTTCCTATAATTCAAAAGCTATTTGGAACTTTGTATACATCTTGATTTCAAGAACTATGTGCATATCTATGTCTCATAGATAACATAAAAACATATGCATTTAATATAAAAATAAACAAAATTATCATCCAGCAGTAGACACTGAAACCTCTAGATTCTCTGTGCTTCGTGTCTTACTTATTCAGTACTTCATAGCTGCATGGTATAGCTCGATGCATTTTGTACTATAGTACATTCTCTGCATTAACAAAAATATTCCTTCTTTTTACTTGGGGTTATGGAGTCATATTCAAATCTGTCTACAGAAAAGACTATAATTAAATTCAGAGATGTCATTGAATCGAATATACCCAACAGTTAATGCCACCCCCCAATGAGTATATATGTTTATGTGTATTTATGTATGCCTTGTATGTCTCTCCAGATATATGTATGCATATGTTTGTGTATGTATGGCAATCACTATATATGTACCAAACATTCTTCAACATTTGTAAGTCAGAATACAACATAACATCTATGATCTTAAAAGTGTATTCAGTAGATAAAGTAATAAAAACCTTATAATAGTGACAGCTTTCCAAAGATATAGCAGATGTCTGAGACATTAGAAATATAGACGATAGCGAACATTAAAATTCTTAGTTATACTGAGGACTCCCTAAGCCTAATTTAAAACCCATTATTTTACCATAAAATCATATTTTTGGCAAGGGGTCTTTTAAAATCTTATTCTTTAAAAACAATAATTATGCAATAAAAACTGAGGAGGCTTTCAACACTAGAATTATGTCTGCATTTTTTATTTTGATGTATGTGGGGGTTTTCCCAAAAAGAAATGTGTTTGCCAGCTGACATCTCTCAAATCTCTCCATGTGTAATCTGTGGCCATGGAATATTTTTTCAAGCAGTTGGAGGATAATGAATATAATTATTTAAAAATTTAAAAGAAGTCAGTTAGCAAGCTGACCTGGATCTGTTCTTGTAATCTGAGCTAAGCCACTCTAACTGTGCTTTCTTCTCCATTCTTTTTGTATCCTGTTTCTGAACACCTCCTATCATTCTGAGTCATTATTTCAATGTTAAAGACTGTTTTAGACAGTATCCCTACTCAGAGAATTATTAACTGCTGTAAAGGGAAATGAGGTGACACTATTTCACAGTAGCTTAAATTGGCTTTCTGATATCATTGATTTCATTGATAGATTTTAGTTCAGCCCCCTTTCCACTCCCCACTCCCACCCTCCCACCCCCATTTTAACAAAGGATTTTATCTTTTGTTTTGGGGGGGGGTGGGGGGGTGGGGGAATGGGAAAACACTAAGGGAGAGGTGAGGGGGAGCAAACACATTCTCTCTCCCTGATTTTTTCTGTTATTACTCTCTAGTATCCCCTTTCTGTACAATATTCCTTGAAAGCAAACACTTTACTCAAAGCAGCTGTCTAAGGAAGTTACTTTTACTTTTCATTGCAGGGTGGCCTATTGAAAATGATTAACTTGACTGTGATGGAAAGAGAAAAACAATCTGGAAACATCTGGCAAATTGCAAAGCATTGCCTAACATTTTCTTCCCTGTAGGATTTAGTTCAGAAACATTATACTTAATGGGTACCCATTTACTTAAAGCACTAAAGGTTTTGATGTAAGCTTTTTTTTTTTTTTTTTCCTTAAGTTGTACCTTTGTAACAGTTTAGCCTATACTCCTTTCCATCCATAGGAAAAGATGCATAAATTCAAGGTGGCCATGGTGCTGTGTTGAAAAGGTGTTTAATGTTCCTGGTTGGTTTGTTGTGTCTTGTCTGCACATATATGAGGCTTGAGATACGTGGAAATGCATTTCCTGTATTCCAAGTGGCTAATGTGACAGCTGAAAAGTAACTTAAGGATACAAACAAATAGAAGTCATCAAAATAATTGTTAAAAGTTAAAGAAACTTTAATACAGTTTTTAGAGGATTTCATTTGGTTTGTGAGCTAAGGAATGAAAACATTTTTGTGAAATTCTGTGTATGAAAAGCCATTCTTACTTTCTACTGTGTTAAAATAAAAGGGAAAAACATGGCATTCCCTTTACAAGTGTATTTTTTATTTAGGTATTTTGGCAAGTAATCTGTGGAGACACTGCATTCTGCAAAAAAATACACATTTCATATTCATTATTTATTTCATAGCATTTCTAAAGTAAGTGACATGAAACTATCATTGTGCTGAAAAAATAACAGAGAAAAAGGAAGCAATATATTAAGAAAAATAACTGTAAACAAACTTACTTTCTCTTATAGTTAAATATCAGTTTTGTCTCCTTATAGTTAAATATCAATTTTGTCTCCTTTATGGAGACTTCTAAAATTCCATACAAGATCATAAAAAAAGTTTTGTATGAACAACTGTTTCTGTGAAGAAAAAAAAAAAATCTGCAATGAGGTCTCCACAGAGCCTTCTCTTCTTCAGGCTGAACACCCCCAGCTTACACCTATTGCCCCTTGTCCTATCATTGGATGTCACCGAGAAGAGCCTGGCTCCATCGTCCTGACACCCTCATGGCTCTGCACTGGACTCTCTGAAGCAGTTCCGTCTGGAACTGAGGGGCCCAGAATTGGATGCAATATTCCAGATGCGGTCTCACCAGGGCAGAGTAGAGGGGGAGGAGAACCTCTCTCGACCTACTAACCACTCCTCTTCTAATATACCCCAGGATCAAGCAGGTCCCATTGACCACAACTCTCTGGCTTCTTCGCTTCAGCCAGTTCACAGTCCATCTCACTACCTGATTGTCCAGACCGCACTTCCTCAGTTTAACTGACAGGATGTTGTGGGAGACAGCGTCAAAGGCTTGAAATCAAGATAGACCACTTCCACTGCTTTACCATCATCTATCCACTTGGTTATGTCTTCATAAAAGGCTATCAGGTTGGTCAAGCACGACTTCCACTTGGTGAAGCCACGATGACTGCCCCTAATGACCCTCTTATCCTTGATATGCCTAGAGACAATGCCAAGGATAAGTTGTTCCATCACCTTACCAGGGATGGAGGTGAGGCTGACCAGTCCATAGTTACCTGAGTCCTCCTTCTTGCCCTTTTTGAAGACCATTTGATTTCCTCCGGTCTTCAGGCACCTCTCCCATTCCCCACGACTTACCAAAGATGATGGAAAGTGGCCTAGCAATGACTTCCACTAGCTCCCTCAGCACCCACAGGTGCATCCCATCAGGACCTACGGATTTATGGATGTCCAGTTTGCTTAATCAGTCCTTAACCCAGTCCTCATCCACCGAGGCAAACTCCTCCTTTATTCCAACTTCCACTGGGGCCTCAAGGGTATGGGGCTCCTCAGGACAGTCCCTGACATTACAGACTGAGACAAAAAAGGCATTGAGTAACTCTACCTTCTCTTTATCTTCTGTCACCAAGGCACCCACCTCATTCATCAGTGGGCCTACACTGCCTCTAGTGTTAGTTTTATCTGCAACATATTTGAAGAAGCCCTTTCTGTTGCCTTTGACCCCTCCTGCAAGGTTTAATTCTAATGAGGCCTTAGCTTTCCTAGTTCTTTGACAACAGTCTTATATTCCTTCCAAGTGGCCAGCCCCTTCTTCCATGATCTGTAGACTCTCCTCTTCCACTTGAATTTGCCCAGCAGTTCCCTGTTTAACCATGCAGGTCTCTTAACTCTGTTTCTTGGCTTCCTATCTGTTGGGATGTTCTGATCTTGGGCTTGGAAGAAGCAGTCCTTGAATGCTAACCAACTATCTCGGGCCCCTTTACCTTCAAGTACCCTATCCCATAGGATTTTCCCTAGCAATTGCTTGAAAAGGCCAAAGTTGGCCCTACTGAAGTCCACGGTTGCGATTCTGCTTGGTAGTTTGTTCCTGTCACATGAGATCCTGAACTCCACCATCTCATGGTCACAGCAGCCAAGGCTACCCTCAGCCTTCACCGCTTCAACCAGCCCCTCCTTGTTAGTGAGGACAACATCCAGCAGCACTCCCCTCTTAGTTGGCTCATCCACCATTTGCATCAGGAAGTTATCATCAATGCACTGGAGGAACCTCCTGGACTGCGGATGTCTGGCTGAGTAGACCTTCCAGCAAATATCAGGATAGTTGAAATCCCCCATGCTAACCAGGGTTTTTTCTCTTTTTCCCTTTCTTTTCCCTTTCTTTTCCCTTTCTTTTCTTTTCTTTTCTTTTCTTTTCTTTTCTTTTCTTTTCTTTTCTTTTCTTTTCTTTTCTTTTCTTTTCTTTTCTTTTCTTTTCTTTTCTTTTCTTTTCTTTTCTTTTCTTTTCTTTTCTTTTCTTTTCTTTCTTTCCGTTCCGTTCCGTTCCTTTCCTTTCCCTTTCCTTTCCTTTCCTTTCCTTTCCTTTTCCTTTCCTTTCCTTTCCTTTCCTTTCCTTTCCTTTCCTTTCCTTTCCTTTCCTTTCCTTTCCTTTCCTTTCCTTTCCTTTCCTTTCCTTTCCTTTCCTTTCCTTTCCTTTCCTTCTTTCCTTTCCTTTCCTTTCCTTTCTTTTCCTTTCCTTTCCTTTCCTTTCCTTTCCTTTCCTTTCCTTTCACTTTCCTTTCCTTTCCTTTCCTTTCCTTTCCTTCCTTTCCTTTCCTTTCCTTTCCCTTTCTCCTTTCCTTCCTTTCCTTTCCTT